>NW_027362951.1:2400000-3620866 GCF_046119375.1 Phyllobates terribilis | reverse complement strand
ACATTTACTTGCCTATTGGGGAACTATGCTGCCTATTTGGGACATTTACCTGCCTATTTGGGACATTTACCTGCCTATTGGGGACCTATGCTGCCTATTGGGAACATTTACCTGCCTATTGTGGACATTTACTTGCCTATTAGGAACCTATGCTGCCTATTGGGGATATTTACCTGCCTATTGGGGACATTTACCTGCCTATTGGGGACATTTACCTGCCTATTGGGGACCTATGCTGCCTATTGGGAACATTTACCTGCCTATTGGGGACGTATGCTGCCTATTGGGGACATTTACCTGCCTATTGGGGATATTTAACTGCCTATTGAGGACCTATGCTGCCTTACGCCGGCCCTGAATGGGTGTCCCATGCTGGGGACCACGTCCCGTGTCCTTACGTGAAACAGCCTCAGCAGAGGAATCTAACATTCTGTTTGGATCTATAATGTAGGTAACTTGGCAGACAGTGGGGAGATTAAAAGAAATGCAAGTGCAAAGTGAACACATGTTTCAATTGGCACTTGGAAAATTATATATATACACACACATACGTGTGCGTGTGTGTGTGTGTGCGCTGTGTGTGTGCGGTGTGTGGTGTGTGTGTGTGGTGTGTGTGTGTGGTGTGTGTGTACAGTACAGACCAAAAGTTTGGACACATCTCATTTAAAGATTTTTCTGTATTTTCATGACTATGAAAATTGTACATTCACACTGAAAGCATCAAAACTATGAATTAACACATGTGGAATTATATAGTTAACAAAAAAGTGTGAAATGACTGAAAATATGTCTTATATTCTAGGTTCTTCAAAGTAGCCACCTTTTGCTTTGATGACTGCTTTGCACACTCTTGGCATTCTCTTGATGAGCTTCAAGAGGTAGTCACCGGAAATGGTCTTCCAATAATCTTGAAGGAGTTCCTGGAGATGCTTAGCATTTGTTGGCCCTTTTGCCTTCACTCTGCGGTCCAGCTCACCCCAAACCATCTCGATTGGGTTCAGGTCTGGTGACTGTGGAGGCCAGGTCATCTGGCGTAGCACCCCATCACTCTCCTTCTTGGTCAAATAGCCCTTACACAGCCTGGAGGTGTGTTTGGGGTCATTGTCCTGTTGAAAAATAAATGATGGTCCAACTAAACGCAAACCGGATGGAATAGCATGCCGCTGCAAGATGCTGTGGTAGCCATGCTGGCTCAGTATGCCTTCAATTTTGAATAAATCCCCAACAGTGTCACCAGCAAAGCACCCCCACACCATCACACCTCCTCCTCCATGCTTCACGGTGGGAACCAGGCATGTAGAGTCCATCCGTTCACCTTTTCTGCGTCGCACAAAGACACGGTGGTTGGAACCAAAGATCTCAAATTTGGACTCATCAGACCAATGCACAGATTTCCACTGGTCTAATGTCCATTCCTTGTGTTTTTTAGCCCAAACAAGTCTCTTCTGCTTGTCGCCTGTCCTTAGCAGTGGTTTCCTAGCAGCTATTTTACCATGAAGGCCTGCTGCACAAAGTCTCCTCTTAACAGTTGTTGAAGAGATGTGTCTGCTGCTAGAACTCTGTGTGGCATTGACCTGGTCTCTAATCTGAGCTGCTGTTAACCTGCGATTTCTGAGGCTGATGACTCGGATAAACTTATCCTCAGAAGCAGAGGTGACTCTTGGTCTTCCTTTCCTGGGGCGGTCCTCATGTGAGCCAGTTTCTTTGTAGCGCTTGATGGTTTTTCCAACTGCACTTGGGGACACTTTCAAAGTTTGCCCAATTTTTCAGACTGACTGAGCTTCATTTCTTAAAATAATGATGGCCACTCGTTTTTCTTTACTCTGAATTTGTATTATGGCAAGAAAAAAGCAGCTAACAGTCTATTCAGTAGGACTATCAGCTGTGTATCCACCTGACTTCTGCACAACACAACTGATGGTCCCAACCCCATTTATAAGGCAAGAAATCCCACTTATTAAACCTGACAGGGCACATCTGTGAAGTTTAAACCATTTCCGGTGACTACCTCTGGAAGCTCATCAAGAGAATGCCAAGAGTGTGCAAAGCAGTCATCAAAGCAAAAGGTGGCTACTTTGAAGAACCTAGAATATAAGACATATTTTCAGTTGTTTCACACTTTTTTGTTAAGTATATAATTCCACATGTGTTAATTCATAGTTTTGATGCCTTCAGTGTGAATGTACAATTTTCAAAGTCATGAAAATACAGAAAAATCTTTAAATGAGAAGGTGTGTCCAAACTTTTGGTCTGTACTGTATATATATATATATATATATATATATACACACTAGATGGTGGCCCAATTCAAACGCATCGGGTTTTCTAGAATATGTATGCGGTACACCGGGCGCAATCAGCACAGCAGTGTTTAAATTTGGCGCCAATATCGCTGACTGGTCGTGGCCGGGGGGCGCGACCAATCAGCACAGCGGTGTTTAAATTTGGCGCCAATCTCGCTGATTGGTCGCGGCCGCCGCAAACAGCATGGATTTATACAGTGTGAACCGTAAAAATGAAAACAAATAAAGCTATACTCACCCCCGATGCCCGGCGTGGCTGCAGCGCTGCTTCCTGTCTGGTTCCTGGATGCCGGCATATCGCGAGACACAGCGGTGAAGGGCCTGCGGTCACATGACTGTGACGTCACCGCAGGTCCTCAAGCGATGCCGGCATTCAGAGACAAGCCGCCGGACAGGTGAATATAAACTTTATTTGTTATTTTATTCTTTTTTTACAGGTACAATGGTACCCAGGTCTGGATGAGAGTCTCCTCTCCTCCAGAACTGGGTACCATCCGCACATAGAGACGCATAGAAGCCGCTTGTAAAAATGTACAGTCGCGGTTTCTATGCGTCTCAATGCAAGTCAATGGCGGGAGTTCCGCTGCGCTTCCGCAAAATTAAATGACATGCTGCGGATTTTTGTACGCAGCATAAACGCTGCGGAAAAATCCGCAGCATGTGCATAGAACATGCGGAATCCCCTTGGGGACCATGGGGTGCGGATTACCTAGCGTTTCACAAGCGTTTCCGCTGCGGAAATTCCGCAGCATAAACGCTTGAAAAACGCTACGTGGGCACTCAGCCTCAATCTGCATGTAAATCTGCATGTAAATCTGCATGCGTTTTCTTCTGCCAGAGAGAGGCAAAAACGCTCTGCATCAAATCTGCTACGTGGGCACATAGCCTTAGCGTGTATGTGCTGTATTTATCATTCAGGACTGTGCAAAGACCTGCCTGTGACCAAAAGAACAACAAGGCTGTGTGCACACGCTGCAGATTTGGTGCGTTCTACAATGGAACAGGCTGCCACGAGAGGTGGTGAATTCTCCTTCAATGGAAGTCTTCAAACAGAGGCTGGACAGACATTTGTCTGAGATGGTTTAGTGAATCCTGCATTGAGCAGGGGTTGGACACTAGGACCCTGGAGGTTCCTCCAATTCTACACCATACATTTATATGGAAAGGAGTTATAGAACATCAGAAAATGTCTGTTTTGTCACAGAAACAATCACATTAAATAGGATCTGTCACTTGTCATAAATATGTGACATTTATTTGGTGTAAATGCCGCTGTTCTTCTGAATCTGGGATTGGTTTTATTCCCTTTTCCATCGGCCACTCCACTCCTCTTACTTATATATTAATCTTGTCCCTTTAGCTAAGTGGTAGTGATACAAAACTCCTCTACATGGGAGGCTTTTTAACCCCTTAATCACCGGAGCATTTTCCATTTTTGCATTTTCATTGTTTGCTCCCCTTCTTCCCAGACCCATAGCCTTTTTATTTTTAGGTCAATATTGCCATGTGAGGGCTTATTTTTTGCGGGACAAGTTGTACTTTTAAACGCCATCACTGGTTTTACCATATCATGTACTGGAGAACGGGGAAAAAAATTCCAAGCGCGGTGAAATTGCAACAAAAAATGCAATTCCACGGTTGTTGTTTTTTTACAACGTTCACTGAATGCTATAACTGACCTGCAATTATGATTCTCCAGGTCATTACGAGTTTGTAGACACCAAACATGTATAGGTTCTTTTTTATTTAAGTGGTGAAAAAAAAAATCCAAAGTTTGTTAAAAATGGCGCCATTTTCCGAGACCCGTAGAGTCTCCATTTTTCGGGATCTGGGGCCAAGTGAGGGCTTATTTTTTGCATGTCGAGCTGATCGCCCGTTATTTCATTTCATTTCAATGTCGCCGGCCTCGACCAATCAGCGATTTTGGCGCCAAATTTAAACACCGCTCTGCTGATTGGTCGCGGCCGGCGACCAATCAGCGATTTTGGTGCCAAATTTAAACCCCGCTCTGTATCGCTCTGCTGATTGGTCGCGGTCGGCGGCCGCGACCAATCAGCAGTATTGGCGCCAAATTTAAACACCGCTCTGCTGATTGGTCGCGACTAATCAGCGATTTTGGTGCCAAATTTAAACACGCTCTCCAGTCCTCACTAACACGGTTCGCAGATTGGTCGCGGCCGCCGCCCGCGACCAATCACCGATATTGCCGCCAAATTTAAACACCGCTTTGCTGATTGGTCGCGGTTGCCTAACGCGACCAATCAGCGATTTGGGCGCCAAATTTAAACGCCGCTCTGCTAATTGCGCCCCGTCGGCCGCATACCTATTCTAGAATACCCGATGCGTTTGAATCGGGCCACCATCTAGTAATAATAATAAACAGGCAATGGAAGAAAAGTGCACACTACAAATGTGAATAAAGGATGTGCAGCCCTGGAGACATAATTCATGGTAATATCAATATAACAATATTTTTGATAGGGGTGACATGCAGGTATATGTATACATGTGCTGCATTATTGTGTATTAGCATGGTCATAATTTTCATGATATGAAGGGGATAAACACATATATGTATACTAGATGGTGGCCCGATTCGAACACATCGGGTATTCTAGAATAGGTATGCGGCCGACGGGGCACAATTAACAGAGCGGCGTTTAAATTTGGCACCAAAATCGCTGATTAGTCGCGGCTGACAGCCGCGACCAATCAGCAGAGCGCTGTTTAAATTTTGCGCCAATACTGCTGATTGATCTCGGCCAGCGACCGCGATCAATCAGCAGAGCGTTGTTTAAATTTGGCGCCAAGCTCGCTGATTGGTCGCGGCTGGCGTCCGCGACCAATTAGCACAGCAGTGTTTAAATGTGGCGGCAAGATCGGTGATTGGTCGCGGCCGCTATTTAAATGTGGCGCCCAAATCGGTGATTGGTCGCGGGCAGCGGCCGCGACCAATCAGCAGAGCGGTGTTTAACTTTAGCGCCAAGATCACTGATTGGTCGCGTGCAGAGAGCGCGACCAATCAGCGAATCGTATTGGTGAGGAGCGGGGAGCGGAATCGTATTAGTGAGGACCGGGGAGCGCCGCTGCCTGTGCGGCTACTTCCGCTGCGAGAACCCGGGACATGAGCGACTGCTCGCAGCAGAAGTATCCCGACCCGCAGCGCCGCTCCCCCGTCATCCCTTCACACCCTAGCCGCTGATCTCCCCACAGTATCCGCATGGTGTTACAAAGGTCCGGACATTTGTGTTAAAAATCGCTGATTGGTCGCGGGCGCTGCCCGCGACCAATCACCGATTTGGGCGCCAAATTTAAATATCGGCCACGACCAATCACCGATCTTGGCTCCACATTTAAACACCGCTGTACTGATTGGTCGCGGCCGCTATTTAAATGTGGCGCCCAAATCGGTGATTGGTCGCGGGCCGCGGCCGCGACCAATCAGCAGAGCGGTGTTTAACTTTAGCGCCAAGATCACTGATTGGTCGCGTGCGGAGAGCGCGACCAATCAGCGAATCGTATTGGTGAGGAGCGGGGAGCGGAATCGTATTCGTGAGGACCGGGGAGCGCCGCTGCCTGTGCGGGTACTTCCACTGCGAGAAGCCTGGAGATGAGCGACTGCTCGCAGCAGAAGTATCCCGACCCGCAGCGCCGCTCCCCGGTGCTCCCTTCCGCATGGATGTCAGCGACGCTGGCGGTCCTTCCGCTGCTACCGGCCGGGACATGAGCGCCTCGCGCCGCTCATCTCCTGGCTGCATCTCCGTCCCGCAGATGGGTACGGCGGTCGGGGTCCTTCTGCTGGTACCGGCTGGGAGATGAGCGCCTCGCGGCGCTCATCTCCCGGCTGCAACGCCGCTGAGCTCCGTCCCGCAGATGAGCCGCTAAGGGCCGCCATCTTTTTTCTGAAATCCCGCGGCGCTGATTGGCGGCTGCCGGACCAATGAGCAACTCGGGATTTCCTGGACAGACAGACAGACAGACAGACGGGATAAGACAATTATATAGTAGATATTGTTCTATTGATATTACCATGAATTATGTCTCCACGGCTGCGCGTCCTTTATTCACATAGCGATTTGCACTGTGCACTTTTTCTTCCATTGCCTGTTATCATTATTTTTTTTAATAAATGAAGATTAATTTCATTAATATGTATTGTAGCCTATGTACATAAACACAATCATACATGCGCACCAACACACATGTCACTCACCATCCCTCTGCTCGGCTCCTGTCATCCAACTCCTCTCCGGTGCAGCAGTACAAGGCGCACTGCCTGACGACACAGGGCCGTGTCTCCTAGCTATGACGCGGCCGGTCCAGCACACAAGAAAGTTTACAGGTGCAGTGCTGGCTCGGCCGAAAGCAGAAGCAGGGGCCCTGCGCAGCTGCTGGGGGAGTGGCACGCCTCCCCCTTCCTCGCCATCCAGCTCGCCCCTGCCCACCGGGATATGTGCACCACATCAGCGGCGCACACATTATAATGAGGGCGATCTGGCCAAAGGCCCCTACGGAGCTCCGGACCCCGGGCGGTAGCCCAGATTGCCTTCATTATAATGTGCCTATGATAGAGGCCACTATCTCCTTAGCTTGCTGGTGGTACTTTTCTGCAGGAATCAGATTGGCTCCAACCAGCCTGAAATATTTTCAGTGAATTATGGCACGACGCCATGGTATTAGCACTGCCCCCAGTACCAGTAGCGAAGCCATCCACAATTTCCTTCTCAGGAATTTTATTTGGTAGAATGAGTAGCTGGCCAAATACATTTGTTTTTCATAAAGGAGCTGAAGATACTGAGTGGCAAGTTTCTTCAGTATGTTAGACCGGAGATTAAGTAAGGGAATATATCAGGAGAGATTACACTGTGTTCCAAATTATTATGCAAATAATATTTTCTCAGATTTTCTCAAATTACCTATATGAATTGCAGTCATTGTAATTTTCCAGTCAAATAACTTTTAGAGTACAATTGAAAGGTTTTTGTACAAACTGCCTATGATAACAGTATATTTAAAAAAAAAATAAAACACTCAAACTGCACTCAAAATGCATGTTCCAAATTATTATGCACAGCAGAGTTTTCAACCTTTCAACCTTTTCATTTTAATAAAGAACAAAAAAATGGTCATTTTTGAAATTATAAGCATTAGCAGGTTATTACAAACTGAAATCAAACAGTTTTCAACTCAAAACTTTATTCTAGGTGAAAGGAGCTTCTGAACTCTCTCATTCATTGAATTTGTCAGGTTTTGGATGGTTTCTGCTTCAATTGTTTTGCATGAGGACAGAATACCCTCCCAGAGCTGTTGCTTAGATGTGAACTGCCTCCCACCATCATAGACACTCCTTTTGATGATGCTCCAGAGGTTCTCAATGGGGTTGAGGTCAGGGGAGCATGGGTGCCACACGATAAGTTTGTCCCCTTTTATGCCCATAGCAGCCAGAGATGCAGATGTGTTATGTGCAGCATGAGACGGGGCAAGAGATTCCCAGAGATGCTTAGCACTTGTTGGCCCTTTTGCCTTCACTCTGCGGTCCAGCTCACCCCAAACCACCTCGATTGGGTTCAGGTCTGGTGACTGTGGAGGCCAGGTCATCTGGCGTAGCACCCGATCACTCTTCTTCTTGGTCAAATAGCCCTTACACAGCCTGGAGGTGTGTTTGGGGTCATTGTCCTGTTGAAAAATAAATGATGGTCCAACTAAAAGCAAACCGGATGGAATAGCATGCCGCTGCAAGATGCTGTGGTAGCCATGCTGGCTCAGTATGCCTTCAGTGTCACCAGCAAAGCACCCCCACACCATCACACCTCCTCCTCCATGCTTCACGGTGGGAACCAGGCATGTAGAGTCCATCCGTTCACCTTTTCTGCGTCGCACAAAGACACGATGGTTGGAACCAAAGATCTCAAATTTGGACTCATCAGACCAAAGCACAGATTTCCACTGGTCTAATGTCCATTCCTTGTGTTCTTTAGCCCAAACAAGTCTCTTCTGCTTGTTGCTTGTCCTTAGCAGTGGTTTCATAGCAGCTATTTTACTATGAAGGCCTGCTGCACAAGGTCTCCTCTTAACAGTTGTTGTAGAGATCTGTCTGCTGCTAGAACTCTGTGTGGCATTGACCTGGTCTCTAATCTGAACTGCTGTTAACCTGTGATTTCTGAGGCTGGTGACTTGGATAAACTTATCCTCAGAAGCAGAGGTGACTCTTGGTCTTCCTTTCCTGGGGAGGTCCTCATGTGAGCCAGTTTCTTTGTAGCGCTTGATGGTTTTTGCAACTGCACTTGTGAACAAAGTTTGCCCAATTTTTTCGGACTGACTGACCTTCATTTCTTAAAGTAATGATGGCCACTCGTTTTTCTTTACTTAGCTGCTTTTTCTTGCCATAATACAAATTCTAACAGTCTATTCAGTAGGACTATCAGCTGTGTATCCACCTGACTTCTGCACAACACAACGGATGGTCCCAACCCCATTTATAAGGCAAGAAATCCCACTTATTAAACTTGACAGGGCACACCTGTGAAGTGAAAACCGTTTCCGGTGACTACCTCTTGAAGCTCATCAAGAGAATGCCAAGAGTGTGCAAAGCAGTCATCAAAGCAAAAGGTGGCTACTTTGAGGAACCTAGAATATAAGACATATTTTCAGTTGTTTCACACTTTTTTGTTAAGTATATAATTCCACTTGTGTTAATTCATAGTTTTGATGCCTTCAGTGTGAATGTACAATTTTCAAAGTCATGAAAATACAGAAAAATCTTTAAATGAGAAGGTGTGTCCAAACTTTTGGTCTGTACTGTAGGTAATTTGGGAAAATCTGAGAAAATATTATTTGCATAATTATTTGGAACACAGTGTAGTTCAGAGATGTACGGAGGAGAAAGGTTGTGGATGGCTTTGTAGGTCAGTGTTAGTAGTTTGAACTGGTTATGCTGGGCAATTGGGAGCCAGTGAAGGGATCTTATAGATTGCAATCTTATAGATTGCTGGAGCCAGTCCACAGTAAAAAAAAAAAGCAGCCATAGAGTGTCTGGGAACCTTCACACAGACTTTTATTAGCCAGGGCTGCTTCTCAGGAGGGTTGGACATGCCCACCAGAGAACCAGAGACTCCTCCGGTGGGCTCTGGCTTCTCCTTCTGGATAGTTCATAGTGCAAACCTTACAGCTGCTATGGGGCTCTTGAGCGGGAGAGAAAGGTGGACCCTCAGAGAATCAAATCCTCTGGTGGGCCCAATGTTCTTCAGTCTCACACTGCTTCTCGGTGAGAGTTGTATTTCACCACAGCCATATTCTTTAGCTCGGTGAAAGGACTGGTATAGAGGGAAACCGTATCTACTCCAGCTGTCATTTCTCCCAGGAAGTCCTCTAATGCAGCTTGTTGCATAAGCAATGGCAGCCCGTCCAACATCAGCTACCACTTCTGGGTGGTGCTTCAACATACAAAGATCTTTCTTTGTGGCTTGAATTTCATGACTACAGAGTTGGGCAATGGCCTGATCTGCAATGCGTTTTGAGAAATAACGTGCATAAGCACGTCCAATCCACATTAAAAAAAAGCAGCCATAGAGTGTCCGGAAACCTTCACACATACTTTTCTTAGCCAGGGCTGCTTCTAGGAGAGAGTTGTATTTCACCACATCCATATTCTTTAGGTCAGATGAAAGGACTGGAATACAGGGAAACCTTATCCACTCCGGTTGTCATTTCTCCACCACCAGGTTCCGGACATTGTCACACATGACCATGTCTGGCTGCATGTTCAGCGGTGAAAGCCACAGATCTGCCTGCTGTGTTACAGCTTTCAACAACTCTGCAGCGGTGTGTGGTTTGTCACCTAAGCATAAGCATATTATCTTCGGCACAGCCTGTTGCCGCTTGGCCAAGGAAGTTCTGCAGTGCTTCCAGCTTGTGACTGATCATTTTGGAAATGGAGGCCGAACAGGAGGAGGATGAGAAGGAGGAGGTGCAGGAGCTGAACAATGTGATTACATTGAGGTTATATTGTCGAGTCTGGTTTTTATTAGTGATGAGTGAGCATGCTCGCTACTGCTCGGTGCTCGACCAAGCATCACACTGCTCGAGATGCTCGGCGCTCGCCAAGTATTTCCGGGGTTGCTCGGGTCCCCTCCCTGCATGTTTGGCGCTCTTTAGAGCGCCAATCAACATGCAGGGATTGCCTGCCACTCATTGTAATGCCGCAGCCATGGTGGTTGTGGCATTACAGTGGTTGGATGGCCGCACAGCGTCATCAGGTCTATATCAGACCTGGCGCCGCTGTGCTCGTCACAGTCACTGCGGAGTCAGGCAGAGAGGTGCTGCTGCGTCAGGGAGAGATTTGCTTGTGTATTAGGTAGTGTAGGGAGAAAAACCATACATTACACTTATCCATCTTAACAAACAGTCCTTTTGAGCACTGACTAATCCATCTGCAGAGATATCAGGCAGGCAGTGTACATAGGCTGGCAGGCAGTGTATATAGCAGACTGCAGTGCATATAGCACAAGAGGCTCCATTCCAATTCTGCCTTCTGCTGCTGTTAGATATTTCTATACAAAGGCCCAGGTCTCAGGGGCCAGGAATACTTTTTTTTGGATCTTAATCCTCATTATTTGCTTAAAAAGCAATCCAGAGAACACCATTTTTTTCTGCGCCATTTGCTTGTTGGCACTGCAGAATACAGTCAGGTCCTTTCCATATTACAGTGCTAGAAATCCAGCTAGTTAAAACTGTGTTTTCTCCGTCACACGGATCACATATACGTATTCAGAAAATACTGCCAGTTTTGGCCTCCATTCCAATTTTTTTTCACTGTGTCAGCGAAGTTTTTGACACCAGTTTGCTGTTCAAACTAGTTACCTACAGGCCAGGTATTTAAAACTTTGTTTTCTCCGTCACACGGATCACATATACGTTGTCAGAAAATACTGCCATTTCTGGACTCCATTAAAAATTTCCTTCAGTGTGTCAGTGAAGCAATTCACACCAGTTTGCTGTTCAAACTAGTTACCTACAGGCCAGGTATTTAAAACTCTGTTTTCTCCGTCACACGGATCACATATACAGTACAGACCAAAAGTTTGGACACACTTTCTCATTTAAAGATTTTTATGTATTTTCATGACTTTGAAAATTGTCTTTTGTGTCTACTCACAGATAACTTGAGACTGTCTTTGATCATCCTGGAGCTGATCATTGGCTGTACCTTTGCCATTATGGCTATTCTTCGATCCATTTTAAACCATTGGAGATCATTTTAGCTGAACAGCCTATCATTGTCTGCACTTCTTTAGAAGTTTTACCCTCTCCAATCAACTTTTTAATCAAAGTACTCTGTTCTTTTGAACAATGTCTAGAACAACCCATATTTCTCAGGCTTTCAAGGAGAAATGCATGTACAACAAGTGCTGGCTTCATCCTTAAATAAGGGCCAACTGATTCACACCTTTTCTTCACAGAATGATTGACCTCACTAATTGAACTCCACACTGCTATTATTTTGAACACACCCCCTTTCAATTAATTATTCAAATACACAGACTCAAAAACATGCAGATCATGAATGCTGAGTCTGTTGGTTTTCTTAGAATCTATTGCACCAACTGGTAAATTGTTTGATATGTGGTAATATAATTTATATCAAAAACAGTGATTAATCTGGTTAGTCATATTAAACTGCTATTATTTTGAACAGTATGTATAATGAATGGGGGGATGGACGCAGGGCAGGGACTAAGACTATGTGCACACATTCAGGATTTCCAGCAGAAAATTCTACTGCAAATCCTAATGTGTTGGCAGGAAAAACGTTGCATAAAATACGCTTTTTTGCTGTGCTTTTAAAAGGCGATTTTGTTGCAGATTTTTCTCCACTCATTGGAATGGGTGAAATATGCTGCAAGAATTGACATTATGCAGATTTGAATCTGCTGCAAATCTGTAAGGAAAAAATAGGCAGCGTGTGCATGACTTCAGGATTCTCATTCAATTTGCTGGTACAGTAAAATGATGCGTATTTGATGCAACATGTGCACATAGCCTTGAAATTAGTTGGGGGAATGTTAGACACTGACTAATATTTATTTATTGGGCTCCGAAAATTATAGTTAATGTGGGGTGGGGGGCACAGAGCTAGATTACTTATCAGTTTATATTTTTAAGGAGCAATGTGATGGAGACGTTTGTGTGTGTGTGTGTATATACATATGATATATGTGACCTTATTATTTTCAGGGCTGCGGTGATCAGTGTGACAAGACGCGTCGTGGGTGGAAGATGTCGACATGAAGGTCTGACCAGATTGAGAAGAAACAACAGAAAATGGCTCTAATCAGACGAGATGTAAGTATTTATTCTGATGTGTATGACTTGGAGTAATACTGTTCTTTGTAAAATTCCTTAGGCCACTTTCTCACATTTGTATGAAATGTCTGTGAGCTGCCAGATTTTTTTATTGTTTGGCACATGGACTCAGGGTTTCATAGATCCATTCACTTATCAGTAAAAATCATGGATCCGAGAATGAGGTCTGCGAGACTCGGGGCATGTCCTGTTTCTGATCTGATTTTGAAGATCAGAATAGGACTTACTCAGTGGGTCTGTGTGCTGTTCGAGAGAAAAAGAAAATTGAGCAGCACACTGATACAGAAATGTAGCCTTACTATATACAGCACCGTCCCTTATTGTATAGTGTACTCCCTTATTATGTATAGCACAGTCATTAAAGGAGTATTCCCATCTCTAAGTTCCTATCCTAATATGTAGTAGGTGTAGTAATATTAGCAAATGGCCACACACATAGTGACTGTTAGTCAGCTGTTAGTGGTCGTAACTAGTGATGAGCGAGCTCGCTCAGTTAACCCTTTCACCGAGCACGCTCGGATACTGACCGAGAATTTTCGGAGTGCTCAACAACTATGTTCGAGTCGCTACGGCTGCATGTGTCGCGGCTGTTTACACAGCTGCAACACATGCAGGGATTGCCTGTTTGTTAGGCAATCCCTGCATCTTATTATGTATAGCACCGTCCCTTACATAGCATATTCTTGTTAGTTTTGATAATCACTGCGCCCTCTCTTTATCACATGGTTCTCACTTGTTAGATATATAATGACTGCTGATGAAGCAGCATCTGACCAGGAGACCAGTCCATCATCCGCCTCCATTAGAAAAAAAGCTTTCCCATGCTCCATCAGCCGTCATTTTAATTTATTTCTAACAAGAGTGAACGCAATGAAATAAGGACAGGGCACCAAAATATTGAGAATTTGACATGTAAAGGACAAGAGAGGACACTATATAAAATTATATTACGTGTATATAGCTTTGTCACCACAAAAGGATGGGGGCCCAGACACATTTCTTAAACAGGGGCCCCAACCTTTTAGTGTCCGCCCTTGGACGGTGGTATATACAGTTAGGTCCATATATATTTGGACAGAGACAACATTTTTCTAATTTTGGTTCTAGACATTACCACAGTAAATTTTAAACAAAACAATTCAGATGCAGTTGAAGTTCAGACTTTCAGCTTTCATTTAAGGGTATCCACATTAAAATTGGATGAAGGGTTTAGGAGTTTCAGCTCCTTAACATGTACCACCCTGTTTTTAAAGAGACCAAAAGTAATTGGACAATTGACTCCAAGGCTATTTCATGGACAGGTGTGAGCAATCCCTTTGTTATGTCATTCTCAATTAAGCAGATAAAAGGCCTGGAGTTGATTTGAGCTGTGGTGCTTGCATTTGGAAGGTTTTTCTGTGAAGTAAACATGCGGTCAAAGGAGCTCTCCATGCAGGTGAAACAAGCCATCCTTAAGCTGCAAAAACAGAAAAAACCCATCCGAGAAATTGCTACAATATTAGGAGTGGCAAAATCTACAGTTTGGTACATCCTGAGAAAGAACGAAAGCACTGGTGAACTCATCAATGCAAAAAGACCTGGGCGCCCACGGAAGACAACAGTGGTGGATGATTGCAGAATAATCTCCATGGTGAAGAGAAACCCCTTCACAACAGCCAACCAAGTGAACAACACTCTCCAGGAGGTAGGCATATCAATATCCAAATCTACCATAAAGAGAAGACTGCATGAAAGTAAATACAGAGGGTTCACTGCACGGTGCTAGCCACTCATAAGCATCAAGAATAAAAAGGCTAGACTGGACTTTGCTAAAAAAAACATCTAAAAAAGCCAGCACAGTTCTGGAAGAACATTCTTTGGACAGATGAAACCAAGATCAACCTCTACCAGAATGATGGAAAGAGAAAAGTATGGCGAAGGCGTGGTACAGCTCATGATCCAAAGCATACCACATCATCTATAAAACACGGCGGAGGCAGTGTGATGGCTTGGGCATACATGGCTGCCAATGGCACTGGGTCACTAGTGTTTATTGATGATGTGACACAGGACAGAAGCAGCCGAATGAATTCTGATGTATTCAGGGCCATACTGTGTGCTCAGATCCACCCAAATGCAGCCAAACTGATTGGTCGTCGTTTCATACTACAGATGGACAATGACCCAAAACATAAAGCCAAAGCAACCCAGGAGTTTATTAAAGCAAAGAAGTGGAATATTCTTGAATGGCCAAGTCAGTCACCTGATCTCAACCCAATTGCATTTCACTTGTTAAAGACTAAACTTCAGACAGAAAGGCCCACAAACAAACAGCAACTGAAAACCACCGCAGTGAAGGCCAGGCAGAGCATCAAAAAGGAGGAAACACAGCGTCTGGTGATGTCCATGAGTTCAAGACTTCAGGCAGTCATTGCCAACAAAGGGTTTTCAACCAAGTGCTAGAAATGAACATTTTATTTGCAATTATTTAATCTGTCCAATTACTTTTGGTCCCTTTAAAAACAGGGTGGCACATGTTAAGGAGCTGAAACTCCTAAACCCTTCATCCAATTTTAATGTGGATACCCTCAAATGAAAGCTGAAAGTCTGAAATTCAACTGCATCTGAATTGTTTTGTTTAAAATTCATTGTGGTAATATCTAGAACCAAAATTAGAAAAATGTTGTCTCTGTCCAAATATATATGGACCTAACTGTATATGAATGTATGTGTATATGCAAAACATAATACAACAACAGAGGACCTGTGTCTCCAGTCACGCACTGATTGGCTGCCGGCATGTATTGCAGCGCAGGGACTCGGCGGGTCCCCTGCACCGTAATACATTTCAGCTGAATGTGTGTACGATGATGCACATCAAGCTGAAATAGTCGCTGGTATCGGCGGGCCCCCTCCAGCTGCATCAGACATATGTCCGCCCCTGGTGCAGTGAGTAGCTGGGGTCCCTGACATCACAGCTGAGCCTAGAGCACATGCAAGGCCGTCCCTGGGACGCCATACTATGTATATTACTTATACTTCAGCAGTTGGGTGAGCAGTTTTTAATTATAACACAAGTGTTGGCACATTATCATTCTGATGCAATTAAGGCTTTTTATCACTATATGCAAATACATGTGAAGTGGTACAGAATAAAAATGAAGTATTGTTATATGAGGAGATGAATATTATTGCAGTATGATTTCCTGATGTACAGTGATTAATCACTGATTATGGAGTAGATCTTATATATACCTTGTTTATGCACTGTGAATGTTCATGGCTTGAGAAAGGCTCACAGTATAAAGAGCTGAAATGTCGCACCTACACGGGTGAATAAAGATCAGTGTTTTTACTATCTCGCAGATGGAGTGCTGCCATTTTCTTGCTGTATTTCACTATAAATAAATATCTATATGAATCTCTAGTTATATGGTTACATTTTTATATGTAAAACAAAAACTGCATAGATTTGTCCTCATATATATTAGTGTAGAATATACGGACTCGAGAAAATCGGCAGGATCTATTGTAAAACTTCTTCGGCTGGTATTCAGACTAAAGCTTGTCACCGCCGGAGTCGCAATGTGACCCTACTCACCTGCATCACGCTACCATGCAGCAGCGGCATAGAACGAAGTTTGGCAGCTTGACCTATGTTGTGACCAAACTTCGTGTCACCCAAGCATAGGCTAGACCATGTGTGTGGGCTAACGTCACTGCCATGAAACGCCAATCCCTGGCACATCAACGTCAGCTGCTGCCCTCTGATTGGCCGGCGGCGTGTATTGTAGTCCAGGGACTCAACGATTCTCTGCACCGCAACACACTTCAGTCCTGAGGTGCACATCCGACTGAAGTAGTCATATGGGTCCAGTTGCACTTTATGAGACCGCAATCATTACGCCCCTGGGTAATGTAGGGGACATGGGATGATACTGACATCATTGTGGATGGGGTGTGAGATGAAGTGATCGGTGCTGCACTGCCACAGATAAAAGCACAGGATCACTGCTCAGTCAGTTCCAATGCTGGAATGAATGAGGTCAGTGCTGAGGCGGATTACTAACAGCCAATGAGTGAGTATTGGGCGGGTAGAAGCAAGTGCTGGACAATTGAGCCAGGCAGTGCTAGCTCTGGTTCTGAGTCTACAAAAAAAAGTACAGGGAGCACAACCTAGTCTGGAGAGCAGCATGTAAACAGGGTGCAGCAAATAAAAAGAAATTCAGGAGTAATGAAAGGTAGAAATCAAAAACAAAGTTTATTGGGCTGTCATCCAAAATTGCCAGTAAAAAAATAAAAAAGTGGTATCTATCAAGGCAGGTGGTGGTATCGGTGGTATCAAGGCAGGTGGTGGTATCGGTGGTATCAAGGCAGGCGGTGGTATCGGTGGTATTAAGGCAGGCGGTGGTATCGGTGGTATCAAGGCAGGTGGTGGTATTAAGGCATGTGGTGGTATCGGTGGTATCAAGGCAGGTGGTGGTATCAAGGCAAATGGTGATATCGGTGGTATCAAGGCAGGTGGTGGTATCAAGGCATGTGGTGGTATCGGTGGTGTCAAGGCAGGTGGTGGTATCGGTGGTATCAAGGCAGGTGGTGGTATCAGTGGTATCAAGGCAGGTGGTGGTATCGGTGGTATCAAGGCAGGCGGTGGTATCGGTGGTATCAAGGCAGGTGGTGGTATTAAGGCATGTGGTGGTATCGGTGGTATCAAGGCAGGTGGTGGTATCGGTGGTATCAAGGCAGGCGGTGGTATCGGTGGTATCAAGGCAGGTGGTGGTATCAAGGCAAATGGTGATATCGGTGGTATCAAGGCAGGTGGTGGTATCAAGGCAGGTGGTGGTATCGGTGGTATCAAGGCAGGTGGTGGTATCAAGGCAGGCGGTGGTATCGGTGGTATTAAGGCAGGTGGTGGTATCGGTGGTATCAAGGCAGGTGGTGGTATCGGTGGTATCAAGGCAGGTGGTGGTATCGGTGGTATCAAGGCAGGCGGTGGTATCAAGGCAGGTGGTGGTATTAAGGCATGTGGTGGTATCGGTGGTATCAAGGCAGGTGGTGGTATTAAGGCATTTGGTGGTATCGGTGGTATCAAGGCAGGTGGTGGTATCAAGGCAAATGGTGATATCGGTGGTATCAAGGCAGGTGGTGGTATCAAGGCAGGTGGTGGTATCGGTGGTATCAAGGCAGGTGGTGGTATCAAGGCAGGCGGTGGTATCGGTGGTATTAAGGCAGGTGGTGGTATCGGTGGTATCAAGGCAGGTGGTGGTATCGGTGGTATCAAGGCAGGTGGTGGTATCGGTGGTATCAAGGCAGGCGGTGGTATCAAGGCAGGTGGTGGTATTAAGGCATGTGGTGGTATCGGTGGTATCAAGGCAGGTGGTGGTATCGGTGGTATCAAGGCAGGCGGTGGTATCGGTGGTATCAAGGCAGGTGGTGGTATTAAGGCATGTGGTGGTATCGGTGGTATCAAGGCAGGTGGTGGTATCGGTGGTATCAAGGCAGGCGGTGGTATCGGTGGTATCAAGGCAGGTGGTGGTATCAAGGCATGTGGTGGTATCGGTGGTGTCAAGGCAGGTGGTGGTATCGGTGGTATCAAGGCAGGTGGTGGTATCGGTATCAAGGCAGGTGGTGGTATCGGTGTTATCAAGGCAGGTGGTGGTATCGGTGGTATCAAGGCAGGTGGTGGCATCGGTGGTATCAAGGCAGGTGGTGGTATCAAAGAAGGTGGTGGTATCAAGGCAGGTGGTGGTATCGGTGGTATCAAGGCAGGTGGTGGTATCGGTGGTATTAAGCCAGGTGGTGGTATCGGTGGTATCAAGGCAGGTGGTGGTATCGTTGGTATCAAGGCAGGTGGTGGTATCGTTGGTATCAAGGCAGGTGGTGGTATCGGTGGTATCAAGCCAGGTGGTGGTATCAAGGCAGGTGGTGGTATCGGTGGTATCCTATATAGATTGGAGATATAACAAATAATATTGTTAAAGCACATTAAAGTCACAAAAGTAGTCAGTGAACATCTTGTATAACTGTGTACATTTGGTGTGCTCTCTAAGTAACTCAACACACAGCCATTAATGTCTAAACCACTTACAACAAAAGGGAGTACACCCCTAAGTGAAAATGGCCAAATTGTGCTCAATTAGGTACTTTCCTTCACCGATTTCATGTGGCTCATTAACGTTACAAAGTCATAGATGTGAATTTGGAGCAGGAGCATTAAATTTGGTGTTATCGCTCTCACACTGCTCACTAGAAATTCAACATGGCACCTCATGGCAAAAAAAACTCTCTGAGGATCTGAAAAAAAGAATTGTTGCTCTATGTAAAGATGGCCTAGGCCAGGGGTCCTCAAACTACGGTCCGCGGGCCACATGCAGCCCGCGGAGGATTTTTATCCGGCCCGCCGGACTGTGGGCAGAGGGGAGCTGTGCCAGCGCCCGCCCTTCTTCCCCGCTTTCTCAGAGCCCCGGTAGCCCGATACTTACCTCTCCCCGTGCCTCCGCAGATCCGCTGTCTTCCTGGTCTGCGCTCCCTGTGACGTCTCAGGTCAGAGGGTGCGGTGACGTCTTTACACCAAGCCCTCCCCTGAGCCATCACAGGCAGCGCAGAGAGGGACGACGCCGCCGCGACGCTGGAGTCCGGACCTGAGCAGCGGCAGCAGGCAAGGAGGGAGGTGAGTATTGGATTTTTATTTTTTTTTAATGTATGGAGGCATGGGACATAATATTAGGGGTGACATCATGCATGTGGCATTATATGGGGGGGGGGGTGACTTCCTGAATGGGGCATTATATGGGGGGGTAACATGCTGCATGGGGCATTATATGGGGGGTGACATCCAGCATGGGGCATTATATGGGGGGGTGACATCCTGAATGGGGCATTATAAAGACAGGGGAGTGATATCCTGCATGGGTCGTTATATGGGGGGGTGACATCCTGAATGGGGCATTATATGGGGGGGTGACATCCTGAATGGGGCATTATAAAGACAGGGGAGTGATATCTTGCACGGGGCATTATATGGTGGGAGAAAGGGAAATCCTGCATGGGGCATAATAAGGGGGGAACAGCCTGCATAGGGCATTATAAGGGGGAAACAGCCTGCCTATTGGGGACATTTACTTGCCTATTCGGGATATTTACCTGCCTATTAGGGACCTATGCTGCCTATTTGGGACATTTACCTGCCTATTGGGGACCTATGCTGCCTATTGGGAACATTTACCTGCCTATTGGGGACATTTACTTGCCTATTAGGAACCTATGCTGCCTATTGGGGATATTTACCTGCCTATTGGGGACATTTACTTGCCTATTGGGGAACTATGCTGCCTATTTGGGACATTTACCTGCCTATTTGGGACATTTACCTGCCTATTGGGGACCTATGCTGCCTATTGGGAACATTTACCTGCCTATTGTGGACATTTACTTGCCTATTAGGAACCTATGCTGCCTATTGGGGATATTTACCTGCCTATTGGGGACATTTACCTGCCTATTGGGGACATTTACCTGCCTATTGGGGACCTATGCTGCCTATTGGGAACATTTACCTGCCTATTGGGGACGTATGCTGCCTATTGGGGACATTTACCTGCCTATTGGGGATATTTAACTGCCTATTGAGGACCTATGCTGCCTATTGGGGACATTTACCTGCCTATTGAGGACCTATGCTTCTTATTGGGTACAGTTACCTACCTATTGAAATACCGGTTGATTTAACTTTACTTGTTCTTCATTTTAAATATTGTATTTGTTCCTGTATTGTTTTTTTTTACTACAAAATAAGATATGTGCAGTGTGCATAGTAATTTGTTCATAGTTTTTTAAAAAAACTATATTCCGGCCCTCCAATGGTCTGAGGGACCGTGAACTGGCCCCCTGTTTAAAAAGTTTGATGACCCCTGGCCTAGGCTATAAGAATATTGCCAACTGTTAGAACTCTCCTGTTAGTTTTTTTCCTATTTTGTGGTCACGTGACCTGCTGCCTATTTATTTAAGCTCCGCCCTTCTGGCTTTGCTGGACTTCTGTGTTACTTTGACTCTTAATCTAGCCAGGTGCTTTGTACCTCTCTCTATAGTTTGCTTGGTCCTTGGACCTCTAAGTATTTCTGTGTGTTTGTCTTTTTGCTCCACTACAACTTCTATCATCCTGAGTCTAATGGACAGACAGAAAGAAAGAACCAGGATGTTGAGCAGTTTTTGCGTTGTTTTGTGGCAGATAATCAAGAGGGGTGGTCTGAGTTTCTGCCACTTGCTGAATTTGCTCTTAACAACCATACATCCTCTTCTGCTGGGTGTTCTCCGTTTTTTGTTGTACTGGGAGACATCCGTCGTTTGGTTCGTTCTCCAAATTAGTGTCGGCTGTGCCGGAGGAGGAGAATTTTTCCGGTGATTTGGAGAGAGTTTGGACTGATGTACGTTGTAACCTTCAAGAGGCTAACAAAAAGTTTAAGAAGTATTTTAACAGGAAACGTCAAGAGGTTTTGTTTACGGTTGGTGACATGGTTTGGTTGTCCTCAAAGAATCTGCGGTTGAGGATTCCTTCTAAAAAATTGGGTCCGAAGTTTGTGGGACCATTTAAGGTGCTTCAGGTGGTTAACCAGTCTGCTGTTAGGTTGGAGGTTCCCTCCTCCTGGAAGATTAATCCGGTGTTTCATGTTTCCTTGTTGAAAAAAGCTGATGTATCGGATAGGGATGCCACTGTCACAGTTCCTCCGGTGGTGGAAGACGGTGAATATGAAATTTCTCGTATCCTGAATTCCAGAGGGCATAGAGGGAGATTGCAGTATCTCGTCGCTTGGAAAGATTTCGTTCCTTAGGATAACTCCTGGGTAAGGGCAGATGATGTCTCTGCTCCTAGACTTATCAGAGCGTTTCACATGAGGTTTCCTGATAGGCCTGGGCCTGGAGGATCCGGAGGATCCTCATAGAAGAGGGGGTACTGTTAGAACCCTCCTGTTAGTTTTTTTTCTATTTTGTGGTCACGTGACCTGCTGCCTATTTATTCCAGCTCCGCTCTTCTGGCTTTGCTGGACTTCAGTGTTACTTTGACTCTTAATCTAGCCAGGTGCTTTGTACCTATCTCTATAGTTTGCTTGGTCCTTGGACCTCTAAGTATTTCTGTCTGTTTGTCTTTTTGCTCTGCTACAACTTCTGCTAGGAGGTGTCCAATTTTGTCCCAGTCCTTAGTACTTTTAGGGACCCCTCCCTTATATCTATAGGTCTGCGTTCAGACTAGCTGAGGACGAAGGCGGGTCTGTTCACAAGGAACAGGTTGCCCGCTGCATCATAGGGAATCAGCTTAGTCCTATTGTAGGGACAGTTTTCCTACCTTTGCTTAGCTCTTGTAGCAGATCATAACAGTAAGTCCAGCCCAAAATAAAATAAAAAATCCTAAGGAAAGAGATCCGGAGATCAGCATGGTGTCTGTTCAGAAATTGGCTCAACGCCTGCTGGGATTGTCTCTTGAGGTGGCCGAGCTCCAGCAACACGTGAGTAGCTGTCCTGGAGCGCATTTTGTTGAACCGAAGGTAGGACTGCCTGATTTTTTTTATGGTAAACAACAAGATTTTTTTTCCTTTAAAAATGCTTGTTTATTATATTTTCGTTTGAGACCCAGGTCCTCTGGGAATGAATCACATTGCATTGGGTTTATCATGTCACTTTTGCGCAAGGAACCACAGGGATGGGCCTTTTCTCTCCAACCTAATGATCCGTGGTTTAGATCGGTGAAAGATTTTTTTTCTGCTATGGGTTGTTGTATGACGATCCTGGTCGAGTCTCTTCTGCTGAGACACAACTGAGACGTTTAAAGCAGGGGTCAGGTGATGTTGAAAATTATTGTACACACTTCAGAAGGTGGTCTTCTGAAGTGAGATGGAATGATTCGGCGTTAAAATGTTTGTTTCTTGCTGGTTTAAGTGAAAGGGTTAAGGATCTGCTGATTGCTTTCCCTGCACCTGGAAACTTGCAAGAAGCCATGCAATTAGCTATTCAGGTGGACAGGAGACTGCGTGCCAGGGTTAATGAGGAGAAAACTCCTGCTATGGCAGCTCCTAGTCATCAGGGGGTCTGCTCGGACGACGGAGAACCGATGGAGATTGGGGCGATGCCACTCCGCTCTCAGGAAAAAGACCGCAGGTTTTCCAAGGGATTGTGTTTTTATTGTGGTAAATCTGACCATTTTGTTAAGAACTGTGAGCTTCTGTTAAACAAAAAAAAAGGTCAGTTACGCCGTATTGCTTGTTTAAACACTAAGGGAGTATTTCTTTCAGGGAGTACCTCATTGCAGGAGGAATTGATTGAATTTCAAGTATTTGTGGATTGTGGTTCTACACTGAATGTGATTGATAAGGGATTTTTGGAAAAACTTAAATTGGAACCCAAACCTTTGTCATCTCCTATTTCTGTGGTTGCTGTTGATAACACTCCTTTGAAATGTGTTACTCACAAGGTTTTTGAATTTCCCCTCACTATTAATGGTATTGACCAAGAGAATTTGGATTTAGTGGTATTAAATAATTTACCTTCTCCAGTAGTTTTAGGTTTGCCTTGGTTAAAACTGCACAATCCTTTACTGGACTGGTCTACTAATGAGATTAAGTCTTGGAGTCCTAAGTGTTATGATAAATGTTGTAACGGTCGCATTGCTGCTGTGGAAAGAGGGGAATTACCTGTATCTATTCAGGATTTTTGGAAGTTTTTTTCAGAGGAGGAGTCACAAATTCTACCTCCTCATAGGGACTATGATTGCACCATTGAGTTTGTTCCTGGAGCTACTCTTCCCAAGAGTCGCTTATTTAATCTTACTATCCCTGAAAGATAGGCCTTGGAGGAATACATACAGACGAACTTGGCTGCTGGTCACATTAGACCTTCTAAGTCACCTGTGGCTGTTGGATTATTTTTTGTAAAAAAAAAGGACGGCGGTTTACGTCCATGTCTGGACTTTCGCGAAATTAATAAAATTACCGTACGCAATTCCTACCCACTGCCGTTAATTCCTGACTTGTTTAACCAGTTAGTGGGGGCCAAGTGGTTCTCTAAAATTGATCTCCAGGGGGCATACAATTTGTTGCGAATGAAGGAGGGTGATGAATGGAAGACTGCTTTTAACACCCCGGTGGGTCATTTTGAGAATCTGGTTATGCCTTTTGATCTTACCATTGCACCAGCGTTTTTTCAGAACCTTATTAATGACATCCTGAGACCTTTCATTGGTAAGAATGTGGTGGTGTATTTGGATGACATTTTGATTTATTCGCCAGATCTGGAGTCTCATTGGCAGAGCGTACGTGAGTTATTGCAGTTATTAAGTGACAATTCACTTTTTGCTAAGCTGGAGAAATGCGAGTTCG
Source organism: Phyllobates terribilis (assembly GCF_046119375.1). NCBI lineage: Eukaryota > Metazoa > Chordata > Amphibia > Anura > Dendrobatidae > Phyllobates > Phyllobates terribilis. The sequence goes on along the minus strand of NW_027362951.1, from coordinate 3,596,856 downwards.
CTGTGCAGAGAATTCGTTTTATGGGCTACATTATCTCCAGCGAGGGCTTTGAGATGGACCCGGTGAAGGTTCAGGCTGTGCAAGAATGGCCTAGGCCTATTGGTTTAAAATCGATACAGAGATTTTTGGGTTTCGCCAATTATTACAGAAAATTCATTAAGAATTTTTCTATAATTGTTAAGCCGCTGACCGATCTCACCAGGAAAGGTGCGAATACGACCCAGTGGACTACTGAGGCCATTGAAGCTTTTGTGTATCTCAAGGAGAGGTTCAGTTCTGCCCCTATCCTTATGCAGCCTGATGAGACCAAGCCTTTTTTGGTCGAGGTTGATGCTTCTTCGGTGGGGGTCGGTGCGGTTTTGTCTCAGGAGAACAAGGATGGAGTACATCCCTGTGCTTTTTGTTCGAAAAAATTTTCTGAAACCGAACTTAATTACGATGTTGGTAATCGGGAATTGCTGGCTATCAAACTCGCATTTGAACATTGGCGTCATTTCTTGGAAGGTGCTAAATTTCCCATTCAGGTTTTCACTGATCATAAGAATCTGATCTATCTAGATGCTGCCAAGCGCTTGAATGCCTGTCAGGCTAGGTGGGCTCTTTTTTTTTCGCAGTTTAATTTTTCTGTTACTTACATCCCGGGTACTAAGAATGTTAAAGCTGATGCTTTATCTTGCAGCTTTTCTCCCATGGTTGGTACCGAGGAGGAGGAGAGCATTTTACAGGAAGGAGTTGTGATAGCAGCATTGGACTCCGTTTTGGAAGATGGGATTCTGAAAGCCCAGGAGGATGCCCCATCTAACACTCCCCATGGGAGGTTGTTTGTACCTAGAACCTTTAGGAGAGAGTTGTTTGTGGAGTACCATGAGTCTCGGTTGGCAGGTCATCCAGGAATTTCTGAGACTAAGAGACTGGTAGGTCGCAGTTTTTGGTGGCCTGGGTGGCAGAAGGAAATCATTAAATGGGTGCGTCAATGTACTGTGTGTGCCAGATCAAAGGCTTCACACGCTCCTGCTGCGGGGTTGCTTTGCCCTCTGGAGGTTCCTAGTGCACCTTGGACGCATCTTGCAATGGATTTTATTACTGACCTTCCTGTGTCCGAGGGTTTCACTGACATCTGGGTGGTCGTGGACCGTTTTAGCAAGATGTGTCACTTGGTTCCTTTCATTAAACTACCCTGTGCTAAGACACTCGCTAAGGCTTTTGTCAAGGAAATTGTCAGACTCCATGGCGTTCCCACCGACATTGTTTCTGATAGGGGACCTCAGTTTGTGGCTCGTTTTTGGCGTGATTTTTGTGACAGGTTGGGAGTCCATTCGTCATTTTCATCTGGGTATCATCCTGAGTCTAATGGACAGACAGAAAGAAAGAACCAGGATGTTGAGCAGTTTTTGTGTTGTTTTCTGGCAGACAATCAAGAGGGGTGGTCTGAGTTTCTGCCACTTGCTGAATTTGCTCTTAACAACCATACATCCTCTTCTGCTGGGTGTTCTCTGTTTTTTTGTTGTACTGGGAGACATCCGTCGGTGGTTCGTTCTCCAAATTGGTGTCGGCTGTGCCGGAGGAGGAGAATTTTTCCGGTGATTTGGAGAGAGTTTGGACTGATGTACGTTGTAACCTTCAAGAGGCTAACAAAAAGTCTAAGAAGTATTTTAACAGGAAACGTCAAGAGGTTTTGTTTACGGTTGGTGACATGGTTTGGTTGTCCTCAAAGAATCTGCGGTTGAGGATTCCTTCTAAGAAATTGGGTCCGAAGTTTGTGGGACCATTTAAAGTGCTTCAGGTGGTTAACCAGTCTGCTGTTAGGTTGGAGGTTCCCTCCTCCTGGAAGATTAATCCGGTGTTTCATGTTTCCTTGTTGAAAAAAGCTGATGTATGGGATAGGGACGCCACTGTCACAGTTCCTCCGGTGGTGGAAGACGGTGAATATGAAATTTCTCGTATCCTGAATTCCAGAGGGCATAGAGGGAGATTGCAGTATCTCGTCGCTTGGAAAGGTTTCGGTCCTAAGGATAACTCCTGGGTAAGGGCAGATGATGTCTCTGCTCCTAGACTTATCAGAGCGTTTCACAGGAGGTTTCCTGATAGGCCTGGGCCTGGAGGATCCAGAGGATCCTCATAGAAGAGGGGGTACTGTTAGAACCCTCCTGTTAGTTTTTTTTCTATTTTGTGGTCACGTGACCTGCTGCCTATTTATTCAAGCTCCGCCCTTCTGGCTTTGCTGGATTTCAGTGTTACTTTGACTCTTAATCTAGCCAGGTGCTTTGTACCTATCTCTATAGTTTTGCTTGGTCCTTGGACCTCTAAGTATTTCTGTCTGTCTTTTTGCTCCGCTACAACTTCTGCTAGGAGGTGTCCAATTTTGTCCCAGTCCTTAGTACTTTTAGGGACCCCTCCCTTATATCTATAGGTCTGCGTTCAGACTAGCTGAGGACGAAGGCGGGTCTGTTCACAAGGAACAGGTTGCCCGCTGCATCGTAGGGAATCAGCTTAGTCCTATTGTAGGGACAGTTTTCCTATCTTTCCTTAGTTCTTGTAGCAGATCATAACACCAACACTGTGAAACTGAGCTTCAACATGCTGGCCAAGACCATACAGTGGTTTAACAAGATAGGTTCCACTCAGAACTGGCCTCGCCATGGTCGAACAAAGAAGTTGAGTACACGTGCTCAGCGTCATATCCAGAGGCTGTCTTTTCAAAAGAGGTGTAAAAGTGCTGCCAGCATTGCTTCAGAGGTTAAAGGCGTGGGGGGTCAGCCTGTCAGTACTCAGACCATACTTTGCAATCAAATTTTTATTGCATGGCTGTCGTCACAGAAGAAAGCCTCTTCTAAAGATGCTGCACAAGAAAGCCCGCAAACACTTTGCTGAAGACAAGCATACTAAGGACATGAATTACTGGAACCATGTCCTGTGGTCTGATGAAACCAAAATAAAGTTATTTGGTTCATATTGTGTAAAGTGTGTTAGGTAGCGAGCAGGTGAGGAGTACAAAGACAAGTGTGTCTTCCCTACAGTCAAGCCTGCTGGTGGGAGTGTCATGGTTGGGGATACATGAGTGCTGCCGGCTGTGGTGAGCTACAGTTCATTAAGGGAACCATGAATGCCAAAATGTACTGTGACATCCTGAAGCAGAGCATGATTCCCTCACTTCGGAAGCTGGGCCAAAGCGCAGTATTCCAACATGATAATGACCCCAAACATACCTCCAAGATGACCACTGCCTTGCTAAAGAAACTGACGGTAAAGGTGCTGGACTAGCCAAGCATGTGTCCAGACCGAAACCCTGTTGAACATTTGTGGGGCATCCTCAAACAGAAGGTGGAGTGCAAGGTGTCTAACATCCACCAGCTCCGTGATGTCATCATGGAGGAGTGGAAGAGGATTCCAGTGGCAACCTGTGAAGCTCTAGTGACCTGCATGCCCAAGAGAGTTAAGGCACTGCTTGAAAATAATGGTGGCCACGAATCACCTATTTAATTCTCTTCCTCTTGTCGGAACTAATCCTCACCTTTAGCTCTACTCAACTGGCACTTCTGTTTGATTTCTAATTTTTGATCTTCCTGTAATATCTTATTTCCAGATGTTGTTCCACCATTGTTGTATCTCTGATTTGTCTTTACTTTTTTGATTCATGATAAATAAATAATTTAAATCAAAACGAAAATAATGGTGGCCACACAAAGTTTTGACACTATGAGCACAATTTGGCCATTTTCAAGTAGGGGTGTACTCACTTTTGTTGCCAGTGGCTTAGACATTAATGGCTGTGTGAGTTATTTAGAGGGCACACCAAATTTACAAGCTGTACACTGACTATTTTACATTGTATCAAAGTGTCATATCTTCAGCGTTGTCCCATGAAAATATATAATAAAATATTTACAAAAATGTGAGGCGTGTACTCACTTTTGTGATATACTGTATCCCCAAAGATCAACGGCTGTAAGCTATTCTAGTGCCTGATCTGCATTGTCTGGTGATGACTGCTATACATTGACTGGGACTACACACTGGAAATCTGGGAGATGAGACATGGGAGCCAGAATGGCAGAATGGATGATGACACATGGGGGTCAGAATGGGAGCTAACACATGAGGGGGGGGCAGATTGGAAGCTGAGACAGGGGGAAGAATGGGAGATGAGACATTGGGGGCAGAATGGGAGCTGAGACATGGAAGCAGAATGGATGATGATACATGGGGGTCAGAATGGGAGATAACACATGGGGCAAAATGGAGAGGAGACACATGAAGGCTGGATGGAGCAAAAAAATGGGGGCAGAATGTAGAGGAGACGTGGAGGCAGAATGAGAGCTGACACATGGGGGTCAGAATGGGAGGTAACACATGAGGGGGGGGCAGATTGGAAGCTGAGACAGGGGGAAGAATGGGAGATGAGGCATGGAGGTCAGAATGGGAGATGAGACATTGGGGGCAGAATGGGAGCTGAGACATGGAAGCAGAATGGATGATGATACATGGGGGGGCAGAATGGGAGATGATACATGGGGGGCAGAAAGGGAGATAACACATGGGGCAAAATGGAGAGGAGACACATGGGGGCTGGATGGAGCAAAAAAATGGGGGCAGAATGTAGAGGAGACGTGGAGGCAGAATGGGAGCTGAGACATGAGGGCAGAATGGGAGATTAAACATGGGGGGCAGAATGGGAGCTGAAACATTGGGGGCAGAATGGGAGCTGAGACATGAGGGACAAAATGGAATCTGAGACATGGGGGCAGAATTAGAGTTAACACATGGGGGCAGAATGAGAGCTAACACATGGGGGGCAGAATGGAAGCTGAGACATGGGGGGGCAGAATGGGAGATGACACATGGTTGCAGAATGGGAGCTGAGACATGGGGGGCAGAATGGAAGCTGAGCATTGGGGGCAGAATGGAAGATGAGAATTAGGATCAGAATGGGAGCTGAGACATGGGGGCAGAATGGAAGCTGAGAATTGGGTTCAGAATGGGAGCTGAGACATGGGGGCAGAATGGGAGAAGACACATAGGGGGCAGAATGGAAGCTGAGACATGGGGGGCAGAATGGGAGATAAGACATGGGGGGCTGAATGGGAGCTGACATATGGGGGGCAGAATGGGAGCTGACACATGGGGGGCAGAATGGGAGCTGAGAAATGGGGGCAGAATGGAAGCTGAGAATTGGGTTCAAAATGGAAGCTGAGACATGGGGGGCAGAATGGGAGATGACACATGGGGGGCAGAATGGGAGATGACACATGGGGGGCAGAATGGGAGATGACACATGGGGGGCAGAATGGGAGATGACACATGGGGGGCAGAATGGGAGATGACACATGGGGGGCAGAATGGGAGATGACACATGGGGGGCAGAATGGGAGATGACACATGGGGGGCAGAATGGGAGATGACACATGGGGGGCAGAATGGGAGATGACACATGGGGGGCAGAATGGGAGATGACACATGGGGGACAGAATGGAATATGAGACAAGGGGGGCAGAATGGAATATGAGACAAGGGGGGCAGAATGAGAGCTAACACATGGGGGTAGGCAGAATGAGAGCTAACACATGGGGGTAGGCAGAATGAGAGCTAACACATGCACATGGGGGTCAGAATGGAAGCTGAGACATGGGAGGCAGAATAGGAGATGACACATGGTTGCAGAATGGGAGCTGAGACATGGGGGGCAGAATGGAAGCTGAGAAATGGAGGCAGAATGGAAGCTGAGACATGGGGGCAGAATGGTAAATGACACATGGGGGGCTGAATGGAAGCTGAGACACGGGGGGCAAAATGGGAGATGAGACATGGGGGGCAGAATGGGAGCTGACACATTGGGGGGCAGAATGGGAGCTGACACATTGGGGGGCAGAATGGGAGCTGACACATTGGGGGGCAGAATGGAAGCTGAGAAATGGGGGGCAGAATGGGAGATGACACATTGTTGCAGAATGGGAGCTGAGACCTGGGGGGCAGAATGGAAGCTGAGAATTGGGTTCAGAATGGAAGCTGAGACATGGGGGCAGAATGGAAGCTGAGACATGGGGGCAGAATGGAAGCTGAGACATGGGGGGCAAAATGGGAGATGAGACATGGGGGGCAAAATGGGAGATGAGACATGGGGGGCAGAATGGGAGATGAGACATGGGGGGCAGAATGGGAATTGACACATGCGGGGCAGAATGCGAGCTAACACATGGGGGCCAAAATGGAGAAATATGCAGGGAGAATGAAGTCACATGGGGCCAGGATGGGAGAACATATCAGGGCAAGATGAAGACATATGGGGTCCAGAATGGAGTACATATGGAAGCAGGATGTGGGACATTATTACATTATTACTGTAGGGGCTAATAAAAGGACATTATTACAAGTGTGATGTATTTTATTTTTGAGAATGCTGTTTTCAGTGGGGAGGGGGCCCTGTTCCTGTGCAGGGTGGCACTATGTCGCTTTTTTTCTTCATTTGGTGTAGTGTAGAAGTTTGTGAAAAATTAGGGAATGTGCTCTGGAAACTGCTCTAGATAACTATGTGTTATTTTCTGCAGAGACGAGTCCTTGCTGGAAGAAGTGATGGCAGTCTGTGCTGGATGAAGAGGAAAAGCGAAGATGAAGGACTTCAACTAGAGACGTTACCGGTGAGTCAGTGTGTTACCTGTACATTTACACTATGCATTACATACTATACACAGAGCTCCTATATACTGTACTTAAAAAGAGTTTTAGGTAAAATAAGAAATGTTTAATAGGTTAGAGTAGAGTAGGGCCCGGCCAGAAGAATCTCCTTGTCGTGGTGGCAGCTTAAAAAAATCTTTTGGCCAAAACAAAAGCTGCTGGCTATGTAGGTGATCTGGTATTCGATGGAACTGTTAATATGTGATTGGTGAGGACGTGGTGCAGAAAGTGGAGTTTTTCCAAGAGTGAGCGGTGGCACTGTGGAAGGTTCGAGGGGTGGAGCTGGTGTGGAGCCTGGGGTGAAGTCTCAGGGGGGCCCAAAAACTTTGGCTGTATGGGGCCCTAAAATTCCTGGAGGCAGCCCTGCAATGTATTCAGGCAGGTCACATTCTCCTGGCATTCACCAAACCTAGAGCCATCCATCAGATGCAGGGCTGCCACCAGTAATTTGGGGGCCCCATACTGACAAAATTTTTGGGCCCCCTTGAAACTCCAGCCAAGCTCCACCTCCACCCCAGCTCTGTCTCCATCCCTCAAACGTTCCACAGTCCCACCGCCCACTCCTGGAAAAACTCTACTTTCAGCACCACATCTTCACCAATCCCACATTAACATTTCCCATTGAACAGCAGATCACATATATAGCCAGCAGCTTTTGTTTTTGCCAAAAGATATTTTAAGTCACCACCACGACAAGGAGACTCTTCTGGCCGGGCCATACTCTACACTAACCTATTAAAAATTTCTTATAATATCCAATATTCTTTCTAGGTATATTTTTATTTATGGGAATGTGTTACATATATTTTCTTAAAATGACCAATAATACCACGTATAAGGGACAAATACCATCACACCATGACCAGATCACATAATACCACCACATAGTGACCGAATAATACCACATACAAGGGACAAATACCACCATACTATGACCAGATCACATATTACCACCACATAGTGACCGAATACTACAATACTGATTATTAATAAAAAAAAGAAAACTAATATTACCATAAGTACCATTATACACAGGAGCTCTGTACAACGTACAAAGTGTATAGTGTAAATGTAGAGATAAACACATTGACTCACCGGTGACATTTCTAGTTGAAGTCCTTCATCTTTGCTTTTCCTCTTCATCCAGCGCAGACTGCCATCACTTCTTCCAGTCAGGACTCGTCTCTGCATAAGATAACACAGTTATCAAGAACAGTTTCCAGAGCACATTCCCCAATTTTTCCCCAGCTTCTACACTGCACAAGATAAAGAAAATAAAGCAACCTAGTGTCGCCTTGCACAGTAACAGGACCCCCCTCACAAGGTCTTCATCCTGCCCCCCATGTCTCCATTCCCCCCCCATGTCTCCATTTTGCCTCCATTCAGCCCCCCATGTCTGAAGCTTGCCCCCATGTCTCCATCATGCCCCCATGTCTCCATCCTGCTCCCCATGTCTCCATTTTGCCTCCATTCTGCCCCCCATGTCTCTATCCTGGCCCCCATGTCTCCATTTTGCCTCCATTCTGCCCCCCATGTCTCTATCCTGGCCCCCATGTCTCCATTCTGCCCCCCATGTCTCAAGCTTGCCCCCATCCTCTCCCCCATGTCTCCATCCCGCTCCCCATGTCTCCATTTTGCCTCCATTCTGCCCCCAATGTCTCCATCAAGCCCCGCCCCCTGTACAGAGAACAGAGGGCCCCTCGGTTCGCTAATCATGTCGGCAGCACTGCCGATATGATTAGTGATGGGCCCTCTGGAGAGCGATCTCCCTGCTCTGCCTGCTGCCGTAGTGGCCTTCTGCCTCCTGTGCGCAGCGCGACACTGCCGGAGCGTGCGCAGGAGGTCAGTCTCAGGGTGATGACGTCATCGCCCTGGGACTGCTTCCTGTGCGCGCTGACGGACCCGGCGTCGCTCCAGGCAGCGGCTGCAGGCCTGCCGCTCATCTCGACGCGTGAGTATGAAAAGCAGGGGCCGGGACGGGGGGAGGGATCGGTGGGAGTGACTGGGAGGACCCCTGGCCGAGGCTGGCAGTAAATACTACTGGGCAGTGGGCATGATTATCATCATGCCCATTGCCTAGCATGTCTTGCTTCCAGCCTCTGGTTACTGGTACTATGCCTAGCAGCATGTACTACCACCAGGGGCTGGCAGGACATGCTGGGTGGGCATGATAGTACCAAGGAGGCTGGTGGTGTGGTAGTCAGGGCTGGCGTCAGCTCCCGCGCAAGTGCCGGGGCCCTGAGCAGGCGGGAGGTCCACTTGCCGTCGGGCTCCCCGCCGGGCTATGGGCGGAGGAGAGCAGTGCCAGCGCCCGCCCTTCTCCCCCGCTTGCTCAGGGCCCCGGCAGCCGGATACTTACCTCTCCCCGTGCCTTCGCAGATCCGCTGTCTTCCTGGTCTGCGCTCCCTGTGACGTCTCAGGTCAGAGGGTGCGGTGACGACTTTCCACTGCGTCCTCCCCTGAGCCATCACAGGCAGCGCAGAGCGGGAAGACGCTGGCAACGCAGGAGTATAGACCTGAGCAGCGGCAGCAGGTGAGGAGGAGGGAGGTGAATATTTGATTTTTTTTTTTTTTTTATGTATGGAGGCATGGGGCATTATATGGGCGGGGGTGACATCCTGCATGGGGCATTATATTGGGGGCGGGTGACATCCTGCATGGGGCTTTATATGGGGGGGTAGCAGCATGCATGGGGCATAATATGGGGAGGTAGCAGCCTGCATGGGGCATTATATGGGGGGATGACATCCTGCATGGGGCATTATATGGGGGGAGGATATCCTGCATGGGGCATTATATGGTGGGGTGACAGCCTGCATCTGGCATTATATGGGGGGGTGACAGCATGCATGGGGCTTTATATGGGGGGGTGACATCCTGCATGGGGCATTATATGGGGGGAAGGGACATCCTACATGAGGCATTATAAGGGGGGGGTGACATCCTGCATGGGGCTTATATGGCGGGGTGACATCCTGCATGGGGCATTATATGGGGGGGAGAAGTGACATCCTGCATGGGGCATTATATGGGGGATGGCATCCTGCATGGGGCATTATATGGGGGGGGAGTGATATCCTGCATGGGGCATTATATGTGGGGGAGTGACATCTTTCATGGTGCATTATATGATGAGTGACATTCTGCATGGGGCATTATATGGAGGGGAAGGGACATCCTACATGGGTCATTATATGGGGAGGGGGGAGGGACATCCTGCATAGGGCATTATATGGGGAGGGGAAGTGACATCCTGCATGGGGCATTATATGGGGGGGAAGTGGCATCCTGCAAGGGGCATTATATGGGGGGTGACATCCTGCAAGGGGCATTATATGGGGGGTGACATCCTGCATGGGACATTATATGGGGGGGGAACAGCCTGCATGTGGCATTATAAGGGGGGGACGGGACAGCCTGCATAGGGCATTATGTGGGGGGAACAGCTTGCATGGAGCTTTATATGGGGGCCAGTATCCTGTATGGAGCCTTATATGGGGGCCAGTATCCTGTATGGAGCATTTTATGGGGGCTAGTATACTGTGTGGAGCGTTATATGGGGCCATTATCCTGAATGGAGCGTTATATGGGGGCCAGTATCCTGTATGGAGCATTTTTGGGGGGCCAGTATCCTGTATGGAGCGTTATATGGGGACCAGTATCCTGTATGGAGGATTTTTTGGGGGGCCAATATCCTGTATGGAGCATTTTTTGGGGGCCAGTACACTGTGTGGAGCGATTCGCCGGTTTCTGAGCTATTGTAGAATTTAAAATAGATATCACTCATATAATATAAGAAGTGAAATCTTTTCATTGTACTATACTTTTATTTCTCTGCAGTATCTGTGCATCATGAATCGTGGTATGTGTTAAAGGGGCCCACTGAGACTCTTTCGCCCGGGGCCCAGAAAAACCTGGACCCGGCCCTTTGTGGTACTATCATGCTAGTACTACTACCACCAGTGGCTGGCTGGCAGAACATGCCGGGTGGGCATGATAGTACCACAGAGGCTTGCAGGACATACTAGGCATGAATCATGCTTAGTATGTCCTGCCAGCCTCTGTGTACTATCATGCCCAGCATGTCCTGTCCTGCCAGCCACTGGTGGTACCATCATGCATGCCCATTGCCCAGTCACTGGTGGTGTGGTACTATCATGCTAGTACTAACACCAGTGGCTGGCTGGCAGGACATGCCATGTGAGCTTGAATGCTAGTACCACAGAGGCTGGCAGTACATACTGGGCAATGGGCATGATAGTACCACCAGTAGACTGACTAGGCGGTCTCCAGGGCTCCGTCTCCCCTTCTCTCTGCTGTTAGAATGGGTTAACATTGCGTTTATGCTGTGCGTTACAACGGATCCGTTGTAAATCAGCGCAGACGCAATGTACCGTAGACTTGCATTGCAAAAATAGGCATGCATTTGAAAGTATGCATTATTTGCAACGCGCAGGAAAACATGGTCGGCGGCTGGAGGCCAGCTGAGCACTTCTCTGACAACTGTGTTCTAGTGTCATTCTGTGCCTGCTCATCTCTGTCAGCAGGCATATTTGTCTGATGGCAAAGATGTAGCAGAGCTGGAGACAGAAGATCCGTGGATTACGTCAGGGCGAGGATTTTGTTATTTATTAAAGATGGAGTCCCTACATGTGTTTTGTGTTTTATTTTTATTAAAAAAAATTTCTGTGTTGTGGTTTTTTTTTTCTGTTTACTAGAAATTCATGGTGGCCATGTCTAGTTTGGCGTGACGCCATGAATTTCAGGCTTAGTGCCAGCTGATAATACAAAGCTGGTACTGACCCCATTATTACCCAGCGTGCCACCCCCACCAGGGCCTTTGGAAGAGCCGGAAAAAGTGCCTGGAAATGGCGCTACGATGTATGCGCCAATTCCAGGGGTGGCTGCGGGCTGCCGTTTTCAGCGTGGGGGGCCCAGAATGCTTGGGCCTTACCATGCTGAGAATCCCAGACCCCAGCTGCCTGGTTTTTACCAGGCTGGCGATCAAAATATGGCGGGAGCCCACGCATTTTTTTTTTAATTATTTTTTTAAATAATTTAAAAAAAACATTGGGCTTTCCTGACTTTTGATCGCCAGGCAGCTAGAAGTGGCAGCCTGTAGCTGTCTGCTTTATCTGCGCTGAGAATCCAAAATTCTGCGGAGCGCTATGTCATTTTTGTTTTATTATTTATTTATTTTCACACTTCTATATGTGTGACAGGCCCAACAGCTAATCACAGACGCTGACACAGAAAATGGGCGTCTGTGATTGGCTGCTTGAGTAACCTGAAAGCAGCCCATACATAGTACCATACTAGAATGTATGGGCTGATTGTACATTACTCGAACAGCCAATCACAGACGCCCATCCTCTTTGACAGCATCTGTGATTGGCTGTTGGGTCTGTGACATATAGAAGTGTGAAAAGGAATCATTTTTAAAAACATGATGTAGCACTCTGCAGAATTTTTGATTCTCACCGCAGGTAAAGCGGACAGCTACGGCCTGCCACCCCCAGCTGCCTGGCTTTACCTTGGCTGGCGATCAAAAGACAGAGAAGCCGAATATTTGTTTTAAACTTATTTAAAATATTTTTTTTTAGAAAAAGGTGTGTGCTCCTGCCATATGTTGATCGCCAGCCAGATAAAACAAGGCAGCTGGGGGCTGGGATTCTCAGCATGGTAAGGCCCAAGTGTTCTTGGCCCCGCACGCTGAAAATCGCAGCCCGCAGCCACCCTTGAAAATTTCCAGGCTCTTTAGCTGGCTCTTCTAGCGGCCCTGATGGTGAGTACCCTGGGTAATAATAGGGTTAGTGCCAGGCCAGCTTGTATTATCAGCTGATACTAAGCCCGAAATTCATGTTGTCACGCCAAATTAGATATGGCCACCATGAATTTCTAGTAAACAAAAAAAACACAGAAATTTTTTTTTTATTAAAAATAAAACACAAAACACATTTAGGCTACTTTCATACGCGGCGCAAAAAATCGCTACTGCATGCCGACTTTGCGCTTTTCTCTGCGCGCTTTTCCCAAGGCCATGTTAACATGTAGCCTATGGGGAAATCGTGCCGAAAAAAACGCCAAGAATTGGCATGTCAATTCTTTTTGCACGGCCGCTTTTGCAGTGAAAGCGCCCGCGCAAAAATACGTGGCAAAACGTGGCGTCTGAACGCTTTTCAATAAAAGCCATAGCTTTTGCTGGAAGCCGTTTCCAGCTTTCTTTGGCACTGCTTTTACGCGAGCGCTCTAAAACGCCGCATAAAAGCAGGACTATGTGGCTATTACTCCGCGTGGGAACGTAGCGTAAGGGACTCTATCTTTAATATAAAAAAAAAAATCCTCGCTCTGACGTAATCCATGGGTCTTCTGTCTTCAGCTCTGCTACATCTTTGCCATCAGACAAATATGTCTGCTGACAGATGAGCAGGCACAGAATGACACTGGAGCACTGTTACTGTGTAGTGCGGCACTATGTTGCTTTTTTGTCATTTCATGCAGTGTAGAAATCTTGGGAAAAGTGTGGATTGTGCTCTGGAAGTGATCAGTTATAGCTAACTATGTTATTTTCTGCATAGATAAGTCCTGCATAGAAGATGTGATATATCGGTCTGCAGATACAGAACTTCACCTAAAGACATCACTGGTGAGTATGTGTATTACCTATACACACATACTGACACTATATACAGAGCTTCTGTGTATAATGTCACTGGTGATGACTGTATAACCAGTACACTATATACAGAGCTCCGGTGTATAATGTCACTGGTGATCACTGTATAACCTGTACACTGACCCAATATACAGAGCTTTTTTACATTTTTATTATTTTAGCATTATTTGTCACTATGTGGTAGCATTATGTGCTTTGGTCATGACATGACGATATTTGTCCCTTGTATGTGGCATTATTCAGTCACTATGTGGTGGTAATATGTGGTCTCATGGTGTGTCAGTATTTATACCTTGTATCTGGTAGCATTTGATCACTGTGTGGTGGTATTATGTGCTTTGGTCATGGTGTGGCGGTATTTGTGCCTTGTATGTGGCATTATTTGAGCACTATGTGGTGGTAATATGTGATCTGGTCACTGTGTGATGGTATTTCTGCCTTCTATATGGTAATATTGATCTTGGTAGAGTGGATTGTGGTTGGTCATTTGTTTTACCTGATATCAATAAGGGGAAACCTCTTTATTTCCAATAGATATTAAATACTTGGATGTTTAACTCCTCCCTGCCCTGTGACTATTACACAGCAGCAGAGATGCAGTTACAGAGGTTCACCAGAGAAAGCAAGTTGGCATTTGGTGAGATTTTTACCTCTGAAGTTGACGCGCCCCCTGGGCCGCGTGGGGAACCCGGAACTGGGCCTTTCGTGGGACGCTGGGGGTTGTAGTCACCGTGGCGGCGACCCGGTCCCGTGGCTCAGGGTGGTCAAACCAGTGGCAGTCTATTTGTAAGGTTTTAGGTTAATTGTCCGACTACGCCACCCGTGGATTGCGGTCAGGGTGTACCGCCGCTGCGAGGCAGACCGCTGAGGCTGGTGTTGTATGAGCAGCAGAGAATGGGGTGACTCCCCACGGGAGGAGTATAGCCTCAGGGCAATGAGTGTGGATGATGGGAGTGATGGTGCACGAACGTAACAGGAACGACTCAGAGTCTTTGCAGTGCAGTTCAGGGTCTTTACTGATGATAATAAGGCAGACCCTCCCGGGAGTACTGGCTAGCATAAGAGGCCTGGTCAGTCTGTGAGCAAGCAGGAGCACTCTTCCTGGCTACCTTGCTATAAGCGGGTGATAGTAGCCCACGTCACTGAGTGTACCGTGTAGTGCTCACCCGTATGGCTGGTGACTTGGGGCCTTCTGTTAGCCTCCGCTCCTCGATGGCGGTGCTGGTCCCTTGCTTGTGACTGAGCCTCCGGGCTTCTATGGCCAGAGGACCTGGAATCCCCTTCCGGCTGTGTTCTGCTGTTGGACTTAGAGATCATTACAGCCTCGGACTCCGGTGTCCAGTACTTAGATTCTTCTGCCAGGGCGAGCTCTGCTCAGCTCCAGCCCCTGGTCTTCAGCTCCTGCTCCTACAGAGCTCCTTGCTGTTACTTTCCCTGTATCTGCTTGTTCTCCCTAACCCCGCCCCAGACCCAGTTTATAAGGGCAGATTCCTCCCCTCCCAGGACTGGGCAGGAGGTGTTGCGTGTTTAAGGGCTCCTGACCAGGAAACCTACCACTTGCTCTCAGATGTAATATTTCTATTACTGTGGTAACCAGACCCCTGGGGTGCCACATATTTATAAGACAAAACCAGGAGTGGGTGAGAAATGCATAAAACATTACCTCAGATTGCCCCACTCCTGGTTTTGTCTTATAAATACAGAGGTAAAAATCTCACCAAATACTCAAAGTGCCACAATCTTCTGACAGTGCGGATTCCATCAATAAATAAGTGATCACCTTCCCAACCTGTGCATCGCTGATAACTAGTGTTGAGCGATACCTTCCGATATCAGGAAATATTGGATCGGACCAATACTCAAAAAGTATCGGATATCGCCGATTCCGATACCGGAAACCAATGCAAGTCAATGGGACAGAAATATCGGAATGAAAATAAACCCTTTCTTTCCTTGTAGGTTAATTCTACATGAAGTAAAACAACTAAGAATAATGTAGAATGTATTATGCGAAAAGCCGGCAATTCATCAGCGCATACATCGGTACCCGACAATTTACAACAGAAAGAATAGAGCTTCACACATAGATTAGATAGATAGAAACATGTCAGTCACATATATATGAAGTACAGTGACAGTGTTGCTTAATGTACTTGTCATTTAGTGCAAAGGATTTATTAAAAAAAATATTAGTGTTTTCGTGCACCGTCTCTTTAAAAAAGCTGGCCGGCAATTCAGCAGCGGTACCCGACAATTTATAACAGACAGAATAGAGCTTCACACATAGATTAGATAGATAGAAACATGTCAGTCACATATATATGAAGTACAGTGATAGTGTTGGTTACTGTACTTGTCATTTAGTGTAAAGGATTTATTTAAAAAAATAATAGTGTTTTAATGCACCGTCTCTTTAAAAAAGCCAGCCGGCAATTCAGCATCTGTACCCGACAATTTAGAATAGAAGGAATAGAGAATCATACATAGATTAGATAGATAGAAACATGTCAGTCACATATATGAAGTACAGTGACAGTGTTGCTTACTGTACTTGTCATTTAGTGTTAAAATAAAGGATTTATTTAAAAAAAAAATTGGCGTGGGATGCCCCATAATTTTAGTCTCTAGCGGAGGTTAAGCAGACGGCTGGGGCAGATGTTTGAAGCCTGGGAAGGGGGTAATACCCACGGAGCTTCCCAGACTACTAATATCAGCCCCCAGCTGAATACCTAGCCTTTACTAGCTATTAAAATGGGGGACCCCCCCAAAAAAATGACGTGGGGTCCCCCCTATTTTAATAGCTAGCAAAGGCTAGGCGGACAGCTGGGGGCTGATATTAATAGCCCAGGAAGGGTGCCATGAATATTGGCCCCCTCCCAGGCTAGAAACACCAGCCGTCAGCCGCCCCAGAAATGGCGCATCCATAGGATGCGCCAATTCTGGCACTTAGCCTCGCTCTTCCACGCTGCCCTGGTGCGGTGGCAGGGGGTAATGGGGCTGGGGTTCATGTCAGCGCCAGCTGCCATGAAGCCCAGGTTAGTAATGATGGGCGTCTATAAGACACCCCCATTACTAACCTACAAAGTGTTAAAAAGAAAAAACACACTACACCCAGAAAAAAATAATTTATTTGAAATAAAACACACAATTTTATTTAATTCTTAGTTTACTAAAAAAAATAGTTACCTGTCCACGTTCCTGCGCTGATCTCCCATGCACAGCTGTCACATCTGGAGATGGTGACAGCTGTGCATGGCTGCTGTAAGCTCACACTGCCGGGAACACGTCCGCTCCCGGCAGCGGGAGCCACTGACTGAGGTCACCGGAGTGCATTCAGGCAGCGCAGCTCCGGAGACCTCCTTTACGGCACTGCTGTACCGTGGGAATTTCTCACGATACAGCAGGGCCGTAAAGGAGCTAACCGGAGCAGCGCTGCCTGAACTCCGGCGAACCCACTTATGCAATGACGGGGCTGCTTTACGGTCCCGTCATTCTAGCGGCGGCAGCGGTTCAGAGCGGTCACATTCTATGTGGCTGCTCTGAACTGGAGATCATCGTGGGACACTCGTGGACTACTACGGAGGGGTAAGGATAAGGTTGTGGTTTATTATTTTATATTTTATTACAGGAGATCGATGGCTTCGGGGAATTAGGTGTCTAGGTGAGTATAGGTGTAGTTTTTTATTTTTTACTTTATTTTAGGTGGTGATCGGCGGGGACAGGTAATGTATGAACTAATTTATTGTAGGTAACCACTGGCCACCAATGACATGTATTTAAAATTTATTGGGGACACAGTAGGGCAATTTAAATAGCAGAATCAGGCTGATGGGAACTACTGCTCCCATCGAGCTGATCCTGCTGGCACGAGTGGACGGGGGACAGACATAGGCCGATGGGAGTAGTAGTGTCACATCGGCCTATGTCTGCCTGCACGCACACACCCGCACACATCGCACAGACACCGCGCACACCCGCAGACATCGCACAGACACCGCACACATCGCACAGACACCGCACACACCCGCAGACATCGCACAGACACCGCACACACCCGCAGACATCGCACAGACACCGCACACACTCGCAGACATCGCACAGACACCGCACACACTCGCAGACATCGCACAGACACCGCACACACCCGCAGACACCGCACACACCCCGCACACACCAATCATGACCGGTCTGGGAGGTGAGGCTGACCTGTGCGGCCGTGGGAAAGTTCATGTGAGTTCATGCAATGCAGTCAAGCATGAACTCACATGAACCCTCTGAGGGCACCGCGGCGACTTCAAATGAACAGCTGATCGGCATCACCTGATACCTCAGCTGTTCATTTGAAATAACCGGCGGGAAAGCGCAGCACAGAACGGGAAAGCCGGCGGTGAAGTCTTTTCACTGCCGGCTTCCCCGCCCGGGTTCTTCGCTCCCCGCTCCTTGGTGCTGCGCTCCCCGCCCGGTCCTAACTTACGATCAGGATGGGAGGTGGCGAGGGGAGCGGAGGATCGGGGTGGGAGGCTGCGGGGAAGCAGTATGGGGCTGTGTGATTGTTTAAAAGCCTGCGGCTTTTTACCGCGCGCCGGCTTTTAAACAATCAGGAGAATTCTCCCACGCTGGGATGGCATTCTGATGACAGGCTGGATCTCAGCTGAGCGCAACCATCCAGCTTGTCATCCTTCAGAGACACTGCAGAGCGCAGGCATTATGGGAACTTCCGATTCCGGTATTCGATATTGTAAAAGTATCGGAATTAAGTATCGGAATTCCGATACCGCGAATATCGGCCGATACCCGATATTTCAGTATCGGAATGCTCAACACTACTGATAACTTGTTTTCACCAATAAAAACCCTTTAATGCAAACTACAGTAATTGTACATCGCAGTTCTTGTGAGCGCACAGTGATGTGCAGGAGCCGACAATATAATGGGTATAACGGCTAACAGGTATTTGCAAATAGCTGAAAGGTGGGTGGGCCCCTGGAGTCAATGTCCCTGGTGGGCCCCAGACACCCCAGTCCGGCGCTGTATGTACAGTAGTATTCAAAATAATAGCAGTCCAATATGACTAACCAGATTGATCACTGTTTTTGGTATAAATTATATTAAACATTAACAGCAAAATTCAAGGGGAGGCAATATGTGTGGGTTGCCCCTCCTGCCAAGTCCACAATTCGAAAATCATACAGTTAGGTCCATATATATTTGGACAGAGACAATATTTTTCTAATTTTGGTTCTAGATATTACCACAATGAATTTTAAACAAAACATTTCAGATGCAGTTGAAGTTCCGACTTTCAGCTTTCATTTGAGGGTATCCACATTAAAATTGGATGAAGGGTTTAGGAGTTTCAGCTCCTTAACATGTGCCACCCTGTTTTTAAAGGGACCAAAAGTAATTGGACAGATTAAATAATTGTAAATAAAATGTTCATTTCTAGTACTTGGTTGAAAACCCTTTGTTGGCAATGACTGCCTGAAGTCTTGAACTCATGGACATCACCAGACGCTGTGTTTCCTCCTTTTTGATGCCTGGCCTTTACTGCGGTGGTTTTCAGTTGCTGTTTGTTTGTGGGCCTTTCTGTCTGAAGTTTAGTCTTTAACAAGTGAAATGCATGCTTAATTGGGTTGAGATCAGGTGACTGACTTGGCCATTCAAGAATATTCCACTTCTTTGCTTTAATAAACTCCTGGGTTGCTTTGGCTTTATGTTTTGGGTCATTGTCCATCTGTAGTATGAAACGACGACCAATCAGTTTGGCTGCATTTGGGTGGATCTGAGCACACAGTATGGCTCTGAATACATCACAATTCATTTGTCTGCTTCTGTCCTGTGTCACATCATCAATAAACACTAGTGACCCAGTGCCACTGGCAGCCATGCATGCCCAAGCCATCACACTGCCTCCGCCGTGTTTTACAGATGATGTGGTATGCTTTGGATCATGAGCTGTACCACGCCTTCGCCATACTTTTCTCTTTCAATCATTCTGGTAGAGGTTGATCTTGGTTTCATCTGTCCAAAGAATGTTCTTCCAGATCTGTGCTGGCTTTTTTAGATGTTTTTTTTTTTAGCAAAGTCCAGTCTACCCTTTTTATTCTTGATTCTTATGAGTGGCTTGCACCGTGCAGTGAACCCTCTGTATTTACTTTCATGCAGTCTTCTCTTTATGCTAGATTTGAATATTGATATGCCTACCTCCTGGAGAGTGTTGTTCACTTGGTTGGCTGTTGTGAAGGGGTTTCTCTTCACCATGGAGATTATTCTGTTATCATTCACCACTGTTGTCTTCCGTGGGCGCCCAGGTCTTTTTGCATTGATGAGTTCACCAGTGCTTTCTTTCTTTCTCAGGATGTACCAAACTGTAGATTTTGCCACTCCTAATATTGTAGCAATTTCTCGGATGGGTTTTCTCTGTTTTTGCAGCTTAAGGATGGCTTGTTTCACCTGCATGGAGAGCTCCTTTGACCGCATGTTTACTTCACATCAAAACCTTCCAAATGCAAGCACCACAGCTCAAATCAACTCCAAGCCTTTTATCTGCTTAATTGAGAATGACATAACGAAGGGATTGCTCACACCTGTCCATGAAATAGCCTTGGAGTCAATTGTCCAATTACTTTTGGTCTCTTTAAAAACAGGGTGGCACATGTTAAGGAGCTGAAACTCCTAAACCCTTCATCCAATTTTAATGTGGATACCCTCAAATGAAAGCTGAAAGTCTGAACTTCAACTGCATCTGAATTTTTTTTTAAATTCATTGTGGTAATGTCTAGAAGCAAAATTAGAAAAATGTTGTCTCTGTCCAAATATATATGGACCTACAGTAACTGTATATACCAACTATAGGGATTTAAAACTTAACTTTTACTATCAAGAATAAAAGATTTGGCAATCCTCTATACAAAATTGACAATACACATAACAAATATGTTAAAAAGTAGAAAATGTGCCCATGTCCCTGTATAGGATCATACTCTGACAATAGTCAAAAAAGTGGCAACAAGGCATCAGTGAATACCTATATAAATATATAACATGTTACAACAAAACCAGACAATAAAGTCCAGAAATTGTATACAGTAGGGCCAATGGATATAAGGAAAGATCTCACCAAATTCGCTGGTCTCCAAATTCCTCCAACAGGTCCTCATCCATAAAGGCCCAAATCATGGAGTCCAAGGTGTTGATTATCCCTTTCAGTCCCTATAATCTTGACTGACCCTCAAACGTATTCTGCGCTCCAGTGCACCGGAAGTGACGTGCATACGTGTCGCTAATGGTGCGCCCCATCTACTTGGCACGCAGGGTGCGTTCCAGCGTACCGAAAGTGACGTGCCGGCGTACCGGAAACGGAAGTTTGCGGCTCCCCCGGAAATATAGTAGGGAAACTGTGGAGCGCATACAGCATAGTTTGCGGCTCCCCCGGAAATCCTGTGGAGCGCATACAGCGTTCCATAATAGCATAGTGGCGCATACATCCCGGAACCAACCGGCGGTCCACAAACATGAGATATAATATTAAATCTGGTTATAGGGGCGTGCCCTCTGTTTATTGCAGAGTCACAGATATGGGTGGTTTTGTAATCCTATTTGCCCAAATAAGGCGAGAATGTCTTGGATAGGTCCACTTGATTAGTTTATTTTTGAATCTACCAATTACGACACATCTACATAACTAACGGGTGGGGCACCACTCTCCAGGTGTCCACACTCCCTGATTTAGACATGCTATAAATTGCTGGCAGCCTCTATGGAATCTGCCATTGCCTAAAATTACAACCCAGATAGAGGGTTCCCAGCCCAGTTCCCAGCCCTATATTCTACAGTTTTTTGTGCCAATCCCCTGATGACTCAAGATTTTTGAAGAAACGCGTCGGGAGGCGCATAGGGTCAGTTCAGGGCTGTCCAGGTTTTCAGGGTCACCTCTTGACTGCCCTTGTAAGGGCGGGAGTCTTGGGGTTTGAGGGTCAGTCAAGATTATGGGGACTGACAGGGATAATCAACCCCTTGGACTCCATGATTTGGGCCTTTATGGATGAGGACCTGTTGGAGGAATTTGGAGACCAGCGAATTTGGTGAGATCTTTCCTTATATCCATTGGCCCTACTGTATACAATTTCTGGACTTTATTGTCTGGTTTTGTTGTAACATGTTATATATTTATATAGGTATTCACTGATGCCTTGTTGCCACCTTTTTGACTATTGTCAGAGTATGATCCTAAACAGGGACATGGACATATTTTCTAGTTTTTAACATATTTGTTATGTGTATTGTCAATTTTGTATTGAGGATTGTCAAATCTTTTATTCTTAATAGTAAAACTTAAGTTTTAAATCCACTATAGTTGCTATATATGATTTATAAATTATATTACCACATGTCAAACAATTTACCAGTTGGTGCAGTAGATTCTAAGAAAACCAACAGACTCCGCACTCATGATCTGCATGTTTTTGAGTCTGTGTATTTGAATAATTAATTGTTAGGGGGTGTGTTCAAAATAATAGCAGTGTGGAGTTCAATAGTGAGGTCAATCATTCTGTGAAGACACAGGTATGAATCAGGTGGCCCTTATTTAAGGATGAAGCCAGCACATGTTGTACATGCATTTCTCCTTGAAAGCCTGAGAAATATGGGTCATTCGAGACATTGTTCAGAAGAACAGCGTACCTTGATTAAAAAGTTGTTTGGAAAGGGTAAAACTTATATAGAAGTGCAGACTATGATAGGCTGTTCAGCTAAAATGATCTCCAATGCTTTAAAATGGAAAGCAAAACCAGAGAGACGTGGAAAAAAAACAGAAGACTACCATTCGAATGGATCGAAGAATATCCAGAATGGAAAAGGTTCAGCCAATGATCAGCTCCAGGATGATCAAAGACCGTCTCAAGTTACCTGTGAGTACTGTGACAGTTAGAAGATGCCTGTGTGAAGCTAATCTCTTAGCAAGAAGTCCCCGCAAAGTCCCACTGTTAAAAAAAGACATGTACTGAAGCGGATACAATTTGTCAAAGAACACATCAACTAGCCTAAAGAGAAGTGGAGAAACATTTTGTGGACTGATGAAAGTAAAATTGTTCTTTTTGGGTCCAAGGGGCACAGACAGTTCGTCAGACGACCCCTAAACTCTGCATTCAAGCCACAGTACACTCTGAAGACAGTGAAGCATGGTGGAGCAAGCATCATGATATGGGCACGTTTCTCTTACTATGGTGCCGGACCTATTTACCGCATACCAGGGATTATGGACCAGTTTGCATATATTAAAATACTTGAAGAGTTCATGTTGCCTTACGCTGAAGAGGATATGCCCTTGAAATGGGTGTTTCAACAAGACAACGACCCTAAACACACCAGTAAATGATCAAAATCTTGGTTCCAGTCCAGCAAAATAGAGGTTATGGAGTGACCAGCCCAATCCCCGGTGTTACGGATCCGGGTAGTGTAACCTCTGTGCTGCGGTGCAAGGGGGGACCAGAGAGGCGTAACTAGGTATCAACTCGGACCGACCAAGGTCGTACGGCGGTTCAATCGACTCCGTGACCAGGGAAGGACCGAGCAGAGGGACCAGGTGCTACTCTGGGTACCAACCTTGTATGAGAGCAGGTGACTCCCACGGGTCAGAAGGCAGGGACCGACCGGTACAGCAGATGAGCACGGCAGGCAGGCTGACGGGTGATCCGGGCAGACGGACAGGCAGGCGCGACAGGTAACAAGCAGGAGCCTCCAGGTAGGCACGGCAGGTAACAAGCAGGAGCCTCCAGGTAGGCTGACAGATGGGCACTGGCATGCAGACAGGTAGGCACGGCAGGTAACAGGCAGATGCTTCCAGGCAAGCAGGCGGGTTGAGCCCATAGACAAACTGGCGGACTGGACCGTAGGCAGACTGTCGGGCTGGAGAGTAGACAAGCTGGCGGACAGGACTGGTAGTCAGGCTGGCGGACAGGACTGGTAATCAAGCTGGCGGACAGGACTGGTAGTCAGGCTGGCGGACAGGCAGGACTTGTAGTCAGGCTAGCAGCGGGACCTGAGGGCTGAAGCAGAGTTTAACACACAAAGCTACAACCTTGCACGGGCACCTCCATATTGGAGGAGGTGCCTTTTATAGGGGAAGTCCTCCGGCCATTGGCCGGGGACTTTTTAGCACGGCGCGCGCGGCCCCTTTAAGAGGGAGGGAGCGTGTGCGCACCCTAAGTACAGAGCCGGGGAAGCTGTGTGCACCAGCAGCAGCTGCAGGGAGGCCAGAAGACGCCGGAGCAGGACCGCGGCGGTAAGGGGGACGGAGTCTCTGCCGGGCAGGAGGCAGAGACGCCGATGCTACACCCCTATCTTAATCCGATAGAACACTTGTGGGGTGACATCAAAAATGCTGTTTCTGAGGCAAAGCCAACAGATGCCAAAAAATTGTTGGGTGTAGTCAAAGCATGAAACTACTTGCATTTTGCACTTAGTGCATAGCCTTTATGAGTCTAGAAGTACTACTATATGTCAAATTGACCAGAATGTGTATGAGACCCTCCTTTATTCTAATACAGGATGTATCAGAATCCCTAATTTTTGGCAGTTCTTTCTTCCTTCATAAATTACAATGAAATTACCTATTTGTTAATAAAAAATAAAATTTTGGTTTAAGTCATTAAACAGGAAAAAAATGATTATTAAAGAAGTTGTCCAGTACTTTAGATCAAACCCCCCCCCCCCCCAATGTATCCCCACGGGGCCCCTAAGGATTTTTGTAATTAGCTGACGTTGCAGCCAAGGATAGCGCCGCTCACAGGCATCACGTGACCCCGCGCTGACGTCACGACAAGTGAGGCGTGACAGCTGGATTGTGGGCGCGATCACCCCCCGCGTCACACCCAGCATTCACCGCGTGCGTTCCCAATGAATGGGGAGAGGGACAGCGCGAGGTGGATGCCGGGTGTGACGCAGGGGGTAACCCCACCTACAGCCTGGCATTCACCGTGGAATGTGGAAGAGAGAGACCCCCGGCTGCTGCCAGCACTTGTCGTGACATCAGCGGATATCAGAGCCGGCTGCAGCCGGGGGTCACGTGATGCCTGTGAGCGGCCAGTGATAGCGCCGCTCACAGGCATTATCTGCAACGTAAGGTAATTACAAAAATCCTTAGGGGCCCAGGGGGGATACATTGTGGGGGTAATCTAAAGTACTGGGCAACCCTTTTAACATTTTTGTTCCTGTAAAATGCAATTTCTCATTGATTGGGAATGTTTTATTATCAGTCCTTAAAGTGGAGAAAAAGTGTCACACCATTGCTCTCAGCAGCGATCTGGGAGTCAGAGATGCCTCCAGGGGTCTTCCCCATGCTGTTCTCCTTCCATTCAGCACTTTTTCCATTCATTTGAACATTTTCACTGCCGCCCAGACCTCCTTGTAGGGTCTTCCAGAAAAATGCTCGGATTTCTCATTGATTTCCATTATACTTGTTACTTGAAATGAGCACACGAGCATTAGGAATTGTTCGGTTCGAGTAACAAGCATCTGAGCAGTTTAGTGCTCGCTCATCTATAGTCTTAATATGTGCTGTTATCTACCACTATATGGTCACCAAATAGTGGTAATATCGGTTAGTGACCCACTCGGATGTTTCGCCTCCCCTGTGCTTGAAGTCTTAGCTACGATTTTGGTGGATTGTGACTGCTGGGACCCCCAGGATGCACAGCACAGAATCCAACTTGTTCTTGTGCCTGAATCTGAAATAGAGCGCTACTAAGGTAAAAGTATCTGAGTTCTTGTAAAATCAGTGGATCAGGGCATGTTTCCCCCTAGCTTGGTTGCCACTTTTTGTGCACACAATGTCTATTTCAGGTGGTTTCCTCCTGGTTCCCTTATGAAAAGCACTCAATAAAAATTAAATTGAACATACACTGCAATGTAAAAACAACTTGCTGTGCAAACTGTATGTTTCAGTCTTGTCTAATCTTCTGTTTGGTGTCCAAACCATTGGACAGATATAACATGTATAGCATTGATATGCCATAAATGTCAGTAATATTCAATTAAATTCAAAAGGACATTAATCAATTTAAATTTTTTTTTTTTAATTAAGAATTACATGGAAGGTTGAAAAGATGTTCTTGGAGGCCTTTGACTTTTGCAGATATTTCTTGCTGGTCAGACGGCCACAGGTACAGTAGATGGTACAACTCTTTCCATGCAGGTACAGCATTGATGGTGGATGTGCTGTACTTTCTTCAGGGCACTAGATGTGAGGGTTTTCTGCCCTTGAGATGTTTCTGGTGCCCTGGTGACAGTGGGCAAAAATGCAGCTTTGTCTGATAGTGCGAGCAGCCCTGGATAATCCACGCCGGCAGGATGATATCATCCGGCGGAAGATAGAACCTATAAAAAAGATGTAAAACCGAAGTAAGTAATGGGACTCCATATTAGAGGACACTACTGTGGTGTCTCTGTGGGAGGCCGGTAGAGGAATCTTCTCCATACAGAGGTGCGGGATCATTGTCAGCCATCATACATGTGACAATCCCACCACTGACAGATGACATCTGCTCCACATGACTTATCTCACTGACATCATACAACATGGAGATTATCGTCACACTTACCTCGCCTACTACTTTCCCCCTCTTCCACTTTATCTGTTCTTTGCTGTTTTCTCAGATTTAGTGCAGATTTCTTTCTCTCCTGAACTGGAGGTTCTAATAAAAAGTCAGAAAAAGATGTTGATTATAAACTCCTCAAAGATTAATTTTATATGTTTATAGAGTTACTCAAACTGGTTAATATGCACTTGTAGCTTTTCTGTGTGCGGCCGTGTGGTGTCTCCCTTATTAACATGACATTACTTGCAGCAAGCCAAAGTGTTTTTATATAATCCGTCAGATAACACTTAAGCGTAAGTTTAAAGAAGACTCATCACCAGGTCTTAAGTGTCCAGAATTCACTCTTACTTTATTCCCCCTGCTCCCCTGAGGACTCTGTTTTTGGTTTTTATTAAAATCCCCCTTAGGCTATGTGCCCACGATGCAGCAATGCTCCAGATTTTTTCCTGAGCGTTTCTGCATCTCCCTGGCACAAAAAACGCATGCGGATTGTACACGCGGATTGTACACGCGGATTGTACACGCGGATTGTACACGCGGATTGTACACGCGGATTGTACATGCGGATTGTACATGTGGATTGTACATGCATTTTTCCTGCCAGGGACATGCGGATGTGAAGCGTTTTGATCATGCGATTTCGCATGCGGGTTGTCAAGCGCTTTCCAAGCGATTTTCGCATCACTTGGAAAGTGCTTGACAACCTGGTCACACTATATTAATCCATGCAACTGGCATGGATTTATATAGTGTGACCGAAAGAATGGTAAAAAATAAAAAATAAATATACTTGCCTTCTGATGGCCCCCGGAGTCCTTGTCTTGGCTTGCCGGCAGCTCGCGGTAGATTTAAGGACCTGCCGACATCATTGGTCGCATGACCCGTCACATGATTAAATGACGTCAGCGCAGGTCCTTTAGTCTACCGCGATCTGCCGGCAAGCCGAGACAAGGAACCGGAGGCCATCAGAAGGTAAGTATAATATTTATTTTTTATTTTATTCTTTTTTTTTACAGGTTCTATGGTAGGGGGGGTCCGGAGGAGAGTCTCCTCTTCTCCAGACCCGAGTACCATCCGCACATTGAAACAAATGGATTCCGCATGTACAGATGCAGTGATGCGGATGCCATGCGTTCCAATGCAAGTCAATGGCGGTGAAAACGCAGCACTTCTGCAAAATAATTGGTAGTGCTGCAGATTTTTCCGCACTGATAATCCGCAGCGGAAATTTCCGCAGCATGTGCACAGCAGATGCGGATTATCATTGGGGAACATGGCAGACCTTCTACCAAGCTTATTTTAAGCGTTTCTGCGGCGGAATTGCCGCTGCGGAAATGATTAAAAACGCATAGTGAGCACATCGCCTTACAGTTCCACAGACAGGGGCCTTTTTATTTAGTGGTCATTTTTATGGTCTTTACCACACTATAATACTGAAGAAGAGGCTGAAGACACCCCCCCCAGATAATCCTGTAAGCACCACCCCCTTGTAAAGACCATAAAAATTAGCACTACATAAAACTGCCAATAGCTCTGGAACCGTATGGTAGATTTTACCAAAAGAAAAAATTGAATACTGAGGGGCAGCGGGAATAAAGTAAGTCATTATCTGAGCCTTCATGTGCAGATTCACATTACACTTTTGTATCATAGCCTATAATGGGGTGGTCTATAAATCTGTACATACCTGACAATGAGGGCGAGGATGACTCACACTTTTTAGCAGTGACACACTGATTGTCACCATCATCAGTTTTGGAAGGGGGAGATTCTTTCTGCCTGTTTGGTAGAAGAAAGTCAAGTAAATTACAAGTGAAAACAATACAAAAATGAAGAACACTTGTCTGTAAGGCCATTTGGGACATCATGAAGGGGATACTCTGCTCAGGACCCCATTCTACCAACAAGAATGGAATCTAAGTAGTAATATTGGCCTATAAAGAGCTGGGAATGAATGGCTGGTTGCAATGATCAACTGATATTGCTGTGTAATCACAAGCCAGATCCACAGCAATCAGTTATCATGGGGTGGTGGATGCTGGATTTAGATTTGTGTTACTCGTGTCTGAGCATATATCAGAGCTAAATCTCATAATAATAATAATAATCTACTCACCAGTCTGGGTGTTTTTCGCTGTTCTCAGGGGTACACTCTGGAGGTGACATAGGTTCTTCAATGGTCACCATCTTGGTACTGGTGGTATATAGCTAAAAAACACAAAGAAATATAAATAGATATATTTTTAAACTTTTTTTCTAATTATAGGTTTTATTCATTTTATTGACCTACATGATTTAGACATACTT
Source organism: Phyllobates terribilis (assembly GCF_046119375.1). NCBI lineage: Eukaryota > Metazoa > Chordata > Amphibia > Anura > Dendrobatidae > Phyllobates > Phyllobates terribilis. The sequence continues at coordinate 3,568,608 of NW_027362951.1, read as the reverse complement.
ACTTTGGAAAACCTTTGAGAAGATGATTCAAAGTTTTTGATTTCTGGACAGTCATTGTCCTCACTTGTGTCCCCATCATCTGAATTCCTAAATTTATAGCGCACAGAGCGATCTGAAAAGTAAAAGTGTTATGAGAAATTATTAGTATAAGAGCCGGTCAGACAGTCACCATGTTATTACTCATTATGATGGGAACTGATTGTCACACATAATGAAAGAAAAGACACTCAGCAGTTTTCTGCTAATAACGTCTCATTTTACTTACTGCTAAAGTAGCGGGTGTCCTCATCTGATTTTAGATCAGGAACGAACAGAGGCTTCTGACTTAGAAGGTTGTTAAAGTTTAAGGCACGCAGAAATGGATGAATTTTGATCTCGTGTGCCCCTCCTGGAAAAGAAAGACAAGAAAGAAATCGATACAGTTATTGTCAGAGAAACTACTCCGTATCTATACAGTTTATGTTAATCTGAACTGGAGATTTAAAAGAGCCAACATGAAGGAAATGTACTGAACATTAGAGCATGAAGAATGGGGAATGGACACGTTGGTAGAGACCTTCAGTGCTCATCCTCATGGACACCTTCATTTGTCCAGAGGTGTAATAAGTCATTATTAATACTATTATCATATTACCTGTCCCAAGTCTTTGTTCTGGATTTTTTCTGAGTAGCTGAGTGATGATGCCCCGAGCATTTGGTGGAGGAAAGTAATTACATCTCCAAACAATGTCATCTGTGATATAAAAAGAAAATATTACAGGAAATAAAACCTCTTTATTTATTTACATAAAAAAGCATTTTCCTTAAAAAAGCTAGAAGCTAAACCAAGGAACCAATCAAACCAAATAACAGCGACATGACAAGCAGTCAGATTATTTTACTTACCACTGAGGATACTGCGTAATTTCTCCTTTTGGGAAGCCCTATAAAATGGTGTATATCCAAAGAGAAATTCATATAGGATGATGCCTACTGACCACCAGTCAACAGGTCTTCCATAGCCTTTCTGTAGGATAACTTCTGGGGCCATGTAACTAGACGTTCCCGCAGTCTGGAAAACAACAGAAGAATGAGATGATGATCAATACATACGACAAATAACATCAGTGGAAATGTGATAAGAAATGATCAGAGAAGGAGAAAGAGATGAGATATGTAAAGTAGAAGATCCTGTAAGTAAAGCCGACCTCTTTATCACAGAACTCTTTGGTGATGTCCTTAGTTGGAGCCTTATAGATGTTTGATGTTGGTCTCATGAGGCCAAGTTTTGAAACTCCAAAATCGGTCACTTTAATATGTCCTGTTGATGTTATCAGGATGCTGTAAAAGAAAAGATTGTGTCAGCCCCAAGTAATAACCCATAGACTGTATAACAAACTAACTTTCATCCCCTTTATTATACCTCAAGGGTCACTTACTTTACAGGCTTCAGGTCTCTGTGCACCACACCATAGCTGTGCAGATATTCCACAGCAAGGACTGTTTCTGCAATGTACAGACGGGCCAAGGTGATAGGTAAAGGACCCATGTGCTGTAGAAGATTGCCACAGTCTCCTCCTACAGGAAAAAGCAAATATGACAGGTGAGGGTCTGTTACAGAGTAAATTACACATGATGAGTGTGAATGTGAAACAAGCGGAGATATTGGGACAGGATGGTATATATAGAGATACACTGTGTAATGTAGAGCGTATACTGCAGAGGAACCCTGTACATAGAGACAGAGCCAGGCCTCATCTACAAGCCTCTAATATATTTCTCTGTGAAAGTTCTCATCTATAAAAACTGTTCAAATACAGAGAAATCTTCCTTTCCTCCATAGCAGATATTGCCGCCATGCTCAGTGAGGATACACAAGGCATCTTAGTAACATTATAGTAAATGCGGTGTGGACATGTAACCGTCCATGTGGACATGTTCAGGTTATATATAAGGTGCTAGGATTAGGCCGACGTGGGCTGGATATAAATACAATGGATGTGTCCTACCTGGTGCATACTCCATGACCATACACAGATGAAGTTTAGTAGGAAAGGAGCAGAACATGGAGGCCACAAAGGGACAATCAGCGAATGTAGAGATGTCCCTCTCCTGAAAGGCCCATTTAAGGGTCTTTGGCTTTTTCAGGTTCTGCTTGTCCATTTTCTTCATAGCACATATCTTGTTTGTGTCTGTATGGCGAACTAGGTGGACGGATCTGAGGAGGAAGAAAATCCATGATTTATTATGAATTCTTACTAACAGTCCATACATAGACCTGATCAAGTGATCTCCTGTACTAATGGTTAATACTAGATGTGCGGCCATCACTAGAAATCCATAAAATAACACTCCATAAATGATCACCTATGGAAAGTCCTCATCCACGTCACATCCTAACTGACCTGAAGAGAGACAAATAGATGTGGACAGTGATGTGGAACCATAATTTCTCTATGGTAGCATTGCACGGGCAAGACGTAGAGACATAGGCATCGTCATAAGGAGCCCTGAGAAATGAATATTATACCAAAGTAAAGCTCACCCAAATCCTCCACAGCTGATCAGTTTGATAGGATTAAAGTCGTCCTTACAAGGATTTCTCCCCAGGTTCACTGATCCGATCAAGGCCTAAAAAGGAATAAGAAATGACATCAAGACAACGAAGCTGCAGGAGGATAAAAGCTCCAGATGCAGGAACATCTCCCGTCTATATTATATCCCCCCTGATTACACTGCAAGCGAAGTAGAGGACGTGATAAAAGCCGGACCCCCCACAGACACTATTATATTATAAGGGGATATTCCCCATACACATAAATCATTGTACTGCAGGGGAGGATAAGGGACATCACACGGAGGAGACAGAATAATAACACCACCGTCACACATAATAGGTCTGATCTACATAAGAGCAGAGATATCCCATTGTCATATGGGGTATAATATGGGATGTGTAATTCTCACCCGTCATCTGATGATATACAGACGTCCCATGATACTTACACTGGCAGATTCCTGGATGATTTCTGGTGGCTCAGATGTTCCACCATCAGTATTTGCCGGCACAGTTATTCCTATAATGATGATAAAATAATGAAGAGACGACATGTATTAGTCTATATCACCACTTATATAACACATCCATATAATAATGGAAATGATAAGACCCCTGTACATGGAATATACTAGATATAAGGATATTCTGCACACACTGTATATATTTATGGCATATCTATATATATATATACTGTACTATGAACGTGTCATTGCGCAGGATCTGACCGAATCCTCAACAATTACATGATTGGGGACCAATGAGCCTCTTTGTACATTTGTGACCCCCTCCATTATAGTCCATGGGGGCTCATGAGCCGCCAGCGGCCTCATACATTGGATGAAGAGTAAATCTCCATGTTCTCTGCCTTTCTCTATAACTTGATATTTGTATGTAGAATATTAGATGACCGTCTTACCTTCCATCAGATCAGGGTTCGGCCCCGGCTGACTGATATCAGGGTCAGCAATATTTCCATTTTGCCCCTCTTTGGAGTCGCCTTCAGATGTTTCCTGATGGATATAATATATACAATTAATATAACATTTCACAAATACTACATTACCACATACAATAGACAGGAAGGACTAAACATTGGATTTCCTGGATAATTTCAGTATTGGACGAACTGTACAACGCCGCTCCCCCCAGTAAATCCACATTAATATACAACCCCTGGCAAAAATTATGGAATCACCGGGCTCGGAGGATGTTCATTTAGTTGTTTAATGTTGAAAAAAAGCAGATCACAAACATGGCACAAAACTAAAGTCATTTCCAATGGCAACTTTAGGGCTTTAAGAAACCCTAAAATAAATCAATATTAAAAATGTGGTACTCAGTAAGGGTAATTTTTTTTAGACCTAGCAGAGGGAAAAAATTTATGGAATCACTAAATTCTGAAGAAAAAATTATGGAATCACCCTGTAAATTTTAATTTCCAAAACGAACACCTGCATCAAATTAGATCTGCTAGTTAGTCTGCATCTAAAAAGGAGTGATCACACCTTGGAGAGCTGTTGCATCAAGTGGACTGACATGACTCATGGCTCCAACACGAGAGATGTCAATTGAAACAAATTAGAGGATTATCAAACTCTTAAAAGAAGGTAAATCATCACACAATGTTGCAAAAGATGTTGGTTTTTCACAGTCAGCTGTGTCTAAAATATGGACCAAATAGAAACAACATGGGAAGGTTGTTAAAGGCAAATATACTGGTAGACCAAGGAAGACATCAAAGCGTCAAGACCGGAAACTTAATGCAATATGTCTTCAAAACAGGAAATGCACAACAAAACAAATGAGGAATGAATTGGAGGAAACTGGAGTCAATGTCTGTGACCGAACTGTAAGAAACCGCCGAAAGGAAATGGGATTTACATACAGAAAAGCTAAACATAAGCCATCATTAACACCTAAACACAAAAAGAAACAAGGTTACAATGGGCTAAGGAAAAGCAATTGTGGACTGTGGATGACTGGATGAAAGTCATATTCAGTGATGAATCGCGAATCTGCATTGGGCAAGGTGATGATGCTGGAACTTTTGTTTGGTGCCGTTCCAATGAGATTTATAAAGATGACTGCATGAAGAGAACATGCAAATTTCCACAGTCATTGATGATATGAGGCTGCATGTCATTTAAAGGCATTGGGGAGATGGCTGTCATTACATCTTCAATAAATGCCCAAGTTTACATTGATATTTTGGACCGTCTTCTTATCCCATCAATTGAAACGATGTTTGGGGATGATGACATCATTTTTCAAGATGATAATGCATCCTGCCATAGAGCAAAAACTGTGAAAACATTCCTTGAAAGAAGACACATAAGGTCAATGTCATGGCCTGCAAATAGTCCGGATCTGAATCCAATTGAAAATCTTTGGTGGAAGTTGAAGAAAATGGTGCATGACAAAGCTCCAACCTGCAAAGCTGATCTGGCAACAGCAATCAGAGAAAGTTGGAGCCAGATTGATGAAGAGTACTGTTTGTCACTCATTAAGTCCATGCCTCAGAGACTGCAAGCTGTTATTAAAGCCAGAGTTGGTGCAACAAAATACTAGTGATGTATTGGAGTGTTCTTTTGTGTGTTTGTTTTCCATGATTCCATAATTTTTCCTCAGAATTGAGTGATTCCATATTTGTTTCAATTGACATCTCTCGTGTTGGAGCCATGAGTCATGTCAGTCCACTTGGTGCAACAGCTCTCCAAGGTGTGATCACTCCTTTTTATATGCAGACTAACTAGCAGATCTAATTTGATGCAGGTGTTAGTATTGGAAATGAAAATTTACAGGGTGATTCCATAATTTTTTCTTCAGAATTTAGTGATTCCATAATTTTTTTCCCTCTACTTGGTATGAAAAAAATTACCCTTACTGAGTACCACATTTTTAATCTTGATTTCTTTTAGTGTATCTTATAGCCCTAAAGTTGCCATTTGAAATGATTTTAGTTTTGTGCCATGTCTGTGATCTGCTTTTTTTTCAACAACATTAAACAACTGAATGAACATCCTCCGAGCCCGGTGATTCCATAATTTTTGCCAGGGTTTGTATAAGGGACTTGTATCTACAACTGATCTCCAATATCTTCTTTCAGGACTGCAGCATTTATAAGAAGGAAGATTGTGATGATTGAGAGAGACAGAAGCGGAAATACTAACTCCGCACCGCTGAGTACAGACTGTCCTCACAGATGATGGAGCCGCAGAGACCGGCGGCCAAAAATGTCCTGTGTCTGCCTGGAGCGGACAGGGAGGCCTCTACCACCATAAATCTGAGCTTCTGCTATATGACGGTAATCTGGAGAAGATCAGACAACAAGGACATGAGATATAGAAGACGATGGCTCCTTACCAGGCGCTCCAGGGAGTAGGCCGGATACTCCAGTACAAGCAGGACATTCTGGGCCAGTTGTTTAATAAAGGCCAATTCTCCACTATGGGATTTTTCTTCAGCCTATAGAGATGGAAATAAACAAGAAAGGAAAATCATGAGAGAAAGTGCAGAATGGAGGACGCCATTTATATCGCCGTGTTACTCCTGATATCGGCACTACAAATGCTACATGACAGCTGACGAGGGATCCGGTCATTTGTAAACCTCTAAAGGGAACCTGTCATGTAAAGTAATGCTATTAACCTGCAGATATGGAGTTGATATACAGGTTATTAGCATTCTGACACTGTGCTGCCATATTAGCACCGGCTGTCAGTCAGTGCCGGGTGCGGTTACAGCCGCCGCTCACTATGCAGAGAACGGTGACTGAAAGCCTGCCGGCGCCACCGATATGACTGAAAGAGTGAGGCTGCCAGGGGGGATACAGTTTATTTCAGTGTGGCGGCTCCATGGTGTCAGAACGCTATTAACCTGCAGATTAAGGTGCAGATTAATAGCATTATTTTAGGCGACAGGTTCCCTTTATATCTCCACGTCCACCCTCCACACCTAGGGCATGTAAGTAAGACACATGACTGCTTACGACTTGTGTAAATCGGCGTGTGACAATTAAAAATCACATCTCCCCAAACCATCTATTTATCAAGTACCGCCTTTTAAATCCTCCTTCCTCTCCTCCATTTCTTACAGCGTAAAAAAACAAGTCTTCACTGGGCCCCATCAACAGAAAAATAAGAAATGTTACGGGTCTCAGAATTTAGCAACACAAAGCAAAAAAATGGTTTCGCAATATTCTGAATTTTCTTTGCATATTCGGTATCGCCTTAATCGAACTGACGTGGAAAATCATTTTTCCAGGTCATTTTTACTGCATAACAAACGCCGTAAAAACAAAACCCCCCAAAAACTACTGTATATTTTATGGTAAAAAGAATGGAGCCACTCAAAGCTTCAACTCTTCTCACAAACCCCAACAGAAAAATAAGAAAGTTATGGCTCTTAAAAGAAAGTGATGAAAAAATGACAGCAAAAAAATGTCAAATTTCCTGGTCCTTACAAGGTTAACCAATCCCATTCACCCCACGGTAACAACCTTCCTGTCCCTATTTCAATTAACCCTTTAGATATCTCAATTTCCCTTGTCATGTAGCCTGTATGCCCTATTTTTGGTCCCCAGCTATTCTTATCTTAGTATTTGGAACAGGTTAAACTTAAACTTGTAATCCCTTATCATATTCTATTATTATTATTATTATAAGATTTGTGCAGATTGCCTGCTATTTACCTGCTGTACGAGTGTCCAGATGTTTTGCTGTAAATGCTCAAGATATTCTGAGCTAATACGACCTTTGTGGTATTTGGTCAGGCAGTCTCTCACAAGCTTCATAACCAGCCGGTAAGTGAAGCTGAGGACGCCATCGGGTAGTGGTAGCACAATGTCAGGGGCGTAGGTGGTAAGAATCCCCTGGAGCAGTGCTAACACCTGAAGTCTGTCTGAAGGAATTTCAGACATTTCAAGTAATCCAAAGTAAATCCAAGCGCAATCTGTATATGATTAGCTATGTAGCTTCTCACTGACAGCAATGACACCGGAATGTCAAAGTGACTATATGGGTGTAAACACTTCTGTAAGTAGTGATGGTTAATTATGATGTCATGATGGAATCTAGTGTTCTCATCTTTTTTTTTTTTTTAAACAAACTTTATTTAATGAGACAAAATAGACAAACAAATCAGGTTATAATCCTAGAATCTCCATGACATTTACCAACACAGACCACATCTTTAGAAATAAGTGTTAAATCCATCCAATCATTTTTTTTCACAATTTTAACAGATTCAGTTTTTAACTCCGCATGCAAAACTGCAAAAAAATACTTTTCCAAAATCCTTATATGAATAGATGAAAAAATAAGTGAATCCATTAGACTTTAAGTAATCCTGTTGTCCCCCTATGTTCCTCCGTATGATACCAGGATGTGTGTCAGAATACTTTCATCAGCTGTGACATATCAGATTGTGTATTGCTATATTCATTAAAAGATCTCAGTTTGTGAAAAAACGCTGTCGTCGACTTTTCTTTTTGTCTTTCTGACTCAAGTTTGTCATAAACTAATAAGGTTTTCAGAGTTTTGATTATTTCAGATAATTGAGGTGTCTCTTTCTTCAACCAATATCTAAGTGGACATTTTTTAACCACCAAAAGAACGACATGTATTATCTGTATAGACAGAACTCTGTCCCCATCCTCCCGATGTTCTGTTACAATATGATGAAATAAACATGCCCGAGGAGACTGTGGTACTTTCATTTTCCAAACATTATCTAAATAGAGAAGGGTCTCTTCCCACACCATTTGGGTGGAAGGGCATCGCCTGATGCTATCAAACAAATTGGTTTTAGGTTACATTTTGGGCATTTTCATAAATAATGTGATGAAGCATCTTTGTAGGAAAAATTGAAAGCATAAATGGCATTATGAATCAGTTTGTACTGCATTTCTCTCCATTGTTCATTGCTATTTTTATTTTATCCAAGCCCGTCAAAAGTTTACCATCTATCTAAGTGTCATTTAGCGCTAGACTCCAATGGATAAATGAATCAGGTACCGCAGTGTGCAGAATTTGTCTCCTAATCCTTTGGTATATTGTGGATAGGGAATTTACCCATGAGCTAGACCACATCAATATGTCAAAATCACCCCTCCTTTCCATCTTCCCGAAATTTCTCACCATAGAGCTGTAGAAAGTAACTGTTTGGTGGTACTGTAGACATTGATCATCTCCCATATCATACATCCCTGAGAATTCCTGCCAGGTGAGCAGCCTTCCTTCATTAACATTTAATAAATCCCTTTCTGGTTCCATTGCTTACAAAGCTTGTTCTGTTTACCCTGAATAAATCTAGGATTTTCCCATAAGGGCACTAATTTAGATAGGTGAAAAGGTTGTTTGTATAATTTTCTTAAAACTTTCTACAGACCCCCGGGCATGGGGAGCAGTGAATATTCCGCCAGCTGACATCGGCGTGTGGGGGCCATAAACAGTGCCAGCAGGAGACCCTTCCCCATAACAATGCGGCATGACATTTTTTTCTTCACATTTTTTTTCTATTTTCCTCCTCTAAAACCTTATGGTCTGTAAAATACGATATATTAAAAACTGTGGATTAAGACATAGATTTCAAAACACAACTCACATATATACATTGCTCATTTAACCCCTTTACCATCTTGGGATTTTTTGTTTTTGCATTTTCATTTTTTGATCCCCTTCTACCCAGAGCCATAACTTTTTTTTTTTCAGTCAATATGGCCGTGTGAGGGCTTGTTTCTCGCGGAGAAGTTGTACTTTTGAACGACACCATTGATTTTACCATATTGTGTACTGGAAAACGGGAAAAAAATTCCAAGTGTGGTGAAATTGCAAAAAAAAGTGCAATTCAACAATTGTTTTTTTTAACATATTCACTAAATGCTAAAAGTGACCTGCTATTATGATTCTCCGTGTCATTACGAGTTTGTAGACACCAAACATGTATAGGTTCTTTTTTATTTAAGTGGTGAAAAAAAATTCCAAAGTTTGTAAAAAAGAAAATAAAGGAGCCATTTTCCAAGACCCATGGAATCTCCTTTTTTGGGATCTGGGGCCGGGTGAGGGCTTATTTCTTGCGCGCTGAGCTGACGTATTTATTGATGCCATTTTGGGGTAGATACGATGTTTTTATCACCCGTTATTTCATTTTATTGCAATGTTGCAGCAACCAAAATTCTACATTTTTGTTTTTTTTCCTCATTACCGATCTGATTAATTCTTTTTATATTTTGACAGATCGGGTGATTCTGAACTCGCCGATTAGAGATGAGCGTTGTTCGACTCGAACTGTTCGCCAATCTCAAATTCAGCTGTTTTGGGCGGTGTTCGAGCCGTTCGGCGAACACGAACGATTTGAAAAAAATTCGGCTGTTCGAGGTTATGTTCGATAACTGTTCGTGCACCAAAATCATAACTGGATTTTTTCTCAGTAATGCTGAAAATTAATGTTAATACGCAGTTTGAGTGTACAGCGGGGTGGGGGAGGGGCAGGGGATGGATCTCTGCAAGAATAATGAAGATCTCCATTTTTTTTTTCTCTTTCCCGCATTTACAGTGGGGAAGTGCAATCTGTCAGCCTATCAGCAGCGCACACACGGAGCGAAGTGCTTTTTTTCACACAAGCAAGGGCATGTGTCATTGGCAGTGTATGTCACATGTCCTTGCCCTATAAGACCCAGCCATTTTCCCCGTCGCCACCATTTTCTCACTGCTGCAGCTGCGTGTTAGACGGCACCGCTGTTGCTGTGTGCGCTATACCTTGTTAATTTCAAGCCAATTTTCGCACAAATCTACAGATAGCTTGGGAGTAGGGAAGAGTTGTGATTGCAGTCCTTTTAAGGACTAGGTTACAGCATTTCCTACGACTTTTATCAGGCAGGTCTGTGCTCTTAAATAGATAGGTTGGGAGTAAAAACTAATTGTAATTGCAGTCCTTTTCAGGACTAAGTTACATCCGTTCCTATCAGTTTTTGCCAGGCAGGTCTGTGCCAGTGCTGTGCAAGTTTTTTTCACAGCATTTGGCTAAATCTAGCAAAGCAAATCCTTTTTGGCCTATTGCAGAGTGTGTTAGTTAGTGGAGTAGCCTATCTGTGTTGCAAGCTACACCACCTGTGTATAGAATACCAATTTTTTTACTGCACCTAGTGAAGTAAAACCTTTTGGGCATAGCATCATTCTATTAGTCCATCTATACTGACCTCCATCAGGTTGCAAATTAAAAATATTTTTTTTCTGCATCTAGCTCTGAAAAAATATTTGGGCTTCTAGCAGTGTGTGGGACTTGTTCTATTAGTCCATCTATACTGACCTCCATCAGGTTGCAAATTAAAAATAATTTTTATCGGCATCTAGCTCTGAAAAAATATTTGGGCTTTTAGCAGTGTGTGGGACTTGTTCTATTAGTCCATCTATACTGACCTCCATCAGGTTGCAAATTGAATATAATTTTTTTCTGCATCTAGCTCTGAAAAAATATTTGGGCTTCTAGCAGTGTGTGGGACTTGTTCTATTAGTCCATCTATACTGACCTCCATCAGGTTGCAAATTAAAAATAATTTTTATCTGCATCTAGCTCTGAAAAAATATTTGGGCTTCTAGCAGTGTGTGGGACTTGGTCTATTAGTCCATCTATACTGACCTCCATCAGGTTGTAAATTAAAAATAATTTTTATCTGCATCTAGCCCTGAAAAAATATTTGGGATTCTAGCAGTGTGTGGGACTTGGTCTATTAGTCCATCTATACTGACCTCCATCAGGTTGCAAATTGAATATAATTTTTATCTGCATCTAGCTCTGAAAAAATATTTGGGCTTCTAGCAGTGTGTGGGGCTTGTTCTATTAGTCCATCTGTACTGACCTCCATCAGGTTGCAAATTAAAAATAATTTTTATCTGCATCTAGCTCTGAAAAAATATTTGGGCTTCTAGCAGTGTGTGGGACTTGTTCTATTAGTCCATCTATACTGACCTCCATCAGGTTGCAAATTAAAAATAATTTTTTTCTGCATCTAGCTCTGAAAAAATATTTGGGCTTCTAGCAGTGTGTGGTACTTGTTCTATTAGTCCATCTATACTGACCTCCATCAGGTTGCAAATTGAATATATTTTTTTTCTGCATCTAACCCAGCCAATAGTTTTGGCCTAATACCACAGTTTGGCCACTCAGCTCTGCTCGGTTCCCATCCATTGTTTTTTTGTGCAAACAACTCCAGAGTTGTGAATTAGTTAACCACCAAAATGAGTGGAAAAAGGCCTGCTGCTGGTGGAAAGGGGAATAGGCGTGTTGGGAAGGGGAAAAAAGGTTGTGTCCCTGGGGTAGGTGTTAAAGCAACAGTAACATCTGCAGAAGAAAGACCATCTTCCAGCCAAACTAAAATGTCTACTTCTTTTAGCGGACAATGTGATAAGATCCCTTTCTTACGGCCACGCCAATCGCTACAAATTCCAGATGAGGCACAAAAACAGCAGGTGCTTCAACGGATATCAAGTGCTCTTTTAAGTGGGCTCTCTTCCACATCAACTTCAACATCACAAATACTCCAGTCCTCAGAGGTGTCACCCCAATCGCACTTGCTTCCGCACAGCTCCCAAATCTCCAGCTGCCCGTCTGAGTATGAGGTAGAACAGATGGTTGAGTCTGCAGAGCTGTTTACTCATACTATAGCCTGGGAATCAGAGGTCGGCTCCAGCGCTTCTGTGAATCCAGACGAGGAAATGATCTGCACTGATGCCCAGAATCTTTATGAGTCGGATCCAGGACCAGACGCAGAAGGTTCTGACCATAATGTAGACGCTCATTCCCAAACTGTAACTCCTGTTGGTAGAGACAATGAGGAAGACGATGATGAGACTCAAATACCTGATTGGAGCGACAACTTTAGTTTTTTGTCAGGGCAGGAACAGGTTGGCTCTGAGGACGACGGGTGTGATAACACACAGGGTGATGATGATGAGGTTGGAGATCCCACTTACTGTCAACCGACAGTCAGCCAAGAGATGAGGTCAGCAGAGGAGGTGGAGGAGAATGCTAGTGACGACGAGGTCAGGTTGCGCCTTCCTGGACAGAGACGTAGTACTGGAAGCACGTCAACAACTGCATCCTCAAACACAACTCTGCCTCTGACCACAAGTCGTGGTGGCTCTTCAGGTCGCATGGGTGCTAAGCCTTGCATAGCCTGGGCATTTTTTCAGATCGATAAAGATAACCCAACTCGTGTTATCTGTAACATTTGTCAGCAAAAGCTAAGTAGAGGCCATAAAATACATAGTTTGAGTACTTCATGCATGAACCGGCACATGGACATGAAGCATAAGTTGCTGTGGGAAGCTCACTGTGCTACAATGCGGCCTAGCCGGCCGGGCCAACCACCGTCTGCCACATCTTGTGCATCCGTGGCCTCTTCATCCTCTGTGACTGGGGGGACAGCAGTCACACCTGTTTTGGGATGCAGACCTGCCACCTCTTTACCCGCAACAGCCAGCGTGATTGGCAGGTCATCATTTTCTTTGGAGGTGGTAACACCAGCTGGTGTGGAGCGCTGTCCTACATCGATAGCACCACCTTTGGATCAAGGCAACCTAACATGTCCGCCTGCATCTTCCTCACAGACCGGCAGTTTGCCGGGGACTCCCTTATCAACCCCGTCTAAGCACAACAGCCAGCCCTCGGTCCCTCAGATGTGGACAAGTAAAAGACCATTTCCTCCTAGCCATGAGAAAGCTAAGAGGTTGAATTTCACCATCTGCAAGCTCTTGGCTACAGAAATGCTGCCTTTCCGCCTGGTGGACACAGAGGATTTTCGAGACCTTATGTCCGTCGCAGTGCCCCAGTACCAGATGCCCAGTCGGCACTACTTCTCAAAGAAAAGTGTGCCTGCGCTCCACCAGCATGTCGCACAAAACATCAACCGGTTCTTTGAGAAACTCTGTGTGTGACAGGGTGCATTTCACCACAGACACTTGGACGAGTAGGCATGGACAGGGGCATTACATGTCGCTGACTGGGCACTGGGTAACTATGGTGACAGCAAGACAAGGGGCTGCTGTCCAAGTCTTGCCGTCCCCACGAGTTGTGCGTCAATCCTCTTTATGTCAAAGTTACTCCACTGCTTCTGCCTCCTCAACCTCCTCTCGGTCCTCCACCTGCACCCAAAGCCTGTCTGGTCATGCCACAAGCTTTCTAACTGCGCAGAAGGGATCCTGCACACCTCCTTACTATGCTGGCAGTAGGACTCAACGTCATCAGGCGGTTTTTACTTTGAAATGTCTGGGAAATGTGAGTCACACAGCTGAGGAGTTGTGGTCAGCTCTGGAGAACCAATTTCATGAATGGTTGTCTCCACTGGACCTGAAACCAGGGAAGGCCGTGTGCGACAATGCTGCAAACCTGGGTGCGGCCCTTCGCCGGGGCAATGTCACACACGTGCCTTGTATGGCTCACGTGTTGAACCTGGTTGTCCAGCAATTTTTAGCCCACTATCCCGGACTAGATGGCCTTCTGCAGAGGGCACGGTCGCTGTGTGCTCACTTCAGCCGTTCGCATCCCGCAGCTCAGCGACTTACATCTCTACAGAAGTCGTTGGGCCTGCCACTTCACCGGCTAAAATGCAATGTGCCTACCCGGTGGAATTCAACTGTGCACATGTTGCAGCGACTGTGGCAGCACCGACAAGCCCTGGTGCAATACGTTCTGACGTATAGCCTGGGCCAACGAGATCCAGAGGTGGGGCAAATCAAGCTGGAGGAGTGGTCTCAGATCAGGGACCTATGCACCCTTCTGCACAGTTTTGAAATGGCGACGAAGATGTTTAGTGCTGACGATGCCATTATCAGCATGACTATTCCGGTGATTTACATGCTGGAGCACATGTTAAACAGAATTCGGAGTCAGGTGGTGGCACAAGAGGAGGTGGAGGAAGTAGAGGAGGAGGAGTTGTATGCGGAAGGGCTAACATCTGCAAGGTCCAGACGGTCGGCAGCACCAAGGCGGCAGGCATGTGAGGGTGGGGGAGATGGTTTTACCAGGGCGCATGGTAGCAGCCAAACTAGTGAGGAAGGTGCAGGAGCCCAGGAAGAAGTGGAGGACGAACTGATGGAAGACTCATCAGATGAGGGAGACCTTGATCACATTTCTGTTGTGCGAGGTTGGGGGGAGAGAACAGAGGAAGGAAGCATGATTGTTACCTCGCCACCAACACAACAGGGACTTGGTGCTCCTGGATGCGCAAGACACATGAGTGCCTTCTTGCTGCACTACCTGCAACATGACCCTCCAATTGGGAGAATTAGAAAAAAATCCTGACTACTGGGTTGCCACACTGTTAGATCCCCGGTACAAAAGTAAATTTGCAGAAATTATTCCTGCCATAGAAAGGGATGCACGCATGCAGGAGTATCAGCAGAGACTGTTGCAGAATCTTACATGTGCTTTTCCACAAAACACCAGTGGTGCACGTAGTGAATCTCACAGTTCCAACTTGCCAACCGTGGGACCGTTGAGTGTTCAGCACTCAAACCGTAACAGAAACACAGTATCTGCTGGTAACATCAATTTTGCGGAATCATTTCACCACTTTTTTAGCCCATCCTTTGCAAGGCCACAGGAGACAAGAAGTCTGACACATAGTCAACGCCTAAAGACGATGGTACAGGAGTATCTCCAAGTAACCATTGAAGCCATGAATGTGTCACTGGACCCTTGCTCTTTTTGGGCTTCCAATCTGGATAAATGGCCGGAGCTAGCCACTTACGCCTTGGAGATCTTGTCATGCCCCGCAGCCAGCGTTCTGTCTGAACGTGTGTTCAGCGCTGCTGGTGGTGTGCTGACAGATAAGCGCACACGGCTCTCCACTGATAATGTAGACAGACTCACGTTCATAAAGATGAACAAATCATGGATCCGAACCGAATTTTCTACCCCTGTGTCATCCTGGGGAGAGTAAAAGCTTGATGATTGGTTAAAATCACCTCACCAACCGTTTTAAGCTTTCAAATTACTAATCATGTTTATCAGTATCTTGGCTGGAAAATAGTTTGGGCTTTGTAGCAGTGTGCAGTACTGATTCTATTAGGCCATCTATACTAAGCTCCACCAGATTTAAAATTACTAATCATGTTTATCTGTATCTTGGCTGGAAAATAATTTGGGCTTTGTAGCAGTGTGCAGTACTGATTCTATTATGCCATCTATACTAAGCTCCACCAGATTTAAAATTACTAATCATGTTTATCTGTATCTTGGCTGGAAAATAATTTGGGCTTTGTAGCAGTGTGCAGTACTGATTCTATTAGGCCATCTATACTAAGCTCCACCAGATTTAAAATTACTAATCATGTTTATCTGTATCTTGGCTGGAAAATAATTTGGGCTTTGTAGCAGTGTGCAGTACTGATTCTATTAGGCCATCTATACTAAGGTCCACCAGATTTAAAATTAATAATAATTTTTAGCTGCATGTAGCCCGGAAAATAATTTTGGGGCTCCGAGATGCGCAAGGCACATAAGTGCCTTCTTGCTGCACTACCTGCAACATGACCCTCAGATTGTCAGAATTTGAAGTAATCCTGACTACTGGGTTGCCACACTCTTAGATCCCCCACACTCTTCGATCAACCTTTTCATTTTAATAAAGACCAAAAAAATGGTCATTTTTGAAATTATAAGCATTAGCAGGTTATTAGAAACTGAAATCAAACAGATTTCAACTCAGAACTTTATTCTAGGTGATGTTACATTTGCACATAGGACCCCTTGTTCAAAAGGAGCTTCTGAACTCTCTCATCCATTGAATTTGTCAGGTTTTGGATGGTTTCTGCTTCAGTTTTTTTGCATGAGGACAGAATACCCTCCCAGAACTGTTGCTTAGGTGTGAACTGCCTCCTGCCATCATAGACACTCCTTTTGATGATGCTCCAGAGGTTCTGAATGGGGTAGAGGTCAGGGGAGCATGGGGGTCACACCATAAGTTTGTCCCCTTTTATTCCCATATCAGCCAGAGATGCAGATGTGTTATGTGCAGCATGAGACGGTGCATTATCATGCATGAAAATGATCTTGCTGTGGAATACACGGTTCTTCTTCTTGAACCATGGCAGGAAGTGCTGTTTGAGAAACTCCACATACATTATGGAGTTCATCTTTACCCCTTCAGGGATCCTAAAGGGGCCGACAATCTCTCTCCCCATGATTCCAGCCCAAAACATTACTCCACCTCCTCCTTGTTGGCGCTGTAGCCGTGTTTGCGTGGGGTATCCATCAACCAGCCATCCTCCACTCCATCCATCTGGACCATCGAGCGTTGCACGGCACTCATCCGTGAACAAAACAGTTTTGAAATCAGTCTTCATGTATTGTTTGGCCCACTGGAGCCATTTCTGCTTGTGTGCAGTGGATAGAGGAGGTCGACAGGATGGCGTACGCACAGCTGCAAACCTCTGAAGGACCCTGCATCTTGTTGTTCGGGTGACGTTGGAGGCACCAGCAGCTTCAAAAACTTGTCTGCTGCTATGACAAGGCTTTTTTGCCGCTGCTCTTTTAACCTGACGTAATTGCCTGTAGGAAAGAGTCCTCAATTTGCCCTTATCAGCACGCACACGTGTGTACTGTGAATCAGCTACATACTTCTTGATTGCCAAAACACTTCATCCTGATCATCGCACAATGTTGATTGTAGTCATGCCTTGACCTAAACACTCGACAATTTGTTGCTTCTCAGCAGCCGACACATCCTTTTTCTTTCCCATTTTGGCAGAAAATGTAGGCTGCTTAATAATGTGGGACAGCCTTCTTAAGTAGTCTTGCCTTTCATTGGACACACCTGCCAAACTAATTAGCACAGGTGTCTGCAATTGCTTACAGTGATATAAAGAGCCCTGACACACATCACCATCAATGAGTTTAACTGACAAACAAACAAATTCTTCCCTTATCACTCCTAAACACTTTTTGCATAATAATTTGGAACACAGTGTACATGTGCTTTTCCACAAAACACCAGTGGTTCACGTAGTGAATCTTACAGTTCTAACTTGCCAACCGTGGTCTGTATGGAGTTGTTCAATAAAGGGCCCAAAATTAAGATAACATAGATGGGAGAGGTCTCTATGAATAGGAATTCCTAAGTATTTGATACCCTGTGAGGGACAGGCAAAGGGAAAGTTGGACTGGATGGAATCCTGTATGGATTTGGGGAGGGAGACATCGAGGGCCTCAGAGTTCGCAGTATTGATTTTAAAATTTGACCGTGCTCCGTCACTAGGATGTATAAGAGAGGGGACAGAGGACATCCCTGCCTTGTCCCATTGGTGATTATGAAAGGTGATGAAAATGTTCTGACGCGCCCCCTGGGCCTTGGGACACCCGGAGCCAGACCCTTTTTGGTGGATGCTGGTGGTTGTAGTCTCCGTGGCGGCAACCAGGTTCCGTGGCTCAGGGCGGTCAAACCAGTGGCGGAACTATTTATGTGGTTCTGATGTTTAAACTTCCGACTACGCCACCTTTGGATTGCGGTCAGAGTGAACCGCCGCTGCAGGGCAGACCGCTGAGGCTGGTGTTGTGGGTGCAGCAGAGCGTAGCATAACTCCCCACGGGAGGAGTATAGCCTCAGGGCAGTGTATGTGGAGGATGGGGGTGATGGTGCAGGGCAGCAGCAGTAACGACACGGAGTCAGTGATGCAGTCCAGGGCCCTTACTCACAGTTCTTATTATCCAGACCACTTCTGCAGGTAACGGCTGCCCATGTCGTACTGTGCTCACCAGGTGAGGGGCTCAGACAACTCCCAGATAACTTTGGAGCGCTTCACAGGACCCCCTTTGTGTCTGGCCTTTCTTACCAACCCTTCTGTCCGGCTGCCTCGGGCCTCCTCTTGGTAAACTTGGCGCCAGTTTCCCTGACCCTATGTGGTGCCTTCCTAGCGGGTGTAGCGAGGGTCTGCGCCACATAAAATGTCACAGCCTCCGGTTTCTAGCTGAGGGTCATTTCCCGCCTCCACTAGTTTCGGGGACCGGTCTCCCCCTTCGGCCTGACCCCTCCACGCAGGTGGATTCGGGCGTGCGGTGGCGACTCGCCCGTCCGCACCCCTGGGATCCCTTCGTTCCTCTTTCCTGGAGCCTTCTCCGCTCCTCTTCCTTCCTTCTCCCTCTTCCAGGCCTGGGCCTCTGTTACTAGGCCCGCCTCCGGAGCAGAGCTCATGCAGATCCCCTGCTCCCTGTCACTTCTGCTCAGACTTCTCTGCACTGAACTAAGATGGTGCCCACCTTTTATACTCCCTTCTTAATGCACCCAGGAACTGCTTCCTCCCTGCTCCTGCACTACAGGGTTCCCCTTCCTCAGTGTTCCCTCCCCCCACTCCAGCCAGGGACAGGGACTGTCGTGCCCATCTCAGGGGCATATTGGTCGCCCTGCCCCACGGCAATGTGGTGTAATGCATG
Organism: Phyllobates terribilis; assembly: GCF_046119375.1. Lineage (NCBI taxonomy): Eukaryota > Metazoa > Chordata > Amphibia > Anura > Dendrobatidae > Phyllobates > Phyllobates terribilis. The sequence goes on along the minus strand of NW_027362951.1, from coordinate 3,549,641 downwards.
CAGGTGTCGGGTCCTGATCCACACTCCATCCTTACCTGAGAGTGAGATATCACACCTCTGGGTAAGGTGCAATACCTCTGTAGCAACCAAGCCCTCAGGGTGCTACAGTTCCATTTATCTTCAGCCTAGGTGACGTATTGCGATACAGGGCCGTGATTTTGGCTATAAAAGGGTCCCCTAGACCCCTACCCCAAGCTTTTTAAGAGAATCATATATGGCGTGCCAGGAGACTCTATGGAATGCTTTCTCAGCATCCAACGAGAGTATCTAATTACAAATTTTTAACTGCATCTAGCCCAGGAAATACTTTGTGCCTAGTAGCAGTGTCTGCTAGTCAGCGGATTATCCCGGCTGTTAAGCAAGCTACACCACCTGTAGTTTGGACACTTAATTTTTTCAAAGGAAATGCTTCGGGACCACGGGATACTCAGTGAAGAGCATCAGGAGGCACCCCAAGGCATAGGGGCTGGGACTGGCAGTAGGATGCCTTGCGGTGGACAGCCGAGCTCGATCCTTATAAAAGCTTTTTAACTGCAGCAGCTTTAGTGGACGCTACTGGAGCTGGAATTACGCGGCTGCTGGCATGAGACTTGCCCTCCAATAGATCCTTGTAAATGGATTTAAAGTGTATTCATTCAAATTAGAGAGACAACTTAAATTAAAAAGCTTAGAGCTGCCTCCACCACAAGGGGGCTCGCTCGACCCACCAGCGGACAGGCACCAGTATTGGGAGAGGGGGGCTGGCCGTCAGGGTCCACCGTGGCTCTGGCACAAACCCGGCGACACAGAGGTGGCACTGGCAGGAATGGACTGGCCGTGTCGGCTTCTCACTTTTTGGATTTTAGAAGGGCATGACATGCCTATATCTGTGTCTCCCCCTCCTTTTACTCCTCCACCTCTTTTCTTTTCGCATGACTATATGTACTTGTCACTTTTCCATGTGTTAGTTATGTCTTCTGAGCAGTTTGTCAGCTTTTGGACACCTTTGAATGTGTTTTCTATGTGTTTCTATGTGTTTTTGTTTGCCTGCCATTGGTTTTAACGGTGTTCGAAGGTGTTCGACGAACACACGGGTGTTCGACGAACCGAACTGAACTCGAACATTACGGGGGTGGCTCAACACTAGTAATAACCCCTAAAACAAAACCTTTGTTTATTATAGCATGGGTTGTTATTTTGCAATCTGTGGAGGGATTTGATGGAATTTTTGTGTAAGTAGTTGTATCAGACAAAAGCTCCAACATTTGGTTGTGATACATGTCTGCATCCATAGCTACTACTAGTCCGCCTTTATCTGACATCTTAATAATGACATCCTCCATCCGTTTTAGTTCCTGTAATGCCTTCATTTGTTTTTTGCATATATTTTTTTCTCAAAGTAATAAAAAGATGAAAGATGTCAATAAATTTGTAAGAAACCTGACGGTAAAAAGACATTTTTTTATCTGCACCTAACAATATAGATCATGACAAAATAACCAATGAATTTCGGACTCTTAATTTTCAGGAACAATCAGCATTACTACACCTTCAAGATTTGGAAAAGGAAAATCGCTCTCCACAACCTAGCATCAATTCAGCAGAGTTTTTTTCAGGGCGGAATCCTTTTTTTTATCCTATACAATCGAGAACGGGAGCAATGGATAAATTCCAGGAAACTATTCAACGTGAACTAAAAAATCTCCATATGCAGGTGGAAAATAACAGCTCAAAAAGTAATTTGAACAAAAAACGAAGGCATTACAGGAACTAAAACGGATGGAGGATGTCATTATTAAGATGTCAGATAAAGGCGGACTAGTAGTAGTTATGGATGCAGACATGTATCACAACCAAATGTTGGAGCTTTTGTCTGATACAACTACTTACATAAAAATTCCATTCCACAAGAATGTGGTTGTGTATTTGGATGACATTTTGATTTATTCACCAGATCCAGAGTCCCATTGGCAGAGTGTACGTGAAGTTTTGCAGTTATTGAGTGATAATTCACTCTTTGCTAAGCTGGAGAAATGTGAGTTCGCTGTGCAGAAAATTAGTTTTTTGGGCTACATTGTCTCCAGCGAGGGCTTTGAGATGGACCCTGTGAAGGTTCACGCTGTGCAGGAATGGCCTAGACCTATTGGTTTGAAATCTATACAGAGGTTTTTGGGTTTTGCCAATTATTACAGGAAATTCATTAAGAATTTTTCTGTAATTGTTAAACCTCTAACTGATCTCACCAGGAAAGGTGCGAATACGGTCCAGTGGACTACTGAAGCCATTGAAGCGTTTGAGTATCTCAAAGAGAGGTTCAGTTCTGCCCCTATCCTTATACAGCCTGATGAGACCAAACCTTTTTTGGTCGAGGTCGATGCTTCATCAGTGGGGGTCGGAGCAGTTTTGTCTCAGGAGAACAAGGGTGGAGTACATCCTTGTGCCTTCTTTTCGAAAAAAATTTCGGAAACCGAACTGAATTATGATGTTGGAAATCGGGAGTTGCTGGCTATTAAACTTGCGTTTGAACACTGGCGTCATTTTTTGGAAGGCGCTAGATTTCCTATTCAGGTTTTCACAGATCATAAGAATCTGATCTATCTGGATGCTGCCAAGCGCTTGAATGCCCGTCAAGCTAGGTGGGCACTTTTATTTTCTCAGTTTCATTTTTCTGTTACCTATATCCCTGGTACTAAGAATGTTAAAGCCGATGCTTTATCTCGCAGCTTCTCTCCTACGGTCGGTGCCGAGGAGGAGGAGAGCATTTTGCAGAAAGGAGTTGTGGTGGCGGCATTGGACTCCGATTTGGAGAATGGGATTCTGAATGCTCAAGATGATGCTCCATCTAACACTCCCCATGGGAGGTTGTTTGTGCCTAGAGCCTTTAGGAGAGCTTTTTTTGTGGAGTGTCATGAGTCTCAGTTGGCAGGTCATCCAGGAGTTTCGGAGACCAAGAGACTTATCAGTCGCAGTTTTTGGTGGCCTGGATGGCAGAAGGAAGTCATCAAGTGGGTGCGTCAGTGTACTGTGTGTGCCAGGTCAAAGGCTTCACATACTCCTGCTGCGGGGTTGCTTTGCCCTCTGGAGGTTCCTAGTGCGCCTTGGACGCATCTCTCTATGGATTTTATTACTGATCTTCCTGTGTCTGAGGGTTTTACTGTCATCTGGGTGGTCGTAGACCGTTTTAGTAAGATGTGTCATTTGGTTCCATTCATTAAGTTGCCCTGCGCCAAGACAATCGCTAAGGCGTTTGTTAAGGAGATTGTCAAGCTCCGTGGCTTTCCCATGGATATTGTTTCTGATAGAGGATCTCAGTTTGTGGATCTCTTTTGGCGTGCTTTTTGTGACTGGTTGGGAGTTCATTTGTCATTTTCGTCTGGTTATCATCCTGAGTCTAATGGACAGACTGAAAGAAAGAACCAGGATGTTGAACAGTTTTTGTGTTGTTTTGTGGCGGACAATCAAGAGGGGTGGTCTGAGTTTCTGCCTCTCGCAGAATTTGCTCTTAACAATCATACATCCTCCTCTGCTGGGTGTTCTCCTTTTTTTTTGTTGCACTGGGAGACATCCGTCTTTTGGTTCGTTCTCCAAATTGGGGTCGGCGGTGCCGGAGGAGGAGAATTTTTCCGGTGATTTGGAGAGAGTTTGGACTAATGTACATTGTAACCTGCAAGAGGCTAACAAGAAGTCCAAGAAGTATTTTGACAGGAAACGTAAAGAGGTTTTGTTTACTGTGGGTGACATGGTTTGGTTGTCCCCAAAGAACTTGCGGTTGATGATTCCCTCTAAAAAACTGGGTCCTAAGTTTGTGGGTCCATTTAAAGTGCTTCAGGTTGTTAACCCATCTGCTGTCAGGTTGGATGTCCCTACTTCCTGGAAGATTAATCCTGTGTTTCATGTTTCCTTGTTGAAAAAGGCTGACGTTTCTAATAAGGACGCCACTGTCACAGTTCCTCCTGTGGTGGAGGACGGTGAATATGAAATTTCTCGTATTTTGAATTCAAGATGGCATAGAGGGAAATTACAGTATCTTGTCTCCTGGAAGGGTTTCGGTCCCGAAGACAACTCCTGGGTAAGGACGGATGATGTCTCTGCTCCTAGGCTTGTTAAAGCTTTCCACAGGAGGTTTCCTGACTGCTGTACAAAGACGAGGAGATGCCACACAGTGGTAGACATGACCATGACCTGATTTTGAGTTGTGTTATTTGGCCGGTGTATTTCAGTATTGTACAGCTCTATTATTTGGGGACTTTCTGACGTGTATTTATGGACTGTGGGGTAGAATTATTTTGTGCACTGTATTGCACTATTTTCCATAGAACTGTGTGGCTATATTATTTGGCCAGCATATGGTAATAGTTTTTGGCACTATGGATACTATTATTCTGAAACTTTGTGTTATCATTTTGTGGACTGTACAATTCTGTTCATACTAATGTGATTGCTTCTATTTTTATAGTCTATGTAACATTTTGAACACCGTACGGTATTATTTTATGACAGAATTATTTGACCTCTTTATGGAATTATTTTCTTATGGACTGTATGGTGCCATTATTTAGTTATTGTATCGTCGTTTTTAGTAATGTGTTACTATTCTTTAGAGGTTTCATATGGTGGGTATTTAGGGATTGTTTGGTGGAATTAATTTGACCACTGTATGGCAGTATTATTGAGGCATTATAATAGGCCCATTGTGTGAATGTTGAAAGTATATCCAGTGGAGCCGTCACCACAGGGAGTCTCACATGTAGACCCAGGTGATGTGTTTGACCTGAGAAAAATACCTCCACTAGCATTGGGGGGGAGGGTGAGAGCAGTTCTGTCCATTCAGAGGGCTGATCCCAGTGAAGGAGAAAAGAAGCCACATGGTTAGAGTTGGTGGAATGTCGTTGAAGGGATAGTATCTAGTCTGAGGATCTGGACCATGGATGAATCGATGGCTTATGGCGTAGAGATCAGCTACCACCTGAGCTGAATAAATGTGCTACAGTTGTGGGATCCGTGATCCATTGTCTGGATTTGATACATTTTCTTAAAGGACTGTTGCTACTGGATACCTTTGCTTCTATCGTTTTATGTGTCATATGGAGGATCGTGGACTGTGACTACAGACTATACTTGCTGGAGATACGAAATATGTGGGCCAACCAAAAGTTGGGGGATAGTGAGTATCGCTTGGCACAAAGGCAGTGGAATTACCTCCCCGGGGATGGGATCTTGTGGACGGAGACAATTGTATTTTGGACATTTACCTGGAATTGCTGTATTACTGTCACGCTGTCTCTGTATACTGGAGGTAGGGGGCCTAAGCTGACCCTAAGCTGGGGCCCTGACTAATCTCTCAACATGGAGGTACTGTTAAAGGTACAGAGGTCCAGGCCGCCAGCGTAACCTCTACCTCCTGAGGATCCCTGCACCTAAGTAATCTAGTCCTGAGAAGGACCCCGATCACAACAAAAGGGGACAAGTAATAATATGCCCACACACAGTACTTAAACGAACGAGACAGTACAAGTTAAAAACCAAAACCACCTTGCATACAAAAACTACACAACTACAACAGAGGGAACACCAACGGCAAACGAGATAAATGATAAAGCGAGGAAGGGAAAAAACACTCCAAATACACTTATCTCTGAAACTCCAAATACCACGATCCGCTCTGTTAGTCTGCATGAAATGCTTTCACCGACACTTCCCTAACAGACCAGCAGGCATTTGAAGGAGTCTCACTACAGCAGCATTGATTGCAGCTGGGCGAGGCTGGACCTCGTCTAGCACAGAGAGAGAGAGAATTAACTCCCTCACTGCCGAAAAACACAAAGCCCCAAAAAGTCAGCTGCGAGAAGTCAGGCTGTGTAATCGTGACGATCTTCGTGGCGACACACCCGTGACAGTACCCCCCCTTCTACGAGGGGCCTCCGGACCCTCAGGGCCAGGTTTATCCGGGTTAGTCGTGTGGAAGGCCCGAACTAATCGGTCTGCGTTAATATCCGACGCAGGAACCCACATCCTCTCCTCAGGACCATACCCTTTCCAATGAACCAGGTACTGAAGGGACCGGCGATTAAAGCGTGAATCGATGACCCTCGATACCTGGAACTCCAAGTTACCCTTGACCACCACTGGAGGGGGAGGTAAAGGTGACGGTACCACCGGCGCCACATACCTCTTAAGCAACGATCTGTGGAACACGTTGTGAATTTTAAACGTAGGGGGGAGGTCAAGACGGAATGCCACCGGATTAATAATAGAACTGATTCTGTACGGCCCGATGAACCTGGGACCCAGTTTCCAGGAGGGAACCTTAAGTTTTATATTCCTGGTAGACAACCATACCCGATCGTTCACACTTAGGTCCGGACCAGACACTCTCCTCCTATCAGCCATACGTTTGTATCGGTTCCCCATAGTATTCAGATTCTTCAGCACCCCTCTCCATACTGAAGCGAGTGATGAGGAAAATCGTTCCTCCTCAGGAACCCCTGAAGAGCCCCCCCTACTGAAAGTACAAAACTGGGGGTGAAAACCATATGCCCCAAAAAACGGGGACTTACCAGTGGACTCGCTCCGCCTATTATTAAGAGCAAACTCTGCCAGAGGTAAGAAAGAAGCCCAGTCCTCCTGGTTCTCTGACACAAAACACCGGAGATATGTCTCCAAGCTCTGGTTCATACGTTCCGTCTGACCATTGGTCTGAGGATGAAAAGCCGATGAGAACGACAAATGCATCCCCCGCCGTGCACAAATCGCCTTCCAGAACTTGGACACAAACTGAGACCAGCGATCAGACACCACCTCGGAGGGTACCCCGTGAAGCCTCACAATCTCCCCAATGAACACCTGCGCAAGAGTTTTAGCATTAGGGAGAGCCGGAAGAGCGATAAAATGTGCCATCTTGCTGAACCTGTCCACTACAACGAGTATGACCGTTTTACCCGAAGACTGAGGGAGGTCCGTAATAAAGTCCATAGACAGATGAGTCCAAGGACGCTCCGGGATCTTCAAAGGTAAGAGGGCCCCAGACGGACGGGTATGTGAGGTCTTAGAGCGCGCACAAACCCCACAGGACGCGACAAAAGTTACCACCTCCTTATGTAAGTTAGGCCACCAAAACCGACGCGAGAGGAGATCCACAGTTGCTCTACTCCCCGGGTGTCCTGCAAAAACTGAGTTATGGTGTGCCTCGATCACCTTTTGTCGCAACTGATCTGGAACAAACAGTCTCCCCGGAGGTCCAACAAGGGCGTCCCCCTGAGCCTCCAATACCTCCTCCTCCAGCTCAGAGCATACTGCCGAAACCACCACCCCCTCCTGAAGGATAGGAATCGGGTCGTCCGTATTCCCGGCCCCAGGGAAACTACGAGATAAGGCATCCGCCTTTACATTTTTTGACCCAGGACGATATGTAACGACAAAATTAAACCTGGTAAAAAACAATGACCACCTAGCTTGTCTGGGATTCAGACGTTTCGCGGACTCCAGATATAGCAGGTTCTTGTGATCGGTGATGACAGTGACCGGATGGACTGCCCCCTCCAAAAAATGGCGCCACTCCTCAAAAGCTAACTTAATGGCCAAGAGTTCCCTATTGCCGACATCGTAATTCCTCTCAGCGGACGACAATTTTTTAGAGAAAAAGGCGCACGGATGCCACTTACCAGGGGACAAACCTTGTGACAATACTGCTCCCACCCCTACCTCGGAAGCGTCTACCTCTACAATGAATGGCTGTGACGCATCAGGTTGAATGAGTATGGGTGCCGAGGCAAAACATTTTTTCAAGGAGGAGAATGCTTGACAAGCCTTGTCAGACCACCTAGAAAAATCCGTCCCCTTTTTAGTCATGTCTGTGAGAGGCTTAACCATGGACGAGAAATTACGAATGAACTTCCGGTAATAATTAGCAAACCCCAGGAAACGTTGTAGTGCCTTAAGATTCTCTGGCCGATCCCACTCAAGAACTGCCCGCACTTTCCCAGGGTCCATACGAAAACCGGACGCTGAAACCAGGAAGCCTAAAAACTGGAGTTCCTGTACGGCGAACACACACTTTTCCCATTTGGCATACAGTTTATTATCCCGCAAGATCTGTAACACCTGCCTAACGTGCTCCTGATGAGACACCAGATCCGGCGAGTAAATTAAGATATCATCCAGATATATGACAACAAACTGTCCCACCAGGCGGCGAAAAATGTCATTAACAAAGTGTTGGAACACCGCCGGGGCATTAGTCAGACCGAATGGCATGACAAGGTTCTCATAATGCCCCTCCGGAGTGTCAAACGCCGTCTTCCACTCATCCCCCTCCTTCATCCTAATCAGATTGTACGCCCCCCTGAGATCCAACTTAGAGAACCATTTGGCGCCCACGATCTGATTAAAGAGATCGGGAATAAGTGGGAGCGGATACGGATCTCGTACCGTAATCCGATTAAGTTCACGGAAATCCAGGCAAGGGCGTAGGCCTCCATCTTTCTTCTTAACAAAGAAGAACCCCGCAGCCACCGGTGAAGATGAAGGTCTAATATGCCCCTTAGCCAGACTTTCTGAAATATAATCCTTCATGGCCTGCCTCTCAGGACCAGAAAGGTTATACAACCTAGCTTTAGGTAACTTGGCCTCAGGGAGCAGTTTTACAGAACAGTCATACTCGCGATGAGGAGGTAGTTCCTGACACCCTTTCTCCGAGAATACATCCTCAAAGTCCGCCAGAAATGGAGGTAAGACCCAAGGAGTAACCGCACCGATGACCGTGTTCATGCAGTTTTTATTACAGAATTTACTCCATTGGCTTATCTCTCTGGTTTGCCAATTAATAACCGGGTTATGCTTAGTTAACCAAGGAAGGCCCAACACTATAGGAGTGGGAAAACCCTCCAACACGTAGCAAGACAACAGTTCTTTATGTATCGCCCCCACTTGAAGTTTTTCGTCATGCACAGCTTGCAAAAAACTTCCCTGACCGAGAGGCCTGGCATCGATCGAGAATATGGGGATGGGTTTAGCCAACTCACTCAATCGCATACCTTGAACCCGGGCAAACCGAGCATCAACCAGATTAGCCCCGGCCCCACTATCCAGAAGAACAGATATCCTCTCAGTTCTCGTACCCACCACCACCTCCGCCGGTACGAGAAACTGAGACGAACCTAGGGACGAAATACCTACTCCCAGATTTCCGTCCACCACACAACCTGGGATCAACAGTTTTCCGACGACTCTTCACTCTGCAAGGGACGGGATGGACACCCCCCAATAAAATGTCCCTTTCTCCCGCAGAAGAAACACCTTCCTGTCTTATGGCGCACCCCCGGTCCCCTCCCCCGAAATGATGTCCCTCCTAATTGCATAGGCTCCTCTGGACTGACCAGGGGAACCACCATATGAGGGGACCTTGTAGGAGGTGGAGTCATCACAGGGGGTAGAGTTATCCCGCACCTCTCCCGAAGCCGTCTGTCAACGCGAATAGCAAGGGCCATAGCGGCTTCCAGTGACGCGGGAGAGTCATACTGTGCCAACACATCCTGTAATTTGTCGGATAAACCTTGACAAAACTGGCTCCTAAGAGCCGGGTCATTCCACTGGGTGTCCGTGGCCCACCTACGGAACTCCGAACAGAATTCCTCCGCCGGACGATCTCCCTGCTGGATCCTACGTAACTTAGACTCAGCAAGGGAGATCCGATCTGGGTCATCATATACGAGTCCCAGAGCAGCGAAAAACCTATCCACTGACTGGAGAGCCGGGGAGCCCGGGGGAAGAGAGAACGCCCAAGATTGTGGGTCCCCTTGTAGGAGCGAGATGACAATTCCCACCCTTTGTTCTTCACTCCCCGATGACCGAGGCCGCAGCCGAAAGTACAACTTGCATGCCTCCCGGAAAACAAAAAACTTGTCCCGCCCCCCAGTGAACCTGTCAGGGAGAGCTACTTTAGGTTCTGGTCCGGCTTGCTCCTGAGGATACAAAACCTTGGACCTAACGTCCGCCAGCTCCATGGACAAACTCTGCAACTGCCGAGCTAGACCGGCTACTGGATCCATGGTAGCTGGAGAAAAACTAAGTGGTCGGTGAAAATGTCACGCTGTCTCTGTATACTGGAGGTAGGGGGCCTAAGCTGACCCTAAGCTGGGGCCCTGACTAATCCCTCAACCTGGAGGTACTGTTAAAGGTACAGAGGTCCAGGCCGCCAGCGTAACCCCTACCTCCTGAGGATCCCTGCACCTAAGTAATCTAGTCCTGAGAAGGACCCCGATCACAACAAAAGGGGACAAGTAATAATATGCCCACACACAGTACTTAAACGAATGAGACAGTACAAGGGAAAAACCAAAACCACCTTGCATACAAAAACTACACAACTACAACAGAGGGAACACCAACGGGAAAGGAGATAAATGATAAAGCGAGGAAGGGAAAAAACACTCCAAATACACTTATCTCTGAAACTCCAAATACCACGATCCGCTCTGTTAGTCTGCATGAAATGCTTTCACCGACACTTCCCTAACAGACCAGCAGGCATTTGAAGGAGTCTCACTACAGCAGCATTGATTGCAGCAGGGCGAGGCTGGACCTCGTCTAGCACAGAGAGAGAGAGAATTAACTCCCTCACTGCCGAAAAACACAAAGCACCAAAAAGTCAGCTGCGAGAAGTCAGGCTGTGTAATCGTGACGATCTTCGTGGCGACACACCCGTGACAATTACCATGGATGTAAGGAATAAAATAGTGTTGCTTGTAGATGGTAAGCTTAGGAGCAGGGACCTCACTCCTCATGTAACAGTTTAAACTGTCTTACCTTGTATTGAACTTATTGTATGTACATGTCCCTGCTTAATTGTAACGTGCTGCGGAATATGTTGGCGCTATATAAATAAAAATCATTATTATTATTAACCTGCCTAAGTAATTATTGAAACGCACCATCTCAGATCTTCACTGTATGGACCCCAAAATAGTAAGGATAAAACCTACAGCAAACACTGCAAATAAAAAAAATAAGAAAGTTGGAAAGCAAAGAGGAAGCAATAGGACTATGTGACCCAGGACCTGGTGCAGCCATCTACTAATGTGCAGGACACCCTGGGGACAATGTGCTCCCCATCCATTAGAACTACAAGGTCCAGCAGACAAGCAGCAGAGCACATCACTCCTTCCCTCCATGTTCCGCTGCAAGTCCAGTGCCGACATTACCGCACATGGCCGCTAGATGGCGGGGCACCTCTGCTGTTGCAGCCAATACTAGCATGCAGGTGAAGTCGCTGGCCACTAGGTGGCGGGGCATCTCTGCTGTTGCTTCCATTACAATTGCTGGGTGCAGTCGCTGGCCACTAGGTGGCGGCAGACTTTGCCAGGCTGGAATGTTGCTCTCCTCTGCTCTTGCTGTCATCACGGAGTCTCCAGTCTGATATAACGCTGTGGATTGTGGGCAGCAGAGATCACAGCCGCCCTGTCTCCTCCACACTCCGCGGAGAGATCCTGTCAGTGAGCCGCCCCTCCTGTCAGGGCACCGGGGAGAGCCTGACCGCTGCCTCCATCCATCACCGGCCGCTGCTGCGGGCACAGGTAAGTAGCAGCCCCGTGCCCGCAGCCCATGTCCCGGGCTGAGAAGCCTCCGGCTGCTGATTGCTGCTGGCAGAAGCGATGGCAGCCGGGACTGGCAGCAGGTGATGGGTCCTGTGTGATGTGGGCACATACTGGTCAGATGGGGGCACAGCAGTGCCAGGGACGCTGGCAGGAGGAGATGCCCATAGTGTGTGGTGTCTGGGGTGATGGGGTGAGACTGGCACCTGCCCTGGTAACGCTGCCAGTGCCCGGGAGACTTGTGCCACTCACTGTGCCCGGGGAGACTCGATCACCTGCTGATCTGCCAGTATTCTACAGCTGGGATTGCCTGTAAGAAGCGGATTGTAACCAAGTCCTAGTGATTAGCTGCAGCGTCGCTATGTGCCATTATGATCGTTATATACCAGGGATTAGCTGCAGCATCGCTATGTGCCATTGTGATCGTTATATACCAGGGATTAGCTGCAGTGTCGCCATGTGCCATTGTGATCGTTATATACCAGGGTTTAGCTGCAGCGTTGCTCTGTGCCATTGTGATCGTTATATACCAGGGATTAGCAGCAGCGTAGCTCTGTGCCATTGTGATCGTTATATACCAGGGATTAGCAGCAGCGTCGCTCTGTGCCATTGTGATCGTTATATACCAGGGATTAGCTGCAGCGTTGCTATGTGCCATTGTGATCGTTATATTCCGGGTTACAATGTGACCCTATAAGATGTGAGTAGCCAGTGAGTAATAGACACGAGGAGGTGAAGGACCCTCCTGCTGTTCCTCCTGGCTCGGTGGCCGTGGCACATATGGACGTCCACTCCAGTGATGGGTATAAATGTTATTATATTATTTTCTGATAACTGAATATTTTATCAACGGTATTTTCTGCCGTTAATGTTAGTGCGGTCCCAGTGTGCTATGAGATATACCCCAGTACCTTCTCTCCTGCTGATATCCCCCCCCTCCATTCCTCCGTGCTGCTGATATCCCCTCCTCCATTCCTCCGTGCTGCTGATATCCCCCCCTCCATTCCTCCGTGCTGCTGATATCCCCCCCTCCATTCCTCTGTGCTGCTCATATCCCCCCTCCATTCCTCCGTGTTGCTGATATCCCCCCTCCATTCCTCTGTGCTGCTGATATCCCCCCCTCCATTCCTCCGTGCTGCTGATATCCCCCCCATTCCTCCGTGCTGCTGATATCCCCCCCTCCATTCCTCCGTGCTGCTGATATCCCCCCTACATTCCTCCGTGCTGCTGATATCCCCCCCTCCATTCCTCCGTGCTGCTGATATCCCCCCCTCCATTCCTCCGTGCTGCTGATATCCCCCCCTCCATTCCTCCGTGCTGCTGATATCCCCCCCTCCATTCCTCCGTGCTGCTGATATCCCCCCCCTCCATTCCTCCGTGCTGCTGATGACGCACCCCCTGGGCCGTGTGTGTAGGGGAATACCCGGAGCCGGGCCTCTGTGAGGTGCTGGGGGTTGTAGTATCCGTGGCGGCGACCCCGTCCGTGCCCAGGGCGGTCAATCCAGAGGGGATAGCCTATTCATTCTGAATGTCCGACTACGCCACGCGTGGATTGCGGTTGGAGTGAACCGCCGCTGCAGTGCAGACCGCTGAGGCTGGTGTTGTGGGCACAGCAGAGTGTAGTATAACTCCCCACGGGTGGAGTACAGCCTCAGGGCAGCAAGCAGGGATGTTGGGAGTGATGGTGCACGGGAGTAATGATTCAGAGTCTCTGTAATGCAGTTCAGGATCTTTACTCACAGTTCTTTATCCAAGTTACTTCAGTTGGTCATAACGTCCCGCGTCGCACTGTGCTCACCAGGTAAGGGGTTGGCCAACTCCCAGATAACTTTGGAGCGCTTCACAGGACCCCCTTTGTGTGTCCTTCCTCTGGCCTGTCATACCCCACCAGTGACCACGCTTCTGTCCGGCTGCCTCGGGCCTTGGCGGGTAAACGTTGGCCTCCGTTTCCCTGACCCTATGTGGTGCCTTCCTAACGGGTATGGCAAGAGGCTGCGCCACATAAAATGTCACAGCCTTCGGTTTCTAGCTGAGGGTAGTTCCCCGCCTCCACTAGTTTTGGGGACCAGTCTCCCCCTTTGGCCTGACCCCTCCACGCAGGTAGATTCGGGCGTGTGGTGGCTACCAGCCGGTCCACACCCCTGGGGTCCCTTCGTTCCTTGTTCCTGGAGCCTTCTCTGCTCCTCTTCCTTTCTCTTCCCCTCCAGGCTTGGGCCTAAGTTACTAGGCCCGCCTCTGGAGCAGAGCCCATGCAGAGCCTCTGCTCCCGGTCACTTCTCCTCAGACTCAACCCTGATCTAAGATGGTGCCCACCTTTTATACCTCCCTCTAGGTGCACCCAGGAACTACTTCCTCCCTGCTCCTGCGCTACAGGGTTCCCCCTTCCTCGGTGTTCCCTCCCCCCACTCCAGCCAGGGACAGGGACTGTCGTGCTCTGCCTGGAGCATATCGGTCGCCCTGCCCCCCGGAAATGTGGTGTATTGCATGCAGGTGTCGGGGTCCTGATCCACACTCCATCCTTACCTGAGAGTGAGATATCGCACATCTGGATGAGATGCAATACCTCTGTAGCAACCGAGCCCTCGGGGTGCCACACTGATATCCCCGCCCTCCATTCCTCCGTGCTGCTGCTGATATCCCCCCCTCCATTCCTCCGTGCTGTTGATATCCCCCCCTCCATTCCTCCGTGCTACTGATATCCCCCCTCCATTCCTCCGTGCTACTGATATCCCCCCTCCATTCCCCCTTGCTACTGATATCCCCCCCTCCATTCCTCCGTGCTACTGATATCCCCCCCTCCATTCCTCCGTGCTACTGATATCCCCCCCTCCATTCCTCCGTGCTACTGATATCCCCCCCTCCATTCCTCTGTGCTGCTGATATCCCCCCTCCATTCCTCTGTGCTGCTGATATCCCCACTCCATTCCTCCGTGCTGCTGCTATCCCCCCCCACTCCATTCCTCCGTGCTGCTGATATCCCCCCCACTCCATTCCTCCGTGCTGCTGATATCCCCCCCACTCCATTCCTCCGTGCTGCTGATATCCCCCCCACTCCATTCCTCCATGCTGCTGATATCCCCCCCACTCCATCCTTCTGTGCTGCTGATATCCCCCCCACTCCATTCCTCCGTGCTGCTGATATCCCCCCCACTCTATTCCTCCGTGCTGCTGATATCCCCCCCCACTCTATTCCTCCGTGCTGCTGATATCCCCCCCTCTCCATTCCTCCGTGCTGCTGATATTACCCCCCTCCATTCCTCCCTCCTGCTGATATCCCCCCCCCACTCCATTCCTCCATGCTGCTGATATCCGCCCCACTCCATTCCTCCGTGCTGCAGATATCCCCCCACTCCATTCCTCCGTGCTGCTGATATCCCCCCCACTCCATTCCTCCGTGCTGCTGATATCCCCCCCACTCCATTCCTCCGTGCTGCTGATATCCCCCCAACTCCATTCTTCTGTGCTGCTGAGATCCCCTCCACTCCATTCCTCCGTGCTGCTGATATCCCCCCCATTCCATTCCTCCGTGCTGCTGCTGATATCCCCCTCCATTCCTCCGTGCTGCTGTTGATATCCCCCCTCCATTCCTCCGTGCTGCTGTTGATATCCCCCCTCCATTCCTCCGTGCTGCTGTTGATATCCCCCCCTCCATTCCTCCGTGCTGCTGTTGATATCCCCCTCCATTCCTCCGTGCTGCTGTTGATATCCCCCCTCCATTCCTCCGTGCTGCTGTTGATATCCCCCCCTCCATTCCTCCGTGCTACTGATATCTCCCCCCTCCATTCCTTCGTGCTACTGATATCCCCCTCCATTCCTCTGTGCTGCTGATATCCCCCCCTCCATTCCTCTGTGCTGCTGATATCCCCCCTCTCCATTCCTCCGTGCTGCTGATATCTCCCTCCACTCCATTCCTCCGTGCTGCTATCTCACCCACTTCATTCCTCTATGCTGCTGATATCCCCCCCACTCAATTCCTCCGTGCTGCTGATATCTCCCCCACTCCATTCCTCCGTGCTGCTGATATCCCCTCCACTCCATTCCTCCGTGCTGCTGATATCCCCCCCACTCCATTCCTCCGTGCTGCTGATATCCCCACACTCCATTCCTCTGTGCTGCTATTACCACCCCCTCCATTCCTCTGTGCTGCTGATATACCACCTCCTCCATTCCTCCGTTCTGCTGATATCCACCCCCTCCATTCCTCCGTGCTGCTGATATCCCCCCCTCCATTCCTCTGTGCTGCTGATATTACCACCCCCTCCATTCCTCTGTGCTGCTGATATCCCCCCCTCCATTCCTCTGTGCTGCTGATATTACCCCCCTCCATTCCTCTGTGCTGCTGATATTACCCCCCCTCCATTTCTCTATGCTGCTGATATTACCCCCCCCTCCATTCCTCCGTGCTGCTGATATCCCCCCCCCCTTCCACTCCTCCCTCCTGCTGATGTCCCCCCCCCCTCCATTCCTCCGTCCTGCTAGCCGGGTCCCCGCCGGTTTCTTCTCTTCTTTCATTGTTGGCTCCTGCCTGTCCCATCCAAGCAGTAGTGGTAGTGACGCGCCCCCTGGGCCTGTGCTGTTCAGGGGGATACCCGGAGCCGGGCCTTCTGTAAGATGCTGGGGGTTGTAGTCTCCGTGTGGCGGCGACCCGGTCCGTGCCCATGGCGGTCAAACCAGTGGCAGTCTATTGGTATTGTAATTGTCCGACTACGCCACCCGTGGATTGCGGTCAGTGGGGACCGCCGCTGCGCTGCAGACCACTGAGGCTGATGTAATTTGCGCAGCCGAGTATGGAATAACTCCCCACGGGAGAAGTATTGTTAGAACTCTCCTGTTAGTTTTTTTTTTAGTTTGCTGGTCACATGACCATTTTTGCCTATTTAATCCGGCTCCGCCCTCCTGGTCTTGCTGGACTTCATTGTATTTACTACTCTTGAGCTAGCTTGGTGCTCTGTTGCCGTTCTCTGTTAGTTTTGCTAGGTCTTCTGACCTCTATGCTTTTTGTTGTGTGTTTGTCTTTGACTGCTACTATTTCTGCTAGGAGGTGTCCAGTCCCTAGTTCTTGTAGGGATCCCTCCCTCACATCTATATGTCTTCGTTCAGTCTAGCCGAGGACTTTAGCGGGTCTGATCGCAGGATCAGGTTCCCCGTTACATCGTAGGGATCTAGTTTAGTTCTATTGTAGGGACAGTTCTCCTGTCTTTCCTTAGTCCCTGTAGCAGATCATAACAGTAAGTCCAGCCCTAAAAGAAAAAAAAAAAAATTTTCTCTAATGAAAGACCTCCAGTTTTCCATCATGGTCTCGGTTCAAGATTTGGCTCAACGCTTGCAGGGACTCTCTCTGGAGGTGGCCAAGCTCCAACAACACGTGAGTAGCTGTTCTGGAGCACATTTTGTGGATCCAAAGGTACGTCTGCCTGATTTATTTTTTGGCGAACAACAAGATTTTTTTTCTTTTAAAAATGCTTGTTTATTGTATTTTCGTTTGAGACCTGGATCCTCTGGTGATGAATCACAGCGCATAGGGTTCATAATGTCACTTTTGCGCAAAGATCCTCAGGGATGGGCCTTCTCTCTCCAACCTAGTGATCCGTGCTTTAGATCAGTGGATAGTTTTTTTTCTGCTTTGGGTTTGTTGTATGATGATCCTGATCGTGTCTCATCTGCTGAGTCTGAATTGAGACGTTTGAGGCAGGGATCAGGTAATGTGGAAAAATATTGTTCTCACTTCCATCGGTGGTCTGCCCAGGTGGGGTGGAACGATTCAGCTTTGAAAAGCTTGTTTCTTGCAGGGCTAGGTGAAAGGGTTAAGGATTTACTGATTGCTTATCCCACACCTGGAAACTTGCAGGAGGCTATGCAATTAGCTATACGGGTGGACAGGAGACTGCGTGCAAGGGTTAATGAGAGCAAATCCTCTGCTATGTCAGCTCCGAGTCTTGAGAGGGTCTGTGCTGACAATGGAGAGCCGATGGAGATTGGGGCGATGCCACCCCGCTCTCAGGAAAAAGATCGCAGGCTTTCTGAAGGCTTGTGCTTCTATTGCGGAAATTCTGGTCATTTTATTAAGAACTGTGTGCTTCGTATGAAGAAAGAAAAAAAAAATGGTCAGTTATGCCCGTATTGCCTGTTTAAATTCTAAGGGAGTATTTCTATCTGCCACTACTGCTGCTCAGGATGAATTAATTGAATTTCGGGTATTTGTGGATTGTGGTTCTACTCTGAATGTGATTGATGGGGGATTCTTGGAAAAACTTAGATTAGAACCTAAAACTTTGTCATCCCCTATTGCTGTGGTTACTGTTGATGGCTCTCCCTTGAAGAGTGTTACTCATAAGGTCTGTGAATTTCCCCTCACTATTAATGGTATTCACCAAGAAAATTTGGATTTGGTGGTATTGGATAATTTGCCTTCTCCAGTAATATTGGGGTTACCCTGGTTAAAATTGAACAATCCTGTACTAGATTGGTCTACCAATGAAATTAAGTCCTGGAGCCCTAAGTGTTATGACAAGTGTTGTAACGGACGTATTGCTGCTGTGGATAAAGGGGAATTGCCTGTACCTATTCAGGATTTTTGGAGAGTTTTTTCTGAGGAGGAGTCACAAATTTTGCCTCCCCATAGAGACTATGATTGTACCATTGAATTTGTCCCTGGAGCGACTCTTCCTAAAAGTCGTTTATTTAATCTTACTATTCCTGAGAGAAAGGCTTTGGAGGAATACATACAGACAAGCTTGGCCGCCGGTCACATTAGGCCTTCCAAGTCTCCTGTGGCTGTTGGATTTTTTTTTGTAAAAAAAAAAGATGGCGGTTTACGTCCTTGTCTGGACTTTCGTGAGATTAATAAAATTACTGTACGCAATCCTTACCCACTGCCATTGATTCCTGATTTATTTAACCAGTTAGTGGGGGCCAAGTGGTTCTCTAAAATTGATCTCCGGGGGGCATACAATTTGTTGCGCATGAAGGAGGGTGATGAATGTAAGACTGCTTTTAACACTCCTGTGGGTCATTTTGAGAATCTGGTTATGCCTTTTGGTCTTACCAATGCTCCAGCATTTTTTCAGAATCTTATTAATGACATCCTTAGACCTTTAATCGGCAAAAATGTGGTTGTGTATTTGGATGACATTCTGATTTATTCGCCTGATCTGGAGTCTCATTGGCGGAGCGTACATGAGGTATTACAGTTATTAATGGACAATTCGCTTTTTGCTAAGCTGGAGAAATGTGAGTTCGCTGTACAGAGAATTAGTTTTTTGGGCTACATTATCTCCAGTGAAGGTTTTGAGATGGACCCGATTAAAGTTCAAGCTGTGCAGGAATGGCCTAGGCCTATTGGTTTGAAATCGATACAGAGGTTTTTGGGTTTCGCCAATTATTACAGAAAATTCATAAAAAAATGTTCTATTATTGTCAAACCGCTGACCGATCTCACCAGGAAAGGTGCTAATGCGGTTCAGTGGACTTCTGAGGCCATTGAAGCTTTTGTGTTTCTAAAGGAGAAGTTCACCTCTGCTCCCATCCTTATGCAGCCTGGTGTGACTGAGCCGTTTTTGGTTGAGGTTGATGCTTCTTCGGTGGGGGTCGGTGCGGTGTTGTCTCAGGAAAACAAGGATGGAGTACATCCCTGTGCCTTTTTTTCAAAAAAATTTTTTGAGACTGAACTTAATTACGATATTGGTAATCGGGAATTGCTGGCGATTAAACTCGCATTTGAACACTGGCGTCACCTCTTGGAAGGTGCTGAATTTCCCATTCAGGTTTTCACTGATCATAAAAATCTGATCTATCTTGATGCTGCCAAGCGCTTGAATGCCCGTCAGGCTAGGTGGGCACTTTTTTTCTCGCGGTTTAATTTTTCCGTTACTTACATCCCGGGTACCAAGAATGTTAAAGCGGATGCTTTGTCTCGCAGCTTTTCTCCCATGGTCGGTGTTGAGGAGGAAGAGGAGAGCATTTTACAAGAAGGTGTTGTGATTGCTGCTTTGGACTCCGTTTTGGAGGATGAGATTCTTAAAGCTCAGGAGAATGCCCCATCTAACACTCCCCATGGAAGGTTGTTTGTGCCTAGGACCTTTAGGAGAGATTTGTTTGTTGAGTGTCATGAGTCTCGGTTGGCAGGTCATCCAGGAATTTCTGAGACCAAGAGACTTGTGGGTCGCAGTTTTTGGTGGCCTGGATGGCAGAAGGAAGTCATTAAGTGGGTGCGCCAATGTACTGTGTGTGCTAGATCCAAGTCTTCGCATGCTCCTGCTGCGGGGTTGCTTTGCCCTCTGGAGGTTCCTAGTGCACCTTGGACACATCTGGCTATGGACTTTATTACTGACCTTCCCCCCTCTGAAGGTTTCACGGTCATCTGGGTGGTCGTGGACCGTTTTAGCAAGATGTGTCACTTGGTTCCCTTCATCAAACTGCCTTGCGCTAAGACACTCGCTAAGGCCTTTGTCAAGGAAATTGTCAGACTACATGGTGTTCCTACTGACATTGTTTCTGATAGGGGACCTCAGTTCGTGGCTCGTTTTTGGCGTGCCTTTTGTGACAGGTTGGGAGTTCATTTGTCGTTTTCATCTGGATATCATCCTGAGTCTAATGGCCAGACAGAAAGGAAGAACCAGGATGTTGAGCAGTTCTTGCGTTGTTTTGTGGCAGACAATCAAGAGGGGTGGTCTGAGTTTCTGCCACTTGCTGAATTTGCTCTTAACAACCATACATCCTCTTCTGCTGGGTGTTCGCCTTTTTTTTGTTGTTCTGGGAGACATCCGTCTTTTGGGTCATTCTCCAAATTGGTTTCGGCTGTGCCTGAGGAGGAGAGTTTTTCCGGTGATTTGGAGAGAATTTGGACGGATGTGCGTGGTAATCTTCAGGAGGCTAACAAAAAATCTAAGAGGTACTTTGATAGGAAACGGCAAGAGGTTTTGTTTGCTGTTGGTGACATGGTTTGGTTGTCCTCTAAGAATCTGCGATTGAGGATTCCTTCTAAAAAATTGGGTCCCAAGTTCGTAGGGCCCTTTAAGGTGCTTCAGATAGTTAACCAATCTGCTGTTAGGTTGGAGGTTCCTTCGTCCTGGAAGATTAGCCCGGTGTTTCATGTTTCTCTGTTGAAAAAAGCTGATGTGTCTGATGGTGACGCCTCTGCCACTGTTCCTCCGGTGGTGGAGGACGGGGAATATGAAATTTCCCGCATCCTAAATTCTAGACGGTATAGAGGGAGTTTGCAGTATCTCGTCGCTTGGAAGGGTTTCGGACCTGAGGATAACTCATGGGTGAGGGCGGATGATGTTTCTGCTTCCAGACTTGTCAGAGCGTTTCACAGGAGGTTTCCTGGTAAGCCTGGGCCTAGGGGATCCGGAGGATCCTCTTAGAAGAGGGGGTACTGTTAGAACTCTCCTGTTAGGTTTTTTTTAGTTTGCTGGTCACATGACCATTTTTGCCTATTTAATCCGGCTCCGCCCTCCTGGTCTTGCTGGACTTCATTGTATTTACTACTCTTGAGCTAGCTTGGTGCTCTGTTGCCGTTCTCTGTTAGTTTTGCTAGGTCTTCTGACCTCTATGCTTTTTGTTGTGTGTTTGTCTTTGACTGCTACTATTTCTGCTAGGAGGTGTCCAACTTATCCCAGTCCCTAGTTCTTGTAGGGATCCCTCCCTCACATCTATAGGTCTTCGTTCAGACTAGCCGAGGACTTTAGCGGGTCTGATCGCAGGATCAGGTTCCCCGTTACATCGTAGGGATCTAGTTTAGTTCTATTGTAGGGACAGTTCTCCTGTCTTTCCTTAGTCCCTGTAGCAGATCATAACAAGTATTGCCTCAGGGCAGCTAATGTGGATGATGGGAGTGATGGTGTGAGCGTCCCGGTAGTAATGGTGCTGGTGCGGCGATGAAACACAGAGACGTGTGGTGCAGTTCAGGGTCTTTACTGGTGGTATAAAGCAGACCCTCCCGGGAGTACTGGTTAGCAGTTGGGGCCTGGTCAGTCTGTGAGCAAGCAGGATCTCCCCTGGCCAGGTGGAGTTGTAGGCCTCCCCGACTATCTGCACTCTTTCCTGGCTACCTTGCTCTATGTGGGTAGAAGTAGCCCACGTCCCTGAGTATACTGTGTGGTGCTCACCCGTATGGCCGGTGACTTGGGGCCTTCCGTCAGCCTCCGCTTCACGATGGCGGTGCTGGTCCCTTGCTTGTGACCGTGCCTTCGGGTTTCTAAAGCCAGAGGACATGGAATCCCCTGCCGGTTGGATTCTGCTGCTGGACCTGGATGTCCCCACAGCCTCGGACTCCGTGTCCGGGTTTAGTGTCTTCAGCCAAGGCGAGCTATCTAGCTTCCAGCCTCTGGCACTCACTCCTGCTCCTACAGAGCTCCTGTTGTCACTTTCCCTGTGTCTGCTGTCCTCCAGACCTGACTGCGTCTCTGTCTGGGACTTCACTCACTAATCCCGCCCCAGACCCAGTTTATAAGGGCAGATTCCTCCCCTCCCAGGTCTGGGTGGGCCTTGTTGCATGCTTAGGGCTCCTGACCAGAGAAACCTTGCTCTCAGACATAATATCTCTATTACTGTGGTAACCAGACCCCTGGGGTGCCACATTCCCCCCTAGTAAATTTTAGTACTCCGGGACTAAACACATTTTTTTAAAGAAACATAAATGCAGGGTATAACAATAATACAATAACATATTTACAAGTAGCTTTAGTTCTTTAAAGGTCACGGCGTGTCCGCAACCGGGTGTCCATATCACCCAAGGTGAAGTTTGTGAAACTAGAGGGTGTCCATGTCACCCAAGGTGAAGCTTTAAGCGAAGTAGGGGACCTGTCCAAAGCAAACCCCTTGCGTTGGCCTTGGGCGTGGCTGCAAGGCTGGAGCTAGCTACTTTGGGCTGCAAGTAGGCCACGTCAGACAGGTTTTCTCTTCCGCGGCCGTCTTCACAAGAGGCACCAAGGTGCAACTATCTACAAGACTGTTCCGGTTATCCTGTGTGCATAACCTGTTAGTCCAAAGAAATCTGCAGGGTAACTGAGAAACATAATTAATAACAGGCAACAAACATAAACCATAAACAGTTGAACAGATAAATTCACAGTGCATTACTTATATTTTCCAGCGAGCGGGCATCTGACCTCTAGTGACTCTAGTGGACCTACGGAGCTCACTAACTGGTCCTGCACTACAGGGTGTAGGAGGTGTTATGGGTAAGCTGGGCAGCTGTCTTCGCACTCTTTGGCTCACTAGGGGCACGGCAGGCTCACTACTAGCAGAGGGTTGATTCTCCTGTGCTGCTGGTATGGATTCTTCTGCCTCCTGGGCCGGCTGCTCTTCCAGCTCTACCTGGTCTTCTGTAGGCACTTGAGGGGCTGGTTGGAGAAAGGTGAGGACGGGCACCACGATAGCGTTGTTGACTTGTGTTCAGGACCGGGGAAAGTCTCCGAGTATGGTGCTGATCATTTCCTCCTTTTCCTCTACGGGTTGAGGGTCTTCCTGATCTTCATCCGTGCTTTGCAACTTCTCGGGGCACTTTTTCAGGTGGTCTCTGGAGACAGTGGCTGTGGTCTCTCCTCCATCCTTGCTGATGACGTACACCTTTGGATTATTGTGGCTTGAGGGCAGTACGGTGTACGGGTCCTTTTCCCACTGATCGTCCACCTTATGGAGCCGCCTTTTCCTTTTCAAGACCTGCTCTCCAGGTACCAGGGGAACAGCGGGAGCATGTTGGTTATAAGTCCTCTCCTGCCTTTCTCTTGATTGACAGAGACTTCGCTCGACGCTCTCCTGTACTTTCCGGTACTGCTGCTGCCGTTCTGTATCCCAGTCTGCCTCTGGCGAGGAGTCCTCGGGTATCAAGACTCCCATATCCAGGTCAACAGGCAGCTTACCAGGTCTTGCTCGCATTAGGTAAGCCGGGGTACAGTTGATGGAACCTACTGGGATGTGGTTATACAGGTCCACCAGATCGGGCAGTTTCTCAGGCCACAGACTGCGTTCTTCCAGGGGCAATGTTTTTAGCAGATCTATCACCACCTGGTTCATATTCTCGCAGAGTCCATTGGTTTGGGGGTGATAGGGTGTTGTTCTTATCTTCTTGCAGCCATACAGGTTGCAGAACTCCTGGAAGACCTCCGCTTCAAAGGCTGGTCCTTGGTCCATCAGCACTTGGTCCGGGTACCCGTGTGGGCGGCAGAAGTGCAGCTGGAAGGCTCTGGCTGCTGTCTGAGCCGTCAAGTCCTTGACGGGGACCACCACCAGGAACCGGGAGTAGTGATCCACGATGGTTAGGGCGTAGACATACCCACTTCTGCTTGGAGCCAGTTTAACATGGTCCAGAGCGACCAGTTCCAGCGGCTGCCTGGTGATGATGGGCTGCAGGGGAGTCCTCTGGCTGACACGGTCCCTTCTTCTTAGGTTGCACGGGCCACAGTCTCTACACCACCTCTCAATGGCTCCTCTCATGCCTATCCAGTAGAACCGTTCACGCAGCAGGAACTCCAGCTTCTTTCATCCGAAGTGCCCTGCCCCATTGTGGTAGGCCTCCAGCACCATAGCTGCGTCCCGTCTCGGTACCACAACCTGCCAGATCAGTTCATGTGTCCGGGGATTGACCATTCTGCGGCACAACTTTTCCTTGTAGAGAAACAGTCTGCTCTTCTCCGTCCACAGTTGCTTGGTCTCTTCCGGAGCATCTGGGTCCAGGCGGGCGTCAGCCTGGGTCAGCATCTCCTTTACCAGACGGACTGCGCGGTCACTGTCTTGCGTCTCCGCCCAGTTGTAGTAGGGTAAGGGGTTGAACTTAGCGGATCGCAGGCCCCTCACACGGTGGGAATACTGGGTAATCCCATGACGGTGAAACGCAGGGAGTTTGATCTCTTCCAATTCTTCTGGATCCTCCCCTTCGTCCGGTAGGTTTGGCATCCTGGACAGGGCGTCCGCGTTGGTATTGGAGCGTCCTGCCCGGTATTTGATCGTGAACTCATAATTGGACAGGCGGGCCATCCATCTCTGCTCCAGGGCACCCAGTCTTGCAGTGTCCAGGTGTGTCAACGGTTTGTTGTCCGTGTACACGGTGAACCTGGAAGAGGCAAGGTAATGCTTGAAACGTTCGGTTACTGCCCACACCACTGCCAGGAACTCTAGCTTGAACGAGCTGTAATTCTCAGGGTTTCTTTCCGTGGGTCGCAGTTTTCGGCTGGCATAAGAAATTACCCGTTCTCTCCCCTGCTGGATCTGGGACAGTACGGCTCCTAGCCCGATGTTGCTTGCGTCCGTGTAGAGGATAAAGGGCTGGCTGTAATCAGGGTACGCCAGGATTTCATCCCCCGTGAGGGCCATCTTCAGCTGGTGGAAGGACTCCTCTTCCAGCTTTTCCCATTTGAAGGGTGGCTTCTGGTTTTTGGCCTTCCTGGACTGGCCTATAAGGAGGTCCTGCATAGGAGCTGCCTTCTTGGTAAAACCGGGAATGAATCTTCGGTAGTAGCCTACCAACCCGAGGCACTGCCACACTTCCTTTATGCTGGATGGTCTTGGCCAGTCCTTGATCACGGTGATCTTGTCAGGGTCGGTGGCTACTCCGTCAGCACTCACCATGTGTCCCAGGTACTGTACCTTTGGCTTCAGTAGATGACACTTTGAGGGTTTTACCTTTAGGCTACAGTTTGCCAGGGCTTCAAAC
Organism: Phyllobates terribilis; assembly: GCF_046119375.1. Taxonomy (NCBI): domain Eukaryota; kingdom Metazoa; phylum Chordata; class Amphibia; order Anura; family Dendrobatidae; genus Phyllobates; species Phyllobates terribilis. Next base: position 3,524,420 of record NW_027362951.1, on the reverse strand, counting down.
ACTTCTGCCAGGTGTTCCAGATGGTCCTCATAGGTCTTGGAATAGACGATGACATCGTCCAGGTATAACAGGACCGTCTCGAAGTTCCGGTGTCCCAGACAGCACTCCATCAACCGTTGGAAGGTTCCTGGTGCGTTGCAGAGCCCGAACGGCATACAGTTAAATTCGCTGAGTCCCATCGGGGTGGTGAATGCGGTCTTCTCCCGGTCCGCCTCTGCTACAGGAACCTGCCAGTACCCGCTAGTGAGATCCAAAGTAGAGAAGAAGTAAGCAGATTTTAATGCAGCTAAGGACTCTTCTATCCTTGGTAACGGGTATGCATCTTTGTGTGTGATACGGTTGACCTTCCTGTAGTCTACACACATTCTCATGGTGTTGTCTTTCTTTTTCACTAAGACTAGTGGAGCTGCCCAGGGGCTACAGCTGTCCCTAATTACCCCAGCCTCCTTCATGTCTTTTAGCATCCCCTTGGCGTGTTGATAGTGTGCAGGGGGTACGGGTCGGTATCTCTCCTTTATGGGAGGATGGTCTCCCATGGGGATGTGATGTTCTACCCCCTTTACTCGCCCGAAGTCCAGCGGGTGTTTACTAAACACTCTCTCGTACTCTTGAACCACCCGATAGACTCCCTGTTTTTGGTGTGAGGGAGTGGAGTCAGTACCCAAATGCAGTTGCTGACACCAGTCCTCCATTGTTTTTTTAGAGCCGTTACCTTCCTCTGGTTGAGATGGAGGCAAGGGTTCCACGGCCTGTACAGAGTTCTGGTTGATGGTGAACAATTTGGCTAGCGTGGCATACCGGGGCAGGTATACTTCTCTCCCCCCGATATTTATGATGCGGACGGGCACCCTCCCATGGCGTACATCGACCACCCCCCGTGCTATCAAAATGGTGGGCCTACTGTCTGAGTAGACGGGTTCTACCATTGCTTGGTAGTCTCTACCTCTTAGACCAATAGCTGCCCGGCACCAAATCATCATCTCACTTTTCGGGGGCATGGCAATAGGGAACGGGTCACACATTCTCACTCTACCTATCTCGCCACCAGATAGTTCCACTTGTTGTCGCTTCATCAGTGCCCGGATCTCTTTTTGGAGCACACGCTGCTGGCTGGAACTGGCGTTCTTGGCAACCTGTTGCAAAATAAGAATCACCTCTGCAAGACAGTTTTCAATTACGTTAGTACCTAGGGTTATTTTTGGGTGACTCTCGCGACTGTCAATGTCCACAATCATCAGTCCTTGTGGCGGCAGTTCAACCTTACCGACCTTGATGGTCACCTCTTTAAATCCTATCTGGGGCACGGGCTGACCATTGCTGGCTATAATGTTCAGGTCGTCATCTGGGTAGCGGGTTATGTCCGAGTCATTCCAGTACCGCTTGAAGAGCACGTACGGGATGGTGGTGACCTGTGACCCGGTGTCTAGTAGGTCACTCATAGGAATGCCATCCAGTACCACAGGCAAGACCGGACGTCCCCCTACGTATTTGTCACGCCAGTTCGATGGGCCTGATGATCTTATGCCTGGGGGTTGGCCCTCTACCCCAGGTTGTGCCCGTTTAAATGACAGTACCTTGCCATATGTCCGGGTTGATTGCAGCGGCGGCAGATGGGTCGTCCGTCCTCGTTGTATCTGTCGCTGGGTCTTCCTCTGGCCAGTGGGGTCCTCCTCAGTCGGCGCCACGGGACGTCCTCCGGTCCGGATGCCAGCTGGATCTTTCCTGGAGAAGAGACCTGTAAAGACTGCACAGTTCTGGTTAGCGCGGCAACGCTCTTAGTCAGCTCTTGGACCTGATGGTGCAGGTCTGTAGCCGGGTCACTGTTCAAAGCCTGCGCATCAGCTCCCACAGGCCCTGCAGACAAGGGCGCCGCGTCCTGGTGATAAGTGATAGCAGGGCGCCTGTGGGTCACAGCGCCACCTGGTGCCGGTTCTCGGAGCACCCGGATGGCTCTGTCCTTGAACTGTGCAAAGTCCAGGTCAGGGTCCTGTAAGGCCATTGCCCGCAACTGGGTTCGGTGGGCATTGCACAGTAGAGCCTCAATAAATTGTTCGGTCAACAGCCTGTCTTCATTTCCCACGCTGTCAAGGTCTGCCTGCTTAATGGCTCTCAGGGCCTCTTGTAAGTTTAGAGCATAGTCTCTTATACTTTCATGTGCCCGCTGTTTGCACCCGTAAAATCTGAGCTTTATTTCGGCTGAGGTTCGGGCATCAAATGTGTCTTTCAGCCGGGCTAGTATTTCTCTGACAGTCCTCTTCTTCCCAGGTGACCAGGACTTTACCTCCCTTTGGGCTGCCCCGATTAACTGGGCCACTAGAATGCTCACTTTTTGCTCTTCTGTGAGGGGGTATACCTGGAAGAGGCTATCAAGTCTTTCCCTAAAGTCACTTAGAGTATGTGACTCCCCTGAGTACTGGAGTAGCCAGGTTGCCCCCGGGATATAGGGCATGGTGAAGGGCATGACCGCAGCAGTGGTTGCGCTGGCAGCCGGTGTGGCGGTGGAGCTCCCCTCGGTGTCCGACATCCTCCTTCCCCCCTAGTGGACCGTGGCCTACCTTGCGATGCTCTTCTTCCGTAGGCCGCGGCTCCGCAGTCGATCGTCGGGGTTGAGGACCTGGCGTCGCGCTCCGATGACGTCAGCGTCGCTCTTCCTCCCTTCCAGGACCTTACGCAGCGTCGGAGCGTAGGGCGGAGCTTCGGATCTCGCGCGCTTTCGGCGTCCACACCCCTCTTCTTCCCGCATGGCGTCCCGAAGATGGCGTTCGAAGGCGGGAAGCAGCTGCGGATGGCGGGAAGAAGGCAGAAGACGGCGGGAAACGGTCCAAGATGGCGTCTGATGGAGGGAATCGGCTCCGGATGGCGGCAAACTTCACCACAGGTAAGTACAAAAGTCTTTTTCAGGCACGCAGTACCCGGTGGTTGCAGGCACGAAATCCTGCCGACTACGCCAAAGTTGACGCGCCCCCTGGGCCTGTGCTGTGCAGGGGGATACCCGGAGCCGGGCCTTCTGTAAGATGCTGGGGGTTGTAGTCTCCGTGTGGCGGCGACCCGGTCCGTGCCCAGGGCGGTCAAACCAGTGGCAGTCTATTGGTATTGTAATTGTCCGACTACGCCACCCGTGGATTGCGGTCAGTGGGGACCGCCGCTGCGCTGCAGACCGCTGAGGCTGATGTAATTTGCGCAGCCGAGTATGGAATAACTCCCCACGGGAGAAGTATTGCCTCAGGGCAGCTAATGTGGATGATGGGAGTGATGGTGTGAGCATCCCGGTAGTAATGGTGCTGGTGCGGCGATGAAACACAGAGACGTGTGGTGCAGTTCAGGGTCTTTACTGGTGGTATAAAGCAGACCCTCCCGGGAGTACTGGTTAGCAGTTGGGGCCTGGTCATTCTGTGAGCAAGCAGGATCTCCCCTGGCCAGGTGGAGTTGTAGGCCTCCCCGACTATCTGCACTCTTTCCTGGCAACCTTGCTCTATGCGGGTAGAAGTAGCCCATGTCCCTGAGTATACCGTGTGGTGCTCACCCGTATGGCCGGTGACTTGGGGCCTTCCGTCAGCCTCCGCTTCACGATGGCGGTGCTGGTCCCTTGCTTGTGACCGTGCCTTCGGGTTTCTAAGGCCAGAGGACATGGAATCCCCTGCCGGTTGGATTCTGCTGCTGGACCTGGATGTCCCCACAGCCTCGGACTCCGTGTCCGGGTTTAGTGTCTTCAGCCAAGGCGAGCTATCTAGCTTCCAGCCTCTGGCACTCACTCCTGCTCCTACAGAGCTCCTGTTGTCACTTTCCCTGTGTCTGCTGTCCTCCAGACCTGACTGCGTCTCTGTCTGGGACTTCACTCACTAATCCCGCCCCAGACCCAGTTTATAAGGGCAGATTCCTCCCCTCCCAGGTCTGGGTGGGCTGTGTTGCATGCTTAGGGCTCCTGACCAGAGAAACCTCCCACTTGCTCTCAGACATAATATCTCTATTACTGTGGTAACCAGACCCCTGGGGTGCCACAGTAGCAGGTATGGCCACTGACTTGGCTGTAGCAGTCACATGCCAACAGTACTGGGAAAGGAGCCTGGTGGGACCCGACCAGCAGCATGGAGGACTAGGGGGGGATCAGCAGGGGCTGTTCAGTATTTCCATCCCACACTCAGCCCATACCTACATATAGAATGTGATGTCTGCAGCCTATCTATAGCTACTGATTGTCTGCAGCGGTCCTATGATCCACCACCAATAGAGAGGTTATTTCCCTGCCAGAGCGCTCAGCACATTGTGTATGGACTCCATAGAAAGTCTCTGGTCCTCACACCGCACTGTGTGCACGCTCCTGCAGCCGCTCACTGCTTCTGCTGCTCAGGGGTTTTTATAAAGTCTGTTGCATGATTGTTGGGGGTCTGAGGACCCCGACCCCTCAATCTGCAGGACGTTTAATCCCCTGCAACATATAAAGGAATCTTGTGAACTCCTCGGTGCACTTCACTATTGGGGGCGCTGTCCGGGATCGTCCTCACCCACTGGGATTCTGGCAATAATGAGAAGCGATAAATGACGGGTGAGGAAAATCCTGGAGAAAAGCCCCAAAGAGAAACCTTCAGGGTGTTTCCTACTGATTCTATAGAAATCCTTTTCTCCTCCAGTAACATAGTCCATTAGCCCCCATAGTGACCGCCTGGTGGTCAGGGGGGCCGGGGTGTTGTGCCCTGGTTGTCAGGGGGTCCGGGGTGTTGTGCCCTGGTGGTCAGGGGGTCCGGGGTGTTGTGGTCAGGGGGTCTGGTGTGTTGCACCTGTGCCCTCTGTACATTTATAAGGGTGGAGTCGCTGATATCAGCCACAATATAGTGAGACATAAAGATGGAGAAATGCTGGAGATCTCTGGATCCACTGTGATCTCCTAGAAGAGATCTGCCGGTGACGCCCCAGAAACGATGACTGTTCGGAGCTCCGCACCTTGGATACGAGTGGGGTCTCATTCACACCTCCGTGATCTTCACGTGTGCAAGAAAAATGCTCCCGTGGTCCTCCGTGTTCTGGATATAAGTATAAGGGTCTGTGCGCACCACGTTTTGTAGATGCCGGCAACCCGCTCAGCTTTACTACAGGAAGAAGCTGCAGAAACCGAGACAGGGAGAACTCCAAGCAGAAACCGCCTGGAGAACGGAGCGGTCACTTCTAACCGTGTGGCCTCTTCATAAACGTGAAACGGTTAAAGGACTGACCATGTGCACAGCGAGGCGGATTACATTGCAGGGTATATGGTCATTCTATCTATTTATTGGGTGGTTGTTCTTCAGACGGGTTGTGGAGCGTACCGGCCTGATAAAGGCGCTGTGTGCACAGAGCCTAAACCTGCAGCGGGAATCATAGGGTCAGCCATGAATCTCTGCTCGTAGATCACATTGCAAATGCACAAGGGATTTATTAGTGTGAACTCCCGGTAACAATGCTCACACTCACTGGGTGGATGTGGACCAAGCCTGCTCATATTCACCACCTAACATGTATGGTGTTTCTTCATGTCTGGGAAGGAAAGATCAGGCATATTGGATATCAGCATGCCCAATCCTTTTCTTCTGAGAGAAGCTGTCATCAGAGGCGTCTGACAGCGGCTATCTCTCTGGTGAGAATAAATGCCCTCTTGGCTGTGGAGTGTGCATGTGTATAGCGGGGGCAGGAGGAATAGTGACGGCTGGACAAGCTTTCTTATGGCGGCTATCCCATGACTATTTCCCTGAACAAACTGCAGTGGAATAAGTATTCATCACGTCACTACTATTCTAAGTAAATATATTTCTAAAGGTGCTATTGCCATGAAATTCTCACCAGATGTCGGTAACAGCCCATCCAATCCACACAGGCAAAGAAATCACCATAGATGTCCATAAATGAAGTTTTGTGTAATGAGAAATGACAATTTCTCAGCTGGAGGACTACGAGGTATCGAGTGATATCATTGCTACTAATGGAGACGAGTGTAGAGAATTCTGCTACTTCTGGGCTTAGGACCATTATGTGCAAAAAGTGTATGGTGTGTGTTAACAAAATAGGAATACCTCTTTAAAGGGGTTGTCTGAGCTTTTATACTTTTCAATGTGTGTGTCTAAGTTGCAGAATGCTGACCCCTTGTAATATACTCACTGTCAGCATTCTGCACCGTTGCCTACATACTATACTTCAGCATGTGACCAGCCTCACTCCTGATTTTGGAGGACCTGGTCACATCCTGACTAGTCTTTTCGTGTTCTGTTCGGAGACTAGTCACGAAGTCACAACTAACACCACACCCAGTTTCTGCCAGACCCTCCTCCTTCAGCCTCCTGTGCCTGCACACAGTGCAAGGCGGCAGTGGCATGTCACAGCTGGTTGCACTAACCAGTCCAATCAGCTGCTAGCAGAGACATACAGGTGAACTGAATGGTGGAACAAGGAACTGAAAGCTTCTTCCTCCACTGATCAATCTCAGGAAAGGCTGGAGGTCCTGTTACTGATGATGATGGTAAAACAGTGCTGCTGTAGGTGCAGCGCAAAATCACATTTTGCAAATGGGAAAGTAATCAGACCTAGGTATTTCCAGTAGCTGCAGAGCAGGTGACATTACTTTGACCGATGTCCTAATAGACCTTTCTTCAGTCAAGGTCTAATAGGAGCTGTAAGATGTCAGTCATGGGGGTCACTGTTAGGACCCCAACTTCTATAGAAACTCATCTGCACCGTAATCGTATCTCCCTCTCCTTCTGTCCAAACCATCTAGATGCTGTGGTTGCTACTGACGGTGGGGTATAAGGGGTTAAACTGCCAGGATCAGGAATAGCTCCTCCAGCAGCGGGACTGTGTAATACAGCTGTACGACTGCTGCAGATCTCGTAGGTGCCCTGACGACACCTGCCTGATGAAAATGTGCACTATTGAGCGGGTGCTGGATCCTGACTGTGAAGTATATTTTCGATGCTTCTCGGGAACCAGTTATTCTTAATCTTTCAGCAGGTTAAGGGTGGAAAGTCTGATTCCAGTGATGTGTCAATTACTGGGTGTGTTTTGCTGTTTTAATACAATCAGTATTTTATCAGCAGGACGTTATCACTACAAGACTAGGTGTCTCGTGTCTCCTAGTCCAACCACACCGCCATCACTGGTCAGCGGCTTTCTGTCAATATACAGTGTACATAGAAAGCTGCCAATCAATGGTGTGTTCGGGGTTATACAGGGCTCAACATCTGAGCTCTGCTACAGAGAAAAGTGTGATTCTATCACAATTGCTGCACCCAGTAAGTGGCACATCGCTGGAATCAGGGTCTCTGTCCCTACATCATGCTGCTGTCAGATTACATAGCAAAAACCTGCTGACAGATTCCCGTTAAGGCCCAGCTATAATATCACTGTAACACTATCATTAGATGTGAGCTCCCTATACCTGTATACCTGCTGCTGTGGTGCTGCACAAAAAGTTATTCACAAAACGAGCATATACATGTATATCTATGTAACATACCTGGCGGCGTCCTTGCATAGTGGTCCATCTCCCACTGTGCAAGAGCGCGCACTTGATCTCCTGTCCAGAATGTCTCTCTGGCTTCCCTCCTTGCTGTCTGTTTGTCTGTTTTGGCTGCATAGGGCGACGCCCTCTGAACTTCCTGTTTCTTGTACCTGCTGCGGACACGCCCCTGTTGCACCTTCAGCCTATTGCTGTCCATCTTTGGGTATTTATACCACCTTCTTCCTCAAGATGGCGCCTGAGCATAGTGTTTCTTTCAGTGTGTGCTTGCACTCTGAAGGTGCCAGGTCCCGTTCTTTGTCTCCTGCTTTGCGGTATCAGTTCCCGTGTCTGAACTGAGTCCTGTCTATGTCTCCTGCCTTGCGGTATCAGTTCCCGTGTCTGAACTGAGTCCTGTCTATGTCTCCTGCCTTGCGGTATCAGTTCCCGTGTCTGAACTGAGCCCTGTCTGTGTTCTCTTGTCTGCCTATCCTGGAGGCTGTATTTCCAGGCCTGTCTGAACACGCTCCTAGCCTGTACCTCCCGCCTTCTAGGGGCCGATTACCTAGACCTGTTCCTGTGTCTTGTCTGTCCTGTCTGAACACGCTCCTTGCCTGTTCGTCCCGCCTCTCTGGGGGCCGTATTCCCAGACCCGCTCCTGTATCCCGCTGCAGTGTCGGTCTCCTCCGTACACTCAGTTCCAGTCTGAACTCTTTCCTATCCTTTACCTGTTTTGCCTCTATGTCCATTCCCTTCCTTTTTCTGCAGAGTCTGAACTCGTACCTAACTCCTGCTTGTTGTCTCTGTACTCCCGTTTGTGAGTTTGTGGTCCACTCGCTACTTCACTGCAAGTATCCTGTGGGTATCTGGCTCTGCCTTTCTCTTCCTGTCTGTTCCGTGTGAACAGAGCCCTGTCCCCCCTGCTCTGCCTTGCTTACCGTTCCGGCGGTTCTAGCCTGCTCCTACTCCTTTGTTCACCGCTCCGGCGGTTCTAGCCTGCTCCTACTCCTTTGTTCACCGCTCCGGCGGTTCTAGCCTGCTCTGACTCCTTTGCTCACCGCTCCGGCGGTTCTAGCCTGCTCTGACTCCTTTGCTCACCGCTCCGGCGGTTCTAGCCTGCTCTGACTCCTTTGCTCACCGCTCCGGCGGTTCTAGCCTGCTCTGACTCCTTTGCTCGCTGCTCCGGCAGCCTTGCTCCGCTCGGACCCTTTTGCTCACTGCTCCGGCAGTCTCGCTCCGCTCTTATCCTTTTGCTCACTGCTCCGGCAGTCTTGCTCCCCTCTTGCTCACCGCTCCAGGCGGCCTCGTCCTGCTTTACTCTTGCTCACTGCTCCGGCAGTCTCGCTCAGCTCTGACCCTTTGTTCACCGCTCCTGGCGGCCTTGTCCTGCTCTACTCTTGCTCACCGCTCCAGGCGGCCTTGTCCTGCCCTGTTCTCGCTCACCTCTCTGGGCGGCCTCACTCTGCTGTGTTTGTCCGCCACATCTGTGGTTCTGTTCCTGAGTCCCAGTGTGTACTGGGTCCTATCCCGCCAGTGTCCCTACCTGCTAGTGCCTCCCTGTCTGCACTCTAGCTGTGCTTGCCTGTACCCCTCTGCCTGTATTGTTCCTGAGTCCCAGTGTGTACTGGGTCCTATCCCGCCTGTGTTCATACCTGCTAGTGCCTCCCTGTCTGCACTCTAGCTGTGCTTGCCTGTACCCCCCTGCCTGCATACCCGCCTGCCTGCATACCAGTCGTGCCTGCCTATACCCACCAGTCTGTGTGCCAGCCTACCAGTCTGTTCCTGTATTCCCCTGTGTGGGTCAACAGCCGTGTCCGGGGTCTGTCCTGGAGTAGCACCTGGTCCCTCTGCTCGGTTCCTCCTTGGTGCACTGGCGTCGTATGCCGTCGTGCGACCCTGGTCGGATCGGGTGAATACCTAGTTACGCCCCTCCAGGCATTCACTCTCCGGCACAGTCCAGTGGAATCACTACAATCACACGCACACGCCGCTCAGCCCGGGCGTGTGCACTACAGCATGCTCAGGCCATGGTTCCCGTTGAGCCCCACGGCCTTCGCTCTCTGAGAAGTTTTCCAGCGAATACATGCATTAAAATAAATAAATAATTTTTTTTTTTCCTTTAGCTGAGTTCCAGGCAAATTACGCACCCGTCCAGATGGATCTATCTGCTCTCGTTCCTGCGGATCCGCTACGTTATTATGGGGATCCAAGACAAAGTCGTGCATTTGTGGAGCAATGCATGCTACACTTTAAGTTCTACCCTCTATGTTTTCCCACCGATCGGGTTAAGGTGGCATTCATTATGTCTTACCTGGCGGGTGATGCCTTGGAATGGATCAACCCCCTATATGAAACACAGGATCCGATCCTCCTGGACCTAATGGCCTTCCTGGTGGCCTTTCTAATGGTCTTCGATGATCCTAACCCGGAGGCTCCTGCTGAAGCTTCACTTCCCAATATCCCGGAGCAGCCCCAATGGGTAATGTGTGTGGGTAGCGCAATAGTCCTCCAGCCCAATGAGACTACTGCCCACCCAGAATCCTCACAGGGTGACTACGCTTTCCGGAATACTACTCCCAACCTCAAGAGGCAGTCCAGACGTGCTAGACATAGAGGCAAGCCGTCACGCCAGGGTCTGTCCTCCCTGAGACCTCCTGACCCCAACCTTGAAGTCCCTACTGAAGCTTCATCTCCCTGTATCCCGGAGAAGCCCCAGCGGGTAATGTGCGTGGGTAGTGCACCAGTTCTCCTGCCCGAAGAGACTTCTGCCCATCCAGACTCCACACAGGAGAACTTCCTGCACCCGGCATCAGATGCTTCACCCACTTTAACCGGTGTGCATGTCCAAGGATGCTCCAAAGCTGTGGTTACTTCAGAGTCTGTGCACCTCTACTACCTGGCGGAGGACCCCCTGTTGCCTCCTGAATCCTCCAGGATACCACTCGATGACAAATGGAGAGAGACTTCTCTACACCCGGTACTCGATACTTTGTCCGCTTCGTCCTGTGAGCCTGACAATGGGTACCCCAAAGTGGTAGTTACCCCCGAGTCTCTACACCCCTCCGACCAGGCGGAGGACCTCCAGTTGTCTCCTGGACCCTTCGGGGTGCTACCTGGTAGCGAAAGGACAGAGACTCTCCTATACTCTGTACCTGATACCTCGCTCGCTTCGTCCAGTGAGTCCAACCTAGTGTACTCCGAAGCAGAGGTTACTCCTGAGTCTCTACACCCCTCCGACCAGGCGGAGGACCTCCAGTTCTCTCCAGAACCCTTCGGGGTGCTACCTGGTGGTGAATGGACAGAGACTTTCCTATATCCTGGATCTGATACCTCGCTTGCTTCGTCCAGTGAGTCCGACCTAGTGTACTCTGAAGCAGAGGTTACCCGTGAGTCTCTACACCCCTCTGACCAGGTGGAGGACCGCCAGTTGTCTCCAGAACCCTTCGGGGTGCCACCTGGTGGTGAATGGACAGAGACTTTCCTATACTCGGTACCCGATACCTCGCCTGCTTCGTCCAGTGAGTCCGACCTAGTGTACTCTGAAGCAGATGTTTTCTCTGAGCCTCGGCACTCTTCTGACCCGGCGGAGGACCTCCAGTTGTTTCCTGAATCCTCCGGGGTACCACCAGATAACAAAGAGACAGTGACTTTTCCTCATTATGTACCTGATAACCCGTCTATTTCTTCCTGTGAGCTTGACAAGATGTACCTCGAAGCAGAGATTACCCCCAAGTCTCTGTCCCCCTCCAACCCGGTGGAGGACTTCCAGTTGTCTCCTGTACCCTCTGGGGTGCCACCTGAAAATATGTGGAGAGAGACTTCCTTGTGTGCTGTTCCTGGTACTCCACCCGTTTCGTCTGTTGCTAAGGGTGGCTGGATGGGAGGTAGCATCCTAGCTACCCAGAGGAGACCAGTTTTTCCGGTGGACAGTGGAAGTGATCTCTTCGAAGTGAAGAATTGGCCCTCGAATTCCCTGCGGAAGATTCTGGCAGGCCTGAAGAAGAGGGGGCGTAAGGGGGGGGGTACTGTAACATACCTGGCGGCGTCCTTGCATAGTGGTCCATCTCCCACTGTGCAAGAGCGCGCACTTGATCTCCTGTCCAGAATGTCTCTCTGGCTTCCCTCCTTGCTGTCTGTTTGTCTGTTTTGGCTGCATAGGGCGACGCCCTCTGAACTTCCTGTTTCTTGTACCTGCTGCGGACACGCCCCTGTTGCACCTTCAGCCTATTGCTGTCCATCTTTGGGTATTTATACCACCTTCTTCCTCAAGATGGCGCCTGAGCATAGTGTTTCTTTCAGTGTGTGCTTGCACTCTGAAGGTGCCAGGTCCCGTTCTTTGTCTCCTGCTTTGCGGTATCAGTTCCCGTGTCTGAACTGAGTCCTGTCTATGTCTCCTGCCTTGTGGTATCAGTTCCCGTGTCTGAACTGAGTCCTGTCTATGTCTCCTGCCTTGCGGTATCAGTTCCCGTGTCTGAACTGAGCCCTGTCTGTGTTCTCTTGTCTGCCTATCCTGGAGGCTGTATTTCCAGGCCTGTCTGAACACGCTCCTAGCCTGTTCCTCCCGCCTTCTAGGGGCCGATTACCTAGACCTGTTCCTGTGTCTTGTCTGTCCTGTCTGAACACGCTCCTTGCCTGTTCGTCCCGCCTCTCTGGGGGCCGTATTCCCAGACCCGCTCCTGTATCCCGCTGCAGTGTCGGTCTCCTCCGTACACTCAGTTCCAGTCTGAACTCTTTCCTATCCTTTACCTGTTTTGCCTCTATGTCCATTCCCTTCCTTTTTCTGCAGAGTCTGAACTCGTACCTAACTCCTGCTTGTTGTCTCTGTACTCCCGTTTGTGAGTTTGTGGTCCACTCGCTACTTCACTGCAAGTATCCTGTGGGTATCAGGCTCTGCCTTTCTCTTCCTGTCTGTTCCGTGTGAACAGAGCCCTGTCCCCCCTGCTCTGCCTTGCTTACCGTTCCGGCGGTTCTAGCCTGCTCCTACTCCTTTGTTCACCGCTCCGGCGGTTCTAGCCTGCTCCTACTCCTTTGTTCACCGCTCCGGCGGTTCTAGCCTGCTCTGACTCCTTTGCTCACCGCTCCGGCGGTTCTAGCCTGCTCTGACTCCTTTGCTCACCGCTCCGGCGGTTCTAGCCTGCTCTGACTCCTTTGCTCGCTGCTCCGGCAGCCTTGCTCCGCTCGGACCCTTTTGCTCACTGCTCCGGCAGTCTTGCTCCACTCTTGCTCACCGCTCCAGGCGGCCTCGTCCTGCTTTACTCTTGCTCACTGCTCCGGCAGTCTCGCTCAGCTCTGACCCTTTGTTCACCGCTCCTGGCGGCCTTGTCCTGCTCTACTCTTGCTCACCACTCCAGGCGGCCTTGTCCTGCCCTGTTCTCGCTCACCTCTCTGGGCGGCCTCACTCTGCTGTGTTTGTCCGCCACATCTGTGGTTCTGTTCCTGAGTCCCAGTGTGTACTGGGTCCTATCCCGCCAGTGTCCCTACCTGCTAGTGCCTCCCTGTCTGCACTCTAGCTGTGCTTGCCTGTACCCCTCTGCCTGTATTGTTCCTGAGTCCCAGTGTGTACTGGGTCCTATCCCGCCTGTGTTCATACCTGCTAGTGCCTCCCTGTCTGCACTCTAGCTGTGCTTGCCTGTACCCCCCTGCCTGCATACCCGCCTGCCTGCATACCAGTCGTGCCTGCCTATACCCACCAGTCTGTGTGCCAGCCTACCAGTCTGTTCCTGTATTCCCCTGTGTGGGTCAACAGCCGTGTCCGGGGTCTGTCCTGGAGTAGCACCTGGTCCCTCTGCTCGGTTCCTCCTTGGTGCACTGGCGTCGTATGCCGTCGTGCGACCCTGGTCGGATTGGGTGAATACCTAGTTACGCCCCTCCAGGCATTCACTCTCCGGCACAGTCCAGTGGAATCACTACAATCACACGCACACGCCGCTCAGCCCGGGCGTGTGCATTACAATCTATATCCCCTGAATGGTATTACTGCTAGATTTACTATAGATGTACAGTACAGACCAAAAGTTGAAGCTCATCAAGAGAATGCCAAGAGTGTGCAAAGTAGTCATCAAAGCAAAAGGTGGCTACTTTGAAGAACCTAGAATATAAGACATATTTTCAGTTGTTTCACACTTTTTTGTTAAGTATATAGAAAAATCTATAAATGAGAAGGTGTGTCCAAACTTTTGGTCTGTACTGTAACTATGAGGTTCTTAGCGCACATTTTGAGCAAATTGTGCGAGCCCATCTGCCAACGACAAGGCGACCTCTTCAGATGGGTCCCTACACTAACCTAACACTAATTTATTTACTAACTGGAACTCGGCCTCACAAATATCTTATTATTACTACCATTTTTACGATTTATTAAAAATGTACCTTTTATTATTTACTTTATTTATTAGTTTTATCATTTTTTTATTACTCTTGTGACTCTAATAATGGTATTACTAAAATCCCTATGTCTAAAGCTTTTGATCCAGAAGAAGGCAAAAACCCCAGGACACATTCAGCCAATTTGTGTCACTGGGGAAAAATTCCTTCTTGACCCCGAGAAAAGGCGATCAGTCCTAGGACCCTGGATCAAACCTAATTATGTTATTACTAGTTATCTAATTAATATTGCAGCGCTAATTATACTACTACTATAGTTATTATTATTTTATATATAGGGTTTTGTTGTTTTTATAGATATTATACTATTATTAATATCCCGCTATTTTATTACAGAACTATTCTAACTTTTAGATCAGGTTTTGTTCTTTTTATAGATTTTATATTTATTACTTACGTCCTGCTATCTTATAGTACTATTCTAACTTTTCTATGACTATTTCACTTTACACTACTGATTGAGCTACTACTATAATTATTTTAATTTAGTGTTTTGTTCTTTTTATAGATATAACTATTTTATATTCTTACTATTATTAATACTGCTATTTTATAACTATTATTCTAACTTTTCTATTATCATTAATACTACCCTATTCCTACACTGTTGATCCAGAAGAAGGCAAAAACCCCAGGACACATTCAGCCAATTTGTGTCACAGGGGAAAAATTCCTTCTTGACCCCGAGAAAAGGCGATCAGTCCTAGGACCCCGGATCACACTGCTATTCCACCTACTACTGTACTATTACTACGGATATTTTATTACTACTTTTATGACTTTCTTATTATCACTAATATAATGACTCTTGTTAGTCTAATACTGATCTATTACCACTATATTACTATTCTCCTGCTATTATTATTACTGGTGTTTTTATACTTACGGGCCGGTAATGCCGCATCTGATGTTATCGGCAGAGAGGTCCCAGCAGGACGGTCCACAGGATGTTCTTCTTTCTTGTCATAGGGAAGACTTGGCTGACTTGGTGGTGGAAGTTGTGCGGCCTGGTCCTGCTTCTTCTTGTGCTGCTTCTCGGGAGCTTAATGTCCAGTTTGATCTTCTTTGCCGCCTTCTGCTCTTCTTTCTTGTCTTCCTCTTCATCCAGATAGTCCAGCATTTCTCTTAGAGCCATTTGTTCTTCTTCTTCCCGTTTCCTTTTCTCCCTGGCTTGGATGCTTATGGATGGAGCGGGCCGTTCTTCTCTCCTTACAGTATACCTTCTTTGGGCTTCTGGGTTGGTTGGCATGAGGCGCTCCTTCTTGTAGAGGGGAGAAGGGAGAAGCTTCGTACAATACGCCAGTCTTCTCAGTATCTCCTCAGGGGGGACGTATCCGGGGCACATGGTGACTGCTGACATCTTCACTGACAATGTATCCAAATCCTATGAAACATCAGGAATAGTCAGCAGGGGTTTTGACTATAAATTCTGGTGCAGGGGAAGGGCAACATTGGGAAATGTATAGGATACTGACTGTTACATATGTCGGCTCCATTACAGGGGGATTTTCAGCTGGAACAAGTTATCACTTATACCTGGGATAGGTGATGACTTATAGATCAGTGGGGTCCGTCCGCTGGGAACTCCAGCCATCACCAGAACTTTTATCCCCGTTAGATGGTAGAGGAGGTGCACATGC
The DNA here is from genome assembly GCF_046119375.1 of Phyllobates terribilis. Taxonomy (NCBI): domain Eukaryota; kingdom Metazoa; phylum Chordata; class Amphibia; order Anura; family Dendrobatidae; genus Phyllobates; species Phyllobates terribilis. Next base: position 3,508,937 of record NW_027362951.1, on the reverse strand, counting down.
TCCACCGCCGCTCCATTCACCCTCTCTGGGGCCTGCAGGAGCTGTACTCAACGTTCTCTGGCACCCTCGGTGGTTGGGCGAGGGTACTGCCGCTGCCTCCTAACAGGATAACAGGGCCCTGTTCTGGCGATTGGTGGTTCCCAGTGGTCGGACTCTGATCTTATCCCGCAGATAGGTGATAACTTGTTGGGAGCTCCCCTTTAGTATGTGGTATATATGGAGGACGGGGTATCGTGCAGAGTACTAGCAATACTACACTGCGGTCATCCTGTGTGCGCCGGGGCCGTTCCCCATGGAGGAGCAGAGCGGGGGGTAAATATCGGGATCTTGTCGCCGGATCCATCCAGATGGGAGATGTGACGAGTGCGGCCTCACCCCCTGATATCTCATCCTATTGTGTGTTGGGGAATAATAAGTTGGTGATGAGCAGATTTCTCAGGACGTCTTGGTTGTGGTCTGTGAGTGCGTGTGATGGGATGTGGCTCCTCCATTATCTTATAGACGTCTTATACCTGGAATCTCGCGCTGACTGCAGGTGTCTGTCTTCACACTCGGATGAGATATAACAGACTGACTTCTTTTTTTTTTTCAAATTCAAACTGAGCAATCCTATTGGTTGTTCAGAAATGCAGTTACCATGGTGACAGAAGTATCTGAAGATTTAAAGGGACAGGATGCTGTTATAGTGCTATAATACATTTTACTATAATGTTCCCCAAATACTGTATATTATGTGGCCCTGTGCAGATAATGTGGGGGCATATATAGCTCTCCATATATAGCTCTTCATATTTTACATAGATTCATTTAGAGGATCTGCAGAGATATTTTGGGGGAAAATAACTTATGGTAACAATTGAACGTGTATAAAGAAGGCTGGTTATCTATTAATGGTCATACGATTGCGGTTTATGTTCAATTCAAATCTAAATATTAATCAGAAGTCACTGGGAGAGATTTATCAGCTAAATGACAGAATCCTGTAGTTCTGTGCAGCAAAATCTGTATTTCATGATTTGCTTCACATGTTTTAAACCCTTTCTGTGCCTTGTCTGACAAGAGGCGTGGCTTAGCTGAAAAGGGGTGTGGCTTATATGAGAGGGGAGGGGCCTAACATTCTGCTCCAGAAATTACACCAAAATTGTAGCTCACATTTCTGGCAGAAACTAAGTAACTAACTAACTAGATGGTGTAAATGTGGACAAGACAGTGTAAGAATGTGGCAGATGGATGAAATGGCCGCTGCGGGAGGAATGTGACGCCCCACACTGATTATTACCAGTTCTTGCAGCTGCAGCGCTTACTGAGCGGAGTCACTGGAGGTGACGGGTGGGCGACCCCTGAATAGAATAATGCTCCACATCGCCAGCATGGTCTATTCACTGGGAATCATTCACTATAATATCAGTCAGCATTAAACTGAAGGAAACTTCCCAGCACCTCCTAACAGCTGGAAGTAAGTGCCGGGTGCTGTGACTGCATTATACACCGTGTGCACTGAGGGATCAGCAAACATTGAGGAGCAGATGAGAGAATCTGGTAACATTTCAGTTTGCCAGCCATGATGAGTTTTCCACAATAAATTGATTTGTGGCAAAATATTGATGGGAAAATACGTGTATAACACATGGAGCTCTTCTCTAACTTTTTTTATTCTCTTTTGAGTTTTTTAACACAAACTTAGTGTCCAAGTGATCTGAACCTATCTGACTAGAGGAAAATGGATGGTAACTATTAACTGCACTAACAGACTTTATAGGAAAAATCCAGCTCACCAGCAATGGAAATGCAGGAAATCCAGCTTCACAGTCATACAAAAATTTCTTTAACCCCTTTCTGGCATGAGGCGTAATAAGACATCCCTGTGCCCTGGGCCTTAATGACCAGGCACGTATTATTACACCTCGGCGATCGCGCCCGCACACATGCTGTGCTGGCGCGTTTGGCTCCGAGTGTCAGCTGATTCTGACAGCTGACACCCAGTATTCTGTGCCAGGAGCAGCCCGGCACATTAACCCCCAAAATGCTGCGATTTGAAGTCGATCGCAGCATTTCGGGAGCAGGCTGAGGTAAGACAGCCCCTCCTACCTTGGATCGGAGACCCCTCGCTGTCTCAGTGTGGTGGTCTTGTTTGTTGCCATGGTGACCCGATGTCTTCGTGACTACATCCGGGTCACCAGGCACCAGCAAGTTTGTTAGATCATGTGCAGAGCACTATCTATCTAACTTGTGTCAGTGCAAAGCTTACAGCCTGCATAGCTTAGAGATGCTGCTGCATCCCTATGCTATACAAGCAATCTGCCTGCAAGAAAATGAAAGTCCCATAGTAGTACAAAGTAAAAAAGTGTCAGAAAGTAAAAAAAAAATTGGAAAAATATAAAACAAAATGAAAAAATCTTAAAGAATAAAAATATATTATACGAAACGATAAAAGTAAACATATTTGGTATCACCACGTCCAGAACGACCTGACCTATAAAACTGTCCCACTCGTTAACCCATTTAGTGAACACGGTGTAAAAAAAAATGTAAAAAACAGTGCTTTATCATCATACCGCCGAACACAAAATGGAATAAAACGCAATCAAAAAGACAAATGTAAATAAAAATGGTACCGCTGAAAACGTCATCTTGTCCCGCAAGAATCAAACCACCATATAGCTCCATCAGCTGAAAAATAAGTTATAGCTCTCAGAATAAAACGATGCAATAAAAATACAAAATATGTAAAGAATATTGTAGATATAATCCCATGTCAATCATTGTATCCTATTTGGCAGGGGATTATAAAGATCTACTGCATACAGTTGTAACTGGACACTTCTACAGCCAAGAAGGAGGAAGGGGGCCCGAGAGAGTGAGTGACAAATATCTCACTTAGCAGCTCCAAGCCAAGAAATTACACCCCCACCAGCTAGCTGGTGGGCTTCAATAGGAAGACCCCCTGGAGATCCAAGCCATGCCGTTCCCTTTGTGTCAGACAACTATAATTCAATACCAAATTATGGAAATGCTATATGTCCTAGTTATTTATAAAATAGATTTTCAAGATCCCAAGAGAATGGGGAATGTCAGCCTTACTCCCAGCCCAGTCTAGCGCGTAGGGATGGGGAGATACCAGACACAGCCTTTTGAAGACCCGTAGGGCCACTGTCTTTAGTCTCCTCGTGTAGCAGGGGCCCGGCTGGATCGTGATGACACCAGAACCGGCTCCCTAGGACCGTCCATTAAGGAAGTATAACCCATTTTTGTTTTTGGAGTTTATAGCTGAGGGAGGCCATGGGTGGAGATTTAGGTCCAGTCCAGGGGGCAGGAGGGGGAGTGACCCAGAGAGTTTAAAAGCTCCTGCAGTTCTAGCCTAGGGCTTTTTCTCTGGGAGGTCGCGATAACTCATCATGTGAGGGAAGTCATCCCCACAGAGGGACCCACAAGCCTCCCATGTGGCAGCCCTCCCCCACAAGCCAGGCTTTCCATCTGACTGGTAACTCACTCTTAATATCTGTTTTTATCTTTTGTACCACTACTATTGTGTTTGCATCTCTGACCATTATGTATTTATAATCCTTATGTATATAGGCGATGTGATGGCGATTAAATATATAGTTTAACCTTGGGCTGATCTTTTATCTCGATCCACGAATCCTCATGTCCATTGTACGGTCCAACTAACACGATACCGGGGCTGGTTTCTGGCCCGATAATTCCCGTTAACGGACCGGGGGGCTTATATCTAATAGAAACTGGTAGCAGCTCTACCAGGCTGACAAGGTTCTGTTTCACTGGGGCTAGTGGAAGGGGCCTCTCAGCCTGTCAGGGGTGTGAGCGAGTGTGGTGCCACGTCAGACACTGAGTGGGCAACCTCTTCTCACGCCCGGTACCTTCCTGTACCTGTGTGGACAGGGGGTGTCTGTGTAGAACTGAACCAATCTGACATTACGCGTCTTCGAGGGGGTGCGGAACGTCACGTTGGTGCAAAGGGCAGATCCATATCATGTGATCCGTCAGACGTAACTGTGATGTCAGGCGGGTGGAGAGGTGTGGATCCTTCACATGTGGTGGCAGTAGTGGGATTCTGCGGGATCTCTGTGGTGCCATATCGCCAGAAAAAATTAACATACCGGCATGAGCTGAAACCACACACACATGCTGCTGCACCCAACGCACTTTTCGCCATCTGGGCTTTGACTAGGGACAAGGAACAAAAAGGCAGAGTTGGTATTTAAGCCGGAGTCAGCCAAAAAGGGTGCAAAGTGCGATATAGCAAGCCGCGATTAGCTGGTAACAGAGAGAGGGATCGTCATGCATGACATGTCAACGTCACCTCCGGTCCGCGTGACTCGACTCGCTTGAGCGCATCAATAGGGCAGAAGTGACGGCGGTATGCGTTCAGCGTTGGAGCGCAAAACAAGATGGCGACTTCTACGCTCCACGTTAGAACACAAGGGTCAAATAACAGCCGGCTGGGCTCAGCGCAATAAATATACAAGGAGCCTCATGTCCTGAAACGTAAAACAGAAGTGTGAAAGGTGAATGAATGAATGTTAGTGACCTATTATGAATAAACAGTGGGGGGGGGGGGATAAGCAGATGTGAAAAATGTAAGTAAGAAAGAAGAAAATTGAAAAATAAACTAAGTAATGAGTATACAGTACAGACCAAAAGTTTGGACACACCTTCTCATTTAAAGATATTTCTGTATTTTCATGACTTTGAAAATTGTACATTCACACTGAAGGCATCAAAACTATGAATTAACACGTGGAATTATACACTTAACAAAAAAGTGTGAAACAACTGAAAATATGTCTTATATTCTAGGTTCTTCAAAGTAGCCACCTTTTGCTTTGATTTCGCTTTGCACACTCTTGGCATTTTCTTGATGAGCTTCAAGAGCTAGTCACCAGAAATGGTCTTCCAACAATCTTGAAGGAGTTCCCAGAGATGCTTAGCACTTGTTGGCCCTTTTGCCGTCACTCTGCGGTCCAGCTCACCCCAAACCATCTCGATTGGGTTCAGGTCTGGTGACTGTGGAGGCCAGGTCATCTGGCGTAGCACCCCATCACTCTCCTTCTTGGTCAGATAGCCCTTACACAGCCTGGAGGTGTGCTTGGGGTCATTGTCCTGTTGAAAAATAAATGATGGTCCAACTAAAAGCAAACCGGATGGAATAGCATGCCGCTTCAAGATGCTGTGGTAGCCATGCTGGTTCAAAATGCCTTCAATTTTGAATAAATCCCCAACAGTTTGACCAGCAAAGCACCCCCACACCATCACACCTCCTCATCCATGCTTCACGGTGGGAACCAGGTATGTAGAGTCCATCCGTTCACCTTTTCTGCGTTGCACAAAGACACGGTGGTTGGAACCAAAGATCTCAAATTTGGACTCATCAGACCAAAGCACAGATTTCCACTGGTCTAATATCCATTCCTTGTGTTCTTTAGCTCAAACAAGTCTCTTCTGCTTGTTGCCTGTCCTTAGCAGTGGTTTCCTAGCAGCTATTTTACCATGAAGGCCTGCTGCACAAAGTCTCCTCTTAACAGTTGTTGAAGAGATGTGTCTGCTGCTAGAAATCTGTGTGGCATTGACCTGGTCTCTAATCTGAGCTGCTGTTAACATGGGATTTCTGAGGCTGGTGACTCGGATAAACTTATCCTCAGAAGCAGAGGTGACTCTTGGTCTTCCTTTCCTGGGGCGGTCCTCATGTGAGCCAGTTTCTTTGTAGCGCTTGATGGTTTTTGCAACTGCACTTAGGGACACTTTCAAAGTTTGCCCAATTTTTCGGACTGACTGACCTTCATTTCTTAAAGCAATGATGGCCACTTGTTTTTCTTTACTTAGCTGCTTTTTTCTTGCCATAATACAAATTCTAACAGTCTATTCAGTAGGACTATCAGCTGTGTATCCACCAGACTTCTGCACAACACAACTGATGGTCCCAACCCCATTTATAAGGCAAGAAATCCCACTTATTAAACCTGACAGGGCACACCTGTGAAGTGAAAACCATTTCCGGTGACTACCTCTTGAAGCTCATCAAGAGAATGCCAAGAGTGTGCAAAGCAGTCATCAAAGCAAAAGGTGGCTACTTTGAAGAACCTAGAATATAAGACATATTTTCAGTTGTTTCACACTTTTTTGTTAAGTATATAATTCCACATGTGGTAATTCATAGTTTTGATGCCTTCAGTGTGAATGTACAATTTTCATAGTCATGAAAATACAGAAAAATCTTTAAATGAGAAGGTGTGTCCAAACTTTTGGTCTGTACAGTATATGATTGTGAACTAAAAGTAAACGACACAAAGTGAATAATAATTGATCATACTTTCCATACACTAATGAAAGTGCTACAGTGCATATATGAACAATAAAAAATGTGTATATAATTTATTTAAAACAATAATAAATATATAAGGATTGAGAGGAGCCACTAATTTTAAAAACCTCTATATCAAAAAAGCTATTGTATTAATATACAGCAGCCTGTCACTGGTATTTATTCAGATAAGTATGATGAACATAACTCCGGAATGTGAAGACCAATTCCTCGTTGGCGAAATATCATCAATTCAGATGCATTTTTATTGTGTAAAAGCGCCAAAACATAAAAAAACTATATAAATGTAGTATAGCAGTAAATGTACTGACCCGAAGAATAAAGCGACCTTATCAATTTTACCACACGTGGAGCAGCATAAAAAAAGTAAAAACAATTCCTGAATTGTTGGTTTTTGTTTGTTCTGCCTCCCAAAAATAGGAGTAGAAAGTGATCAAAAAATGTCACGTGCCTGAAAATGATACCAATAAAACCGTCAACTTGTCCCGCAAAAAACAAGCCCTTACATGACTCTCTCGGCCGAAATATGGAAAAATTATAGCTATCAAAATATGGGGATGCAAAAACTAGTCTGTGCAAAAAAAAGCGTCTTTTATGAATATGAATATGAATCTGGTATCGTTGTAATCGCACCAACCCGAAGAATAAAGTCGTCTAATCACTTATACCACACGAGGAACAGCGTAAAAAATAAGCTCTAGCATTAGAGTTACGGTTAGACCACGGCCTCATTATCAGTATTCGGTCAGTATTTTTTCTCAGGAGTGGGAACCAAAGCCAGGAGTGGGTGATAAATGCAGAGTTGGTGACTTGTTTCTATTATACCTTTTCTCTGATTGTTCTTCTCCTGGTTTTGTCTCCCACTCCTGAGAAAAAATACTGACCAGATACTGATAATGGGGCCCTGGCCTTAGGGTTGTTTTAGGGTTAGGGTTGTGTTGAGATTGGGATTTTTTCAAAAGTAAAGAAAAAAAAATGATGACGATATGGTGACTAGTCTTGAGCGCAAGTGCTCGCTACTTGAGTATGCGTCTGGTGCCAGGTATGCACTGAGTATCGCAGGTGCTCAAGTGACATGCTCGAGTCTCTGCCCCATATGTTTCACGGCTGTTATACAGCCAAAAGAAAACACATGGGGATTGCCTGCTATGCATCGGCAATCCCTGCATGTTTTTTTTTTGTTTTTTTGAGTGTCTAAAAACCGTGAAACATGTGAGACGGGGACTCGAGCATGTCACTCGAGCCCCCGCGATACTTGTTTCATACCTGAGTACCTGATGCAAACTCAAGTAGCGAGCACTTGCACTTAAGACTAATGACAACATATTCAATATGATGACATAATGTTATCAAACTCTGTGTTCTGTGTCGTACCTCTGGGTTCAAAATGTTCACTATACCCTGTGACAAAGTCACTGGCAAAGTACTGGAGGGAAGATGTGTAGCACTGAGATTAGGAGCTCCAGTAATTAAATATAGGAAAAAGGTAACAGCACACGAAGGGGTTACTCAGCCATCTTTAGTTCTAAGGTGGTTAAACACCTGTAGAAAGGAAGGAGGTCAGAGGATAAAATCCCAGCCTTTTAGAGCATTTGTGTGTAGGGTGGGTTTGGAGGTGAAAGCTCTGAGCTGTTTTGTCATGTGAAGGAAAGACAAACCTTGAGTTGTTTGTTCCTGAAGCGGGCGGTTACTCGTAGCAACAAGGACTGTGCCATACTTTATGTTTTGTTTTTCCTGTTAGGCCAGGAAGGTCGTGTTTGTTTTTGCTATCTGTGCTGTGGTTTATGCAGCATTCTTAATAAACCCAGCAGAAGATTTAAAGAGACAATGTTCCTGTGTACCGCTATATGCAACCAAGTGAGCCGATCTACAACAACCCCTTGATAAAATCCTTGGGGGGGGTCTAGTTTCCAAAATGGGGTCATTTGTGGGGGATGTCCACTGTTTAGGTGCATCAGGGGCTCTCCAAATGCAACATGGCGTCCGCTCTCGATTCCTGCAAATTTTGCGTTCAAAAAGTCACACAGTGCTCCTTCCCTTCTGAACCCTGCCGTGCGCGCAAACAGTCGTTTTTCCCCACATATCAGGTATCGGCGTACTCAGGAGAAATTGCACAACAAGTTTTGGGGTCCATTTTCTCCTCTTACCCTTGTGAAAATAAAAAATTTGGGGCTAAAAGATCATTTTTGTGAAAAATGTTAAATGTTCATTTTTTTCTTCCACATTCCAAAAATTCCTGTGAAGCACCTGAAGGGTTAATAAACTTCTTGAATGCTGTTTTGAGCACCTTGAGGGGTGCAGTTTTTAGAATGCTGTCACTGTTGGGTATTTCTGTCATATAGTCACTTCCATCTCCTATCCACGATCTGTCACAAACTCTCGCAACCCTTCTAACCTTATTCCCATCCGCCCAGCCCCCGCCTCCCCAGTCCCACTAATAGGAGCTCTATGCAATGCTCGCTCCGTGTGCAACAAACTTTCCTACATCCATGATCTTTTCATTACTAACAAACTCTCCTTCATCGGCATCACTGATACCTGGCTCACCACCTCTGACACGGTGTCCCCAGCTGCACTTTCGTACGGTGGATTCCATCTTTCTCACACACCCCGCTCCAATTTCAAGCATGGTGGAGGAGTAGGTTTTCTCCTGTCAGGCAATTGCTCCTTCACCCATATCCCACTGCCTCCCTCCATTACTCTCCCCTCCTTTCAAGTACACTGTGTGCTCATCTACTCCCCCCTCCAACTGGCCGTCGTTTACTTGCCCCCCAGGACTAGCCACCACCTTCTTTGACCACTTCAACACCTGGCTGCTTAATTTCCTTTCCGATGACATCCCCACTATCATCATGGGTGACTTCAACATCCCCATTGACACTTCTCACTCATCTGTCTCGAAGTTTCAGCCTTGCTCAATGGTCTTCAGCCCCCACTCACAAAGATGGCCACACACTGGACCTCATCTTCACCCTCCTCTGTTCCCTATCTAACCTCTCAAGCTCACCTCTCCCTCTTTCTGACCACAACTTACATTCTCTTACCTCTCCTCTCCAGGTACACAAGCCACACTCCACAAACTTGCACACCCTCACAGAAATCTCAAACACCTTGACCTACACTCAATCTCTGAATCCCTTCTCCCTCTCACAGGCATAAGTTCATTACACAATGCAAATGCTGCTGCCACTTTATATAACAGCTCAATAGCTGCAGCTCTCAAATTGGTCGCCCCCTCACACGTATCACAGCTCGCCCATTCAACCGGCAACCCTGGCACACCAACCTGACTAAAGAACTGCGAAGGGCCTCCAGGGTTGCTGAGTGGAAATGGAAAAGGTCCCACTCCAACGAGCACTTCATTGCATTCTAACAGTCCCTCACTACCTTCAAGTCCACACTTACTGCAGCAAAACAAACATACTTCTCATCTCTCATATCATCCCTGTCTCACAACCCTAAACAGCTATTCAAAACTTTCAGTTCTCTCCTCCGTCCCCCAGCGCCTCCTTCATCTCCTCTCATCTCAGCCGAAGACTTTGCCACATTCTTCAAGCCAAAGGTTGACACTATCAGACAAATCTTTTGACTAAAGTTCCCACAGCCCCTCCTCACACCTACTCAACCATCCTCCTCCAAAACCAGCTTCTCCACCATTACAGACAATCAACTCTCCTCTTTACTCTCCAAATCACACCTCACCACCTGCAAACTTGACCCAGTCCCGTCCCACCTCATCCCTAACCTTAACACTATTCTCATCCCAACCCTAACCCACATTTTCAACCTGTCACTAACAACTGGTGTCTTCCCCCTCATGCTTCAAACATGGCTCGATCACACCCATCCTCAAAAAGCCATCCCTTGACCCATCCTCTCTGTCTAGCTATCGCCGCATATCACTTCTCCCCTATGGCTCAAAACTACTGGAACAACACGTCCATTCTGAACTGTCCTCCCACCTCTCCTCTTTGACCGCCTCCAATCTGGCTTCCGACCGCACCACTCCACTGAAACTTCCCTGACTAAAGTCACCAACGACCTACTAACTGCCAAATCCAAGCAACACTACTCTGTCCTCCTCCTCCTGGACCTGTCATCTGCCTTTGACACAGTCGACCATTCCCTCTTACTACAGACTCCATCTCTTGGCATCACGGACTTGGCCCTATCTTGAATCTCTTCATACCTAACTGACCGGACATTCAGTGTCTGCCACTCACACACCACCTCCTCATCTCGCCCCCTATCTGTCAGTGTCCCCCAAGGTTCAGTCCTAGGACCCCTGCTCTTCTCCATCTACACCTTCGGCCCGGGACAGCTCATAGGGTCCCATGGCTTTCAGTATCACCTCTATGCTGATGACACACAGATCTACCTCTCTGGATCCGATTTCTCCTCCCTACTAACCAAAATCCCACAATGTCTGTCCGCTATTTTATCCTTCTTCTCTGACAGGTTTCTAAAACTTAACATAGACAAAACTGAATTCATCATTTTTCCACCGTCTCACTCACCCCCCCCCCCAACTGACCTATCCATCAAAGTCAATGGCTGCCCAATCTCCCTAGTCCCGTAAGCCCGCTGCCTCAGGGTAACCCTGGACTCTAACCTCTCCTTTAAACCACATATCCAAGCCCTTTCCACTTCCTTCCGACTCCAACTCAAACAATATCTCCCGGATCCGCACATTCCTCAACCACGAATCTGCAAAAACACTAGTGCACGCCCTCATCATCTCCTGCCTTGACTACTGCAACCTCTTGCTCTGTGGCCTCCCTTCTACCACTCGCACACCTCCAATCTATCCTAAACTCTGCTGCCCGAATAATCCACGTGTCCCCCGCCTCTCCTCTCTGTCAATCCCTTCACTGGCCCCCCATTGCCCAGAGACTCCAGTGTAGGGCCAGCAATGGCAGCCCTGGGAGCAGCAGTACAGTATATCACTATAACCATAGTGAGCATCCAGGAGATGTGTGGCTGGCATGGCCGTGCTGTTTCTGTGGCAGAAGCCACATGATATAAAGACAAAGTAGCACTCTGTAGTGCTAAAGCATGGAAACATGAAATACATGGAATTTGAATGTCATTACTGCTTTAGATAATAAGAAAATATGGAGATGTTTAGCACATAATTTGGCCAATTCATGCAAACCCAGCAGCCAACGACAAGGCACTTTCCGGTTTGCTGGGAACTGATCTAATGTGAATCCTCTGCTAGGCTAAAGCCTGCATTTATGGGTAGCTAGGATCCTGCTGCAATTATATCCGCCACAGGCTGGAGGGTGGAGCGCTCGGTCAGAGAGACAATATACAAATAGCAAAAAACTGACTGTCACTTCCAAATCAGAAAACTGGTGTGTACAAGGCCACTCTGGAGCGGGGCTGCGCCCACTAGTCGGGTTCTGCCCGGGAGTATGTATAATGCATATATCACCGCCGTCCCCGGGTCAGAAACCAGCGACTCCGCACAGTGCCCAGTCTCTGCGCTGGAGGATTTATAAGTCTGCAGTTACACAGTGACCCGACAACCCCTTACAGCAAGCCAACCATTTGCTTTGTGTGTAATACCAGGGTGAAGCCAAGGTTATGTAATGATTTGTACTCACAGAACTATAATAAAACAATAGATTTGTCACTTAGTTGATTTTCTTATAGAATGATCAGACTCGCAGAATTGCAAGAAATCAGTTCTGCAGTTTTGTAGGAAAGACTTTGCCCATAAATCCAAAAGACTTTGCTAAAACATCTGAAAAGACTTCTGCCACCATCCCTTTCTTTTAGGAAGGATAATGGTCGTTCTCTTTCTTCCCTTTCAGAAGGCGTTTAATGTGTCCAGCGACTGCTCTGCACTTATACCGCTGGCAAACACCGCAATGAGGAGCGACGTCCAGGAAAGTCAGGCGCGCGGCTTACTACGTCTGGGGAGGCGCAAAGAAGCGCTGGAGAGCGCAGAACTGCTGGGAATGGAATTGGAGACATTATAGGAAAACATTATTTGTCCAACTTGAGAAGAAAAAGTTGCTTTATTAAGTTTAAAAGTAAAAATGGATGAAACTTACTATTATGCTCTAGTTAAAAAAAAAGGTATGGAAAAGTTGTCATATTTGCATTGGTCCAGGATCTCCTTCTGCCAGTGACACCTATGTGGGAATGGAGCTGCCAACACCTGGGACCAGCGCTGATATAGTGTTGTGGGAAAACGCTGCAAAGTCAGAATGCTTTAAAAAATAAGTGTTGTGTAGGGGGGGCATGTCCGGCAGCCATTGGGTGCGTATGTGTCCAAGGGGGCTCCGAGCTACACAGAGGGCTCATCCCGGCATGGAGGGCCATCAGTGTGACTCCTCTTGGTTACAAGAAGCTTATGGGCCCATTTTCAGATGAGTTTGGCTGTGCTCCATTAGCATGGCCTACGCGATGCTCAGAGTTGCGGCCTCACTTGAGCTGAGGTGGGAGACCAGAGGACCTTGTCTGCCATTGTCCTGTTACGAATGGGCCCCAGACTGTGAGACCCGACTCAGAAACACATGGCCCCTTAGCAGCGCTTCACTAATTGGTACTGTCCCTTACCACAAGATGGCGTAGTTGGCCCAGACCAAGGGTGCAGTTGTAGGTAGACATTGTTCCCCCTGATACCATCACCTATTTACCAGCGCTCAGAGGGAGAGCGAGAGGAGACTGAGGAGCAGGGCACAGATACGCCCTCACAGACATTATCGGGCGCACTTACAGTCTGATGTCAGCCATACCAGTGCAAGTGGCAGTATCTTTCATTAGTCAGCACATGTAATATGCAGGTACTGTTATGTCTGACCTTATTCTGAGCATAGTACTCTGCTGCCCTCATGTGGTGAATGTGAAAACTGAAACATCTCTGCACATATAAATAAAAATGATTATTGTATCATAGCACCAACATATTCTGCAGCACTTTCCAATTAAGTAGGGACCTGTACAGACAATAAAAACAATACAATGTAACACATTTTATCCGTTACAGGAGGAGTGAGGGCCCTGCTCGCAAGCTTACAATTTATATACTGAACTCTCTCAGTATCTTAAGCTGTGCAAAGCCCCCCGCTCTCATTGTCTGATGCCGGTGAAATCTGCAGCATTAACTCTGGCTTTGTGGGGTCCGTCCTTTTCAGGCTCATTATAGCTCATTTGCTAATTCTACTTTGGCTACATGAATCCAGTTCTCTATGAATTTGTCTGTCACCCCTCCCCCATCAGATCCTCTTGTTTGTGTGTCTGGAGTAGATCATTAGTGATCCGGTCTCCTTGGGAAACTGTGCGATCTCCTTTTGCGTTGGATTCTATCCTTCTCTTCCTGCCCCTCTTGGAGTTGTACACCCCCGGTAGCACACCGGACACTTACCTTATTCTGTGACAGAGACCACCTACTACACGGCTCATTAGAAGGGGAGATGTAGCGTCCGTCCTTTGCTCGGCTTCACCTGCATCCGGCTATTGCTAACCCGGGCTGTGGAGTCAGTAAGCCAAACCTCCGACTCCTCCATTTCCAGGCCTCCGACTCCCTCATACTCGGCTCATGTGTAAGTGATAAATTTACTGTAGCACAGATTCATCTCAGCTAAAAGTCTAGACCCTTAGATCAGGAATAGGACAGACATTTATAGGACATTTCATAACTTTACCAAATTCTTGTGAAAAAAATATTCCTCACAAACTACTGTACCCAATTTATTATATATTTTAGGAGTCTGAGTTGATCCATTTTATACGGACTCCACCAAAATGGGCTTCATCTCACAACAGAACAGCAGATAAGCTGCAACTTGTTAGGGTGCTTTCACCTTGCATTCTGTGTCCCCATCGGGGCATACTTCCGAAGTTCCCCAAAAAACAGGGTCCAGGCGTATTCACTGACTGGACATAGTAGACTGGGTGTGGGTGTCTGTCTCCGGGAGGCGTATACTGGACGTTCGCTCAGTTTGCATCATTGCAGTCTATGGCCCCTTTGGCGCATACTCCTGGACCTTGTTTTGTGGGGGTATTTCAGACATATTCCCAAATATCCACGGCTCTTTTTAGGGAATGTACTGATCTCCACCTATGGCCGGGATAGTTTCTCGGCTATGTACATTGCAGAGGGCGTATCACATCCCTCCATCCCTTGCCCCTTGGGTCTGCACCTTACACCTTCATTGCAAAATTCTTCAACTCTAGGGACAGAGACTTTCTTCTTTACTTGTCTCGAAAAGACCATATGTAGTTTGAGAATACTCGCTCAGTTCTGTCAAATTCCTGAAGGAACTCAACCTTATATACTCCATGTTCTCTCTGTCTCGCCTGAAGGTCATTGCTGACAACCAGTCTGACTTCTTTGGAATCCCACTGGAGGCGTTTTCACATTATCTGTCTTCAGGTGGGCTTACTATTCAGTCTTTTGTACATATGCCCGGGGAGTTTCTATCCTAGTCATGCGCACCCTAAATTGTACCCTTTACAACATTGAAATTTATATAAAGAAGGTATGTGTGTATTCTTGTACTGTACGGAACTTGTGTGTCCTATTACCCATCTGGATATTTATATACCCCCTCCATTTATACCAGTCGTCATGCACAAAGCTGTTGCTTTCATGCTACTATATAGTTCCCCACTAGTAATCTGGCTCCAGTATTTTAACTGTACTCGTGGTATAAATAGGGAGCGGTCCCGGCTGTTGAGCCCTGACACTGATGTGGACTCCTCTGTAATATTGCAGTGTATGGGGACTGGGTCTGGTGCTCTTCCATCTCCTCCTCTAGGACACACTCCTGTTATCCTTTCACTCATGACTGCCTCTCCCACATAGAATAAGAAAGCACAGCAGCACTCTATAAGGGCCAAGACATATGCAAACACTAAGAAAATAAGATCTAAACTGCACTATTGCTAAATAAAATGTACTTAGAAAAAATCAAGGTTCTTAGCTCCTAAATTGGCCAATTCATGTGTGCCCATCAACCACGGCAAGGTGACCTCCGCATGATGGGTAACTATTTTCCTAAACATGCCTCTCTTGGGCTATAAGCCTACAATTTTAAGTGGGCAGTTAGAAAGCAACACTAATTAAAAGCACTCTTGGGTTGATGGGTGGAGTGCAGAGTCAGAAAAGGAGGCAGTCAAAACCTCCATGGTAAACTGCAAGAAAACAAAAAACCTGACCACCACCTCTTGGCCCTTACAGAGTGCTGCTGTTCTTTCTTATTTTATGTTATGCAGTCATTGCAGCGTGCACCTGTTCACACTATATGGAGGTTGTTAGGGAGCCGGGTGGTGGAACCTCTGTGCTGCGGTGCAAGGAGGGACCAGAGGGGCGTAACTAGGTATCAACTCGGACTGACCAAGGTCGCACGGCGGCTCAATCGACTCCGTGAACCAGGGAAGGACCGAGCAGAGGGACCAGGTGCTACTCTGGGCCAGTCCTTGTATGAGAGCAGGTGACTCCCACGGGTCAGAAGGCAGGGACTGACAGGTACAGCAGATGAGCACGGCAGGCAGACTGACGGGTGATCCGGGTAGACGGACTGGCGGACACCACAGATAACTGGCAGGAGCATCCAGGTAGACTGGATGGTAGGCACGGCAGGTAACTGGTACGTTCTCCGGGTAGGCAGGCAAGCCTGGCCCATAGACAGACTGGCGGGTTTGGACCGTAGGCAGACCGTCGGGCTGGAGAGTGTACTTGGCTGGCGGACTGGACAGGTAGTCAGGCTGGCAGACTGGACAGGTAGTCAGGCTGGCGGACTGGACTGGTAGTCAGGCTGGCGGACTGGACTGGTAGTCAGGCTGGCGGACTGGACTGGTAGTCAGGCTGGCGGGCTGGACTGGTAGTCAGGCTGGCAGCGGGACCTGAGGGCTGAAGCAGAGTTTAGAACACAGAGCTACAACCTTGCACGGGCACCTCCATTTTGGAGGAGGTGCCTTTTATATAAGAAGTCCTCTGGCCACTGGCCAGGGACTCTTTAGGATGGCGCGCGCGGCCCCTTTAAGAGGGAGGGAGCACGCGCCCTAAGCACAGTGCCCGGGAAGCTGCGCTTGCCAGCAGCAGCAAGAGTGGAGCTGCTGAGACGCTCTGCAGAGCATGGAGCAGCTGGAGAACGAGGAGAGATGAGTATTGTATGTATTTGTTTTTTTATACGTGGTGACCATAATACTGCAGAACTGGGGGGCTGCATTATACTGTATGGAGTGGCTGAATTATACTCTATGGGGGGGCAGAATTATACTTTATCGAGGACTATGGGTTGCATTATATTATATGTACTATATGTTTGGCTGCATTAAACTATAGGGAGGCTGCATTATACTCTATTAAGGACTAAGGAGAATGCATTATACTATATGAAGGACTATGGGGAGTGCATTATACTATATGGAGGGCTATGGGGAGTGCATTATACTATAGGGAGGGCTATGGGGAGTGCATTATACTATACAGAGGGCTATAGGGAGTATATTATACTATATGGAGGGCTATGGTGAGTGTATTATACTATTTGTGTGGCGCCCCTGAGGGTTCGGTCGCCACAAGGGGGGGATACTGCAGCCTGTCAGCAGGTGTAGTGTCTCCTCACCCAGGTAAGGAAGGTGCACTGGTCAGGACCCTGTCTTACATCCAACACTACACACTCCTGACCTATGGGAGGCAAGTATGCACCATAGTGCTGCCTCAGCAGGATCACGAGTGGGGGGAACCAAAAGTTAGGGGAACCATGTAGTGGGTGAAGGGTGTAGAACACACTTTTATGTTTGCACACATAGTTTCATATATAATAGCCAGCCATCTTAAGCACAAGGTTCTTGATTCTTGGTTCTTGGCTCCTGTTCTTTGAATGTGGTCTTTGCAGCTGACAGTGGCCTTGTGTAGGAGCCTGCAGTGTGCTGAAGATGCACAGTCCTCGGTCCTCGTGCTCTGACCTTGAAACGAGGAGCGGGTACGAGTTAACAGAGTCTCTACCCGGTCAAGTTCCCTTGCTTAAGAAGGTCGGGAGCTCCATAGCAAAAGGATCCCAGGAGGATGCGGACGGAGCGGTATACGCCACCTGTCCTCGCTATACTGGCCCAGCCAGAGGGACTCCTGCTGCAAGAGGGGTACCGGCCCCCGATATCTGACTTTGTCACTTTAGGTCTCTGTCAGAGAAGCCCGGTGGGCTACAGTGGATCCCGTCGCGGGACGGACGCAACAGCAATTGCCGCCATGCCCCAAATCTGTGGAAAGTCCAGAGGGATACCCAGCCTTTAGTCTACACACGTAGAGGAGAGGTCCAAAAAGGGGAGAGTTAGGAACACTCTGAGGGTCCTGATCCAGGCACCTGAAGGACTTGGGTGCGCTGAGCCCTCATCCCTGGTGGCCGCAGTCATCCGTGAGGAGCAGGGAGAAGCCTTGCGGCTGAGCTAAAAGAACTGTGAGTAAAAGACCTGAAAGACTATCCTTATGGCCTATGGTTCCTTTATTTCTGCGCTGCACCACACCGCACCCGAGTGACCAGGACTACTCTCCCCATCCTCCTGTTACTTCTGCCCTGAGACACAGCTCCGCCTGTGGGGAGTTATACCATCGCAAGCTGCCACAACTCCCGGCCTCAGAGGACTGCTAGCAACGCTGGTGGCGCATCAACAGACACCGCAGGTGGCGTAGTCGATAATACCACTCAACCCTGAAAGCCCTTACATCCTTTTTAATGTGACGGCCCTGGGCACGGAACGGGTCCGGTCCACGACTGCATCCCCCCTAACATCTGACCCGGTTCCGAGTACCCCCACCATCTTTTCCCAGGGCAGGGCTGCGAGCGTCACACATATGGAGGACTATGAGGTGCATTATACTAATATGGAGGACTATGGGGAGTGCATTGTACTATATGGAGGGCTATGGGGAGTGTATTATACTATTTGGAGGAATATGGGCCACATTATACAATATGGAGCGCTGTGGGGCACATTATACAATATGGAGGACTATGGGGAGTACATTATACTATAGGGAGGGCTATAGGGAGTGCATCATACTATATGGAGGGCTATGGGGCAGTGTATTATACTATATGGAGGGCTATAGGGAGTGCATCATACTATATGGAGGGCTATGGGGCAGTGTATTATACTATATGGAGGGCTATGGGGCAGTGTACTATACTATATAGAGGGCTATGGGGAGTGTATTATACTATATGGAGGACTATGGGGAATGTATTATACTATATTGAGGAATATGGGCCACATTATACAATATGGAGGGCTGGGGGGGCACATTATACAATATGGAGGACTATGGGGCGTGCATTATACTATAGGGAGTGTATTATACTATATGGAGGGCTATGGGGCAGTGTATTATACTATATGGAGGACTATGAGGTGCATTATACTATATAGAAGGCTATGGGGAATATATTATACTATATTGAGTAATATGGGCCACATTATACAATATGAAGGGCTGTGGGGCACATTGTACAATATGAAAGACTATGGGGCGTGCATTATACTATATGGAGGCCTATGGGGCAGTGTATTATACTATATGGAGGGCTATGGGGCAGTGTATTATACACTGTGTGCAGAAATATTAGGCAAGTTGTATATTAGAGGATTATTTTTATTATTGTTCAACAACTAAGTTCTCAATCAACCGAAAAGACTCATAAATATCCAAGCTTAATATTTTTGGAAGTTGGAGTAGAGTATTTTTAGATTTGGCTATCTTAGGAGGATATCTGTTTGTGCAGGTAACTATTACTGTGCAGAATTATTAGGCAACTTAATAAAAACCAAATATAATCCCATCTCACTTGTTTATTTTCACCAGGTAAACCAATATCAGTGCACAAAATTAAGAAATAAACATTTCTGACATGCAAAAACAAAAACCCAAAAAATTAGTGATCAATATAACCACCTTTCTTTATGATGACAGTCAGCAGCCTTCCATCCATAGATTCTGTCAGTTGCTTGATCTGTTTTTAATCAACATTGCGTGCAGCAGTCACCACAGCCTCCCAGACACTGTTCCGAGAGGTGTACTGTTTTTCCTCCCTGTAGATCTCACATTTTATGATGGACCACAGGTTCTCTATGGGGTTCAGATCAGGTGAACAAGGGGGCCATGTCATTATTTTTTCTTCTTTTAGACCTTTACTGGCCAGCCACGCTGTGGAGTAGTTGGATGCATGTGATGGAGCATTGTCCTGCATGAAAATCATGTTTTTCTTGAACGATACTGACTTCTTCCTTACCACTGCTTGAAGAAGTTGTCTTCCAGAAACTGGCAATAGGTTTGGGAGTTGAGCTTCACTCCATCCTCAACCCTAAAAGGTCCCACAAGTTCATCTTTGATGATACCAGCACATACCAGTACCCCACCTCCACCTTGCTGGCGTCGGAGTGGAGCTCTCTGCCCTTTACTGATCCAGCCTCTGGCCCATCCATCTGGCCCATCAAGAGTCACGCTCATTTCATCAGTCCATAACACCTTTGAAAAATCTGTCTTAAGATATTTCTTGACCCATTCTTGACGTTTTATCTTATGTTTCTTGTTCAAAGGTGGTCGTTTTTCAGCCTTCCTTACCTTGGCCATGTCCCTGAGTATCGCACACCTTGTGCTTTTTGATACTCCAGTAACGTTGCAGCTCTGAAATATGGCAAAACTGGTGGTGATTGGCATCTTGGCAGCTTCACGCTTGATTTTCCTCAATTCATGGGCAGTTATTTTGCGCCTTTTTTGGCCAACACGCTTCTTGCGACCCTGTTGACTATTTGCCATGAAACGCTTGATTGTTCGGTGATCATGCTTCAAAAGTTTGGAAATTTCAAGACTGCTGCATCCCTCTGCAAGACATCTCACAATTTTGGACTTTTCAGAGCCCGTCAAATCTCTCTTCTGACCCATTTTGCCAAAGGAAAGGAAGTTGCCTAATACTTAAGCACACCTTAAATAGGGTGTTGATGTCATTAGTTAACACCCCTCCTCATTACCGAGATGCACATCACCAGATTTACTTAATTGGTAGTTGGCTCTCAAGCCTATGCAGCTTGGAGTAGGACAATATGTATAAAAAGTATCAAAGTGATCAAAATACGCATTTGCCTAATAATTCTGCACGCGGTGTACTATATGGAGGGCTATGGGGCAGTGTATTATACTATATAGAGGGCTATGGGGCAGTGTATTATACTATATAGAGGGCTATGGGGAGTGTATTATACTATATGGAAGACTATGGGGAATGTATTATACTCTATTGAGGAATATGGGCCACATTATACAATATGGAGGGCTGGGGGGCACATTATACAATATGGAGGACTATGGGGAGTGCATTATACTATATGGAGGACTACAGGGAGTATATTATACTATATGGAGGGCTATGGGGAGTGTATTATACTTTATGGAGGACTATTGGGAGTGCATTATACTATATGGAGGGCTATGGGGAGTGTATTATACTATATGGAGGACTATGAGGTGCATTATACTATGTGGAGGGCTATGGGGAGTGTATTATACTATTTGGAGGAATATGAGCCATATTATACAATATGGAGCTCTGTGGGGCACATTATACAATATTGAAGACTTTTGGGAGTGCATTATACTATAGGGAGTGTATTATACTATAGGGAGTGT
Source organism: Phyllobates terribilis (assembly GCF_046119375.1). Lineage (NCBI taxonomy): Eukaryota > Metazoa > Chordata > Amphibia > Anura > Dendrobatidae > Phyllobates > Phyllobates terribilis. Next base: position 3,487,956 of record NW_027362951.1, on the reverse strand, counting down.
ATTATACTATATGGAGGGCTATAGGGCAGTGTATTATACTATATGGAGGGCTATGAGGCAGTGTATTATACTATATGGAGGGCTATGGGGCAGTGTATGATACTATATGGAGGGCTATGGGGCAGTGTATCATACTATATGGAGGGCTATGGGGCAGTGTATGATACTATATGGAGGGCTATGGGGCAGTGTATGATACTATATGGAGGGCTATGGGGCAGTGTATGATACTATATGGAGGGCTATGGTGCAGTGTATTATACTATATGGAGGGCTATGAGGCAGTGTATTATACTATATGGAGGGCTATGGGGCAGTGTATGATACTATATGGAGGGCTATGGGGCAGTGTATGATACTATATGGAGGGCTATGGGGCAGTGTATGATACTATATGGAGGGCTATGGGGCAGTGTATGATACTATATGGAGGGCTATGGGGCAGTGTATGATACTATATGGAGGGCTATGGGGCAGTGTATGATACTATATGGAGGGCTATGGTGCAGTGTATTATACTATATGGAGGACTATGAGGTGCATTATACTATATAGAAGGCTATGGGGAATATATTATACTATATTGAGTAATATGGGCCACATTATACAATATGAAGGGCTGTGGGGCACATTGTACAATATGAAAGACTATGGGGCGTGCATTATACTATATGGAGGACTATGGAGAGTATATTATGCTATATAGAATCATAGAATCATAGAATCATAGAATGGTAGAGTTGGAAGGGACCTCCTGGGTCATCTGGTCCAACCCCCTGCTCAAAGCAGGATTCACTAGATCATCTCAGACAGATGTCTGTCCAGCCTCTGTTTGAAGACGTCCATTGAAGGGGAAATTACCACCTCTCGTGGCAGCCTGTTCCACTCATTAATCACCCTAACTGTCAAAAAGTTTTTTCTAATATCTAATCTGTGTCTCCTCCCATTTAGTTTCATCCCATTGCTTCTAGTCTTTCCTTGTGCAAATGAGAATAAAGATGATCCTTCTACAATGTGACAGCCCTTGACATATTTGTAGACAGCTATTAAGTCTCCTCTCAGTCTTCTTTTTTGCAAGCTAAACATTCCCAAATCCTGCAACCGTTCCTCATAGGACATGGTTTGCAGACCAGTCACCATTCTGGTCGCTCTTCTCTGAACTTGCTCCAGTTTGTCTATGTCTTTTTTAAAATGTGGTGCCCAAAACTGTACACAGTATTCCAGATGAGGTCTGACCAAAGAGGAGTAAAGACCGATAATGACTTCACGTGATCTAGACTGTATGCTTCTGTTAATACATCCCAGAATTGTATTTGCCTTTTTTGCTGCTGCATCACACTGTTGACTCATGTTCAGTCTATGATCTATTAGTATACCTAAGTCTTTTTCACATGTACTGTTGCTTAGCTCTATTCCTCCCATTCTGTATATGCTTTTTTCATTTTTATTGCCCAGATGTAGTACTTTGCATTTTTCCCTGTTAAAAACCATTCTGTTGGTTGCTGCCCACTGCTCCAGCTTATTTAGGTCTTTTTGAATCCTCTCTCTCTCTTCTCTAGTATTAGCTATCCCTCCTAGCTTTGTGTCATCAGCAAATTTAATCAGTTTACCCTCAATTCCTTCATCTAAATCATTGATAAAGATGTTGAACAATACAGGTCCCAGGACGGAGCCCTGTGGTACCCCACTTGAGACATTCATCCAGCTGGATGTGAAGCCATTTACAACCACCCTTTGAGTCCGATCACTAAGCCAGTTATGAATCCACCTAACAGTTGCCTGGTCCATTGCATACTTGGTCATTTTTTCAATAAGGATGGTGTGAGATACTTTGTCAAATGCTTTGCTGAAGTCAAGATATACTATATCTACAGCATTTCCCTGATCCACCCAGTCAGTGATTCTGTCATAGAAGGAAATTAAGTTAGTCTGACATGACTTGTTAGTTACAAACCCATGCTGACTCTGGTTAATCACTTCATTCTTATCCATGTACTTACATACATGTTGTTTAATAATTTGTTCAAAGATCTTTCCTGGTATAGAAGTCAGACTAACCGGCCTATAGTTCCCTGGGTCCACCTTCTTCCCCTTTTTGAAGATAGGAACAACATTTGCTCTTCTCCAGTCTTCTGGGACTTCTCCTGTTCTCCAAGAATTTTCAAAGATTATGGAGAGTGGTTCTAAAATTTCTTCTACGATCTCCTTCAGTACTCTAGGGTGTAATTCATCTGGACCTGGAGACTTGAACTCATTTATGTTAGCTAAATATTCCCTCACAATCTTTCTGTTTACAGATAACTTGGATTCCTCTATTCCTTTAAAAGGACAGTGAAGATCAGTTGATGTTACATTTTCTTTCTGAGAGAAAACAGATGCAAAATAGGAATTAAAAAGTTCGGCCTTCTCAACATCCTCTCTTACCATTTCTCCATTTTCATCCTGTAAAAATCCTATAGCATCTTTGACTTTTCTTTTACTTTTGACATACCCCCAAAATCCTTTTTTATTGCTTTTGACATCTCTTGCAAGCCTTAATTCATTGTCAGCTTTAGCTAACCTGATACGTGCCCTACAGGATCTGCAGACTGCATTATAATCTTCTTTAGATATGCCTCCCTCTTTCCATTTAATAAACATTTCTTTCTTTCTTTTTAGCATGTGTTTAAGTTCTGTGTTCATCCATCCTGGTTTCCTTAAATGCTTCCCATTCTTCCTACTTTTCGGGATTGTTAACGATTGTGCTTTGAGAATCTCATTTTTAAAAATTTCCCATCCTTCCTGGACATTTTTGTCCTTAAGGACATCCAGCCATTGGATCCCTCCTATTCTCTTTCTGAGTCTCTTAAAATCTGCCTTTCTAAAATCTAACCTTGAAGTCTGAGTCTTCACATGTCTTCCTCCTCTAGTTATCCAAAATTCTATAATAGCATGATCGCTGCCTCCTAGGGTCCCAGCCACCTTTACCTCCTCAACCATTTCCTCCCTGTTTATAAGGATTAGATCCAAAGTAGCAGATCCCCTTGTTTTCTCCCCTACCTTTTGGAAGATAAAGTTGTCAGCAAGATAGGATAAGAATTTGCTTGACCTGTTAGTTTTACTTGAGAGAGATTCCCAACAAATGTCTGGATAGTTGAAATCTCCCATGACCACTACGTCATATTTTTTGGAGAACTTGGTCATTTGATACATAAAGAGTTCATCCATATCTTCAGCTTGCCCAGGTGGCCTGTAGTAAATGCCTACAATGGTGTCCTTTCCGTTGTTCTCTCCTTGTATTCTTACCCAAACAGTTTCCACAGAACTCCCAGTCTCTGAAGCTTCAATCTCTGTGCAGATATACGCTTTTCTAACATACAAATATGGAGGGCTATGAGGTGCATTATACTATATAGAAGGCTATGGGGAATATATTATACTATATTGAGTAATATGGGCCACATTATACAATATGGAGTGCTGTGGGGCACATTGTACAATATGAAAGACTATGGGGCGTGCATTATACTATATGGAGGGCTATGAGGTGCATTATACTATATGGAGAACTATGAGGTGCATTATACTATATAGAAGGCTATGGGGAATATATTATACTATTTGGAGGAATATGGGCCACATTATACAATATGGAGGGCTGTGGGGCACATTATACAATATGGAGGGCTATGGGGAGTGCATTATACTATATGGAGGGCTATCGGGAGTGTATTATACTATATGGAGGACTATGGGGAGTATATTATACTATAGGGAGGGCTATGAGGTGCATTATACTATATGGAGGGCTATGAGGTGCATTATACTATATGGAGGGCTATGAGGTGCATTATACTATATGGAGGGCTATGAGGTGCATTATACTATATGGAGAACTATGAGGTGCATTATACTATATAGAGAGCTATGGGGAGTGTATTATACTATATGGAGGGCTATCGGGAGTGTATTATACTATATGGAGGACTATGGGCCTTATTATACAATATGGGGGGCTGTGGGGCACATTATAAAATATGGAGGACAATGGCATGTATTATACTAAACAAGCAAAATGCTGCCTATTCATCGAGTAATTGGATTGTTTATGTCAGAACAAAAATCCTTGTTCTCAGCAGCACATCGGCCGGTGTAACCTGCAGATGTGCTGCTGATAACATGATGCTGTATGGGGACAGATTGATCTATTAGTGATTGTTCTGTATCCATCATTCTTCCTCAGCTGGTGTAAAGAGGTCGGGAAACCAGCGTCGAACGGCTTCAGTATTGTGGATTGCGCTCGTTTAGCGGCCTGATCTCAGCGCATGTAAATACAAGCTAAATGTTTGTGTGGTGCTGTATGTCAGCATTTGGGACCCCACTTTAAACTTTTCCCCAGGGCCCCACTTTATCTAAAATCGGCCCTGCACCCATTTAAATGGTTCCCGTCCGCTGCACAGACTGGGAGAGAGAGGGGAGACTATTTGTGGCTTATGTAGTGGCGCTCAGTTTTGTGGACATCGGAGGGAAAGTTTTCTTTTAATTTATGAAATTCAATTCATGTGCTAAATTTAAAAAAATAATATTAATAACAATTCAACTTTATTTTAGTCCTTAGGTTATGGGTGAGGATCTTTTGGCAGAAAGAACAGAGGAAGGACAAACGGACACAAAAACTACTCAGACCTTGGCCTCTTACATAATGCCGTCTGACGCCGAGTTCAGAGTCAAATGGTTTCAGAAAGCGACCACTTTCCTAATGAGCAGCGAGTAAAGATGATCAGCTCTCCGCCATCACTGACTGTCTGCCAACTGGAGCTTGTCCATCTCTAATCATTCCTGCTCAATGGGGGCCACAATATTTTTACTTCACAGTAATCCCTGACATCTTTTCGCAGTATATTTTATACATAGTGATCTTTATACGGCTGGAGCACTTACAGTAGCCAATCAGATGGCGTGCAGGTAGCGTTGTGCGAGATCCAGTATGCCGTCCTGCTTCTATCATTAGAGGGTCCTGCTAGAGAACAGCGGCCACACTATTATACTGTGTCCAGAGTTAGAGGAGTCTGTCAGATGTGGACTGCTACGTTGCAAAAAATGCTTAATAAGTTATTTTTTTTCAAACTGGATTGATATGCAAAATATTTTTAATAAAATCATTTTCTTATACTTGCAGGGTTTCTGTTTATTCAGTAATGTTGTAGCTGTTTTCTCTCACGCTGTGGATGATTGTAAATGAATACAGTTTCCTACATAATCATTGCAGCGGATCAGTTAAAAACGGGTGCCGTATGTGTTGTACCCAGGGCCGGCATCACCACCCGGGCAAGTGCCTGGGCCCTGAGCGAGCAGGGGGCCCACTCATCCTCTGGGACACCAGCGCACTATGGGGCCCATGAGTCGGCGAGGCCTGATGCCAGCGAATGGGCACTTGCACTGGGCCTTCCTCAGTGCTTTAAACTGTTTGCAATACTTACCTCTCCCTGTTCCTCTGCTGCTCCTCTATCTTCTGCGTCTTCTTACTCTGTGACATCTCAGGGCAGAGGGCGCGATGACGTCACTACAGAGCGCCCTCTGCTGAGCAGTCCCAGTGCAGAGAGTCGGAAGACGCTGATGAGACAGGCCTGCTTCCAGCAAGGAGCGGTGAGTATTTGATTTTTTTTTTATGTAAGGAGTATTATATGGGGCCCATTATCTATGGAGCATTATATGGGGCCTATTCTTTATCAAGCAATATATTGGGCCCACTATTTATGGAGCAATATATAGGGCCCATACTGTATGGAGCAATATATGGGGCCCATACTGTATGGAGCAATATATGAGGCTCATTTTACTTTATGGAGCAATATATGGAGTCCATTATACTGAATGGAGCAATATATGGGGCTCATTATACTGTATGGAGGACCATGTGGTGCCCATAATACTGTATGGAGGATATTCTGCCACCGATGTACGTGGGGCGAGATGTGTCTGAGGGATGTGACACGGATCAGCAGTGGCATATAGCGTCAACTCACTGACCTGAATAGATGAAAGCTACCGCACTCCTGAGGTGATGGTGGTGCCCAGGTAGGACTGAGGACCTTATGAGTCTTAAGTAGGTAGTGGAGAGGGTTAAAGGTCACTCTCTAGGCTGATCATTGGTAGCAGTGGGATTAGAGCGCGCATATAACAATCAGAAGGACCTGAGAAGCGGAAGTAGCGTCATTTGACGTTCTCTAAGGTCCTACAACGAGAAGGGCCGGTCAGGTGACCGGAAGTGACGCGCGAGTGCGTTCCACGCTATGTTGTATGCGTTCCACTGCATAAGAGTAGCGCTGGAGACCATTTGGTAGGATGGAGGGATGTGATAGGATCAGGATAGGAGTTCAGGAGGGTAGGGGATCAGGAGGGAGGAACCGCCGAAGGAGACGAGAGGTAGAGATTGGGAAAAGGAGTTACGCCACTGTACTAATCTTGAACTACATTGTGCCACACTCTCTAATTACGTCAGAGTCCAACGTATTCCAAGGGGACTTAGAGTCCCATTACGCCCTACACTTTTCAATGACCAAGAGGACTATTGCATAAAGTTTGAACTTATTTTAAACAAATGCTCGTTTGATCTCATGACTTTAACGATTGAATTCTTACAGAAGGAAATCATCGCATCCAAAGAACAGATTTCTAGCATTGAAACTCAACTAGCATCCACGATCTCCATAGAAGAATTGAATTCTCTAAAGACCAAGGTAAATCAGAACCTGGAACAACACCGACAGGATGCTGAAAACAGGAAACTACTGAAATTCATCCGTGACGCAGAGGACTACCAGAAGGATCGAGTATACAAATGGCGTGACTTCTCCAGCACACGACGTGGTCCGGGACAACCGGGTCACTCCTCCACCGACCTTTCCTCTTCTGGCTCGGAATTGGACAGACCAAATCACCCATCCACCTCTACTCATTATTTAGGTTTTCGGAAGAAGTACAACCGAAAAAGAGGAAGACGAGGAGAGGCGGTACCAACAGTTGTCGACAGGAGCTTCGTCAGGGTTACACGCTCCCAGGTATGACCCCATTAGTTGTGAACATTTCGTCACGATCCCTCAGCATAGCGAAACTATCGGTGTTACAGAAAGGCCTGTCTTTCTGCCCGTCTTACAAGTGTAATACTTTTGGTTTAGAGATGGATTTACAAAGGTTTTTCAGATCTATTAGACTCAAGGCTCACTTTTCTCAGGAGGTTATTCCCAATACCACTACACCTATCATTAATCCAGTCAGCATCACAGCGGCTAGCCTAGGATTAAAGAATAAAAGTACTTATCGACCCCCCCAGAACTATCATGCTGCAGAAACTTTCATCGATTTTATTAAACAATTTTTCCAAAAATTACGATCAGATATTGATTTAGGCCGGTTACATTACCAACAGAATCTGTCCTCTTTGGACAGACAAGCACTAAAAACACTCCAATCTGATTCTTCCATTATCATCAAATCAGCGGACAAGGGCGGGGCGATAGTAGTAATGGACAAATCCACCTATCTGAATGAGATTCATAGACAACTAGACGACAACTCAGTTTATGAGAGACTTACACACGACCCCACCTCCACTATTAAGGAGGCTATCTCCAAAACCCTGGAACATCATTACCTTAAGGGAACAATTGACAACAAAACCTGTGAATTCTTAACCAATACCTTCCCAATTACTCCAGTGTTTTATACCTTACCGAAAATTCATAAGAATCTCGAAAACCCCCCGGGCCGTCCGATAGTCGCTGCCACTAATTCCATTCTATCATCTTTAGCGATTTTCTTGGAAAAAATATTGACCCCTTTGGTTAAACAGACCATATCCTTCATCCTTGACACAGGAGCCTTCCTCACTATTATTAAAGAGATCGCAAAGATCTACCCAGAATCCTTATTAGTCACATTTGATGTCAATAACCTATATACCTCCATCCCACATGAGAAAGGGATCACTTGTGTAAAAAACCTACTGGATATTTCCCATACACCACCAAAGTTCAACCGCCTCTGCCTAGATCTTTTAACCTTGGTCCTATCTAAAAATTTCTTCTTATTCCAAGACACTTTTTACCTACAGAAACAGGGTACCGCAATGGGGTCTAATGTAGCCCCCCCCCCGTATGCTAACTGCTACATGTGAAGATTTGAGGAAGAGGTAGTATACACGAATCCACTATTCAAGACCCACTCTAGTTTATGGAAGCGATACATAGATGACATTTTCTGCATTTGGACAGGGCCCATGGAGACTTTGACACAATTTTTTGAAATTCTGAACTCATCCTGGGATGGTCTTGGTTTCACCATGTCTTCCAGTAGACAATCTATTCATTTCCTTGATACCACCATCATCAAATATGAGCTGGGCTTCCTCTCTACTGATTTGTATGTGAAACCCACAGACAGAAATAGTCTTCTACACTACATGAGCCTTCACCCGAAATCCATCTTTACCTCAGTACCCAGATCCCAATTCCACCGGGTTCAACGCATTGTTAGTAACCCCTCTACACAGGATGTCAGGATCACTGAGATGAGGGAAAAATTTCTTGACAGAGGTTATCCACCAGCCATGTTATCTCGAGCCTTAGAGCCCACTACAAGCACTCGTCTTACTTCTAACAAACGCACACCATTCGTCCATACTTACCATCCTATGGTTTCAATATTACATAAAAAGATCAGACAACACTGGAACATATTGAAAACAGCTTATCCAACAGTTCCAGAATTTAAGGTCCCGTTCTTACCATGTTATAAAAGATCCACCAACCTCCGTGACCAACTCGTCCACTCAGACATCGGTACCACTAACACTCAACCAAGACAGAGATTCCTATCCACACCGAAACATTGGACTTTTCCATGTTTACAATGTCACCAATGCAATAACATTATCCGGGGAGATACTATCTATCACCCACAATCAGGCAAACAGTATAAAATTAGGGATTATTTCACATGCAACTCTTCCTACGTGGTTTACGTTTCAAAATGCCCTTGTGGCCTGATTTATGTGGGGGAGACTACTCAGTGTATCAAAGATAGGATCTCTAAGCGTAAATCAACAATACGTTGTAAAAATTTACTCTTACCAGTTCCCTTACATTTTGTGACAGCCGGTCATCTGGTGTCACAACTCAAATTCCAGGTGATTGAACATGTCCCCCCTCCCAGACGGGGAGGAGACCGAATCCGTTTGTTAAAACGCAGGGAGTCTTTTTGGATCCATGAGCTACAATCACTATCCCCTAAAGGACTCAATATAGAATATGATCTTAGCTCATTTACTTAGTTATCAATTAGCTCATGCAATCATATTGAACATGGGCTTAACTATGGCATTTAACAGGGACCTTTGATTTTCTACATATGATACCGTTTATCCAAGGGACTACTAACTCAGTTGTCATTATCATATTGACCTATATGGGATACCCTGTTATTGTAATCATTACTCTGATGTCTTGAAATATGCGATGCCTTGCTGATATGATCTATATTATTCTATGTTGGTTTAATGATGCATACTATGATCACGCTATTTATACCCTTTTTCTCATTTTCTTTAGATCCCATCCTAATTGGTGTTCCTCCCTCCTGATCCCCTACCCTCCTGATCCTATCACATCCCTCCATCCTACCAAACTGTCTCCAGCGCTACTCTTATGCAGTGGAACGCATACAACATAGCGTGGAACGCACTCGCGCGTCACTTCCGGTCACGTGACCGGCCCTTCTCGTTGTAGGACCTTAAAGAACGTCAAATGACGCTACTTCCGCTTCTCAGGTCCTTCTGATTGTTATATGCGCGCTCTAATCCCACTGCTACCAATGATCAGCCCAGAGAGTGACCTTTAACCCTCTCCACTACCTACTTAAGACCCATAAGGTCCTCAGTCCCTCATAGCACCTCCTGACAAACGGTGGACACCGTGTCCAGCTACCATACATCACATCTACAGGTAACTTCATAGGGACAATCCCCTCACTCTCCATACTAGTAATAGCCTTGGTCCATGGCATTTATGCCTTTATTTTTATCCCCACAGCTTACAGAACCTAATAGGCTACTGCTTTAATATACCCACTTCTGCTAACTGGTAGGTTCCTTTCTATAAGATTTCAGGATCTGCCACCATTCCCTCTCCTAATCCTCCTCCCCTTCCCATCCTTTTTTCCCATGTTGTACTCCCTTTAAGCACTTTTTCATGACTAATTGGTTTGATTTGATCATGTTTGGTCACATCTGTATTATTTATACATGTCTATATGATACTTACTGCCATTTTTATTTTTGTAGTACACCGATGAAGGTCTAATGTGACCGAAACGTCTGTTGTTTATTTTTCTGCACTACTTTATTAAAAACTATAAAAGAACCCATGAGTCTTCTGAGTGCCAGGTTACTTCTCTACTAACTCACTGACCTGCGCTCCTGTTCCTCATGAACTGCACGTGGTAATCCGGAATGATGATGCAGTGATGAATTCAACAGATTTATTTACAGTTCTTGATGAGGTGAGATGAGGGAAAGTGAAGGATGAGGAAAGGGTAGGAATTGTAGGTATTAGAAGCGCCAGGTAAAGTGGTAACAAGAGAATCCTTTCTCCAGTCCTGCAGCATGAGTAGTCAAGATGGATGTGAAGAAGAAGGAAGTGCTGAGCAGGAGATAGGAGGAGTTACAGACCGAAGGGGTTTGTGGGTAAAACACAAGAATAATGCATGTTATAACATACAGTATTATAACAACGGCAAGTAGATGGCAGCAAAGTACAACAATACAATAATCATGTAACATTAGGTAATGCCCCAAATGGATGAAAGTCTTTTCAAACAAAAAGCTGGACAGCACACTCCCCGTCTGAAATCCCTGGATTTCACTATATTAACAGTCTTGAGGTGGGTTTTTTTTCCTGAAGTACTGAGGGATACCTCAACCTGAAAGACAAACAATGCATGCAATGCAACAATAACATATAACAAACGATGTAGGCGAATGTCTATAACAGTTCCTGAAGCAATCCAAAGGATGCCCATCTTCGGATTGGAGAAGCCGCACTAGGCCAAACTGTCTCCAACCCAATTGTAATCCAGTGGTTACAGTTCCTGGTTGCAATCAGAATGAGTGTTTTTAGCAGTCCAAAAGTTTCTTGAAAGTTCCAAGTTCAAGTTCCAGATGTGTTGGCGCAAACAAGCCTTGTCCATCTGGAGAAGTGTTCAAATTGCTGCCAGCCCAAGCCAACCTTCTCTTTGGCAATGGGGGTGCTGACATCAGGACGGATCTCTGGGTCAACGTCTGGATCCTGAAGACTGAAGCTGTCTTCAACAGCAGTCTCTTCACACTGGCCGCAAAGGTCCCTTTAACCAAGAAGAGTTTGCGAGGGCACCAACAGACACTGGCCTAGTAGCAATGTCAGCAGGGTTAAGATGTGATGGAACATACTTCCATTGCTCAGGTTTAGAGGATTTCCTGATCCTTTCAACGCGGTTACTGACATAGACATAGAAGCGTTTTGTCTGGTTGTATATGTAGCCCAGAACAACCTTGCTGTCTGTGTAGAATCTTGTGTCATCCACGTGAATAGCTAGTTCATTCTGCATGAAGTCTGCAATCTCGATGGCTAGTACAGCTCCACAGAGCTCAAGTCTGGGTTTGGTGTGTTCAGGTTTAGGAGCCAGTTTAGCCTTTCCAAATAGAAATCCAACATGGGCTTCATTGTTAGAGTCTATAACCTCCAAATAGGCAACAACTGCAATTGTTAGAACCCTCCTATTAGTTTTTGCTATCTTGTGTTTTGCGGTCACGTGACCAGCTGCCTATATATTCCAGCTCCGCCCTTCTGGCTTTGCTGGACTTCAGTGTTTTTTGCCTGTCTCTCTAGCCATGTGCTTTGGTGCCTATCTGTCTAGTTTGCTTGGTCCTCTGGGACCTCTAGTACTTTTTGTCAGTTTGTCTTTTTGCTCTGCAACAACTTCTGTTAGGAGGTGTCCCATTTTTGTCCCAGTCCTTAGTTCTTTTAGGGACCCCTCCCTTTATTCTATAGGTCTCCATTCAGACTAGCCGAGGACGAAGGCGGGTCTGTTCACAAGGAACAGGCTGCCCGCTACATTGTAGGGATTCAGCTTAGTCTTACTGTAGGGACAGCTTTTCCCATTCTTTCCTTAGTTTATGTTGCAGATCATAACAGTAAGTCCAGCCCAAAAAAAAACTAAAAGGAAAGAAATTCGGGGATCAATATGGTTTCCATCCAGCAGTTGGCTCAACGCCTGCAGGGATTGTCTCTGGAGGTGGCCGAGCTTCAGCAACACGTGAGTAGCTGTCCTGGAGCGCATTTTGTGGAACCGAAGGTAGGACTGCCTGATATTTTTTATGGTAAACAGCAAGATTTTTTTTCTTTTAAAAATGCTTGTTTGTTATATTTTCGTTTGAGACCGAGGTCCTCTGGGAATGAATCACAGCGCATTGGTTTTATTATGTCACTTTTGCGCAAAGAACCACAGGGGTGGGCCTTTTCTCTTCAACCTAATAATCCGTGTTTAAGTTCTGTTGAGGAATTTTTTTCTGCTATGGGGCTATTATATGACGATCCTGATCGAATCTCATCTGCTGAATCAGAACTTAGACGTTTGAATCAGGGGTCAGATGATGTTGAAATTTATTGCACACACTTCAGGAGATGGGCTTCAGAAGTTAAGTGGAATGATTCGGCGCTGAAAAGTTTATTTCTTGCTGGTCTGAGTGAAAGGGTTAAGGATTTGCTAATTGCATTCCCTGCACCTGAGACTCTGCAAGAAGCTATGCAGTTACCTGTTCGTGTGGACAGGAGAATAAGGTCCAGGGTCAATGATGTAAAAACTCCTGTAACTTCAGGTCATACTTTCCAGAAAATCTGCTCTGACAGCGGAGAACCAATGGAGCTTGGGGCAATGTCACTCCGCTCTCAGGAAAGAGATCGGAGATTCGCTGAAGGTTTGTGTCTTTATTTTGGTAAAGCTGACCTTTTGATTAAGTATTGTGAGCGTCGTTTAAGTAAAGAAAAAAAAAAGGTCAGTTACGCCCGTATAGCTTGTTTACGCTCTGCAGGAGTGTTCCTTTCTGGGTGTACTACTCTGCAGGGAGATTTGATTGAATTTCAGGTATTTGTGGATTGTGGTTCAACACTTAATGTGATTGATAAAGGGTTTTTGGAAAAACTTAAAATGAAATCCAAACCTTTGTCATCACCTATTTCTGTGGTTGCAATTGATAACACTCCTTTGAAATGTATTACTCACAAAACTGCTGCATTTCCTCTCACTATCAATGGTGTTCACCAAGACATTTTCGATTTGATTGTTTTGGATAATTTGCCCTCTCCAGTTGTTCTAGGATTGCCTTGGTTAAAACTGTACAATCCTTTGTTGGACTGGTCTACTAATGTGATTAAAGTCTTGGAGTCCGAAGTGCTATGATAAATGTTGTTATGGTCGCATTGCGGCTGTGGAAAAAGGGGAATTACCTGTACCTATTCAAGATTTTTGGAGGGTTTTTTCGGAGGAGGAGTCGCAAGTTTTACCTCCTCATAGGGATTATGATTGCACCATTGAGTTTGTTCCAGGTGCTACTCTTCCCAAAAGTCGCTTGTTTAATCTGACTATCCCTGAAAGAAAGGCATTGGAGGAATACATACAGACTAGCCTGGCGGCTGGTCACATTATACCTTCTAAGTCGCCTGTGGCAGTCGGATTTTTCTTTGTTAAAAAAAAGGACGGCGGTTTGCGTCCATGTCTGGATTTTCGTGAAATTAATAAGATTACTGTACGCAATTCCTACCCATTGCCGTTAATTCCTGACTTGTTTAACCAGTTAGTGGGGGCCAAGTGGTTCTCAAAAATTGATCTCCGAGGGGCATACAATTTGTTACGTGTGAAGGAGGGTGATGAATGGAAGACTGCTTTTAACACTCCGGTAGGTCATTTTGAGAATCTGGTTATGCCTTTTGGTCTTACCAATGCACCTGCATTTTTTCAGAATCTTATTAATGACATCCTGAGACCTTTGATTGGTAAGAATGTGGTTGTGTATTTGGATGACATTTTGATTTATTCACCAGATCTGGAGTCCCATTGGCAGAGCGTACGTGAAGTTTTGCAGTTATTGAGTGATAATTCACTTTTTGCTAAGCTGGAGAAATGTGAGTTCGCTGTGCAGAAAATTAGTTTTTTGGGCTACATTGTCTCCAGCGAGGGCTTTGAGATGGACCCTGTGAAGGTTCAGACTGTGCAGGAATGGCCTAGGCCTATTGGTTTGAAATCTATACAGAGGTTTTTGGGTTTTGCCAATTATTACAGGAGATTCATTAAGAATTTTTCTGTAATTGTTAAACCTCTAACCGATCTCACCAGAAAGGTGCGAATACGACCCAGTGGACTACTGAGGCCATTGAAGCGTTTGAGTATCTCAAAGAGAGGTTCAGTTCTGCCCCTATCCTTATACAGCCTGATGAGACCAAACCTTTTTTGGTCGAGGTCGATGCTTCATCAGTGGGGGTCGGAGCAGTTTTGTCTCAGGAGAACAAGGGTGGAGTACATCCTTGTGCCTTCTTTTCGAAAAAAAATTCGAAAACCGAACTGAATTATGATGTTGGAAATCGGGAGTTGCTGGCTATTAAACTTGCGTTTGAACACTGGCGTCATTTTTTGGAAGGCGCTAGATTTCCTATTCAGGTTTTCACAGATCATAAGAATTTGATCTATCTGGATGCTGCCAAGCGCTTGAATGCCCGTCAAGCTAGGTGGGCACTTTTTTTTTCTCGGTTTCATTTTTCTGTTACCTATATCCCTGGTACTAAGAATGTTAAAGCCGATGCTTTATCTCGCAAGTTCTCTCCTACGGTCAGTGCCGAGGAGCAGGAGAGCATTTTGCAGAAAGGAGTTGTGGTGGCGGCATTGGACTCCGATTTGGAGAATGGGATTCTGAATGCTCAAGATGATGCTCCATCTAACACTCCCCATGGGAGGTTGTTTGTGCCTAGAGCCTTTAGGAAAGATTTGTTTGTGCAGTGTCATGAGTCTCGGTTGGCAGGTCGTCCAGGAGTTTCGGAGACCAAGAGACTTATCAGTCGCAGTTTTTGGTGGCCTGGATGGCAGAAGGAAGTCATCAAGTGGGTGCGTCAGTGTACTGTGTGTGCCAGGTTAAAGGCTTCACATACTCCTGCTGCGGGGTTGCTTTGCCCTCTGGAGGTTCCTAGTGCGTCTTAGACGCATCTCTCTATGGATTTTATTACTGATCTTCCTGTGTCTGAGGGTTTTACTGTCATCTGGGTGGTCGTAGACCGTTTTAGTAAGATGTGTCATTTGGTTCCATTCATTAAGTTGCCCTGCACCAAGACACTCGCTAAGGCGTTTGTTAAGGAGATTGTCAAGCTCCATGGCGTTCCCACGGATATTGTTTGTGATAGAGGACCTCAGTTTGTGGCTCGCTTTTGGCATGCTTTTTGTGACTGGTTGGGAGTTCATTTGTCATTTTCGTCTGGTTGTCATCCTGAGTCTAATGGACTGGTTAATCTGTAGGACCTTACACAGCTCCTTCATTACCTTGCTCATGAATAGGGTCCCTTGATCGGTTAGTATTTCCTTCGGCAGACCGCTCCTGGTGAATATATTGACAAGTTCTCTGGCTATGTACTTAGTCGATGAGTTCCTTAGCGGTACCGCTTCTGGATACCAGGTCACATAGTCCATGACCACCAAAATGTATTGGTGGCCCCGGGCTGATTTGACTAAGGGCCCCACTAGGTCCATTGCAATCCTCTCAAAGGGGACCTCTATCACAGGTAGTGGGATTAGTGGGCTACGGAAGTGGGAAGACGGAGTGGTTAACTGGCAGGTGGGGCAGGACCTACAATATCCTCTCCTGAGTTTTCTCGACCCCTAGGTGTCCCCCCAGAACATGTGAATGGGTCATATCTAATACCCTCCGTCGGTAGGGCCCCGGCACTAACAGCTGTTCCACTATCTCACCGCCCCTTAGTTTGGCCACCCGATATAACAACTCCCCCTGAACTGCAAAGTGGGGGAACCTGGTGTCGGCCCCCGGCTCTTGAGCAACCCCATTACATACAGTAACCTGGTCAAACGCCCCCTTTAAGGTCAGGTCCCGAACTTGAGCAGTCCCAAAGTTCTCTCCGGACACATCTAATTCAGGAAGCTCGGCCTCGTCGGTCACCATCTCACCCTCATTGCCAGCAAGGATGCACAGTGGGAACTCATCCACTTGAGACTTCGTCGGGGGTTCTTCCCTAGGGACCAAGCTTTGGCCCATGCTACATAGTCCGGTTCCCTTTCCCCACAAGTCCCAAAACAAAGAAAAATCACATCCCAGTAATACGGGATATATCAGGTCCTTTACCACCCCGACCTCGTGGGAATGGGCACCACACTCTTTTCCCACTGTCACTGTGGCCACGGGGTAGTGCTTGGCGTCCTCATAGATTTACCGAACGCCCACGGATTTGGTAGGGACCAACTGGTGGGGAAGGGTAGCTCTGATTAAGGTCACCAGACTCCCAGAGTCCAACAACAAAAAACAGGGATCCAGCAACAAACATCCAAATGAGAATCTGAATGTGTATTAAAACTTCATGTTTATTAGAATTCCTTTAAAATCATGCTGTTAAAATTGTGGATCCAAGGGATTACGCGTTTTGAACAAAAATATCCTTAGTCATAACCATGTCTCAGACAAATATGGTGCCAGAACCTCTGCCCACTGTTCTTGTGGAAGTCAATCTCGATCAGCCACCCTCTCAAAGACTGTCAGAAAGGCTTCTACATCATCCCAGGGGTCATCTTCTGCATGGCCCATCTTACCGCCTTCCTGACGTGTGAGTCATCAGTCGGCCCAGGGGGTGGGGCGGTTGCTCTACCCTGGATGGCATCCGCCAGAAACTGTATCTTCTTTTGCTGCTCCCGCTGGTGCTGCTGCTGTGCCTTTTGCTGCAAATGTTGCAGCAAGTTTGGTCGTCTCCTGTTGAGCTTGCTGCTGCTGTAGCTCCCGGTGCTGCTGTAATTGCTGCAGGTGCTGCTGGTGTTGCTGCGCTTGGCTCTGGACTAAATGCTTAATAAGCTCCTCCATGTTGCCGGACATCTGTGGCTGGCTGACGGCCTTCACCCAGGACATCCACCGTTCTCTATGGCAGGTACACGTGTTCCTGGAATCTTGCCCGTATTCTCCACCAATTGTGGTAAAGCGACTTGCTAGGCTTTCCAGAGGCAGGCACAGGACACACGGTTCGGGTTAACTTCCTGCTGGTTTATTGTATGGCATAAACTCCAGCAGCGTTCCACAAAAATAAACAGGCCCTCTCCGGGTTAACGGGAAAACAAAAGATAAAGTATAGCAGAGTCCATTAGCGAGGCTTTGCCCACTCAAAGTAGCACAGTGAAGTGCCCCAAACACCAGTCCTTCGGTGTTGCTCTCTGGCAAACACAGCCTGGAAAATTCACTCTCCAGACCACACACTACAGAAAAAAAAACAGTGACTGAGCATTTAAGCTTGCTCAGCTACACCCTGAGGGGACGTAGGGTGAATGACCTCCCACCCTCTTGCCATTCACATAAAAACACACCCTTTAGGAATTAACCCCCAACATATAACATGCTGGAGGAAAGTTTGTAGGTTTCAGTTGTACATAGAAGCAGTTTTCTCTTGCTACGTATAGCATAATCCCTTTTATCCAATTTCCTGATAAATAAGCCCTCATAATAAAGTGAATAGTGTATACCGAATATGATTATATTGAGGACTCACTATTGGTGGTGATTTATTCTGAAGAATAATATATTAGACAAATAAGCCCTCGATACACAACTGCCATAACAGAAGCACAAGCACTTTAATAGTTATGGCTCATAGAACCCAGCGCTGAATTATCAGAAACATCCAGTACTGTGTGATTTTAAGTGTGTGTTATCTTTTCCGTTATTATATCTAATAATCAAAATAAAAGTTATGTTTTATATTTCGGTCTTTATTAAGGGATCTCTATTTGCCTTTGGCAATTTGTGTGTACATGAAGTAAACCCTAAGCCGACCTTTGAACAGAGTTTTTGTGTGTCTGATCCACACAATGTTACTCCACATTATGAGCTAAAGAGGAGTTAAAAATAAGCAATTGCTGCCTATTTGCTTCTGTGCTGATCTGACACATGGACCCATCAGGTAAAGGGATGGAAGGAAGTTTTCTCTCCTCATGTTGAAAAATGACATTTTCTGCCACCTATTGATGAGAGAAAAAAAGTGATGAAGATTTACAAACTTCTAACATTAGTCAGTGAAAAACATACAGAACAAGGATGCAAATGTATCTTTTTTTTGACAATCCAATCATTTGAATGGGCCAGTTTTATCTGCAAATCAGATTACAATCAAACATGTCTCAAATTTCTTTTGTGAACCATCAGCATCAGAAAAGGTCCATAGACTATAATTATTATGTTTTTATAAGCAAAGAAAAGGAACACAATGCAAACTCTAAAATCAGACATTTAAATGGATGAGTTTGGTGGGCAAACAGGGTCTGACTGGAGCACCGGGACACTGGACGATTATCCGGTGGGCCAGGGTCCTTGGCAGGACCCTGAGCAGGACGTAGAGGGGGCCCACTGGTTTCAACTGAATGTGCGTCTGAGGACATTTCATTAATGATCAGTATTGTAATATTCGGTCACTATGTTGTAATATCTGGTCCGGTCATGGTGTGGTATTTATCCCTGTATGTGTTATTATTTGGTCACTATGTGGTGTGGACATGGTGTGGTGGTATTTCTCCCTTGTATGTGGAATTATTTGGTCGCTCTATGTTGGTAATATCTGGTCTGGTCATGGTGTGGCGATATTTCTCCCTTTTACACTATGTGGTATTGTTCGGTCACTATGTGGTGATCATATGGGGTCTGGTCACGGTGTGACAGTAGTTCTCCCTTCTATGTGGAATAATTTGGTCGCTATATGCTGCTAAAATCTGGTCTGGTCATGGTGTGGCGATATTTGTCCCTTATACAATATGTGGTATTATTCGGTCACTATGTGGTGGTAATATGTGGTCTGGTCACGGTGTGGCTGTATTTCTCCCTTCTACGTGGGATTATTCGGTCGCTTTATGCTGGTAATATGTGGTCTGGTCACAGTGTCGCGTTAGTTCTCCCTTGAATGTGGTATTATTGGTCTTGAAAAAGTGGATTGTGTTGTGTATAGCAGTCAATTGTTCTCTCAGATATTAATTAGGAGAATAATCTTTATTTAGATTTGTGATTAAATACTTGGAACAAGATGCACTTACAGGAAATCTACTGTGAAAACAAGTAATCACCTTTCCAAAGGATAAGTGATAAGGTATTGATTGGTGGGGGTCTGACTGCTGGGACCCGCACCGATTGGTAGAATGTGGAGCTTTTATCCCCACTAGACTGGAGCAGCATGTGCGACTTCACCACTGATCCATTCATTCCCTCAATGGCTGCGAGCGCTGCTCTTGTTTTTTTCTGGAAGCCCCAAAGAGAATAAATGGATCTGCGGTCAGACGTCCCACCTGCCGCTGCATTTTAAAATGGGGATAAAAGTGTCCTGTCAGGGATAAAACTTCCCAATTCTGATCAGTGCGGTTTCCAATGGTCGGACCCAAACGATCATTAAGTTATCACCAATCCTGAGGAGCCCATGGATCGGTGATAACTTGTTTTCACCATAGAAGCCCTTTAATGCAAGCTACCGTAATTGTACATCCCAGTTGTGCTGTGCGCACAGTAGATGTGCAGGAGCCGCCTGTGTTTTACAGTCGAGGTTCCACTATAACGGGGATAACGGCTAACAGGTATCTGCATCTAGCTGTAGGGTGGGCCCCAGTCTCCCCAGTCCGACGCTGTGGGCAAATATAACCTGGCTGGGCAATTGTAGCCAATTTTGCTGCAAAAAAAGAAAAGTCTTTTTACCTTTTTAACCATAACTTTCAATGTCTTGGATAAATGTGTAACCCTTTATTAAATTCTGCCTTTATTCTGGGGATCTCATGGTAGTAGAGCATACCAGAGGTTGACTATATTTTATTTTTTATTTATTTATTTTTTACAGAAAGATCCAGGTAAAGAAAAAAAAAAAAAAAGTAAAAAAAAATGGAAACCAAAAGAAAATAAACAGACCACACCTTTTTGGTAAATTGTTATACTTTGAGCAGCCCCATGATATAAGCTGGTGCAGGTCACTAATCAGACAAATCCACATGAATGAGTGTAAGAAGTGAATGCAGCACTCACCGCTATAATAAAACATTGTATTCCAGAATTAATAACCATCAGCTTCTCACAGAGGGAGGTCGGCGAGTGGTACATACAGCGCATTGTGAAAGGATTTGGCCCCCTTGAACTTTTCTACCTTTTGCCACATTTCTGGCTTCAAACATAAAGATATAAAATTCATATTTTTTTGGGAAGAATCAACAAGTGGGAATGAAATCTATTGGATATTTTAAACTTTTAAAAAAAAATAAAAAATGAAAAGTGGGACGAGCAATATTATTCAGCCCCTTTACTTTCAGTGCAGCAAACTCACTCCAGAAGTTCAGTGAGGATCTCTGAATGATCCAATGTTGTCCTAAATGACTGGTAACGATAACTAGAATCCACTGATCCAATGTTGTCCTAAATGACTGGTAACAATAACTAGAATCCACCTGTGTGTAATCAAGTCTCCGTATAAATGCACCTGCTGTGTGATAGTCTCAGGGTTCTGTTTCAAGGGCAGAGAGCATCATGAAGACCAAGGAACACACCAGGCAGGTCCAAGATACTGTTGTGGCGAAGTTCAAAGCCGGATTTGGATACAAAAAGATTTCCCAAGTTTTAAACATCTCAAGGAGCACTGTGCAAGCAATCATATTGAAATGGAAGGAGTATCAGACCAATGCAAATCTACCATGACCCGGCCGTCCCTCTAAACCAGTTTTTCCCAAACTCCAGTCCTCACGGATCCCCACAGGTCGTGTTTTCAGGATTTCCTTAGTATTGCATAGGTGAAGGAAGTATCATCAAGGCATCAGGAATTCTCTCACCTGAGCAATACTATGGAAATCCTGAAAACATGACCTGTGGGGTCTGTGAGGACTGGAGTATGGGAAACACTGCTCTAAACTTTCATCTCGAACAAGGAGAAGACTGATCAGAGATGCAGCCAAAAGGCCCATGATCACTCTGAATGAACTGCAGAGATCTAGAGCTGAGGTGGGTTAGTCTGTCTATAGGACAACAATCAGTTGTACACTGCACAAATCTGGACTTTATGGAAGAATGGGAAGAAGAAAGCCATTTCTCAAAGATATCCATAAACAGTCTCGTTTGAAGTTTGCCACAAGCCACCTGGGAGACACACCAAACATGTAGAATAAGGTGCTCTGGTCAGATTAAACCAAAATCGAACTTTTTGGCCACAATGGAAAACGATATGTTTGGCGTAAAAGCAACACAGCTCATCACCCTCAAAACACCATCCCCACTGTCGAACATGGTGGTGGCAGCATCATGGTTTGGGCCTGCTTATCTTCAGAAGGGACAGAGAAGATGGTTAAAATTGATGGGAAGATGGATGGAGCCAAATACAGGACCATTCTGGAAGAAAATCTGTTGGAGTCTGCAAAAGACCTGAGACTGGGACGGAGATTTATCTTCCAACAAGACAATGATCCCAAACATAAAGCAAACTCTACAATGGAATGGTTAGAAAATAAACGTATCCAGGTGTCAGAATGGCCAAGTCAAAGTCCAGACCTGAATCCAATCGAGAATCAGAGGAAAGAGCTGAAAACTGCTGTTCACAAACGCCCTCCATCCAACCTCAATGAGCTCGAGCTGTTTTGCAAGGAAGAATGGGCAAGAATTTCAGCCTCTCGATGTGCAAAACTGATAGAGACATACCCCAAGCGACTTGCAGCTGTATTCGCAGCAAAAGGTGGCACTACAAAGTATTAACTCAAGGGGGCCAAATCCTTTCACAATGCACTGTATAGGCGACGGCAGTATTGTGTATTTGCAGGATTCCAGGCCAGTATCTGCCACCCGCTGTATTTCCCATGTGAGAAGCTCTGATATTTTATTACAGGGAAACTGTCATCAGGTTTTTGCTCTGTAATCTAAAAGCAACAAGTCGGGGCAGAGGACCTTATCCCAGCGATGTGTCACTTGCTGGTCTGCATGATGGCATTTTGATATAATCCCTCTTTTATCTGCTGCAGATCTAGCAGTTCCCTGAATTCACAGATTATGTAGAGACCAATGCGGGAAAGTTAACCCAAATGTTCTAGAAGTCAGCATTGGATTTTCTGCTTTCAGATCACCTCACAGACCAATGTAAGTTAAGGGACAAGTTCAGATGACTGTTTATCCCACTGTTTTTTCAAAGAAATTTGCCATTAAAACTCATGCATACAGTACAAAAAGAAATAGATGCCACAACCAGGGCCGGCTCCAGGATTTCATGGGCCCCGGGCAAAAGTCTCAGTGGGCCCCTTTCACACCTACCACGATTCATGATGCACAGAAATATAGGTATAGTACAATGCTAAAGATTTCACTGACTTCTCACATTACATGAGTGATATCTATTGTAAAGTCTACAAGAGCTCAGAAACCGGCGAATCCTCCCAGCGCACAGTGCAGACAATATAGTCCTCTTTACAGTATTATGGGCCCACGTAGTCCTCCATATACAGTATTATGGGCACCACATGGTCCTCCACACAGTATTATGGGCACCACGTGGTCCTCCATATACTGTATTATGGGCACCACGTGGTCCTCCATATACAGTATTATGGGCACCACGTGGTCCTCCATATATAGTATTATGGGCACCACGTGGTCCTCCATATACAGTATTATGGGCACCACGTGGTCCTCCATATACAATATTATGTGCACCACGTGGTCCTCCATATACAGTATTATGGGCACCACATGGTCCTCCACACAGTATTATGGGCACCACATGGTCCTCCACACAGTATTATGGGCACCACATGGTCCTCCATATACAGTATTATGGGCACCACGTGGTCCTCCATATACAGTATTATGGGCACCACGTGGTCCTCCATATACAGTATTATGGGCACCACATGGTCCTCCATATACAGTATTATGGGCACCACATGGTCCTCCACACAGTATTATGGGCACCACATGGTCCTCCACACAGTGTTATGGGCAGCACATGGTCCTCCATACAGTATTATGGACACCACATGGTCCTCCATACAGTATTATGGACACAACATGGTCCTCCATACAGTATTATGGACACCACATGGTCCTCCATGTAGTATTATGGACACCACATGGTCCTCCACATACAGTATTATGGGCACCACATGGTCCTCCACACAGTATTATGGGCACCACATGGTCCTCCACACAGTATTATGGACACCACATGGTCCTCCATACAGTATTATGGACACCACATGGTCCTCCATACAGTATTATGGACACCACATGGTCCTCCATACAGTATTATGGGCAGCACATGGTCCTGCATCCAGTACTATGGGCACCATATATTGCTCCATACAGAATAATGAACCGCATATAATGCTCCATACAGTATGATCCCCATATATTGCTCCATTCAGTATAATGGACCCCATATATTGCTCCATAAAGTAAAATGAGCCCCATATATTGCTCCATACATAATGGGTACCATATAATGCTCCATACAGAATAATGGAGCCCAAATATTGCTCCATAAAGTATGGGCCCCATATATTGCTCCATACAGTATGGGCCCTATATATTGCTCCATAAATAGTGGGCCCAATATATTGCTCCATAAAGAATAGGCCCCATATAATGCTCCATAGATAATGGGCCCTATATATTGTTCAATAGATAATGAGCCCCATATAATACTCCATACATAATGGGCCCCATATATTGTTCAATAGATAATGAGCCCCATATAATACTCCATACATAATGAGCCCCATATATTGTTCAATAGATAATAAGCCCCATATAATACTCCTTACATAATGAGCCCCATATAATACTCCTTACATAATGAGCCCCATATAATACTCCTTACATAAAAAAAAAATCAAATACTCACCGCTCCTTGCTGGCCGCAGGCCTGTCTCATCAGCGTCTTCCGACTCTCTGCACTGGGACTGATCAGCAGAGGGCGCTCTGTAGTGACGTCATCGTGCCCTCTGCCCTGAGATGTCACAGAGTAAGAAGACGCAGAAGACAGAGGAGCAGCAGAGGAACAGGGAGAGGTAAGTATTGCAAACAGTTTAAAGCACTGAGGAACGCCCAGTGCAAGTGCCCATTCGCTGGCATCAGGCCCCGCTGACTCATGGGCCCCATAGCGCGCTGGTGTCCCAGAGGGTGAGTGGGCCCCCTGCTCGCTCAGGGCCCAGGCACTTGCCCGGGTGGTGATGCCGGCCCTGGGTACAACACATACGGCACCTGTTTTTAACTGATCCGCTGCAATGATTATGTAGGAAACTGTATTCATTTACAATCATCCACAGCGTGAGAGAAAACAGATACAACATTACTGAATAAACAGAAACCCTGCAAGTATAAGAAAATGATTTTATTAAAAATATTTTGCATATCAATCCAGTTTGAAAAAAAATAACTTATTAAGCATTTTTTGCAACGTAGCAGTCCACATCTGACAGACTCCTGTAACTCTGGACACAGTATAATAGTGTGGCCGCTGTTCTCTAGCAGGACCCTCTAATGATAGAAGCAGGACGGCATACTGGATCTCGCACAACGCTACCTGCATGCCATCTGATTTGCTAAGTGCTCCAGCCGTATAAAGATCACTATGTATACAATATACTCCAAAAAGATGTCAGGGATTACTGTGAAGTAAAAATATTGTCGCCCCCATTGAGCAGGAATGATTAGAGATGGACAAGCTCCAGTTGGCAGACAGTCAGTGATGGCGGAGAGCTGATCATCTTTACTCGCTGCTCATTAGGAAAGTGGTCGCTTTCTGAAACCATTTGACTCTGAACTCGGCGTCAGACGGCATTATGTAAGAGGCCAATGTCTGAGTGGTTTTTGTGTCCGTTTGTCCTTCCTCTGTTCTTTCTGCCAAAAGATCCTCACCCATAACCTAAGGACTAAAATAAAGTTGAATTGTTACTAATATTATTTTTGTAAATTTAGCACATGAATTGAATTTCATGTATTAAAAGAAAACTTTCCCTCCGATGTCCACAAAACTGAGCGCCACTACATAAGCCACAAATAGTCTCCCCTCTCTCTCCCAGTCTGTGCAGCGGACGGGAACCATTTAAATGGGTGCAGGGCCGATTTTAGATAAAGTGGGGCCCTGGGGAAAAGTTTAAAGTGGGGTCCCAAATGCTGACATACAGCACCGCACAAACATTTAGCTTGTATTTACATGCGCTGAGATCAGGCCGCTAAACGAGCGCAATCCACAATACTGAAGCCGTTCGACGCTTGTTTCCCGACCTCTTTACACCAGCTGAGGAAGAATGATGGATACAGAACAATCACTAATAGACCAATCTGTCCCCATACAGCATCATGTTATCAGCAGCACATCTGCAGCTTACACCGGCCGATGTGCTGCTGAGAACAAGGATTTTTGTTCTGGCATAAACAATCCAATTACTCGATGAATAGGCAGCATTTTGCTGGTTTAGTATAATACATGCCATAGTCCTCCATATTTTATAATGTGCCCCACAGCCCCCCATATTGTATAATGAGGCCCATAGTCCTCCATATAGTATAATATACTCCCCACAGCCCTCCATATTGTATAATGTGCCCCACAGCGTTCAATATTGTATAATGTGGCCCATATTCCTCCAAATAGTATAATACACTCCCCATAGCTCTCTATATAGTATAATGCACCTCATAGTTCTCCATATAGTATAATGCACCTCATAGCCCTCCATATAGTATAATGCACCTCATAGCCCTCCCTATAGTATAATATACTCCCTATAGTCCTTCATATAGTATAATGCACTCCCCATAGTCTTTCATATTGTATAATGTGCCCCACAGCCCTCCATATTGTATCATGTGGCCCATATTCCTCCAAATAGTATAATACACTCTCCATAGCTCTCTATATAGTATAATGCATCTCATAGTTCTCCATATAGTATAATTCACCTCATAGTCCTCCATATAGTATAATGCACCCCATAGCCCTCCATATTGTATAATGCCGCCCATATTCCTCAATATAGTAAATACATTCCCCATAGCCCTCCATATAGTATAATACACTGCCCCATAGCCCTCCATATAGTATAATACACTGCCCCATAACCCTCCATATAGTATAATATACTGCCCCATAGCCCTTCATATAGTATAATACACTCCATATAGTATAATGCACTCCCCAAAGTCTTCAATATTGTATAATGTGCCCCACAGAGCTCCATATTGTATAATGTGACCCATATTCCTCCAAATAGTATAATACACTCCCCGTAGCCCTCCACATAGTATAATGCACCTCATAGTTCTCCATATAGTATAATGAACCTCATAGTCCGCCATATAGTATAATACACTCCCCATAGCCCTCCATGTAGTATAATGCACTCCCCATAGCCCTCCATATAGTAAAATGCACTTCATAGTCCTCCATATAGTATAATACACTCCCCATAGCCCTCTAAATAGTATAATGCACTCCCCAAAGTCCTCCATATAGTATAATATACGGTCCATAGTCCTCCATATAGTATAATGCACTCCCAATAGTCCTCGATATAGTATAATGTGCCCCACAGCCCTCCATATTGTATAATGTGGCCCATATTCCTCAATATAGTATAATACATTCCCCATAGTCCTCCATATAGTATAATACACTGCCCCACAGCCCTCCATATAGTATAATACACTGCCCCATAGCCCTCCATATAGTATAATGCACTCCCTATAGACCTCCCTATAGTATAATGTACTCCCCATAGTCCTCCATATTGTATAATGTGGCCCATATTCCTCCAAATAGTATAATACACTCCCCATAGCCCTCCACATAGTATAATGCACCTCATATAAATCCATATAGTATAATACACTTCCCATAGCCCTCCATATAGTATAATGCACCTCATAGTCCTCCATATAGTATAATACACTCCCCATAGCCCTCCATATAGTATAATACACTCCCCATAGCCCTCCATATAGTATAATGCACCTCATAGTCCTCCATATAGTATAATACACTCCCCATAGCCCTCCATATAGTATAATACACTCCCCATAGCCCTCCATATAGTATAATGCACCTCATTGTCCTCCATATAGTATAATGCACCTCATTGTCCTCCATATAGTATAATGCACTCCCCATAGCCCTCCATATTAGTATAATGCACCTCATAGTCCTCCATATAGTATAATACACTCCCCATAGCCCTCCATATAGTATAATACACTCCCCATAGCCCTCCATATAGTATAATGCACCTCATAGTCCTCCATATAGTATAATACACTCCCCATAGCCCTCCATATAGTATAATATACTCCCCATAGTCCTCCATATAATGGAATGCACCTCATAGTCCTCCATATAGTATAATGCACTCCCTATAGCCCTCCATATAGTATAATGCCACTCCCTATAGCCCTCCCTATAGTATAATGCACTCCCTATAGCCCTCCCTATAGTATAATGCACTCCCTATAGCCCTCCCTATAGTATAATGCAGTCTCCATAGTCCTTCATAGTGTATAATGCATTCTCCTCAGTCCTTAATAGAGCATAATGCAGCCTCCCTATAGTATAATGCAGCCAAACATATAGTACATATAATATAATGCAACCCATAGTCCTCGATAAAGTATAATTCGGCCCCAACCATAGAGTATAATTCAGCCACTCCATACAGTATAATACAGCCCCCAAGTTCTGCAGTATTATGGTCACCACGTATAAAAAACAAATACATACAATACTCACCTCTCCTCGTTCTCCAGCTGCTCCATGCTCTGCAGAGCGTCTCAGCAGCTCCACTCTGCAGGCACAGTCATTCCCCCGCTGCCGATACAGTTCAATGCGCGATGCGGGGGGACGAACTCACAGGCCCTATAGCGGCACGCCACGGGCTGGAGGCCCCAGGCAGATGCCTAGTCTGCCTGCCCTTACGCTGGCCCTGAATGAGTGTCTCATGCTGGGGACGTGTTTTTCTGCTTTTTTTCTTGCCATAGTACAAATTCTATTCAGTAGGACTATCAGCTGTGTATCCACCTGACTTCTGCACAACACAACTGATGGTCCCAACTCCATTTATAAGGCAAGAAATCCCACTTATTAAACCTGACAGGGTACACCTGTGAAGTTAAAACCATTTCCGGTGACTACCTCTTGAAGATCATCAAGAGAATGCCAAAAGTGTGCAAAGCAGTCATCAAAGCAAAAGGTGGCTACTTTGAAGAACCTATAATATAAGACATATTTTTAGTTGTTTCACACTTTTTTGTTAAGTATATAATTCCACATGTGTTAATTCATAGTTTTGATGCCTTCAGCGTGAATGTACAATTTTCATAGTCATTGAAAATACAGAAAAATCTTTAAATGATAAGGTGGGTCCAAACTTTTGGTCTGTTACTGTATATATCCAGGATGTGTGATCAAGGGGTGTCATACATACCAGAATGGGGGATCAAGGGGTGTCATGCATACCAGGATGGGTGATCAAGGGATGCCATGCATACCAGGATGGGGGATCAAGGGGTGCCATGCATACCAGGATGGGGGATCAAGGGGTGCCATGAAAACTAGGATGGGGATCAGGGGGTGCCATGCATACCAGGATGGTAGATCAAAGGGGTGCCATGAATACCAGGATGGGGGATCAATGGGTGCCATGCATTCCAGGATGGGGATGAGGGCCACGTATACCAAGATGGGATGGGGGCCACATATACCAGGAAGGAGGGACCATACATACCAGGATGGAGGATATTAACAGAATTCGGGGACATTACCCCAATACCAATGTCAGCAGCAGACTCCTATTAGACAAAGATAGCCCAAGTATACATAAAATGCAGTTTTTAAAAGGAAGGTTTTTATGATTAAGGGAAAAGGAAATACAAACCTACAGGGCCCTGTGTGAAAAAAGTGATGCCCCTCCCTCCTTAAAACATAAATGAACTGTGATTTGTCACATCTTTGGGAAGCTGAGTTCAATTTCCGTAGCCCCACACAGCCCTGTTTACTACCACACCTGTTATCAATCAAGAAATCACTTAAATAGGACATGCTTGACAAAGTGAAGTAGAACAAAAGATCCTCTAAAGCTAGACATCATGCTGCGATCCAAAGAAATTCAGGACCAAATGAGAAACAAAGTAATTGAGATCTATCAGTCTGGAAAAAGTTCTAAAGCCATTTCTAAAGATTTGGGACTCCAGCGAACCACAGTGGGAGTCATTATCCACAATAGGCAAAAATATGGAACAATGGTGAACTTTCCTAGGCGTGGCCGGCGGATCAAAATTACCCCAAGAGCGCAGCAATGACTCATCCAAGAGGTCACAAAAGACCCCACAACAACATCCAGAGAACTGCAGGTCTCACTTGCCTCAGTTAAGGACAGTGTTCATGACTACAAATGACACGCATAGCAGAGTTCCAAGACGAAAACCACTGCTGAGCAATAAGAACAAAGGCTCATCTCAGTTTTGGCAGAAAACATCTTGATGATCGCCAAGACTTTTGGGAGAATTCTCTGTGGACTGACAAGACAAAAGTTGAACTTTTTGGAAGGTGTATGTCCCATTACATCTGGCGTAGAAGTAACACTGCATTTCAAAAAAGGAACATCATACCAACAGTAAAATATGGTGGCGGTAGCGTGATGGTCTGGGAATGTTATGCTGCTTCAGGACCTGGAAGACTTGCTGTGGTAAATGGAACCATGAATTCTGCTGGTTAACCAAAAAATCCTGAAAGAGAATGTCTGGCCATCTGTTCATGACCTCAAACTGAAGTGCACTTGGGTTATGCAGCAGGACAATGATCCAAAACACAGGAGTAAGTCCACCTCTGAATGGCTTAAGGAAAACAAAATTAAGACTTTGCAGTGGCTTAGTCAAAGTCCTGACTAGTGTTGAGCGAGCACTAAAATACTCGGGTGCTCGAAGCTCGGGCCGAGCTCGCCGTGATACTCGGGTGCTCGACACGAGCAACGAGCCCAATGTTATTCTATGGGAGACTCGAGCATTTTTGCGGTGGCACCCCCGGCAATCTTTTAAAAGCCTAGCAAGTGCCCAAAACGATAGTGACAGTGCTCAAATGACATGGGGACAGCATGGGGATCGCCCCAGGAAGCACTTCTGACCCCCAGGTCACTGCTGTCAACAACGTGGTCAGAGGTATTAAGCCACTTTTACAGGCTCACAATAAAACGAAAGTGAAACTTTTTTCCTGTGAAATATGTTAAGGAACATCCTTTCCAGGGAAAAGACTTGTGTATAAGTTAAAATAAATGACCAAAAACAAAAATACTCCTCCACACCTTCGGCTATGTTCACAAGTAGCATTTTTTATGCGTTTTTGCACTTTTGTATTGCTTTCAACTATGACAAATGCATTCACCGGGAAATGTCATTTTAACATTTTACAACCTTATCTGGCCATCTGCTGTGTGACACATGCATAAAGTGCTGAAAAGACATGGGAACAGCATGGGGAAGACCCCTGGAAGCATCTCTGACTCCCAGGTCACTGTCTAAAAGTGTGCCCATCATAAGTGATCCTTGCCGCATCAGAAGATGCAGACTTGCAACTATCCCCATGCAAGTTCTAGTCCCAGGGCAGTGTTCAATTGTACCTCCCCCATTCCTTGCAATACAAGCGCAAGTATGCAGCCTGCCACCCACCCACCCCCAGGCTGCAATACCATACTGCTAGCTTGCTTGAACTTGAAATTGCGCCTTTTAGGCTTGTGGAGGCGGAATCTGGCCACCACGTCATGGCTGTGTTGGCGGCCTGGAATCCATACTCAGTCCCCAGCCGCCCGGCGGCCGGGTGTCCATACTCAGTCCCCAGCCGCCCCGCGGCCGAGTGTCCACACGGTCCCCAGCCGCCTGGGGGCAGTCGGGTGTCCATAAACGGTCCCCAGCCGCCCCCATTTCTCCTTGGAACATCCCCCCACACACTTTTCTTAGCCCGGCCTGCTTTAGGCAGCATTGGACGAGCCCACCAGAGAACCAGACTCCTCCGGTGGGCCCTGACTTCTCCATCGGTGGAGTTGAGAGTGCCAAGGTGAGGAGCATGATGATGATGACAGAAGTTAGCATCTGCTATGTTTTCTTTTAATGCAAGTGTAAGTGTGCAGCCTGCCACCCACCCACCCCCAGACTGCAATTCATACTGCTAGCTTGCACTTGAAATGGGGCCTTTTAATTTAGAGGAGGCCGAAGCTGGCCACTACCTCATGGCTGCTTCGGCAGCGAGGTATCCATACTCAGTCCCCAGCTGCCCCTATTTGTCCTGGTGTGCCTTATACATAAGATTAAGCGCGTATACCAAAACATTACCTGTGCCCTCCCCAGTGCATTTAGTGGGAAGGAGAGCCTATTCCGCTGTAGTGTGTGCATGCCAAACTCCTGTTCATGGTACATGCGAAGATGCCTCTCACCTTGCACCTGTCGTTGCAGACTTGCAACTATCCCCATTCAAGTCCTTGTCCCAGGGCAGTGTTCAATTGTACCTCTCCCATTCCTTGCAATGCAAGCGCAAGTATGCAGCCTGCCACCCACCCACCCCCAGGCTGCAATACCATACTGCTTGCTTGCTTGCACTTTAAATTGGGCCTTTTAGGCATGTGGAGGCGGAATCTGGCCACCACGCCATGGCTGTGTCGGCGGCCTGGTATCCATACTCAGTCCCCAGCCGCCTGGTGGCTGGGTGTCCCCGCTTGCTCCCCAGCCTCCAGGGGGTGGCCGGGTGTCTATATTCGGTCCCCAGCCACCCCTATTTGTACCGGTAACCTTTCCCACACTTGTCTTAGCCTGGCCTGCTTTAGGGCAGCATTGGCCGAGCCCACCGGACTATCAGACTCCTCCGGTGGGCCCTGGCTT
The DNA here is from genome assembly GCF_046119375.1 of Phyllobates terribilis. Lineage (NCBI taxonomy): Eukaryota > Metazoa > Chordata > Amphibia > Anura > Dendrobatidae > Phyllobates > Phyllobates terribilis. Next base: position 3,455,786 of record NW_027362951.1, on the reverse strand, counting down.
CTCCATCAGGGGAGTTGAGAGAGCCAAGGTGAGGAGCATGATAAGGATGATAGAAGTTAGCATCTGCTTTGTTTTGTTGTAATGCAAGCGCATGTATGTAGTAGCGGCTAGGCCTGAGGAGGTCAGCGTTTTGGCGCATATCCTACCTCCTCCGAGGATTGCTGGATGTTTTCCTGCTACTATCCAAGTTCTATGACTCCCGTTAAAACAAAGCTTCAGGTGATAAATGATGGATGAGGTAGTGGCAAAGGAGAAAGAGCAGGAGGAACAGGGACCATTCACATCAATATCAGGCCAGTCAACCAGATATGTCTTGTAGGATATGTTTCTGTAACAAAAGGAGCGGTTCGGCTGCACAGTTATAGGGCATACAGTGAGCGCAATGCCTACCAAAAATTTCGAGGCACTCCAATGCCCCTTGGAAATGACATGGAGGTCAGAGGGCGTTAACTAAACCTTTTTTTCCATTTATAGCAACTGGGTCTCCTGTGCACTGTTGGCCTAAGCAGTGAATGGAATGCTTTCCAAAAATTATGAGGTACTGCAATGCCCCTTACAAGAGCCATGTGTGGCACCCCAGGGGTCTGGTCACCACAGTAATAGAGATTACGTTGGAGAGCAAGTGGGAGGTTTCCTGGTCAGGATCCCTTAAACATGCAACATCCTCCTGCCCCAGTCCTGGGAGGGGAGAATTCTGCCCTTATAAACTGGATCTGGGGTGGGGTTGAGTGAGTCAGAGAACAGTCAGAGTCAGAGTGAGAGCAAGGGAAAGTAACAGCAAGGAGCTCTGTAGGAGCTTGGAGCTAAAGACGAGGGGCTGGAAGCTGAGCAGAGCTCGCCCTGGCAGAAGACAATAGGAACCGGACACAGGAGTCCGAAGCTGTGAGGACTTATATATCCAGCAGCAGAAACCAGCCGGCAGGGGATTTCAGGTCCTCTGGCCATAGAAGCCCGGAGGCTCAGTCACAAGCAAGGGACCAGCACCGCCGTCGTGGAGCGGAGGCTAACAGAAGTCCCCAAGTCACCAGCCATACGGGTGAGCACTACACGGTACACTCAGGGACGTGGGCTACTTCTACCCGCTTACAGCAAGGTAGCCAGGAAGAGTGCAGACAGACGGGGAGGCCTACAACTCCACCTGGCCAGGGGAACTCCTGCTTGCTCACAGACTGACCAGGCCTCTTATGCTAGCCAGTACTCCCGGGAGGGTCTACCTTATAATCATCAGTAAAGACCCTGAACTGCATTGCGAAGACTCTGAGTCATTCCTGCTGCGCTCGTGCACCATCACCCCCATCATCCACACTCACTGCCCTGAGGCTATACTTCTCCCGAGGGGAGTTATCCCATTTTATGCTGCACACACAACACCAGCCTCAGCGGTCTGCCTCGCAGCGGTGGTACTCCCTGACCGCAATCCACGGGTGGCGCAGTCGGACAATTAACCTCAAAACCTAAGAAAGATTGCCACTGGTTTGACCAGCCTGAGCCACGGGACCGGGTCACCACCACGGAGACTACAGACCCCAGAGACCCGGCACCGGGTATCCCACACACGTGTACAAACGGCCCAGGGGGCGCGTCACATGCAGTACAGCATATTACAAACATAAGTCCCATTATTGGGGAGTGGGTGTCCCATAGTATTTGCTTATGCCTTGCAAGCAAAAGCTGCCAAAAATTAGGACGGAGCAACTTGCAATGCCCCTTACAAGAGCCATGCAGTACAGCATATTACAAACATAAGTCCCATTATTGGGGAGTGGGTGTCCCATGGTATTTGCTTATGCTTTCCCAGCAAAAGCTGCCAAAAATTAGGACGGAGGAACTTGCAATGCTGGCACCCTGGTGGTATAGTGGTGGTGGAGGCTGAGGATAAGGAGAAGAAGATTAAACAGCCGAAACGAGGAAGCGTATACCCATGTGTGGGTGTGAAGCGGTGCATGTGAATACACCTCCCGAAATAACACAGTGAATTTGACTTTATGTTACTCTGCTGTCATTTGGTGGTGATGAGAAGTCTGGCCCAATCCAGCCCTTGTTCATTTTGATAAGGGTCAGCTTGTCAGCATTGTCAGTTGACAGGCGAGTGCGCTTATCAGTTATAATTCCCCCAGCGGCACTAAAAACACGCTCCGATAACACGCTAGCGGCAGGGCAGGCCAGGACCTCCAAGGCGTACAGAGCGAGTTCATTCCAAGTGTCCAGCTTGGATACCCAATAATTAAAAGGCACAGAGGAATCACGGAGGACGCTGGTACGATCGGCAAGGTACTCCCTCACCATCTTTTGAAACTTTCCACTCCTTGTGAGAGTACCCCGCGCCTCAGGGCCTGTAAGCTGGGCGGGTGTCAGAAAACTGTCCCAGAACATTGACAGTGTTCCCCTGCCTCTGCTGGATTGGAGTTGCATCTCTCTCACCTGTACACCTTGGTTGGGCAATGAACTGTGACCTCTGCTGCTAGCGTGTTCAGATGGGAATTTTTTTAAGAGTTCTGCAGCAAGGGCCTTCTGGTATTGCCCCATTTTTGTAGACCTCTCCACCTCAGGAATAAGAGAGTGAAAGTTCTCCTTGTAGCGGGGGTCTACAAGTGTCACCAACCAGTAATGACTGTCACCCAACATTTTGACAACGCGAGGGTCACGGTTAAGGCAGCGTAACATAAAGTCAGCCATGCGTGCCAGACTGGTAACGGGCAAGATTTCCGTGTCCTCACCAAGATGACGACTGACCATGCTCTCCTCCTCCTCTTCCTCCTCCCCCCTGTCCTCAGGCCACCCACGCTGAACCGACGGTATGACACTTGTACAGGTACTACCGTCTACAACGCATGATAGCAGCTCCTGTTCTTCCTCCTCCTCCTCCTCCTCTCCCTCATTGTCCCCCAATGCACGTTGGGATGAGATGAGGCTGGGCTGTGTGTAATCGCCCACTACGGCTTCTTGATCCATCTCATCATACTCTGGCTGCAATGCCTCCTCTTTAATTCTCTGCAGAGAGCGTTGCAAAAGACAGACAAGTGAGATGCTGACACTAATGATGACGTCATCGCCACTCACCATCTTGGTGGCCTCCTCAAAGTCTGTCAGGATGGTACATATGTCAGACATCCAGGTCCACTCCTGAGGTCTTATTCGTGGAGTCTGACCTGAATATCGACGGCCTTGTTGCAGCTGGTACTCCACAACTGCTCTCTTCTGCTCACAAATCCTTTGCAACATGTGGAGGGTAGAGTTCCAACGTGTGGGGACATCACACACCAGTCGGTGTGCCGGAAGCTGCAAACGCTGCTGCAACACAGCAAGGGCGGCGGAAGCTGTAGCCGACTTGCGAAAATGAGCTGACAGGCGGCGTACTTTCACGAGCAGATCTGGCAACTCGGGGTACGATTTAAGAAACCGCTGAACCACGAGGTTAAGCACATGAGCCAGGCATGGTACGTGTGTGATCTCACCTCGCCTCAGAGCCGCCACCAGGTTACGGCCATTGTGACACACGACCATGCCGGGATGTAGATTCAGCGGTCTCAGTCACAGATCTGCCTGCTCTTTCACAGCTGTCCACAACTCACAAGCAGTGTGAGGTTTATCACCTAAGCTTATGAGTTTCAGCACAGCCTGTTGCCGCTTGGCGGAGGCAGTACTGCAATGCTTCCAGCTTGTAACTGATGTGGTGATATCTGAGATGGAGGCTGAACATGAGGAGGAGGAGGATGCGCAGGAGCTGTACACTGTGGGGGCAACTCTGACTGACATAGGGCCCGCAATCCTCGGTGTGGGGAGGATGTGTTCCGTCCCAAGGTCCGACTGGGTCCCGGCTTCCACTATGTTTACCCAGTGTGCCGTCAGAGAGATGTACCGTCCCTGGCCACAAGCACTTGTCCACGTGTCCGTTGTCAGGTGGACTCTCCCAGTAACTGCGTTGTTGAGGACACGGCAGATGCTTTGGGACACGTGCTTGTGTAGTGCGGGGATGGCACACCGGGCAAAATAGTGTCGGCTGGGGACCGAGTACCGAGGGACGGCCACCGCCATAAGATTGCGGAAGGATTCCGTCTCCACCAGCCTAAAAGGCAGCATTTCCAATGCAAGCAGTCGTGAAATGTGCGAATTTAGGACTGTGGCGGTGGGACATGGACGTGGACGTTGATGCTGTTTCTTGAGAAACTGCCATAACAAGTGAAGACTGAGAGGAGGGGGCATCTTTACATGCAGTATGGACAGGGGATTGCCTTGCACACACAACAGGGGGTTCTATTGCACGCACAACAGTGGAAGAAGCAGTGGTGACACCCGCTGACACTGGTCGTGGACCCTGGGTTTCGCCCCACAAAGTCGGGTGCTTTGCTGCCATGTGCCTGATCATGCTGGTGGTGGTCAGGCTGGTAGTTTTGTCACCCCTGCTGATGCTGGCATGGCAGGTGGAACATACGGCCTTTTTGGGGTTATCAGCAGAGTCTTTAAAAAAATTCCAGACTCTGGAAGACCTACCGCTTGTACTGGCAACGTCCCTCGTGTTGGTGTTACGGGTAACGGTTGCCTGCCTTCTGTCTGCGGCCACCACACTGCTTCTTCCTGCCTGTTGGGGTACTCTGCCTCCCTCCCCCTGTGTGCTGCTGGCCTCACTCTGCATGTCCTCCTTCCACGTTGGGTCAGTTACTAGATCATCCACCACCTCCTCCTCTTCCACTTGCGCACCACGATCCTCCTCCTCACTTCCTGGCAATTGTGTCTCGTCATCGTCCACCTCTTGTGACAGATTGCCAACGTCGACTTCCTGTGGCCTTGGCTGTTCAAATATTTGGGCATCGCAACATGGGATCTCCTCTTCCACCACTTCAAGCGTATCAGGCGAGGGGCCCAAATATGGAAATGGACCAGTGAAAAGCTCTTCAGAGTGTCCAAGTGTGGGATCACTTGCTGTCTGACGACACTCGACATGATGGGAGGAAGGAGCATCAGGGTGAGGAGGAGTATGCGGTCGAGACTCACGGCTACTAAGAGTTGACCGTGTGGAAGACAGACCGGAGGTGGTGGTGCCCAGGTAACTGGAAGTATTGTCTGCTATCCAATTAATAACCTGTTCACACTGATCAGTTCTCAATACTAGTGTTGTTCTGTGCTTCCCTAGTAATTCGGTCAAGAAGTGGGAGCGAGAAGATGTGGCTGTTGGTTGTGGCACATTTTCACCTTGGCCACGGCCCCGTCCTCTGCACGAACCATCACCAGAACGTCCACTTCCACGTCCCTTGCCACGCGCCTTGCCCATTGTAAATGAAGTAAAATAGCTTACACTTGCACTATCAATGGAAAAAGGGTAATAAAGAGTAGATTAGAACCGTGGAAGAGGAAAACCACAGTTATTGTTTACTGGGGTATACCACACTTTTTTAAATAGAGATATTTGCGGCTGAACAGTGAGCGACACACTCAAACTGCTTTTTTTTTAGACACCAAAGGCCCAAAACTGGATAGTACAGCGATTTGACCTGTGGAACTGCGAAACCACACTGGGATGTCGGGCCTACACAAGACTATTTTCAACAGATATATTTTTGTGTCACAACAGTCAGGAGACACTACTGTTTTTCTTTACGGAAAAAACTACCAAAACCTGAATAATAGAGATTTTTTACCGTGGAACAGCAAAACCACAGTTATAATTTACTGGTGTATACCAGGCTTTTTAAAATATATATATATTTGCGGCTGAACAGTGAGCGACACACTCAAACTGTTTTTTTTAGATACAAATGGCCCAAAAGTGGATAATACAGAGGTTTGTACCGTGGAACTGCAAAACCACACTTGTATTTCTCGGGCCTACACCAGACTATTTTCAACAGATATATTTGTGTCTGAAAAATCAGGGAGACACTATTTTTCATTTTTTTTACAGCAAAAAATGCAAAAAGCAGGATAATAGAGATTTTTTACCGTGGAACAGCAAAAGCACACTTCTGTCTCTCTGGCCTACACCAGACTATTTTCAACAGATATATTTAAAAATCAGGGATACACTATTATTATTTTTATACAGCAAAAAATGCCAAAAACAGGATAATAGAGATGTTTTACCGTGGAACATCAAAACCACAGTAATAATTTACTGGTGTATACCAGGCCTTTTAAAATATATATATATTTGCGGCTGAACAGTGAGCGACACACTCAAACTGTTTTTTTTAGATACAAATGGCCCAAAAGTGGATAATACAGAGGTTTGTACCGTGGAACTGCAAAACCACACTTGTATTTCTCGGACCTACACCAGACTATTTTCAACAGATATATTTGTGTCTGAAAAATCAGGGAGACACTATTTTTTTTTTTTTACAGCAAAAAATGCAAAAAGCAGGATAATAGAGATTTTTTACCGTGGAACAGCAAAAGCACACTTCTGTCTCTCTCGCCTACACCAGACTATTTTCAACAGATATATTTGTGTCTGAAAAATCAGGGAGACACTATTATTATTTTTATACAGCAAAAAATGCCAAAAACAGGATAATAGAGATGTTTTACCGTGGAACATCAAAACCACAGTAATAATTTACTAATTTACTGGTGTATACCAGGCTTTTTAAAACATATATATATATTTGCGGCTGAACAGTGAGCGACACACTCAAACTGTTTTTTTTAGATACATGGCCCAAAAGTGGATAATACAGAGGTTTGTACCGTGGAACTGCAAAACCACACTTGTATTTCTCGGGCCAACACCAGACTATTTTCAACAGATATATTTGTGTCTGAAAAATCAGGGAGGCACTATTTTTTTTTTTTTTACAGCAAAAAATGCAAAAAGCAGGATAATAGAGATTTTTTACCGTGGAACAGCAAAAGCACACTTCTGTCTCTCTGGCCTACACCAGACTATTTTCAACAGATATATTTGTGTCTGAAAAATCAGGGAGACACTTATTATTTTTATACAGCAAAAAATGCCAAAAACAGGATAATAGAGATGTTTTATCGTGGAACATCAAAACCACAGTAATAATTTACTGGTGTATACCAGGCTTTTTAAAATATATATATATTTGCGGCTGAACAGTGAGCGACACACTCAAACAGTTTTTTTTAGATACAAATGGCCCATAGAACTGCAAAACCACACTTCTATTTCTCTGGCCTACACCAGACTATTTTCAACAGATATATTTTGTGTCTAAAAAATCAGAGGCACACTTTTTTTTGGGGGGGGGGGCACCAAAAGGTTATTAAGATGGGTATTTGTACATTGGGAAGGAGGAAAAAAAAAAGAGGATTTAGATAAAAAAAAAAGGATTTTTCCTGGCCCCCGGGACCTGGAGCTAAGTCCAGCAATTTCAGCAACAGGAGCAGCACACAGGACTGTAATGCAGCATTTGCTGGTATAACCACTGCGTCTCCTATACAGCCTGCCTGCCTGCCTGATATACCTGGGATGGATATTAGTCCTGAGAAGGACTGTTTGTTTGATCTGGCAGCCTTTACAGACCCTACACTAACTATTTTGCAGGATATATCTCTCCCTAAATCAGCAGCGCTGTCCCTACACTGTCTGATCCGGAGCGACTGTGTCCAAGATGGCGGCGCCCGGTTTTAAACACTCGAGGTGACGCTGTGCGGCCAGCCAATCACTGTAATGCCCACAAACAACATGGCTGCGGCATTACAGTGACTGGCTGGCAATCCCTGCATGTTCATTGGCTCTGTAAAGAGCGACAAACATGCAGGGCGGAGACCCGAGATCCCGCCCGAGTAACCCGGAAATGCTCGGTGCTCGCCGAACATCCCGAGTAGCGTGATGCTCGGGCGAGTACCGAGCAGTGTCGAGCATGTTCGCTCAACACTAATCATGTCTTATTCTCCAGTCACCTCCAGAGCTGCGGTCACTATTCTGCTGTTACATTGTGTCTTATTCTCCAGTCACCTCCAGAGCTGCACTCACTATTCTGCTGTTTCATCATATCTTATCCTCCAGTCACCTCCAGAGCTGCACTCATTATTCTGCTGTTACATCGTGTCTTATCCTCCAGTCACCTCCAGAGCTGCACTCATCATTCGGCTGTTACATTGTCTCTTTTCCTTCTGTCACCTCCAGAGCATCAGTCACTATTCTACTGTTACATCGTGTCTTATCCTTCATTCACCTCCAGAGCTGCACTCACTATTCTGCTGTTACATCGTGTCTTAACCTCCAGTCACCTCCAGAGCTGCATTCACTATTCTGCTGTTACATCAGGTCTTATCCTCCAATCACCTCCAGAGATGCACTCACTATTCTGCTGTTACATCGTGTCTTATCCTCCAGTCACCTCCAGAGCTGCAGTCTCTATTCTGCTGTTACATCATGTCTTATACTCCAGTCACCTCCAGAGCTGCAGTCACTTTTCTGCTGTTACATCGTGTCTTATCCTCCAGTCACCTCCAGAGCTGCACTCATCATTCGGCTGTTACATTGTCTCTTTTCCTTCTGTCACCTCCAGAGCATCAGTCACTATTCTACTGTTACATCGTGTCTTATTCTCCAGTCACCTCCAGAGCTGCACTCACTATTCTGCTGTTACATCGTGTCTTAACCTCCAGTCACCTCCAGAGCTGCATTCACTATTCTGCTCTTACATCGTGTCTTATCCTCCAGTCACCTCCAGAGCTGCAGTCACTATTCTGCTGTTATATCGTGTCTTATCCTGCAGTCACCTCCAGAGCTGCAGTCACTATTCTGCTGTTACATCTGGTCTTATCCTCCAGTCACCTCCAGAGCTGCACTCACTATTCTGCTGTTACATCGTGACTTATCCTCCAGCCACCTCCAGAGCTGCACTCACCATTCTGCTTTTACATTGTGTCTTATCCTCCAGTCACCTCCAGAGCTGTAGTCACTATTCTGCTGTTGCATCATGTCTTATCCTCCAGTCACCTCCAGAGCTGCAGTCATTATTCTGCTGTTACATCATGTCTAATCCTCCAGTCACCTGCAGAGCTGCAGTCACTATTCTGCTGTTACATCTGGTCTTATCCTCCAGTCACCTCTAGAGCAGCACTCACCATTCTGCTGTTACATCGTGTCTTATCCTCCTGTCACCTCTAGAGCAGCACTCACCATTCTGCTGTTACATTGTGTCTTATCCTCCAGTCATCTCCAGAGCTGTAGTCACTATTCTGCTGTTACATCATGTGTTATCCTCCAGTCACCTCCAGAGCTGCAGTCACTATTCTGATGTCACATCACATCTTATCCTACAGTCACCTCCAGAGCTGCACTCACTATTCTTCTGTTACATCTTGTCTTATTCTCCAGTCACCTCTAGTGCTGCACTCACTATTCTGCTGTTACATCGTGTCTTATCCTCCAGTCACCTCCAGAGCTGCAGTCACTATTCTGCTGTTGCATCATGTCTTATCCTCCAGTCACCTCCAGAGCTGCACTCACTATTCTGCTGTTACATCGTGTCTTATCCTTCATTCACCTCCAGAGCTGCCATCACTATTCTGCAGTTACATCATGTCTTATCCTCCAGTCACCTCCAGAGCTGCAGTCACTATTCTGCTGTTACATCAGGTCTTATCTTCCAGTCACCTCCAGAGCTGCACTCACTATTCTGCTGTTACATCGTGTCTTATCCTCCAGTCACCTCCAGAGCTGCACTCACCATTCTGTTGTTACATTGTCTCTTTTCCTTCTGTCACCTCCAGAGCAGCAGTCACTATTCTACTGTTACATCGTGTCTTATTCTCCAGTCACCTTCAGAGCTGCACTCACTATTCTGCTGTTACATCGTGTCTTATACTCCAGTCACCTCCAGAGCTGCAGTCACTATTCTGCTGTTACATCAGGTCTTATCCTCCAATCACTTCCAGAGATGCACTCACTATTCTGCTGTTACATCGTGTCTTATCCTCCAGTCACCTCCAGAGCTGCAGTCTCTATTCTGCTGTTACATCATGTCTTATACTCCAGTCACCTCCAGAGCTGCAGTCACTTTTCTGCTGTTACATCGTGTCTTATCCTCCAGTCACCTCCAGAGCTGCAGTCACTATTCTGCTGTTATATCGTGTCTTATCCTGCAGTCACCTCCAGAGCTGCAGTCACTATTCTGCTGTTACATCTGGTCTTATCCTCCAGTCACCTCCAGAGCTGCACTCACTATTCTGCTGTTACATCGTGACTTATCCTCCAGCCACCTCCAGAGCTGCACTCACCATTCTGCTTTTACATTGTGTCTTATCCTCCAGTCACCTCCAGAGCTGTAGTCACTATTCTGCTGTTGCATCAAGTCTTATCCTCCAGTCACCTCCAGAGCTGCAGTCACTATTCTGCTGTTACATCATGTCTAATCCTCCAGTCACCTGCAGAGCTGCAGTCACTATTCTGCTGTTACATCTGGTCTTATCCTCCAGTCACCTCTAGAGCAGCACTCACCATTCTGCTGTTACATCGTGTCTTATCCTCCTGTCACCTCTAGAGCAGCACTCACCATTCTGCTGTTACATTGTGTCTTTTCCTCCAGTCATCTCCAGAGCTGTAGTCACTATTCTGCTGTTACATCATGTGTTATCCTCCAGTCACCTCCAGAGCTGCAGTCACTATTCTGATGTCACATCACATCTTATCCTACAGTCACCTCCAGAGCTGCACTCACTATTCTGCTGTTACATCTTGTCTTATTCTCCAGTCACCTCTAGTGCTGCACTCACTATTCTGCTGTTACATCGTGTCTTATCCTCCAGTCACCTCCAGAGCTGCAGTCACTATTCTGCTGTTACATCAGGTCTTATCTTCCAGTCACCTCCAGAGCTGCACTCACTATTCTGCTGTTACATCGTGTCTTATCCTCCAGTCACCTCCAGAGCTGCACTCACCATTCTGTTGTTACATTGTCTCTTTTCCTTCTGTCACCTCCAGAGCAGCAGTCACTATTCTACTGTTACATCGTGTCTTATTCTCCATTCACCTCGAGAGCTGCACTCACTATTCTGCTGTTACATCGTGTCTTATCCTCCAGTCACCTCCAGAGCTGCAGTCACTATTCTGCTGTTACATCAGGTCTTATCCTCCAATCACCTCCAGAGATGCACTCACTATTCTGCTGTTCCATCGTGTCTTATCCTCCAGTCACCTCCAGAGCTGCAGTCTCTATTCTGCTGTTACATCATGTCTTATACTCCAGTCACCTCCAGAGCTGCAGTCACTTTTCTGCTGTTACATCGTGTCTTATTCTCCAGTCACCTCCAGAGCTGCAGTCACTATTCTGCTGTTATATCGTGTCTTATCCTGCAGTCACCTCCAGAGCTGCAGTCACTATTCTGCTGTTACATCTGGTCTTATCCTCCAGTCACCTCCAGAGCTGCACTCACTATTCTGCTGTTACATCGTGACTTATCCTCCAGCCACCTCCAGAGCTGCACTCACAATTCTGCTTTTACATTGTGTCTTATCCTCCAGTCACCTCCAGAGCTGTAGTCACTATTCTGCTGTTGCATCATGTCTTATCCTCCAGTCACCTCCAGAGCTGCAGTCACTATTCTGCTGTTACATCATGTCTAATCCTCCAGTCACCTGCAGAGCTGCAGTCACTATTCTGCTGTTACATCTGGTCTTATCCTCCAGTCACCTATAGAGCAGCACTCACCATTCTGCTGTTACATCGTGTCTTATCCTCCTGTCACCTCTAGAGCAGCACTCACCATTCTGCTGTTACATTGTGTCTTATCCTCCAGTCATCTCCAGAGCTGTAGTCACTATTCTGCTGTTACATCATGTGTTATCCTCCAGTCACCTCCAGAGCTGCAGTCACTATTCTGATGTCACATCACATCTTATCCTACAGTCACCTCCAGAGCTGCACTCACTATTCTTCTGTTACATCTTGTCTTATTCTCCAGTCACCTCTAGTGCTGCACTCACTATTCTGCTGTTACATCGTGTCTTATCCTCCAGTCACCTCCAGAGCTGCAGTCACTATTCTGCTGTTACATCAGGTCTTATCCTCCAGTCACCTCCAGAGCTGCAGTCACTATTCTGCTGTTACTTCAGGTCTTATCTTCCAGTCACCTCCAGAGCTGCACTCACTATTCTGCTGTTACATCGTGTCTTATCCTCCAGTCACCTCCAGAGCTGCACGCACCATTCTGTTGTTACATTGTCTCTTTTCCTTCTGTCACCTCCAGAGCAGCAGTCACTATTCTACTGTTACATCGTGTCTTATTCTCCAGTCACCTACAGAGCTGCACTCACTATTCTGCTGTTACATCGTGTCTTATACTCCAGTCACCTCCAGAGCTGCAGTCACTATTCTGCTGTTACATCAGGTCTTATCCTCCAATCACCTCCAGAGATGCACTCACTATTCTGCTGTTACATCGTGTCTTATCCTCCAGTCACCTCCAGAGCTGCAGTCTCTATTCTGCTGTTACATCATGTCTTATACTCCAGTCACCTCCAGAGCTGCAGTCACTTTTCTGCTGTTACTTCGTGTCTTATCCTCCAGTCACCTCCAGAGCTGCAGTCACTATTCTGCTGTTATATCGTGTCTTATCCTGCAGTCACCTCCAGAGCTGCAGTCACTATTCTGCTGTTACATCTGGTCTTATCCTCCAGTCACCTCCAGAGCTGCACTCACTATTCTGCTGTTACATCGTGACTTATCCTCCAGCCACCTCCAGAGCTGCACTCACCATTCTGCTTTTACATTGTGTCTTATCCTCCAGTCACCTCCAGAGCTGTAGTCACTATTCTGCTATTGCTTCATGTCTTATCCTCCAGTCACCTCCAGAGCTGCAGTCACTATTCTGCTGTTACATCATGTCTAATCCTCCAGTCACCTGCAGAGCTGCAGTCACTATTCTACTGTTACATCTGGTCTTATCCTCCAGTCACCTCTAGAGCAGCACTCACCATTCTGATGTTACATCGTGTCTTATCCTCCTGTCACCTCTAGAGCAGCACTCACCATTCTGCTGTTACATTGTGTCTTCTCCTCCAGTCATCTCCAGAGCTGTAGTCACTATTCTGCTGTTACATCATGTGTTATCCTCCAGTCACCTCCAGAGCTGCAGTCACTATTCTGATGTCACATCACATCTTATCCTACAGTCACCTCCAGAGCTGCACTCACTATTCTTCTGTTACATCTTGTCTTATTCTCCAGTCACCTCTAGTGCTGCACTCACTATTCTGCTGTTACATCGTGTCTAATCCTCCAGTCACCTCCAGAGCTGCAGTCACTATTCTGCTGTTACATCGTGTCTTATCCTTCATTCACCTCCAGAGCTGCCATCACTATTCTGCTGTTACATCATGTCTTATCCTCCAGTCACCTCCAGAGCTGCAGTCACTATTCTGCTGTTACATCGTGTCTTATCCTCCAGTCACCTCCAGAGCTGCACTCACCATTCTGTTATTACATTGTCTCTTTTCCTTCTGTCACCTCCAGAGCAGCAGTCACTATTCTACTGTTACATCGTGTCTTATTCTCCAGTCACCTCCAGAGCTGCACTCACTATTCTGCTGTTACATCAGGTCTTATCCTCCAATCACCTCCAGAGATGCACTCACTATTCTGCTGTTACATCGTGTCTTATCCTCCAGTCACCTCCAGAGCTGCAGTCTCTATTCTGCTGTTACATCATGTCTTATACTCCAGTCACCTCCAGAGCTGCAGTCACTTTTCTGCTGTTACATCGTGTCTTATCCTCCAGTCACCTCCAGAGCTGCAGTCACTATTCTGCTGTTATATCGTGTCTTATCCTGCAGTCACCTCCAGAGCTGCAGTCACTATTCTGCTGTTACATCTGGTCTTATCCTTCAGTCACCTCCAGAGCTGCACTCACTATTCTGCTGTTACATCGTGACTTATCCTCCAGCCACCTCCAGAGCTGCACTCACCATTCTGCTTTTACATTGTGTCTTATCCTCCAGTCACCTCCAGAGCTGTAGTCACTATTCTGCTGTTGCATCATGTCTTATCCTCCAGTCACCTCCAGAGCTGCAGTCACTATTCTGCTGTTACATCATGTCTAATCCTCCAGTCACCTGCAGAGCTGCAGTCACTATTCTGCTGTTAAATCTGGTCTTATCCTCCAGTCACCTCTAGAGCAGCACTAACCATTCTGCTGTTACATCGTGTCTTATCCTCCTGTCACCTCTACAGCAGCACTCACCATTCTGCTGTTACATTGTGTCTTATCCTCCAGTCATCTCCAGAGCTGTAGTCACTATTCTGCTGTTACATCATGTGTTATCCTCCAGTCACCTCCAGAGCTGCAGTCACTATTCTGATGTCACATCACATCTTATCCTACAGTCACCTCCAGAGCTGCACTCACTATTCTTCTGTTACATCTTGTCTTATTCTCCAGTCACCTCTAGTGCTGCACTCACTATTCTGCTGTTACATCGTGTCTAATCCTCCAGTCACCTCCAGAGCTGCAGTCACTATTCTGCTGTTACATCAGGTCTTATCTTCCAGTCACCTCCAGAGCTGCACTCACTATTCTGCTGTTACATCGTGTCTTATCCTCCAGTCACCTCCAGAGCTGCACTCACCATTCTGTTGTTACATTGTCTCTTTTCCTTCTGTCACCTCCAGAGCAGAAGTCACTATTCTACTGTTACATCGTGTCTTATTCTCCATTCACCTCCAGAGCTGCGCTCACCATTCTGCTGTTACATTGTGTCTTATCCTCCAGTCATCTCCAGAGCTGTAGTCACTATTCTGCTGTTAGATCATGTGTTATCCTCCAGTCACCTCCAGAGCTGCAGTCACTATTCTGATGTCACATCACATCTTATCCTACAGTCACCTCCAGAGCTGCACTCACTATTCTTCTGTTACATCTTGTCTTATTCTCCAGTCACCTCTAGTGCTGCACTCACTATTCTGCTGTTACATCGTGTCTTATCCTCCAGTCACCTCCAGAGCTGCAGTCACTATTCTGCTGTTACATCGTGTCTTATCCTTCATTCACCTCCAGAGCTGCACTCACTATTCTGCTGTTACATCATGTCTTATCCTCCAGTCACCTCCAGTACTGGAGTCACTATTCTGCTGTTACATCAGGTCTTATCTTCCAGTCACCTCCAGAGCTGCACTCACTATTCTGCTGTTACATCGTGTCTTATCCTCCAGTCACCTCCAGAGCTGCACTCACCATTCTGTTATTACATTGTCTCTTTTCCTTCTGTCACCTCCAGAGCAGCAGTCACTATTCTGCTGTTACATCGTGTCTTATTCTCCAGTCACCTCCAGAGCTGCACTCACTATTCTGCTGTTACATCGTGTCTTATACTCCAGTCACCTCCAGAGCTGCAGTCACTATTCTGCTGTTACATCAGGTCTTATCCTCCAATCACCTCCAGAGATGCACTCACTATTCTGCTGTTACATCGTGTCTTATCCTCCAGTCACCTCCAGAGCTGCAGTCTCTATTCTGCTGTTACATCATGTCTTATACTCCAGTCACCTCCAGAGCTGCAGTCACTTTTCTGCTGTTACATCGTGTCTTATCCTCCAGTCACCTCCAAAGCTGCAGTCACTATTCTGCTGTTATATCGTGTCTTATCCTGCAGTCACCTCCAGAGCTGCAGTCACTATTCTGCTGTTACATCTGGTCTTATCCTCCAGTCACCTCCAGAGCTGCCTTCACTATTCTGCTGTTACATCGTGACTTATCCTCCAGCCACCTCTAGAGCTGCACTCACCATTCTGCTTTTACATTGTGTCTTATCCTCCAGTCACCTCCAGAGCTGCAGTCACTATTCTGCTGTTACATCATGTCTAATCCTCCAGTCACCTGCAGATCTGCAGTCACTATTCTGCTGTTACATCTGGTCTTATCCTCCAGTCACCTCTAGAGCAGCACTCACCATTCTGCTGTTACATCGTGTCTTATCCTCCTGTCACCTCTAGAGCAGCACTCATCATTCTGCTGTTACATTGTGTCTTATCCTACAGTCATCTCCAGAGCTGTAGTCACTATTCTGCTGTTACATCATGTGTTATCCTCCAGTCACCTCCAGAGCTGCAGTCACTATTCTGATGTCACATCACATATTATCCTACAGTCACCTACAGAGCTTCACTCACTATTCTTCTGTTACATCTTGTCTTATTCTCCAGTCACCTCTAGTGCTGCACTCACTATTCTGCTGTTAAATCGTGTCTAATCCTCCAGTCACCTCCAGAGCTGCAGTCACTATTCTGCTGTTACATCACGTCTTATCTTCCAGTCACCTCCAGAGCTGCACTCACTATTCTGCTGTTACATCGTGTCTTATCCTCCAGTCACCTCCAGAGCTGCACTCACCATTCTGTTGTTACATTGTCTCTTTTCCTTCTGTCACCTCCAGAGCAGCAGTCACTATTCTACTGTTACATCGTGTCTTATTCTCCATTCACCTCCAGAGCTGCACTCACTATTCTGCTGTTACATCGTGTCTTATCCTCCAGTCACCTCCAGAGCTGCAGTCACTATTCTTCTGTTACATCAGGTCTTATCCTCCAATCACCTCCAGAGATGCACTCACTATTCTGCTGTTACATCGTGTCTTATCCTCCAGTCACCTCCAGAGCTGCAGTCTCTATTCTGCTGTTACATCATGTCTTATACTCCAATCACCCCAAGAGCTGCAGTCACTTTTCTGCTGTTACATCGTGTCTTATCCTCCAGTCACCTCCAGAGCTGCAGTCACTATTCTGCTGTTATATCGTGTCTTATCCTGCAGTCACCTCCACAGCTGCAGTCACTATTCTGCTGTTACATCTGGTCTTATCCTCCAGTCACCTCCAGAGCTGCACTCACTATTCTGCTGTTACATCGTGACTTATCCTCCAACCACCTCCAGAGCTGCACTCACCATTCTGCTGTTACATTGTGTCTTATCCTCCAGTCACCTCCAGAGCTGTAGTCACTATTCTGCTGTTCCATCATGTCTTATCCTCCAGTCACCTCCAGAGCTGCAGTCACTATTCTGCAGTTAGATCATGTCTAATCCTCCAGTCACCTGCAGAGCTGCAGTCACTATTCTGCTGTTACATCTGGTATTATCCTCCAGTCACCTCTAGAGCAGCACTCACCATTCTGCTGTTACATTGCGTCTTATCCTCCAGTCATCTCCAGAGCTGTAGTCACTATTCTGCTGTTACATCATGTCTTATCCTCCAGTCACCTCCAGAGCTGCAGTCACTATTCTGCTGTTACATCATGTCTTATCCTCCAGCCACCTCCAGAGCTGCACTCACTATTCTGCTGTTACATCGTGTCTTAATCTTCAGTCACCTCCAGAGCTGCCGTCACTATTCTGCAATTACATCGTGTCTTATCCTCCAGTCACCTCCAGAGCAGCAGTTACTATTCAGCTGTTACAACAGGTCTTATCCTCCAGTCACCTCCAGAGCTACTGTCTCTATTCTGCTGTTACGTCGTGTCTTATCCTCCAGTCACCTCCAGAGCTGCAGTCACTATTCTGCTATTACATCGCATCTTATCCTCCAGTCACCTCCAGAGCTACACTCATTATTCTGCTTTTGCATCGTGTCTTATCCTCCAGTCACCTCCAGAGATCCACTCACTATTCTGCTGTTACATCGTGACTTATCCTCAAGTCTCCTCCAGAGCTGCAGTCACTATTCTGCTGTTGCATCGTGTCTTCTCCTCCAGTCACCTCCAGAGCTGCACTCACTATTCTGGTGTTACATTATGTCTTATCCTCCAGTCACCTCCAGAGCTGCAGTCACTATTCTGCTGTTGCATCAGGTCTTATCCTCCAGTCTCCTCCAGAGCTGCAATCACTATTCTGCTGTTACATCGTGTCTTATCCTCCAATCACCTCCAGAGCTGCACTCACTATTCTGCTGTTACATTGCATCTTATCCTCCAGTCACCTCCGAGCTACACTCACTATTCTGCTGTTACATTGTGTCTTTTCCTCCAGTAACCTCCAGAGCTGCAGTCACTTTTCTACTGTTACATCAGGTCTTATCCTCCAGTCACCTCCAGAGATGCACTCACTATTCTGCTGTTACATCGTGTCTTATCCCCAAGTCACCTCCAGAGCTGCAGTCACTATTCTACTCTTACATCGTGTCTTATCCTCAAGTCTCCTCCAGAGCTGCAGTCACTATTCTGCTGTTGCATCGTGTCTTCTCCTCCAGTCACCTCCAGAGCTGCACTCACTATTCTGGTGTTACATCGTGTCTTATCCTCCAGTCACCTTCAGAGCTGCAGTCACTTTTCTGCTGTTACATCGTGTCTTTTCCTCCAGTAACATTCAAAGCTGCAGTCACTATTCTGATGTTACATCACATCTTATCCTCCATTCACCTCCAGAGCTGCATTCACTAATCTGCTGTTACATCGTGTCTCATCCTCCAGTCACCTCCTGAGCTGCACTCACTATTCGGCTCTTACATCGTGTCTTATCCTCCAGTCACCTCCAGAGCTGCAGTCACTATTTCTCTGTTGCATCAGGTCTTATCCTCCAGTCACCTCCAGAGCTGCAATCACTATTCTGTTTTTACATCGTGTCTTATCCTCCAGTCACCTCCAGAGCTGCAGTCTCTATTCTGCTGTTACATCATGTCTTATCCTCCAGTCACCTTCAGAGCTGCAGTCACTTTTCTGCTGTTACATCGTGTCTTTTCCTCCAGTAACGTTCAAAGCTGCAGTCACTATTCTGATGTTACATCACATCTTATCCTCCATTCACCTCCAGAGCTGCACTCACTAATCTGCTGTTACATCGTGTCTTATCCTCCAGTCACCTCCTGAGCTGCACTCACTATTCTGCTCTTACATCGTGTCTTATCCTCCAGAGCTACAGTCACTATTCTGCTGTTACATCGTTTCTTATTCTTCAGTCACCTCCAGAGCTGCACTGACTATTCTGCTGTTACATCATGTCTTATCCTCCAGTCACCTTCAGAGCTGCAGTCACTTTTCTGCTGTTACATCATGTCTTATCCTCCAGTCTCCTTCAGAGCTGCAGTCACTTTTCTGCTGTTACATCGTGTCTTATCCTCCAGTAACGTCCAAAGCTGCAGACACTATTCTGATGTTACATCACATCTTATCCTCCATTCACCTCCAGAGCTACACTCACTAATCTGCTGTTACATCCTGTCTTATCCTCAAGTCTCCTCCAGAGCTGCAGTCACTATTCTGCTGTTGCATCGTGTCTTCTCCTCCAGTCACCTCCAGAGCTGCACTCACTATTCTGGTGTTACATCGTGTCTTATCCTCCAGTCACCTCCAGAGCTGCAGTCACTATTCTGCTGTTGCATCAGGTCTTATCCTCCAGTCACCTCCAGAGCTGCAATCACTATTCTGCTGTTACATCGTGTCTTATCCTCCAATCACCTCCAGAGCTGCACTCACTATTCTGCTGTTACATCGTGTCTTATCCTGCAGTAACGTCCAAAGCTGCAGTCACTATTCTGATGTTACATCACATCTTATCCTCCATTCACCTCCAGAGCTGCACTCACTAATCTGCTGTTACATCCTGTCTTATCCTCAAGTCTCCTCCAGAGCTGCAGTCACTATTCTGCTGTTGCATCGTGTCTTCTCCTCCAGTCACCTCCAGAGCTGCACTCACTATTCTGGTGTTACATCGTATCTTATCCTCCAGTCACCTCCAGAGCTGCCGTCACTATTCTGCTGATGCATCAGGTCTTATCCTCCAGTCACCTCCAGAGCTGCAATCACTATTCTGCTGTTACATCGTGTCTTATCCTCCAATCACCTCCAGAGCTGCACTCACTATTCTGCTGTTACATCGTGTCTTATCCTCCAGTCACCTCCAGAGCTGCACTCACCATTCTGCTGTTACATGGTGTCTTATCCTCCAGTCTCTTCCAGAGCTGTGGTCACTATTCTGCTGTTACATCAGGTCTTATCCGCCAGCCACCTCCAGAGTTGCAGTCATTATTCTACTGTTACATCGTGTCTTATAATCCAGTCACCTCCAGAGCTGCACTCACTATTCTGCTGTTACATCAATTCTTATCCTCCAGTCACCTCCAGAGCTGCAATCACTATTCTGCTGTTACATCGTGTCTTATCCTCCAGTCGCCTCCAGAGCTGCACTCACAATTCTGCTGTTACATCGTGTCTTATCCTCAAGTCAACTCTAGAGCTGCACTCACAATTTTGCTGTTACATCATATCTTATCCTCCAGTCACCTCCAGAGCTGCAGTCTCTATTCTGCTGTTACATCATGTCTTATCCTCCAGTCTCCTTCAGAGCTGCAGTCACTTTTCTGCTGTTACATCGTGTCTTATCCTCCAGTAACGTCCAAAGCTGCAGTCACTATTCTGATGTTACATCACATCTTATCCTCCATTCACCTCCAGAGCTGCACTCACTAATCTGCTGTTACTTCGTGTCTTATCCTCCAGTCACCTCCTGAGCTGCACTCACTATTCTGCTATTACATCGTGTCTTATCCTCCAGTCACCTCCAGAGCTGCAGTCACTATTCTGCTGTTATATCGCTTCTTATTCTTCAGTCACCTCCAGAGCTGCACTCATTATTTTGCTGTTACATCGTGTCTTATCCTCCAGTCACCTCCAGAGCTGCACTCATCATTCTGCTGTTACATCGTTTCTTAACCTCCAGTCACCTCCAGAGCTGCAGTCACTATTCTGCTGTCACATCGTGTCTTATCCTTCAGTCACCTCCAGAGCTGCAGTCACTATTCTGCTATTACATCGCATCTTATCCTCCAGTCACCTCCAGAGCTGCACTCACTATTCTGATGTTACATTGTGTCTTATCCTCCAGTCACTTCCAGAGCTGCAGTCACTATTCTACTGTTACTTCACATCTTATCCTCAGGTCACCTCCAGAGATGCTGTTTCTATTCTGCTGTTACATCACATCTTATCTTCCAGTCCCCTACAGAGCTGCACTCACTATTCTGCTGTTACATAGTGTCTTATCCTCCAGTCACCTCCAGAGCTGCAGTCACGATTCTACTGTTACATCGTGTTTTATCCTCAAGTCTCCTCCAGAGCTGCAGTCAATATTTTGCTGTTACATCGTGTCTTATCCTCCAGTCACATCCAGTGCTGCACTAACTATTCTGCTGTTACATCGTGTCTTATCCTCCAGTCACCTGCAGAGCTGCAGTATCTATTCTGCTGTTACATTGTGTCTTATCCTCCAGTCACCTCGAGAGCTGCTGTCTCTATTTTGTTGTTGCATCAGGTCTTATCCTCCAGTCACCTCCAGAGCTGTACTCACTATTCTGCTGTTACATCATGTCTTATCCTCCAGTCACCGCCAGAGCTGCACTCACCATTCTGCTGTTACATCGTGTCATATTCTCCACTCACCTCCAGAGCTGCACTCACCATTCTGCTGTTATATCATGTCTTATCCTCCGGTCACCTCCAGAGCTGTAGTCTCTATTCTGCTGTTACATCATATCTTATCCTCGAGTCACCTCCAGAGCTGCAGTCACTATTCTGCTGTTACGTCGTGTCTTATCCTCCAGTCACCTCTAGAGCTCCAGTCACTATTCTGCTGTTACATCATATCTTATCCTCCAGTCACCTCCACAACTGCAGTCACTTTTCTGCTGTTACATCGTGTCTTATCCTCCAGTCACCTCCAGGGCTGCAGTCACATTTCTGCTGTAACATCGTGTCTTATCCTCCAGTCACCTCCAGAGCTGCAGTCACTATTCTGATGTTACATCACATCTTATCCTCCAGTCAACTCCAGAGCTGCACTCACTATTCTGCTGTTACATCACGTCTTATCCTCCAGTCACCTCCAGAGCTGCAGTCACTATTCTGCTGTTACATCTTGTCATATCCTCCAGTCACCTCCAGAGCTGTGGTCACTATTCCGCTGTTAAATAGTGTATTATTCTCCAGTCACCTCCAGAGCTGCAGTCACTATTCTGCTGTTACATCATGTCTTATCCTCCAGTCACCTCCACAACTGCAGTCACTTTTCTGCTGTTACATCGTGTCTTATCCTCAAGTCACCTCCAGAGCTGCAGTCACTATTCTGATGTTACATCACATCTTATCCTTCAGTCACCTCCAGAGCTGCACTCACTATTCTGCTGTTACATCGCGTCTTATTCTCCAGTCACCTCCATAGCTGCAGTCACTATTCTGCTGTTACATCGTATCTTCTCCTCCAGTCACCTCCAGAGCTGCAGTCACTATTCTGCTGTTACATAGTGTATTATTCTCCAGTCACCTCCAGAGCTACAGTCACTATTCTGCTGTTACATCGTGTATTATCCTCCAGTCACCTCCAGAGCTGCACTCATTATTCTGCTGTTACATCAGTTCTTCTCCTCCAGTCACCTCCAGAGCTGTACGCACTATTCTGCTGTTACATCGTGTCTTATGCTCCAGTCACCTCCAAAGCTGCACTCACCATTCTGCTGTTACATTGTGTCTTATCCTCTAGTCACCTCCTGAGCTGTAGTCACTATTCTGCTGTTACATCATGTCTTATCCTCCAGTCACCTTCAGAGCTGCAGTCACTTTTCTGCTGTTACATCGTGTCTTATCCTCCAGTAACGTCCAAAGCTGCAGTCACTATTCTGATGTTACATCACATCTTATCCTCCATTCACCTCCAGAGCTGCACTCACTAATCTGCTGTTACATCCTGTCTTATCCTCAAGTCTCCTCCAGAGCTGCAGTCACTATTCTGCTGTTGCATCGTGTCTTCTCCTCCAGTCACCTCCAGAGCTGCACTCACTATTCTGCTGTTACATCGTGTCTTATCCTCCAATCACCTCCAGAGCTGCACTCACTATTCTGCTGTTACATCGTGTCTTATCCTCCAGTCACCTCCAGAGCTGCACTCACCATTCTGCTGTTACATGGTGTCTTATCCTCTAGTCTCTTCCAGAGCTGTGGTCACTATTCTGCTGTTACATCAGGTCTTATCATCCAGCCACCTCCAGAGCTGCGGTCACTATTCTGCTGTAACATTGTGACTTAACCTCCAGTCACCTCCAGAGCTGCACTCACTATTCTGCTGTTGCATCGTGTCTCATCCTCCAGTCATCTCCAGAGCTGCACTCACCATTCTGCTGTTACATCGTGTCTTATCCTCCAGTCACCTCCAGAGCTGCAGTCACAATTCTGCTGTTACGTCATGTCTTATCCTCCAGTCACCTCCAGAGCAGCAGTCTCTATTCTGCTGTTACATCATGTCTTATAATCCAGTCACCTCCAGAGCTGCACTCACTATTCTGCTGTTACATCATGTCTTATCCTCCAGTCACCTCCAGAGCTGCAATCACTATTCTGCTGTTACATCGTGTCTTATCCTCCAGTCGCCTCCAGAGCTGCACTCACCATTCTGCTGTTACATCGTGTCTTATCCTCCAGTCTCCTTCAGAGCTGCAGTCACTTTTCTGCTGTTACATCGTGTCTTATCCTCCAGTAACGTCCAAAGCTGCAGTCACTATTCTGATGTTACATCACATCTTATCCTCCATTCACCTCCAGAGCTGCACTCACTAATCTGCTGTTACATCGTGTCTTATCCTCCAGTCACCTCCTGAGCTGCACTCACTATTCTGCTATTACATCGTGTCTTATCCTCCAGTCACCTCCAGAGCTGCAGTCACTATTCTGCTGTTACATTGCTTCTTATTCTTCAGTCACCTCCAGAGCTGCACTGACTATTCTGCTGATACATCTTGTCTTATCCTCCAGTCACCTCCAGAGCTGCACTCTCCATTCTGCTGCTACATTGTGTCTTATTCTCCAGTCACCTCCAGAGCTGCGGTCACTATTCTGCTGTTACATTGTGTCTTATTCTCCAGTCACCTCCAGAGCTGCACTCACTATTCTGCTGTTACATCATATCTTATCCTCCAGTCACCTCCAGAGCTGCACTCATTATTTTGATGTTACATCGTGTCTTATCCTCCAGTCACCTCCAGAGCTGCACTCATCATTCTGCTGTTACATCGTTTCTTAACCTCCAGTCACCTCCAGAGCTGCAGTCACTATTCTGCTGTAACATCGTGTCTTATCCTTCAGTCACCTCCAGAGCTGCAGTCACTATTCTGCTATTACATCGCATCTTATCCTCCAGTCACCTCCAGAGCTGCACTCACTATTCTGATGTTACATTGTGTCTTATCCTCCAGTCAATTCCAGAGCTGCAGTCACTATTCTACTGTTACTTCATATCTTATCCTCAGGTCACCTCCAGAGATGCTGTTTCTATTCTGCTGTTACATCACATCTTATCTTCCAGTCCCCTCCAGAGCTGCACTCACTATTCTGCTGTTACATAGTGTCTTATCCTCAAGTCTTCTCCAGAGCTGCAGTCAATATTTTGCTGTTACATCATGTCTTATCCTCCAGTCACATCCAGTGCTGCACTAACTATTCTGCTGTTACATCGTGTCTTATCCTCCAGTCACCTCCAGAGCTGCAATCACTATTCTGCTGTTACATCGTGTCGTATCCTCCAGTCGCCTCCAGAGCTGCAGTCACCATTCTGCTGTTACATCGTGTCTTATCCTCAAGTCAACTCTAGAGCTGCACTCACAATTTTGCTGTTACATCATATCTTATCCTCCAGTCACCTCCAGAGCAGCAGTCTCTTTTCTGCTGTTACATCATGTCTTATCCTCCAGTCACCTCCAGAGCTGCAGTCTCTATTCTGCTGTTACATCATGTCTTATCCTCCAGTCACCTTCAGAGCTGCAGTCACTTTTCTGCTGTTACATTGTGTCTTCTCCTCTAGTCACCTCCAGAGCTGCTCTCACTATTCTGCTGTTACATCGTGTCTTATCTTCCAGTCACCTCCAGAGCTGCACTCACCATTCTGCTGTTACATTGTGTCTTATCCTCCAGTCACCTCTAGAGCTGTAGTCACTATTGTTCTGTTACATCAGGTCTTATCCTCCTATCACCTCCAGAGCTGCACTCACTATTCTGCTGTTACATCGTGTCTTATCCTCCAGTCACCTCCAGAGCTGCACTCACTATTCTGCTGTTACCTCGTGTCTTATCCTCCAGTCACCTCCAGAGCTGCAGTCACTTTTCTGCTGTTACATCGTGTCTTATCCTCCAGTCACCTCCAGAGCTGCAGTCACTATTCTGCTGTTACATCGTGTCTTATCCTCCAGTCACCTCCAGAGCTGCAGTCACTATTCTGCTGTTACATCGTGTCTTATCCTCCAGTCACCTCCAGAGCTGCAGTCACTATTCTGCTGTTACATTGTGTCTTATCCTCCAGTCACCTCCAGAGCTGCTCTCACTATTCTGCTGTTACATCATGTCTTATCCTCCAGTCACCTCAAGAGCTGCACTCACTATTCTGCTGTTACATTGTGTCTTATCCTCCAGTCACCTCCAGAGCTGCACTCACCTTTCTGCTGTTACATCGTGTCTTATTCTCCAGTCACCTCCAGAGCAGCAGTCTCTATTCTGCTGTTACATCATGTCTTATCCTCCAGTCACCTCCAGAGCTGCAGTCTCTATTCTGCTTTTACATCGTGTCTTATCCTCCAGTCACCTCCAGAGCTACAGTCACTATTCTGATGTTACATCACATCTTATCCTCCAGTCACCTCCAGAGCTGCACTCACTATTCTGCTGTTACATCGTGTCTTATCCTCCAGTCACCTGCAGAGCTGCAGTCACTATTCTGCTGTTACATCGTGTCTTATCCTCCAGTCACCTCCAGAGCTGCAGTCACTATTCTGCTGTTACATCGTCTCTTATTCTCCAGTCACCTCCAGAGCTGCAGTCACTATTCTGCTGTTACATCGTGTCTTATCCTCCAGTCACCTCCAGAGCTGCAGTCACTATTCTGCTGTTACATCGTGTCTTATCCTCCAGTCACCTCCAGATCTGCAGTCACTTTTCTGCTGTTACATCAGGTCTTATCCTCCAGTCACCTTCAGAGCTGCACTCACTATTCTGCTGTTACATCGTGTCTTATCTTCCAGTCACCTCCAGAGCTGCACTCACCATTCTGCTGTTACATTGTGTCTTATCCTCCAGTCACCT
The DNA here is from genome assembly GCF_046119375.1 of Phyllobates terribilis. Taxonomy (NCBI): domain Eukaryota; kingdom Metazoa; phylum Chordata; class Amphibia; order Anura; family Dendrobatidae; genus Phyllobates; species Phyllobates terribilis. The sequence continues at coordinate 3,429,779 of NW_027362951.1, read as the reverse complement.
CTAGAGCTGTAGTCACTATTGTTCTGTTACATCAGGTCTTATCCTCCTATCACCTCCAGAGCTGCACTCACTATTCTGCTGTTACATCGTGTCTTATCCTCCAGTCACCTCCAGAGCTGCACTCACCATTCTGCTGTTACATTGTGTCTTATCCTCTAGTCACCTCCAGAGCTGTGGTCACTATTCTACTGTTACATCATGTCTTACCCTCCAGCCACCTCCAGAGCTGCAGTCACTATTCTGCTGTTACATCGTGTCTTATCCTCCAGTCACCTCCAGAGCGGCACTCAATGTTCTGCTGTTACATCGTGTCTTATCCTCCAGTTACCTCCAGAGCTGCACTCACCATTCTGCTGTTACATCGTGTCTTATCCTCCAGTCACCTCCAGAGCTGCACTCACCATTCTGATATTACAACATGTCTTATCCTCCAGTCACCTCCAGAGCTGCAGTCTCTATTCTGCTGTTACATCATGTCTTAGGCTCCAGTCACCTCCAGAGCTGCATTCTCTATTCTGCTGTTACATCGTGTCTTATCCTCCAGTCACCTCCAGAGCTGCAGACACTATTCTGATGTTACATCACATCTTATCCTCCAGTCACCTCCAGAGCTGCAGTCACTATTCTACTGTTACTTCGTGTCTTATCCTCCAGTCACCTCCAGAGCTGCACTCACTATTCTGCTGTTACATCGTGTCTTATCCTCCAGTCACCTCCAGAGCTGCAGTCATTATTCTGCTGTTACATCAGTTCTTATCCTCCAATCACCTCCAGAGCTGCACTCACTATTCTGCTGTTACGTCGTGTCTTATCCTCCAGTCACCTCTAGAGCTGTGGTCACTATTCTGCTGTTTCATCATGTGTTAGCCTCCAGCCACCCCCAGAGCTGCAGTCACTATTCTGCTGTTACATCATGTCTAATCCTCCAGCCACCTCCAGAGCTGCGGTCACTATTCTGCTGTTACATTGTGTCTTATCCTCCAGTCACCTCCATAGCTGCACTCACTATTCTTCTGTTACATCATGTCTTATCCTCCAGTCACCTCCAGAGCTGCACTCACTATTCTGCTGTTACATCGTGTCTTATCCTCCAGTCACCTCCAGAGCTGCAGTCACTATTCTGATGTTACATCACATCTTATCCTCCAGTCACCTCCAGAGCTGCACTCACTATTCTGCTGTTCCATCATGTCTTATCCTCTAGTCACCTCGAGAGCTACTGTCACTCTTCTGCTGTTACATCGTGTCTTATCCTCCAGTCACCTAAGGAGCTGCAGTCACTATTCTCCTGTTACATCAGGTCTTATCCTCCAGTTACCTCCAGAGCTGCACTCATTATTCTGCTGTTACATCGTGTTTTATCCTCCAGTCACCCCCAGAGCTGCACTCACCATTCTGCTTTTACATCGTGTCTTATCCTCCAGTCACCTCCAGAGCTGCAGCCACTATTCTGCTGTTACATCGTCTCTTATTCTCCAGTCACATCCAGAGCTACGCTCACTATTCTGCTGTTACTTCGTGTCTTATCCTCCAGTCACCTCCAGAGCTGCAGCCACTATTCTGCTGTTACATCGTCTCTTATTCTCCAGTCACATCCAGAGCTACACTCACTATTCTGCTGTTACTTCGTGTCTTATCCTCCAGTCACCTCCAGAGCTGCAGTCACTATTCCGATGTTACATCACATCTTATTCTCCAGTCACCTCCAGAGCTGCACACACTATTCTGCTGTTACATTGTGTCTTATCCTCCAATCACCTCCAGAACTGCACTCACTATTCTGCTGTTACATCGTTTCTTATCCTCCAGTCACCTCCAGAGCTGCAGTCACTATTCTGCTATTACATCGTGCCTTATCCTCCAGTCACCTCCAGAGCTGCAGTCACTCTTCTGCTGTTACATCGTCTCTTATGCTCCAGTCACCTCCAGAGCAGCACTCATTATTCTGCTGTTACATCGTGTCTAACCCTCCAGTCACCTCCAGAGCTGCAATCACTATTCTGCTGTTACATTGTGTCTTATCCTACAGTCACCTACAGAGCAGCACTCACTATTCTGCTGTTACACCATGTCTTATCCTCCAGTCACCTCCAGAGCTGCACTCATTATTCTGCTGTTACATCGTGTCTTATCCTCCAGTCACCTCCAGAGCTGCACTCATCATTCTGCTGTTACATCGTGTCTTATCCTCCAGTCACCTCCAGAGCTGCACTCAAAATTCTGCTGTTACATCATATCTTATCCTCCAGTCACCTCCAGAGCTGCAGTCTCTATTCTGCTGTTACATCATGTCTTATCCTCCAGTCAGCTCCAGAGCTGCAGGCTCTATTCTGCTGTTACATCATGACTTATCCTCCTGTCACCTCCAGAGCTGCAGTCACTTTTCTGCTGTTACATCGTGTATTATCCTCCAGTCACCTCCAGAGCTGCAGTTACTATTCTGATGTTACATCGTGTCTTATCCTCCAGTCACCTCCAGAGCTGCAGTCACTATTCTGATGTTACATCACATCTTATCATCCAGTCATCTCCAGAGCTGCACTCAATATTCAGCTGTTACATCTTGTCTTATCCTCCAGTCACCTCCAGAGCTGCAGTCACTATTCTGCTTTTACATCGTGTCTTATCCTCCAGTCACCTCCAGAGCTGCAGACACTATACTGATGTTACATCACATCTTATTCTTCAGTCACCTCCAGAGCAGCACTCACTATTCTGCTGTTACATCGTGTCTTATCCTCCAGTCACCTCCACAGCTGCACTCAGTATTCTGCTGTTACATCGTTTCTTATCCTCCAGTCACCTCCAGAACTGCAGTCACTATTCTGCTGTTACATCAGGTCTTATCCTCCAGTCACCTCCAGAGCTGGAGTCACTATTCTGCTGTGATATCGTGTCTTATCCTCCAGACACCTCCAGAACTGCAGGCACTATTCTGCTGTTACATGAGGTCTTATCCTCCAATCACCTCTAGAGCTGCGCTCACTATTCTGCTGTTATATCGTGTCTTAACCTCCAGTCACCTCCAGAGCTGCACTCACCATTCTGCTCTTACATCGTGTCTTATCCTGCAGTCACCTCCAGAGCTGCACTCACCATTCTGCTATTACATCATGTCTTATCCTCCAGTCACCTCCAGAGGTGCAGTCACTATTCTGCTGTTACATCAGGTCTTATCCTCCAATCACCTCCAGAGCTGCACTCACTATTCTGCTGTTACATCGTGTCTTATCCTCCAGTCACCTCCAGAGCTGCACTTACTATTCTGCTGTTACATTGTGTCTTATCCTCCAGTCACCTCCAGAGCTGCAGTCACTATTCTGCTGTTACATTGTGTCTTATCCTCCAGTCACCTCCGGAGCAGCAGTCACTATTCTGCTGTTACATCAGGACTTATCCTCCAATTACCTCCAGAGCATCACTCACTATTCTGCTGTTACTTCGTGTCTTATTCTCTAGTCAACTCCCGAGCTGCACTCACCATTCTGCTGTTACATCGTGTCTTATCCTCCAGCCACCTCCAGAGCTGCACTCACCATTCTGCTGTTACATCATGTCTTTTCCTCCAGCCAACCTCCAGAGCTGCGTTCACTATTCTGCTGTTACATCGTGACTTATCCTCCAGTCACCTCCAGAGCTGCAGTCACTATTCTGCTGTTGCATCGTTTCTTATCCTCCAGTCACCTCCAGAGCTGCAGTCACTATTCTGATGTTACATCGTGCCTTATCCTCCAGTCACCTCCAGAGCTGCACTCACTATTCTGCTGTTACACCATGTCTTATCCTACAGTCACCTCCAGAGCTGCACTTATTATTCTGCTGTTACATCGTGTCTTATCCTCGTCACCTCCAGAGCTGCACTCATCATTCTGCTGTTACATCGTGTCTTATCCTCCAGTCACCTCCATAGCTGCAGTTACTATTCTGATGTTACATCGTGTCTTATCCTCCAGTCACCTCCAGAGCTGCAGTCACTATTCTGATGTTACATCACATCTTACTCCAGTCATCTCCAGAGCTGCACTCACTATTCTGCTGTTACATCTTGTCATATACTCCAGTCACCTCCAGAGCTGCAGTCACTATTCTGCTTTTACATTGTGTCTTATCCTCCAGTCACCTCCGGAGCTGCAGACGCTATACTGATGTTACATCACATCTTATTCTCCAGTCACCTCCAGAGCTGCACTCACTATTCTGCTGTTACATCGTGTCTTATCCACCAGTCACCTCCAGAACTTCAGCCACTATTCTGCTGTTGCATCAGGTCTTATCCTCCAATCACCTCTAGAGCTGCAGTCACTATTCTGCTGTTACATTGTGTCTTATCCTCCAGTCACCTCCAGAGCAGCAGTCACTATTCTGCTGTTACATCAGGACTTATCCTCCAATTACCTCCAGAGCATCACTCACTATTCTGCTGTTACTTCGTGTCTTATTCTCTAGTCAACTCCCGAGCTGCACTCACCATTCTGCTGTTACGTCGTGTCTTATCCTCCAGCCACCTCCAGAGCTGCACTCACCATTCTGCTGTTACATCATGTCTTTTCCTCCAGCCAACCTCCAGAGCTGCGTTCACTATTCTGCTGTTACATCGTGACTTATCCTCCAGTCACCTCCAGAGCTGCAGTCACTATTCTGCTGTTGCATCGTTTCTTATCCTCCAGTCACCTCCAGAGCTGCAGTCACTATTCTGATGTTACATCGTGCCTTATCCTCCAGTCACCTCCAGAGCTGCACTCACTATTCTGCTGTTACACCATGTCTTATCCTACAGTCACCTCCAGAGCTGCACTTATTATTCTGCTGTTACATCGTGTCTTATCCTCGTCACCTCCTGAGCTGCACTCATCATTCTGCTGTTACATCGTGTCTTATCCTCCAGTCACCTCCATAGCTGCAGTTACTATTCTGATGTTACATCGTGTCTTATCCTCCAGTCACCTCCAGAGCTGCAGTCACTATTCTGATGTTACATCACATCTTACTCCAGTCATCTCCAGAGCTGCACTCACTATTCTGCTGTTACATCTTGTCATATACTCCAGTCACCTCCAGAGCTGCAGTCACTATTCTGCTTTTACATTGTGTCTTATCCTCCAGTCACCTCCGGAGCTGCAGACGCTATACTGATGTTACATCACATCTTATTCTCCAGTCACCTCCAGAGCTGCACTCACTATTCTGCTGTTACATCGTGTCTTATCCACCAGTCACCTCTAGAACTTCAGCCACTATTCTGCTGTTGCATCAGGTCTTATCCTCCAATCACCTCTAGAGCTGCACTCACTATTCTGCTGTTATATCGCTTCTTATCCTCCAGTCACCTCCAGAGCTGCACTCACCATTCTGCTGTTACATCGTGTCTTATCCTGCAGTCACCTCCAGAGCTGCACTCACCATTCTGCTATTACATCATGTCTTATCCTCCAGTCACCTCCAGAGCTGCAGTCTCTATTCTGCTGTTACATCATGTCTTATCCTCCAGTCAGCTCCAGAGCTGCAATCTCTATTCTGCTGTTACATCGTGTCTTATCCTCCAGTCACCTCCAGAGCTGCAGTCACTATTCTGCTGTACATCATGTCTTATCCTCCAATCACCTCCAGAGCTGCAGACACTATTCTGATGTTACATCACATCTTATTCTCCAGTCACCTCCGGAGCTGCACTCACTTTTCTGCTGTTACATCGTGTCTTATACTCCAGTCACCTCCAGAATTGCACTCACTATTCTGCTGTTACGTTGAGTCTTATCCTCCAGTCAACTCCAGAGCTGCAGTCACTATTCTGCTGTTACAACGTGTCTTATCCTCCAGTCACCTCCAGAGCTGCATTCATTATTCTGCTGTTACATCAGGTCTTATCCTCCAATCACCTCCAGAGCTGCACTCACTATCCTGCTGTTACATCGTGTCTTATCCTCGAGTCACCTCCAGAGCTGTGGTCACTATTCTGTTTTACATCATGTCTTATCCTCCAGTCAACTCCAGAGCTTCAGTCACTATTCTGCTGTTACAACGTGTCTTATCCTCCATTCACCTCCAGAGCTGCAGTCATTATTCTGCTGTTACATCAGGTCTTATCCTCCAGTCACCTCCAGAGCTGCACTCTCCATTTTGCTGTTACATCATATCTTATCCTCCTGTCACCTCCAGAGCAGCAGTCTCTATTCTGCTGTTACATCATGTCTTATCCTCCAGTCACCTCCAGAGCTGCAGTCCCTATTCTGCTGTTACATCATGTCTTATTCTCCAGTCACCTCCAGAGCTGCAGTCACATTTCTGATGTTACATTGTGTCTTATCCTCCAGTCACCTCCAGAGCTGCAGTCACTGTTCTGCTGTTACATCGAGTCTTATCCTCCAGTCTCCTCCAGAGCTACAGTCACTATTCTGATGTTGCATCACATCTTATCCTCCAGTCACCTCCAGAGCTGCACTCACTATTCTGCTGTTACATCGTGTCTTATCCTCCAGTCACCTCCAGAGCTGCACTCACTATTCTGCTGTTACATTGTGTCTTATCCTCCAGTCACCTCCAGAGCTGCAGTCACTATTCTGCTGTTACATCGTCTCTTATTCTCCAGACACCTCCAGAGCTGCACTCACTATTCTGCTGTTACATCGCGTCTTATCCTCCAGTCACCTCCAGAGCTTCAGTCACTATTCTGCTGTTACATCGTGTCTTATCCTCCAGTCACCTCCAGAGCTGCAGTCACTTTTCTGCTGTGACATCGTTTCTTATCCTCCAGTCACCTCCAGAGCTGCAGTCACTTTTCTGCTGTTACATCAGGTCTTATCGTCCAGTCACCTTCAGAGCTGCACTCACCATTCTGCTGTTGCATTGTGTCTTATCCTCCAGTCACCTCCGGAGCTGTAGTCATTATTCTGCTGTTACATCAGGTCTTATCCTCCAATCACCTCCAGAGCTGCACTCACTATTCTGCTGTTACATCATGTCTTATCCTCCAGTCACCTCCAGAGCTGCTCTCACCATTCTGCAGTTACATTGTGTCTTATCCTCCAGTCTCCTCCAGAGCTGTGGTCACTATTCTACTGTCACATCATGTCTTATCCTCCAGCCACCTCCAGAGCTGCAGTCATTATTCTGCTGTTACATCGTGTCTTATCCTCCTGTCACCTCCAGAGCTGCAATCACTATTCTGCTGATACATCATATCTTATTCTCCAGTCACATCCAGAGCAGCAGTCTCTATTCTGATGTTACATCGTGTCTTATCCTCCAGTCACCTCCAGAGCTGCAGTCTCTATTCTGCTGTTACATCATGTCTTATCCTCCAGTCACCACCACAGCTGTAGTCACTTTTCTGCTGTTACATCGTGTCTTATCCTCCAGTCACCTCCAGAGCTGCACTCACCATTCTGATATTGCAACATGTCTTATCCTCCAGTCACCTCCAGAGCTGCAGTCTCTATTCTGCTGTTACATCATGTCTTATGCTCCAGTCACCTCCAGAGCTGCAATCTCTATTCTGCTATTACACTCATGGCCAAAAGTTTTGAGAATGACACCAAAGTTATATTTTCACATGATCTGCTGGCCTCTGGTTTTTATTAGTGTTTGTCTGATGTTTATATCACATACAGAAATATAATTGCAATCATATTATGAGTACCAATAGGTTATATTGACAGTTAGAATGAGATAATGCAGCAAGTCAATATTTGCAGTGTTGCCCCTTCTTCTTCAAGACCTCTGTAATTCTCCCTGGCATGCTCTCAATCAACTTTTGGACCAAATCCTGACTGATAGCAGTCCATTCTTGCATAATCAATGCTTGCATTTTGCCAGAATTTGTTGGTTTTTGTTTGTCCACCCGTCTCTTGATGATTGACCACAAGTTCTCAATGGGATTGAGATCTGGGGAGTTTCCAGGCCATGGAGCCAAAATCTCTATGTTTTGTTCCATGAGCCATTTAGTTATCACCTTTGCTTTATGGCAAGGTGCTCCATCATGCTGGAAAAGGCATTGTTGGGCGCCAAACTGCTCTTGGACGGTTGGGAGAAGTTGCTCTTGGAGGACATTCTGGTACCATTCTTTATTCATGGCTGTGTTTTTAGGCAAGACTGTGAGTGAGCCGATTCCCTTGGCTGAGAAGCAACCCCACACATGAATGGTTTCAGGATGCTTTACAGTTGGCATGAGACAAGACTGGTGGTAGCGCTCTCCTCTTCTTCTCCGAATAAGCTGTTTTCCAGATGTCCCAAACAATCGAAAAGGGGATTCATCAGAGAAAATGACTTTGCCCCAGTCCTCAGCAGTCCACTCCCTGTACCTTTTGCAGAATATCAGTCGGTCCCTGATCTTTTTTCTGGAGAGAAGTGGCTTCTTTGCTGCCCTCCTTGAAACCAGCCCTTGCTCAAAGAGTCTCCGCCTCACAGTGCGTGCAGAAGCACTCACACCAGCCTGCTGCCATTCCTGAGCAAGCTCGGCACTGCTGGTAGTCCGATCCCGCAGCTGAAACAGTTTTAAGATACGGTCCTGGTGCTTGCTGGTCTTTCTTGGGCGCCCTGGAGCCTTTTTGACAACAATGGAAGCTCTCTCCTTGAAGTTCTTGATGATGCGATAGATTGTTGACTGAGGTGCAATCTTTGTAGCTTCGATACTCTTCCCTGTTAGGCCATTTTTGTGCAGTGCAATGATGGCTGCACGTGTTTCTTTAGAGATAACCATGGTTAACTGAAGAGAAACAATGATACCAAGAACCAGCCTCCTTTTAAAGTGTCCAGTGATGTCATTCTTACTTAATCATGACTGATTGATCGCCAGCCCTGTCCTCATCAACACCCACACCTGTGTTAATGGATCAATCACTAAAACGATGTTAGCTGCTCCTTTTAAGGCAGGACTGCAATGATGTTGAAATGTGTTTTGGGGGTTAAAGTTCATTTTCTGGGCAAATATTGTTAGAACCTTGCTCTTAGGTTTTTTTCCTTTGCTGGTCACATGACCTTGTTGGCCTATTTAATCCTGCTCCGCCCTTCTGGCTTTGCTGGACTTCATTGTATATCTACTTTCTAGCTAGCCTGTGCTCTGTATCTAACTCTGTTAGTTTGCTTGGTCTACGGACCTCTATGTTCTATATATGTTGTTTGTTCGTCTGTCTGCTACTATTTCTGTTAGGAGGTGTCCATTTTCCTCCCAGTCCTTAGTACTTGTAGGGATTCCTTCCCCACATCTATAGGTCTCCGTACAGACTAGCTTAGGACTTTAGCAGGTCTGATCGCAGGATCAGGTCCCCTGCTACATCGTAGGGATTCAGCTGAGTTCTATCGTAGGGACAGATCTCCTCTCTTTCCTTAGCTCTGGTAGCAGAACATAACAGTAAGTCCAGCCCGCAAATTCTCTAAGGAAAGATTTTTCTGTTCCATCATGGTGTCGGTTCAGGATTTAGCTCATCGCCTGCAGGGACTCTCTCTGGAGGTGGCCGAGCTCCGTCAGCACGTGAGTAACTGTCCTGGAGCACATTTCTTGGAGCCTAAGGTATGTTTGCCAGATTTATTTTTTGGTGAACACCGAGAATTTTTTTCATTTAAAAATGCTTGCTTATTGTATTTTCGTTTGAGACCTAAGTCCTCTGGGGATGAATCCCAGCGCGTAGGGTTCATAATGTCACTTTTGCGCAAAGAGCCTCAGGAGTGGGCCTTTTCTTTGCAACCTAGTGATACATGCTTCAGATCAGTGGATAGTTTTTTTTCTGCTTTGGGACTATTATATGATGATCCTGACCGTGTCGCATCAGCTGAGACTGAGTTGAGACGTTTAAAACAGGGATCAGGTAATGTGGAAAAATATTGTACTCATTTCCGTCGTTGGTCTACTCAAACAGGGTGGAACGATTCTGCTCTGAAAAGTCTATTTCTTGCTGGGCTCAGTGAAAGGGTTAAAGACCTGCTAATTGCTTATCCTACACCTGAAGATTTGCAACAGGCTTTGCAATTAGCTATACGGGTGGATAGAAGACTGCGTGCAAGGGTTAATGAGAGCAAATCCTCTGCCATGTCAGTTTCTGGTTATGAGAATGTGTGTACTAACAGTGGTGAACCGATGGAGATTGGATCGGTGGCACCTCGCTCTCAAGAAAAAGACCGTCGATTTTTTGAAGGCTTGTGTTTCTATTGCGGAAAATCTGGTCATTTGATTAAAGGCTGTGAGCTTCGTATGAAGAAAGAAAAAAAAATGGTCAGTCACGCCCGTATTGCCTGTTTAAATTCCAAGGGTGTATTTTTAGCTGCTTCCACGATTGCTCAGGAAAAATTAATGGAATTTCGGGTGTTTGTTGATTGTGGGTCTACTCTGAATGTTATTGATGGGGGATTCGTGGAAAGACTCAATTTAAAACCTGAACCTTTATCATCCCCCATTGCTGTGGTTTCTGTGGATGGTTCCCCTTTGAAGAATATTACTCTCAAGGTCTGTGAATTTCCTCTCACTATTAATGGTGTTCACCATGAGAAATTGGATTTGGTAGTGTTGAATAACTTGCCTTCTCCAGTAATATTGGGATTGCCCTGGTTAAAATTTCACAATCCTGTACTGGATTGGTCTACCAGTGAAATTAAATCCTGGAGCCATAAATGTTATGACAAGTGTTGTAACGGGCGTATTGCAGCTGTGGATAGGGGAGAATTGCCTGTTCCTATTCAGGATTTTTGGAGAGTTTTTTCTGAGAAGGAATCGCAGGTTTTGCCTCCCCATAGAGACTATGATTGTTCTATTGAATTTGTCCCTGGAGCGACTCTTCCTAAAAGTCGTTTATTTAACCTTACTATTCCTGAGAGGAAGGCTTTGGAGGAATACATACAGACAAGTTTGGCCGCCGGTCACATTAGGCCCTCTAAGTCTCCTGTGGCGGTTGGATTTTTTTTTGTTAAAAAAAAGGACGGCGGTTTACGCCCTTGTCTGGATTTTCGTGAGATTAACAAAATTACTGTACGCAATCCCTACCCACTGCCATTGATTCCTGATTTGTTTAACCAGTTAATGGGGGCCAAGTGGTTCTCTAAAATTGACCTTAAGGGGGCATACAATCTGTTGCGCATGAAGGAGGGTGACGAATGGAAGACTGCTTTTAACACTCCTGTGGGTCATTTTGAGAATCTGGTTATGCCTTTTGGTCTTACCAATGCTCCTGCATTTTTTCAGAATCTGATTAATGACATCCTTAGACCTTTGATCGGTAAAAATGTGGTTGTGTATTTGGATGACATTTTGATTTATTCGCCGGATCTGGAGTCTCATTGGCGGAGCGTACATGAGGTATTACAGTTATTAATGGACAATTCGCTTTTTGCTAAGCTGGAGAAATGTGAGTTCGCTGTACAGAGAATTAGTTTTTTGGGCTACATTATCTCCAGCGAAGGTTTTGAGATGGATCCGGTTAAGGTTCAGGCTGTGCAGGAATGGCCTAGGCCTATTGGTTTGAAATCGATACAGAGGTTTTTGGGTTTCGCCAATTACTATAGAAAATTCATAAAAAAATTTTCTAGTATTGTCAAACCTCTGACTGATCTCACCAGGAAAGGTGCTGATGCGGTTCAGTGGTCTTCTGAGGCCATTGAAGCTTTTGTGTATCTCAAGGAGAGGTTCACCTCTGCTCCCATCCTTATGCAGCCTGATGTTACTAGGCCGTTTTTGGTTGAGGTTGATGCTTCCTCTGTGGGGGTTGGCGCAGTATTGTCTCAGGATAACGGGGATGGATTACATCCCTGTGCCTTTTTTTCAAAAAAATTTTCGGAGACTGAACTGAATTACGATATTGGTAATCGGGAATTATTGGCTATTAAACTCGCATTTGAACACTGGCGCCACTTCTTGGAAGGTGCGGAATTTCCCGTTCAGGTTCTTACGGATCATAAAAATCTGATATATCTTGATGCTGCCAAGCGCCTGAATGCCCGTCAGGCTAGGTGGGCACTGTTTTTCTCGCGGTTTAATTTCTCCGTTACTTACATCCCTGGTACTAAGAATGTTAAGGCGGATGCCTTGTCTCGCAGTTTTTCTCCCATAGTCGGTGCTGAGAAAGAGGAGAACATTTTACAAGAAGGTGTTGTGATTGCTGCTTTGGACTCCGTTTTGGAAAATGAGATTCTTAAAGCACAGGAGAATGCCCCTTCTAACACTCCTCATGGGAGGATGTTTGTGCCTGGGACCTTTAGGAGAGATTTGTTTGTTGAGTGTCACGAATCTCGGTTGGCAGGTCATCCCGGAATCTCTGAGACCAAGAGACTGGTGGGTCGCAGTTTTTGGTGGCCTGGATGGCAGAAGGAAGTCATTAAGTGGGTGCGTCAATGTACTATATGTGCTAGATCTAAGTCCTCACATACTCCTGCTGCGGGGTTGCTTTGTCCTTTGGAGGTTCCCAGTGCTCCTTGGACACATTTGGCTATGGACTTTATAACTGACCTTCCCCCCTCTGAGGGTTTTACTGTCATCTGGGTGGTCGTGGACCGTTTTAGCAAGATGTGTCACTTGGTTCCTTTCGTCAAACTGCCCTGCGCTAAAACTCTCGCTAAGGCCTTTGTCAAGGAAATTGTCAGACTTCATGGCGTTCCTACTGACATTGTTTCTGATAGGGGTCCTCAGTTCGTGGCTCGTTTTTGGCGTGCCTTTTGTGATAGGTTGGGAGTTCATTTGTCGTTCTCGTCCGGATATCATCCTGAATCTAATGGCCAGACAGAAAGGAAAAACCAGGATGTTGAGCAGTTCTTGCGTTTGTTTTGTGGCAGACAATCAAGAGGGGTGGTCTGAGTTTCTGCCACTTGCTGAATTTGCTCTGAACAATCATACATCTTCTTCTGCTGGTTGTTCGCCTTTTTTTTGTTGTTCTGGGAGACATCCGTCGTTTGGGTCATTCTCCAAGTTGGGATCTGCCGTGCCTGAGGAGGAGAATTTTTCCGGTGATTTGGAGAGAGTTTGGACGGATGTGCGTGGTAATCTTCAGGAGGCTAACAGAAAATCTAAAGACTACTTTGATAGGAAACGACAGGAGGTTTTGTTTGCTGTTGGTGACATGGTTTGGTTGTCCTCTAGGAATCTGCGGTTGAGGATTCCTTCAAAGAAATTGGGTCCCAAGTTTGTAGGGCCCTTTAAGGTGCTTCAGGTTGTCAACCAATCTGCTGTTAGGTTGGAGGTTCCTACCTCCTGGAGAATTAATCCGGTATTTCATGTCTCTCTGTTGAAAAAAGCTGTTGTATCGGATTGTGACGCCTCTGCCTCTGTTCCTCCGGTGGTGGATGACGGGGAATATGAAATTTCTCGCATCCTTAACTCTAGACGGTATAGAGGTAGTTTGCAGTATCTTGTGGCCTGGAAAGGTTTCGGACCCGAGGATAACTCTTGGGTGAGGTCGGATGATGTTTCCGCGTCCAGACTTATCAGAGCGTTTCACAGGAGATTTCCTGATAAGCCTGGTCCTAGGGGATCCGGAGGATCCTCTTAGAAGGGGGGGTACTGTTAGAACCTTGCTCTTAGTTTTTTTTTCCTTTGCTGGTCTCATGACCTTGTTGGCCTATTTAATCCTGCTCCGCCCTTCTGGCTTTGCTGGACTTCATTGTATATCTACTTTCTAGCTAGCCTGTGCTCTGTATCTAACTCTGTTAGTTTGCTTGGTCTACGGACCTCTATGTTCTATATATGTTGTTTGTTCGTCTGTCTGCTACTATTTCTGTTAGGAGGTGTCCATTTTCCTCCCAGTCCTTAGTACTTGTAGGGATTCCTTCCCCACATCTATAGGTCTCCGTACAGACTAGCTTAGGACTTTAGCAGGTCTGATCGCAGGATCAGGTCCCCTGCTACATCGTAGGGATTCAGCTGAGTTCTATCGTAGGGACAGATCTCCTCTCTTTCCTTAGCTCTGGTAGCAGAACATAACAAATATTGACTTTGCAAGTACAGTAATTGCTGTTAAGCTGATCACTGTTTGACATTCAGGAGTATATGCAAATTGCCATTCCAAAAAATGAAGCAGTAAACTTTGGAAAAATTACTATTTGTCTCATTCTCAATACTTTTGGCCATGACTGTACATCGCGTCTTATCCTCCAGTCACCTCCAGAGCTGTAGTCACTATTCTGCTGATACATCATGTCTTTTCCTCCAGTCACCTCCAGAGCTGCACTCACTATTCTGCTGTTACATCGTGTCTTATCCTCCAGTCACCTCCAGAGCAGCACTCTCCATTTTGCTGTTATATCATATCTTATCCTCCAGTCACATCCAGAGCAGCAGTCTCTATTCTGATGTTACATCGTGTCTTATCCTCCAGTCACCACCAGAGCTGCAGTCTCTATTCTGCTGTTACATCATGTCTTATCTTCCAGTCACCACCAGAGCTGTAGTCACTATTCTGCTGTTACATCGTGTCTTATCCTCCAGTCACCTCCAGAGCTGCAGTCTCTATTCTGATGTTACATCGTGTCTTATCCTCCAGTCACCTCCAGAGCTGCAGTCTCTATTCTGCTGTTACATCATGTCTTATCTTCCAGTCACCACCAGAGCTGTAGTCACTTTTCTGCTGTTACATCGTGTCTTATCCTCCAGTCACCTCCAGAGCTGCACTCACCATTCTGATATTACAACATGTCTTATCCTCCAGTCACCTCCAGAGCTGCAGTCTCTATTCTGCTGTTACATCATGTCTTATGCTCCAGTCACCTCCAGAGCTGCAATCTCTATTCTGCTATTACATCATGTCTTATCCTCCAGTCACCTCCAGAGCTGCAGACACTATTCTGATGTTACATCACATCTTATTTTCCAGTCACCTCCAGAGCTGCACTCACTATTCTGATGTTACTTCGTGTCTTATCCTCCAGTCACCTCCAGAACTGCACTCACTATTCTTCTGTTACATTGTGTCTTATCCTCCAGTCAACTCCAGAGCTGCAGTCACTATTCTGCTGTTACGTCGTGTCTTATCCTCCAGTCACCTCCAGAGTTGTGGTCAGTATTCTGCTGATTCATCATGTCTTAGCCTCCAGCCACCCCCAGAGCTGCAGTCAATATTCTGCTGTGACATCATGTCTAATCCTCCAGCCACCTCCAGAGCTGCGGTCACTATTCTGCTGTTTCATTGTGTCTTATCCTCCAGTCACCTCCAGAGCTGCACTCACTATTCTTCTGTTACATCATGTCTTATCCTCCATTCACCTTCAGAGCTGCACTCACTATTCTGCTGTTACATCGTGTCTTATCCTCCAGTCACCTCCAGAACTGCACTCACTATTCTGCTGTTACATCGTGTCTTATCCTCTATTCACCTCCAGAGTTGCAGTCACTATTCTGCTGTTACATCGTGTCTTATCCTCCAGACACCTAAAGAGCTGCAGTCACTATTCTGCTGTTACATAGTGTCTTATTCTACAGTCACCTCCAGAGCTGCAGTTACTATTCTGCTGTTACATCAGGTCTTATCCTCCAGTTGCCTCCAGAGCAGCACTCACCATTCTGCTGTTACATTGTGTCTTATCCTCCAGTCACCTCCAGAGCTGTAGTCACAATTCTGCTGTTACATCAGGTCTTATCCTCCAATCACCTCCAGAACTGCTCTCACTATTCTGCTTTTACATCGTATCTTATCCTCCAGTCACCTCCAGAGCTGCAGCCACTATTCTGCTGTTGCATCGTCTCTTATTCTCCAGTCACATCCAGAGCTACACTCACTATTCTGCTGTTACATCGTGTCTTATCCTCCAGTTACCTCCAGAGCTGCAGTCACTATTCCGATGTTACATCACATCTTATTCTCCAGTCACCTCCAGAGCTGCACTCACTATTCTACTGTTACATTGTGTCTTATCCTCCAGTCACCTTCAGAGCTGTAGTCACTATTCTGCTGTTACAACAGGTCTTATCCTCCAATCACCTCCAGAGCTGCTCTCACTATTCTGCTGTTACATTGTTTCTTTTTCTCCAGTCACCTCCAGAGCTGCAGTCACTATTCTGCTGTTACATCGTGTCTTATTCTCCAGTCACCTCCAGAGCAGCACTCACTATTCTGCTGTTACATCGTGTCTAATCCTCCAGTCACCTCCAGAGCTGCAGTCACTATTCTGATGTTACATCACATCATATTCTCCAATCACCTCCAGAGCTGCACTCACTATTCTGCTGTTACATCGTGTCTTATTCTCCAGTCACCTCCAGAGCTGCACTCACTATTCTGCTGTTACAGCGTGTCTTATACTGCAGTCACCTCCAGAGCTGCAGTCACTATTCTGCTGTTACATCGTGTCTTATCCTTCAGTCACCTCGAGAGCTACAGTCACTTTTCTGCTGTTACAACGTGTCTTATCCTTCAGTCACCTCCAGAGCTGCAGTCATTATGCTGCAGTAACATCAGGTCTTATCCTCTAATCACCTCCAGAGCTGTACTCACTATTCTGCTGTTACATTGCGTCTTATCCTCCAGTCACCTCCAGAGCTGTGGTCACTATTCTGCTGTTACATCATGTCTTATCTTCCAGCCACCTCCAGAGCTGCAGTCACTATTATGCTGTTACATCATGTCTTATCTTCCAGCCACCTCCAGAGCTGCAGTCACTATTCTGTTGTTACATTGTGTCTTATCCTCCAGTCACCTCCAGAGCTGCACTCACTATTCTGCTGTTACATCATGTCTTATCCTTCAGTCACCTCCAGTGCTGTACTCATTATTCTGCTGTTACATCGTGTCTTATCCTCCAGTCACCTCCAGAGCTGCACTCATCATTCTGCTGTTACATCGTGTCTTATCCTCCAGTCACCTCCAGAGCTGCACTCACCAATCTGCTGTTACATCATATATTATCCCCCAGTCACCTCCAGAGCTGCAGTCTCTATTCTGCTGTTACATCATGTCTTATCCTTCAGTCACCTCCAGAGCTGCAGTCACTATTCTGCTGTTACATCACGTCTTATCCTCCAGTCACCTCCAGAGCTGCACTCACTATTCTGCTGTTACATCGTGCTTTATCCTCCAGTCACCTCCAGAGCTGCACTCACCATTCTGCTTTCACATTGTGTCTTATCCTCCAGTCACCTCCAGAGCTGTAGTCACTATTCTACTGTTACATCATATCTTATCCTCCAGCCACCTCCAGAGCTGCAGTCACTATTCTGCTGTTACAACATGTATTATCCTCCAGAGCTGCACATGCTATTCTGCTGTTACATTGTATCTTATCCTCCAGTCACCTCCAGAGCTGCTCTCACTATTCTGCAGGTTACATCGTGTCTTATCCTCCAGTCACCTCCAGAGCTGCTCTCACTATTCTGCGGTTACATCGTGTCTTATCCTCCAGTCACCTCCAGAGCTGCAATCACTATTTTGCTGTTGCATCATGTCTTATCCTCCAGTCACCTCCAGAGCTGCCCTCACTCTTCTGCTGTTACATCAGGTCTTAGCCTCCAGTCACCTCCAGAGCTGCACTCACTATTCTGCTGTTACCTCGTGTCTTATCCTCCAGTCACCTCCAGAGCTGCAGTCACTATTCTGCTGTTACATCGTGTCTTATCCTCCAGTCTCCTCCAGAGCTGCACACACTATTCTGCTGTTACATTGTCTCTTATCCTCCAGTCACCTCCAGAGCTGCAGTCACTCTTCTGCTGTTACATCAGGACTTATCCTCCAATTACCTCCAGAGCAGCACTCAATATTTTGCTGTTACAACGTGTCTTTTCCACTAGTCACCTCCAGAGCTGCACTCACCATTCTGCTGTTACATCGTGTCCTATCCTCCAGCCACCTCCAGAGCTGCACTCACATTTCTGCTGTTACATCATGACTTTTCCTCCAGCCACCTCCAGAGCTGCGGTCACTATTCTGCTGTTACATTGTGTCTTATCCTCCAGTCACCTCCAGAGCTGCCCTCACTATTCTGCTGTTACATCGTGTCTTATTCTCCAGTCACCTCCAGAGTTGCACTCATCATTCTGCTGTTACATCGTGTCTTATCCTCCAGTTACCTCCAGAGCTGCACTCACCATTCTGCTGTTACATCATATCTTATCCTCCAGTCACCTGCAGAGCTGCAGTCTCTATTCTGCTGTTACATAATGTCTTATCCTCCAGTCAGCTACAGAGCTGCTGTCTCTATTCTGCTGTTACATCATGTCTTATCCTCCAGAGCTGCAGTTACGATTCTGATGTTACATCGTGTCTTATCCTCCAGTCACCTCCAGAGCTGCAGTCACTATTCTGATGTTACATCACATCTTATCCTCCAGTCATATCCAGAGCTGTACTCACTATTCTGCTGTTACATCTTGTCTTATCCCCCAGTCACCTCCAGAGCTGCGCTCACTATTCTGCTGTTACATCGTGTCTTATCCTCCAGTCACCTCCAGCGCGGCACTCACTATTCTGCTGTTACATCGTGTCTTATCCTCCAATCACCTCCAGAGCTGCACTCACCTTTCTGCTGTTACATCGTGTCTTATCCTCCAATCACCTCCAGAGCTGCACTCACCTTTCTGCTGTTACATCGTGTCTTATCCTCCAGTCACCTCCAGAGCTGCACTCACCGTTCTGATATTGCAACATGTCTTATCCTCCAGTCAGCTACAGAGCTGCTGTCTCTATTCTGCTGTTACATCATGTCTTATCCTCCAGTCACCTCCAGAGCTGCAGTTACGATTCTGATGTTACATCGTGTCTTATCCTCCAGTCACCTCCAGAGCTGCAGTCACTATTCTGATGTTACATCACATCTTATCCTCCAGTCATCTCCAGATCTGTACTCACTATTCTGCTGTTACATCTTGTCTTATCCCCCAGTCACCTCCAGAGCTGCGCTCACTATTCTGCTGTTACATCGTGTCTTATCCTCCAATCACCTCCAGAGCTGCACTCACCTTTCTGCTGTTACATCATGTCTTATCCTCCAGTCACCTCCAGAGCTGCACTCACCTTTCTGCTGTTACATCGTGTCTTATCCTCCAGTCACCTCAAGAGCTGCACTCACCATTCTGATATTGCAACATGTCTTTTCCTCCAGTCACCTCCAGAGCTGCAGTCTCTATTCTGCTGTTACATCATGTCTTATGCTCCAGTCACCTCCAGAGCTGCACTCACCTTTCTGCTGTTACATCGTGTCTTATCCTCCAGTCACCTCCAGAGCTGCACTCACCATTCTGATATTGCAACATGTCTTTTCCTCCAGTCACCTCCAGAGCTGCAGTCTCTATTCTGCTGTTACATCATGTCTTATGCTCCAGTCACCTCCAGAGCTGCAATCTCTATTCTGCTTTTACATCGCGTCTTATCCTCCAGTCACCTCCAGAGCTGCACTCACTATTCTGATGTTACATCACATCTTATTTTCCAGTCACCTCCAGAACTGCACTCACTATTCTGCTGTTACATCGCGTCTTATTCTCCAGTCACCTCCAGAGCTGCAGTCACTATTCTGCTGTTACATCTTGTCATATCCTCCAGTCACCTCCAGAGCTGCACTCACCTTTCTGCTGTTACATCGTGTCTTATCCTCCAGTCACCTCCAGAGCTGCACTCACTATTCTGCTGCTACATTGTGTCTTATCCTCCAGTCAACTCCAGAGCTGCAGTCACTATTCTGCTGTTACATCGCGTCTTATCCTCCAGTCACCTCCAGAGCTGTAGTCAATATTCTGCTGTTACATCAGTTCTTATCCTCCAATCACCTCCAGAGCTGCACTCACTATTCTGCTGTTACGTCGTGTCTTATCCTCCAGTCACCTCCAGAGCTGTGGTCACTATTCTGCTGTTTCATCATGTCTTAGCCTCCAGCCACTCCCAGAGCTGCAGTCACTATTCTGCTGTGACATCATGTCTAATCCTCCAGCCACCTCCAGAGCTGCGGTCACTATTCTGCTGTTTCATTGTGTCTTATCCTCCAGTCACCTCCAGAGCTGCACTCACTATTCTTCTGTTACATCATGTCTTATCCTCCAGTCACCTCCAGAGCTGCACTCACCATTCTGCTGTTACATCGTGTCTCATCCTCCAGTCACCTCCAGAGCTGCAGTCACTATTCTGATGTTACATAGTGTCTTATTCTACAGTCACCTCCAGAGCTGCAGTTACTATTCTGCTGTTACATCAGGTTTTATCGTCCAGTTACCTCCAGAGCAGCACTCACCATTCTGCTGTTACATTGTGTCTTATCCTCCAGTCACCTCCAGAGCTGTAGTCACAATTCTGCTGTTACATCAGGTCTTATCCTCCAATCACCTCCAGAGCTGCTCTCACTATTCTCCTTTTACATCGCGTCTTATCCTCCAGTCACCTCCAGAGCTGCAGCCACTATTCTGCTGTTACATCGTCTCTTATTCTCCAGTCACATCCAGAGCTACACTCACTATTCTGCTGTTACATCGTGTCTTATCCTCCAGTCACCTCCAGAGCTGCAGTCACTATTCCGATGTTACATCACATCTTATTCTCCAGTCACCTCCAGAGCTGCACTCACTATTCTGCTGTTACATTGTGTCTTATCCTCCAGTCACCTTCAGAGCTGTAGTCACTATTCTGCTGTTACAACAGGTCTTATCCTCCAATCACCTCCAGAGCTGCTCTCACTATTCTGCTGTTACATTGTTTCTTATTCTCCAGTCACCTCCAGAGCTGCAGTCACTATTCTGCTGTTACATCGTGCCTTATCCTCCAGTCACCTCCAGAACTGCAGTCACTATTCTGCTGTTACATCGTCTCTTAAGCTCCAGTCACCTCCAGAGCAGCACTCACGATTCTGCTGTTACATCGTGTCTAATCCTCCAGTCACCTCCAGAGCTGCAGTCACTATTCTGATGTTACATCACATGATATTCTCCAATCACCTCCAGAGCTGCACTCACTATTCTGCTGTTAGATCGTGTCTTATTCTCCAGTCACCTCCAGAGCTGCACTCACTATTCTGCGGTTACACCGTGTCTTATCCTGCAGTCACCTCCAGAGCTGCAGTCACTATTCTGCTGTTACATTGTGTCTTATCCTTCAGTCACCTCGAGAGCTGCAGTCACTTTTCTGCAATTACAACGTGTCTTATCCTCCAATCACCTCCAGAGCTGCAGTCATTATGCTGCAGTAACATCAGGTCTTATCCTCTAATCACCTCCAGAGCTGTACTCACTATTCTGCTGTTACATTGTGTCTTATCCTCAAGTCACCTCCAGAGCTGTGGTCACTATTCTGCTGTTACATCATGTCTTATCTTCCAGCCACCTCCAGAGCTGCAGTCACTATTCGGTTGTTACATTGTGTCTTATCCTCCAGTCATCTCCAGAGCTGCACTCATCATTCTGCTGTTACATCGTGTCTTATCCTCCAGTCACCTCCAGAGCTGCACTCAACAATCTGCTGTTACATCATATATTATCCTCCAGTCACCTCCAGAGCTGCTGTCTCTATTCTGCTGTTACATCATGTCTTATCCTTCAGTCACCTCCAGAGCTGCAGTCACTATTCTGCTGTTACATCACGTCTTATCCTCCAGTCACCTCCAGAGCTGCACTCACTATTCTGCTGTTACATTGTGCTTTATCCTCCAGTCACCTCCAGAGCTGCACTCACCATTCTGCTTTCACATTGTGTCTTATCCTCCAGTCACCTCCAGAGCTGTAGTCACTATTCTGCTGTTACATCATGTCTTATCCTCCAGCCACCTCCAGAGCTGCAGTCACTATTCTGCTGTTACATCATGTATTATCCTCCAGTTTCCTCCAGAGCTGCACATACTATTCTGCTGTTACATTGTATCTTATCCTCCAGTCACCTCCAGAGCTGCTCTCACTATTCTGCAGGTTACATCGTGTCTTATCCTCCAGTCACCTCCAGAGCTGCTCTCACTATTCTGCGGTTACATCGTGTCTTATCCTCCAGTCACCTCCAGAGCTGCAATCACTATTCTGCTGTTGCATCATGTCTTATCCTCCAGTCACCTCCAGAGCTGCACTCACTCTTCTGCTGTTACATCAGGTCTTAGCCTCCAGTCACCTCCAGAGCTGCACTCACTATTCTGCTGTTACATCGTGTCTTATTCTCCAGTCACCTCCAGAGCTGCAGTCACTATTCTGCTGTTACATCGTGTTTTATCCTCCAGTCTCCTCCAGAGCTGCACACACTATTCTGCCGTTACATTGTCTCTTATCCTCCAGTCACCTCCAGGGCTGCAGTCACTATACTGCTGTTACATCGTGTTTTAACCTCCAGTCACCTCCAGAGCTGCAGTCACTATTCTGCTGTTACAGCAGGACTTATCCTCCAATTACCTCCAGAGCAGCACTCACTATTTTGCTGTTACATCGTGTCTTCTCCACTAGTCACCTCCAGAGCTGCACTCACCCTTCTGCTGTTACATCATGACTTTTCCTCCAGCCACCTCCAGAGCTGCGGTCACTATTCTGCTGTTACATTGTGTCTTATCCTCCAGTCACCTCCAGAGCTGCCCTCACTATTCTGCTGTTACATCGTGTCTTATCCTCCAGTCACCTCCAGAGCTGCAATCACTTTTCTGCTTACATCATGTCTTATCCTCCAGTCACCCCCAGAGCTGCAGTTACGATTCTGATGTTACATCGTGTCTTATCCTCCAGTCACCTCAAGAGCTGCACTCACTATTCTGCTGTTACATCTTGTCTTATCCCCCAGTCACCTCCAGAGGTGCAGTCACTATTCTACTTTTACATTGTGTCTTATCCTCCAGTCACCTCCAGAGCTGCCGACACTATACTGATGTTACATCACATCTTATCCTCCTGTCTCCTCCAGAGCTGCAGTCACTATTTTGCTGTTACATTGTGTCTTATCCTCCAGTCACCTCCAGAACTGCAGTCACTATTCAGCTGTTACATCAGGTCTTATCCTCCCATTACCTCCACAGCTGCACTCACCTTTCTGCTGTTACATCGTGTCTTATCCTCCAGTCACCTCCAGAGCTGCACTCTCCATTTTGCTGTTATATCATATCTTATCCTCCAGTCACCTCCAGAGCAGCAGTCTCTATTCTGCTGTTACATCATGCCTTAACCTCCAGTCACCTCCAGAGCTGCAGTCTCTATTCCGCTGTTACATGGTGTCTTATTCTCCAGTCACCTCCAGAACTGCAGTCACTGTCCTGCTGTTACATCACATCTTATCCTCCAGTCACCTCCAGAGCTGTAGTCACTATTCTGATGTTACATCACATATTATCCTCCAGTCATCTCCAGAGCGGCACTCACTATTCTGCTGTTACATCGTCTCTTATTCTCCAGTCACATCCAGAGCTCCACTCACTATTCTGCTGTTACATCGTGTCTTATCCTCCAGTCACCTCCAGAGCTGCAGTCAGTATTCTGCTGTTACATCGTGTCTTATCCTCCAGTCACCTCCAGAGCTGCAGTCACTTTTCTGCTGTTACATCAGGTCTTATCCTCCAGTCACCTTCAGAGCTGCACTCACTATTCTGCTGTTACATCGTGTCTTATCCTCCAGTCACCTCCAGAGCTGCACTCACCATTCTGCTGTTACATTGTGTCTTATCCTCCAGTCACCTCCAGAGCTGTAGTCACTATTCTGCTGTTACATCAGGTCTTATCCTCCAATCACCTCCAGAGCTGCACTCACTATTCTGCTGATACATCGTGTCTTATCCTCCAGTCACCTCCAGAGCTGCACTCACCATTTTGCTGTTACATTATGTCTTATCCCCCAGTCACCTCCAGAGCTGTGGTCACTATTCTACTGTTACATCATGTCTTATGCTCCAGCCACCTCCAGAGCTGCAGTCACTATTCTGCTGTTACATCGTGTCTTATCCTCCCGTCACCTCCAGAGCTGCAATCACTATTCTGCTGATACATCATTTATTTTCCTCCAGTCACCTCTAGAGCTGCACTCACTATTCTGCTGTTACATCGTGTCTTATCCTCCAGTCCCCTCCAGAGCAGCATTCTCCATTTTGCTGTTACATCATATCTTATCCTCTAGTCACCTCCAGAGGAGCATTCTCTGTTCTGATGTTACATCATGTCTTATCCTCCAGTCACCTCCAGAGCTGCAGTCTCTATTCTGCTGTTACATCATGTCTTATCCTCCAGTCACCACTAGAGCTGCAGTCACTTTTCTGCTGTTACATCGTGTCTTATCCTCCAGTCACCTCCAGAGCTGCACTCACTATTCAGCTGTTACATCGTGTCTTATCCTCCAGTCACCTCCAGAGCTGCAGTCACTAATCTACTGTTACATCGTGTCTTATCCTCCAGTCACCTCCAGAGTTGCAGTCACTATTCTGCTGTTACATCAGGTCTTATCCTCCAGTCACCTCCAGAGCTGCACTCACTATTCTGCTGTTACATTGTGTCTTATCCTCCAGTCACCTCCAGAGCTGCACTCACTATTCTGCTGTTACATCGTGTCTTATCCTCCAGTCACCTCCAGAGCTGCACTCACCATTCTGCTGTTACATCGTGTCTTATCCTACAGTCACCTCCAGAGCTGCATTCTCTATTCTGCTTTTACATCGTGTCTTATCCTCCAGTCGCCTCCAGAGCTGCAGTCACTATTCTGATGTTACATCACATTTTATTTTCCAGTCACGTCCAGAGCTGCACTCACTATTCTGCTGTTACATCGTGTCTTATCCTCCAGTCACCTCAAGTACTGCACTCACTATTCTGCTGTTACATTGTTTCTTATCCTCCAGTCAACTCCAGAGCTGCAGTCACTATTCTGCTGTTACATCGTGTCTTATCCTCCAGTCACCTCCAGAGCTGCAGTCATTATTCTGCAGTTACATCAGTTCTTATCCTCCAATCTCCTCCAGAGCTGCACTCACTATTCTGCTGTTACATCGTGTCTTATCCTCCAGTCACCTCCAGAGCTGTGGTCACTATTCTGCTGTTACATCATGTCTTAGCCTCCAGCCACCTCCAGAGCTGCAGTCACTATTCTGCTGTTACATCATGTCTTATCCTCTAGCCACCTCCAGAGCTGCGGTCACTATTCTGCTGTTTCATTGTATCTTATCCTCCAGTTACGTGCAGAGCTGCACTCACTATTCTGCTGTTACATCATGTCATATCCTCCAGTCACCTTCAGAGCTGCACTCGCTATTCTGCTGTTACATCATGTCTTATCCTTCAGTCACCTCCAGTGCTGTACTCATTATTCTGCTGTTACATCGTGTCTTATCCTCCAGTCACCTCCAGAGCTGCACTCATCATTCTGCTGTTACATCGTGTCTTATCCTCCAGTCACCTCCAGAGCTGCACTCACCAATCTGCTGTTACATCATATATTATCCTCCAGTCACCTCCAGAGCTGCAGTCTCTATTCTGCTGTTACATCATGTCTTATCCTTCAGTCACCTCCAGAGCTGCAGTCACTATTCTGCTGTTACATCGTGCTTTATCCTCCAGTCACCTCCAGAGCTGCACTCACCATTCTGCTTTCACATTGTGTCTTATCCTCCAGTCACCTCCAGAGCTGTAGTCACTATTCTACTGTTACATCATATCTTATCCTCCAGCCACCTCCAGAGCTGCAGTCACTATTCTGCTGTTACAACATGTATTATCCTCCAGTTTCCTCCAGAGCTGCACATGCTATTCTGCTGTTACATTGTATCTTATCCTCCAGTCACCTCCAGAGCTGCTCTCACTATTCTGCAGGTTACATCGTGTCTTATCCTATAGTCACCTCCAGAGCTGCTCTCACTATTCTGCGGTTACATCGTGTCTTATCCTCCAGTCACCTCCAGAGCTGCAATCACTATTTTGCTGTTGCATCATGTCTTATCCTCCAGTCACCTCCAGAGCTGCCCTCACTCTTCTGCTGTTACATCAGGTCTTAGCCTCCAGTCACCTCCAGAGCTGCACTCACTATTCTGCTGTTACCTCGTGTCTTATCCTTCAGTCACCTCCAGAGCTGCAGTCACTATTCTGCTGTTACATCGTGTCTTATCCTCCAGTCTCCTCCAGAGCTGCCGTTACTATTCTACTGTTACATCATGTCTTATCCTCCAGCCACCTCCAGAGCGGCAATCACTATTCTGCTGTTACATTGTCTCTTCTCCTCCAGTCACCTCCAGAGCTGCAGTCACTCTTCTGCTGTTACATCAGGACTTATCCTCCAATTATCTCCAGAGCAGCACTCAATATTTTGCTGTTACATCGTGTCTTTTCCACTAGTCACCTCCAGAGCTGCACTCACCATTCTGCTGTTACATCGTGTCCTATCCTCCAGCCACCTCCAGAGCTGCACTCACATTTCTGCTGTTACATCATGACTTTTCCTCCAGCCACCTCCAGAGCTGCGGTCACTATTCTGCTGTTACATTGTGTCTTATCCTCCAGTCACCTCCAGAGCTGCCCTCACTATTCTGCTGTTACATCGTGTCTTATTCTCCAGTCACCTCCAGAGCTGCACTCACCGTTCTGCTGTTACATCATATCTTATCCTCCAGTCACCTGCAGAGCTGCAGTCTCTATTCTGCTGTTACATAATGTCTTATCCTCCAGTCAGCTACAGAACTGCTGTCTCTATTCTGCTGTTACATCATGTCTTATCCTCCAGTCACCTCCAGAGCTGCAGTTACGATTCTGATGTTACATCAGTTCTTATCCTCCAATCACCTCCAGAGCTGCACTCACTATTCTGCTGTTACGTCGTGTCTTATCCTCCAGTCACCTCCAGAGCTGTGGTCAGTATTCTGCTGTTTCATCATGTCTTATCCTCCAGTCTCCTCCAGAGCTGCACACACTATTCTGCTGTTACATTGTCTCTTATCCTCCAGTCACCTCCAGAGCTGCAGTCACTCTTCTGCTGTTACATCAGTTCTTATCCTCCAATCACCTCCAGAGCTGCACTCACTATTCTGCTGTTACGTCGTGTCTTATCCTCCAGTCACCTCCAGAGCTGTGGTCAGTATTCTGCTGTTTCATCATGTCTTATCCTCCAGTCTCCTCCAGAGCTGCATTCACCATTCTGCTGTTACATCGTGTCCTATCCTCCAGCCACCTCCAGAGCTGCACTCACATTTCTGCTGTTACATCATGACTTTTCCTCCAGCCACCTCCAGAGCTGCGGTCACTATTCTGCTGTTACATTGTGTCTTATCCTCCAGTCACCTCCAGAGCTGCCCTCACTATTCTGCTGTTACATCGTGTCTTATTCTCCAGTCACCTCCAGAGCTGCACTCATCATTCTGCTGTTACATCGTGTCTTATCCTCCAGTTACCTCCAGAGCTGCACTCACCATTCTGCTGTTACATCATATCTTATCCTCCAGTTACCTCCAGAGCTGCACTCACCATTCTGCTGTTACATCATATCTTATCCTCCAGTCACCTGCAGAGCTGCAGTCTCTATTCTGCTGCTACATCATGTCTTATCCTCCAGTCACCTCCAGAGCTGCAGTTACGATTCTGATGTTACATTGTGTCTTATCCTCCAGTCACCTCCAGAGCTGCAGTCACTATTCTGATGTTACATCACATCTCATCCTCCAGTCATCTCCAGAGCTGTACTCACTATTCTGCTGTTACATCTTGTCTTATCCCCCAGTCACCTCCAGAGCTGCGCTCACTATTCTGCTGTTACATCGTGTCTTATCCTCCAGTCACCTCCAGCGCGGCACTCACTATTCTGCTGTTACATCGTGTCTTATCCTCCAGTCACCTCCAGAGCTGCACTCACCTTTCTGCTGTTACATCGTGTCTTATCCTCCAGTCACCTCCAGAGCTGCACTCACCATTCTGATATTGCAACATGTCTTTTCCTCCAGTCACCTCCAGAGCTGCAGTCTCTATTCTGCTGTTACATCATGTCTTATGCTCCAGTCACCTCCAGAGCTGCAATCTCTATTCTGCTGTTACATCGCATCATATCCTCCAGTCACCTCCAGAGCTGCACTCACTATTCTGTTGTTACATCATGTCTTATCCTCCAGTCACCTCCAGAGCTGCAGACACTATTCTGATGTTACATCACATCTTATTTTCCAGTCACCTCCAGAGCTGCACTCACTATTCTGCTGTTACTTCGTGTCTTATCCTCCAGTCACCTACAGAACTGCACTCACTATTCTGCTGCTACATTGTGTCTTATCCTCCAGTCAACTCCAGAGCTGCAGTCACTATTCTGCTGTTACATCGCGTCTTATCCTCCAGTCACCTCCAGAGCTGTAGTCATTATTCTGCTGTTACATCAGTTCTTATCCTCCAATCACCTCCAGAGCTGCACTCACTATTCTGCTGTTACGTCGTGTCTTATCCACCAGTCACCTCCAGAGCTGTGGTCAGTATTCTGCTGTTTCATCATATCTTAGCCTCCAGCCACCCCCAGAGCTGCAGTCACTATTCTGCTGTGACATCATGTCAAATCCTCCAGCCACCTCCAGAGCTGCGGTCACTATTCTGCTGTTTCATTGTGTCTTATCCTCCAGTCACCTCCAGAGCTGCACTCACTATTCTTCTGTTACATCATGTCTTATCCTCCAGTCACCTCCAGAGCTGCACTCACTATTCTGCTGTTACATCGTGTCTTATCCTCCAGTCACCTCCAGAGCTGCAGTCACTATTCTGATGTTACATCACATCTTATCCTGCAGTCACCTCCAGAGCTGCACTCACTATTCTCCTGCTACATCATGTCTTATCCTCTAGTCACCTCCAGAGCTGCAGTCACTATTCTGCTGTTACATCGTGTCTTATCCTCCATTCACCTAAAGAGCTGCAGTCACTATTCTGCTGTTACATAGTGTCTTATTCTACAGTCACCTCCAGACCTGCAGTTACTATTCTGCTGTTACATCAGGTCTTATCCTCCAATCACCTTCAGAGCTGCACTCACTATTCTGCTGTTACATCGTGTCTTATCCTCCAGTCACCTCCAGAGCTGCACTCACCATTCTGCTGTTACATTGTGTCTTATCCTCCAGTCACCTCCAGAGCTGCACTCACCATTTTGCTGTTACATTGTGTCTTATCCTCCAGTCACCTCCAGAGCTGCACTCACCATTCTGCTGTTACATTGTGTCTTATCCTCCAGTCACCTCCAGAGCTGTGGTCACTATTCTGCTGTTACATCAGGTCTTTTCCTCCAATCACCTCCAGAGCTGCACTCACTATTCTGCTGATACATCGTGTCTTATCCTCCAGTCACCTCCAGAGCTGCACTCACCATTTTGCTGTTACATTATGTCTTATCCCCCAGTCATCTCCAGAGCTGTGGTCACTATTCTACTGTTACATCATGTCTTATGCTCCAGCCACCTCCAGAGCTGCAGTCACTATTCTGCTGTTACATCGTGTCTTATCCTCCCGTCACCTCCAGCGCTGCAATCACTATTCTGCTGATACACCATTTCTTTTCCTCCAGTCACCTCTAGAGCTGCACTCACTATTCTGCTGTTACATCGTGTCTTATCCTCCAGTCACCTCCAGAGCAGCATTCTCCATTTTGCTGTTACATCATATCTTATCCTCTAGTCACCTCCAGAGCTGCAGTCTCTATTCTGATGTTACATCATGTCTTATCCTCCAGTCACCTTCAGAGCTGCAGTCTCTATTCTGCTGTTACATCATGTCTTATCCTCCAGTCACCACCAGAGCTGCTGTCACTTTTATGCTGTTACATCGTGTCTTATCCTCCAGTCACCTCCAGAGCTGCAGTAACTATTCTGATGTTACATCACATCTTATCCTCCAGTCACCTCCAGAGCTGCACTCACTATGCAGCTGTTACATCGTGTCTTATCCTCCAGTCACCTCCAGAGCTGCAGTCACTAATCTGCTGTTACATCGTGTCTTATCCTCCAGTCACCTCCAGAGCTGCAGTCACTATTTTGCTATTACATCAGGTCTTATCCTCCAGTCACCTCCAGAGCTGCAGTCACTATTCTGCTGTTACATCGTGTCTTATCCTCCAGTCACCTCCAGAGCTGCACTCACTATTCTGCTGTTACATCGTGTCTTATCCTCCAGTCACCTCCAGAGCTGCACTCACCATTCTGCTGTTACATCGTGTCTTATCCTACAGTCACCTCCAGAGCTGCATTCTCTATTCTGCTGTTACATCGTGTCTTATCCTCCAGTCACCTCCAGAGCTGCAGTCACTATTCTGTTGTTACATCATGTCTTATCCTCCAGTCACCTCCAGTGCTGCAGACACTATTCTGATGTTACATCACATCTTATTTTCCAGTCACGTCTAGAGCTGCACTCACTATTCTGCTGTTACATCGTGTCTTATCCTCCAGTCAACTCCAGAGCTGCAGTCACTATTCTGCTGTTACATCGTGTCTTATCCTCCAGTCACCTCCAGAGCTGCAGTCATTATTCTGCAGTTACATCAGTTCTTATCCTCCAATCTCCTCCAGAGCGGCACTCACTATTCTGCTGTTACATCGTGTCTTATCCTCCAGTCACCTCCAGAGCTGTGGTCACTATTTTGCTGTTACATCATGTCTTAGCCTCCAGCCACCTCCAGAGCTGCAGTCACTATTCTGCTGTTACATCATGTCTTATCCTCTAGCCACCTCCAGAGCTGCGGTCACTATTCTGCTGTTTCATTGTATCTTATCCTCCAGTTACGTCCAGAGCTGCACTCACTATTCTGCTGTTACATCGTGTCTTATCCTCCAGTCACCTCCAGAGCTGCACTCACCATTCTGCTGTTACATTGTGTCTTATCCTCCAGTCACCTCCAGAGCTGTAGTCACTATTCTGCTGTTACATCAGGTCTTATCCTCCAATCACCTCCAGAGCTGCACTCACTATTCTGCTGTGACATCATGTCTTATCCTCCAGTCACCACCAGAGCTGCAGTCACTATTCTGCTGGTTACATCATCTCTCATTCTCAAGTCACCTCCAGAGCTGCACTCGCTATTCTGCTGTTACATCGTGTCTTATCATCCTCCAGTCACCTCCAGAGCTGCACTCACCATTCTGCTGTTACATTGTGTCTTATCCTCCAGTCACCTCCAGAGCTGTATTCACTATTCTGCTGTTAGAACAGGTCATATCCTCCAATCACCTCCAGAGCTGCACTCACCATTCTGCTTTTACATCGTTTCTTATCCTCCAGTCACCTCCAGAGCTGCAGTCACTATTCTGCTGTTACATCGTGCCTTATCCTCCAGTCACCTCCAGAGCTGCAGTCACTATTCTGCTGTTACATCGTCTCTTATGCTCCAGTCACCTCCAGAGCAGCACTCACTATTCTGCTGTTACATCGTGTCTGATCCTCCAGTCACCTCCAGAGCTGCAGTCACTATTCTGAGGTTACATCACATCATATTCTCCAATCACCTCCAGAGCTGCACTCACTATTCTGCTGTTACATCTTGTCTTATCACCTCCATAGCTGCTCTCACTATTCTGCTGTTACATCGTGTCTTATCCTCCAGTCATCTCCAGAGCTACAGTCACTATTCTGCTGTTACATCGTGTCTTATCCTTCAGTCACCTCGAGAGCTGCAGTCACTTTTCTGCTGTTACAACGTGTCTTATCCTCCAGTCACCTCCAGAGCTGCAGTCATTATTCTGCTGTAACATCAGGTCTTATCCTCCAATCACCTCCAGAGCTGTACTCACTATTCTGCTGTTACATTGTGTCTTATCCTCCAGTCACCTCCAGAGCTGTGGTCACTATTCTGCTGTTACATCATGTCTTATCCTCCAGCCAACTCCAGAGCTGCGGTCACTTTTCTGCTGCTACAACGTGTCTTAACCTCCAGTCACCTCCAGAGCTGCAATCATTATTCTGCTGTTACATCATGTCTTATTCTTCAGTCACCTCCTGTGCTGTGCTCATTATTCTGCTGTTACATCGTGTCTTATCCTCCAGTCACCTCCAGAGCTGCACTCACCATTCTGCTGTTACATCATATCTTATCCTCCAGTCACCTCCAGAGCTGCAGTCTCCATTCTGCTGTTACATCATATCTTATCCTCCAGTCACCTCCAGAGCTGCAGTCAATATTCTGCTATTACATCACTTCTTATCCTCCAGTCACCTCCAGAGCTGCACTCACTATTCTGCTGTTACATCATGTTTTATCCTCCAGTCACCTCCAGAGCTGCACTCACCATTCTGCTTTCACATTGTGTCTTATCCTCCAGTCACCTCCAGAGCTGTAGTCACTATTCTGCTGTTACATCATGTCTTATCCTCCAGCCACCTCCAGAGCTGCAGTCACTATTCTGCTGTTTCATCATGTATTATCCTCCAATTTCCTCCAGTGCTGCACATACTCTTCTGCTGTTACATTGTATCTTATCCTCCAGTCACCTCCAGAGCTGCACTCACTATTCTACAGGTTACATCGTGTCTTATCCTCCAGTCACCACCAGAGCTGCTCTCACTATTATTCGGTTACATCGTGTCTTATCCTCCAGTCACCTCCAGAGCTGCAATCACTATTCTGCAGTTACATCATGTCTTATCCTCCAGTCACCTCCAGAGCTGCACTCACTATTCTGCTGTTACATCAGGTCTTATCCTCCAGTCACCTCCACAGCTGCACTCACTATTCTGCTGTTACATCATGTTTTATCCTCCAGTCACCTCCAGAGCTGCACTCACCATTCTGCTGTTACATCTTGTCTTATCCTCCAGTCACCTCCAGAGCTGCACTCACCATTCTGCTGTTACATCATGTCTTATCCTCCAGTCACCTCCAGAGCTGCAGTCACTAGTCTGCTGTTACATCAGGCATTATCCTCCAATCACCTCCAGAGCTGCACTCACTATTCTGCTGTTACATCCTGTCTTATTCTCCAGCCACTGCCAGAGCTGCGGTCACTATTCTGTTACATAATGTCTTATCCTCCAGTTACCTCCAGAGCTGCAGTCACTATTCTGCTGTTACATCATGTCTTATCCTCCAATTTTCCTCCAGAGCTGCACTCACTATTCTGCTGTTACATTGTGTCTTATCCTCCTGTCACCTCCAGAGCTGCCCTCACTATTCTGCTGTTACATCATTGCTTATCCTCCAGTCACCTCCTGAGCTGCACTCACTATTCTGCTGTTACATCATGTCTTATTCTCCAGTCACCTCCAGAGCTGCACTCACCATTCTGCTGTTACATCATGTCTTATCCTTCAACCACCTCCAGAGCTGCGGTCACTATTCTGCTGTCACTATTCTGCTGTTACATTATGTCTTATCTTCCAGTTACCTCCAGATCTGCAGGCACTATTCTGCTGTTACATCATGTCTTATCCTCCAGTTTCCTCCAGAGCTGCACTCACTATTCTGTTGTTACATTGTGTCTTATCCTCCAGTCACCTCCAGAGCTGCACTCACTATTCTGCTGTTACATCATGTCTTATCCTCCAGTCACCTCCTGAGCTGCACTCACTTTTCTGCCGTTATATTATGTCTTATCCTCCAGTCAGCTCCAGAGCTGCACTCACCATTCTGCTGTTACATCGTGTCTTATCCTCCAGTCACCTCCAGAGCTGCAGTCTCTATTCTGCTGTTACATTGTGTCTTATCCTCCAGTGACTTCCACAGCTGCAGTCACTATTCTGCTGTTACATCGTGTCTTATCCTCCCGTCACCTCTAGAGCTGCAGACACTATTCTGATGTTACATCGTGTCTTATCCTCCAGTCACCTTCACAGCTGCACTCGCTATTCTGCTGTTACATCGTGTATTATCCTCCAGTCACCTCCAGAGCTGCACTCACCATTCTGCTGTTACATCATGTCTTATCCTACAGTCACCTCCAGAGCTGCAGTCTCTATTCTGCTGTTACATCATGTCTTATCCTCCAGAGCTGTAGTCTCTATTCTGCTGTTACATCGTGTCTTATCCTCCTGTCACCTCCAGAGCGGCAGTCACTATTCTGCTGTTACATCACGTCTTATCCTCCAGTCACCTCCAGAGCTGCAGACACTATTCTGATGTTACATCGTCTCTTATTCTCCAGTCAACTCCAGAACTGCAGTCACTATTCTGCTGTTACATTGTGTCTTATCCTCCAGTCACCTCCAGAGCTGCAGTCACTATTCTGCTGTTACGTCAGGTCTTATCCTCCAATCACCTCCAGAGCTGCACTCACTATTCTGCTGTTACATCGTGTCTTATCCTCCAGTCACATTCAGAGCTGCACTCACCATTCTGATGTTACATTGTGTTTTATCCTCCAGTCACCTCCAGAGCTGTAGTCACTATTCCGCTGTTACATCATGTTTTATCCTCCAGCCACCTCCACAGCTGCAGTCACTATTCTGCTGTTACATCATGTCTTATCCTCCAGCCACCTCCAGAGCTGCGGTCACTATTCTGCTTTTACATTATGTCTTATCCTCCAGCCACCTCCAGAGCTGCGGTCACTATTCTGCTGTTACATTTTGTCTTATCCTCCAGTTACCTCCAGAGCTGCAGTCACTATTCTGCTGTTACATCATGTCTTGTCCTCCTGTTTCCTCCAGAGCTGCACTCACTATTCTGCTGTTACATTGTGTCTTATCCTCCAGTCACCTCCAGAGCTGCACTCACTATTCTACAGGTTACATCGTGTCTTATCCTCCAGTCACCACCAGAGCTGCTCTCACTATTATTCGGTTACATCGTGTCTTATCCTCCAGTCACCTCCAGAGCTGCAATCACTATTCTGCAGTTACATCATGTCTTATCCTCCAGTCACCTCCAGAGCTGCACTCACTATTCTGCTGTTACATCAGGTCTTATCCTCCAGTCACCTCCACAGCTGCACTCACTATTCTGCTGTTACATCATGTTTTATCCTCCAGTCACCTCCAGAGCTGCACTCACCATTCTGCTGTTACATCTTGTCTTATCCTCCAGTCACCTCCAGAGCTGCACTCACCATTCTGCTGTTACATCATGTCTTATCCTCCAGTCACCTCCAGAGCTGCAGTCACTAGTCTGCTGTTACATCAGGCATTATCCTCCAATCACCTCCAGAGCTGCACTCACTATTCTGCTGTTACATCCTGTCTTATTCTCCAGCCACTGCCAGAGCTGCGGTCACTATTCTGTTACATAATGTCTTATCCTCCAGTTACCTCCAGAGCTGCAGTCACTATTCTGCTGTTACATCATGTCTTATCCTCCAATTTTCCTCCAGAGCTGCACTCACTATTCTGCTGTTACATTGTGTCTTATCCTCCTGTCACCTCCAGAGCTGCCCTCACTATTCTGCTGTTACATCATTGCTTATCCTCCAGTCACCTCCTGAGCTGCACTCACTATTCTGCTGTTACATCATGTCTTATTCTCCAGTCACCTCCAGAGCTGCACTCACCATTCTGCTGTTACATCATGTCTTATCCTTCAACCACCTCCAGAGCTGCGGTCACTATTCTGCTGTCACTATTCTGCTGTTACATTATGTCTTATCTTCCAGTTACCTCCAGATCTGCAGGCACTATTCTGCTGTTACATCATGTCTTATCCTCCAGTTTCCTCCAGAGCTGCACTCACTATTCTGTTGTTACATTGTGTCTTATCCTCCAGTCACCTCCAGAGCTGCACTCACTATTCTGCTGTTACATCATGTCTTATCCTCCAGTCACCTCCTGAGCTGCACTCACTTTTCTGCCGTTATATTATGTCTTATCCTCCAGTCAGCTCCAGAGCTGCACTCACCATTCTGCTGTTACATCGTGTCTTATCCTCCAGTCACCTCCAGAGCTGCAGTCTCTATTCTGCTGTTACATTGTGTCTTATCCTCCAGTGACTTCCACAGCTGCAGTCACTATTCTGCTGTTACATCGTGTCTTATCCTCCCGTCACCTCTAGAGCTGCAGACACTATTCTGATGTTACATCGTGTCTTATCCTCCAGTCACCTTCACAGCTGCACTCGCTATTCTGCTGTTACATCGTGTATTATCCTCCAGTCACCTCCAGAGCTGCACTCACCATTCTGCTGTTACATCATGTCTTATCCTACAGTCACCTCCAGAGCTGCAGTCTCTATTCTGCTGTTACATCATGTCTTATCCTCCAGAGCTGTAGTCTCTATTCTGCTGTTACATCGTGTCTTATCCTCCTGTCACCTCCAGAGCGGCAGTCACTATTCTGCTGTTACATCACGTCTTATCCTCCAGTCACCTCCAGAGCTGCAGACACTATTCTGATGTTACATCGTCTCTTATTCTCCAGTCAACTCCAGAACTGCAGTCACTATTCTGCTGTTACATTGTGTCTTATCCTCCAGTCACCTCCAGAGCTGCAGTCACTATTCTGCTGTTACGTCAGGTCTTATCCTCCAATCACCTCCAGAGCTGCACTCACTATTCTGCTGTTACATCGTGTCTTATCCTCCAGTCACATTCAGAGCTGCACTCACCATTCTGATGTTACATTGTGTTTTATCCTCCAGTCACCTCCAGAGCTGTAGTCACTATTCCGCTGTTACATCATGTTTTATCCTCCAGCCACCTCCACAGCTGCAGTCACTATTCTGCTGTTACATCATGTCTTATCCTCCAGCCACCTCCAGAGCTGCGGTCACTATTCTGCTTTTACATTATGTCTTATCCTCCAGCCACCTCCAGAGCTGCGGTCACTATTCTGCTGTTACATTTTGTCTTATCCTCCAGTTACCTCCAGAGCTGCAGTCACTATTCTGCTGTTACATCATGTCTTGTCCTCCTGTTTCCTCCAGAGCTGCACTCACTATTCTGCTGTTACATTGTGTCTTATCCTCCAGTCACCTCCAGAGCTGCACTCACTATTCTGCTGTTTCATCGTGTCTTAACCTCCTGTCACCTTCAGAGCTGCACTCACCATTCTGCTGTTACATCGTGTCTTATCCTCCAGTCACCTCCAGAGCTGCAGTCTCTATTCTGCTGTTACATCATGTCTTATCCTCCAGTCACCTCCAGAGCTGCAGTCACTATTCTGCTGTTACATCATGTCTTATCCTCCAGTCACCTCCAGAGCTGCAGTCACTTTTCTGCTGTTACATTGTGTCTTATCCTCCAGTCACCTCCAGAGCTGCAGTCACTATGCTGCTGTTACATAGTGTCTTATCCTCCAGTCACCTCCAAAGCTGCAGTCACTATTCTGCTGTTACATTGTGTCTTATCCTCCAGTCACCTCCAGAGCTTCACTCACTATTCTGCTGTTACATCGTGAAGGGTGCCATACATACCAGGAAGAGGGATGAGGGGCCATGCATACCAGGATGGTGGATTTGGGTGCCATTGCATATCAGGATGGGGATGAGGGCCACATATAACAGGAAGGAGGGGGCCATATATACCAGGATGGGGGATATTAACGGAAGTGGGGTACATTACCCCTATAACAGTGTCAGCAGCAGACCCCCTCCCCCTTAACAGGGCATCATGACAACATTTTTTGCTTCCATTTTTTTTCGATTTTGCTCCTCTAAAACCTAGGTGCGTCTTATAGTCTGAAAAATACGGTATTCACCAGCCGGTGCCTGTGCATAGTTAGAAATTTGTCAGTGAGATATATAATTTAGTGCAGTGTGTGTGTAGCTTACTGTACATGTATTTAGCTAATAATTAAAAAAATAAAATAAAAAAATGCCCAGATGAGGGAAAGCAGACAGCTCGGGACTGGTGTTATTATTCTGGGAAGAGGCCAATGTCCATGAAGCTTCCCAGGCTATTAATATCAGCTCACAGCTGTCTGCATAGCCTTTACTGATTATTAAAAGGGGGGGCACCCCCAGAAATGACGTGGGGTCCCCTTTATACTGCGCCGGCCAGTCACAGGCATACCAATACTTGGCATGGCTGTGATGGGGCCTGAAGTGCCCACACCAGAAAAGTTTGTTGATTGGCTGTGCTGCATCCTTTCAACAAGCTTTGTTCGGACTGCTGAACCCGAACAGTATCACAGACTTCCGGGAGACACTAGGTGTCCAGTACGGACCGTCACATATATGATGGCTGACAATGATCCCTGACCTCTTTATGATTAAGATTCCTCTGCCGTTCAGCCACAGTGACCGCACAGTAGTATCAAGTAATAAGTCGTCCCTTTACTTATGACTCGCCCCCTGGGCCGTGGGGCACTCAGATCCGGGCAATTAGGGAAACGATGGGAGTAGTAGTGGCAACCCGGTTCCGTGGCTCAGGGTGGTCAGGCCAGTGGTAGTCCGTTATGTACTGATGTTTATGTCCGACTACGCCACCCGTGGATTGCGGTTATTAGGAACCGCCGCTGCATGCAGACCGCTGTGGCTGATGGGTGTGCAGCTATGGTAGTGTGACTCCCCACGGGAAGAGTGCAGCCCCAGGGCAGTATAGTGGATGGTGGGAGTGATGATAGTGAGAGTCCCAGTGATGATAGTGCTGGAGGAGCAAGGAGCACACAGACAACAGGTTGCAGTCCAGGGTCTTTACTAAACAGGTAAACTGACCCACAAACAGTCCCAGCTAGGAGGGGACCTGGATGTCTGAGAGCAACGGGGAAATTGGCCCTGGTCAGGGTGAGGGTGTAGGCCTACCGTGCTTTCTGCGCTCCTTCTGGCTATCTCCTCCTGATAGGGTAACAGCCCACGTTTCCGAGCTTTCCGTGCTTTCTCGCCTGTATGGCCTGCGACGTGGGTTCCTTTCTGCTCCCAGCCTTGTACGGCTTTACTGGTCCCTTCGGTTGTGGCAGAGCCTCCAGGCTTCTTAGGCCAAGGAATGTACAGTCCCTTGCGGACTGGTTCTCTGCTGGGGGATGTGGAATCCTTCCAGCCTCAGACACCAAAGTCTGGTAAAGCTAAGTCTTTCTCTGCCAAGACAGGCTCTCTTCGCCTCTTGTCTCTGGCTAGTGGCTCTCTCCTACTGCCACACTTCCTCTTAGGTGCAATCAACTTTCTGTCCCTGCTCCACTCTGGGACACGTCTCAAAGCTGAGACAGGCTTTCCAGTTCTCTCCAACCCTGCCCTCAGCACCAGCTTTTATAGGGGCAGCCTGCTCCCCCTACTGGCCTGAGACAGGAGGCATTGCATGCTAATGTTCCCCTGACCAGAGAACCTCCCCCTTGCTCTCAGACACAGCTTTAATTACACTTGTGGCATCCAGGTAGGGTGACACATTCCCCCCTAGTGAAATTTAGTACTCCGGGACTAATCAGTAAACAAAGACAATATGCATAACAATAAAACATTAATAGACAGACGACGCACAAATTGAGTTCTTTAGGTCACAGTGTGGCCTGTGACCGGGTGTCCATATCACCAAAACAACGGGAGTCTTAACCATGTGGGGGTCTGTCCTACCCCAAGTCCTTCACAGTCTTAGTTCATTCCTGGGTTAGGCTCCGAATGCAGTCCATACAAGGTCCCGGTTATAAAAAGTCCATAACCTGTGAGTCCTTACGGTAGCTGCAAGAAACTGAAACACACTATTAATAAACATGCAGGTAACTTTGGCAAACATTTTAACATTTGGCAACAGGGTTATTTACAATCTTATTGCACCCTATATTCTCCAGCGAGCGGGTATCTGTCCCTTTGTGCTCCTGGTTGACCTCCTTAACCCACTGTCTGGTGGTGGACCAACCTGGCTTTCCCCTCTAGCGTTAGGGGTGCAGCTACCAGCTGGGTGTACAGGTAGGGCAGGCAGTTGTCTGCGGGTCCTTTGGCTTACCGCAGGCATGGCAGGCTCACTGTCAGCAGAGGGTTGACTCTCCTGGGCTGCTGGAACAGGCTCTTCTGCCTCTGGAACCGCTTGCTCTTCTTCACCTTCCGGCTCTGGTGTTGGTTGTTGCTGGGCCGGTTGCAGGAAATGCAGGACGGGTACCACTATAGCATCATTTATGCGAGTCCAGGACTGAGGGAACTCTCCGAGAACGGTGCTGATCATTTCTTCCTTGTCCTCTGCGGGTTCAAGGTCACTCTGATCCTCTTCTGCACTACGGAGTTGCTCGGGGCACCTTTTGAGGTAGTCTCTGGAGACGACACTAGTGGTTTCTCCTCCGTCCTTGGTCATTACGCACACCTTTGGGTTGTCGTGGTCAGACTGCAGTACGGTGTAGGGTTCCCTTTCCCATTGGTCGTCCAACTTATGTAGCCTTCTTTTTCGCTTTAGGACTTGCTCACCAGGTTCTAGGGGACCAGCAGGGGCGTGTTGATTGAAGAGTCTTTCTTGCTTCTCTCTCACCTGGGCCAGGCTCTTCTCCACACTCTCCTGTACCTTCTTGTACTGCAGTTGCCTTTCCGTATCCCAGTCCGCATCCGGGGAGGTGTCCTCAAGTATTAGGACTCCCATTTCCAGGTCTACGGGCAGCTTACCTGGTCTAGCTCGCATCAGATAAGCCGGGGTGCAGTTTGTCGCGTTCACCGGGATGTTGTTGTACATGTCTACCAGTTCCGGCAATTTTTCTGGCCACAGGCTGCGTTCCTCCAGGGGCAACGTCTTGAGGAGATCAATGACTATATTGTTCATCTTCTCACACATCCCGTTGGTTTGGGGGTGGTAAGGCGTTGTCCGTATTTTATTACAGCCATAGAGGTTGCAGAACTGCTGGAAGATTTCAGCCTCGAACGCTGGACCCTGGTCTGTCAGGACCTGTTCCGGATACCCGTGTGGACGGCAGAAATATTGCTGGAAGGCTCTGGCCGCTGTTTGGGCTGTCAAGTCCTTTACCGGGACCACCACTAGAAAACGGGAATAGTGGTCCACGATTGTCAGGGCATAGATGTATCCTGACCGGCTGGGAGCCAATTTGACATGGTCCAGAGCTACCAGCTCAAGAGGCTGCGTGGTGACGATGGGCCTCAAGGGTGTCTTCTGGCTGGTGCGGTCCTTCCTTCTCAGGTGACAAGGGCCACAGTCTCTGCACCACTTTTCTACTGCTCCTCTCATGCCGACCCAAAAGAACCTTCCTCTTAGTAGGAACTCCAGTTTCTTCCAACCGAAGTGTCCCGCTCTGTCATGGTAAGCTCCCAGGACCATAGCTGCATCTCGCCTTGGGACCACAACTTGCCAGGTCAGCTCGTGCGTCCGGTGGTTGACAATCCTTCTGCACAACTTGCCTTCGTAGAGGAACAGCTTGCTCTTCTCCTTCCATAGCTGCTTGGCTTCCTCTGGGGCATCTGGATCTAGGCGGGCGTCTTCCCGGGTCAGCAGATCTTTCACCAGGCGGACTGCAGGGTCACTATCTTGGGTCTCGGCCCAGCTGTGGTGAGGTAGGGGATTCATCATCACAGTTGTTAGATCCTCCTCCTTCACGCGGTGAGAGTGTTGAGCGGCTCCATACCGGTGAAACGCGGGGAGTTCTACCTCTTCCAGCTCTTCTGGGTCTTCGTCACCTTCAGGTAAGTGAGGCATTCTTGATAGGGCGTCTGCGTTGGCGTTGGTTTTGCCTGCCCGGTACTTGATCACGAAGTCATAGTTGGAGAGACGGGCCATCCACCGCTGTTCCAGGGCACCCAGTCTAGCATTGTCCAGGTGTGTCAACGGGTTGTTGTCCGTGTACACGGTGAACTTTGCGGAGGCCAGGTAATGCTTGAAGCGTTCCGTCACGGCCCACACCACCGCCAAGAATTCTAGCTTGAAGGAGCTGTAATTCTCCGGGTTCCTCTCGGTGGGCCTCAGCTTCCGGCTGGCGTATGCGATCACCCGTTCTCTGCCCTGTTGGTTTTGGGACAGTACGGCTCCCAGTCCCACATTA
This sequence comes from Phyllobates terribilis, assembly GCF_046119375.1. Lineage (NCBI taxonomy): Eukaryota > Metazoa > Chordata > Amphibia > Anura > Dendrobatidae > Phyllobates > Phyllobates terribilis. The sequence continues at coordinate 3,388,192 of NW_027362951.1, read as the reverse complement.
CTGGCATCTGTGTGGAGAATGAAAGGCTGGCCGTAATCAGGGTAGACCAGGATCTCATCCCCAGTGAGGGCCAACTTTAGCTGGCGGAAGGACTCCTCTTCCGGTTTATCCCACTTGAAGGGTGGCTTTTGACTCCTGGACTTAGACTGTCCGATCAGGAGGTCCTGCATAGGAGCTGCCATCTTGGTGAACCCGGGGATGAACCTTCGGTAGTAGCCTACCAACCCGAGAAACTGTCTCACCTCTTTGATGTTCGAGGGGCTTGGCCAGCTCTTGATTGCCGTGACCTTGTCAGGGTCGGGGGCCACTCCTTCCGCACTTACCACGTGCCCTAGGTACTGGACCTTTGGTTTCAGCAGGTGGCACTTCGATGGTTTCACCTTCAGGCCATAGCCTGCCAGGGCTTCGAACACCTCGGCCAGGTGCTTGAGATGGTCCTCGTAGGTCTTCGAATAGACGATCACGTCGTCCAGGTAAAGGAGGACCGTCTTGAAGTTTCGGTGCCCTAGACAGCATTCCATCAGCCGCTGGAAGGTCCCTGGTGCATTGCAGAGCCCGAAAGGCATACAGTTGAATTCGCTCAGTCCCATCGGGGTGGTGAAGGCGGTCTTCTCCTTGTCAGCCTCTGCCACAGGAACCTGCCAGTACCCGCTAGTAAGGTCCAAAGTAGAAAAGAAGTTAGCAGATTTTAGTGCGGCTAAAGACTCCTCTATTCTAGGCAGCGGATATGCATCTTTGTGGGTGATACGGTTGATTTGTCTATAGTCCACGCACATTCTCATGGTGCCGTCTTTCTTTTTCACCAGAACCAAGGGGGCTGCCCAGGGGCTACAGCTATCTCTAATGACCCCAGCTTCTTTCATTTCCCGCAGCATACCCTTGGCGTTCTGATAATGTGCAGGGGGTACAGGTCTGTGCCTCTCTTTTATTGGTGGGTGGCTCCCTGTGGGGATGTGGTGTTCTATCCCTTTTACTCTGCCGAAGTCCAGCGGGTGCTTACTAAAGACTCTCTCGTACTCCTGTACCACCCGGTAGACTCCTTGTTTTTGGTGCAGGGGAGTGGAGTCAGCACCCACATGGAGTTTCTGGCACCAGTCCTCCTTTTGTTTCTGGGAGCCATTACCCTCCGCCTGAGGAGATGGAGGCAAGGGTTCCACGGCCCTGATAGCTTTGTGTTCGACGACAAACAGTTTGGCGAGTGTAGCGTACCTGGGTAAGTGTACTTCCCTCTCCCCAATGTTGAGGATGCGGACGGGCACCCTCCCATGACGGACATCAACCACCCCCCGGGCTGTCAAAATGGTGGGCCTGCTGTCTGAGTACACGGGTTCTACCATGGCTTGGTAGTCTCTACCTCTCAACCCGATTGCAGTCCGACACCAGATCATCATTTCACTTTTGGGAGGCATGGAAATGGGGAATGGATCACTGAGTCTTACGCTACCGATCTCACCACCAGACAGTTCTACCTGCTGCCGTCTCATCAGGGCTTTTATCTCCTTGTTGAGGACTCTCTGTTGGCTGGAACTAGCATTCACAGCCACCTGTTGTAGAATTACAATTACTTCTGAAAGACAATTTTCAATTATGTTAGTACCCACAGTTATTTTAGGGTGACTTTCATGACGGTCAATGTCCACAATAATCACTCCCTGTGCCGGCAGTTCAACTTTACCAATTTTAATGGTCATCTCCTTGAACCCCATCTGCGGCAAGGGTAAGCCATTACTGGCGATGATGCTCAAGTTACTGTCTGGATACCGTGTGATATCAGCATCAGTCCAATACTGCTTAAAAAGTACATAAGGGATTGTGGTTACTTGCGACCCAGTATCCAGCAAGGCGCTCATGGGGATACCGTCCAGCACCACGGGTAAAACCGGGCTCCCCCCAACGTACTTATTGCGCCAATTGTAAGGGCCTGGTGATCTTATGCCTGGGGGTTGGCCCTCTGCCCCAGGTTGGACCCGTTTAAATTACAGTACCTGGAAATGTGTCCGGGCTGGTTGCATCGACGGCAAATGGGCTGTCCATCCTCTGCGTAGCGGTCTGTGGGCCTCCCTCGGAACGACGGGATCCTCCTCTGTCGACGCCACGGGACATCCTCCGGACTTGAAGTCAGCTCGATGGGTCTTGACGGGTCCACTTGCAACGCCTGGACGGTCCTGGTCAACGCCGCGACGCTCCTGGTCAGCTCCTGGACTTGGTGGTGCAGGCCTTTCGACGGGGCTTGGTTCAGGGCCTGTGCATCAGCCTCCACGGAGTCCATAGAGGAGGGCGCCGCCTCCTGGTGGTAAGTGATAGCAGGGCGCCGGGGGTTTATAGCGCCACTGGTTGCAGATTCACGGAGCACCCTTATGGCCCTGTCCTTAAATTGGTCAAAGGTCAGGTCGGGGTTCTGAAAGAACATGAGGCGCAGTTGGGCCCTGTGGGCGCTAGACAGCAGACCCTCTATGAATTGTTCTGTTAGCAGTTTATCCGTTTCCTGCAGACTGCCAGGGTCAGTTTGTTGAATAGCCCTCAAGGCTTCCTGCAGATTTAGGGCATAGTCTCTGATGCTGTCCTGTGCCCGCTGCTTACATCCATAGAACCTCATTTTAATTTCAGCGGAGGTACGTGTATCAAAGGTACCCCGCAGCCGGGCCAGAATACCCTTCACAGTCCCTTTCACCTCAATGGGCCATGATTTTACCTCCCTTTGGGCTGCGCCAGTTAACTGCCCTGTCAATATGCTGACCTTCTGTTCCTCTGTCAGGGGGTAAACTTGGAACAAACTATACAGTCTTTCCTTGAAGTCAGTTAGGGCATGGGGCTCCCCTGAGTATTTGGGCAGCCAGGCCGCTCCAGGGATGTAGGGCAAGGAAAAGGGCATCACCGCTGCTGCAGCTGCGTTGGTGGTAGTGGGCGCCTCTGTGTCCGACATCTTCCTCCCCCCCTAGTGAAGTGCGGCCTACCTTCCGACGATCCTCTTCTGTAGGCCGCGACTTCGCTGCTGCTGCTATGGACGAGGACCTGGCGTCGCACTCCGATGACATCAGCGTCGCTCTCTCTCCCTTCCAGGACCTTGCGCAGCGTCGGTGCGTGGGGCGGAGCTTCGGATCTCGCGCGGTTTTGACGTCCACGCCCCTCTTCTTCCCGCGCGGCGTCCTGAAGATGGCGTCCGATGGCGGGAAACAGCTGCGGATGGCGGGAAGACGGCAGAAGACGGCGGGAAAAGGTCCAAGATGGCGTCTGATGGCGGGAATCAGCTCCGGATGGCGGGAAACTTCTCCACAGGTAAGTTTACAACAGTCTTTTTCAGGCACGCAGTACCCGGTGGTTGCGGGCACGAAATCCTGCCGACTACGCCAAAGCTGACTCGCCCCCTGGGCCGTGGGGCACTCAGATCCGGGCAATTAGGGAAACGATGGGAGTAGTAGTGGCAACCCGGTTCCGTGGCTCAGGGTGGTCAGGCCAGTGGTAGTCCGTTATGTACTGATGTTTATGTCCGACTACGCCACCCGTGGATTGCGGTTATTAGGAACCGCCGCTGCATGCAGACCGCTGGGGCTGATGAGGTGTGCAGCTATGGTAGTGTGACTCCCCATGGGAAGAGTGCAGCCCCAGGGCAGTATAGTGGATGGTGGGAGTGATGATAGTGAGAGTCCCAGTGATGATAGCGCTGGAGGAGCAAGGAGCACACAGACAACAGGTTGCAGTCCAGGGTCTTTACTAAACAGGTAAACTGACCCACAAACAGTCCCAGCTAGGAGGGGACCTGGATGTCTGAGAGCAACGGGGAAATTGGCCCTGGTCAGGGTGAGGGTGTAGGCCTACCGTGCTTTCTGCGCTCCTTCTGGCTATCTCCTCCTGATAGGGTAACAGCCCACGTTTCCGAGCTTTCCGTGCTTTCTCGCCTGTATGGCCTGCGACGTGGGTTCCTTTCTGCTCCCAGCCTTGTACGGCTTTACTGGTCCCTTCGGTTGTGGCAGGGCCTCCAGGCTTCTTAGGCCAAGGAATGTACAGTCCCTTGCGGACTGGTTCTCTGCTGGGGGATGTGGAATCCTTCCAGCCTCAGACACCAAAGTCTGGTAAAGCTAAGTCTTTCTCTGCCAAGACAGGCTCTCTTCGCCTCTTGTCTCTGGCTTGTGGCTCTCTCCTACTGCCACACTTCCTCTTAGGTGCAATCAACTTTCTGTCCCTGCTCCACTCTGGGACACGTCTCAAAGCTGAGACAGGCTTTCCAGTTCTCTCCAACCCTGCCCTCAGCACCAGCTTTTATAGGGGCAGCCTGCTCCCCCTACTGGCCTGAGACAGGAGGCATTGCATGCTAATGTTCCCCTGACCAGAGAACCTCCCCCTTGCTCTCAGACACAGCTTTAATTACACTTGTGGCATCCAGGTAGGGTGACACACTTACATTATAGACACAAAGCAGATCTTATAAGAATATATTGTTACTGTTTTTTTTTCTACTTTCTGATCAGAAATTCCAGCTCTCAAGAAAAGAAAATCTTCGCTGCATTTGCTTAGAGAGCAACAAGACTCAGAAAATAAAGAAAAGGGGCAAAAGAGACGAGGTAAGCGTGAGAATCAGCTCCTTTACTTACATTATAAATACAAAGCAGATCCTATAAGAATATATTGTTACTGAGTTTTTTTTTACTTTCTGATCAGAATTTCCAGCTCAGAAAGAAAGGAAATCTGAAAAAAATCTGAGTACACAGCAACAAAACTCAGAAAATGAAGAAAAGAGGGGAAGGAGACGAGGTAAGTGTGAGAATCAGCTCTATGTTGTGTGATGTCAGTGAGAATAATTCATGTGGAGCAGATGTCATCTGTCAGTGGTGGGATTGTCGCATGTATGATGGCTGACAATGATCCCGCACCTCTGTATGATAAGATTCCTCTGCCGTTTGGCCGCAGTGTCCACGCAGTGGTATCATGTAATACGGAGTCCCATTACTTACATTATATTTATTTCTCTGCTCATAGGTTCCCTCCTCCGCCGGATCTTATCATCCTGCCGGCGTGGATTGTCCAGGGCTGCTCGGATATGTGCATGTTGTCACTGTTCCCCCAGCATCATCTAAAAGACCGAAAACCTCCGCATCTAGCGCCCAGAAATGCAGCAGATCCGCCATCACTGCTGAACCTGTATAGAAGGACCTTCACCAGCTTCCTGTAGCCTTCTCACTGGAACATCTTTACCCGGATATGTTTTGCCTCTATCATCAGGCTCCGCGGTATTCATACTACTCGCCTGACTTGGCTTTTACTGATCACCTGGTATCTGACCCCAGCTGTGTTCATGACTATGATTTCGTCTATTGATAATATTCATGGTTTTGTTCATGTCTTAACCTTCTATCCTATTATTAATAATAAAAAAATTAAAATAAAAGCTGTTACTGTTGCTCTGATTTCTTTTCATCTTGAGTTCACAACTAATTGTAACTCACTAATTGTGCTTCTTAACACTAAATGCATTTGTCATTATTCTGAATGCAGCAGCCAGGCTCATATTTCAGTCCAGCAGCTACACCAGCGCCTCCACAGTACCAGTCATTGCACTCTCCCACAAAGCTCTCCACAGTGCTGCACTGTTCTACAACTCCTCCCATATGTCAGTCTACTACCATATCTCCACTCCAATGAGCAAAGACTAATATCCTCCATAATCAGGACCTCCCACTCTCACGTCCATGACTTTTTCTGTGCTGCTCCAGCTCTCAGGAGTGCATCAGGTTCATTCCTACTGTCTATGGATTTAAGTCTTCACTAAAAACAGATAATTTTTAGCAAGACTATCAAGTCATGTCACTAATCTAAGTTTTGCCCACAGCACTCAGTAGCACTTAATATCTGTACATATATCTGTACATATGACCTGTTCATTTAGTCTTAACTCCTCGAAGATAGGTGCTCCCTAAAACCACATCTGTTTAGGGCGGCCTATCACGTTCCTTCATCAAAGTCCTTTTATATATTTATAGCCCATTCATCATTTCTCCAAACATAAGTCATTCCACCGCACCCAAAACCACTACAAATACTGGCTGGTGACAGCTCCTGCAGCCTTTATCTCTCCCTCATCCCCTCAAGATGGCGGACCATCATTGTAACTAAGCCCCTGTACTTTGTGTCCCCCCACCTCATTATAGATTGTAAGCTCTTACCAGCAGGGTCCTCATTAGTTTTGCTTTAATTATTGTATTATCTTTTGCTCTATTACTTATGACTGTTGTATATGAACCTGAATTGTAAAGCGCTGAGGAATATGTTGGCGCTATATGAATAAAGATTATTATTATTAAAACAAAACAACAACATGTTTCATACCGCCAAATCTTCCTTAACTCCTTAGTGACCAAGCCAATTTTGACCTTAATGACCTGCCCAAATTTTTGAAGTTTGACCAATGTCAATTTATGTGGTAATAACTCTTTAATGCTTCAACGGATCCCACTGATTTTGAGACTGTGTTTTTTTCATGACATATTGTACTTTATAATAGTGGTAACATTTTTTCAATATGACTTTCGTTTATTTGTGAAAATATCGGAAATTTGGCAAAAAAATTTAAAATTTCACAATTTTCAACCTTTTAATTCTTATGTCCTTAAATCAGAGTGTCATGTCACACAAAATAGTTAATAAATAACATTTCCCACATGTTTACTATACATCTGCATCATTTTTGAAACATAGTTTTTCTGTTAGGAAGTTATAAGGGTCAAGAGTTGACCAGTGATTTCTCATTTTTACAACAAAATTTACAAAATATTTTTTTTAGGGACCACATCACATTTGAATTGACTTTGGGGGGCCTATATGACACAAAATATCCAAGAGGGATACTATTCTAAAAATTGCTCCCCTTAATTCCTCAAAACCACATTCAAGAAGTTTATTAACCTTTCAGATGCTTCACAGGAACTAAAGCAATGGCAAGGAAAAAAATGAACATTTTTTCCACAAAAAAATTACTTTAGCCCCATTTTTTTATTTTCACAAGGGTAACAGGAGAAATGGACACCAAAAATTGTTGTGCAATTGGTCCTGAGTATGCCAATACCCTATATGTGGGATAAAACTACTGGTTGGGCACACGGCAGGGTTCGGAAGGGAAGGAGCATAATGTCTTTTTGAATGCAAAAATAGCTGGAATCGAGAGCAGACGCCATGTCGCTTGGAGAGCCCCATATGTGCCTAAACAGTGAAAACCCCTACAAGTGACACGATTTTGGAAACTAGACCTCTCAAGGAATGCATGTAGATGCCTCGTGAGCACCTTGAATGCCCAGGTGCTTCACAGAAGCTGTGAAAATAAAAAAAATCTATTTTTTGCCACAAAAATATACTTTTAGCCCCAAATTTTTTTCCCACAAGGGTAATGGGAGAAAATGGACCCCAAAATTTGTTGTGCAATTGCTCCTGAGTACGCCGATATCCCATATGTAGGGGAAAACTATTGTTTTCTTTTTTTTTTTTTTTTTCACAAGGGTAACAGGAGAAATGGACACCAAAAATTGTTGTGTAATTGGTCCTGAGTATGCCAATACCCTATATGTGGGATAAAACTTCTGATTGGGCACATGGCAGGGTTCAGAAAGGAAGGAGTGATGTTTTGGAAAGCAGACTTTGATGGGGTGTCATGTCGCGTTTGGAGAGCCCCTGATATGCCTAAACAGTGGAAACCCCCCCACAAGTTACCCAATTTTGAAAACTACACCCCTCAAGGATTTTATCCAGGGTTATGTATAGTGAGTATTTTTAAACCACAGGTACTACACATAATTTGATAACATTAGGTCGTCATATTGAAAATTGTCATTTATTTCATAAAAATGACGTTTTGGCCCCAAATTGATAATTTTCACAATGAATAATAGGTTAAAAAATAACGCGATGATCAAAAACTTCTATTTGGGCACATGGCAGGACTAGGAAAGGAAAGAGAGCTATTGGTCTGGAATATATTGTGAATGCCATGTCGCATTTGGAAAGCCCCTGACATGCGAAAACAGCAGAAGCCACCACAAGTGACCCAATTTTGGAAACTAGTGCCCTCAAGGAATTTATCTAGGGATGTATTGAGTATTTTTAACTTACAGGTGATTCACAAAACTTTATAACTTCCAGATGTGAGAACAAAAAATTATTTTTTTATACTAAAATACTGTTTTAGCACCAAATTTATAATTTACACAAGCAGTAATAGGAGAAAATGGACCCCATAATTTGTTATGCAATTTTTACCGAACACAGTGATATCCCATATGTGGTTGTACACTAATGTTTGAGCACACAGCAGGGGTTGGATAGGAAGGAGCGCTGCTTGGCTTTTAGAACACCGATTTCGTTTTAAGACAGTAGTGTTCAAACCAATAGCAGTGTGTTCAAAAACATGAGTTAAGCACAAAATCTTTATACTAGTTTTTATTTCCGTGCATTGGGAACATTACACACTGTTTTCTAATTCAAAACATGAAGAGAAATGTATATATTTTTTAACTACTTTACAGAAAATAGCAAAAAAAGGAGGCCAAGTACTTAAGCTACGTAGTTGGGAGAGGCGAAATTAAGCCACAGGTCAATAAGAACGAGGCAATTCAGAACTGGCTGCAACCGCTCTCCAAGAAGCATGTGAGAGCGTTTCTTGGAATCGTGGGATATGACCGGCGGTTTATCCCAAATTTTTCTATGATTGCCGCACCACTGAAGGACCTTCTGAAAGGCACAAAATCAACGAGGGCGAAATGGACGGGTGACGTTCCAACAGCTGAAGCTGGCACTCTGTAAGCAGCCGGTCCTGGTTGCACCAGACTTTACTAAAGAGTTTGTGCTCCAGACAGATGCCTCAGAAGTTGGCCTAGGAGCCGTGCTGTCACAGGAGATAAATGGGGAAGAGCATCCCATCCTGTATATGAGCCGGAAGCTCTCATCCTGTGAGAAAAATTATGCCATGGTGAAGAAAGAATGCTTAGCCATAAAATGAGCCATACACACGCTAAGATATTACCTACTTGGCCAAAAGTTTAAATTGGTGTCAGACTATGCCCCTTTGAGATGGTTGAGGGATGGTTGAGGGAAAAGAAGGGTAAGAATGCCTGAGCAACTAGGTGGTTCTTAGGTCTCAAAGACTTTAATTTTCACATGGAGCATAGACATGGGAAGTTACACGCTAATGCTACTGCCCTCTCCAGAATTCCCTGCTGGGTGACTGAAGGTGCCCCCCGGCTTTTGGCAGAGGGGGGGAATATGTGACAGAGTCACTGGTATATGCGAGGGGAGGTATGTGTCACTCAGGATTCTCTACTGTGTGAACTGAGGCCTACTGAATCTTTGCCAGCATGTTATATGCTGTGGGTTACCTCTTTTAAAGGGTGTGGCTTTATGGGAATGACGTAGAGATGGGAGGGAAGTCATTCCCCATACCTCCACCTCAGGGTGTGGCTGAGCAAGCTTTAAATGTTCAGTCCTGTTTTTTTTTCTTTGTGTTGTGTTTGGAGAGGCAAGGTCTCCAGACTGGACAGCCATAGCTCAGGACAGAGCTGAAGGGTGGACATAACCTGTGTGGGCGAACGGCACATACACATATGGACTGTGCTATTGTTTATCTTTTGTTATGTTGTTTTGCTAGTAAGGCTGTGTTTATCTTTGCTGGAGTTGCAGAGCTTTTGTCACAGGTGTGTCAGAGGTGACAGACAGTCGCCCTGCAGTGGGTTCCAGGAGATCTCTACGTTTGGCATTGCAGACAGCTTCTTAGATAAGAGGCTGTCTTTAGGACCGAGTGGCTACCTCTCTCTTGCTAATTAGCTCTCTGGCCTGGGTGTATATATACCTGGTGTGTCTGAGAGGGAGTCGCCGGCTATATTCATTTCTACTTGTGAGGCTTATCAGGAGCAGCACTTCATCCTTTCTGGAGCTTGAGGCCGTGTGTATATTTGAAATCATCTAAAGCTAAGCAATTTCCCCCTGCTTTGTCTTCCCTTGTTGTCTATAGTGTTTAGTGGAGGTTGACTAGTTCTCATCTCCTTCCATCCCTAGCCGTACGCTAGGGAAAGTAGGGAGAGGCACGCTTGCGGTGATTGCTGAAGAGGCAATATAGGTATGGTAGTTAAGACAGGGTGACGTTAGACCAGATTAGGAGGTCTCCACTTCCCCCTTTCGCTAGTGTCTGGGCTCCCTTTCCCTTTTCCCTCTGTACTGCACTAACACCTGATGTGACAGCATTATGCCATATAATAAAGCCTGCAGAGAAAACCTGGTTCCTGAGTCTACTTCCGGAAACGGCCGAGCAAGTCGACCTACCACACCATGCATAAAAAGGCTACCACACCATGTATATTTTTACTGTCCCTATTCTAGTCCTATTAATTACTCAAAATTTTTTTTTATTCTTTTATCACACACAAAAAAAATAAATAATCGGATGCACAGATCTGGTGCAAAAAGAGGATAAAAAAAAATAGAAAGGAAAGAAAAAAGTCCTGGTCAAATGTGAGCATTGGTGCCAATTAGTGATGTGCGTCTGATCAGCGGCTCGGCGACTGCAGGACGCACGCACGGAAGTGGTGTAAAGGAAGGGTGGATGTGGGGGATTAGAGGGAAAAAAAGTACTGGAAAACAGCGAGCACGAGTGCCGATTAGTGATTTGTGCCACTGATCAGTGCTCGGTGACTGCAGGACGCACGCACGAGTAACTAAAATGCTCATTACTCAGACCAAACAATTCCTAATGCTCGGGTGCTCGTTTCAAGTAACGAGTATAATGGGAGTCAATGAGAAATCCAAGCATTTTTCCGGCAGACCCTACAAGGAGGTCTGGGGGGCAGAGAAAATGTTCAAATGGATGAGAAAGGTGCTGAATGGAAGGAGAACCCTGGGGAAGACCCCTGGAAGCATTGCTGACTCCCAGATCACAGCTGAGAACAATGGTTTCACACTTTTACTCCACTTTAAGCACTGACAATAAAACATTCCAAATCAACGATAAATTGCATTTTAGATGAAAAAAAATGTTAAGAAATATGTTTCCTGTATAATAACTTGTATATAAGGCAAAATTTAAAAAGCATTTAAAAAAAATTATAATTTAAGTAAACCAAAATAGTTTTTTTTATGAAAAAATAGTAAACTTCAGTGTAATTTATGAAGGAAGCACGAACTGCCAAAAATTATCGACTCGGATACACCCTGTATTAGGCATAAAGGAGGGTCTCATACACATTCTGTTCAAATTGTCATGTAGTGGTACTCCTAGACTCATAAAGGCTATGCACTAAGTGCAAATCCTGCCATAAATTACAAGCAGGGTTATCCATATACTCTTGAAGGCACCAACTGTAGTGCCTCATTCAAATATTGTGAACAAAGTGTAGTTGTGGTACTCCTACACTCATAAAAGCTTTGCACAAGTACAAAGGCAGGAACGAATTATAAGTAAGGTCATCCATAGACCCTAGAAGGCAACAACTGGCAGGCCTCATTCAAATATAGAACATTAAAAACACTTTATATGCTGCTGTCATCAGGTGGTGTGTAAAAGCCGGGTATAATCTATGCTTTTTTCATTGTTATCAGTCAGCTTTTCTGTTGCAGGAGAAAGCGCCTGTCCGTTATGACTCCCCTTTGGCACTAAAAATCTGCTGAGACAAGACCCTAGTGACGCCGACCCTGGGCCGCGTGAGGAACCCGGAACCGGGCCTTTTTGTAGATGCTGGGGGTTGTAGTCACCGTGGCGGTGACCCGGTCCCGTGGCTCAGGGTGGTCAAACTAAATGGCAGTCTATATACTAATGTCCGACTACGCCACCCGTGGATTGCGGTCAGGGTGAACCGCCGCTGCAGGGCAGACCGCTGAGGCTGGTGTTGTGGGTGCAGCAGAGTGTAGTACAACTCCCCACGGGAGGAGTGTAGCCTCAGGGCAGTGTATAGGGATGTTGATGATGATGGTGCGCGGGAGCAGCAGTAACCACACGGAGTCTGTCATGCAAGTCCGGGTCTTTACTGTTGGTGGTATTAAGGGACCCGTCCGGAATACAGGTTAACAATGGAGGCCTGGTCAGTCTGAGAGCAACTGTGAAATCCTGTTGGTCAGGGGGAGTTTGTAGGCCTACCGTGCTGACTTCACTCTTTCTTGGCTATCATGCTGTAGTGTAGTGGTAGCCCACGTCTCTGAGTGTACCTTGTTGTTCTCACCCATATGACTGGTGACTCGGGCCTTCCGTGCTTCTCACCCCTCCACGGCAGTAGTGATCCCTCTCGTGTGGCTGAGCCTCCGGGCTTCCTTGGGCCAGAGGACTTGAAGTCCCATGCGTGGTGGTTTTCTGCTGCTGGGCTTATAACCCTCACAGCCTCGAACTCCAGTGTCCGGCTTTTCAAGTCTCTAGTCAGGATGAGCTCTTCTAGCTCCCCTCCTGGCCTCGTGTTCCTCCTCTGCCTACAGGGACTCCTCAGCCTGCTGCTGACCTGTCCCTATCTCTGGAACTAGACTGGAACTTGTCTCTGGCTTCACTAGACTGTCTAACCCCGCCCCAGATCCAGTTTATAAAGGGCAGGTTTCTCCCCTCCCTGGACTGAGACAGGAGGTGCTGCATGCTAATTGTCCCCAACCAGGGAACCTCCCACCTGCTCTCAGACATGACATTGCTGCCACTGTGGCAACCAGACCTTGGGGTGCGACATTCCCCCCTAGTGAAATTTAGTACTCCGGACTAAACTTTTTTTTTTATTTTTTTTATTTTAGAAAACACAAATACAGGGTATAAACAATAACATAAACATATATACAAGTACATTTTGTCCTTAAGGTCACGGCGCTTCCGTGACAGGGTGTCCATATCACCCAATAAGGTGAAGTTTTCCACGGTGTGGGGACCTGTCCCTATAAACCCCAAGTTCCTGGCCTTGGGCGTGGTGGCAAGGTAAAAGCTAACTACTTTGTACCACAAGGAGGCCACGCCGGACAGGTTTTTCTTCCGTGGCCATCTCCGAAAGAGGGCACCAGGTGCAACTATCTACAAGACAGTTCCGGCCATTCAGTGTCCATGACCTGTCAGCCCATTGAACTAGGAAAAACTGGAAAAACATTATTACTGTCCAGGTAACACAAACATTAAACATTTTCGACATTGGCAATATACAGGTAAATATGACATATTAGATTCTCCAGCGAGCGGGTACCTGACCTTTAGTGCTCCTTGTGGACCTACGTAACCCACTGTCTGGTGGTACTCTATTTGGGTCCCCTGTTTCCACCCCCTGTGTACTGGGTGTGCTAGTGGCTGCATTAGAGGTACTTGCAGATGTTACGGGTAGGCTGGGAAGCTTTCTGCATACTCTTTGGCTCACCACGGGCATGGCAGGTTCACTACTAGCAGAGGGTTGATTCTCCTGAGCTGCTGGTATGGACTCTTCTGCCTGCGGGGCCACTGGCTCTTCCAACACTACTTGCTCTTCTGCAGGCGCTTGAGGGGCTGGCTGGAGAAAGGTAAGGACGGGTACCACTATAGCGTTGTTGATTTATGTCCAGGACCGGGCAAAGTCTCCGAGCACTATGCTGACCATTTCTTCCCTTTCCTCTGCGGGTTGAGGGCTATCTTGGTCTTCATCAGCGCTTTGCAGCTGCTCGGGACACTTCTTCAGGTGGTCTTTAGAGACAGTGGCTGTGGTCTCTCCTCCATCCTTACTGATAACACACACTTTTGGGTTCTCATGGCTTGACGGCAATACGGTGTACGGGTCTTTCTCCCACTCATCATCCAACTTGTGGAGCCATCTCTTTCTCTTCAAGACCTGCTCTCCAGGTGCGAGGGGAGTAGCTGGAGCATGCTGGTTGTAATCCCTCTCTTGCTTCTCTCTGGCTTGAGACAGACTTCGCTCCACGCTCTCCTGTACTTTCCGGTACTGCTGCTGTCGTTCTGTGTCCCAGTCTGCTTCTGGTGAGGTGTCCTCGGGTTTTATATATGTTTTATATTTTTCCAATTTTTTTTTTACTTTCTGACACTTTTTTACTTTGTACTACTATGGGACTTTCATTTTTTTGCAGGCTGATTGCTTGTATAGCATAGGGATGCAGCAGCATCTCTAAGCTATGCAGGCTGTAAGCTCTGCACTGACACAAGTTAGATAGATAGTGCTCTGCACATGATCTAACAAACTTGCTGGTGCCTGGTGACCCGGATGTAGTCATGAAGACATCGGGTCACCATGGCAACAAACAAGACCACCCCACTGAGACAGCGAGGGGTCTCCGATCCAAGGTAGGAGGGGCTGTCTTACCTCTGCCTGCTCCCGAAATGCTGCGATCCACTTCAAATCACAGCATTTTGGGGGTTAATGTGCCGGGCTGCTCCTGGCACAGAATACTGGGTGTCAGCTGTCAGAATCAGCTGACACTCGGAGCCAAACGCCCCAGCACAGCATGTGTGCGGGCGCGATCGCCGAGGTGTAATAATACGTACCTGGTCATTAAGGCCCAGGGCACAGGGATGTCTTATTACGCCTCATGCCAGAAAGGGTTAAAGAAATTTTTGTATGACTGTGATGCTGGATTTCCACCATTTCCATTGCTGGTGAGCTGGATTTTTCCTATAAAGTCTGTTAGTGCAGTTAATAGTTACCATCCGTTTTCCTCTAGTCAGATAGGTTCAGATCACTTGGACACTAAGTTTGTGTTAAAAAACTCAAAAGAGAATAAAAAAAGTTAGAGAAGACCTCCATGTGTTATACATGTATTTTCCCATCAATATTTTGCCACAAATCAATTTATTGTGGAAAACTCATCATGGCTGGCAAACTGAAATGTTACCAGATTCTGTCATCTGCTCCTTAATGTTTGCTGATCCCTCAGTGCACACGTTGTATAATTGTTATGTTCTGCTACCAAAGCTAAGGAAAGAGAGGAGATCTGTCCCTACTATAGGACTCAGCTGAATCCCTACGATGTAACAGGGAACCTGATCCTGCGATCAGACCTGCTAAAGTCCTAATCTAGTCTGTACGGAGACCTATAGATGTGGGGAGGGAATCCCTACAAGTACTAAGGACTGGGAGGAATATGGGACACCTCCTAACAGAAATAGTAGCAGACAGACGAACAAACAAAATAGATAGAACCAGGGCCGGCGTCAGCACCCGGCGCACCCGGGCAAATGCCGGGGCCCTGAGCAGGCAGAGGGGCCCACTGGCGGTCGCGCACCCCGCTGTGCTATGGGCGGAGGAGAGCGATGTCAGCGCCCGCCCTTCTCCGCCGCTTGCTCAGGGCCCCGGCAGCCCGATACTTACCTCTCCTCGTGCCTCCGCAGATCCACTGTCTTCCTGCTCTGCGCTCCCTGTGACGTCTCAGGTCAGAGGGCGCGGTGACGTCTTTTCACCGCGCCCTCCCTGAGCCGTCACAGGGAGCGCTGAGCTGGAAGACGCCGACAACGCTAGAGTTCGGAGCCGAGCAGCGAGCGGCGGGCGGCGGGCAGCAGGCAGCAGGTAGCAGGTGAGGAGAAGGGAGGTGAGTATTTGATTTTTTTTTTTTTAATGTATGGAGGCATGGGGCATTATAAAGAGAAGGGGGGGGCATCCTGCATGGGGCATTATAAAGAGAAGGGGGGGGGGACATCCTGCATGAGGCATTATATAGAGGGGGGGGGCAGCCTGCATGGGGCATTATAAAGAGAAGGGGGGGGGGACATCCTGCATGGGGCATTATATAGAGGGGGGGGCAGCCTGCATGGGGCATTATAAAGAGAAGGGGGGGGGGCATCCTGCATGGGGCATTATAAAGAGAAGGGGGGGGGACATCCTGCATGGGGCATTATATAGAGGGGGGGGCAGCCTGCATGGGGCATTATAAAGAGAAGGGGGGGGACATCCTGCATGGGGCATTATATAGAGGGGGGGGCAGCCTGCATGGGGCATTATATAGAGGGGGGGGCATCCTGCATGGGGCATTATATAGAGGGGGGGGGCAGCCTGCATGGGGCATTATATAGAGGGGGGGGGACATGCTGCATGGGGCATTATATAGAGGGGGGGGGACATCCTGCATGGGGCATTATAAGGTGGGGAACAGCCTGCATGGGGCATTATATAGAGGGGGGGCAGCCTGCATGGGGCATTATATAGAGGGGGGGGGGACATCCTGCATGGGGCATTATATAGAGGGGGGGGCAGCCTGCATGGGGCATTATATAGAGGGGGGGGAAGCCTGCATGGGGCATTATATAGAGGGGGGGGACATCCTGCATGGGGCATTATATAGAGGGGGGGGGCATCCTGCATGGGGCATTATAAGGTGGGGAACAGCCTGCATGGGGCATTATATAGAGGGGGGGGGACATCCTGCATGGGGCATTATATAGAGGGGGGGGCAGCCTGCATGGGGCATTATATAGAGGGGGGGGACATCCTGCATGGGGCATTATATAGAGGGGGGGGGACATCCTGCATGGGGCATTATAAGGTGGGGAACAGCCTGCATGGGGCATTATATAGAGGGGGGGGGGACATCCTGCATGGGGCATTATATAGAGGGGGGGGGCAGCCTGCATGGGGCATTATATAGAGGGGGGGGGACATCCTGCATGGGGCATTATATAGAGGGGGGGGCAGCCTGCATGGGGCATTATATAGAGGGGGGGGAACAGCCTGCATGGGGCATTATAAAGAGAAGGGGGGGGCATCCTGCATGGGGCATTATAAAGGGGGGGACGACATCCTGCATGGGGCATTATAAAGGGGGGGAACAGCCTGCATGGAGCATTATAAGGGGGGGGGCCTGTATGGGGCATTATGTGGGGGGTAACAGCCTGCATGGAGCATTAAAAGGGGGGGAGGGCTGTATGGGGCATTATGTGGGGGGTAACAGCCTGCATGGAGCATTAAAAGGGGGGGGGGCTGTATGGGGCATTATGTGGGGGGTAACAGCCTGCATGGAGCATTAAAAGGGGGGGGGCTGTATGGGGCATTATGTGGGGGGTAACAGCCTGCATGCAGCATTATATGGGGGCCAGTATCCTGTATGGAGAGTTATAAGGGGACCGGTATCCTGTATGGAGCGTTATAAGGGGACCGGTATCCTGTATGGAGCGTTATATGGGGGCCAGTATCCTGTATGGAGTTTTATAAGGGGACCAGTATCCTGTATGGAGCGTTATATGGGGGCCAGTATCCTGTATGGAGCTTTATAAGGGGACCAGTACCCTGTATGGAGCGTTATATGGGGGCTAGTATTCTGTATGGAGCCTTATATGGAGGCCAGTATTCCATATGGAGCCTTATGTGGAGGCCAGTATTCCGTATGGAGCCTTATATGGGGGCCAGTATTCCGTATGAAGCATTATATGGGGGCCAGTATTCCGTATGGAGCGTTATATGGGGGCCAGTATTCTGTGTGGAGCGTTATATGGGGGCCAGTATCCTGTATGGAGCGTTATATGGGGGCCAGTATTCTGTGTGGAGCGTTATATGGGGGCCAGTATCCTGTATGAAGCGTTATATGGGGGCCAGTATTCCGTATGGAGCCTTATATGGGGGCCAGTATTCTGTGTGGAGCGATTCACCGGTTTCTGAGCTATTGTGGAATTTACAATAGATATCACTCATGTAATGTAAGAAGTGAAATCTTTGCATTGTACTATATATATATATTCCTCCGCTGTATCTCTGCATCATGAATCGTGGTATGTGTTAAAGGGGCCCACTGAGACTCTTTCGCCCAGGGCCCAGAAAAACCTGGAGCCGGCCCTGGATAGAACATAGAGGTCCGTAGACCAAGCAAACTAACAGAGTTAGATACAGAGCACAGGCTAGCTAGAAAGTAGATATACAATGAAGTCCAGCAAAGCCAGAAGGGCGGAGCAGGATTAAATAGGCCAACAAGGTCATGTGACCAGCAAAGGAAAAAAAACCTAACAGCAAGGTTCTAACAGTACCCCCCCTTCTAAGAGGATCCTCCGGATCCCCTAGGACCAGGCTTATCAGGAAATCTCCTGTGAAACGCTCTGATAAGTCTGGACGCGGAAACATCATCTGACCTCACCCAAGAGTTATCCTCGGGTCCGAAACCTTTCCAGGCCACAAGATACTGCAAACTACCTCTATACCGTCTAGAGTCAAGGATGCGAGAAATTTCATATTCCCCGTCCTCCACCACCGGAGGAACAGAGGCAGAGGCGTCACCATCCGACACAACAGCTTTTTTTAACAGAGAGACATGAAAGACCGGATTAATTCTCCAGGAGGTAGGAACCTCCAACCTAACAGCAGATTGGTTGACAACCTGAAGCACCTTAAAGGGCCCTACAAACTTGGGACCCAATTTCTTAGAAGGAATCCTCAACCGCAGATTCCTAGAGGACAACCAAACCATGTCACCAACAGCGAACAAAACCTCCTGTCGTTTCCTATCAAAGTAGTCTTTAGATTTTCTGTTGGCCTCCTGAAGATTACTACGCACATCCGTCCAAACTCTTTCCAAATCACCGGAAAAATTCTCCTCCTCAGGCACGGCAGATCCCAACTTGGAGAACGACCCAAACGACGGATGTCTCCCAGAACAACAAAAAAAAGGCGAACAACCAGCAGAAGAAGATGTATGATTGTTCAGAGCAAATTCGGCAAGTGGCAGAAACTCAGACCACCCCTCTTGATTGTCTGCCACAAAACAACGCAAGAACTGCTCAACATCCTGGTTTTTCCTTTCTGTCTGGCCATTAGATTCAGGATGATATCCGGACGAAAACGACAAATGAATTCCCAACCTGTCACAAAAGGCACGCCAAAAACGAGCCACGAACTGAGGACCCCTATCAGAAACAATGTCAGTAGGAACGCCATGAAGTCTGACAATTTCCTTGACAAAGGCCTTAGCGAGAGTTTTAGCGCAGGGCAGTTTGACGAAGGGAACCAAGTGACACATCTTGCTAAAACGGTCCACGACCACCCAGATGACAGTAAAACCCTCAGAGGGGGGAAAGTCAGTTATAAAGTCCATAGCCAAATGTGTCCAAGGAGCACTGGGGACCTCCAAAGGACAAAGCAACCCCGCAGCAGGAGTATGTGAGGACTTAGATCTAGCACATATAGTACATTGGCGCACCCACTTAATGACTTCCTTCTGCCATCCAGGCCACCAAAAACTGCGACCCACCAGTCTCTTGGTCTCAGAGATTCCGGGATGACCTGCCAACCGAGATTCGTGACACTCAACAAACAAATCTCTCCTAAAGGTCCCAGGCACAAACAACCTCCCATGAGGAGTGTTAGATGGGGCATTCTCCTGAGCTTTAAGAATCTCATTTTCCAAAACGGAGTCCAAAGCAGCTATCACAACACCTTCTTGTAAAATGTTCTCCTCTTTCTCAGCACCGACTATGGGAGAAAAACTGCGAGACAAGGCATCCGCCTTAACATTCTTAGTACCAGGGATGTAAGTAACGGAGAAATTAAACCGCGAGAAAAACAGTGCCCACCTAGCCTGACGGGCATTCAGGCGCTTGGCAGCATCAAGATATATCAGATTTTTATGATCCGTAAGAACCTGAACGGGAAATTCCGCACCTTCCAAGAAGTGGCGCCAGTGTTCAAATGCGAGTTTAATAGCCAATAATTCCCGATTACCAATATCGTAATTCAGTTCAGTCTCCGAAAATTTTTTTGAAAAAAAGGCACAGGGATGTAATCCATCCCCGTTATCCTGAGACAATACTGCGCCAACCCCCACAGAGGAAGCATCAACCTCAACCAAAAACGGCCTAGTAACATCAGGCTGCATAAGGATGGGAGCAGAGGTGAACCTCTCCTTGAGATACACAAAAGCTTCAATGGCCTCAGAAGACCACTGAACCGCATCAGCACCTTTCCTGGTGAGATCAGTCAGCGGTTTGACAATACTAGAAAAATTTTTTATGAATTTTCTATAGTAATTGGCGAAACCCAAAAACCTCTGTATCGATTTCAAACCAATAGGCCTAGGCCATTCCTGCACAGCCTGAACCTTAACCGGATCCATCTCAAAACCTTTGCTGGAGATAATGTAGCCCAAAAAACTAATTCTCTGTACAGCGAACTCACATTTCTCCAGCTTAGCAAAAAGCGAATTGTCCATTAATAACTGTAATACCTCACGCACGCTCCGCCAATGAGACTCCAGATCTGGCGAATAAATCAAAATGTCATCCAAATACACAACCACATTTTTACCGATCAAAGGTCTAAGGATGTCATTAATCAGATTCTGAAAAAATGCAGGAGCATTAGTAAGACCAAAAGGCATAACCAGATTCTCAAAATGACCCACAGGAGTGTTAAAAGCAGTCTTCCATTCGTCACCCTCCTTCATGCGCAACAGATTGTATGCCCCCTTAAGGTCAATTTTAGAGAACCACTTGGCCCCCAATAACTGGTTAAACAGATCAGGAATCAATGGCAGTGGGTAAGGATTGCGTACCGTAATTTTGTTAATCTCACGAAAATCCAGACAAGGACGTAAACCGCCGTCCTTTTTTTTTACAAAAAAAAATCCAACCGCCACAGGAGACTTAGAGGGCCTAATGTGACCGGCGGCCAAACTTGTCTGTATGTATTCCTCCAAAGCCTTCCTCTCAGGAATAGTAAGGTTAAATAAACGACTCTTAGGAAGAGTCGCTCCAGGGACAAATTCAATAGAACAATCATAGTCTCTATGGGGAGGCAAAACCTGCGATTCCTTCTCAGAAAAAACTCTCCAAAAATCCTGAATAGGAACAGGCAATTCTCCCCTATCCAAAGCTGCAATACGCCCGTTACAACACTTGTCATAACATTTATGGCTCCAGGATTTAATTTCACTGGTAGACCAATCCAGTACAGGATTGTGAAATTTTAACCAGGGCAATCCCAATATTACTGGAGAAGGCAAGTTATTCAAAACTACCAAATCCAATTTCTCATGGTGAACACCATTAATAGTGAGAGGAAATTCACAGACCTTGAGAGTAATATTCTTCAAAGGGGAGCCATCCACAGAAACCACAGCAATGGGGGATGATAAAGGTTCAGGTTTTAAATTGAGTTTTTCCACGAATCCCCCATCAATTACATTCAGTGTAGACCCGCAATCAACAAACACCCGAAATTCCATCAATTTTTCCTGAGCAATCGTGGAAGCAGCTAAAAATACACCCTTGGAATTTAAACAGGCAATACGGGCGTGACTGACCATTTTTTTTTCTTTCTTCATACGAAGCTCACAGCCTTTAATCAAATGACCAGATTTTCCGCAATAGAAACACAAGCCTTCCGAAAAACGACGGTCTTTTTCTTGAGAGCGAGGTGCCACCGATCCAATCTCCATCGGTTCACCACTGTTAATACACACATTATCATAACCAGAAACTGACATAGCAGAGGATTTGCTCTCATTAACCCTAGCACGCAGTCTTCAATCCACCCGTATAGCTAATTGCATAGCCTGTTGCAAATCCTCAGGTGTAGGATAAGCAATTAGCAGGTCTTTAACCCTTTCACTGAGCCCAGCAAGAAATAGACTTTTCAGAGCAGAATCGTTCCACCCTGTTTGAGTGGACCAACGACGAAAATGTGTACAATATTTTTCCACATTACCCGATCCTTGTTTTAAACGTCTCAACTCAGTCTCAGCTGATGCGACACGGTCAGGATCATCATATAATAGTCCCAAAGCAGAAAAAAAACTGTCCACTGATCTGAAGCATGTATCACTAGGTTGCAAAGAAAAGGCCCACTCCTGAGGCTCTTTGCGCAAAAGTGACATTATGAACCCTACGCGCTGGGATTCATCCCCAGAGGACTTAGGTCTCAAACGAAAATACAATAAGCAAGCATTTTTAAATGAAAAAAATTCTCGGTGTTCACCAAAAAATAAATCCGGCAAACATACCTTAGGCTCCAAGAAATGTGCTCCAGGACAGTTACTCACGTGCTGACGGAGCTCGGCCACCTCCAGAGAGAGTCCCTGCAGGCGATGAGCCAAATCCTGAACCGACACCATGATGGAACAGAAAAATCTTTCCTTAGAGAATTTGCTGGCTGGACTTACTGTTATGTTCTGCTACCAAAGCTAAGGAAAGAGAGGAGATCTGTCCCTACTATAGGACTCAGCTGAATCCCTACGATGTAACAGGGAACCTGATCCTGCGATCAGACCTGCTAAAGTCCTAATCTAGTCTGTACGGAGACCTATAGATGTGGGGAGGGAATCCCTACAAGTACTAAGGACTGGGAGGAATATGGGACACCTCCTAACAGAAATAGTAGCAGACAGACGAACAAACAAAATAGATAGAACATAGAGGTCCGTAGACCAAGCAAACTAACAGAGTTAGATACAGAGCACAGGCTAGCTAGAAAGTAGATATACAATGAAGTCCAGCAAAGCCAGAAGGGCGGAGCAGGATTAAATAGGCCAACAAGGTCATGTGACCAGCAAAGGAAAAAAAACCTAACAGCAAGGTTCTAACAATAATGCAGTCACAGCACCCGGCACTTACTTCCAGCTGTTAGGAGGTGCTGGGAAGTTTCCTTCAGTTTAATGCTGACTGATATTATAGTGAATGATTCCCAGTGAATAGACCATGCTGGCGATGTGGAGCATTATTCTATTCAGGGGTCGCCCACCCGTCACCTCCAGTGACTCCGCTCAGTAAGCGCTGCAGCTGCAAGAACTGGTAATAATCAGTGTGGGGCGTCACATTCCTCCCGCAGCGGCCATTTCATCCATCTGCCACATTCTTACACTGTCTTCTCCACATTTACACCATCTAGTTAGTTAGTTACTTATTTTCTGCCAGAAATGTGAGCTACAATTTTGGTGTAATTTCTGGAGTAGAATGTTAGGCCCCTCCCCTCTCATATAAGCCACACCCCTTTTCAGCTAAGCCACGCCTCTTGTCAGACAAGGCACAGAAAGAGTTTAAAACATGTGAAGCAAATCATGAAATACAGATTTTGCTGCACAGAACTACAGGATTCTGTCATTTAGCTGATAAATCTCTCCCAGTGACTTCTGATTAATATTTAGATTTGTATTGAACATAAACCGCAATCGTATGACCATTAATAGATAACCAGCCTTCTTTATACACGTTCAATTGTTACCATAAGTTATTTGCCCCCAAAATATCTCTGCAGATCCTCTAAATGAATCTATGTAAAATATGAAGAGCTATATATGGAGAGCTATATATGCCCCCACATTATCTGCACAGGGCCACATAATATACAGTATTTGGGGAACATTATAGTAAAATGTATTATAGCACTATAACAGCATCCTGTCCCTTTAAATCTTCAGATACTTCTGTCACCATGGCAACTGCATTTCTGAACAACCAATAGGATTGCTCAGTTTGAATTTGAAAAAAAAAAAGAAGTCAGTCTGTTATATCTCATCCGAGTGTGAAGACAGACACCTGCAGTCAGCGCGAGATTCCAGGTATAAGACGTCTATAAGATAATGGAGGAGCCACATCCCATCACACGCACTCACAGACCACAACCAAGACGTCCTGAGAAATCTGCTCAGCACCAACTTATTATTCCCCAACACACAATAGGATGAGATATCAGGGGGTGAGGCCGCACTCGTCACATCTCCCATCTGGATGGATCCGGCGACAAGATCCCGATATTTACCCCCCGCTCTGCTCCTCCATGGGGAACGGCCCCGGCGCACACAGGATGGCCGCAGTGTAGTATTGCTAGTACTCTGCACGATACCCCGTCCTCCATATATACCACATACTAAAGGGGAGCTCCCAACAAGTTATCACCTATCTGCGGGATAAGATCAGAGTCCGACCACTGGGAACCACCAATCGCCAGAACAGGGCCCTGTTATCCTGTTAGGAGGCAGCGGCAGTACCCTCGCCCAACCACCGAGGGTGCCAGAGAACGTTGAGTACAGCTCCTGCAGGCCCCAGAGAGAGTGAATGGAGCGGCGGTGGAGCATGTGCACCTCCTCTACCATCTAACGGGGATAAAAGTTCTGGTGACGGCTGGAGTTCCCAGCGGACGGACCCCACTGATCTATAAGTCATCACCTATCCCAGGTATAAGTGATAACTGGTTCCAACTGAAAATCCCCCTGTAATGGAGCCGACATATGTAACAGTCAGTATCCTATACATTTCCCAATGTTGCCCTTCCCCTGCACCAGAATTTATAGTCAAAACCCCTGCTGACTATTCCTGATGTTTTATAGGATTTGGCTACATTGTCAGTGAAGATGTCAGCAGTCACCATGTGCCCCGGATATGTCCCCCCTGAGGAGATACTGAGAAGACTGGCGTATTGTACGAAGCTTCTCCCTTCTCCCCTCTACAAGAAGGAGCGCCTCATGCCAACCAACCCAGAAGCCCAAAGAAGGTATACTGTAAGGAGAGAAGAACGGCCCGCTCCACCCATAAGCATCCAAGCCAGGGAGAAAAGGAAACGGGAAGAAGAACAAATGGCTCTAAGAGAAATGCTGGACTATCTGGATGAAGAGGAAGACAAGAAAGAAGAGCAGAAGGCGGCAAAGAAGATCAAACTGGACATTAAGCTCCCGAGAAGCAGCACAAGAAGAAGCAGGACCAGGCCGCACAACTTCCACCACCAAGTCAGCCAAGTCTTCCCTATGACAAGAAAGAAGAACATCCTGTGGACCGTCCTGCTGGGACCTCTCTGCCGATAACATCAGATGCGGCATTACCGGCCCGTAAGTATAAAAACACCAGTAATAATAATAGCAGGAGAATAGTAATATAGTGGTAATAGATCAGTATTAGACTAACAAGAGTAATTATATTAGTGATAATAAGAAAGTCATAAAAGTAGTAATAAAATATCCGTAGTAATAGTACAGTAGTAGGTGGAATAGCAGTGTGATCCGGGGTCCTAGGACTGATCGCCTTTTCTCGGGGTCAAGAAGGAATTTTTCCCCTGTGACACAAATTGGCTGAATGTGTCCTGGGGTTTTTGCCTTCTTCTGGATCAACAGTGTAGGAATAGGGTAGTATTAATGATAACAGAAAAGTTAGAATAATAGTTATAAAATAGCAGTATTAATAATAGTAAGAATATAAAATAGTTATATCTATAAAAAGAACAAAACACTAAATTAAAATAATTATAGTAGTAGCTCAATCAGTAGTGTAAAGTGAAATAGTCATAGAAAAGTTAGAATAGTACTATAAGATAGCAGGACGTAAGTAATAAATATAAAATCTATAAAAAGAACAAAACCTGATCTAAAAGTTAGAATAGTTCTGTAATAAAATAGCGGGATATTAATAATAGTATAATATCTATAAAAAGAACAAAGCCCTATATATAAAATAATAATAACTATAGTAGTAGTATAATTAGCACTGCAATATTAATTAGATAACTAGTAATAACATAATTAGGTTTGATCCAGGGTCCTAGGACTGATCGCCTTTTCTCGGGGTCAAGAAGGAATTTTTCCGCAGTGACACAAATTGGCTGAATGTGTCCTGGGGTTTTTCCCTTCTTCTGGATCAAAAGCTTTAGACATAGGGATTTTAGTAATACCATTATTAGAGTCACAAAAGGGATAAAAAAAAGATAAAACTAATAAATAAAGTATATAATAAAAGGTACATTTTTAATAAATCGTAAAAATGGTAGGAATAATAAGATATTTGTGAGGCCGAGTTCCAGTTAGTAAATAAATTAGTGTTAGGTTAGTGTAGGGACCCATCTGAAGAGGTCGCCTTGTCGTTGGCAGATGGGCTCGCACAATTTGCTCAAAATGTGCGCTAAGAACCTCATATTTACAGTACAGACCTAAAGTTTGGACACACCTTCTCATTTAAAGATTTTTCTGTATTTTCATGACTATGAAAATTGTACATTCACACTGAAGGCATCAAAACTATGAATTAACACATGTGGAATTATATACTTAACAAAAAAGTGTGAAACAACTGAAAATATGTCTTATATTCTAGGTTCTTCAAAGTAGCCACCTTTTGCTTTGATGACTGCTTTGCACACTCTTGGCATTCTCTTGATGAGATTCAACTTTTGGTCTGTACTGTATATCTATAGTAAATCTAGCAGTAATACCATTCAGGAGATATAAATATACATGTATACACTCGTTTTGTGAATAACTTTTTGTGCAGCACCACAGCAGCAGGTATACAGGTATAGGGAGCTCACATCTAATGATAGTGTTACAGTGATATTATAGCTGGGCCTTAACGGGAATCTGTCAGCAGGTTTTTGCTATGTAATCTGACAGCAGCATGATGTAGGGACAGAGACCCTGATTCCAGCGATGTGCCACTTACTGGGTGCAGCAATTGTGATAGAATCACACTTTTCTCTGTAGCAGAGCTCAGATGTTGAGCCCTGTATAACCCCGAACACACCATTGATTGGCAGCTTTCTACGTACACTGTATATTGACAGAAAGCAGCTAACCAGTGATGGCGGTGTGGTTGGACTAGGAGACACGAGACACCTAGTCTTGTAGTGATAACATCCTGCTGATAAAATACTGATTGTATTAAAACAGCAAAACACACCCAGTAATTGACACATCACTGGAATCAGACTCTCTACCCTTAACCTGCTGAAAGATTAAGAATAACTGGTTCCCGAGAAGCATCGAAAATCTACTTCACAGTCAGGATCCAGCACCCGCTCAATAGTGCACATTTTCATCAGGCAGGTGTCGTCAGGGCACCTACGAGATCTGCAGCAGTCGTACAGCTGTATTACACAGTCCCGCTGCTGGAGGAGCTATTCCTGATCCTGGCAGTTTAACCCCTTATACCCCACCGTCAGTAGCAACCACAGCATCTAGATGGTTTGGACAGAAGGAGAGGGAGATACGATTACGGTGCAGATGAGTTTCTATAGAAGTTGGGGTCCTAACAGTGACCCCCATGACCGACATCTTACTGCTCCTATTAGACCTTGACTGAAGAAAGGTCTATTAGGACATCGGTCAAAGTAATGTCACCTGCTCTGCAGCTATTAGAAATACCTAGGTCTGATTACTTTCCCATTTGCAAAATGTGATTTTGCGCTGCACCTACAGCAGCACTGTTTTACCATCATCATCAGTGACAGGACCTCCAGCCTTTCCTGAGATTGATCAGTGGAGGAAGAAGCTTTCAGTTCCTTGTTCCACCATTCAGTTCACCTGTATGTCTCTGCTAGCAGCTGATTGGACTGGTTAGTGCAACCAGCTGTGACATGCCACTGCCGCCTTGCACTGTGTGCAGGCACAGGAGGCTGAAGGAGGAGGGTCTGGCAGAAACTGGGTGTGGTGTTAGTTGTGACTTCATGACTAGTCTCCGAACAGAACACGAAAAGACTAGTCAGGATGTGACCAGGTCCTCCAAAATCAGGAGTGAGGCTGGTCACATGCTGAAGTATAGTATGTAGGCAACGGTGCAGAATGCTGACAGTGAGTATATTACAAGGGGTCAGCATTCTGCAACTTAGACACACACATTGAAAAGTATAAAAGCTCGGACAACCCCTTTAAAGAGGTATTCCTATTTTGTTAACACACACCATACACTTTTTGCACATAATGGTCCTAAGCCCAGAAGTAGCAGAATTCTCTACACTTGTCTCCATTAGTAGCAATGATATCACTCGATACCTCGTAGTCCTCCAGCTGAGAAATTGTCATTTCTCATTACACAAAACTTCATTTATGGACATCTATGGTGATTTCTTTGCCTGTGTGGATTGGATGGGCTGTTATCGACATCTGGTGAGAATTTCATGGCAATAGTGTGACACCCCAGGGGTCTGGTTGCCACAGTGATAGAGATATTACGTCTGAGAGCAGGTGGGAGGTCTCTTGGTCAGGAATCCTATGCATGCCACACCTCCTGCCCAGTCCTGGGAGGGGAAGAACTTCCCCTATATAAACCTAGGGCTGAGGCAGGGTTAGTGAGTAGAGAAGAAGTAGAGACAGAGAAAAGAAGCAAATATAGGAACAGAACATCAGGAGCTCTGTGGGAGCAGTGTTACAAGGAGTCAGGGGCTGGCAGCTGCAGAGCTCGCCCTGACTGAGAAGATTTCTTACCGGACCCGGAGTCCGAGGCTGTGGGGACTAACTCCTACCCAGCAGCAGAATCCGTCAGGCAGGGGATTCCAGGTCCTCTGGCCAAGAAACCTGAAGGCACGGTCACACGCATGGGACCAGCACCGCCGTCGTGGAGCGGAAGCTACTAGAAGGCCCCGAGTCACCGGCCATACGGGTGAGCACCACACGGTACACTGAGGGACGTGGGCTACTTATACCCGCCTCTAGCAAGGTAGCCAGAAGAGTACAGTTAGTTTGGGAGGCCTACAGCTCCGCCTGGCCAGGGGAGATCCCATCTGCTCAAGGACTGACCAGGCCCCAATCGCTAGCCAGTACACCGGGAGGGTCTATCTTTGTCACCAGTAAAGACCCTGAACTACACCGTACCGTCTCCGAGTGGTTCCTGCTACCCCCATCATCCACGTCGGCTGCCCTGAGGCCATACCCCTCCCGTTGGGGGTTATACTATCACGCTGCACAATCCTACCACCGGCCTCAGCGGTCTGCCCTGCAGCAGCAGCTCCTTAGCTGTACTCAACGGGTGGCGTAGTCGTCCAACATCTACCGCTGATACATCGCCGCTCAGTTTGACTCCCTGGGCACGGACCGGGTCACCGCCACGAGACTACAACCCTCAACAGATCCGGCTCCAGGTAAGCTCCCGCGTGCGCAACGCAGCGCGACACAGGCCCAGGGGCGCGTCAACTTTTGGCGTACTCGGCAGGATTTCGTGCCCGCAACCACCGGGTACTGCGTGCCTGAAAAAGACTGTTCAAACTTACCTGTGGTGAAGATTCCCGCCATCCGGCGCCATCTTCAGCCTTCTTCCCGCCATCGGTGAAGATTCCCGCCATCCGGCGCCATTTTCAGCCTTCTTCCCGCCTTCCGTGGAGTTTTCCCGCCGTTGGACGCCATCTTGAAGACGTCGCGCGGGAAGAAGAGGGGCGTGGACTCCGAAAGCGCGCGAGAACTGAAGCCCCGCCTCACGTCCGGACGTCGCGTAAGGTCCTGGAAGGAGCCCAGCAGACGCCGACGTCACAGGAGCGCGACGGAAGGTCCTCAACCCTGACGATCTACTGCGGAGCCGTGGCCTACGGAAGAGGATCATCGCAAGGTAGGCCACGGTCCACTAGGGGGGAGGAGGATGTCGGATACGGAGGAGAGCTTCACTGCCTCAACCCCCGCCAGCGCCACCGCTGCTGCAGTCATGCCTTTCACCATGCCCTATATCCCGGGAGCGGCCTGGCTACCCCAGTACTCAGGGGAGTCACATACCCTGCATGACTTTAGAGAAAAGCTGGATAGCCTCTTCCAGGTGTACCCCCTCACAGAAGAGCAAAAAGTGAGCATCCTGGTGGCCCAATTAACTGGGGCAGCCTGAAGGGAGGTAAAGTCCTGGCCACCTGGGGGGAGGACTGTCGCAGGGATACTAACCCGGCTGAGGGACACCTTTGATACCCGCACCTCAGCCGAGATCAAGCTTAGATTCTACGGGTGCAAGCAGCGAGCATACGAGAGTATAAGGGACAATGCCCTGAACCTACAAGAGGCCCTGAGAGCCATTAAGCAGACCGACCCTGACGGCGTGGGAGACGAGGACAGGCTGTTGACTGAACAATTTATAGAGGGTTTATATTGCAATGCCCACCGAACCCAGTTGCGGGCAATGGCCTTACAGGACCCTCATCTGGGATTTGCACAGTTCAAGGACAGAGCCATCCGGGTGCTCCGAGAACCGGCACCAGGTGGCGTTGTGACCCACAGACGCCCCACTACCACTTACCACCAGGAGGCGGCACCCTTGTCGGCAGGGCCTGTGGGAGCTGATGCGCAGGCTTTGAACAATGACCCGGCTCCAGACCTGCACCATCAGGTCCAAGAGCTAGCTAAAAGCGTTGCTGCGCTAACCCGAACTGTGCAGTCTTTACAGGTTTCCACTCCAGGGAAGATCCAGCTGGCATCCGGACCGGAGGACATCCCGTGGCGTCGACCAAGGAGGACCCCACCGGCCAGAGGGAGACCCAGCGACCGATACAACGAGGACGGACGACCCATCTGCCGCCGCTGCAATCAACCCGGACATATGGCAAGGTACTGTCCTTTAAACTGGCACAACCTGGGGTAGAGGGCCAACCCCCAGGAAAAAGATCACCAGGCCCATCGAACTGGCGCGACAAATATGTGGGAGGACGTCCAGTCTTACCCGTGGTACTGGATGGCATTCCTATGAGTGCCCTACTGGACACCGGGTCACAGGTCACCACCATCCCGTACGTGCTCTTCAAGCAGTACTGGAATGACTCGGATATCACCCGCTACCCTGACGACGCCAGCAATGGTCAGCCCGTGCCACAGATTGGATTTAAAGAGGTGACCATTAAAATCTGTAGAGTCGAACTGGCAGCACAGGGACTGATCATTGTAGACATTGACAAACACGAGAGTCACCCAAAGATAACTCTAGGAACTAATGTAATTGAAAATTGTCTTGCAGAGGTGATTTTCCTTTTACAGCAGGTTGCCAAGAACGCCAGCTCCAGCGAGCAGCGAGTGCTCCAAAAAGAGATCCGGGCACTGATGCGACGGCAACAGGTGGAACTCTCCGGCGGTGAGATTGGTAGCGTGAGAATGTGTGACCCTTTCCCTATTGCCATGCCCCCAAAAAGTGAAATGATGATTTGGTGCCGGGCAGTTATTGGTCTGAGAGGTAGAGATTACCAGGCAATGGTAGAACCAGTTTACTCAGACAGTAGGCCCACCATCTTGACAGCACGGGGGGTGGTTAATGTACGCCATGGGAGGGTGCCCGTTCGCATAATCAATATCGGGAAGAGGGAAGTGTACCTGCCCCGGTATGCCACGCTAGCCAAATTATATACCATTAACCAAAATGCTATACAATCTGTGGAACCCTTGCCTCCATCTCACCCGGAGGAAGGTAACGGCTCTAAGAAAACAATGGAGGACTGGTGTCAGCAACTACATTTGGGTACTGACTCCACTCCCTCACACCAGAAACAGGGAGTCTATCGGATGGTTCAAGAGTACGAGAGAGTGTTTAGTAAACACCCGTTAGACTTCGGGCGTGTCAAGGGGGTAGAACACCACATCCCCACGGGAGACCATCCTCCCATAAAAGAGAGGTATCGACCCGTACCCCCTGCACACTACCAACACGCCAAGGGGATGCTTAGAGACATGAAGGAGGCTGGGGTGATCAGGGATAGCTGTAGCCCCTGGGCAGCTCCACTAGTCTTAGTCAAAAAGAAAGACAACACCATGAGGATGTGTGTAGATTACCGGAAAATCAACCGTATCACACACAAGGATGCGTACCCCTTACCAAGGATAGAGGAGTCTTTGGCTGCTTTAAGATCTGCTAACTTCTTCTCTACCTTGGATCTCACTAGTGGGTACTGGCAGGTTCCTGTAGCAGAGGCGGACCGGGAGAAGACCGCATTCACCACCCCGATGGGACTTAGCGAGTTTACCTGTATGCCGTTCGGACTCTGCAACGCACCAGGAACCTTCCAACGATTAATGGAGTGCTGTCTGGGCCACAGAAACTTCGAGACGGCCCTGTTGTACCTGGACGATGTCATCGTATATTCTAAGACTTATGAGGACCACCTGAAACACCTGGCGGAAGTGTTCGAAGCTCTGGCAAGCTACGGCCTAAAGGTGAAACCCTCCAAGTGTCACCTCCTGAAACCAAAGGTGCAGTACCTGGGACACGTGGTGAGCGCTGACGGAGTGGCTCCCGACCCTGATAAGATCACCGCAATTAAGGAATGGCCAAGTCCCTCCAGTGTAAAGGAAGTGCGGCAGTTCCTCGGGTTGGTAGGCTACTACCGCAGGTTCATCCCCGGTTTCACCAAAAAGGCAGCTCCTATGCAGGACCTCCTGATAGGCCAGTCCCGGAAGGCCAAGAACCAGAAGCCGCCCTTCAGATGGGAGAAGTTGGAAGAAGAGTCCTTCCGCCAGCTGAAGATGGCCCTCACGGGGGATGAAATCCTGGCGTACCCGGATTACAGCCAGCCCTTTATCCTCTACACCGACGCAAGTAACATCGGGCTAGGAGCCGTGCTGTCCCAGATCCAGCAGGGGAAAGAGCGAGTAATCGCTTACGCCAGCCGAAAACTGCGACCCACCGAAAGAAACCCTGAGAATTACAGCTCATTTAAGCTAGAGTTCCTGGCAGTGGTGTGGGCAGTCACCGAACGCTTTAAGCACTACCTCGCTTCTTCCCGGTTCGTCGTGTACACGGATAACAACCCGTTGACACACCTGGACACGGCAAGACTCGGTGCCCTAGAGCAGAGATGGATGGCCCGTCTGTTCAACTACGAGTTCACAATCAAATACCGGGCAGGACGCTCCAATACCAACGCGGACGCCCTGTCCAGGATGCCAAACCTACCGGACGTAGGAGAAGATCCAGAGGGACTGGAAGAAGTCGAACTCCCCGCGTTCCACCGTCATGGGACTATCCAGTATTCCCATCGGGTAAGGAGTAAGCAAGCCGCTACGTTTAACCCCTTGCCTCACTACAACTGGGAAGAAACGCAAGACAGTGACCCTGCCGTCCGACTGGTGAAGGAGATGCTGACTCGGCCAGAGGCTCGCCTTGACCCAGACGCTCCGGAGGAAGCCAAACAACTGTGGGTTGAGAAGAGTCGACTGTTCCTTTACAAGGG
This sequence comes from Phyllobates terribilis, assembly GCF_046119375.1. Taxonomy (NCBI): domain Eukaryota; kingdom Metazoa; phylum Chordata; class Amphibia; order Anura; family Dendrobatidae; genus Phyllobates; species Phyllobates terribilis. Next base: position 3,355,442 of record NW_027362951.1, on the reverse strand, counting down.
GAAGTTGTGCCGCAGAATGGTTAACTCCCGGACGCATGAACTAATCTGGCAAGTAGTGGTGCCACGAAGACATGCAGCCATGGTGATGGAGCCATACCACGACGGGGCTGGACACTTCGGATGGAAGAAGTTGGAGTTCCTGCTGCGCGGGCGGTTCCACTGGGTAGGCATGAGGGGAACCATCGAGAGGTGGTGCAGAGACTGTGGCCCGTGCAACCTAAGAAGGAAGGACCGTGCCAGCCAGAAGACTCCCCTGCAGTCCATCGTCACCCGGCAGCCGTTGGAACTGGTAGCCTTGGATCATGTAAAACTGACCCCAAGCAGAAGTGGCTACGTCTACGCGTTAACCATCGTGGATCATTACTCCCGGTTCTTGGTTGTCGTCCCCGTCAAGGACTTAACGGCTCAAACAGCAGCTAGAGCCTTCCAGCAGCACTTCTGCCGTCCACACGGGTACCCGGACCAAGTGCTGACGGACCAGGGACCTGCCTTTGAAGCGGAGGTCTTCCAGGAATTCTGCAATCTGTATGGCTGCCGGAAGATAAGGACGACACCCTATCATCCGCAAACTAATGGACTTTGTGAGAAAATGAACCAGGTGGTAATGGATCTTCTGAAAACGTTGCCCCTGGAAGAACGCAGTCTGTGGCCTGAGAAGCTGCCCGATCTGGTGGACCTATACAACCACATCCCGGTAGGTTCCACCAACTGTACCCCGGCTTACCTAATGAGGGCGAGACCTGGTAAGTTACCTGTTGACCTGGAAATGGGAGTCCTGACACCCGAGGACACTTCACCAGAAGCAGACTGGGACACAGAGAGGCAGCAGCAGTACCGGAAAGTACAGGAGAGCGTGGAGCGAAGTCTCTGTCAGGCTAGGGAGAGACAAGAGAAAACTTACAACCAGTATGCTCCCGCTGTTCCCCTGGTGCCCGGAGAGCAGGTCTTGAAGAGGAAAAGACGGCTCCACAAGTTGGACGACCAGTGGGAGAAGGACCCGTACACCGTACTGCCCTCAAGCCACGAGAACCCGAAGGTCTGTACCATCAGTAAAGACGGAGGGGAAACCACAACCATTGTATCCCGGGATCACCTGAAGAAGTGTCCCGAACAGCTACGGAACCCTGAAGAGGAACAAGAAGACCCTCGACCCGTAGAGGAAAGGGAAGATATGGTTAGTACTGTGCTCGGAGACTTCCCTCGGTCTTGGACTCAAGTCAATGGCGCAGTTGTGGTACCCGTACTCACCTTCCTCCAACCAGCATCCCAAGCACCTACGGAGCAACAGCTAGAGCTGGAAGAACAGCCGGTCCAGGAGGCAGAAGACCCCACACCAGCAGACCAGGAGGATCAACCCTCTGCTTATAGTGAACCTGCCATGCCTCTAGTGAGCCAAAGGGCCCGTGGACAGCTGCCCAGTTTACCCTTGACAGTTCCTACACCCTGTAGTTCGGGGCTAGACAGTCAGCTCCGTAGGTCCACTAGGGCCACTAGAGGCCAGTTACCCGCACGATGGAGGATTTGAAGTGTATAAGTTGTTTTATTTATGGTTACCTGTTTTTCTTGTTGCTTGTAAATAATTATGTGTTTCTAGTTATTTTTAGGAGTCCTTGGTGGATTTACCGGGAATCCTTGTACAATTAGTTGGAGCGTAACCCAGGATGGACTAAAAGACTGATAAGGACTCGGGGCAGGACAGACCCCTACCTGGTTACGTCTCCCTGTTTTGGTGAAATGGACACCTTTGTTTTCTTCAAAACTGCACCCGGTTGCGGACACGCCGTAACCATCTTTATGTGTTTTTCTTATTGTATTATTATTGTTTATACCTTATTATGTTTTTTCTAAAAATATGTTTAGTCCCGGAGTACTAAATTTCACTAGGGGGGAATGTGACACCCCAGGGGTCTGGTTGCCACAGTGATAGAGATATTACGTCTGAGAGCAGGTGGGAGGTCTCTTGGTCAGGAATCCTATGCATGCCACACCTCCTGCCCAGTCCTGGGAGGGGAAGAACTTCCCCTATATAAACCTAGGGCTGAGGCAGGGTTAGTGAGTAGAGAAGAAGTAGAGACAGAGAAAAGAAGCAAATATAGGAACAGAACATCAGGAGCTCTGTGGGAGCAGTGTTACAAGGAGTCAGGGGCTGGCAGCTGCAGAGCTCGCCCTGACTGAGAAGATTTCTTACCGGACCCGGAGTCCGAGGCTGTGGGGACTAACTCCTACCCAGCAGCAGAATCCGTCAGGCAGGGGATTCCAGGTCCTCTGGCCAAGAAACCTGAAGGCACGGTCACACGCATGGGACCAGCACCGCCGTCGTGGAGCGGAAGCTACTAGAAGGCCCCGAGTCACCGGCCATACGGGTGAGCACCACACGGTACACTGAGGGACGTGGGCTACTTATACCCGCCTCTAGCAAGGTAGCCAGAAGAGTACAGTTAGTTTGGGAGGCCTACAACTCCGCCTGGCCAGGGGAGATCCCATCTGCTCAAGGACTGACCAGGCCCCAATCGCTAGCCAGTACTCCGGGAGGGTCTATCTTTGTCACCAGTAAAGACCCTGAACTACACCGTACCGTCTCCGAGTGGTTCCTGCTACCCCCATCATCCACGTCGGCTGCCCTGAGGCCATACCCCTCCCGTTGGGGGTTATACTATCACACTGCACAATCCTACCACCGGCCTCAGCGGTCTGCCCTGCAGCAGCAGCTCCTTAGCTGTACTCAACGGGTGGCGTAGTCGTCCAACATCTACCGCTGATACATCGCCGCTCAGTTTGACTCCCTGGGCACGGACCGGGTCACCGCCACGAGACTACAACCCTCAACAGATCCGGCTCCGGGTAAGCTCCCGCGTGCGCAACGCAGCGCGACACAGGCCCAGGGGCGCGTCAATAGCACCTTTAGAAATATATTTACTTAGAATAGTAGTGACGTGATGAATACTTATTCCACCGCTGTTTGTTCCGGGAAATAGTCATGGGATAGCCGCCATAAGAAAGCTTGTCCAGCTGTCACTATTCCTCCTGCCCCCGCTATACACATGCACACTCCACAGCCAAGAGGGCATTTATTCTCACCAGAGAGATAGCCGCTGTCAGACGCCTCTGGTGACAGCTTCTCTCAGAAGAAAAGGATTGGGCATGCTGATATCCAATATGCCTGATCTTTCCTTCCCAGACATGAAGAAACACCATACATGTTAGGTGGTGAATATGAGCAGGCTTGGTCCACATCCACCCAGTGAGTGTGAGCATTGTTACCGGGAGTTCACACTAATAAATCCCTTGTGCATTTGCAATGTGATCTACGAGCAGAGATTCATGGCTGACCCTATGATTCCCGCTGCAGGTTTAGGCTCTGTGCACATAGCGCCTTTATCAGGCCGGTACGCTCCACAACCCGTCTGAAGAACAACCACCCAATAAATAGATAGAATGACCATATACCCTGCAATGTAATCCGCCTCGCTGTGCACATGGTCAGTCCTTTAACCGTTTCACGTTTATGAAGAGGCCACACGGTTAGAAGTGACCGCTCCGTTCTCCAGGCGGTTTCTGCTCGGAGTTCTCCCTGTCTCGGTTTCTGCAGCTTCTTCCTGTAGTAAAGCTGAGCGGGTCGCCGGCATCTACAAGACGTGGTGCGCACAGACCCTTATACTTATATCCAGAACACTGAGGACCACGGGAGCATTTTTCTTGCACACGTGAAGATCACGGAGGTGTGAATGAGACCCCACTCGTATCCAAGGTACGGAGCTCCGAACAGTCATCGTTTCTGGGGCGTCACCGGCAGATCTCTTCTAGGAGATCACAGTGTATCCGGAGATCTCCAGCATTTCTCCATCTTTATGTCTCACTATATTGTGGCTGATATTAGCGACTCCACCCTTATAAATGTACAGAGGCCACAGGTGCAACACACCAGACCCCCTGACCACAACATCCTGGACCCCCTGACCACCAGGGCACAACACCCCGGACCCCCTGACCACCAGGCGGTCACTATGGGGGCTAATAGACTATGTTACTGGAGGAGAAAAGGATTTCTATAGAATCAGTAGGAAACACCCTGAAGGTTTCTCTTTGCGGCTTTTCTCCAGGATTTTCCTCACCCGTCATTTATCGCTTCTCATTATTGCCAGAATCCCAATGGGTGAGGACGATCCCGGACAGCGCCCCCAATAGTGAAGTGCACCGAGGAGTTCACAAGATTCCTTTATATGTTGCAGGGGATTAAACGTCCTGCAGATTGAGGGGTTGGGGTCCTCAGACCCCCAACAATCATGCAGCAGACTTTATAGAAACCCCTGAGCAGCAGAAGCAGTGAGCGGCTGCAGGAGCGTGCACACAGTGCGGTGTGAGGACCAGAGACTTTCTATGGAGTCCATACACAATGTGCTGAGCGCTCTGGCAGGGAAATAACCTCTCTATTGGTGGTGGATCATAGGAAAGCTGCAGACAATCAGTAGCTATAGATCGGCTGCAGACATCACATTCTATATGTAGGTATGGGCTGAGTGTGGGATGGAAATACTGAACAGCCCCTGCTGATCCCCCCCTAGTCCTCCATGCTGCTGGTCGGGTCCCACCAGGCTCCTTGCCCAGTACTGTTGGCATGTGACTGCTGCAGCCAAGTCAGTGGCCATACCTGCTACCACCACTGCTTGGATGGGACAGGCACGAGCCAACAATGGAAGAAGAGAAGAAACAGGCGGGGACCCGGCCAGCAGGACGGAAGAATGGAGGGGGGGGGATATCAGCAGGAGGGAGGAATGGAGGGGGGGTAATATCAGCAGCACGGAGGAATGGAGGAGGGATATCAGCAGCACAGAGGAATGGAGTGGGGGGGGTATCAGCAGCACGGAGGAATGGAGTGGGGGGGTGTATCAGCAGCACGGAGGAATGGAGTGGGAAGGATATCAGCAGCATGGAGGAATAGAGTGGGGGGGATATCAGCAGCACGGAGGAATAGAGTGGGGGGGATATCAGCAGCATGGAGGAATGGAGTGGGGGGGATATCAGCAGCACGGAGGAATGGAGGGGGGGATATCAGCAGCACGGAGGAATGGAGGGGGGGATATCAGCAGCACAGAGGAATGGAGGGGGGGGATATCAGCAGCACGGAGGAATGGAGGGGGGGATATCAGCAGCACGGAGGAATGAAGGAGGGGGTATATCAGCAGCACGGAGGAATGGAGGGGGGGATATCAGCAGTACGGAGGAATGGAGGGGGGGGATATCAGCAGGGCGGAGGACTGAGGGGAGGGAGATCAGCAGGAGAGAAGGTGCTGGGGTATATCTCATAGCACACTGGGACCGCACTAACATTAACGGCAGAAAATACAGTTGATAAAATATTCAGTTATCAGAAAATAATATAATAACATTTATACCCATCACTGGAGTGGAAGTCCATATGTGCCACGGCCACCGGGCCAGGAGGAACAGCAGGAGGGTCCTTCACCTCCTCGTGTCTATTACTCAGGGGCTACTCACATCTTATAGGGTCACATTGTAACCCGGAATGTAACGATCAAAATGGCACATAGCAACGCTGCAGCTAATCCCTGGTATATAACGATCACAATGGCACAGAGCGACGCTGCAGCTAATCCCTGGTATATAACGATCACAATGGCACATAGCGACGCTGCAGCTAATCACTAGGACTTGGTTACAATCTGCTTCTTACAGCCAATCCCAGCTGTAGAATACTGGCAGATCAGCAGGTGATCGAGTCTCCCCGGGCACAGTGAGCGGCACAAGTCTCCCGGGCACTGGCAGCGTTACCAGGGCAGGTGCCAGTCTCACCCCATCACCCCAGACACCACACGCTATGGGCATCTCCTCCTGCCAGCGTCCCTGGCACTGCTGCGCCCCCATCTGACCAGTATGTGCCCACATCACACAGGACCCATCACCTGCTGCCAGTCCCGGCTGCCATCGCCTCTGCCAGTAGCAATCAGCAGCCGGAGGCTTCTCAGCCCAGGACAAGGGCTGCGGTCACGGGGCTGCTACTTACCTGTGCCCGCAGCAGCGGCCGGTGATGGTTGGAGGCAGCGGTCAGGCTCTCCCCGGCGCCCTGATAGGAAGGGCGGCTCACTGACAGGATCTCTCCGCGGAGTGTGGAGGAGACAGGGCGGCTGTCATCTTTGCTGCCCACAATCCACTGCGTTATATCAGACTGGAGACTCAACATTCCAGCCTGGAAAAGTGTGCCGCCACCTAGTGGCCAGCGACTGCACTCAGCAATTGTAATGGAAGCAACAGCAGAGATGCCCCGCCACCTAGTGGCCAGCGACTTCACCTGCACGCTAGTATTGGCTGCAACAGCAGAGGTGCCCCGCCATCTAGCGGCCATGTGCGGTAATGTCGGCAGCGGAACATGGAGGGAAGGAGTGATGTGCTCTGCTGCTTGTCTGCTGGACCTTGTAGTTCTAATGGATGGGGAGGACATAGTCCCCAGGGTGTCCTGCACATTAGTAGATGGCTGCACCAGGTCCTGGGTCACATAGTCCTATTGCTTCCTCTTTGCTTTCCAACATTCTTAGTTTTTTTATTTGCAGTGTTTGCTGTAGTTTTTATCCTTAATATTTTTGGGTCCATACTGTGAAGATCTGAGATGGTGCATTTCAATAATTACTTAGGCAGGTTAATAATAATAATGATTTTTATTTATATAGCGCCAACATATTCCGCAGCACTTTACAATTAAGCGGGGACATGTACATACAATAAGTTCAATACAAGGTGAGACAGTTTAAACTGTTACATGAGGAGTGAGGTCCCTGCTCCTAAGCTTACCATCTACAAGCAACACTATTTTATTCCTTACATCCATGGTAATACAGCAATTCCAGGTAAATGTCCAAAATACAATTGTCTCAGTCCACAAGATCCCCTCCCCGGGGAGGTAATTCCACTGCCTTTGTGCCAAGCGATAATCACTATCCCCCAACTTTTGGTTGGCCCACATATTTCGTATCTCCAGCAAGTATAGTCTGTAGTCACAGTCCACGATTCTCCATATGACACATAAAACGATAGAAGCAAAGGTATCCAGTAGCAACAGTCCTTTAAGAAAATGTATCAAATCCAGACAATGGATCACGGATCCCACAACTGTAGCACATTTATTCAGCTCAGGTGATAGCTGATCTCTACGCCATAAGCCATCGATTCATCCATGGTTCAGGTCCTCAGACTAGATACTATCCCTTCAACGACATTCCACCAACTCTAACCATGTGGCTTCTTTTCTCCTTCACTGGGATCAGCCCTCTGAATGGACAGAACTGCTCTCACTCTCCCCCCAAAGCTAGTGGAGGTATTTTTCTCAGGTCAAACACATCACCTGGGTCTACATGTGAGACTCCCTGTGGTGACGGCTCCACTGGATATACTTTCAACATTCACACAATGGGCCTATTATAATGCCTCAATAATACTGCCATACAGTGGTCAAATTAATTCCACCAAACAATCCCTAAATACCCACCATATGAAACCTCTAAAGAATAGTAACACATTACTAAAAATGACAATACAATAACTAAATAATGGCACCATACAGTCCATAAGAAAATAATTCCATAAAGTGGTCAAAAAATTCTGTCATAAAATAATACCGCACGTACGGTGTTCAAAATGTTACATAGACTATAAAAATAGAAGCAATTACATTAGTATGAACAGAATTGTACAGTCCACAAAATGATGACACAAAGTTTCAGAATAATAGTATCCATAGTGCCAAAAACTACTACCATATGCTGGCCAAATAATATAGCCACACAGTTCTATGGAAAATAGTGCAATACAGTGCACAAAATAATACTACCCCACAGTCCATAAATACACGTCAGAAAGTCCCCAAATAATAGAGCTGTACAATACTGAAATACACCGGCCAAATAACTGTGCCATAGTCCTGACATCACACCGTAAAGTTTATTGTATTAAAGTTTTAAATATTAGTACAATACAAATCATTACCTAAAAATACTGTTATACCCTGGCCGAATAATTGATAGATTAATGTCCCAAATACTGCACAAACAGCATAAAACCTTCCATATCAGTGTCAGCTCCCATACTCCGGAGGGCCCAATTCCCAACAAAATAAGCAAAATGTTGTGGACCAGGGTCCTCTCTCTGTGGAAAAGCCGCAGCGTATTATAGCAGCAGGAAAGCGGATGGAAGTTTACAAAATGTAATCTGCACGCTGAAAATAAATGTCTCTGCTGATTTCATGCAGAAATTGTTTGCAATGTAGAATTAAAATCTGCATCATGTCAATGTATGTGACACATTTATGTGACGTCCCTTTAGCGTTTCCAAGCGTCTCCTGCCCATTAAACCCTAAGAGACAGACATCGCTCAAATGACGTGGATAGCATCCGAGTGCTGCGCATTTTCCTTACAAACTTTCACTCGAAGGGGCGAGTTTTATCTACAAATCCGATGGAAAATGGATATATCCATGTTTTATCTTTGTGAACATTGTGAACATGACCATAAATTACAGCCCCAATTCCCAAAAAGTTGGGGCCGTGTGTAAAAATGGAAAGAAAACAAGAATGCAATGATTGGGAAATCTCTTATAGCCACATTCTATTCACAACAGAACATAGATCACAGATCAGAGGGTGAACATCAGACATTTTCCATTTCATTTGAAAAACTTACCTAATGTAGAAATTGACTGCAGCAACACAACTCAAAATCAGGTCATGGTCATGTCTACCACTGTGTGGCATCTCCTCTTCTTTGTATAGCAGTCAGGAAACCTCCTGTGGAAAGCTTTAACAAGCCTAGGAGCAGAGACATCATCCGTCCTTACCCAGGAGTTGTCTTCGGGACCGAAACCCTTCCAGGAACCAAGATATTGTAATATCCCTCTATGCCATCTTGAATTCAAAATACGAGAAATTTCATATTCACCGTCTTCCACCACAGGAGGAACTGTGACAGTGGCGTCCCTATTAGAAACGTCAGCCTTTTTCAACAAGGAAACATGAAACACAGGATTAATCTTCCAGGAAGTAGGGACATCCAACCTGACAGCAGATGGGTTAACAACCTGAAGCACTTTAAATGGACCCACCAACTTAGGACCCAGTTTTTTAGAGAGAATCATCAACCGCAAGTTCTTTGAGGACAACCAAACCATGTCACCCACAGTAAACAAAACCTCTTTACGTTTCCTGTCAAAATACTTCTTGGACTTCTTGTTAGCCTCTTGCAGGTTACAACGTACATTAGTCCAAACTCTCTCCAAATCACCGGAAAAATTCTCCTCCTCTGGCACCGCCGACCCCAATTTGGAGAACGAACCAAAAGACGGATGTCTCCCAGTGCAACAAAAAAAAGGAGAACACCCAGCAGAGGAGGATGTATGATTGTTAAGAGCAAATTCTGCGAGAGGCAGAAACTCAGACCACACCTCTTGATTGTCCGCCACAAAACAACGCAAAAACTGTTCAACATCCTGGTTCTTTCTTTCAGTCTGTCCATTAGACTCAGGATGATAACCAGATGAAAATGACAAATGAACTCCCAACCAGTCACAAAAAGCACGCCAAAAGCGAGCCACAAACTGAGGTCCTCTATCAGAAACAATATCCATGGGAACGCCATGGAGCTTGACAATCTCCTTAACAAACGCCTTAGCGAGTGTCTTGGCGCAGGGCAACTTAATGAATGGAACCAAATGACACATCTTACTAAAACGGTCTACGACCACCCAGATGACAGTAAAACCCTCCGACCCAGGAAGATCAGTAATAAAATCCATAGAGAGATGCGTCCAAGGCGCACTAGGAACCTCCAGAGGGCAAAGCAACCACGCAGCAGGAGTATGTGAAGCCTTTGACCTGGCACACACAGTACACTGACGCACCCACTTGATGACTTCCTTCTGCCATCCAGGCCACCAAAAACTGCCACTGATAAGTCTCTTGGTCTCCGAAACTCCTGGATGACCTGCCAACCGAGACTCATGACACTCCACAAACAAAGCTCTCCTAAAGGCTCTAGGCACAAACAACCTCCCATAGGGAGTGTTAGATGGAGCATCATCTTGAGCATTCAGAATCCCATTCTCCAAATCGGAGTCCAATGTCGCCACCACAACTCCTTTCTGCAAAATGCTCTCCTCCTCCTCGGCACCGACCGTAGGAGAGAAGCTGCGAGATAAAGCATCGGCTTTAACATTCTTAGTACCAGGGATATAGGTAACAGAAAAATGAAACCGAGAAAAAAAAAGTGCCCACCTAGCTTGACGGGCATTCAAGCGCTTGGCAGCATCCAGATAGATCAAATTCTTATGATCTGTGAAAACCTGAATAGGAAATCTAGCGCCTTTCAAAAAATGACGCCAGTGTTCAAACGCAAGTTTAATAGCCAGGAACTCCCGATTTCCAACATCATAATTCAGTTCGGTTTCCGAAATTTTTTTCGAAAAGAAGGCACAAGGATGTACTCCACCCTTGTTCTCCTGAGACAAAACTGCTCCGACCCCCACCGATGAAGCATCGACCTCGACCAAAAAAGTTTTGTTCTCATCAGGCTGTATAAGGATAGGGGCAGAACTGAACCTCTCTTTGAGATACACAAACGCTTCAATGGCTTCAGTAGTCCACTGGACCGTATTCGCACCTTTCCTGGTGAGATCGGTTAGAGGTTTAACAATTACAGAAAAATTCTTAATGAATTTCCTGTAATAATTGGCAAAACCCAAAAACCTCTGCATAGATTTCAAACCAATAGGCCTAGGTCATTCCTGCACAGCCTGAACCTTCACAGGGTCCATCTCAAAGCCCTCGCTGGAGACAATGTAGCCCAAAAAACTAATTCTCTGCACAGCGAACTCGCATTTCTCTAGCTTAGCAAAGAGTGAATTATCACTCAATAACTGCAAAACTTCACGTACACTCTGCCAATGGGACTCCAGATCTGGTGAATAAATCAAAATGTCATCCAAATACACAACCACATTCTTGTGGAATGGAATTTTTATGTAAGTAATTGTATCAGACAAAAGCTCCAACATTTGGTTGTGATACATGTCTGCATCCATAACTACAACTAGTCCGCCTTTATCTGACATCTTAATAATGACATCCTACATCCGTTTTAGTTCCTGTAATGCCTTCATTTGTTTTTTATTCAAATTACTTTTTGAGCTGTTATTTTCCACCTGCATATGGAGATTTTTTAGTTCACGTTGAATAGTTTCCTGGAATTTATCCATTGCTCCCGTTCTCGATTGTATAGGATAAAAAAAGGATTCCGCCCTGAAAAAAACTCTGCTGAATTGATGCTAGGTTGTGGAGAGCGATTTTCCTTTTCCAAATCTTGAAGGTGTAGTAATGCTGATTGTTCCTGAAAATTAAGAGTCTGAAATTCATTGGTTATTTTGTCATGATCTATATTGCTAGGTGCAGATAAAAAAAATGTCTTTTTACCGTCAGGTTTCTTACAAATTTATTGACATCTTTCATCTTTTTATTACTTTGAGAAAAAAATCTATGCAAAAAACAAATGAAGGCATTACAGGAACTAAAACGGATGGAAGATGTCATTATTAAGATGTCAGATAAAGGCGGACTAGTAGTAGTTATGGATGCAGACATGTATCACAACCAAATGTTGGAGCTTTTGTCTGATACAACTACTTACACAAAAATTCCATCAAATCCCTCCACAGATTGCAAAATAACAACCCATGCTATAATAAACGAAGGTTTTGTTTTAGGGGTTATTACAGCTAAACAAAAAGACTTTCTCATTGTCGAGCATCCCATGCTACCACTTTTATATGGTCTACCCAAGACACACAAGGGCATCAATCCCCCCCCAATGAGACCAATCATTTCTAATATTAATTCTGTTACAGAGCATCTTGGTAATTGGATGGATACATTATTTCAACCGCTAGTGCAGAGATCTGCAGGTTTTCTTAAAGATTCAAGAGACGTTGTGGACCAATTAACAAATATCACATGGCCGGAGGGATATACATGGTTAGAGTGTGATGTAGTGTCTTTGTACACAAGTATACCATATGATGTCGCTCTGAAAGCATTGGATTTCCATCTTAATAAGTATAGTAATTATACCTTGGATTTAATTAATTATCTTTTGTCTTGTACACAATATCTTATGACTAATAATTTTTTTATGTACAATCAGGAATTTTATCTCCAATGTAGAGGAGTATCCATGGGATCTAGCTATTCCCCATCGTTGGCAAATATGGTAATGTCCCATTGGGAATATGTTGCATTGTACACCTTCGCCAATCCATGGGCTCGTGATGTTTTCTGGTATGGCAGATACATAGATGATTTGATCTTCATCTGGGGTGGGGATGTGTCTGCCATACCGGAATTCATTAAGTATTTAAATAACAATGAATTCAATCTTTCTTTCACTTACACCTTTGATTCTAAGTGTATATCATTTCTTTATCTAAAATTGGAGATTCTTCACGGTTCCATCACTACTTCCACATTTTCCAGACCCATATCTGGGAATACCATTCTACATGCCAAAAGCGGACATTCGCGCCATACTATAAAAGCTATACCTGTGGAGGAACTGACAAGAATCAAACGTAACTGTAACAATGCAAATAAATTGGATGAGGAATTCATCAGGTGTAAAAATAAATTGAAATCTAGGGGTTATCCGGATTGGTCTTTAACCCCTTAACAACATCTGACGTACTAATACGCGTCTGTGCCCTGGGACTTAAGAGCCAGACCCGTATTAGTACGTCATCGCGATCGCGCGCGCACACAGGCTGTGCGGGCGCGATCGCCGCCGCGTGTCAGCTGATTGTCACAGCTGACACCCGGTACTATGTGCAGGGAGCGGTCCTGCACCGCTCCCAGCACATTAACCCCTGCGATGCTGCGATCGAAGTCGATCGAAGTCGATCGCGGCATTGCGGGGGCAAGGGGAGGTGATCGCCGATACTCACCTCCTCTTCCGGCTTCCAGCGCAGTCTGCAAAGGCTTCCCGGGTGTTGCCATGACGACCCGATGTCGTCATGACAACATCCGGGTCACCAGACAGCAGGAAGATTGTTTGGACATGCGCAGTGCATCTCCAAACAATCTTCACACTGTGCACCGCTGATAGCCTGCATGGCATAGGGATGGTGCTGCATTCCTGTGCCATGCAGGCGATCAGAGGAAAAAAAAGTGAAAGTCCCAGAGTGGGACAAAGTAATAAACTGTATAAACTGTCTGAAAGTGGAAAAAAAAATAAATAAAAAAAAATAAAAAAAAAATAAAAAAAATAATCCACCAAAAATAAAAATATAATGTACCCATCAATAAAAAACAAAAAAAAACCAATAAAAGTACACATATTTGGTATCGCCGCGTCCGGAACAACCTGACCTATAAAACTGTCCCACTAGTTAACCCCTTCAGTGAACACGGTAAAAAAATAAAAAAAACGAAGCAAAAAACAATGCTTTATCACCATACCGCCAAACAAAAAGTGGAATAACACATGATCAAAAAGACGCATATAAATAAAAATGGTACCGCTGAAAACGTCATCTCGTCCCGCAAAAAACAAGCTGCCATACAGCTCAATCAGCCAAAAAATAAAAAAGTTATAGCTCTCAGAATAAAGCGATGCTAAAAAATATTTTTTTCTATAAAATAGCTTTTATTGTGTATAAGCGCCAAAACATAGAAAAATTATACAAATGTGGTACCGCTGTAAACATACTGACCCGAAGAATAAAGCTACCTCATCAATTTTACCACACGCAGAACAGAATAAAAAAAAAAAACAATTCCTGAATTGTTGGTTTTTGTTTATTCTGCCTCCCAAAAATCGGAATAGAAAGCGATCAAAAAATGTCACGTGCCTGAAAATGGCACCAATAACAACGTCAAGTCATCCCGCAAAATACGAACCGTCACATGACTGTCTGCCAAAATCTGGAAAATTTATAGCTCTCAAAATATGGCGATGCAAAAACTAGATTTTACAAAAAATGCGTCTTTTAGTGTGTGACAGCTGTCAGTCATAAAAACCCCATATGATTCTGGCATTGCTGAAATCACACCGACCTGAAGAATAAAGTCATCTAATCACTTATACCGCACAAGGAACGGCGTCAAAAATAAACTCTTGGGTTAGGATTGGGCTAGGGTTAGGGCTGGGTTTGGGGCTAGGGTTGTGCTGGGGCTAGGGTTGTGCTGGGGCTAGGGTTGTGCTAGGGCTAGGGTTGTGCTATGGTTAGGGTTGTGCTAGGGTTAGGGCTGGGGTTGGGATTTTTTTCAAAAGTAAGAAAAAAAGATGACGATATGGTGACTAGTGTTGAGCGCAAGTGCTCGCTACTTGAGTTTGCATCGGGTGCTCTGGTATGCATTGAGTATCGTGGGTATTTGAGTGACATGCTCGAGTCTCTGCCCCATATGCTTCGCGGCCAAAAAAACTTTACGGGGATTGCCTGCCATGCACGAGCGATCCCCGCATGTTTTTTTTTGGGTGTCTAATAACCGTGAAACATGCGGAGCAGGGACTCGAGCATGTCACTCGAGCACACGCTGTACATGGTGCATACCTGAGTACCCGATGCAAACTCAAGTAGCGAGCACTTGCGCTCAAGAATAATGACAACTTATTCAATATGATGACCTAATGTAAACAAATTCTGTGCCGTACCTCTGGGTTCAAAATGTTCACTATACACCTTAATAAAATCCTTGAGGGGTATAGTTTCCAAAATGGGGACACTTGTGGGGGAGCTCCACTGTTTAGGCACATCACGGGCTCTCCAAACGCGACATGGTGTCAGCTAACGAATTGAATGGAAAATCGGCTCAAATTGTTAGCGGACGCCATGTTGCGTTTGGAGAGCCCCTGTGTGCCCAAACATTGGAGCTCCCCCACAAGTGACCCCATTTTGGAAACTAGACCCCCCAAGGCACCTATCTAGATGCATAGTGAGCACTTGGAACCCCCAGGTGCTTCACAAATTGATTCGTAAAAATGAAAAAGTGAAAAAAAAAACACTTTTTCATTTTTATGAATCAATTTGTGAAGCACCTTGGGTTCCAAGTGCTCACTATGAATCTAGATAGGTGCCTTGGGGGGGTCTAGTTTCCAAAATGGGGTCACTTGTGGGGGAGCTCTAAAGTTTGGGCACACAGGGGCTCTCCAAACGCAACATGGTGTCCGCTAACAATTTGAGCCGATATTTTGTTAGCGGATATCATGTTGCATTTGGAGAGTCCCTGTGTGCCCAAACATTGGAGCTCCCCCACAAGTGACCCCATTTTGGAAACTAGACCCCCCAAGGCACCTATCTAGATTCATAGTGAGCACTTGGAACCCCAGGTGCTTCACAAATTGATTCATAAAAATGAAAAAGTGTTTTTTTTTTCACTTTTTCATTTTTACAAATCAATTTGTGAAGCACCTGGGGGTTCTAAGTGCTCACTATGCATCTAGAAAGGTGCCTTCGGGGGTCTAGTTTCCAAAATGGGGTCACTTGTGGGGGAGCTCCAAAGTTTGGGCACAGAGGGGCTCTCCAAACGCAGCATGGTATCCGCTAACAATTTGAGCCGATTTTCCATTCAATTTGTTAGCGGATACCATGTTGCATTTGGAGAGTCCCTGTGTGCCCAAACATTGGAGCTCCCCCACAAGTGACCCCATTTTGGAAACTAGACCCCCCAAGGCACCTATCTAGATGCATAGTGAGCACTTGGAACCCCCAGGTGCTTCACAAATTGATTCGTAAAAATGAAAAAGTGTTTTTTTTTTCACTTTTTCATTTTTACGAATCAATTTGTGAAGCACCTGGGGGTTCCAAGTGCTCACTATGCATCTAGAAAGGTGCCTTGGGGGGTCTAGTTTCCAAAATGGCATCACTTGTGGGGGAGCTCCAAAGTTTGGGCACACAGGGGCTCTCCAAACACAACATGGCGTCCGCTAATTATTCAAGCAAATTTTACAATCAAAAAGTCAAATGGCGCTCCTTCCCTTCCGAGCCCTGCCGTGCGCCCAAACAGTGTTTTTTCCCCAAATATTGGGTATCTGCGTGCCCAGGGGAAATTGCACAACAAATTTTGGGGTCCATTTTTTCTTGTTACCCCTGTGAAAATAAAAAAAATTGGGTCTAAAGTAACATGTTTGTGAAAAAAGTTAAATGTTCATTTTTTTTCTTCCACATTCCAAAAGTTCCTGTGAAGCACCTGAAGTTCTTGAATGTGGTTTTGAGCACCTTGAGGAGTGCAGTTTTTAGAATGGTGTCACTTTTGGGTATTTTCTGTCATAAAGACCTCTCAAAGTGACTTCAAATGTGATGTGGTCCCTAAAAAAATGGTTTTGTAAATTTTGTTGGAAAAATGAGAAATCACTGGTCAACTTTTAACCCTTATAGCTCCCTAACAAAAAAAAATTTTGGTTCCAAAATTGTGCTGATGTAAAGTAGACATGTGGGAAATGTTATTTATTAACTCTTTTGTGTGACATATCTCTCTGATTTCAGGACTTAAAAATTAAAATTTTGAAAATTGCAAAATTTTCAAAATTTTCACCAAATTTCCGTTTTTTTCACAAATAAACGCAAGTGATATCGAAGAAATTTTTCCACAATCATGAAGTACAATATGTAACGAAAAAACAATCTCAGAATCAGGGGGATCCGTTGAAGCGTTCCAGAGTAATTACCTCATAAAGTGACAGTGGTCAGAATTGTAAAAATTGGCCTGGTCATTAACGTGCAAACCACCCTCGGGGCTTAAGGGGTTAAAGAGAGCAGAAAAAATTGTGGACAGTAAAAATAGACTGGATCTAATTGATCTGTCTAGGGCAAGGATTAATCGCAATGATATTACAGCACATAAAAATCGAAATGTTATTTCCTTTTGATATAGTTCACAATTTCAACTGATTAAAAATATAATACTGAAACATCTTCCCATTTTATATGAGGATACTGTATTATCTAAAATTCTTGATTCTGGTGGTGGCAAAAAAAGCGCAAACAATAGGGGGGCTATTGGTATCTAGTCGCCCAAATAATCTACAAAAACGGCATACCTGGCTTAATTGTAAAGGGTTTTACAAGCGTGGTTACACCAGATGCGGCATTTGTCGCTATGTAAAAATCACTAAAAACTTCACTAATGCTGATTCTAGTGAAACACACAATATAAAAAGCTATCTGAATTGCAACAGTAATTATGTGGTTTACATCATAAGATGTGCCAGCTGCGATCTGTTATATGTGGGATGCACTATAAGAAAATGAAAACAGCGAGTGGCAGAACATCTTTCTGATATTTTTAATGTCACTAATCATAACATTTCTTGTGCCTCCTGACATTTTATTGAGCAGCATAATAGAGAGACATCCTCATTTCAGGTCTTTGGCATTGAAAAACTTACCTTTGATCCTCGGGGCGGGGATAATAGGAGACGCCCACTCGATCGAGAAGCATTTTGGATGTATCATCTGAACACTTGCCAACCGAATGGACTAAATTTACGGAGGGAACTACTGTTCCATTATAGCGAGTAACTTGTCTATGCATATGTGATTTCTTCTTTGTCATGTGATTGCTTTTACTATGCATATACTCTGCAAATTGGTTTTATATTTTTGTATGCAAATTTATGTATCATGTGACTTCCATTTTGTATGTGATTGGTGAACAATGGTTTATATACCATGGGTATGCCATTTGCAAGCCAGTCTTGACAAAGAACGCATCTTTAGGGTTCGAAACGCGTTGCCCTGGCTACACTATGTGACTATGGAATCTGTTTTTAAAGAGCTTTTTTCACAATAAAGAAACCTATTTTTTGAACTATTCATGAAGCTGGTAATCCTTTCTCCTTATCCTGCATATTTTTGTAGAGATAATTCATTACAGGTCTAGATCCCTCCAGTCCTTTGAGGACTTTTTATCCAAATTTTCCCAGTCCTTTGAGGACCTTTCATCTAAATTTTCCTTCCATGTTGAAGCAGATATCACTACTTTCAAATTCACCACTTTGGTTCCTCTTTACTTCAATATACCCGAGTTTCTATTTCAACTAGGTTTGAGAGAATATGCAGAGTGGGATCCTCGACTAAGGGTCTAATCTCAGTCATCTACATACTTCATCCCTCACCAGAATACTTAGCTAGACCCCCATATATACATGTATTAATACTACTATTATTTCTTTACTTACTGCAGGGTATTTGCTCATTGTTTTATCCTAAGTTTTGTTTGGTAATGCTTTTATTCTGTGTACATACATTGCACAATACAACTTCTTCTGGCTCGTTGGCTGGGAGGCATTGGACTTGGGGAGCGTCAGTATTGGTGGGTTTATTATTTTCTATGTCTGCAATCCTATAGGCAAATAAAAATTAATTATTGACAAATTGTTTAAAGGGTTATTTTACGAAAACTCTGGAAGAGGTGATATCCATAAATAAAATTGATTCTGCGATACGGGCCTCCCCATCATGTAAATGCCCGGGCCCAGATGGCTTTACGCCGGCATTTTACAAACAGTTTAGAGAGCAACTCTCTCCAATAATGGCTAAAACATTTAATGCAATTGATGGAAATGCTGGATTTGTCCCCCAATCTATAGAGACACATATTAATGTTCTCCCCAAGCCAGGAAAAGACCCCTCAATAATTGCTAATTTTAGACCAATGTCTTTATTAAATATAGATATTAAATTATTTTCAAAAATCCTGGGCCGATAGGTTAGCTCCTTTACTCCCCTCTTTAGTTAATAATGATCAAGTAGGCTTTGTCAAAGGACGAGAAGCTAGGGACAATACTATTAAGACACTACTCATTATTTCTATAGCAAGAATTGAGTCTACTCCACTAAGTCTTCTATCTATAGACGCAGAGAAGGCTTTTGATAGAGTTCACTGGGGGTTCATGGAGGAAGCTTTAAGACAGATAGGTTTGGGCCCTTGCTACCTACAGAAAATTATGGCACTATATAAAAGCCCAACAGCAAGAGTGAGAGTAAATAATTATCTTTCTGCTCCATTTGCAATTAACAATGGAACTAGACAAGGGTGCCCCCTATCTCCATTGCTATATGTAGTGGTAATGGAGCATCTGGCCAATGCTCTCAGAAATAATCCCAATATTCATGGATACAAGGTGAGATCTAAGTCTTATAAAGCAGCTCTGTATGCAGATGATTTACTTCTCTATATATCCCAACCACAAATAACATTTCCAATGATTCTAAAAGAATTTGATAGGTTTGGATCAGTCAGTAATTTTAAAGTCTAGAAGCCTTGAACATATCTCTCCCACGGACTGAAGTCTCACAACTTATGACTAAATTTCCATTTAAATGGCAGAAAGAATCATTGAAATATTTAGGAGTCCATATTCCCTCAGATCCTAATAAATTATTTGCGCTTAACCATCAAGCTTTACTGAATAGAACATATAGAGATCTATTGAAATATGGTAAATTGAAGCTATCTTGATTTGGAAGAATGAACGCCATCAAAATTGACATTTTACCTCGTTTCTTGTACATTTTTCAAACAGTCCCGATCTCTCCTCCCCATAGTTTCTTTCGTAGACTAAGATTAGCTATGATTAAATTCATTTGGTGTAAGATTAAACCTCGCATAAACATACAGACACTCTCTCGTCATAAATCAATGGGTGGTGCAAGCCTTCCAAATTTCAAGAGATATTTTCAGGCCTCTGCCTTGCTGAGGATCCTAGATTGGCACTTTATGCAGACACTAAACAATGGGTGGGGGTGGAACAGGAAGGCTTAGAAGTCCCTCTACGACATCTACCATGGTGTCAAGAAGACTCAGTGACCTTGGTCAAGTGCAAATTAACTAGGGAAACACTTAGAACATGACATTCACTGAGGAAAAAGTGTTTCCAGATAAAACTATTAGTCCACTCACATCAATATTTTATAACCTTTCCTTTCTTCCCGGATATCTACGGGGGTCCTTCCTCGGTCGGAGGGCAGTGGAGGACACCTGATTGTTTCAAATATTGGAAAATGGTATGATACCTTCTTTTGTATCTTTACAAACAAAGTCTCCAAATGTGAAAATCAAATGGTTAGAATACTTGCAAATACAATCCCTTCTAGCAGCACATAACCCTAATGTAAATTCGCTCCCAAACTACACCTGCTTTGAGAACATGTTCCTTCAGGAAAATGGACCGACTCACTCTATTTCTGTGATCTATGAGGGATTGGGTAGAGAAGAGGGAATGGAGAAGCTGGCATATCAGCGAACATGGGAGAGGGACTTGGGGATTAGTTTGTCCCCTCTTGAATGGGCAAAAGGGTTCCTCTTCACACACACGCTCACTAATGATGGAAGTGCACAAGAGAAGAACTATAAAATACTTACACAATGGTATCACTACCCATCTAAATGACATGCAATGTTCCCTACAGTTTCAGAAATGTGTTGGAGATGTGAATGTGAAGTGGGTTCCATGATTCCTATCTGGTGGGAGTGCTCTAGAATGAAACCATTTTGGGAGAAGGTATTCGATAATTACCAACGTATCACAGGTAACAGAGTAACAAGGTCTCCCCAAATAGCTCTCCTGTCAATTCTCCTTTCTTCAATAGGTACTTAAAAGAAAGACCTACTTCGATTTTGCTTTACAACGGCAAGGACGGTAATCCCGCGGTTTTGGAAACTTAAAAACCCACCTAGTATATTGGATTGGTACAATGAAATGGTGAATTTATGTAGAATGGAAGAACTTTCTGCAGAATTTAATGGAACCAATGATAAATTCAGAAGGGTTTGGAGCGGTTGGATTCTGTTTCAGGATTCACATAATTATCATACTATGTTTTAATAGTTTCAACAGATTTATGTCATTGTACTCATAATCAGCTACATGGGCATAAGGACCTCCTCCCCCTCCCATCCCTCATCCCAATGTCTTTTCTCTCTCTTTTTCTTTCTTCTCTTTATATGATTTCTTCAGACATAATATAGAAGTTACCTCAACATAAGAACCTCTTATTGCTGATTATTACATAAACAATATGATGTTCAAGGTATTACAATGTGAATTGATATTGAAAGAGGTGATCTCATTGGAACTGTGGACATTTTCCATATTGTTATGTTTTCTTCAAATTCAATATATTTTTTGATTTGCAAAATGTTTAACAATCAATAATTAATGTTTAATTAATGTTTAATAAAATATATTGAACATAAAGGGTAATTTTAACTTTGGAAACAATTCTCTATCCGATGGGGTAGAAGATAACTGTCCAACTACTGGGACCCCCACTGATCCTGAAAGACAGGGCTCTGAAGTGCCCGGTGTGAATGGAGTCCTGATCAGTCATGTGCACTCCTGCATCATTAACAGATGACTCCTCCAAGGGAGTGGTAAGGGGCATGAACAACTAAAGCAAAATTTGTTAAACCGTTCATTGCCCCTTGTTTGGGGTGGGGTTATAGTTTATGGCCTGGTAGGGTTTGAGTCACAGTCTGACCCTGATGCAGGGTGTGTGCAGAGCAGGATATCAGTCAAGCAGGAGGGAGTGATTACAGCGACCTCACTGTGTAGTGAGCACTGACTATTCATTACCCCAATGACTGGAAGCAGAAGCTGCAGGGAGAATATAACGTCATTTTCTCCCTGTAGCTGCACTTCCAATTAGACTGCAGCACATGTGTAAATTGTTATTTTCCAGCAGGTTCAAATAATAGCAGCAGGTAAATACTATTTTATATAATCGTTTAATCTGTATCTCTGTGTTTTGGGAAGAAAATAAATAATGATTTTTATTGTATTAATTATTCCATTTATAATGAAAAAATATAAATGAGGGTGCAAGTAAAGTTCTTTCAATAAAACACAAGTGCCTGAATATTAACTGTAGAGAAATCAAATCTCTTCCCATGTGTACATCCACACCAGTGTATTGTCCGAGTGCTATGGCCTATGGCTGGGCAAAAGAATCGGTATCCCATACTGATCATCTGTTTTGCATCTAATTTATACAGACACGTTGGTCTTGTAAACTTTTTTAACTGGTGATTTATAAAACAGATGCCATACAGATGTATAAAAGGACGTACAGATAATATACAGATAACATACAGATGACAATAAGGATGACAAATCATTCTTTTTTAATGGATGAAAATCGGAAGATTTTTTATTCACTTGTGTGAACTTAGCCTATGATCCATCCAGCGATTCCAGAACAACATTCAGAAAACATTAATTATTTTCCTGGGACTTTGGGTGTTATCAAAATAACTCTGCTCTGGGAATCTGTATGTAATATAAAAAAACTTTTTCAGATAGTTAACATTAAAATTCTCCAATGTGCCCGGCCAGCAGAATCCTATGGCCCTTAATAATGATTAGGTACAGTGACGTACCGTCCTATATAATGGACACGGACTATTTCTTAAGCACTTTGGAAGACTTCACTTGGCAACTCGTTTTCCTTTTGGCTTCTATTGATATTAAAAGTCTGTACACCAGGATTCCCCAGGACGGGGGTCTCCATGCGGTCCAAGACATTCTGATTAACCCAAACACAAATGAACAATTCATTGTATTTATGAGCGAAGCATTACATTTCATACCTACTGCTAATGCTATTAAATTCAATAATAAATGGCATCATCAGGAGGTCGGCACAGCGGTAGGATTCTTCGTCACATGTATTTGCACCGCTATTTTATGTCCGTTTTTGAAAATAATTATATTTTAATCTATAGTCATCCGTTCATCAGATTTATTTGTATTTTTTGCTGTTTTGTGGATGACATTTTTCTGATATGTTCTGGTACAGACTCACAATTTAACCAGTTTATTAATGATTTAAATAATATTAAAAAAATGTATATGAAATTTACTAGCAAGTTTAGTGATATCAGAATAGAATTATTAGAGATTTCAGCCTCTATAATTACCAATGAAATCATTACTAAAAACTACAGAAAACTAGTCTTTCTTGCAATAAGAAAGTGCACATGCTCCACATGTAGAAAATCCAATCCATACAGTCACTTCTTGTGAATGCGATGTATATATAATATTATGGAGAATTTCATGGAACAGGACACATAATTAAAAGAAAGATTCACAAAAAGATGGTACCCAAAAAATGAATCCCAGAAGCTCTGAATGGAGTAAGCTCCAATTGCCTTTTATATTCTAAAGATGAAGAAAGAAGAATAGAAAATCACTTTTGCTTTTCTGTTAAACACCGTCCCTTACCTGCGTCTATAAAATCAGTTATTTATAAAACTATTGGCATATAATTGAAAATTATCCAGATTATAAAGTAGTGGCCTGAAACGCAATTGCAATAAAAAAATACATTTTAGTGAGGAGCCGCTTTAGTGATAGGAAAACCACCTGGTTAGAAAAATCCGCACCAAACGGAAATTACAGATGGGGCAATTGCACAATATGTGATTATAATGCGAAAACGAACTACATCAGACTGTGAAACATAACGCATCAGGGTAATGAGTTTATTTCATGCCAATAAACATCATAGTCTATGTCCTGCTCTGTGAATGAGGAGCGTTTTATATAGGAAGAACAATACGTAACCTACAGGTCTAAACAAAAGGAACATTTTAAATCAATTAATACAGTAGCTTTTTCTTCTCATTTAATCGAACATATAAACACCAAGAAGGGAAAATTAATATATTACAGTTTGCAGGTTTAGAAAAGGTCCCACCACCACTCGGGGCTGGTGACAGACATAAGATCCTATTAAGAAAAGAAGCATAATGGATCCTCCATACTAACACATTAGGACCTCTGGGGTTAAATGCTAAATTTGACATGAGAGTGTTCTTCTAATTCATATTTTGTCCACTTGACCTTCCTCTATCGAATGCAGCAGAATAAGTTTCTACCATGACACTTTGTAGCAGGGCGTATATAAGGCATACACTGATGTCATGATAGACTCGGGCCAGATGAAGCGTTAGTCACAGTGCGAAACGGCCGATACATTTTCATGTTGCCTGTGTGCACATCCCATCCACCGCTGCACAGAAATAAAGTATATGGGCATTTTACTTCCAGGGTGACTGACATGCTTTTGTCTTTTCTCTGAAGATCCTGTATGTGGACTACACCTTTCAGAGTGTCCAGCACTGACCTTGTGATCGTATATCCTGGGAGATCCATTATATACATGACATGGTTGCTCTTCCAGTGCAGCCAAGTGATCCATAGTGCTGGCCAATTTCTTTTTACTTTTTTCCTCGCAGTAATAATACAGTAACATTACATCCATAGAGAGATAAAGCCATGAAACTACGTCATCCTGTGGCTACTGCAGTGTATTACATCACTGTGGACAAAACACCACAGTATAAAACCCACTGGAGAATGTAGAGATTTATATACTCTTGTATGTAGATGAAATGTCAGTGTGGCCTCTACACAACACAGGGCTGTGGATAGCGGCAGTAGGAGGCAGAATGTGAAATATAAGGATTAGTTCCTATTTTCATTCATGTACATCACTGCAGATATATGACGCGCCCCTGGGCCTGCTGCGTCGCGCGGCATCGCGCGCACGGGGAAGCTTACCCGGATCCGGATCAGATGGGGGTAGTAGTCTCGTGGCGGTGACCCGATCCGTGCCCAGGGAGTCAAACTGAGTGGCAGCGTTTTGCAGTAGATTTTAAAATGTTCGACTACGCCACCCGTTGATTGCGGCTATGAGGCCGCCGCTGCAGGGCAGACCGCTGAGGCCGGTGATAGGATTGTGCAGCGTAGATGGTATAACCCCCAACGGGAGGGGTATGGCCTCAGGGCAGCAGATGTAGATGATAGTGGTAGTGATGGTGCGGCAAGGAAGCTCAGAGACGTGTGATGCAGTTTCAGGGTTTTTACTCACAGGTGTTGCTCCGGTCACTTCGGCCAAGGGTGACCACCCGGGCCGTGCTGCGTCCACCAGGTGCGGGACTCGGTCAACTCCCGGGCAGTTCCAGAGCGTGGTCCTGAGCTCCCCTCTCTCTTTCTTCCTACTGGCCGTCCCCACCAGGGACCCACCTTTGTCCGGCTCCCTCGGGCCTCTTGGTGGCAAAACCTTTCCTGGCTTTCCTGACCCTATTCGTGGTATGCCTTCCTGGTGGATGTGGTGAGGGTCGTGCCAAAGCTTGACCACGACCTCCGGTTCCTGGCTAAGGATATTTTGCCTCTGCCAGTTTGGGCTCCGGTACCCTTTTCTGCCAACCCTTCACCCTTCTGGTTTACTTCTGGGATCTCAGGGTTCCCTCTTGTCTTGTGTCTCTGGGCCTCTCTTCCTCCTTCTCTCCACTACAGGCCTGGCCCTGGAGCTGGGCCCAGACGGAGCCACAGCTCCCTGTCAGCCCTCCTGGCTGAACTCTCCCTCAGAACTCACTGACCCTGTCTCTAGATGGTGCCCACCATATATACTCCCTCTATGTGTGAGCCCAGGTGACTAGCACCCAATGGGCTCCTACCTCTATGCCCAGAGCCCCTCCCCTATCTGCCCCTACACTACTGGGATGTTCCCCCCCCCCCCACTCCAGCCAGGGACAGACGCTGTCGTACCTGCACAACTATTTGGTGGGAGTACCGTTGTTCTGTCCCCCGGAAATGGGGTGAATGTAGTGCATGCAGCTATCTGAGCTCAGTCCCACCTCCATCCTTACCCGGGAGTGGAATACCACACCTCTGGTTTGAGGTGCAATACCCCTGTAGCAGCCGAGTCCTCGGGGTGCTACATATACACCCATCAGCCATAACATGAACACCACCTGCCTAATATTTTGGGTACTTTGGAGACCTCAGTGATGTTTGCCGTGTAGCAGGGGGCATTCTCCTAATGATAGGGACCTCTGCCAGTAGGGAACATGGCTGCCATGAAAGGAGATACTTGGTTTTAGATGAGTCCTGGGACGTAATATCAGGTTGGTAAATTCACCTTAGTTTAGTGAACAGGACGGTGAGGGGAGGACACAGAAACATTCACCTCGTGGGCAATATGGGCCTGAAAACACCGGGATTTACTTGTCTTGACCTGTGTTGTGGTGTCATATACTGGAGCACAGAACTATTTCTCTTATACTTATTTATTTGGGAAGTCACTGTTCCTCTTCCATCTGCAATCTTTACGTGTACCCTAATGTTACAATTGATTATTTCTGCTGCTATATTTAGGCGATTTGGTGTCCTCCTTACTATATTCTGTAACACTGCTGTGTTCCTCCATCTCCGATTGTTATTTTAATATGTCTTTGTGCATATGTTGTTTTTAATCAGATCATGCCCAGCAATTTTGTATATCTAATAAAGATACATTTATTTATTAAACTTTATATTTGTTGGTGCATCGGTCCTTGTTTTTTTTCTAGGTGCTCATAGTTTTTTGGACAGTTAGATGCACAACATTTAGGACCCATCAGTAGAATCTTAAAAAAGGTATGTTACACTGCAAAACAAAACTTTTCTCATACTGGGTTATCTGATTATGTCAAACTTAGACCTTCAGCGGTTGATGACATCATCGCTTACGCTCTGACTGATGATGTCACAATGGCGATGATATCACAATACTATGGAATTGTAAAGTTAAGATTCCACTATCACTTTTCTTACTTTACCTTCAACTGTTGAAGAGTGAGGACGACTTTTGTATACTTAGCAAATTCTTTTTCATTGATATTAACTTATCATGGGAAGTAAAAGGAAGTGTGGTGAGGAGAATAAGAGGAGCGCTAAAAAGAGATGCATGGAAGAGAGTTTTTCTCAGAGAGGAGAAACTTCTCAGGACATTGTACAGGATGTACCTGTTGAGAAGACAGAAGATCCCTGTACAACATCTTTTGGGCATCCTCTACAGAAAAAGACCCTTAAGAAGGGGAAAAGAAGAGGGAACACATCTCCTGAGAAGGCAGATGAAGCCCCAAATAAGAGAGGGAGAATGGTGGAATCTGAGAGTGGAAAGGATGATACCTCTGAAATAAGGTTTAGCGGGTCAGCTAAAACCAGGAGCTCTCACAAACATCAAGAGAGAGGTGAAGATCTAAGTTGTAGAGAACAACTTAAGAGAAAGAGGACATCTGACACTCAGACCACTACAAAGAGAAGACGTGAGAATGACAAAGCCATCTACCAAGCTCCAGAAGGTAAATTCTATAGTCATTAAGTCACAGACCACATCCATGTTTTATATAGTGTTCATTTATTTTACAAAATGTAACCTAATGACATAATCGTATCCCGTACATCTTACCATGTACATCAGAGCTGTCCACCTTCTATACTTGGGGCTCTCCGGCCGGAACATGGTGGTATCCAGCTTCATCATGTTCAAAGTTCATGACTGGGTTAAAATAATTGTCAATTTATTGTAGCATTAAATGCGAGTGCGACAGTAAGATTAATTGTTAGTTCTAATGTTTTTCTTTCTAGGAGTAATTGGTGCACAGACCACAAGCGTTTCAGACCCAGTGACTGCCCGTATTTCCCTGGAGAGTTTCACCTTTACCAGGAAGCTTGGAGAGGGCAGCTTTGGCAAGGTGATGCTGGCCACACATAAAACCAGCGGACATCAGCTGGCGATCAAGATGGTCAAGAAGAGGGAATTGGTGGAGAACGCTAGACACGCCATCCGCTTAGAGAGAGAGGTCCTGGAAATCACTGGAGAGAGCAGATTCTTCACACACGCCTATGGCACCTTCCAGACAGTGGTAAGAGACTCCTTTCCTTCTAGAAATTCCCCCTTTCCCCCCATCATGTTTAGTTGCTTCCATTAGAGTGCAAATCCAATCTTTGCCAGTGCAAATGAAAAGATCTGCTGTGTGCCCTTGCCGCCATTACTGATGACTATCGTTAGTGGATTTTGACTGAATCTTGAACTCGTACGCCTCCAGAGTTTGCAGATCATGGGGACATTTTTTCCTGAACATACAGTATAGTTCCCAGAACCATGGTAAATGTTATCAGGATGGATAAAATCCACATTATTTACCATCATCTTCCCTCCTTTCACACAGGACTATGCATTTTATGCCATGGAATATCTGAGTGGTGGCGACTTGACTGCATTTATCAATTCCAGAGCCCCCCTGGATGTCTGCACGACCAGGTAAGAGAACAGCAGCTCTGTGACATCTGTGGCCGCTGTCTCCCATCATAGTTATTAGTGGTTCTATAGAAGTATTAATGCTTATAGGAATTTTTTTCTTCCTTCTTAGGTTCCTTGCAGCAGAAATCTTGAGTGGACTAGAGTTTCTCCACAGCCAGGGGATTATTCACCGGTAATAAGTCATTTCTTTTTTATACATAGGAGAAGGTTTACTTTGTTAAATTGTGAAATGTGCCAGAACTAAGTAATCCGAATAATAGGTGGTGTAACGTCAGACAAAAGTCACTAAAGATGCTCCAAATTTACTGTGATGAAATTTGGTGTGTTTTCAGACAGTCTGGTATACGTCTACACAAGACGGGATTAGTAACTCTGCCCCCCAGTGTTTAGTGAGTGGTCCTGTGCAGCCGCCCCCACAGCAACCCAAGCACTACAACTGATCCACGTCTGATTCACAGAACTATTTTTCTTTCTTTTTTCAGGGATTTAAAACCAGACAACATCCTTCTGCACAGCGATGGGCACGCTAAGATCGCTGATTTCGGCCTTGCTGCAATGAATGTATTTGGCTCTCAGAAGATCAGTGACTTTGCCGGCACTCCCGGCTATATGGCTCCTGAGGTGACTATGTGACTACTGATATCTCATATCTTATTATCCACCTGTGATCTTCACTTACTGTGGAGCTTGTGCAATCACAGACCCATCACCACAGCGGCCCACATTTACTAATGCTGTCTAATAAATGGACTGTGTAAGGGCCCCTATACATATAAGACTAAAGTCAGCCGAACCTGCCAATATCACAGGGTTCAGCCAATGGTCTAATGTGTATGAGGGCCTCTCAAGTCTTCACCCGGGAGGAGAAAAACACGGCACATCGGATTTCCAATGACCGATCTTTTGTTCTTCGGAGGAGTCTAGCAGCTTCTTTCTCATAGAGAACAAAGGAGCTCTCGCCCGAGCCGTGCATTCCTGTTTATGGGGGAGGTAGCTAACAACGATCTTTTGGCCAACACCTATGTAATGTTTATGGGGGCTTAGGAGTGGAGGAACACTACCGGTAAACCTGGCCACGGTTGTTTTGTCTCCCAGAATGGAAAATATACTAACTTATCATTTTAATCTGATTTTTCCACAGATGCATCGTCAGCAGCCCTTTAATTACACGGTCGACCTGTTCTCTTTTGGGATCACAGTCTTCCAAATGGCCACAGGATCTTACCCGTTCTATACTGGTCGGAATCGACTAAGGATTAAGCGTTCAGTGCAGCATGATAAACCTCGCTATCCGAACACCATGGATTCTAACATCAGGGACATCATAGAGAGAGTGAGTAATTAGACACTTATATCTGGAGACACAGAACAGATAGGACTGTCATGAGTTCTGATAACACGCTGAATATTTCATCACCGTTGTGTTGGGTATTTCAGCTTTATCCAATACAAGTGATTGGGACAACGCTGCAGCCCCCGGCACAGCCCCTCCTATATGTACAGAGTTCTTATGTACAGCCTTATTCATACTATAAAGAGGCCGCGGCACTCACCAAAACCTCTTCAAACAGCTAATCATCATGATCATTGGGCATCAGCCCCCGTCTGATCTACTACAGACGGCCTATCCTGTCCTATCTTAACCTGTCCTATCGTATCCCATCCTGTCCTGTACTATCCTGTCCTGTCTTGTCCAGTCTTATCCTGTCCTATCCTATACTGTCCTGTCCTGCCCTATCCTATCCTGTCTTATCCTATAATGTACTTTCCTATCCTATGCTGTACTATCCTATCCTATCTTGTACTATTCTTTCCTATCCTGTACTATCATGTCCTATCCTGTACTGTACTATCCTGTCCTATCCTATACTGTCCTGTCCTGCCCTATCCTATCCTGTACTGTCCTATCCTGTACTGTACTATCCTGTCCTATCCTGTACTATCCTGTCCTATCCTATCCTATTTCTTTCTAGCAATGGTTGTTATAATAAATTCATCTTTCTATAAGAAAATGAGAATACATTTGTGACACTGATATTTTTCTGCGATTATTTATATTATTACTTGTGATATAATAATGGTTCTTATATATTTGCAGCTCTTGTGTAAATCACCAGAGAAGAGACAGGTTGCTTGCAGCAATTTAAAAGGACATCCATTCTTCTCGCCCATAAACTGGGAGGAATTGGAGGCAGGAAGGTTACGTCCACCATTTACAATGACACCTGTAAGTACACAGCATTATTTTATTATAATGTCACCTCCTCGTCTGTGTAATGTGACAATATGTGTAAGAAATACTCAAATAATGAGTAATAATCATACATAGTGTAGGCCAGAATGTGTTTATCCTCCCCTGCTGGTAAACGTGTGGAATTACAGCATGGGGCAGGATGGGCAGGCCTTTACATATTTCTCAAAAGTGTAATTATTGTCCCCAATTCTCCAGAAGGCCACTTATTTAATAACTTGGATCCATTAGGCTGCTTTCACACTGTGCATTTTTTTGGTGAAAGCGCCATAATGCTCTTGCCATATTTTTGGGAAAACCACAACAAAAGTGTGCATTTTTGTCGATACTGCGGCAAAAGAAACCAATGTGGTTGTAACGTGTGAGCGCAGCCTAGTGGTGCAGTTGTAGCCGATGTGCATACCGCAGATTGCCAGGCACCACCAGTAGTTGACTTGTTCTCAAGCTAAAAGTACCGGTGGATGGTGGTGATTAGGGGTAATCTGCACATGGTTACCACGGCTCATCCACAATCTGTACAGGTGCCCTATGGAGGGGACTAATATAATGAAATACCTAATGAATTAACCAGAATGATTTGTTTTTGTTCTATAGATCCCAGTGATGCAAACTAGCAAACAAATTGAATTGCAGCAAGTGATGTCCAGCACTGAAGCTCGGAAACCACCTATAACCCCGGAGGACCAGCGGCTGTTCTGTGGCTTCTCCTATATCAGCGACAGGTGGAAGAACATTCAAAGCCGCAGCAATAACAGCAATGGAAATGTAAAGCAGTTCCCTCCCCCCAATACCTGACTACTGGGTCAGGGAGGCGTGGACCTGGGTGTCTGAAGAAACAGGCGGGGTCTGTTTGAATCCCACCCCTGAGCTTTACCATTGGTCTCTTGTCCAGAGTTCTTCCATCTACTCTGTTACATATCAGAGACCATGACCTCCTGCATTCTCTATTGCTGCCCCATACCTCATCTGGTGGCATGCTGCTTGGAGATGTAGGACCATCATACTACAGGACGGCACGGTGGCGCAGTGATTAGCGCTGTTGGCGAGCAGCACGGTGGTCCTAGGTGTAAATCTGGGACACCATCTGCAATGAGTTTGTATGTTCTCCCCGTGTCTGTGTGGGTTTCCTCCGGGTACTCCGGTTTCCTCCCACAACTCAAAACATACTGATAGGAGAAAAAAATAAAATTATTAATTATTGAACATCATCATCATGTACCTCGTGTATTTCTGTATTTATTACCAGTAAGTGATATATAGAAAGGTGGTAACACTGGACATTCTGTCATGACTTTCATATCCTATTACTTATAATGTCTACAGTGACATAAAACATTAATTTCTCAATAAGTAAGTTTTGAGCCTCTAGTAGTCTGCACAGTTACAATGTAACACGTAAACTCACCGGCTCCTTCCTACAGCCTCCCTATACGTTGTTATTGCTTCCTCCTGAGAATGAGGTTGTGTTGTTACTAGAACTCCGGGTTTTCTGTTCCTACGTGTGTTATGGGAATCTTACTTAGCTGTATATGTACAGCGGGTGATGGTTGTGAGTGCATGGAGTGGGCTCAGGAGCTGAGACTGGGTCATACAAGGTGGGAGTGGGTTTGGTACACAGCTGACTCGTGCCTCTAACTGACTAAGGTTGTATTGTTACTAGAACTATGGGTTTATGGTTCTGAGTCAGGGGCGCATCTTCCTGCAGCCTCAAACTCTGATATTATCACTCACTTCCATCTCTCCATGAGGCCAAATAAAAATAATGATAAAAAGTGATCAAAAAGTCATATGTATTCCAAAATGGCACCAATAAAAACAACACCTCATTTTACAAAAATACAAGCCCTCATACAGTTCTGTTTACAGAAAAATGAAAAAGCTAGGACTCTGACAATATGACGAGCCCCTAAAAAGCTAATAAAAAGTAATTAAAAAAATATATGTGGCGCCCCTGCGGGTTCAGTCACCACAGAGGTACTGCATCTCACCCACAGGTGTGGTATCTCATTCTCAGGTAAGGAGGGAGTACTGCTCGGGACCCAAACACCTGCATCCAACACTACACTACTCCAGACCAGCAGGAGGGGCAAGATGCGTCGCTCTCCTGCTGAGCCCTGTCCCTGGCTGGAGTGGGGGGAACCAAATTAGGGGGAACCATGTAGTGGGTGTGGGAGGAGGAAGCAGCTTAGGGGAGCACTTGAAAGGAGGATATAAAATGAGAAGCCATCTTGTGAAGTCAGGTCAGTCTGAAGGTTCAGTCAGAGGAGAAGAGAGTGTGGAGCAGGAGCTCAGCAGGAGCTCTGCTCAGGAGGAGAGCCTAGTGAGACAGGCCCAGGACAGACTGAAGAGAGGAGTAGAGTGAGAAGAAAGGCTCCAGTAAAGCAGAAAGGATCCCAGGGGCACAGGCAGTGCGGATGCCACCCGTGCACCCGAACCCACCAGGAGTGGAAGGATCAGGTCGCAGAGAGGGGACTGGCCCTTTAACTAGCAGAGTTCTTCAAGTCTCAACTAGACAACCGGAGGGTGCAGCATTTCAGGTGCTGCAGCCAAAAGCCACATCTAACTCATCAAAAAGGTGGCCATAGAGGACCCAGGGGACAGAGAAGACGTCGCCCGACAAGGTCCGCGGTCACTGGCTTGGGGCACTGGGTGTGAGGTGCAGGGAGATGGCCAGAGGGAACACACAGAACGGGGTCCCGTTAAGTACTCTGGAATTGCCTGGGGGTTTGCTGAACCCCTCCCTGAGTAAACACAGGACAACGTGGGAAGTTACCCTGGCCCTGGTAACTTGAAGTCTAAAAATCGTGAGTAAAACCCTGAAGACTGCACCCCACTGTCTCTGTGAATTTTTACTGCGCCATCATCCCCTGCACCACCCTACACACCTACTTCATCTATAACATTCCTGCAACGCTCTGGAGCTAAGCTCTACCTGTGGAGAGCTAAACCAACTCTGCTGTGCTAACATCAGCTCCAGAGGACCTGCTCCGCAGCGGCGGCTCCCTTTTGCTGGCGTCACAAACGTTATATAAAAACTATGAATCCCCTGTAAATAACCCCTTTTGATTGACCGCCCTGGATCACGGACCGGGTCAATGCCACTGTGACATCCCCTGCATCGACTGGCCCGGCACCGAGTACCCCACGGCCCAGGGGGCACATCATATACACTGCGCAAAAAAAAACAAAAAAACACTTAAACAACAGAATATAACTCCAAGTAAATCAAACTTCTGTGAAATCAAACTGTCCATTTAGGAAGCAACACTGATTGACAATCAATTTCACATGCTGTTGTGCAAATGGAATAGACAATAGATGGAAATTATTGGCAATTATCAAGACACCCTCAAGAAAGGAGTGGTTCTGCAGGTAGGGACCACAGACCACATCTCAGTACCAATGCTTTCTGGCTGATGTTTTGGTCACTTTTGAATGTTGGTTGTGCTTTCACACTCGTAGTAGCATGAGACGGACTCTACAACCCACAGAAGATGCTCAGGTAGTGCAGCTCATCCAGGATGGCTCATCAATGCGAGCTGTGGCAAGAAGGTTTGCTCTGTCTGTTAGCGTAGTGTCCAGAGGCTGGAGGCGCTACCAGCAGACAGGCCAGTACATCAGGAGACGAGGAGGGGGCCGTAGGAGGGCAACAACCCAGCACCAGGACCGCTACCTCCGCCTTTGTGCAAGGAGGAACAGGAGGAGCACGGCCAGAGCCCTGCAAAATGACCTCCAGCAGGCCACAAATGTGCATGTGTCTGCACAAACGGTTAGAAACCGACTCCATGAGGGTGGTATGAGGGCCCGATGTCCACAGATGGGGGTTATGCTGACAGCCCAACAGCGTGCAGGACGCTTTGCATTTGCCACAGAACACCAGGATTGGCAAAGTCGCCACTGGCGCCCTGTGCTCTTCACAGATGAAAGCAGGTTCACACTGAGCACATGTGACAGACGTGACAGAGTCTTGAGGCGCCATGAAGAGCGATCTACTGCCTGCAACATCCTTCAGCATGACTTTGTACAGAACAAAGTATTCAATGAGAATATTTCATTCATTCAGATCTAGGATGTGTTATTTGAGTGTTCACTTTATTTTTTTGAACAGTGTATATTTTTTTCATGTAAAAAAACAGTAAAAAATAATTAAATATATATATTTTTGTTATCACTATAATTTTATCGACCCCAAAAAAAGTTAACTTGTTGTAAGAGAATGAGAAGTCCTAACAATCTGAACAGCCATGTTAAACCTAGCAGCCATCTTTTGCAAAGTTTGAGTTTTGCAGCTAATGAGATGCATGTTCTGCGGCTCTAGCCACAATGGAGCCATGGAATGATGTCAGCGCCATTAGCAGGTATGGTTAGCATACACAAAGGTTAATTGGAGCAGCTGCAGGTCATTGTGAAAGTAAATAAGTGGCATTATAGGGTAGAAAATAGTGTCATTGTAATAGTGGTAAAGAAATTAGGACAATACAGTTAGCAATATGTGAGGAATTATGAGGAAACCATCATTAGTTAAGAAGGACATGGGGATTCATGGATTGTAATGGAGTTTGGCAAAAATACTCATAAATATTGTCATGTTGCATTATTTGTTGTTCTAAGACGCATGTTTTCCCTGCAGTATGAGGTTATCATGTACAGCGGGTACGGAAAGTATTCAGACCCCTTTACATTTTTCACTCTTTGTTTCATTGCAGCCATTTGGTAAATTCTAAATAGTTGATTTTTTTCTCATTAAAGTACAGTCATGGCCAAAAGTTTTGAGAATGACACCAAAATTATATTTTCACATGATCTGCTGGCCTCTGGTTTTTATTAGTGTTTGTCTGATGTTTATATCACATACAGAAATATAATTGCAATCATATTATGAGTACCAATAGGTTATATTGACAGTTAGAATGAGTTAATGCAGCAAGTCAATATTGGCAGTGTTGCCCCTTCTTCTTCAAGACCTCTGTAATTCTCCCTGGCATGCTCTCAATCAACTTTTGGACCAAATCCTGACTGATAGCAGTCCATTCTTGCATAATCAATGCTTGCATTTTGCCAGAATTTGTTGGTTTTTGTTTGTCCATCCGTCTCTTGATGATTGACCACAAGTTCTCAATGGGATTAAGATCTGGGGAGTTTCCAGGCCATGGACCCAAAATCTCTATGTTTTGTTCCATCAGCCATTTAGTTATCACCTTTGCTTTATGGCAAGGTGCTCCATCATGCTGGAAAAGGCATTGTTGGGCGCCAAACTGCTCTTGGACAGTTGGGAGAAGTTGCTCTTGGAGGACATTCTGGTACCATTCTTTATTCATGGCTGTGTTTTTAGGCAAGACTGTGAGTGAGCTGATTCCCTTGGCTGAGAAGCAACCCCACACATGAATGGTTTCAGGATGCTTTACAGTTGGCATGAGACAAGACTGGTGGTAGCGCTCACCTCTTCTTCTCCGAATAAGCTGTTTTCCAGATGTCCCAAACAATCGAAAAGGGGATTCATCAGAGAAAATAACTTTGCCCCAGTCCTCAGCAGTCCACTCCCTGTACCTTTTGCAGAATATCAGTCGGTCCCTGATGTGTTTTCTGGAGAGAAGTGGCTTCTTTGCTGCCCTCCTTGAAACCAGCCCTTGCTCAAAGAGTCTCCGCCTCACAGTGCGTGCAGAAGCACTCACACCAGCCTGCTGCCATTCCTGAGCAAGCTCGGCACTGCTGGTAGTCCGATCCCGCAGCTGAAACAGTTTTAAGATACAGTCCTGGCGCTTGCTGGTCTTTCTTGGGCGCCCTGGAGCCTTTTTGACAACAATGGAAGCTCTCTCCTTGAAGTTCTTGATGATGCGATAGATTGTTGACTGATGTGCAATCTTTGTAGCTGCGATACTCTTCCCTGTTAGGCCATTTTTGTGCAGTGCAATGATGGCTGCACGTGTTTCTTTAGAGATAACCATGGTTAACTGAAGAGAAACAATGATACCAAGAACCAGCCTCATTTTAAAGTGTCCAGTGATGTCATTCTTACTTAATCATGACTGATTGATCGCCAGCCCTGTCCTCATCAACACCCACACCTGTGTTAATGGATCAATCACTAAAACGATGTTAGCTGCTCCTTTTAAGGCAGGACTGCAATGATGTTGAAATGTGTTTTGGGGGTTAAAGTTCATTTTCTGGGCAAATATTGACTTTGCAAGTACAGTAATTGCTGTTAAGCTGATCACTCTTTGACATTCAGGAGTATATGCAAATTGCCATTACAAAAAATGAAGCAGTAAACTTTGGAAAAATTACTATTTGTCTCATTCTCAATACTTTTGGCCATGACTGTACACTCTGCACCCCATCTTGACTGAAAAAAACATAAATGTAAAAATGTTTGCAAATGTATTTAAAAAGAAAAACTGAAATATCACATGGTCATAAGTATTTAGCCATGAGTCTTCTTGGGAATGATGCAACAAGTTTTTCACACCTGGATTTGGGAATCCTCTGCCATTCTTCCTTGCAGAGCCTCTCCAGTTCCATCAGGTTGGATGGTGAAAATTGGTGAACAGCCATTTTCAGGTCTCTCCAGAGATGCTCAATTGGGTTTAGGTCAGGGCTCTGGCTGGGCCAGTCAAGAATGGTCACAGAGTTGTTCTAAAGCCACTCCTTTGTTATTTTAGCTGTGTGCTTAGGGTCATTGTCTTGTTGGAAGGTGAGCCTTCTGCCAAGTCTGAGGCCCAGAGCACTCTGGAAGAGATTTTCATCCAGGATATCTCTGCACTTGGCCGTATTCATGTTTCCTTCAATTGCAACCAGTCGTCCTGTCCCTGCAGCTGAAAAACACCCCCATAGCATGATGCTGCCACCACCAGGTTTCACTGTAGGGATTGTACTGGGCAGGTGATGAGCAGTGCCTGGTTTTCTCCACACATACCGCTTAGAATTATCACCAAAAAGTTCTATCTTCGTCTCATCAGACCAGAGAATCTTATTTCTCATAGTCTGTGAGTCCTTCATGTGTTTTTGAGCAAACTCAATGCGGGCTTTCATATGTCTTGCACTGAGGAGAGGCTTTGTGGAACTTTCTCCCATGTCCCTACTGCATCTCTGGAGCTCAGCCACAGTAATCTTGTGGTTCTTCTTTAACTCTCTCGCCAAGGCTCTTCTCCCACGATTGCTCAGTTTGGCTGGATGGCCAGGTCTAGGAAGACTTCTGGTGGTCCCAAACTTCTTCCATTTAAGGATTATGGAGGCCACTGTGCTCTTAGGAACCTTGACTAATGCAGAAATTCTTTTGTATCCTTGGCCAGATCTGTGCCTTGCAACAATTCTGTCTCTGAGCTCCTTGGGCAGCTCCTTTGAGCTCAT
This sequence comes from Phyllobates terribilis, assembly GCF_046119375.1. Taxonomy (NCBI): domain Eukaryota; kingdom Metazoa; phylum Chordata; class Amphibia; order Anura; family Dendrobatidae; genus Phyllobates; species Phyllobates terribilis. The sequence goes on along the minus strand of NW_027362951.1, from coordinate 3,317,703 downwards.
GATTCTCATTTGGTCTGACATGCACTGTGAGCTGTGAGGTCTTAAATAGACAGGTGTGTGCCTTTCCAAATCAAGTCCTATCAGTTTAATTAAACACAGCTGGACTCCAATGAAGGAGTAGAACCATATCAAGGAGGATCACAAGGAAATGGACAGCATGTGACTTAAATATGAGCAAAGGGTCTGAATACTTATGACCATATGATATTTCAGTTTTTCTTTTTTAATAAATTTGCAAAAATTTCTACATTTCTGTTTTTTTTCAGTCAAGATGGGGTGCAGAGTGTACGTTAATGAGAAAAAAAATTAACATTTTAGAATTTACCAAACGGCTGCAATGAAACAAAGAGTGAAAAATTTAAAGGGGTCTGAATACTTTCCGTACCCACTGTATACGCCTTTTGCCGCAATATGTAGTTCCTTTGTTTAAGCCATGTATAAAAAGGCTCTGATATTGTTGTTCGGGGCCAGTCCATCGCCACAACACATCCACACCATGGCCAGACCACCACTAGATATTCCAATGCTGTGTTGCTGATCTGGACACCTGAGAGTGCCAGTGCATTTTCCCTGTCTGCATTCTGAACTGTTCTGCCGCGTACCTCTGAATAAACTTCATTCTCTGCTTTAAAGAAGAAATTGTCCACACTGTTTTCCCAGCTCTTCCAGCTCTTGGTAAGGACTTTCTTACACATGTCAGTTACTCTTTGTAAAGACTAAAATTTAAAACCAAACACAGATTTAATCTTTTTTGCTCCTGCCTGCTACCAAAATAATGATAAATGATGATAAAAAAAACCTTAAAAACCCCAAAATTGTCCCAGAAAAAACAAGTCCTCATGCAGCCCAATCTGTGGGGAAATAAAGGTTATGATTATCAGAATATGGTGACAAATAAGTATTTTTTTAATGCAAGTTCTTCTGCAAAAGCAGCAAAAAATAAGAAAAAAATCTACAGTATATAAATTTGATATTGTCGTGATCATATTGAATAAAGATTCCATGATCAAAATATAGAATTGATTCCATCCAAACTGTAAAGAAAAATATATCAAAAAGTCGCATGTACCACAAAATGACACTAATGTAAACTACAGCTAGTAGCACAAGCAATAAGCCCTCGTACAGTTCAGTTGTCCGAAAATTGCGAAATTATAGCTCTCAGAATTTGATGACCCAAAATCAGAAGATTTTTTTTTATCCATGAGCGTATTAATTGTACAACAGTAAACTATATAAATTTGTTATTGTCATATTTGATCTGTCCAAAACAAACTGTTTACATTCGCCCTGGGATAAAATGCTCTCACTTTTACTGAAGACATTATCACTCCTGGATCACACAAATAGAGGCCAAAACTGTCTGTGACACTATGGGGTTAAGGCTTGTGCGTTCTGCTATTTTGTCCTGTAAAGCAAAAGGGACGGTTCTGTGTCAGGACAGGAGGAGGTTGTGGAGAACATTGACGCTTCAGTCAGGACGTTGCTTATGACAAAATGAAGCCCTTAACGATGAATGATGGATATGGCACATCTTGAGCGAGTATAAGACTAACCACGCAAACCATGAGATCGGCGAGAGGTGCTGAAACACCATCACTTCCCTGCACGATCAGCACCGGGAGCTCGGCTTATCTGACAGCTGAGCTCCTGTGGTAACAGCCATAGCCGGTGCTAGAACTGACCCTGGCTGATTAACCTTCCAGATGCCACGATCCATAGTGATCGCGGCATTTATAAGTTGTAACAGGGAGAGGGCTCCCCCTCTCACCACCATCAGCACCCCATCGACACAATCACCAGGAGTTGAAAGTTGTCATGGTACCCGGAGGTCAAACAATGACCTCCTGGTCTGCTAGGTACGGTGGCCTGTTAGACCCAGCCGTAGGCTGCCAGTTTAATATGATAGGTCTTATGCATTGCTATTGGTGTTGAGCGAGTATGTTCTGTTCCGAGTATGCTCGGGCCGAGCTCCGAGTATTTACAGCTGCTCGGTGATATGTTTGAATCGCTCCCGTGTGCATGATTTGCAACTGTTTGACAGCTTTATTACATGTGAGGAATGTGTAAGAAATAGACATTCCTCACATGTATTAAAACTGTCAAACAGTTGCAATCATGCACACGGGAGCGATTCAAACATATCACCGAGCAGCTGTAAATACTCGGAGCTCGGCCCGAGCATACTCGGCGAAAGGGTTAACAGAACATACTCGCTCAACACTAATTGCTATACATGTGTGTTACAGTGCATGAGACCAGTGACCAGACAAATAAAAGTTAAAGTTCCATAGAGGGACTAAGAAAAAAAGGGAAAAAAAGTTAAAAAAATCATAAAAATGATTTAAAAAAAAATAACCAAAGAACAAAAAATATTACACCAATAAATGTGCATATTTATTTAAAAACAAAAATAAAGAAAAAAAGTACAGATATTTGGAATCGTGGCGGCCGGAATAATGTGATGTATGAAACTGTCACTCAATTTAACCCCTAAAGTGAGCACCGTAAAAAAAAAAAAAAAAAAGTGGCAAAAACTTTTGCATTTTGCTGCCAAACAAAAAGGGGAATAAAACGAGATAAAAAAATTGTATATGAAATCCTGAAAAGATTATCTTGTCTGCTAAAAAATATTATAAAATTCTATGAAACACATGTATGTTCAAGACGTTCATCACACTCGTCAATATATTCCTTGAGGGGTATAGACTCCAAATTCGGGTCACATGCAACATGGCGTCTGCAATCTATTGCAGACAAATTTACGCTCTAAAAATCATACAGCGCTACTTCCCTTCCAAGCCCTGCATGTGCCCTAACAGTAGTTTTCTCAAAATTCTTTTTATTTCCACCACATATATTGTATTGTTCTACTCAGGAGAAATTTCACAACAAACTGTGGTGTCTATTTCCACCTTTTACATTTGCAAAAATTTAAAATGTGGGGCTTAAGAGACATTTTAGTAAAGAAAATGTAAATTTTCATTTTTTTTTTTCCAGGTTTTTCCAAGTTGAATTTATTCCTGTGAAGCGCCTAAATAGTTATCAAACTTTCTGAATGTGGTTTTGAATACTTAGAGGGATACAGATTTTAAAATGTGGCATTTTTTGCCAGTTTTCTCACATCTAGACGACTTCAAAAGTGAAGCGGTTCTAAAAATAAAGGTTTTCTAAATTTCAATGAAACAATGAAAAATTGCTGATAAACTTTTAACCTTTTCAATAATTTAGCAAAAAAAAGTCATTTCAAGAATGATGTTGATGTAAAGTAGAAATGTGGTGAATGTTATTTATGAATTATTTTGTGTGGTATGACTGTTTTAAAAGCAGAAAAAATTAAAAGTTCGAAAATTGCACATTTTCCACATTTTTGTCAAATTTTAGATATTGTCATACATAAGCACAAATCGTATCGACCTAGATTTACTACTATCCTGAAGTACAATGTGTCACGTAAAATAACCTCAGAATCACTGGAATATGTTGAAGTGTTCCAGAGTTATTACCACAAAAAGTGACGCATGTCAGATTAGAAAATTGAGATTCGGTCATTAATATACAAAGTGGCTCGGTCCTTAAAGGGTTAAACAGTATGGGGCTGATTCATTAGGATGTATACGTAGTGGAATAATGGGCCCCAATGAAAATTTGGATCTGGACCAGAAAAGCATGTTGGCCTGATGTACAGGGTTCTGTAGAATTCTACATCCTATAAAGACATACCGTATTTTTTGGACCATAATACGCACTTTTTCCCTCCCAAAATTTGGAAGGAAAATGAGGGGTGCGTCTTATGGTCTGAATGTCTGCGGAGTTGCGGTGGTGGTGGATCGATGGCGGCACACACCATAAAAGCAGCGCATACTCCTCGCTCTGCCTCACCGCCTACAGCCAGACACCGGCCCCGAGCATCTCACCTCTTCTGCCACCGCCAGGTTTCTGAGGGAGGGAACGGAGCCTTCTGCTTCTTACGATCCTGCTCCACCACCACCGCAACTCCCCGCTGCTGGAACACTCCGGGTTCACAGCATTCCTCCACTTCCGCCGGCTTCTTGAGGGACCCTACCTCCTGAGGGACCACCCCCCAGGTAAGATACCTATATACCTATTCAGACTATAAGACGGACCACCATTTTATAAAAACATTTTTTTTTCCTATTTTCCACCCCAAAATTTGGGGTGCGTCTTATGGTCCGGTGTGCCTTATAGTCCGAAAAATACGGTATGTGTTTATCTTACCTACATTAGAAAAAAGAAAATATGTAAACCTCATAGAAAACACAGCAGTAAGATCATTTTCTAGGTAAAACTTCTAAATAGTAATCAGAGAGTTACCAAATAACAATCATCACCATATTGCTACTGAACAAGTTCACTATACCAAAATTTATTAACCAGTCATAAACAATTTGAAGGGGAAAAATGGCACCACACAATGACCAGATATTATCACCACACAATGGCCATATATTATCACCACATAGTGTCTGAGTATGACCGCCATCTTGTTACTGGACAAAATCTTCTGCTCTGGGTGCAGAAGTGAGTATTTTGACCATATCATCATTTTTATGCAGAGCTTCAACCTCCAAGCTATATAAACTTGAATGCTTATTGGATGAAGCAGATTATGAAAGATTTTAAAAATCGCCTTCAAATATTGAAATTCTACTCTGTAAGCTCTGGCCAAGGTCATTAATAAATATGTTAAAAAGAAAAGAGCCCAATACAGATCAATGTTAACTGTGACCCAATCATAGCCAAGCTTACGCCAGAAATACACTCCAATCAAGGAGTAACATTTATGCTGGAGGTACACGGCACATGTAAGATACATCTAATACATCACGGACACGTGGACAAGTGCTTGTGGCCAGGGACGGTACATCTCCCTGACGGCACACTGGGTAAACATAGTGCAAGCCGGGACCCAGTCGGACCTTGGGACGGAACACATCCTCCCCACACAGAGGATTGCGGGCCCTATGTCAGTCAGAGTTGCCCCCACAGTGTACAGCTCCTATGCATCATCCTCCTCCTCCTCATGTTCAGCCTCCAGCTCACATATCAGCACATCAGTTACAAGCTGGAAGCACTGCAGTACTGCCTCAGCCAAGCGGCAACAGGTTGTGCTGAAACTCATAAGCTTACGTGATAAACCTCACACTGCTTGTGAGTTGTGGACAGCTGTGAAAGAGCAGGCAGATCTGTGGCTGAGACCGCTGAACCTGCATCCAGGCATTGTCATGTGTGACAATGGCCGTAACCTGGTGACGGCTCTGAGGCGAGGCGAGATCACACACGTACCATGCCTGGCTCATGTGCTTAACCTTGTGGTTCAGCGCTTTCTTAAATCATACCCCGAGATGCCAGATTTGCTCGTCAAAGTACGGCGCCTGTCAGCTCATTTTCGCAAGTCGGCTACAGCTTCAGCCGCCCTTGCTGTGTTGCAGCAGCGTTTGCAGCTTCCAGCACGACTGGTGTGTGATGTCCCCACACGATGGAACTCTACCCTCCACATGTTGCAAAGGATTTGTGAGCAGAAGAGAGCAGTTGTGGAGTACCAGCTGCAACAAGGCCGTCGATATTCAGGTCAGACTCCACACATAAGACCACAGGAGTGGACCTGGATGTCTGACATATGTACCATCCTGACAAACTTTGAGGAGTCCACCAAGATGGTGAGTGGCGATGACGTCATCATTAGCGTCAGCATCCCACTTGTCTGTCTTTTGCAATGCTCTCTGTAGAGAATTAAAGAGCAGGCTTTGCAGCCAGAGTATGATGATATGGATCAAGAAGCCGTAACGGGCGATTACACACAGCCCAGCCTCATCTCATCCCAACGTGCATTGGGGACAATGAGGGAGAGGAGGAGGAGGAGGAGGAAGAACAGGAGCTGGTATCATGCGCTGTAGACGGTAGTACCTGTACAACTGTCATACCGTCGGTTCAGCGTGGGTGGCCTGAGGACAGGGGGGAGGAGGAGGAGGAGTAGAGCATGGTCAGTCGTCATCTTGGTGAGGACACGGAAGTCTTGTCCGTTACCAGTCTGGCACGCATGGCTTACTTTATGTTACACTGCCTTAACCGTGACCCTCACGTTGTCAAAATGTTGGGTGACAGTCATTACTGGTTGGTGACACTTTTAGACCCCCGCTACAAGGAGAACTTTCACTCTCTTATTCCTGAGGTGGAGGGGTCTACAAAAATGTGGCAGTACCAGAAGGCCCTTGCTGCAGAACTGTTAAAAAAATTCCCATCTGAACACGCTAGCAGCAGAGGTCACAGTTCGTTGACCAACCAAGGCGTACAGGCGAGAGAGAAGCAACTGCAATCCAGCAGAGGCAGGGGAACACTGTCAACATTCTGGGACAGTTTTCGGAGACCCGCCCCGCTTACAGGCCCTGAGGCGCGGGGTACTCACAAGGAGTGGAAAGTTTCAAAAGATGGTGAGGGAGTACCTTGCCGACCTTACCAGCGTCCTCCGTGATTGCTCTGTGCCTTTTAATTATTGGGTATCCAAGCTGGACACTTGGAATGAACTCGCTCTGTACGCCTTGGAGGTCTTGGCCTGCCCTGCAGCTAGCGTTTTATCGGAGCGTGTTTTTAGTGCCGCTGGGGGAATTATAACTGATAAGCGCAAACGCATGTCAACTGACAATGCTGACAAGCTGACCCTTATCAAAATGAACAAGGGCTGAATTGGGCCAGTCTTCTCATCACCACCAAATGACAGCAGAGTAACATAAAGTCAAATCCACTGTGTTATTTCGGGAGGTGTATTCCCATGCACCGCTTCACACCCACATATGGGTATACGCTTCCTCATTTCGGCTGTATTTTGCTCTTCTCCTTATCCTCAGCCTCTACCACCACTATACCACCAGGGTGACCATGGTCCATGTTGCCAGTATTGCAAGTTCCTCCGTCCTAATTTTTGGCAGCTTTTGCTTGGAAGGCATAGGCAAAGACTATGGGAGACCCACTCCCCAATAATGGGAATAATGTTTTGAATATGCTGTACTGTATGGCTCTTGTTTGCCAGCATTGCAAGTTCCTCCGTCCTAATTTTTGGCAGCTTTTGCTTGGAAGGCATAGGCAAAGACTATGGGAGCCCCACTCCCCATTAATGGGAATAATGTTTTGAATATGCTGTACTGCATGGCTCTTGTAAGGGGCATTAAAATAGTCTTGTTAAGCTACTGTGACGTCCACCACTCTTCCAAGAGGCATTGATATTGTCTTTTTATTCCACTGTGACCTCCACGTCTCTTCCAAGGGGCTTTAAAACAGTCTTGTTAAGCTACTGTGACCTCCACCACTCTCCCAAGGGGCATTAAAAGTGTCTTGTTAAACCACTCTGACCTCCACGTCTCTTCCAAGGGGCATTAAAACCGTCTTGTTAAACCAATCTGAACTCCACGTCTCTTCCAAGGGGCATTAAAACCACCTTGTTAAGTTACTGCGACCTCCACCACTCTCCCAAGGGGCATTAAAAGCATCTTGTTAAACCACTCTGACCTCCACGTCTTTTCCAAGGGGCATTAAAACCATCTTGTTAAACCACTATGACCTCCACGTCTCTTCCAAGGGGCATTAAAACCGTCTTGTTAAGCTACTGTGACCTCCACCACTCTTCCAAGGGGCATTAAAACCGTCTTGTTAAACCACTCTGAACTCCACGTCTCTTCCAAGGGCCATTATAACCGTCTTGTTAAGCTACTGTGACCTCCACGTCTCTTCCAAGGGGCATTAAAACCGTCTTGTTAAGCTACTGTGATCTCCACCACTCTTCCAAGGGGCATTAAAACCATCTTGTTAAGCTACTGCGATCTCCACCACTGTTCCAAAGGGCATTAAAACCGTCTTGTTAAGCTACTGCAACCTCCACCACTCTTCCAAGGGGCATTGATATTGTCTTTTTATTCCACGTCTCTTCCAAGGGGCTTTAAAACCGTCTTGTTAAGCAACTGCGACCTCCACCACTCTTCCAAGGGGCATTGATATTGTCTTTTTATTCCACTGTGACCTCCACGTCTCTTCCAAGGGGCTTTAAAACCATCTTATTAAGCTACTGTGACCTCCACCACTCTTCAAAGGGGCATTAAAAGCATCTTGTTAAACCACTCTGAACTCCACAGCTCTTCCAAGGGGCATTGAAATGTTGTTTTTAATTAACTCTAACCTCCACGACTCTTCCAATGGACATTGCAATTCCTCCTAATTTTAGTCAGCTTTTGCTTTTCAATGCATAGGCGAACACTAAGGGAGACCCACTCCCCAATAATGGGTAAAAGGTATTTAGTACGCTGTAATCCACGTCTGCTTCAAGGGGCATTGCAGTTCCTCATAGTTTTTGGAAAGCCTTCCATTCACTGCTTAGGCCAACAGTGTACAGGAGACCCAGTTGCTATAAATGGAAAAAACGGTTTAGTTAAGGCCCTCTACCTCCATGTAACTTCCAAGGGGCACTGGAGTGCCTCGAAATTTTTGGTAGGCATTGCACTCACTGTATGCCCTATAACTGTGTAGCCGAACCGCTCCTTTTGGTACAGAAACATATCCTACAAGACATGTGTGGTTGACTGGCCTGATATTGATGTGAATGGTCCCTGTTCCTCCTGATCTTTCTCCTTTGCCACCACCTCATCCATCATTCATCACCTGAAGCTTTGTTTTAGCGGGAGTCATAGAACTGGGATAGTAGCAGGAAAACATCCAGCAATCCTCGGAGGAGGTAGGATATGCCAACCCTGACCACCTCAGGCCTAGCCGCTACTACAAACATGCGCTTGCATTCCAAGGAACAGAAAGCTAAGGAGATGGATGGCCTCATGATCATGAATAATTTACTCGTTGTGTAGGAGGCCGACCACTGCTGCTGTCTACCTTCTGAACTTTGTGTTGAAGCCTGATTGACCCAGGACCCGCAATCCTCTATGTCTGGAGGACGTGTTGCATCCCAGTGTCCAACTGTGTCCCGGCTTCCACAATATTAACCCAGTGTGACGGCGTCAGTCAGATGGACCATCCCTGGCCACATTCATATGTCCACGTGTTTGTGGTTAGGCTGTCCTTCAAATAGGGGCAGCTGGGGACCGTTTATGGACACCCGGCCGCCCCAAGGCGGCTGGGGACCGTGTGTGGGCACCCGGCCGTGGGGTGTCTGGGGATGCCAAGACATGGTGGAGGGTGTCTGCCTCCACCTGCCTATAAGGCCCAATTTTAAGTGCAAGCAAGCTAGCAGTATGGTATTGGGGAAGGTACAATTGAACACTGCCCTGGGACAAGGACTTGCACAGGGATAGTTGCAAGTCTGCATCTTCTGATGCGGCAAGGATCACTTCTGATGGGCACACTTTTAGGCAGTGACCTGGGTGTCAGAGATGCTTCCAGGGTTCTTCCCCATGATGTTCCCATGTCTTTTCAGCACTGTATGCATGTGTCACACAGCACATGGCCAGATAAGATTGTAAAATGTTAAAATGACATTTCCCGGTGAATGCATTTGTCACGGTTGAAAGCAATACAAAAGTGCAAAAACGCATAAAAAATGCTACTTGTGAACATAGCCCAAGGTGTGGAGGAGTATTTTTGTTTTTGGTTATTTATTTTACCTTATACACAAGTCTTTATCCCGGAAAGGAAGTTCCTTAACATATTTCACAGGAAAAGCGTTTCAGTTTCGTTTTTGAACGTTTTATTGTGAGCCCGTAAAAGTGGCTTAATACCTCTGACCACGTTGTTGACAGCAGTGACCTGGGGGTCAGAAATGCTTCCTGGGGCGATTCCCATGCTGTCCCCATGTCTTTTGAGCACTGTCACTATAGTTTTGGGCACTTTTTAGGCTTTCTACAGACTGCCGGGGGTGCCGCCGCAAAAATGGTCGAGCACTCCACTATCACGGTGAGCTCGGCCCGAGCTTCGAGCACCCGAGCATTTTAGTGCTCGCTCAACACTATTACCAACATATCTCAGGTAACAGAGTAACAAGGTCTCCCTAAATAGCACTCTTGTCAATTCTCCTTTCTTCAATAGGTACTCAAAAGAAAGACCTACATCGATTTTGTTGAATCGCGCGCGCTGTCCTAAAAAGTCCCCGGCCAATGGCCGGAGGACTTCCCCTATAAATGGCACCTCCTCCAATATGGAGGTGCCCGTGCAAGATTGTGGCTTTATGATTCTTACTTTGCTTCAGCCCCCAGGTCCTCTGCAAGTCAGTCCTGTCCGCCAGTCTGATCTTCAGTCCACTCCGCCAGCCTAACTACTCTCCAGCCCGACAGTCTGTCTACAGTCCAGTCTGCCAGTCTGTCTATGGGCTCTGCCCCCCTGCTTACCTGGAAGCACCTGCCTGTTACCTGCTGTGCCTGCCAGCCCGCTTACCTGGAAGCACCTGCCTGTTACCTGCCGTGCCTGCCAGCCCGCTTACCTGGAAGCACCTGCCTGTTACCTGCCGTGCCTGCTTACCTGGAAGCACCTGCCTGTTACCTGCCGTGCCTGCCTGCTTACCTGGAAGCACCAGCCAGCTACCTGTTGTGCCGCAAGTTTGCCTACCCGGAACACACGCCTGACTATCTGCCTGCTTGTCTACCCGGATCACCCGTCAGCCTGCCAGCCGAAGCTCATCTGTTGTACCGGTCAGTTCCTGCCTCCTGACCCGTGGGATTCACCTGCTCTTATACAAGGTCAGTCCCAGAGTGGCACCTGGTCCCTCTGCTCAGTTCCTCCCTGGTTCACGGAGTCGACTGAGCCGCCGTGCGACTTTGGTCGGACCGAGTTGATACTTAGTCACGCCCCACTGGCCCCTCCTTGCACCGCAGCACAGAGGTTCCCCCACCCGGATCCGTAACACCATCCAATGATTCCAGAACAACATTCAGAAAACATTAATTATTTTCCTGGGACTTTGGGTGTTATCAAAATAACTCTGCTCTGGGAATCTGTATGTAATATAAAAAAACTTTTTCAGAAAGTTAACACTAAAATTCTCCAATGTGTCTGGCCAGCAGAATCCTATGGCCCTTAATAATGATTAGGTACAGTGATGTACGGTCCTATATAATGGACACAGACTATTTCTTGAGCACTTTGGAAGACTTCACTTGGCAACCGGTTTTCCTTTTGGCTTCTATTGAAACTAAAAGTCTGTACACCAGGATTCCCCAGGACGGGGGTCTCCATGCGGTCCAAGACATTCTGATTAACTCAAATACAAATGAACAATTCATTGTATTTATGAGCGAAGCATTACATTTCATACTTACTGATAATGCTTTTAAATTCAATAATAAATGGCATCATCAGCAGTTCGGCACAGCGGTAGGATTCTTCGTCATATGTATTTACACCAATATTTTATGACCGTTTTTGAAAATAATTATATTTTAATCTAAAGTCATCCGTTCATCAGATTTATTTGTATTTTTTGCTGTTTTGTGGACAACATTTTTCTGATATGTTCTGGTACAGACTCACAATTTAACCAGTTTGTTAATGATTTAAATAATATTGAAAAAATGTATATGAAATTTACTAGCAAGTTTAGTGATATCAGAATAGAATTATTAGAGATTTCAGTCTCTATAATAAACAATGAAATCATTACTAAAAACTACAGAAAACTAGTCTTTCCGGCAATAAGAAAGTGCACATGCTCCACATGTAGAAAATCCAATCCATACAGTCACTTCTTGTGAATGCGATGTATATATAATATTATGGAGAATTTCATGGAACAGGACACATAATTAAAAGAAAGATTCACAAAAAGATGATACCCAAAAAATGAATCCCAGAAGCTCTGAATGGAGTAAGCTCCAATTGCCTTTTATATTCTAAAGATGAAGAAAGAAGAATAGAAAATCACTTTTGCTTTTCTGTTAAACACCGTCCCTTACCTGCGTCTATAAAATCAGTTATTTATAAAACTATTGGCATATAATTGAAAATTATCCAGATTATAAAGTAGTGGCCTGAAACGCAATTGCAATAAAAAAATACATTTTAGTGAGGAGCCGCTTTAGTGATAGGAAAACCACCTGGTTAGAAAAATCCGCACCAAACGGAAATTACAGATGGGGCAATTGCACAATATGTGATTATAATGAGAAAACGAACTACATCAGACTGTGAAACATAACGCATCAGGGTAATGAGTTTATTTCATGCCAATAAACATCATAGTCTATGTCCTGCTCTGTGAATGAGGAGCGTTTTATATAGGAAGAACAATACGTAACCTACAGGTCTAAACAAAAGGAACATTTTAAATCAATTAATACAGGAGCTTTTTCTCCTCATTTAATCGAACATATAAATAAAAAGCAAGAAGGGAAAATTAATATATTACAGTTTGCAGGTTTAGAAAAGGTCCCACCACCACTCGGGGGTGGTGACAGACATAAGATCCTATTAAGAAAAGAAGCATAATGGATCCTCCATACTAACACATTAGGACCTCTGGGGTTAAATGCTAAATTTGACATGAGAGTGTTCTTCTAATTCATATTTTGTCCACTTGACCTTCCTCTATCGAATGCAGCAGAATAAGTTTCTACCATGACACTTTGTAGCAGGGCGTATATAAGGCATACACTGATGTCATGATAGACTCGGGCCAGATGAAGCGTTAGTCACAGTGCGAAACGGCCGATACATTTTCATGTTGCCTGTGTGCACATCCCATCCACCGCTGCACAGAAATAAAGTATATGGGCATTTTACTTCCAGGGTGACTGACATGCTTTTATCTTTTCTTTGAAGATCCTGTATGTGGACTACACCTTTCAGAGTGTCCAGCACTGACCTTGTGGTCGTATATCCTGGGAGATCCATTATATACATGACATGGCTGCTCTTCCAGTGCAGCCAAGTGATCCATAGTGCTGGCCAATTTCTTTTTACTTTTTTCCTCGCAGTAATAATACAGTAACATTACATCCATAGAGAGATAAAGCCATGAAACTACGTCATCCTGTGGATATTGCAGGGTATTACATCACTGTGGACAAAACACCACAGTATAAAACCCACTGGAGAATGTAGAGATTTGTATACTCTTGTATGTAGATGAAATGTCAGTGTGGCCTCTACACAACACAGGGCTGTGGATAGCGGCAGTAGGAGGCAGAATGTGAAATATAAGGATTAGTTCCTATTTTCATTCATGTACATCACTGCAGATATACACCCATCAGCCATAACATGAACACCACCTGCCTAATATTTTGGGTACTTTGGAGACCTCAGTGATGTTTGCCGTGTAGCAGGGGACATTCTCCTAATGAAAGGGACCTCTGCCAGTAGGGAACATGGCTGACATGAAGGGAGATACTTGGTTTTAGATGAGTCCTGGTACATAATATCAGGTTGGTAAATTCACCTTAGTTTAGTGAACAGGACGGTGAGGGGAGGACACAGAAACATTCACCTCGTGGGCAATATGGGCCTGAAAACACCGGGATTTACTTGTCTTGACCTGTGTTGTGGTGTCATATACTGGAGCACAGAACTATTTCTCTTATACTTATTTATTTGGGAAGTCACTGTTCCTCTTCCTTCTGCAATCTTTACGTGTACCCTAATGTCACAATTGATTATTTCTGCTGCTATATTTAGGCGATTTGGTGTCCTCCTTACTATATTCTGTAACACTGCTGTGTTCCTCCATCTCCGATTGTTATTTTAATATGTCTTTGTGCATATGTTGTTTTTAATCAGATCATGTCCAGCAATTTTGTATATCTAATAAAGATACATTTATTTATTAAACTTTATATTTGTTGGTTCATCGGTTCTTGTTTTTTTTCTAGGTGCTCATAGTTTTTTGGACAGTTAGATGCAGAACATTTAGGACCCATCAGTAGAATCTTAAAAAAGGTATGTTACACTGCAAAACAAACCTTTTCTCATACTGGGTCATCTGATTATGTCAAACTTAGACCTTCAGCGGTTGATGACATCATCGCTTACGCTCTGACTGATGATGTCACAATGGCGATGATATCACAATACTATGGAATTGTAAAGTTAAGATTCCACTATCACTTTTCTTACTTTATCTTCAACTGTTGAAGAGTGAGGACGACTTTTGCGTACTTAGCAAATTCTTTTTCATTGATATTAACTTATCATGGGAAGAAAGAGGAAGTGTGGTGAGGAGAATAAGAGGAGCGCTAAAAAGAGATGCATGGAAGAGAGTTTTTCTCAGAGAGGAGAAACTTCTCAGGACATTATACAGGATGTACCTGTTGAGAAGACAGAAGATCCCTGTACAACATCTTTTGGGCATCCTCTACAGAAAAAGACCCTTAAAAAGGGGAAAAAAAGAGGGAACACATCTCCTGAAAAGGCAGATGAAACCCCAAATAAGAGAGGGAGAATGGTGGAATCTGAGAGTGGAAAGGATGATACCTCTGTAATAAGGTTTAGCGGGTCAGCTAAAACAAGGAGATCTCAAAAACATCATGAGAGTGGTGAAGATCTAAGTTGTAGAGAACAACTTAAGAGAAAGAGGACATCTGACACTGAGACCACTACAAAGAGAAGATGTGAGAATGACAAAGCCATCTACCAAGCTCCAGAAGGTAAAGTCTATAGTCATTAAGTCACAGACCACATCCATGCTTTATATAGTGTTAATTTATTTTACAAAATGTAACCTAATGACATAATCGTATCCCGTACATCTTACCATGTACATCAGAGCTCTCCACCTTCTATACTTGGGGCTCTCCGGCCGGAACATGGTGGTATCCAGCTTCATCATGTTCAAACTTCATGACTGGGTTAAAATAATTGTCAATTTATTGTAGCATTATATGCGAGTGCGACAGTAAAATTAATTGTTAGTTCATCTATCTGTTTTTCTTTCTAGGAGTAATTGGTGCTCAGACCACCAGCGTTTCAGACCCAGTGACTGCAAGTATTTCCCTGGAGAGTTTCACCTTTACCAGGAAGCTTGGAGAGGGCAGCTTTGGCAAGGTGATGCTGGCCACACATAAAACCAGCGGACACCAGCTGGCGATCAAGATGGTCAAGAAGAGGGAATTGGTGGAGAACGCTAGAGACACCATCCACTTAGAGAGAGAGGTCCTGGAAATCACTGGAGAGAGCAGATTCTTCACACACGCCTATGGCACCTTCCAGACAGTGGTAAGAGACTCCTTTCCTTCTAGAAATTCCCCCTTTCCCCCCATCATGTTTAGTTGCTTACATTAGAGTGCAAATCCAATCTTGGCCAGTGCAAATGAAAAGATCTGCTGTGTGCCCTTGCCGCCATTACTGATGACTATCATTAGTGGATTTTGATTGAGTCTTGAACTCGTACGCCTCCAGAGTTTGCAGATCATGGGGCCATTTTTTCCTGAACATACAGTATAGTTCCCTGAACCATGGTAAATGTTATCAGGATGGATAAAACCCACATTATTTACCATCATCTTCCCTCCTTTCACACAGGACTATGCATTTTATGCCATGGAATATCTGAGTGGTGGCGACTTGACTGCATTTATCAATTCCAGAGCCCCCCTGGATGTCTGCACGACCAGGTAAGATTACAGCAGCTCTGTGATATCTGTGGCCGCTGTCTCCCATCATAGTTATTAGTGGTTCTATAGAAGTATTAATGCTTATAGGAATTTTTTTCTTCCTTCTTAGGTTCCTTGCAGCAGAAATCTTGAGTGGACTAGAGTTTCTCCACAGCCGGGGGATTATTCACCGGTAATAAGTCATTTCTTTTTTATACATAGGAGAAGGTTTACTTTGTAAAATAGTGAAATGTGCCAGAACTAAGTAATCCGATCAATAGGTGGTGTAACGTCAGACAAAAGTCACTAAAGATGCTCCAAATTTACTGTGATGAAATTTGGTGTGTTTTCAGACAGTCTGGTATACGTCTTCACAAGACGGGATTAGTAACTCTGCCCCCCAGTGTTTAGTGAGTGGTCCTGTGCAGCCGCCCCCACAGCAACCCAAGCACTACAACTGATCCACGTCTGATTCACAGAACTATTTTTCTTTCTTTTTTCAGGGATTTAAAACCAGACAACATCCTTCTGGACAGCGATGGACACGCTAAGATCGCTGATTTCGGCCTTGCTGCAATGAATGTATTTGGCTCTCAGAAGATCAGTGACTTTGCCGGCACTCCCGGCTATATGGCTCCTGAGGTGACTATGTGACTACTGATATCTCTCATCTTATTATCCACCTGTGATCTTCACTTACTGTGGAGCTTGTGCAATCACAGACCCATCACCACAGCGGCCCTCATTTACTAACGCTGTCTAATTGATGGACTGTGTAAGGGCCCCCATACATATAAGACGTAAGTCAGCCGAACCTGCCAATATCAGAGGTTTCAGCAAACAGTCTAATGTGTATGAGGACCTCTCAAGTCTTCACCCGGGAGGAGAAAACCACAGCACATCGGTTTTCCAATGACCGATCTTTTGTTCTTCGGAGGAGTCTAGCAGCTTCTTTCTCATCGAGAACAAAGGAGCTCTCGCCCGAGCCGTGCATTCCTGTTTATGGGGGAGGTAGCTAACAACGATCTTTTGGCCAACATCTATCTAATGTATATGGGGGCTTAGGAGTGGAGGAACACTACCGGTAAACCTGGCCACGGTTGCTTTGTCTCCCAGGATGGAAAATATACTAACTTATCCTTTTAATCTGATTTTTCCACAGATGCATCATCAGCAGCCCTTTAGTTACACGGTCGACCTGTTCTCTTTTGGGATCACAGTCTTCCAAATGGCCACAGGATCTTACCCGTTCTATACTGGTCGGAATCGACTAAGGATTAAGCGTTCAGTGCAGCATGATAAACCTCGCTATCCGAACACCATGGATTCTAACATCAGGGACATCATAGAGAGAGTGAGTAATTAGACCCTTATATCTGGAGACATAGAACAGATAGGACTGTCATGAGTTGTGATAACACGCTGAACATTTCATCACCATTGTGTTGGGTATTTCAGCTTTATCCAATACAAGTGATTGGGACAAAGCTGCAGCCCCCAGCACAGCCCCTCCTATATGTACAGCGTTCTTATGTACAGCCTTATTCATACTATAAAGAGGCCGCCGCGCTCACCAAAATCTCTTCAAACAGCTAATCATCATGATCATTGGGCATCGGCCCCCATCTGATCTACTACAGACGGCCTATCCTGTCCTATCTTAACCTGTCCTATCGTATCCCATCCTGTCCTGTCTTATCCTGTCCTGTACTATCCTGTCCTGTCTTGTCCAGTCTTATCCTGTCCTATCCTATACTGTCCTGCCCTGCCCTATCCTATCCTGTCTTATCCTATAATGTACTTTCCTATCCTATGCTGTACTATCCTATCCTGTACTATTCTTTCCTATCCTGTACTGTACTATCCTGTCCTATCCTATCCTGTACTGTACTATCCTATCCTGTACTGTACTATCCTGTCCTATCCTATCCTGTACTGTACTATCCTGTCCTATCTTGTCCTATCCTGTCCTATCCTGTACTGTACTATCCTGTCCTATCTTGTCCTATCCTGTCCTATCCTGTACTATCTTGTCCTATCCTGTACTATCCTGTCCTATCCTATCCTACTTCTCTCTAGAAATAGTTGTTATAATAAGTTCATCTTTCTATAAGAAAATGAGAATACATTTGTGACACTGATGTTTTTCTGGGATTATTTATATTATTACTTGTGATATAATAATGGTTCTTATATATTTGCAGCTCTTGTGTAAATCACCAGAGAAGAGACAGGTTGCTTGCAGCAGTTTAAAAGGACATCAATTCTTCTCGCCCATAAACTGGGAGGAATTGGAGGCAGGAAGGTTACGTCCACCATTTACAATGACACCTGTAAGTACACAGCATTATTTTATTATAATGTCACCTCCTCGTTTGTGTAATGTGACAATATGTGTAAGAAATACTCAAATAATGAGTAATAATCATACACAGTGTAGGCCAGAATGTGTTTATCCTCCCCTGCTGGTAAACATGTGGAATTACAGCATGGGGCAGGATGGGCAGGCCTTTACATATTTCTCAAAAGTGTAATTATTGTCCCCAATTCTCCAGACGGCCAGTTAGTTAAAAACTTGGATCCATTAGGCTGCGTTCACACTGTGCATTTTCATGGTGAAAGCGCCATAATGCTCTTGCTATTTTTTGGGGAAAACCACAACAAAAGTATGCATTTTTGTCGATACTGCGGCAAAAGAAACCAATGTGGTTGTAACGTGTGAGCGCAGCCTAGTGGTGCAGTTGTAGCCGATGTGCATACCGCAGATTGCCAGGCACCACCAGTAGTTGACTTGTTCTCAAGCTAAAAGTACCGGTGGATGGTGGTGATTAGGGGTAATCTGCACATGGTTACCACGGCTCATCCACAATCTGTACAAGTGCCCTAAGGAGGGGACTAATATAATGAAATACCTAATGAATTAACCAGACTGATTTGTCTTTGTTCTATAGATCCCAGTGATGCAAATGAGCAAACAAATTGAATTGCAGCAAGTGATGTCCCGCACTGAAGCTCGGAAACCACCTATAACCCCGGAGGACCAGCGGCTGTTCTGTGGCTTCTCCTATATCAGCGACAGGTGGAAGAACATTCAAAGCCGCAGCAATAACAGCAATGGAAATGTAAAGCAGTTCCCTCCCCCCAATACCTGACTACTGGGTCAGGGAGGCGTGGACCTGGGTGTGGTCTGAAGAAACAGGCGGGGTCTGTTTGAATCCCACCCCTGAGCTTTACCATTGGTCTCTTGTCCAGAGTTCTTCCATCTACTCTGTTACATATCAGAGACCATGACCTCCTGCATTCTCTATTGCTGCCCCATACCTCATCTGGTGGCATGCTGCTTGGAGATGTAGGACCATCATACTACAGGACAGCACGGTGGCGCAGTGATTAGCGCTGTTGGCGAGCAGCACGGTGGTCCTGGGTGTAAATCTGGGACACCATCTGCACTGAGTTTGTATGTTCTCCCCGTGTCTGTGTGGGTTTCCTCCGGGTACTCCGGTTTCCTCCCACAACTCAAAACATACTGATAGGAGAAAAAAATAAAATTAATTAATTATTGAACATCATCATCATGTATCTCGTGTATTTCTGTATTTATTACCAGTAAGTGATATATAGAAAGGTGGTAACACTGGACATTCTGTCATGACTTTCATATCCTATTACTTATAATGTCTACAGTGACATAAAACATTAATTTCTCAATAAGTAAGTTTTGAGCCTCTAGTAGTCTGCACAGTTACAATGTAACACGTAAACTCACCGGCTCCTTCCTACAGCCTCCCTATACGTTGTTATTGCTTCCTCCTGAGAATGAGGTTGTGTTGTTACTAGAACTCCGGGTTTTCTGTTCCTACGTGTGTTATGGGAATCTTACTTAGCTGTATATGTACAGCGGGTGATGGTTGTGAGTGCATGGAGTGGGCTCAGGAGCTAAGACCGGGTCATACAAGGTGGGAGTGGGTTGGGTACACAGCTGACTCGTGCCTCTAACTGACTAAGGTTGTATTGTTACTAGAACTATGGGTTTATGGTTCTGAGTCAGGGGCGCATCTTCCTGCAGCCTCAAACTCTGATATTATCACTCACTTCCATCTCTCCATGAGGCCAAATAAAAATAATGATAAAAAGTGATCAAAAAGTCATATGTATTCCAAAATGGCACCAATAAAAACAACAGCTCATTTTACAAAAATACAAGCCCTCATACAGTTCTGTTTACAGAAAAATGAAAAAGCTAGGACTCTGACAATATGACGAGCCCCTAAAAAGCTAATACAAAGTAATTAAAAAATATACACTGTGCAAAAAAAAAAAAAACACTTAAACAACAGAATATAACTCCAAGTAAATCAAACTTCTGTGAAATCAAACTGTCCACTTAGGAAGCAACACTGATTGACAATCAATTTCACATGCTGTTGTGCAAATGGAATAGACAATAGATGGAAATTATTGGCAATTATCAAGACACCCTCAATAAAGGAGTGGTTCTGCAGGTAGGGACCACAGACCACATCTCAGCACCAATGCTTTCTGGCTGATGTTTTGGTCACTTTTGAATGCTGGTTGTGTTTTCACACTCGTAGTAGCATGAGACGGACTCTACAACCCACAGAAGAATTACCTTTGGAAGAATTACTTGCGTTATCAAATAAGAGAATCACAGTTATGGGAGCGGCCATCTTGGGTTTGGCGGCACGGCGCCCCCAGAGGCTGGTTGCTAGGCAGCGCCTCTGGTCAGCAGTGTAGTGACCCTAAGAGCTCATTTATCAAATGGTTGTAATAGAAAGGGGGACAATCTATATAAAGGGTCTCCTGTCTATATATACTGTGTGTAGAACCAGAGAGAAGGCTACAGAGTGACCACAGCATGTATCACCCATATCTGCGAATAAAGATCCACATTTACATCTCGTGGCTAAAAATGGAGCAAGTTAAGAGTTGAAGCAGCGCTCCAGTGGAAATAAGTGAAAAAGGCCGACATTATCCATCCAGATCAGATGGGGGAATAAAGTGCGCATCACTTATTTTCAGTGACGTGCTGCTTCCATTCTATTTTTTCCTAATTTGAAGGTTTTTGGCCGGTTGCTGATATTTTTTCCATATAGCTCTCTATATCTATAGCAAAAAAATGGCAGGCAGCTCTCCAAAAAAATATAGACTTTATTAGCCCGGTGTGGCGACGTTTCAGTTGCAGACAACCTTCATCACTGCTTGATCACTGCACCGCAACCGAAACGTCGCCACGCCGGGCTAATAAAGTCCATATTTTTTCAAAGACCTTTTGGAGCGCTGCCTGCAGTTTTTTTGCTATACTGTCTATACCTATGGATATCTGTTTGGGGGCCTTGCACCCGATATTTTGAAGATATGGTGATGTTCCAATTTTGACTCTCTCTATATCTATAGATTTATATATAGCGCAACTTTCTGTAACTGCACATGATGTTGAGCCCCTCTGTCTATATAACACACGAATGCTTATATACAGTATATATAGCACTCTCTCTTGCTATATATAAATATGTATGTGTACACAAATATGCCTGTGGAATACATAGTAGTATATATACAGTATAGACCAAAAGTTTGGACACACCTTCTCATTTAAAGATTGTTCTGTATTTTCATGAGTATGAAAATTGTACATTCACACTGAAGGCATCAAAACTATGAATTAACACATGTGGAATTATATACTTAACAAAAAAGTGTGAAACAACTGAAAATATGTCTTATACTCTAGGTTCTTCAAAGTAGCCACCTTTTGCTTTGATGACTGCTTTGCACACTCTTGGCATTCTCTTGATGAGCTTCAAGAGGTAGTCACTGGAAATGGTGCTGGACTAGCCAAGCATGTGTCAAGACCGAAACCCTGTTGAACATTTGTGGGGCATCCTCAAACAGAAGGTGGAGGAGTGCAAAGTCTCTAACATCCACCAGCTCCGTGATGTCATCATGGAGGAGTGGAAGAGGATTCCAGTGGCAACCTGTGAAGCTCTAGTGACCTGCATGCCCAAGAGAGTTAAGGCACTGCTTGAAAATAATGGTGGCCACGAATCATCTATTTAATTCTCTTCCTCTTGTCGGAACTAATCCTCACCTTTAGCTCTACTCAACTGGCACTTCTGTTTGATTTCTAATTTTTGATCTTCCTGTAATATCTTATTTCCAGATGTTGTTCCACCATTGTTGTATCTCTGATTTGTCTTTACTTTTTTGATTCATGATAAATAAATAATTTAAATCAAAACGAAAATAATGGTGGCCACACAAAGTTTTGACACTATGAGCACAATTTGGCCATTTTCAAGTAGGGATGTACTCACTTTTGTTGCCAGTGGCTTAGACATTAATGGCTGTGTGAGTTATTTAGAGGGCACACCAAATTTACAAGCTGTACACTGACTATTTTACATTGTATCAAAGTGTCATATCTTCAGTGTTGTCCCATGAAAATATATAATAAAATATTTACAAAAATGTGAGGGGTGTACTCACTTTTGTGATATACTGTATCCCCAAAGATCAACGGCTGTAAGCTATTCTAGTGCCTGATCTGCATTGTCTGGTGATGACTGCTATACATTGACTGGGACTACACACTGGAAATCTGGGAGATGAGACATGGGAGCCAGAATGGGAGATGAGACATGGGGGCAGAATGGGAGATGAGACAAGAAGGTCAGAATGGGAGCTCACACATGGGGGTCAGAATGGGAGCTAACACATGGGGGGGGGGGGGGACAGAATGGAAGCTGAGACATGGAAGCAGAATGGGAGATGACACATGGGGCAGAATGGGAGATGAGACAAGGGAGCCAGAATGGGAGATGAGACATGGAAGGAGAATGGGAGATGAGACATGGGGGGCAGAATGGGAGATGATACATGGGGGGCAGAATGGGAGATGATACATGGGGCAGAATGGAGAGGAGACACATGGGGGCTGGATGGAGCAAAAAAATGGGGGCAGAATGTAGAGGAGACATGGAGGCAGAATGAGAGCTGAGACATGGGGGGCAGAATGGGAGATGACACATGGGGCAAAATGGGAGATGAGACATGGGAGCAAGAATGGGAGATGAGACATGGGGGTCAGAATGGGAGCTCACACATGTGGGGGGGCAGAATGGAAGCTTAGACAGGGGGGAAGAATGGGAAATGACACATGGGGGCAGAATGGGAGATGAGACATGGGGGGCAGAATGGGAGATGATACATGGGGGGCAGAATGAGAGATGACACATGGCAGGCAGAATGGGAGATGAGACATGAGGGCAGAATGGGAGTCAATTTGGGGGGCAGAATGGGAGATGATACATGGGGCAGATTGAGAGCTGACACATGGGACAAAATGGAGAAGAAACACATGGGGGCTGGATGGAGCAAAAAAATGGGGGCAGAATGTAGAGGAGACGTGGAGGCAGAATGGGAGCTGACACATGGGGGGCAGAATGGGAGCTCACACATGGGGGGGCAGAATGGAAGATTAGACAGGGGGAAGAATAGGAGATGAGACATGGAAGCAGAATGGGAAATGACACATGGGGGCAGAATGGAAGATGAGACATGGGGGGCAGAATGGGAGATGATACATGGGGGGCAGAATGGGAGATAACACATGGGAGCCAGAGTGGGAGATGAAACATGGGGGCAGAATGGGAGATGAGACATGAAGGTCAGAATAGGAGCTGACACATGGGGTTCAGAATGGGAACTAACACATGGGGGGGGCAGAATGGAAGCTTAGACAGGGGGGGAGAATGGGAGCTGACACATGGGGGGGCAGAAAAGAAGCTTAGACAGGGGGGAAGAATGGGAGATGAGACATGGGGGCAGAATGGGAGATGACTCATGGAGGGTAGAATGGGAGATGATACATGGGGGGCAGAATGGGAGATGAGACATGGGGGGTAGAATGGGAGAGGATACATAGGGGGCAGAATGGGAGATGACACATGGTTGGCAGAATGGGAAATGAGACATGGTTGGCAGAATGGGAAATGAGACATGGGGGCAGAATGGGAGATGACACATGGGGCAGAATGGGAGCTGACACATGGGGCAAAATGGAGAGAAGACACATGGGGGCTGGATGGAGCAAAAAAATGGGGGCAGAATGTAGAGGAGACGTGGAGGCAGAATGGGAGCTGAGACATGAGGGCAGAATGGGAGATTAAACATGGGGGGCAGAATGGGAGCTGAAACATTGGGGGCAGAATGGGAGCTGAAACATTGGGGGCAGAATGGGAGCTGAAACATTGGGGGCAGAATGGGAGCTGAGACATGAGGGACAAAATGGAATCTGAGACATGGGGGCAGAATTAGAGTTAACACATGGGGGCAGAATGAGAGCTAACACAAGGGGGGCAGAATGGGAGATGACACATGGTTGCAGAATGGGAGCTGAGACATGGGGGGCAGAATGGAAGCTGAGACATGGGGGGCAGAATGGAAGCTGAGCAATGGGGGCAGAATGGAAGCTGAGCAATGGGGGCAGAATGGAAGCTGAGCATTGGGGGCAGAATGGAAGCTGAGCATTGGGGGCAGAATGGAAGCTGAGCATTGGGGGCAGAATGGAAGCTGAGACATGGGGGCAGAATGGGAGCTGAGAATTGGGTTCAGAATGGGAGCTGAGACATGGGGGCAGAATGGGAGAAGACACATAGGGGGCAGAATGGAAGCTGAGACATGGGGGCAGAATGGGAGATAAGACATGGGGGGCAGAATGGGAGCTGACATATGGGGGGCAGAATGGGAGCTGACACATGGGGGGCAGAATGGGAGCTGACATATGGGGGGGCAGAATGGGAGCTGACATATGGGGGGGCAGAATGGGAGCTGACATATGGGGGGGCAGAATGGGAGCTGACACATGGGGGGCAGAATGGGAGCTGACACATGGGGGGGCAGAATGGAAGCTGAGAAATGGGGGCAGAATGGAAGGTGAGAATTGGGTTCAAAATGGAAGCTGAGACATGGGGGGCAGAATGGGAGATGACACATGGGGGGCAGAATGGGAGATGACACATGGGGGGCAGAATGGGAGATGACACATGGGGGGCAGAATGGGAGATGACACATGGGGGACAGAATGGAATATGAGACAAGGGGGGGCAAAATGAGAGCTAACACATGGGGGTAGACAGAATGAGAGCTAACACATGGGGGCAGAATGAGAGCTAACACATGCACATGGGGGTCAGAATGGAAGCTGAGAAATGGAGGCAGAATGGAAGCTGAGACATGGGGGCAGAATGGTAAATGACACATGGGGGGCAGAATGGAAGCTGAGACACGGGGGGCAAAATGGGAGATGAGACATGGGGGGCAGAATTGGAGTTGATACATTGGGGGGCAGAATGGGAGCTGACACATTGGGGGGCAGAATGGGAGCTGAGAAATGGGGGGCAGAATGGGAGATGACACATTGTTGCAGAATGGGAGCTGAGACCTGGGGGCAGAATGGAAGCTGAGAATTGGGTTCAGAATGGAAGCTGAGACATGGGGGGCAAAATGGGAGATGAGACATGGGGGGCAAAATGGGAGATGAGACATGGGGGGCAGAATGGGAGCTGACACATGCGGGGCAGAATGGGAGCTGACACATGCGGGGCAGAATGCGAGCTAACACATGGGGGCCAGAATGGAGAAATATGCAGGGAGAATGAAGTCACATGGGGCCAGGATGGGAGAACATATCAGGGCAAGATGAAGACATATGGGGTCCAGAATGGAGTACATATGGAAGCAGGATGTGGGACATTATTACTGTAGGGGCTAATAAAAGGATATTATTACAAGTGTGATGTATTTTATTTTTGAGAATGCTGTTTTCAGTGGGGAGGGGTCCCAGTTCCTGTGCAGGGTGGCACCATGTCGCTTTTTTTCTTCATTAGGTGTAGTGTAGAAGTTGGTGAAAAATTAGGGAATGTGCTCTGGAAACTGCTCTAGATAACTATGTGTTATTTTCTGCAGAGACGAGTCCTTGCTGGAAGAAGTGATGGCAGTCTGTGCTGGATGAAGAGGAAAAGCGAAGATGAAGGACTTCAACTAGAGACGTTACCGGTGAGTCAGTGTGTTACCTGTACATTTACACTATGCATTACATACTATACACAGAGCTCCTATATACTGTACTTAAAAAGAGTTTTAGGTAAAAATAAGAAATGTTTAATAGGTTAGAGTAGAGTAGGGCCCGGCCAGAAGAATCTCCTTGTCATGGTGGCAGCTTAAAAAAATCTTTTGGCCAAAACAAAAGCTGCTGGCTATGTAGGTGATCTGGTATTCGATGGAACTGTTAATATGTGATTGGTGAGGACGTGGTGCAGAAAGTGGAGTTTTTCCAAGAGTGAGCGGTGGCACTGTGGAAGGTTCGAGGGGTGGAGCTGGTGTGGAGCCTGGGGTGAAGTCTCAGGGGGGCCCAAAAACTTTGGCTGTATGGGGCCCTAAAATTCCTGGAGGCAGCCCTGCAATGTATTCAGGCAGGTCACATTCTCCTGGCATTCACCAAACCTAGAGCCATCCATCAGATGCAGGGCTGCCACCAGTAATTTGGGGGCCCCATACTGACAAAATTTTTGGGCCCCCTTGAAACTCCAGCCAGGCTCCATCCAAGCTCCACCTCCACCCCAGCTCTGTCTCCATCCCTCAAACGTTCCACAGTCCCACCGCCCACTCCTGGAAAAACTCTACTTTATGCACCACATCTTCACCAATCACACATTAACATTTCCCATTGAACAGCAGATCACATATATAGCCAGCAGCTTTTGTTTTTGCCAAAAGATATTTTAAGTCACCACCACGACAAGGAGACTCTTCTGGCCGGGCCATATTCTACGCTAACCTATTAAAAATTTCTTATAATATCCAATATTCTTTTTAGGTATATTTTTATTTATGGGAATGTGTTACATATATTTTTTAAAATGACCAATAATACCACGTATAAGGGACAAATACCATCACACCATGACCAGATCACATAATACCATCACATAGTGACCGAATAATACCACATACAAAGGACAAATACCACCACACTATGACCAGATCACATATTACCACCACATAGTGACCGAATACTACAATACTGATTATTAATAAAAAAAAGAAAACTAATATTACCATAAGTACCATTATACACAGGAGCTCTGTACAACGTACACAGTGTATAGTGTAAATGTACAGATAACACATTGACTCACCGATGACATTTCTAGTTGAAGTCTTTCATCTTTGCTTTTCCTCTTCATCCAGCGCAGACTGCCATCACTTCTTCCAGCCAGGACTCGTCTCTGCATAAGATAACACAGTTATCAAGAACAGTTTCCAGAGCACATTCCCCAATTTTTCCCCAGCATCTACACTGCACAAGATAAAGAAAATAAAGCAACCTAGTGTCGCCTTGCACAGTAACAGGACCCCCCTCACAAGGTCTCCATCCTGCCCCCCATGTCTCCATTTCCCCACCTTGTCTCCATTTTGCCCCCCATGTCTCAAGCTTGCCCCCATCATCCCCCATGTCGCCATCCCACTCCCTATGTCTCCATTTTGCCGCCATTCTGCCCCCCATGTCTCTATCCTGGCCCCCATGTCTCCATCATGCCTCCATTCTGCCCCCAATGTCTCCATTCTGTCCCTAATTTCTCCATCAAGCCCCGCCCCCTACACCCCATGTACAGAGAACAGAGGGCCCCCCCGGTTCGCTAATCATGTCGGCAGCACTGCCGATATGATTAGTGATGGGCCCTCTGGAGAGCGATCTCCCTGCTCTGCCTGCTGCCGCAGTGGCCTTCTGCCTCCTGTGCGCAGCGCGACACTGCCGGAGCGTGCGCAGGAGGTCAGTCTCAGGGTGATGACGTCATCGCCCTCAGACTGCTTCCTGTGCGCGCTGACGGACCCGGCGTCGCTCTAGGCAGCGGCTGCAGGCCTGCCGCTCATCTCGACGCGTGAGTATGAAAAGCAGGGGCCGGGACGGGGGGAGGGATCGGTGGGAGTGACTGGGAGGACCCCTGGCCGAGGCTGGCAGTAAATACTACTGGGCAGTGGGCATGATTATCATCATGCCCATTGCCTAGCATGTCTTGCTTCCAGCCTCTGGTTACTGGTACTATGCCTAGCAGCATGTACTACCACCAGGGGCTGGCAGGACATGCTGGGTGGGCATGATGGAGGCTGGCAGGACATACTAGGCATGAATCATGCCTGCCTAGTGTGTCTTGCCAGCCTCTGTGGTGCTATAATGCCCACCCGGCATGTCCTGCCAGCCACTGGTGGTGTGGTAGTCAGGGCTGGCGTCAGCTCCCGGGCAAGTGCCGGGGCCCTGAGCAGGCGGGAGGCCCACTTGCCGTCGGGCTCCCCGCCAGGCTATGGGCAGAGGAGAGCAGAGCCAGCGCCCGCCCTTCTCCCCTGCTTGCTCAGGGCCCCGGCAGC
Source organism: Phyllobates terribilis (assembly GCF_046119375.1). Classification (NCBI taxonomy): domain Eukaryota; kingdom Metazoa; phylum Chordata; class Amphibia; order Anura; family Dendrobatidae; genus Phyllobates; species Phyllobates terribilis. The sequence continues at coordinate 3,289,723 of NW_027362951.1, read as the reverse complement.
CGGTTACTTACCTCTCCCCGTGCCTTCGCAGATCCGCTGTCTTCCTGGTCTGCGCTCCCTGTGACGTCTCAGGTCAGAGGGTGCGGTGACGACTTTCCACCGCGTCCTCCCCTGAGCCATCACAGGCAGCGCAGAGCGGGAAGACGCCGGCAACGCAGGAGTATAGACCTGAGCAGCGGCAGCAGGTGAGGAGGAGGGAGGTGAATATTTGATTTTTATTTTTTTTTATGTATGGAGGCATGGGGCATTATATGGGCGGGGGTGACAGCCTGCATGGGGCATTATATTGGGGGCGGGTGACATCCTGCATGGGGCTTTATATGGGGGGGTAACAGCGTGCATGGGGCATAATATGGGGGGGTAACAGCCTGCATGTGGCATTATATGGGGGGGAGGACATCCTGCATGGGGCATTATATGGGGGGAGGACATCCTGCATGGGGCATTATATGGTGGGGTGACAGCCTGCATGGGGCATTATATTGGGGGGGGGGTGACAGCATGCATGGGGCATTATATGGGGGGGTGACATCCTGCATGGGGCATTATATGGGGGGAAGGGACATCCTACATGAGGCATTATAAGGGGGGTGACATCCTGCATGGGGCTTATATGGCGGGGTGACATCCTGCATGGGGCATTATATGGGGGATGGCATCCTGCATGGGGCATTATATGGGGGGGGGGGGGGAGTGATATCCTGCATGGGGCATTATATGTGGGGGAGTGACATCTTTCATGGTGCATTATATGATGAGTGACATTCTGCATGGGGCATTATATGGAGGGGAAGGGACATCCTACATGGGTCATTATAGGGGGGGGGGAGTTACATCCTGCATAGGGCATTATATGGGGGGGGGGAGTGACATCCTGCATGGGGCATTATATGGGGGAGAAGTGGCATCCTGCAAGAGGCATTATATGGGGGGTGACATCCTGCAAGGGGCATTATATGGGGGGTGACATCCTGCATGGGACATTATATGGGGGGGGTACAGCCTGCATGGGGCATTATAAGGGGGGGACGGGACAGCCTGCATAGGGCATTATGTGGGGGGAACAGCTTGCATGGAGCTTTATATGGGGGCCAGTATCCTGTATGGAGCCTTATATGGGGGCCAGTATCCTATATGGAGCATTTTATGGGGGCTAGTATACTGTGTGGAGCGTTATATGGGGCCATTATCCTGAATGGAGCGTTATATGGGGGCCAGTATCCTGTATGGAGCATTTTTGGGGGGCCAGTATCCTGTATGGAGCGTTATATGAGGACCAGTATCCTGTATGGAGGATTTTTTGGGGGGCCAGTATCCTGTATGGAGCGTTATATGGGGGCCAATATCCTGTATGGAGCATTTTTTGGGGGCCAGTACACTGTGTGGAGCGATTCGCCGGTTTCTGAGCTATTGTAGAATTTAAAATGGATATCACTCATATAATATAAGAAGTGAAATCTTTGCATTGTACTATAGTTTTATCTCTCTGCAGTATCTGTGCATCATGAATCGTGGTATGTGTTGAAGGGGCCCACTGAGACTCTTTCGCCCGGGGCCCAGAAAAACCTGGATCCGGCCCTTTGTGGTACTATCATGCTAGTACTACTACCACCAGTGGCTGGCTGGCAGGACATGCTGGTGGGCATGATAGTACCACAGAGGCTTGCAGGACATACTAGGCATGAATCATGCTTAGTATGTCCTGCCAGCCTCTGTGTACTATCATGCCCAGCATGTCCTGTCCTGCCAGCCACTGGTGGTACCATCATGCATGCCCCTTGCCCAGCCACTGGTGGTGTGGTACTATCATGCTAGTACTAACACCAGTGGCTGGCTGGCAGGACATGCCATGTGAGCTTGAATGCTAGTACCACAGAGTCTGGCAGTACATACTGGGCAATGGGCATGCTAGTACCACCAGTAGACTGACTAGGCGGTCTCCAGGGCTCCGTCTCCCCTTCTCGCTGCTGTTAGGCTGGGTTAACATTGCGTTTATGCTGTGCTTTACAACGGATCCGTTGTAAATCAGCGCAAACGCAATGTACCGTAGACTTGCATTGCAAAAATAGGCATGCATTTGAAAGTGTGCATTATTTGCAACGCGCAGGAAAACATGGTCGGCGGCTGGAGGCCAGCTGAGCACTTCTCTGACAACAGTGCTCCAGTGTCATTCTGTGCCTGCTCATCTCTGTCAGCAGGCATATTTGTCTGATGGAAAAGATGTAGCAGAGCTGGAGACAGAAGATCCGTGGATTACGTCAGGGCGAGGATTTTGTTATTTATTAAAGATGGAGTCCCTACATGTGTTTTGTGTTTTATTTTTATTAAAAAAAAAATTCTGTGTTGTGGTTTTTTTTTCTGTTTACTAGAAATTCATGGTGGCCATGTCTAGTTTGGCGTGACGCCATGAATTTCAGGCTTAGTGCCAGCTGATAATACAAAGCTGGTACTGACCCCATTATTACCCAGCGTGCCACCCCCACCAGGGCCGTTGGAAGAGCCGGATAAAGTGCCTGGAAATGGCGCTACGATGTATGCGCCAATTACAGGGGTGGCTGCGGGCTGCCGTTTTCAGCGTGGGGGGCCCAGAATGCTTGGGCCTTACCATGCTGAGAATCCCACACCCCAGCTGCCTGGTTTTTACCAGGCTGGCGATCAAAATATGGCGGGAGCCCACGCATTTTTTTTTTAATTATTTTTTTTAAATAATTTAAAAAAAACATTGGGCTTTCCTGACTTTTGATCGCCAGGCAGCTAGAAGTGGCAGCCTGTAGCTGTCTGCTTTATCTGCGCTGAGAATCAAAAATTCTGCGGAGCGCTATGTCATTTTTGTTTTATTATTTATTTATTTTCACACTTCTATATGTGTGACAGGCCCAACAGCTAATCACAGACGCTGACACAGAGAATGGGCGTCTGTGATTGGCTGCTTGAGTAACCTGAAAGCAGCCCATACATAGTACCATACTAGAATGTATGGGCTGATTGTACATTACTCGAACAGCCAATCACAGACACCCTTCCTCTTTGACAGCATCTGTGATTGGCTGTTGGGTCTGTGACATATAGAAGTGTGAAAAGAAATCCTTTTTAAAAACATGATGTAGCACTCTGCAGAATTTTTGATTCTCACCGCAGGTAAAGCGGACAGCTACGGCCTGCCACTCCCAGCTGCCTGGCTTTACCTTGGCTGGCGATCAAAAGACAGAGAAGCCGAATATTTGTTTTAAACTTATTTCAAATATTTTTTTTTAGAAAAAGGTGTGTGCTCCTGCCATATGTTGATCGCCAGCCAGATAAAACAAGGCAGCTGGGGGCTGGGATTCTCAGCATGGTAAGGCCCAAGTGTTCTTGGCCCCCCACGCTGAAAATCTCAGCCTGCAGCCACCCTTGAAAATTTCCAGGCACTTTAGCTGGCTCTTCTAGCGGCCCTGGTGGTGAGTACCCTGGGTAATAATAGGGTTAGTACCAGGCCAGCTTTGTATTATCAGCTGATACTAAGCCCGAAATTCATGTTGTCACGCCAAATTAGACATGGCCACCATGAATTTCTAGTAAACAGAAAAAAAACACAGAATTTTTTTTTTATTAAAAATAAAACACAAAACACATTTAGGCTACGTTCATACGCGGCGCAAAAAATCGCTACTGCATGCCGACGTTGCGCTTTTCTCAGCGCGCTTTTCACAAGGCCATGTTAACATGTAGCCTATGGGGAAATCGTGCCGAAAAAAACGCCAAGAATTGGCATGTCAATTCTTTTTGCACGGCCGCTTTTGCAGTGAAAGCGCCCGCGCAAAAATACGTGGCAAAACGCGGCGTCTGAACGCTTTTCAGTAAAAGCCATAGCTTTTGCTGGAAGCCGTTTCCAGCTTTCTTTGGCACTGCTTTTACGCGAGCGCTCTAAAGCGCCGCATAAAAGCAGGAATATGCGGCTATTACTCCGCGTGGGAACGTAGCCTAAGGGACTCTATCTTTAATATAAAAAAAAAATCCTCGCTCTGACGTAATCCATGGGTCTTCTGTCTTCAGCTCTGCCACATCTTTGCCATCAGACAAATATGTCTGCTGACAGATGAGCAGGCACAGAATGACACTGGAGCACTGTTACTGTGTAGTGCGGCACTATGTTGCTTTTTTGTCATTTCATGCAGTGTAGAAATCTTGGGAAAAGTGTGGATTGTGATCTGGAAGTGATCAGTTATAGCTAACTATGTTATTTTCTGCATAGATAAGTCCTGCATAGAAGATGTGATATATCTGTCTGCAGATGAAGAACTTCACCTAGAGACATCACTGGTGAGTATGTGTATTACCTATACACACACACTGACACTATATACAGAGCTTCTGTGTATAATGTCACTGGTGATGACTGTATAACCTGTACACTATATACAGAGCTCCTGTGTATAATGTCACTGGTGATCACTGTATAACCTGTACACTGACCCAATATACAGAGCTTTTTTACATTTTTATTATTTTAGCATTATTTGTCACTATGTGGTATCATTATGTGCTTTGGTCATGACATGACGATATTTGTCCCTTGTATGTGGCATTATTCAGTCACTATGTGGTGGTAATATGTGGTCTCATGGTGTGTCAGTATTTATACCTTGTATCTGGTAGCATTTGATCACTATATGGTGGTATTATGTGCTTTGGTCATGGTGTGGCGGTATTTGTGCCTTGTATGTGGCATTATTTGGGCACTATGTGGTGGTAATATGTGATCTGGTCACGGTGTGGTGGTATTTCTGCCTTCTATCTGGTAATATTGATCTTGGTAGAGTGGATTGTGGTTGGTCATTTGTTTTACCTGATATCAATAAGGGGAAACCTCTTTATTTCCAATAGATATTAAATACTTGGATGTTTAACTCCTCCCTGCCCTGTGACTATTACACAGCAGCAGAGATGCAGTTACAGAGGTTCACCAGAGAAAGCAAGTTAGCATTTGGTGAGATTTTCACCTCTGAAGTTGACGCGCCCCCTGGGTCGCGTGGGGAACCCGGAACTGGGCCTTTCGTGGGGCGCTGGGGGTTGTAGTCACCGTGGCGGTGACCCGGTCCCGTGGCTCAGGGTGGTCAAACCAGTGGCAGTCTATTTGTAAGGTTTTAGGTTAATTGTCCGACTACGCCACCCGTGGATTGCGGTCAGGGTATACCGCCGCTGCGAGGCAGACCGCTGAGGCTGGTGTTGTATGCACAGCAGAGAATGGGATGACTCCCCACGGGAGGAGTATAGCCTCAGGGCAATGAGTGTGGATGATAGGAGTGATGGTGCACGAGCGTAACAGGAACGACTCAGAGTCTTTGCAGTGCAGTTCAGGGTCTTTACTGATGATAATAAGGCAGACCCTCCCGGGAGTACTGGCTAGCATAAGAGGCCTGGTCAGTCTGTGAGCAAGCAGGAGCTCCCGTGGCCAGGTGGAGTTGTAGGCCTCCCCGTCTGTCTGCACTCTTCCTGGCTACCTTGCTATAAGCGGGTGATAATAGCCCACGTCCCTGAGTGTACCCTTTAGTGCTCACCCGTATGGCTGGTGACTTGGGGCCTTCAGTTAGCCTCCGCTCCTCGATGGCGGTGCTGGTCCCTTGCTTGTGACTGAGCCTCCGGGCTTCTATGGCCAGAGGACCTGGAATCCCCTGCCGGCTGGGTTCTGCTGTTGGACTTAGAGATCCTTACAGCCTCGGACTCCGGTGTCCGGTACTTAGATTCTTCTGCCAGGGCGAGCTCTGCTCAGCTCCAGCCCCTGGTCTTCAGCTCCTGCTCCTACAGAGCTCCTTGCTGTTACTTTCCCTGTGTCTGCTTGTTCTCCCTAACCCCGCCCCAGACCCAGTTTATAAGGGCAGATTTTCCCCTCCCAGGACTGGGCCGGAGGTGTTGCATGTTTAAGGGCTCCTGACCAGGAAACCTCCCACTTGCTCTCAGACGTAATATTTCTATTACTGTGGTAACCAGACCCCTGGGGTGCCACATATTTATAAGACAAAACCAGGAGTGGGTGAGAAATGCATAAAACATTACCTCTGATTGCTCCACTCCTGGTTTTTTGTCTTATAAATACAGAGGTAAAAATGTCACCAAATACTCAAAGTGCCACAATCTTCTGACAGTGCGGATTCCACCAATAAATAAGTGATCACCTTCCCAACCTGTGCATCGCTGATAACTTGTTTTCACCAATAATAACCCTTTAATGCAAACTACAGTAATTGTACATCGCAGTTCTTGTGAGCGCACAGTGATGTGCAGGAGCCGACAATATAATGGGTATAACGGCTAACAGGTATTTGCAAATAGCTGAAAGGTGGGTGGGCCCGGGTGGGCCCCTGGAGTCAATGTGGGCCCCAGACACCCCAGTCCGGCGCTGTATGTACAGTAGTATTCAAAATAATAGCAGTCCAATATGACTAACCAGATTGATCACTGTTTTTGGTATAAATTATATTAAACATTAACAGCAAAATTCAAGGGGAGGCAATATGTGTGGGTTGCCCCTCCTGCCAAGTCCATAATTCGAAAATCATACAGTTAGGTCCATATATATTTGGACAGAGACAATATTTTTCTAATTTTGGTTCTAGATATTACCACAATGAATTTTAAACAAAACAATTCAGATGCAGTTGAAGTTCAGACTTTCAGCTTTCATTTGAGGGTATCCACATTAAAATTGGATGAAGGGTTTAGGAGTTTCAGCTCCTTAACATGTGCCACCCTGTTTTTAAAGGGACCAAAAGTAATTGGACAGATTAAATATTTGTAAATAAAATGTTCATTTCTAGTACTTGGTTGAAAACCCTTTGTTGGCAATGACTGCCTGAAGTCTTGAACTCATGGACATCACCAGACGCTGTGTTTCCTCCTTTTTGATGCTCTGCCTGGCCTTCACTGCGGTGGTTTTCAGTTGCTGTTTGTTTGTGGGCCTTTCTGTCTGAAGTTTAGTCTTTAACAAGTGAAATGCATGCTTAATTGGGTTGAGATCAGGTGACTGACTTGGCCATTCAAGAATATTCCACTTCTTTGCTTTAATAAACTCCTGGGTTGCTTTGGCTTTATGTTTTGGATCATTGTCCATCTGTAGTATGAAACGACGAACAATCAGTTTGGCTGCATTTGGGTGGATCTGAGCACACAGTATGGCTCTGAATACATCACAATTCATTCGTCTGCTTCTGTCCTGTGTCACATCATCAATAAACACTAGTGACCCAGTGCCACTGGCAGCCATGCATGCCCAAGCCATCACACTGCCTCCGCCGTGTTTTACAGATGATGTGGTATGCTTTGGATCATGAGCTGTAGAGGTTGATCTTGGTTTCATCTGTCCAAAGAATGTTCTTCCAGAACTGTGCTGGCTTTTTTAGATGTTTTTTTTAGCAAAGTCCAGTCTAGCCTTTTTATCCTTGATTCTTATGAGTGGCTTGCACCGTGCAGTGAACCCTCTGTATTTACTTTCATGCAGTCTTCTCTTTATGCTAGATTTGAATATTGATATGCCTACCTCCTGGAGAGTGTTGTTCACTTGGTTGGCTGTTGTGAAGGGGTTTCTCTTCACCATGGAGACTATTCTGTTATCATCCACCACTGTTGTCTTCCGTGGGCGCCCAGGTCTTTTTGCATTGATGAGTTCACCAGTGCTTTCTTTCTTTCTCAGGATGTACCAAACTGTAGATTTTGCCACTCCTAATATTGTAGCAATTTCTCGGATGGGTTTTCTCTGTTTTTGTAGCTTAAGGATGGCTTGTTTCACCTGCATGGAGAGCTCTTTTGACCGCATGTTTACTTCACATCAAAACCTTCCAAATGCAAGCACCACAGCTCAAATCAACTCCAAGCCTTTTATCTGCTTAATTGAGAATGACATAACGAAGGGATTGCTCACACCTGTCCATGAAATAGCCTTGGAGTCAATTGTCCAATTACTTTTGGTCTCTTTAAAAACAGGGTGGCACATGTTAAGGAGCTGAAACTCCTAAACCCTTCATCCAATTTTAATGTGGATACCCTCAAATGAAAGCTGAAAGTCTGAACTTCAACTGGATCTGATTTTTTTTTTTTAAATTCATTGTGGTAATGTCTAGAACCAAAATTAGAAAAATGTTGTCTCTGTCCCAATATATATGGACCTACAGTAACTGTATATACCAACTATAGGGATTTAAAACTTAACTTTTACTATCAAGAATAAAAGATTTGGCAATCCTCTATACAAAATTGACAATACACATAACAAATATGTTAAAAAGTAGAAAATGTGCCCATGTCCCTGTATAGGATCATACTCTGACAATAGTCAAAAAAGTGGCAACAAGGCATCAGTGAATACCTATATAAATATATAACTTGTTACAACAAAACCAGACAATAAAGTCCAGAAATTGTATACAGTAGGGCCAATGGATATAAGGAAAGATCTCACCAAATTCGCTGGTCTCCAAATTCCTCCAACAGGTCCTCATCCATAAAGGCCCAAATCATGGAGTCCAAGGGGTTGATTATCCCTTTCAGTCCCTATAATCTTGACTGACCCTCAAACGTATTCTGCACTCCAGTGCACCGGAAGTGACGTGCATACGTGTCGCTAATGGTGCGCCCCATCTACTTGGCACGCAGGGTGCGTTCCAGCGTACCGGAAGTGACGTGCCGGCGTACCAGAAACGAAGTTTGCGGCTCCCCCGGAAATATAGTAGGGAAACTGTGGAGCGCATACAGCATAGTTTGCGGCTCCCCCGGAAATCCTGTGGAGCGCATACAGCGTTCCATAATAGCATAGTGGCGCATACATCCCGGAACCAACCGGCGGTCCACAAACATGAGATATAATATTAAATCTGGTTATAGGGGCGTGCCCTCTGTTTATTGCAGGGTCACAGATATGGGTGGTTTTGTAATCCTATTTGCCCAAATAAGGCGAGAATGTCTTGGATAGGTCCACTTGATTAGTTTATTTTTGAATCTACCAATTACGACACATCTACATAACTAAGGGGTGGGGCACCACTCTCCAGGTGTCCACACTCCCTGATTTAGACATGCTATAAATTGCTGGCAGCCTCTATGGAATCTGCCATTGCCTAAAATTACAACCCAGATAGAGGGTTCCCAGCCCAGTTCCCAGCCCTGTATTCTACAGTTTTTTGTGCCAATCCCCTGATGACTCAAGATTTTTGAAGAAACGCGTCGGGAGGCGCATAGGGTCAGTTCAGGGCTGTCCAGGTTTTCAGGGTCACCTCTTGACTGCCCTTGTAAGGGCGGGAGTCTTGGGGTTTGAGGGTCAGTCAAGATTATGGGGACTGACAGGGATAATCAACCCCTTGGACTCCATGATTTGGGCGTTTATGGATGAGGACCTGTTGGAGGAATTTGGAGACCAGCGAATTTGGTGAGATCTTTCCTTATATCCATTGGCCCTACTGTATACAATTTCTGGACTTTATTGTCTGGTTTTGTTGTAACATGTTATATATTTATATAGGTATTCACTGATGCCTTGTTGCCACCTTTTTGACTATTGTCAGAGTATGATCCTAAACAGGGACATGGACATATTTTTTAGTTTTTAACATATTTGTTATGTGTATTGTCAATTTTGTATTGAGGATTGCCAAATCTTTTATTCTTAATAGTAAAAGTTAAGTTTTAAATCCACTATAGTTGCTATATATGATTTATAAATTATATTACCACATGTCAAACAATTTACCAGTTGGTGCAGTAGATTCTAAGAAAACCAACAGACTCCGCATTCATGATCTGCATGTTTTTGAGTCTGTGTATTTGAATAATTAATTGTTAGGGGGTGTGTTCAAAATAATAGCAGTGTGGAGTTCAATAGTGAGGTCAATCATTCTGGGAAGACACAGGTATGAATCAGGTGGCCCTTATTTAAGGATGAAGCCAGCACATGTTGTACATGCATTTCTCCTTGAAAGCCTGAGAAATATGGGTCATTCGAGACATTGTTCAGAAGAACAGCGTACTTTGATTAAAAAGTTGTTTGGAAAGGGTAAAACTTATATAGAAGTGCAGACTATGATAGGCTGTTCAGCTAAAATGATCTCCAATGCTTTAAAATGGAAAGCAAAACCAGAGAGACGTGGAAAAAAAACAGAAGACTACCATTCGAATGGATCGAAGAATATCCAGAATGGAAAAGGTTCAGCCTATGATCAGCTCCAGGATGATCAAAGACCGTCTCAAGTTACCTGTGAGTACTGTCACAGTTAGAAGATGCCTGTGTGAAGCTAATCTCTTAGCAAGAAGTCCCCGCAAAGTCCCACTGTTAAAAAAAGACATGTACTGAAGCGGATACAATTTGTCAAAGAACACATCAACTAGCCTAAAAAGAAGTGGAGAAACATTTTGTGGACTGATGAAAGTAAAATTGTTCTTTTTGGGTCCAAGGGGCTCAGACAGTTCGTCAGACGACCCCTAAACTCTGCATTCAAGCCACATTACACTCTGAAGACAGTGAAGCATGGTGGAGCAAGCATCATGATATGGGCACGTTTCTCTTACTATGGTGCCGGACCTATTTACCGCATACCAGGGATTATGGACCAGTTTGCATATATTAAAATACTTGAAGAGGTCATATTGCCTTACGCTGAAGAGGATATGCCCTTGAAATGGGTGTTTCAACAAGACAACGACCCTAAACACACCAGTAAACGATCAAAATCTTGGTTCCAGTCCAACAAAATAGAGGTTATGGAGTGACCAGCCCAATCCCCGGTGTTACGGATCCGGGTGGTGAAACCTCTGTGCTGCGGTGCAAGGGGGGACCAGAGAGGCGTAACTAGGTATCAACTCGGACCGACCAAGGTCGTACGGCGGTTCAATCGACTCCGTGACCAGGGAAGGACCGAGCAGAGGGACCAGGTGCTACTCTGGGTACCAACCTTGTATGAGAGCAGGTGACTCCCACGGGTCAGAAGGCAGGGACCGACCGGTACAGCAGATGAGCACGGCAGGCAGGCTGACGGGTGATCCGGGCAGACGGACAGGCAGGCGTGACAAGTAACAAGCAGGAGCCTCCAGGTAGGCTGACAGGCACGGCAGGTAACAAGCAGGAGCCTCCAGGTAGGCTGACAGGTGGGCACTGGCATGCACGGCTGGCATGCAGACAGGTAGGCACGGCAGGTAAAAGGCAGATGCTTCCAGGCAAGCAGGCGTGTTGAGCCCATAGACAAACTGGTGGACTGGACCGTAGGCAGACTGTTTGGTTGGAGAGTAGACAAGCTGGCGGACAGGACTGGTAGTCAGGCTGGCGGACAGGACTGGTAGTCAGGCTGGCGGACAGGACTGGTAGTCAAGCTGGCGGACAGGACTGGTAGTCAGGCTGGCGGGCAGGCAGGACTTGTAGTCAGGCTAGCAGCGGGACCTGAGGGCTGAAGCAGAGTTTAACACACAAAGCTACAACCTTGCACGGGCACCTCCATATTGGAGGAGGTGCCTTTTATAGGGGAAGTCCTCCGGCCATTGGCCGGGGACTTTTTAGGACGGCGCGCGCGGCCCCTTTAAGAGGGAGGGAGCGTGTGCGCGCCCTAAGTACAGAGCCGGGGAAGCTGCGTGCACCAGCAGCAGCTGCAGGGAGGCCAGAAGACGCCGGAGCAGGACCACGGCGGTAAGGGGGACGGAGTCTCTGCCGGGCAGGAGGCAGAGACGCCGATGCTACACCCCTATCTTAATCCGATAGAACACTTGTGGGGTGACATCAAAAATGCTGTTTCTGAGGCAAAGCCAACAGATGCCAAAAAATTGTGAGGTGTAGTCAAAGCATGAAACTACTTGCATTTTGCACTTAGTGCATAGCCTTTATGAGTCTAGAAGTACTACTATATGTCAAATGGACCAGAATGTGTATGAGACCCTCCTTTATTCTAATACAGGATGTATCAGAATCCCTCATTTTTGGCAGTTCTTTCTTCCTTCATAAATTACACTGAAATTACCTATTTGTTAATAAAAAATAAAATTTTGGTTTAAGTCATTATACAGGAAAAAAATGATTCTTAAAGAAGTTGTCCAGTACTTTAGATTACCCCCCCCCCCCCCCAATGTATCCCCATGGGGCCCCTAAGGATTTTTGTAATTAGCTGACGTTGCAGCCAAGGATAGCGCCGCTCACAGGCATCACGTGACCCCGCGCTGACGTCACGACAAGTGAGGCGTGACAGCTGGATTGTGGGCGCGATCACCCCCCGCGTCACACCCAGCATTCACCTCGTGCGTTCCCAATGAATGGGGAGAGGGAGAGCGCGAGGTGGATGCCGGGTGTGACGCAGGGGGTAACCCCACCTACAGCCTGGCATTCACCGTGGAATGTGGAAGAGAGAGACCCCCGGCTGTGGCCAGCACTTGTCGTGACATCAGCGGATATCAGAGCCGGCTGCAGCCGGGGGTCACGTGATGCCTGTGAGCGGCCAGTGATACCGCCGCTCACAGGCATTATCTGCAACGTAAGGTAATTACAAAAATCCTTAGGGGCCCAGGGGGGATACATTGTGGGGGTAATCTAAAGTACTGGGCAACCCCTTTAACATTTTTGTTCCTGTAAAATGCAATTTCTCATTGATTGGGAATGTTTTATTGTCAGTCCTTAAAGTGGAGAAAAAGTGTCACACCATTGTTCTCAGCAGCGATCTGGGAGTCAGAGATGTCTCCAGGGGTCTTCCCCATGCTGTTCTCCTTCCATTCAGCACTTTTTCCATCCATTTGAACATTTTCACTGCCACCCAGACCTCTTTGTAGGGTCTTCTAGAAAAATGCTCGGATTTCTCATTGACTTCCATTATACTTGTTACTTGAAATGAGCACACGAGCATTAGGAATTGTTCAGTTCGAGTAACAAGCATCTGAGCAGTTTAGTGCTCACTCATCTATAGTCTTAATATGTGCTGTTATCTACCACTATATGGTCACCAAATAATGGTAATATCGGTTAGTGACCCACTCGGATGTTTCGCCTCCCCTGTGCTTGAAGTCTTAGCTACGATTTTGGTGGATTGTGACTGCTGGGACCCCCAGGATGCACAGCACAGAATCCAACTTGTTCTTGTGCCTGAATCTGAAATAGAGCGCTACTAAGGTAAAAGTATCTGAGTTCTTGTAAAATCAGTGGATCAGAGCATGTTTCCCCCTAGCTTGGTTGCCACTTTTTGTGCACACAATGTCTATTTCAGGTGCTTTCCTCCTGGTTCCCTTATGAAAAGCACTCAATAAAAATTAAATTGAACATACACTGCAATGTAAAAACAACTTGCTGTGCAAACTGTATGTTTCAGTCTTGTCTAATCTTCTGTTTGGTGTCCAAACCGTTGGACAGATATAACATGTATAGCATTGATATGCCATAAATGTCAGTAATATTCAATTAAATTCAAAAGGACATTAATCAATTTTAATTTTTTTTTTTTAATTAAGAATTACATGGAAGGTTGAAAAGATGTTCTTGGAGGCCTTTGACTTTTGCAGATATTTCTTGCTGGTCAGACGGCCACAGGTACAGTAGATGGTACAACTCTTTCCATGCAGGTACAGCATTGATGGTGGATGTGCTGTACTTTCTTCAGGGCACTAGATGTGAGGGTTTTCTGCCCTTGAGATGTTTCTGGTGCCCTGGTGACAGTGGGCAAAAATGCAGCTTTGTCTGATAGTGCGAGCAGCCCTGGATAATCCACGCCGGCAGGATGATATCATCCGGCGGAAGATAGAACCTATAAAATAGATGTAAAACCGAAGTAAGTAATGGGACTCCATATTAGAGGACACTACTGTGGTGTCTGTGTGGGAGGCCGGTAGAGGAATCTTCTCCATACAGAGGTGCGGGATCATTGTCAGCCATCATACATGTGACAATCCCACCACTGACAGATGACATCTGCTCCACATGACTTATCTCACTGACATCATACAACATGGAGATTATCCTCACACTTACCTCGCCTACTACTTTCCCCCTCTTCCACTTTATCTGTTCTTTGCTGTTTTCTCAGATTTAGTGCAGATTTCTTTCTCTCCTGAACTGGAGGTTCTAATAAAAAGTCAGAAAAAGATGTTGATTATAAACTCCTCAAAGATTAATTTTATATGTTTATAGAGTTACTCAAACTGGTTAATATGCACTTGTAGCTTTTCTGTGTGCGGCCGTTGTGGTGTCTCCCTTATTAACATGACATTACTTGCAGCAAGCCAAAGTGTTTTTATATAATCCGTCAGATAACACTTAAGCGTAAGTTTAAAGAAGACTCATCACCAGGTCTTAAGTGTCCAGAATTCACTCTTACTTTATTCCCCCTGCTCCCCTGAGGACTCTGTTTTTGGTTTTTATTAAAATCCCCCTTAGGCTATGTGCCCACGATGCAGCAATGCTCCAGATTTTTTCCTAAGCGTTTCTGCATCTCCCTGGCACAAAAAACGCATGCGGATTGTACATGCGGATTGTACATGCGGATTGTTCATGCGTTTTTCCTGCCAGGGACATGCGGATGTGAAGCGTTTTGATCATGCGATTTCGCATGCGGGTTGTCAAGAGCTTTCCAAGCGATTTTAGTATCACTTGGAAAGTGCTTGACAACCTGGTCACACTATATAAATCCATTCAACCGGCATGGATTTATATAGTGTGACCGAAAGAATGGTAAAAAATAAAAAATAAATATACTTGCCTTCTGATGGCCCCCGGAGTTCTTGTCTTGGCTTGCCGGCAGCTCGCGGTAGATTTAAGGACCTGCCGACATCATTGGTCGCATGACCCGTCACATGACTAAATGACGTCAGCGCAGGTCCTTTAGTCTACCGCGATCTGCCGGCAAGCCGAGACAAGGAACCGGAGGCCATCAGAAGGTAAGTATAATATTTATTTTTTATTTTATTCTTTTTTTTTTACAGGTTCTATGGTAGGGGGGGTCTGGAGGAGAGTCTCCTCTTCTCCAGACCCGAGTACCATCCGCACATTGAAACACATGGATTCCGCATGTACAGATGCAGTGATGCGGATACCATGCGTTCCAATGCAAGTCAATGGCGGTATAAACGCAGCACTTCTGCAAAATAATTGGTAGTGCTGCGGATTTTTCCGCAATGATAATCCGCAGCGGAAATTTCCGCAGCATGTGCACAGCAGATGCGGATTATCATTGGGGAGCATGGCAGACCTTCTACCAAGTGTTTTTTAAGCGTTTCTGCGGTGGAATTGCCGCTGCGGAAACGATTAAAAACGCATAGTGAGCACATCGCCTTACAGTTCCACAGACAGGGGCCTTTTTATTTAGTGGTCATTTTTATGGTCTTTACCACACTATAATACTGAAGAAGAGGCTGAAGACGCTCCCCCCCCCCAGATAATCCTGTAAGCACCACCCCCTTGTAAAGAACATAAAAATTAGCACTAAATAAAACTGCCAATAACTCTGGAACCGTATGGTGGATTTTACCAAAGCAAAAAATTGAATACTCAGGGGCAGCGGGAATAAAGTAAGTCATTATCTGAGCCTTCATGTGCAGATTCACATTACACTTTTGTATCATAGTCTATAATGGGATGGTCTATAAATCTGTACATACCTGACAATGAGGGCGAGGATGACTTACACTTTTTAGCAGTGACACACTGATTGTCACCATCATCAGTTTTGGAAGGGGGAGATTCTTTCTGCCTGTTTGGTAGAAGAAAGTCAAGTAAATTACAAGTGAAAACAATACAAAAAGGAAGAACACTTGTCTGTAAGGCCATTTGGGACATCATGAAGGGGATACTCTGCTCAGGACCCCATTCTACCAGCAAGAATGGAGTCTAACTAGTAATATTGGCCTATAAAGAGCTGGGAATGAATGGCTGGTTGCAATGATCAACTGATATTGCTGTGTAATCACAAGCCAGATGAACAATCAGTTATCATGGGGTGGTGGATGCTGGATTTAGATTTGTGTTACTCGTGTCTGAGCATATATCAGAGCTAAATCTCATAATAATAATAATAATCTACTCACCAGTCTGGGTGTTTTTTGCTGTTCTCAGGGGTACACTCTGGAGGTGACATAGGTTCTTCAATGGTCACCATCTTGGTACTGGTGGTATATAGCTAAAAAACACAAAGAAATATAAAATATAAATAGATATATTTTTAAACTTTTTTTCTAATTATAGGTTTTATTCATTTTATTGACCTACATGCTTTAGACATACTTACTTTGGAAAACCTTTGAGAAGATGATTCAAAGTTTTTGATTTCTGGACAGTCATTGTCCTCACTTGTGTCCCCATCATCTGAATTCCTAAATTTATAACGCACAGAGCGATCTGAAAAGTAAAAGTGTTATGAGAAATTATTAGTATAAGAGCCGGTCAGACAGTCACCATGTTATTACTCATTATGATGGGAACTGATTGTCACACATAATGAAAGAAAAGGCACTCAGCAGTTTTCTGCTGATAACGTCTTATTTTACTTACCTCTAAAGTAGCTGGTGTCCTCATCTGATTTTAGATCAGGAACGAACAGAGGCTTCTGACTTAGAAGGTTGTTAAAGTTTAAGGCACTCAGAAATGGATGAATTTTGATCTCGTGTGCCCCTCCTGGAAAAGGAAGACAAAGAAATCGATACAGTTATTGTCAGAGAAACTACTCCATATCTATACAGTTTATGTTAATCTGAACTGGAGATTTAAAAGAGCCAACATGAAGGAAATGTACTGAACATTAGAGCATGAAGAATGGGGAATGGACAGACACGTTGGTAGAGACCTTCAGTGCTCATCCTCATGGACACCTTCATTTGTCCAGAGGTGTAATAAGTCATTATTAATACTATTATCATATTACCTGTCCCAAGTCTTTGTTCTGGATTTTTTCTGAGTAGGTGAGTGATGATGCCCCGAGCATTTGGTGGAGGAAAGTAATTACATCTCCAAACAATGTCATCTGTGATATAAAAAGAAAATATTACAGGAAATAAAACCTCTTCATTTATTTACATAAAAAAGCATTTTCCTTAAAAAAAGCTAGAAGCTAAACCAAGGAACCAATCAAACCAAATAACAGCGACATGACAAGCAGTCAGATTATTTTACTTACCACTGAGGATACTGCGTAATTTCTCCTTTTGGGAAGCCCTATAAAATGGTGTATATCCAAAGAGAAATTCATATAGGATGATGCCTACTGACCACCAGTCAACAGGTCTTCCATAGCCTTTCTGTAGGATAACTTCTGGGGCCATGTAACTAGACGTGCCAGCAGTCTGGAAAACAACAGAAGAATGAGATGATGATCAATACATACGACAAATAACATCAGTGGAAATGTGATGAGAAATGATCAGAGAAGGAGAAAGAGATGAGATATGTAAAGTAGAAGATCCTGTAAGTAAAGCCGACCTCTTTATCACAGAACTCTTTGGTGATGTCCTTAGTTGGAGCCTTATAGATGTTTGATGTTGGTCTCATGAGGCCAAGTTTTGAAACTCCAAAATCGGTCACTTTAACCCCTTAATAACATCTGACGTACTAATACGCGTCTGTGCCCTGGGACTTAAGAGCCAGACCCGTATTAGTACGTCATCGCGATCGCGCCCGCACACAGGCTGTGCGGGCGCGATCGCCGCCGGGTGTCAGCTGATTGTCACAGCTGACACCCGGTACTATGTGCAGGGAGCGGTCACGCACCGCTCCCAGCACATTAACCCCCGCGATGCTGCGATCGAAGTCGATCGAAGTCGATCGCGGCATTGCGGGGGCAAGGGGAGGTGATCGGCGATACTCACCTCCTCTTCCGGCTTCCAGCGCAGTCTGCAAAGGCTTCCCGGGTGTTGCCATGACGACCCGATGTCGTCATGACAACATCCGGGTCACCAGAGAGCAGGAAGATTGCTTGGACATGCGCAGTGCATCTCCAAGCAATCTTCACACTGTGCACTTCTGACAGCCTTCATGGCATAGGGATGGTGCTCCATTCCTGTGCCATGCAGGCGATCAGAAAAAAAAAAGTGAAAGTCCCAGAGTGGGACAAAGTAATAAAGTGTATAAACTGTGTGAAAGTGGAAAAAAAAAAAAAAAAAAAAAGTGCAAAAATATTATAAAAAAATAAAAAAAATAATACACCAAAAATAAAAATATAATGTACCCATCAATAAATATTATTATAAAAAAAATAAAAAAAAAACAATAAAAGTACACATATTTGGTATCGCCGCGTCCGGAACAACCTGACCTATAAAACTGTCCCACTAGTTAACCCCTTCAGTGAACACGGTAAAAAAAAAAAAAAAAAAACCAAGCAAAAAACAATGCTTTATCACCATACCGCCAAACAAAAAGTGGAATAACACGCGATCAAAAAGACGCATATAAATAAAAATGATACCGCTGAAAACGTCATCTCGTCCCGCAAAAAACAAGCCGCCATATAGCTCTATCAGCCGAAAAATAAAAAAGTTATAGCTCTCAGAATAAAGCGATACTAAAAAATATTTTTTTCTATAAAATAGCTTTTATTGTGTATAAGCGCCAAAACATAGAAAAATGATACAAATGTGGTACCGCTGTAAACGTACTGACCCGAAGAGTAAAGCTGCCTCATCAATTTTACCACACGCGGAACAGAATAAAAAAAAAAAAAAAAAAAAACAATTCCTGAATTGTTGGTTTTTGTTTATTCTGCCTCCCAAAAATCGGAATAGAAAGCGATCAAAAAATGTCACGTGCCTGAAAATGGCACCAATAACAACGTCAAGTCATCCCGCAAAAAACGAGCCGTCACATGACTGTCTGCCAAAATCTGGAAAAATTATAGCTCTCAAAATATGGCGATGCAAAAACTAGATTTTACAAAAAATGCGTCTTTTAGTGTGTGACAGCTGTCAGTTATAAAAACCCCATATGATTCTGGCATTGCTGTAATCACACCGACCCGAAGAATAAAGTCGTCTAATCACTTATACCGCACAAGGAACGGCGTCAAAAATAAACTCTTGAGTTAGGATTGGGCTAGGGTTAGGGCTGGGTTTGGGGCTAGGGTTGTGCTGGGGCTAGGGTTGTGCTGGGGCTAGGGTTGTGCTGGGGCTAGGGTTGTGCTGGGGCTAGGGTTGTGCTAGGGTTAGGGCTGGGGTTGGGATTTTTTTCAAAAGTAAGAAAAAAAGATGACGATATGGCGACTAGTGTCGAGAGCAAGTGCTCGCTACTTGAGTTTGCATCGGGTGCTCTGGTATGCATTTAGTATCGTGGGTATTTGAGTGACATGCTCGAGTCTCTGCCCCATATGCTTCGCGGCCAAAAAACTTTACGGGGATTGCCTGCCATGCACGAGCGATCCCCGCATGTTTTTTTTTGGGTGTCTAATAACCGTGAAACATGCGGAGCAGGGACTCGAGCATGTCACTCGAGCACACGCTGTACATGGTGCATACCTGAGTACCCGATGCAAACTCAAGTAGCGAGCACTTGCGCTCAAGAATAATGAAAACTTATTCAATATGATGACCTAATGTAAACAAATAATGTGCCGTACCTCTGGGTTCAAAATGTTCACTATACACCTTAATAAAATCTTTGAGGGGTATAGTTTCCAAAATGGGGACACTTGTGGGGGAGCTCCACTGTTTAGGCACATCACGGGCTCTCCAAACGCGACATGGTGTCCGCTAACAAATTGAATGGAAAATCGGCTCAAATTGTTAGCAGACGCCATGTTGCGTTTGGAGAGCCCCTGTGTGTCCAAACATTGGAGCTCCCCCACAAGTGACCCCATTTTGGAAACTAGACCCCCCCAAGGCACCTATCTAGATGCATAGTGAGCACTTAGAACCCCCAGGTGCTTCACAAATTGATTCGTAAAAATGAAAAAGTGAAAATAAAACACTTTTTCATTTTTATGAATCAATTTGTGAAGCACCTGGGGTTCCAAGTGCTCACTATGAATCTAGATAGGTGCCTTGGGGGGTCTAGTTTCCAAAATGGGGTCACTTGTGGGGGAGCTCCAATGTTTGGGCACACAGGGACTCTCTAAATGCAACATGGTATCCGCTAACAAATTGAATGGAAAATCGGCTCAAATTGTTAGCGGACACCACATTGCGTTTGGAGAGCCCCTCTGTGCCCAAACTTTGGAGCTCCCCCACAAGTGACCCCATTTTGGAAACTAGACCCCCCAAGGCACCTTTCTAGATGCATAGTGAGCACTTGGAACCCCCAGGTGCTTCACAAATTGATTCGTAAAAATGAAAAAGTGAAAAAAAAAACACTTTTTCATTTTTATGAATCAATTTGTGAAGCACCTGGGGTTCCAAGTGCTCACTATGAATCTAGATAGGTGCCTTGGGGGGTCTAGTTTCCAAAATGGGGTCACTTGTGGGGGAGCTCCAATGTTTGGGCACACAGGGACTCTCCAAATGCAACATGATATCCGCTAACAAATTGTCGGCTCAAATTGTTAGCGGATATCATGTTGCATTTGGAGAGTCCCTGTGTGCCCAAACATTGGAGCTCCTCCACAAGTGACCCCATTTTGGAAACTAGACCCCCCAAGGCACCTATCTAGATGCATAGTGAGCACTTGGAACCCCTAGGTGCTTCACAAATTGATTCGTAAAAATGAAAAAGTGTTTTTTTTTTCACTTTTTCATTATTACGAATCAATTTGTGAAGCACCTGGGGGTTCCAAGTGCTCACTATGCATCTAGAAAGGTGCCTTGGGGGGTCTAGTTTCCAAAATGGGGTCACTTGTGGGGGAGCTCCAAAGTTTGGGCACAGAGAAGCTCTCCAAACGCAATGTGGTGTCCGCTAACAATTTGAGCCGATTTTCCATTCAATTTGTTAGCGGATACCATGTTGCATTTAGAGAGTCCCTGTGTGCCCAAACATTGGAGCTCTCCCACAAGTGACCCCATTTTGGAAACTAGACCCCCCAAGGCACCTATCTAGATGCATAGTGAGCAGTTGGAACCCCCAGGTGCTTCACAAATTGATTCATAAAAATGAAAAAGTGTTTTTTTTTTCACTTTTTCATTGTTACGAATCAATTTGTGAAGCACCTGGGGGTTCCAAGTGCTCACTATGCATCTAGATAGGTGCCTTGGGGGGTCTAGTTTCCAAAATGGGGTCACTTGTGGGGGAGCTCCAATGTTTGGGCACACAGCAGCTCTCCAAACGCAACATGGTGTCGCTAACAATTTGAGCCAATTTTGCGTTAAATTTGTTAGCGGACACCATGTTGCATTTAGAGAGCCGCTGTGTGCCCAAATATTGGAGCTCCCCCACAAGTGACCCCATTTTGGAAACTAGACCACCCAAGGCACCTATCTAGATGCATAGTGAGCACTTGTAACCCTCAGGTGCTTCACAAATTGATTCATACAAATGAAAAAGTGTTTTTTTTTTCACTTTTTCATTGTTACGAATCAATTTGTGAAGCACCTGGGGGTTCCAAGTGCTCACTATGCATCTAGATAGGTGCCTTGGGGGGTCTAGTTTCCAAAATGGGGTCACTTGTGGGGGAGCTCCAATGTTTGGGCACACAGGGACTCTCTAAATGCAACATGGTGTCCTCTAACAAATTTAACGGAAAATCGGCTCAAATTGTTAGCGACACCATGTTGCGTTTGGAGAGCCGCTGTGTGCCCAAACATTGGAGCTCCCCCACAAGTGACCCCATTTTGGAAACTAGACCCCCCAAGGCACCTATCTAGATGCATTGTGAGCACTTGGAACACTCAGGTGCTTCACAAATTGATTCATAAAAATGAAAAAGTGTTTTTTTTTTTCACTTTTTCATTGTTACGAATCAATTTGTGAAGCACCTGGGGGTTCCAAGTGCTCACTATGCATCTAGAAAGGTGCCTTGGGGGGTCTAGTTTCCAAAATGGGGTCACTTGTGGGGGAGCTCCAAAGTTTGGGCACACATGGGCTCTCCAAACACAACATGGCGTCCGCTAATTATTCAAACAAATTTTACAATCAAAAAGTCAAATAGCGCTCCTTCCCTTCCGAGCCCTGCCGTGCGCCCAAACAGTATTTTTTCCCCAAATATTGGGTATCTGCGTGCCCAGGGGAAATTGCACAACCAATTTTGGGGTCCATTTTTTCTTGTTACCCCTGTGAAAATAAAAAAAATTGGGTCTAAATTAACATTTTTGTGAAAAAAGTTAAATGTTCATTTTTTTCTTCCACATTCAAAAAATTCCTGTGAAGCACCTGAAGGGTTAATAAAGTTCTTGAATGTGGTTTTGAGCACCTTGAGGGGTGCAGTTTTTAGAATGGTGTCACTTTTGGGTATTTTCTGTCATAAAGACCTCTCAAAGTGACTTCAAATGTGATGTGGTCCCTAAAAAAATGGTTTTGTAAATTTTGTTGGAAAAATGAGAAATCGCTGGTCAACTTTTAACCCTTATAGCTCCCTAACAAAAAAAAATTTTGGTTCCAAAATTGTGCTGATGTAAAGTAGACATGTGGGAAATGTTATTTATTAACTCTTTTCTGTGACATATCTCTCTGATTTCAGGGCTTAAAAATTCAAATTTTGAAAATTGCAAAATTTTCAAAATTTTCGCCAAATTTCCGTTTTTTTCACAAATAAACGCAAGTGATATCGAAGAAATTTTTCCACAATCATGAAGTACAATATGTCACGAAAAAACAATCTCAGAATCAGGGGGATCCGTTGAAGCGTTCCAGAGTAATTACCTCATAAAGTGACAGTGGTCAGAATTGTAAAAATTGGCCCGGTCATTAACGTGCAAACCACCCGCGGGGCTTAAGGGGTTAATATGTCCTGTTGATGTTATCAGGATGCTGTAAAAGAAAAGATGGTGTCAGCCCCAAGTAATAACCCATAGACTGTATAACAAACTAACTTTCATCCCCTTTATTATACCTCAAGGGTCACTTACTTTACAGGCTTCAGGTCTCTGTGCACCACACCATAGCTGTGCAGATATTCCACAGCAAGGACTGTTTCTGCAATGTACAGACGGGCCAAGGTGATAGGTAAAGGACCCCTGTGCTGTAGAAGATTGCCACAGTCTCCTCCTACAGGAAAAAGCAAATATGACAGGTGAGGGTCTGTTACAGAGTAAATTACACATGATGAGTGTGAATGTGAAACAAGCGGAGATATTGGGACAGGATGGTATATATAGAGATACACTGTGTAATGTAGAGCGTATACTGCAGAGGAACCCTGTACATAGAGACAGAGCCAGGCCTCATCTACAAGCCTCTAATTTATTTCTCTGTGAAAGTTCTCATCTATAAAAACTGTTCAAATACAGAGAAATCTTCCTTTCCTCCATAGCAGATATTGCCGCCATGCTCAGTGAGGACACACAAGGCATCTTAGTAACATTATAGTAAATGCGGTGTGGACATGTAACCGTCCATGTGGACATGTTCAGGTTATATATAAGGTGCTAGGATTAGGCAGACGTGGGCTGGATATAAATACAATGGATGTGTCCTACCTGGTGCATACTCCATGACCATACACAGATGAAGTTTAGTAGGAAAGGAGCAGAACATGGAGGCCACAAAGGGACAATCAGCGAATGTAGAGATGTCCCTCTCCTGAAAGGCCCATTTAAGGGTCTTTGGCTTTTTCAGGTTCTGCTTGTCCATTTTCTTCATAGCACATATCTTGTTTGTGTCTGTATGGCGAACTAGGTGGACGGATCTGAGGAGGAAGAAAATCCATGATTTATTATGAATTCTTACTAACAGTCCATCCATAGACCTGATCAAGTGATCTCCTGTACTAATGGTTAATACTAGATGTGCGGCCATCACTAGAAATCCATAAAATAACACTCCATAAATGATCACCTATGGAAAGTCCTCATCCACGTCATATCCTAACTGACCTGAAGAGAGACAATTAGATGTGGACAGTGATGTAGAACCATAATTTCTCTATGGTAGCATTGCACGGGCAGGACGTAGAGACATAGGCATCGTCATAAGGAGCCCTGAGAAATGAATATTATACCAAAGTAAAGCTCACCCAAATCCTCCACAGCTGATCAGTTTGATAGGATTAAAGTCGTCCTTAAAAGGATTTCTCCCCGGGTTCACTGATCCGATCAAGGCCTAAAAAGGAATAAGAAATGACATTAAGACAACGAAGCTGCAGGAGGATAAAAGCTCCAGATGCAGGAACATCTCCCGTCTATATTATATCCCCCCTGATTACACTGCAAGCGAAGTAGAGGACGTGATAAAAGCCGGACCCCCCACAGACACATAAATCATTGTATTATATTATAGGGGGATATTCCCCATACACATAAATCATTGTACTGCAGGGGAGAATAAGGGACATCACACGGAGGAGACAGAATAATAACACCACCGTCACACATAATAGGTCTGATCTACATAAGAGCAGAGATATCCCATTGTCATATGGGATGTGTAATTCCCACCCGTCATCTGATGATATACAGACGTCCCATGATACTTACACTGGCTGATTCCTGGATGATTTCTGGTGGCTCAGATGTTCCACCATCAGTATTTGCCGGCACAGTTATTCCTATAATAATGATAAAATAATGAAGAGACGACATGTATTAGTCTATATCACCACTTATATAACACATCCATATAATAATGGAAATGATAAGACCCCTGTACATGGAATATACTAGATATAAGGATATTCTGCCCACACTGTATATATTTATGGCATATCAATATATATATACTGTACTATGAACGTGTCATTGCTCAGGATCTGACCGAATCCTCAACAATTACATGATTGGGGACCAATGAGCCTCTTTGTACATTTGTGACCCCCTCCATTATAGTCCATGGGGGCTCATGAGCCGCCAGCGGCCTCATACATTGGATGAAGAGTAAATCTCCATGTTCTCTGCAGTTCTCTATAACTTGATATTTGTATGTAGAATATTAGATGACCGGCTTACCTTCCATCAGATCAGGGTTCGGCCCCGGCTGACTGATATCAGGGTCAGCAATATTTCCATTTTGCCCCTCTTTGGAGTCGCCTTCAGATGTTTCCTGATGGATATAATATATACAATTAATATAACATTTCACAAATACTACATTACCACATACAATAGACAGGAAGGACTAAACATTGGATTTCCTGGATAATTTCAGTATTGGACGAACTGTACAACGCCGCTCCCCCCAGTAAATCCACATTAATATACAACCCCTGGCAAAAATTATGGAATCACCGGGCTCGGAGGATGTTCATTTAGTTGTTTAATGTTGAAAAAAAAGCAGATCACAGACATGGCACAAAACTAAAGTCATTTCCAATGGCAACTTTAGGGCTTTAAGAAACACTAAAAGAAATCAATATTAAAAATGTGGTACTCAGTAAGGGTAATTTTTTTTAGACCAAGCAGAGGGAAAAAAATTATGGAATCACTAAATTCTGAAGAAAAAATTATGGAATCACCCTGTAAATTTTCATTTCCAAAACTAACACCTGCATCAAATTAGATCTGCTAGTTAGTCTGCATCTAAAAAGGAGTGATCACACCTTGGAGAGCTATTGCACCAAGTGGACTGACATGACTCATGGCTCCAACACGAGAGATGTCAATTGAAACAAATTAGAGGATTATCAAACTCTTAAAAGAAGGTAAATCATCACACAATGTTGTAAAAGATGTTGGTTTTTCACAGTCAGCTGTGTCTAAAATATGGACCAAATAGAAACAACATGGGAAGGTTGTTAAAGGCAAATATACTGGTAGACCAAGGAAGACATCAAAGCGTCAAGACCGGAAACTTAATCCAATATGTCTTCAAACCAGGAAATGCACAACAAAACAAATGAGGAATGAATTGGAGGAAACTGGAGTCAATGTCTGTTACCGAACTGTAAGAAACCGCCTAAAGGAAATGGGATTTACATACAGAAAAGCTAAACATAAGCCATCATTAACACCTAAACACAAAAAGAAACAAGGTTACAATGGGCTAAGGAAAAGCAATTGTGGACTGTGGATGACTGGATGAAAGTCATATTCAGTGATGAATCGCGAATCTGCATTGGGCAAGGTGATGATGCTGGAACTTTTGTTTGGTGCCGTTCCAATGAGATTTATAAAGATGACTGCATGAAGAGAACATGCAAATTTCCACAGTCATTGATGATATGAGGCTGCATGTCAGGTAAAGGCATTGGGGAGATGGCTGTCATTACATCTTCAATAAATGCCCAAGTTTACATTGATATTTTGGACAGTCTTCTTATCCCATCAATTGAAACGATGTTTGGGGATGATGACATCATTTTTCAAGATGATAATGCATCCTGCCATAGAGCAAAAACTGTGAAAACATTCCTTGAAAGAAGACACATAAGGTCAATGTCATGGCCTGCAAATAGTCCGGATCTGAATCCAATTGAAAATCTTTGGTGGAAGTTGAAGAAAATGGTGCATGACAAAGCTCCAACATGCAAAGCTGATCTGGCAACAGCAATCAGAGAAAGTTGGAGCCAGATTGATGAAGAGTACTGTTTGTCACTCATTAAGTCCATGCCTCAGAGACTGCAAGCTGTTATTAAAGCCAGAGGTGGTGCAACAAAATACTAGTGATGTATTGGAGTGTTCTTTTGTGTGTTTGTTTTTCATGATTCCATAATTTTTCCTCAGAATTGAGTGATTCCATATTTGTTTCAATTGACATCTCTCGTGTTGGAGCCATGAGTCATGTCAGTCCACTTGGTGCAACAGCTCTCCAAGGTGTGATCACTCCTTTTTAGATGCAGACTAACTAGCAGATCTAATTTGATGCAGGTGTTAGTATTGGAAATGAAAATTTACAGGGTGATTCCATAATTTTTTCTTCAGAATTTAGTGATTCCATAATTTTTTTCCCTCTACTTGGTATGAAAAAAATTACCCTTACTGAGTACCACATTTTTAATCTTGATTTCTTTTAGTGTATCTTAAAGCCCTAAAGTTGCCATTGGAAATGACTTTAGTTTTGTGCCATGTCTGTGATCTGCTTCTTTTTCAACAACATTAAACAACTGAATGAACATCAGACTGTCCTCACAGATGATGGAGCCGCAGAGACAGGCGGTCATAAAATGTCCTGTGTCTGCCTGGAGCGGACAGGGAGGCCTCTACCACCATAAATCTGAGCTTCTGCTATATGACGGTAATCTGGAGAAGATCAGACAACAAGGACATGAGATATAGAAGACGATGGCTCCTTACCAGGCGCTCCAGGGAGTAGGCCGGATACTCCAGTACAAGCAGGACATTCTGGGCCAGTTGTTTAATAAAGGCCAATTCTCCACTATGGGATTTTTCTTCAGCCTATAGAGATGGAAATAAACAAAGGATCATGAGAGAAAGTGCAGAATGGAGGACGCCATTTATATCGCCGTGTTACTCCTGATATCGGCACTACAAATGCTACATGACAGCTGACGAGGGATCCGGTCATTTGTAAACCTCTTAAGGGAACCTGTCATGTAAAGTAATGCTATTAACCTGCAGATATGGAGTTGATATACAGGTTATTAGCATTCTGACACTGTGCTGCCATATTAGCACCGGCTGTCAGTCAGTGCCGGGTGCGGTTACAGCCGCCGCTCACTATGCAGAGAACGGTGACTGAAAGCCTGCCGGCGCCACCGATATGACTGAAAGAGTGAGGCTGCCAGGGGGGATACAGTTTATTTCAGTGTGGCGGCTCCATGGTGTCAGAACGCTGTTAACCTGCAGATTAAGGTGCAGATTAATAGCATTATTTTAGTCGACAGGTTCCCTTTATATCTCCACGTCCATCCTCCACACCTAGGGCATGTAAGTAAGACACATGACTGCTTACGACTTGTGTAAATCGGCCTGTGACAATTAAAAATCACATCTCCCCAAACCATCTATTTATCAAGTACCGCCTTTTAAATCCTCCTTCCTCTCCTCCATTTCTTACAGCGTAAAAAAACAAGTCTTCACTGGGCCCCATCAACAGAAAAATAAGAAATGTTACGGGTCTCAGAATTTAGCGACACAAAGCAAAAAAATGGTTTCGCAATATTCTGAATTTTCTTTGCATATTCGGTATCTCCTTAATCGAACTGACGTGGAAAATCATTTTTCCAGGTCATTTTTACTGCATAACAAACGCCGTAAAAACAAAACCCCCAAAAAACTACTGTATATTTTATGGTAAAAAGAATGGAGCCACTCAAAGCTACAACTCTTCTCACAAACCCCAACAGAAAAATAAGAAAGTTATGGCTCTTAAAAGAAAGTGATGAAAAAATGACAGCAAAAAAATGTCAAATTTCCTGGTCCTTACAAGGTTAACCAATCCCATTCACTCCACGGTAACAACCTTCCTGTCCCTATTTCAATTAACCCTTTAGATACCTCAATTTCCCTTGTCATGTAGCCTGTATGCCCTATTTTTGGTCCCCAGCTATTCTTCTCTTAGTATTTGGAACAGGTTAAACTTAAACTTGTAATCCCTTATCATATTCTATTATTATTATTATTATTATAAGATTTGTGCAGATTGCCTGCTATTTACCTGCTGTACGAGTGTCCAGATGTTTTGCTGTAAATGCTCAAGATATTCTGAGCTAATACGACCTTTGTGGTATTTGGTCAGGCAGTCTCTCACAAGCTTCATAACCAGCCGGTAAGTGAAGCTGAGGACGCCATCGGGTAGTGGTAGCACAATGTCAGGGGCGTAGGTGGTAAGAATCCCCTGGAGCAGTGCTAACACCTGAAGTCTGTCTGAAGGAATTTCAGACATTTCAAGTAAATCCAAAGTAAATCCAAGCGCAATCAGTATATGATTAGCTATGTAGCTTCTCACTGACAGCAATGACACCGGAATGTCAAAGTGACTATATGGGTGTAAACACTTCTGTAAGTAGTGATGGTTAATTATGATGTCATGATGGAATCTAGTGTTCTCATCTTTTTTTTTTTAAACAAACTTTATTTAATGAGACAAAATAGACAAACAAATCAGGTTATAATCCTAGAATCTCCATGACATTTACCAACACAGACCACATCTTTAGAAATAAGTGTGAAATCCATCCAATCATTTTTTTTTCACAATTTTAACAGATTCAATTTTTAACTCCGCATGCAAAACAGCAAAAAGATACTTTTCCAAAATCCTTATATGAATAGATGTAAAAATAAGTGAATCCATTAGACTTTAAGTAATCCTGTTGCCCCCTATGTTCCTCCGTATGATACCAGGATGTGTGTCAGAATACTTTCATCAGCTGTGACATATCAGATTGTGTATTGTTATATTCATTAAAAGATCTCAGTTTGTGAAAAAACGCTGTCGTCGACTTTTCTTTTTGTCTTTCTGACTCAAGTTTGTCATAAACTAATAAGGTTTTCAGAGTTTTGATTATTTCAGATAATTGAGGAGTCTCTTTCTTCAACCAATATCTAAGTGGACATTTTTTAACCACCAAAAGAACGACATGTATTATCTGTATAGACAGAACTCTGTCCCCATCCTCCCGATGTTCTGTTACAATATGATGAAATAAACATGCCCGAGGAGACTGTGGTACTTTAATTCTCCAAACATTATCTAAATAGAGAAGGGTCTCTTCCCACACCATTTGGGTGGAAGGGCATCGCCTGATGCTATCAAACAAATTGGTTTTAGGTTACATTTTGGGCATTTTCATAAATAATGTGATGAAGCATCTTTGTAGGAAAAATTGAAAGCATAAATGTCATTATGAATCAGTTTGTACTGCATTTCTCTCCGTTGTTCATTGCTATTTTTACTTTATCCAAGCCCGTCAAAAGTTTACCATCTATCTAAGTGTCATTTAGCGCTATACTCCAATGGATAAATGAATCAGGTACCGCAGTGTGCAGAATTTGTCTCCTAATCCTTTGATATATTGTGGATAGGGAATTTACCCATGAGCTAGACCACATCAATATGTCAAAATCACCCCTCCTTTCCACCTTCCCGAAATTTCTCACCATAGAGCTGTAGAAAGTAACTGTTTGGTGGTACTGTAGACATTGATGATCTCCCATATCATACATCCCTGAGAATTCCTGCCAGGTGAGCAGCCTTCCTTCATTAACATTTAATAAATCCCTTTCTGGTTCCATTACTTACAAAGCTTGTTCTGTTTACCCTGAATAAATCTAGGATTTTCCCATAAGGGCACTAATTTAGATAGGTGAAAAGGTTGTGTGTATAATTTTCTTTAAAACTTTCTACACACCCCCGGGCATGGGGAGCAGTGAATATTCCGCCAGCTGACATCGGCGTGTGGGGGCCATAAACAGTGCCAGCAGGAGACCCTTCCCCATAACAATGCGGCATGACATTTTTTTCTTCACATTTTTTTTCTATTTTCCTCCTCTAAAACCTTATGGTCTGTAAAATACGATATATTAAAAACTGTGGATTAAGACATAGATTTAAAAAAACAAATCACATATATACATTGTTCATTTAACCCCTTTACCATCTTGGGATTTTTTGTTTTTGCATTTTCATTTTTTGATCCCCTTCTACCCAGAGACATAACTTTTTTTTTTTCAGTCAATATGGCCGTGTGAGGGCTTGTTTCTCGCGGACGAGTTGTACTTTTGAACGACACCATTGATTTTACCATATTGTGTACTGGAAAACGGGAAAAAAATTCCAAGTGTGGTGAAATTGCAAAAAAAGTGCAATTCAACAATTGTTTTTTTTAACATATTCACTAAATGCTAAAAGTGACCTGCCATTATGATTCTCCGTGTCATTACGAGTTTGTAGACACCAAACATGTATAGGTTCTTTTTTATTTAAGTGGTGAAAAAAAATTCCAAAGTTTATAAAAAAGAAAATAAAGGAGCCATTTTCAAAGACCCATGGAATCTCCTTTTTTGGGATCTGGGGTCGGGTGAGGGCTTATTTCTTGCGCGCTGAGCTGACGTTTTTATTGATGCCATTTTGGGGTAGATACGATGTTTTTATCACCCGTTATTTCATTTTATTGCAATGTTGCAGCAACCAAAATTCTACATTTTTGTTTTTTTTCCTCATTACCGATCTGATTAATTCTTTTTATATTTTGGACAAATCGGGTGATTCTGAACTCGCCGATTAGAGATGAGCGTTGTTCGACTTGAACTGTTCGCCAATCTCAAATTCGAGCTGTTTTGGGCGGTGTTCGAGCCGTTCGGCGAACACGAACGATTTGAAAAAAATTCGGCTATTCGAGGTTATGTTCGAAAGCTGTTCGTGCACCAAAATCATAACTGGATTTTTTCTCAGTAATGATGAAAATTAATGTTAATACGCAGTTTGAGTGTACAGCGGGGCGGGGGGAGGGGCAGGGGATGGATCTCTGCAGGAATAATGAAGATCTCCATTTTTTTTTCTCTTTCCCGCATTTACAGTGGGGAGGTGTAATCTGTCAGCCTATCAGCAGCGCACACACGGAGCGAAGTGCTTTTTTTCACACAAGCAAGGGCATGTGTCATTGGCAGTGTATGTCACATGTCCTTGCCCTATAAGACCCAGCCATTTTCCCCGTCGCCACCATTTTCTCACTGCTGCAGCTGCGTGTTAGACGGCACCGCTGTTGCTGTGTGCGCTATACCTTGTTAATTTCAAGCCAACTTTCGCACAAATCTACAGATAGCTTGGGAGTAGGGAATAGTTGTGATTGCAGTCCTTTTAAGGACTAGGTTACAGCATTTCCTACGACTTTTATCAGGCAGGTCTGTACTCTTAAATAGATAGGTTGGGAGTAAAGACTAATTGTAATTGCAGTCCTTTTCAGGACTAGGTTACATCAGTTCCTATCAGTTTTTGCCAGGCAGGTCTGTGCCAGTGCTGTGCAAGTTTTTTTTCACAGCGTTTGGCTAAATCTAGCAAAGCAAATCCTTTTTGGCCTCTTGCAGTGTGTGTTAGTCAGTGGAGTAGCCTATCTGTGATG
The DNA here is from genome assembly GCF_046119375.1 of Phyllobates terribilis. Taxonomy (NCBI): domain Eukaryota; kingdom Metazoa; phylum Chordata; class Amphibia; order Anura; family Dendrobatidae; genus Phyllobates; species Phyllobates terribilis. Next base: position 3,257,780 of record NW_027362951.1, on the reverse strand, counting down.
CAAGCTACACCACCTGTGTATAGAATACCAATTTTTTTACTGCACCTAGTGAAGTAAAACCTTTTGGGCATAGCATCATTCTATTAGTCCATCTATACTGACCTCCATCAGGTTGCAAATTAAAAATAATTTTTATCTGCATCTAGCTCTGAAAAAATATTTCGGCTTCTAGCAGTGTGTGGGACTTGGTCTATTAGTCCATCTATACTGACCTCCATCAGGTTGCAAATTGAATATAATTTTTATCAGCATCTAGCTCTGAAAAAATATTTGGGCTTCTAGCAGTGTGTGGGACTTGGTCTATTAGTCCATCTATACTGACCTCCATCAGGTTGCAAATTAAAAATAATTTTTATCTGCATCTAGCTCTGAAAAAATATTTGGGCTTATAGCAGTGTGTGGAACTTGGTCTATTAGTCCATCTATACTGATCTCCATCAGGTTGCAAATTGAATATAATTTTTTTCTGCATCTAGCTCTGAAAAAATATTTGGGCTTCTAGCAGTGTGTGGGACTTGGTCTATTAGTCCATCTATACTGACCTCCATCAGGTTGCAAATTAAAAATAATTTTTATCTGCATCTAGCTCTGAATAAATATTTGGGCTTCTAGCAGTGTGTGGGACTTGTTCTATTAGTCCATCTATACTGACTTCCATCAGGTTGCAAATTGAATATAATTTTTTTCTGCATTTAGCTCTGAAAAAATATTTGGGCTTCTAGCAGTGTGTGGGACTTCGTCTATTAGACCCTCTATGCTGACCTCCATCAGGTTGCAAACTCAATATAATTTTTTTCTGCATATAGCTCTGAAAAAATATTTGGGCTTCTAGCAGTGTGTGGGACTTGGTCTATTAGTCCATCTATACTGACCTCCATCAGGTTGCAAATTGAATATAATTTTTTTCTGCATCTAACCCAGCCAATAGTTTTGGCCTAATACCACAGTTTGGCCACTCAGCTCTGCTCGGTTCCCATCCATTGTTTTTTTGTGCAAACAACTCCAGAGTTGTGAATTAGTTAACCACCAAAATGAGTGGAAAAAGGCCTTCTGCTGGTGGAAAGGGAAATAGGCGTGTTGGGAAGGGGAAAAAAGGTTGTGTCCGTGGGGTAGGTGTTAAAACAACAGTAACATCTGCAGAAGAAAGACCATCTTCCAGCCAAACTAAAATGTCTACTTCTTTTAGCGGACAATGTGATAAGATCCCTTTCTTACGGCCACGCCAATCGGTACAAATTCCAGATGAGGCACAAAAACAGCAGGTGCTTCAACGGATATCAAGTGTTCTTTTAAGTGGTCTCTCCTCCACATCAACTTCAACATCACAAATACTCCAGTCCTCAGAGGTGTCACCCCAATCGCACTTGCTTCCTCACAGCTCCCAAATCTCCAGCTGCCCGTCTGAGTATGAGGTAGAACAGATGGTTGAGTCTGCAGAGCTGTTTACTCATACTATAGCCTGGGAATCAGAGGTCGGCTCCAGAGCTACTGTGAATCCAGACGAGGAAATGATCTGCACTGATGCCCAGAATCTTTATGAGTCGGATCCAGGACCAGACGCAGAAGGTTCTGACCATAATGTAGACCCTCATTCCCAAACTGTAACTCCTGTTGGTGGAGACAATGAGGAAGACGATGATGAGACTCAAATACCTGATTGGAGCGACAACTTTAGTTTTTTGTCAGGTCAGGAACAGGTTGGCTCTGAGGACGACGGGTGTGATAACACACAGGGTGATGATGATGAGGTTGGAGATCCCACTTACTGTCAACCCACAGTCAGCCAAGAGATGAGGTCAGCAGAGGAGGTGGAGGAGAATGCTAGTGACGACGAGGTCAGGTTGCGCCTTCCTGGACAGAGACGTAGTACTGGAAGCACGTCAACAACTGCATCCTCAAACACAACTCTGCCTCTCACCACAAGTCGTGGTGGCTCTTCAGGTCGCATGGGTGCTAAGCCTTGCATAGCCTGGGCATTTTTTCAGATCGATAAAGATGACCCAACTCGTGTTATCTGTAACATTTGTCAGCAAAAGCTAAGTAGAGGCCAAAAAATACATAGTTTGAGTACTTCATGCATGATCCGGCACATGGACATGAAGCATAAGTTGCAGTGGGAAGCTCACTGTGCTACAATGCGGCCTAGCCGGCCAGGCCAACCACCGTCTGCCACATCTTGTGCATCCGCGGCCTCTTCATCCTCTGTGACTGGGGGGACAGCAGTCACACCTGTTTTGGGATGCAGACCTGCCACCTCTTTACCTACAACAGCCAGCGTGATTGGCTGGTCATCATTTTCTTTGGAGGTGGTAACACCAGTTGGTGTTGAGCGCTGTCCCACATCGATAGCACCACCTTTGGATCAAGGCAACCTAACATGTCCGCCTGCATCCTCCTCACAGACCGGCAGTTTGCCAGGGACACCCTTATCAACCCCGTCTAAGCACAACAGCCAGCCCTCGGTCCCTCAGATGTGGACAAGTAAAAGACCATTTCCTCCTAGCCATGAGAAAGCTAAGAGGTTGAATTTCACCATCTGCAAGCTCTTGGCTACAGAAATGCTGCCTTTCCGCCTGGTGGACACAGAGGATTTTCGAGACCTTATGTCCGTCGCAGTGCCCCAGTACCAGATGCCCAGTCGGCACTACTTCTCAAAGAAAGGTGTGCCTGCGCTCCACCAGCATGTCACACACAACATCACCGCTTCTTTGAGAAACTCTGTGTGTGACAGGGTGTATTTCACCACAGACACTTGGACGAGTAGGCATGGACAGGGGCGTTACATGTCGCTGACTGGGCACTGGGTAACTATGGTGACAGCAGGACAAGGGGCTGCTGTCCAAGTCTTGCCGTCCCCACGAGTTGTGCGTCAATCCTCTTTATCTCAAAGTTCCTCCACTGCTTCTGCCTCCTCAGCCTCCTCTCGGTCCTCCACCTGCACCCAAAGCCTGTCTGGTCATGCCACAAGCTTTCTAACTGCGCAGAAGGGATCCTGCACACCTCCTTACTATGCTGGCAGTAGGGCTCAACGTCATCAGGTGGTTTTTACTTTGAAATGTCTGGGAAATGTGAGTCACACAGCTGAGGAGTTGTGGTCAGCTCTGGAGAACCAATTTCATGAATCGTTGTCTCCACTGGACCTGAAACCAGGGAAGGCCGTGTGCGACAATGCTGCAAACCTGGGTGCGGCCCTTCGCCGGGGCAATGTCACACACGTGCCTTGTATGGCTCACGTGTTGAACCTGGTTGTCCAGCAATTTTTAGCCCACTATCCCGGACTAGATGGCCTTCTGCAGAGGGCACGGTCGCTGTGTGCTCACTTCCGCCGTTCGCATCCCGCAGCTCAGCGACTTACATCTCTACAGAAGTCGTTGGGCCTGCCACTTCACCGGCTAAAATGCGATGTGCCTACCCGGTGGAATTCAACTCTGCACATGTTGCAGCAACTGTGGCAGCACCGACAAGCCCTGGTGCAATACGTTCTGACGTATAGCCTGGGCCAACGAGAACCAGAGGTGGGGCAAATCACGCTGGAGGAGTGGTCTCAGATCACGGACCTATGCACCCTTCTGCACAGTTTTGAAATGGCGACGAAGATGTTTAGTGCTGACGATGCCATTATCAGCATGACTATTCCGGTGATTTACATGCTGGAGCACATGTTAAACAGAATTCGGAGTCAGGTGGTGGCACAAGAGGAGGTGGAGGAAGTAGAGGAGGAGGAGTTGTATGCGGAAGGGCTAACATCTGCAAGGTCCAGACGGTCGGCAGCACCAAGGTGTCAGGCATGTGAGGGTGGGGGAGATGGTTTTACCAGGGCGCATGGTAGCAGCCAAGCTAGTGAGGAAGGTGCAGGAGCCCAGGAAGAAGTGGAGGACGAACTGATGGAAGACTCATCAGATGAGGGAGACCTTGATCACATTTCTGTTGTGCGAGGTTGGGGGGAGAGGACAGAGGAAGGAAGCATGATTGTTACCTCACCACCAACACAACAGGGACTTGGTGCTCCTGGATGCGCAAGACACATGAGTGCCTTCTTGCTGCACTACCTGCAACATGACCCTCGAATTGTGAGAATTAGAAATAATCCTGACTACTGGGTTGCCACACTGTTAGATCCCCGGTACAAAAGTAAATTTGCAGAAATTATTCCTGCCATAGAAAGGGATGCACGCATGCAGGAGTTTCAGCAGAGACTGTTGCAGAATCTTTCATGTGCTTTTCCACAAAACACCAGTGGTGCACGTAGTGAATCTCACAGTTCCAACTTGCCAACCGTGGGACCGTCGAGTGTTCAGCACTCAAACCGTAACAGAAACACAGTATCTGCTGGTAACATCAATTTTGCGGAATCATTTCACCACTTTTTTAGCCCATCCTTTGCAAGGCCACAGGAGACAAGAAGTCTGACACATAGTCAACGCCTAGAGACGATGGTACAGGAGTATCTCCAAGTAAACATTGAAGCCATGACTGTGTCACTGGACCCTTGCTCTTTTTGGGCTTCCAATCTGGATAAATGGCCGGAGCTAGCCACTTACGCCTTGGAGATCTTGTCATGCCCCGCAGCCAGCGTTCTGTCTGAACGTGTGTTCAGCGCTGCTGGTCCTGTGCTGACAGACAAGCGCACGCGGCTCTCCACTGATAATGTAGACAGACTCCCGTTCATAAAGATGAACAAATCATGGATCCGAAACGACTTTTCTACCCCTGTGTCATCCTGGGGAGAGTAAAAGCTTGATGATTGGTTAAAATCACCTCACCAACTGTTTTAAGCTTTCAAATTACTAATCGTGTTTATCTGTATCTTGGCTGGAAAATAATTTGGGCTTTGTAGCAGTGTGCAGTACTGATTCTATTAGGCCATCTATACTAAGCTCCACCAGATTTAAAATTACTAATCATGTTTATCTGTATCTTGGCTGGAAAATAATTTGGGCTTTGTAGCAGTGTGCAGTACTGATTCTATTAGGCCATCTATACTAAGCTCCACCAGATTTAAAATTACTAATCATGTTTATCTGTATCTTGGCTGGAAAATAATTTGGGCTTTGTAGCAGTGTGCAGCACTGATTCTATTAGGCAATCTATACTAAGCTCCACTGGATTTAAAATTACTAATCATGTTTATCTGTATCTTGGCTGGAAAATAAATTGGGCTTTGTAACAGTGTGCAGTACTGATTCTATTAGGCCATCTATACTAAGCTCCACCAGATTTAAAACTAATAATAATTTTTAGCTGCATCTAGCCCGGAAAATAATTTTGGGGCTCCGAGATGCGCAAGACACATAAGTGCCTTCTTGCTGCACTACCTGCAACATGACCCTCAGATTGTCAGAATTCGAAGTAATCCTGACTACTGGGTTGCCACACTCTTAGATCCCCCACACTCTTCGATCAACCTTTTCATTTTAATAAAGACCAAAACAATGGTCATTTTTGAAATTATAAGCATTAGCAGGTTATTAGAAACTGAAATCAAACAGTTTTCAACTCAAAACTTTATTCTAGGTGATGTTACATTTGCACATAAGACCCCTTGTTCGAAAGGAGCTTCTGAACTCTCTCGTCCATTGAATTTGTCAGGTTTTGGATGGTTTCTGCTTCAATTGTTTTGCATGAGGACAGAATACCCTCCCAGAGCTGTTGCTTAGATGTGAACTGCCTCCCGCCATCATAGACACTCCTTTTGATGATGCTCCAGAGGTTCTGAATGGGGTAGAGGTCAGGGGAGCATGGGGGTCACACCATAAGTTTGTCCCCTTTTATGCCCATATCAGCCAGAGATGCAGATGTGTTTTGTGCAGCATGAGTTGGTGCATTATCATGCATGAAAATGATCTTGCTGTGGAATACACGGTTCTTCTTCTTGAACCATGGCAGGAAGTGCTGTTTGAGAAACTCCACATACATTATGGAGTTCACCTTTACCCCTTCAGCGATCCTAAAGGGGCCGACAATCTCTCTCCCCATGATTCCAGCCCAAAACATTACTCCACCTCCTCCTTTTTGGCGCTGTAGCCGTGTATGCATGGGGTGTCCATCAACCAGCCATCTTCCACTCCATCCATCTGGACCATCGAGCGTTGCACGGCACTCATCCGTGAACAAAACAGTTTTGAAATCAGTCTTCATGTATTGTTTGGCCCACTGGAGCCGTTTCTGCTTGTGTGCAGTGGATAGAGGAGGTCGACAGGATGGCGTATGCACAGCTGCAAACCTCTGAAGGACCCTGCATCTTGTTGTTCGGGGGACGTTGGAGGCACTAGCAGCTTCAAAAACTTGTCTGCTGCTATGACAAGGCTTTTTTGCCGCTGCTCTTTTAACCTGACGTAATTGCCTGTAGGAAAGAGTCCTCAATTTGCCCTTATCAGCACGCACACGTGTGTACTGTGAATCAGCTACATACTTCTTGATTGCCAAAACACTTCATCCTGATCATCGCACAATGTTGATTGTAGTCATGCCTTGACCTAAACACTCCACAATTTGTTGCTTCTCAGCAGCCGACACATCCTTTTTCTTTCCCATTTTGGCAGAAAATGTAGGCTGCTTAATAATGTGAGAGAGCCTTCTTAAGTAGTCTTGCCTTTCATTGGACACACCTGCCAAACTAATTAGCACAGGTGTCTGCAATTGCTTACAGTGATATAAAGAGCCCTGACACACATTACCATCAATGAGTTTAACTGACAAACAAATTCTTCCCTTATCACTCCTAAACACTTTTTGCATAATAATCTGGAACACAGTGTACATGTGCTTTTCCACAAAACACCAGTGGTTCACGTAGTGAATCTTACAGTTCTAACTTGCCAACCGTGGTCTGTATGGAGTTGTTCAATAAAGGGCCCAAAATTAAGATAACATAGATGGGAGAGGTCTCTATGAATAGGAATTCCTAAGTATTTGATACCCTGTGAGGGCCAGGCAAAGGGAAAGTTGGAATGGATGGAATCCTGTATGGATTTGGGGAGGGAGACATCGAGGGCCTCAGACTTCGCTGCATTGATTTTAAAATTTGACCATGTAACAAAGTGATCTATTTCAGCCATAACAGCAGGGATGGATATATGTGATTGAGTGATATATACTAGGACATCATCAGCAAATAGAGAGCACTTGTACTCGGTGCCTCCCACCTCAATCCACCTAATATTGGGGTTATGGCGAATTGATGAGAGCAGGTGCTCCGTCACTAGGATGTATAAGAGAGGGGACAGAGGACATTCCTGCCTTGTCCCATTGGTGATTATGAAAGGTGATGAAAATGTTCTGACGCGCCCCCTGGGCCTTGGGACACCCGGAGCCGGACCCTTTTTGGTGGATGCTGGTGGTTGTAGTCTCCCGGTTCCTTGGCTGAGGGCGGTCAAACCAGTGGCGGAACTATTTATGTGGTTTTGATGTTTAAACGTCCAACTACGCCACCCGTGGATTGCGGTCAGAGTGAACCGCCGCTGCAGGGCAGACCGCTGAGGCTGGTGTTGTGGGTGGAGCAGAGCGTAGCATAACTCCCCACGGCTCTGTAATGCCTTCATTTGTTTTTTGCATAGATTTTTTTCTCAAAGTAATAAAAAGATGAAAGATGTCAATAAATTTGTAAGAAACCTGACGGTAAAAAGACATTTTTTTATCTGCACCTAACAATATAGATCATGACAAAATAACCAATGAATTTCGGACTCTTAATTTACAGGAACAATCAGCATTACTACACCTTCAAGATTTGGAAAAGGAAAATCGCTCTCCACAACCTAGCATCAATTCAGCAGAGTTTTTTTCAGGGCGGAATCCTTTTTTTTATCCTATACAATCGAGAACGGGAGCAATGGATAAATTCCATGAAACTATTCAACGTGAACTAAAAAATCTCCATATGCAGGTGGAAAATAACAGCTCAAAAAGTAATTTGAACAAAAAACAAATGAAAGCATTACAGGAACTAAAACGGATGGAGGATGTCATTATTAAGATGTCAGATAAAGGCGGACTAGTAGTAGTTATGGATGCAGACATGGATCACAACCAAATGTTGGAGCTTTTGTCTGATACAACTACTTACACAAAAATTCCATTCCACAAGAATGTGGTTGTGTATTTGGATGACATTTTGATTTATTCACCAGATCTGGAGTCCCATTGGCAGAGTGTACGTGAAGTTTTGCAGTTATTGAGTGATAATTCACTATTTGCTAAGCTGGAGAAATGTGAGTTCGCTGTGCAGAAAATTAGTTTTTTGGGCTACATTGTCTCCAGCGAGGGCTTTGAGATGGACCCTGTGAAGGTTCAGGCTGTGCAGGAATGGCCTAGGCCTATTGGTTTGAAATCTATACAGAGGTTTTTGGGTTTTGCCAATTATTACAGGAAATTCATTAAGAATTTTTCTGTAATTGTTAAACCTCTAACCGATCTCACCAGGAAAGGTGCGAATACGACCCAGTGGACTACTGAAGCCATTGAAGCGTTTGTGTATCTCAAGGAGAGGTTCATTTCTGCCCCTATCCTTATGCAGCCTGATGAGACCAAACCTTTTTTGGTCGAGGTCGATGCTTCATCAGTGGGGGTCGGAGCAGTTTTGTCTTAGGAGAACAAGGGTGGAGTACATCCTTGTGCCTTCTTTTCGAAAAAAAATTCAGAAACCGAACTGAATTATGATGTTGGAAATCGGGAGTTGCTGGCTATTAAACTTGCGTTTGAACACTGGCATCATTTTTTGGAAGGTGCCAGATTTCCTATTCAGGTTTTCACAGATCATAAGAATTTGATCTATCTGGATGCTGCCAAGCACTTGAATGCCCGTCAAGCTAGGTGGGCACTTTTTTTTTCTCGGTTTCATTTTTCTGTTACCTATATCCCTGGTACTAAGAATGTTAAAGCCGATGCTTTATCTCGCAACTTCTCTCCTACGGTCGGTGCCGAGGAGGAGGAGAGCATTTTGCAGAAAGGAGTTGTGGTGGCGGCATTGGACTCCGATTTGGAGAATGGGATTCTGAATGCTCAAGATGATGCTCCATCTAACACTCCCCATGGGAGGTTGTTTGTGCCTAGAGCCTTTAAGAGAGCTTTGTTTGTGGAGTGTCATGAGTCTCGGTTGGCAGGTCATCCAGGAGTTTCGGAGACCAAGAGACTTATCAGTTTCAGTTTTTGGTGGCCTGGATGGCAGAAGGAAGTCATCAAGTGGGTGCGTCAGTGTACTGTGTGTGCCAGGTCAAAGGCTTCACATACTCCTGCTGCGGGGTTGCTTTGCCCTCTGGAGGTTCCTAGTGCGTCTTGGATGCATCTCTTTATGGATTTTATTACTGATCTTCCTGTGTCTGAGGGTTTTACTGTCATCTGGGTGGTCGTAGACCGTTTTAGTAAGATGTGTCATTTGGTTCCATTCATTAAGTTGCCCTGCGCCAAGACACTCGCTAAGGCATTTGTTAAGGAGATTGTCAAGCTCCATGGCGTTCCCACGGATATTGTTTGTGATAGAGGACCTCAGTTTGTGGCTCTCTTTTGGCGTGCTTTTTGTGACTGGTTGAGAGTTCATTTGTCATTTTCGTCTGGTTATCATCCTGAGTCTAATGGACAGACTGAAAGAAAGAACCAGGATGTTGAACAGTTTTTGCGTTGTTTTGTGGCGGACAATCAAGAGGTGTGGTCTGAGTTTCTGCCTCTCGCAGAATTTGCTCTTAACAATCATACATCCTCCTCTGCTGGGTGTTCTCCTTTTTTTTGTTGCACTGGGAGACATCCGTCTTTTGGTTCGTTCTCCAAATTGGGGTCGGCGGTGCCGGAGGAGGAGAATTTTTCCGGTGATTTGGAGAGAGTTTGGACTAATGTACGTTGTAACCTGCAAGAGGCTAACAAGAAGTCCAAGAAGTATTTTGACAGGAAACGTAAAGAGGTTTTGTTTACTGTGGGTGACATGGTTTGGTTGTCCTCAAAGAACTTGCGGTTGATGATTCCCTCTAAAAAACTGGGTCCTAAGTTTGTGGGTCCATTTAAAGTGCTTCAGGTTGTTAACCCATCTGCTGTCAGGTTGGATGTCCCTACTTCCTGGAAGATTAATCCTGTGTTTCATGTTTCCATGTTGAAAAAGGCTGACGTTTCTAATAGGGACACCACTGTCACAGTTCCTCCTGTGGTGGAGGACGGTGAATATGAAATTTCTCGTATTTTGAATTCAAGATGGCATAAAGGGATATTACAGTATCTTGTCTCCTGGAAGGGTTTCGGTCCCGAAGACAACTCCTGGGTAAGGACGGATGATGTCTCTGCTCCTAGGCTTGTTAAAGCTTTCCACAGGAGGTTTCCTGACTGCTGTACAAAGACGAGGAGATGCCACACAGTGGTAGACATGACCATGATCTGATTTTGAGTTGTGTTGCTGCCGTCAATTTCTACATTAGGTAAGTTTTTCAAATGAAATGGAAAATGTCTGATGTTCACCCTCTGATCTGTGATCTATGTTCTGTTGTGAATAAAATGTGGCTATAAGAGATTTCCCAATCATTGCATTCTTGTTTTCTTTCCATTTTTACACACGGCCCCAACTTTTTGGGAATTGGGGCTGTAATTTATGGTCATGTTCACAATGTCCGCAAAGATAAAACATGGATATATCCATTTTCCATCGGATTTGCAGATAAAACTCGCCCCTTCGAGTGAAAGTTTGTAAGGAAAATGCGCAGCACTCGGATGCTATCCACGTCATTTGAGCGATGTCTGTCTTTTAGGGTTTAATGGGCAGGAGACGCTTGGAAACGCTAAAGGGACGTCACATAAATGTGTCACATACATTGACATGATGCAGATTTTAATTCTACATTGCAAACAATTTCTGTATGAAATCAGCAGAGACATTTATTTTCAGCGTGCAGATTACATTTTGTAAACTTCCATCCGCTTTCCTGCTGCTATAATACGCTGCGGCTTTTCCACAGAGAGAGGACCCTGGTCCACAACATTTTGCTTATTTTGTTGGGAATTGGGCCCTCCGGAGTATGGGAGCTGACACTGATCTGGGAGGTTTTATGCTGTTTGTGCAGTATTTGGGACATTAATCTATCAATTATTCGGCCAGGGTATAACAGTATTTTTAGGTAATGATTTGTATTGTACTAATATTTAAAACTTTAATACAATAAACTTTACGGTGTGATGTCAGGACTATGGCACAGTTATTCGGCCGGTGTATTTCAGTATTGTACAGCACTATTATTTGGGGACTTTCTGACGTGTATTTATGGACTGTGGGGTAGAATTATTTTGTGCACTGTATTGCACTATTTTCCATAGAACTGTGTGGCTATATTATTTGGCCAGCATATGGTAGTAGTTTTTGGCACTATGGATACTATTATTCTGAAACTTTGTGTCATCATTTTGTGGACTGTACAATTCTGTTCATACTAATGTAATTGCTTCTATTTTTATAGTCTATGTAACATTTTGAACACCATACGTACGGTATTATTTTATGACAGAATTATTTGACCACTTTATGGAATTATTTTCTTATGGACTGTATGGTGCCATTATTTAGTTATTGTATCGTCGTTTTTAGTAATGTGTTACTATTCTTTAGAGGTTTCATATGGTGGGTATTTAGGGATTGTTTGGTAGAATTAATTTGACCACTGTATGGCAGTATTATTGAGGCATTATAATAGGCCTATTGTGTGAATGGTGAAAGTATATCCAGCGGAGCCGTCACCACAGGGAGTCTCACATGTAGACCCAGGTGATGTGTTTGACCTGAGAAAAATACCTCCACTAGCTTTGGGGGGAGGGTGAGAGCAGTTCTGTCCATTCAGAGGGCTGATCCCAGTGAAGGAGAAAAGAAGCCACATGGTTAGAGTTGGTGGAATGTCGTTGAAGGGATAGTATCTAGTCTGAGGATCTGGACCATGGATGAATCGATGGCTTATGGTGTAGAGATCAGCTACCACCTGAGCTGAATAAATGTGCTACAGTTGTGGGATCCGTGATCCATTGTCTAGATTTGATACATTTTCTTAAAGGACTGTTGCTACTGGATACCTTTGCTTCTATCGTTTTATGTGTCATATGGAGGATCGTGGACTGTGGCTACAGACTATACTTGCTGGAGATACGAAATATGTGGGCCAACCAAAAGTTGGGGGATAGTGAGTATCGCTTGGCACAAAGGCAGTGGAATTACCTCCCCGGGGAAGGGATCTTGTGGACTGAGACAATTGTATTTTGGACATTTACCTGGAATTGCTGTATTACCATGGATGTAAGGAATAAAATAGTGTTGCTTGTAGATGGTAAGCTTAGGAGCAGGGACCTCACTCCTCATGTAACAGTTTAAACTGTCTTACCTTGTATTGAACTTATTGTATGTACATGTCCCCGCTTAATTGTAAAGTGCTGCAGAATATGTTGGCGCTATATAAATAAAAATCATTATTATTATTAACCTGCCTAAGTAATTATTGAAATGCACCATCTCAGATCTTCACAGTATGGACCCCAAAATAGTAAGGATAAAACCTACAGCAAACACTGCAAATAAAAAAAATAAGAAAGTTGGAAAGCAAAGAGGAAGCAATAGGACTATGTGAACCAGGACCTGGTGCAGCCATCTACTAATGTGCAGGACACCCTTGGGACAATGTCCTCCCCATCCATTAGAACTACAAGGTCCAGCAGACAAGCAGCAGAGCACATCACTCCTTCCCTCCATGTTCCACTGCAAGTCCAGCGCCGACATTACTGCACATGGCCGCTAGATGGCGGGGCACCTCTGCTGTTTGCAGCCAATACTAGCGTGCAGGTGAAGTCGCTGGCCACTAGGTGGCGGGGCATCTCTGCTGTTGCTTCCATTACAATTGCTGGGTGCAGTCGCTGGCCACTAGGTGGCGGCAGACTTTTCCAGGCTGGAATGTTGCTCTCCTCTGCTCTTGCTGTCATTACGGAGTCTCCAGTCTGATATAACGCTGTGGATTGTGGGCAGCAGAGATCACAGCCGCCCTGTCTCCTCCACACTCCGCGGAGAGATCCTGTCAGTGAGCCGCCCCTCCTGTCAGGGCGCCGGGGAGAGCCTGACCGCTGCCTCCATCCATCACCGGCCGCTGCTGCGGGCACAGGTAAGTAGCAGCCCCGTGCCCGCAGCCCATGTCCCGGGCTGAGAAGCCTCCGGCTGCTGATTGCAGCTGGCAGAGGCGATGGCAGCCGGGACTGGCAGCAGGTGATGGGTCCTGTGTGATGTGGGCACATACTGGTCAGATGGGGGCACAGCAGTGCCAGGGACGCTGGCAGGAGGAGATGCCCATAGTGTGTGGTGTCTGGGGTGATGGGGTGAGACTGGCACCTGCCCTGGTAGCGCTGCCAGTGCCCGGGAGACTTGTGCCGCTCACTGTGCCCGGGGAGACTCGATCACCTGCTGATCTGCCAGTATTCTACAGCTGGAATTGGCTGTAAGAAGCGGATTGTAACCAAGTCCTAGTGATTAGCTGCAGCGTCGCTATGTGCCATTGTGATCGTTATATACCAGGGATTAGCTGCAGCATCGCTATGTGCCATTGTGATCGTTATATACCAGGGATTAGCTGCAGCGTTGCTCTGTGCCATTGTGATCGTTATATACCAGGGATTAGCTGCAGCGTCGCTCTGTGCCATTGTGATCGTTATATACCAGGGATTAGCTGCAGCGTTGCTATGCGCCATTGTGATCGTTATATTCCGGGTTACAATGTGACCCTATAAGATGTGAGAAGCCAGTGAGTAATAGACACGAGGAGGTGAAGGACCCTCCTGCTGTTCCTCCTGGCCCGGTGGCCGTGGCACATATGGACGTCCACTCCAGTGATGGGTATAAATGTTATTATATTATTTTCTGATAACTGAATATTTTATCAACGGTATTTTCTGCCGTTAATGTTAGTGCGGTCCCAGTGTGCTATGAGATATACCCCAGCACCTTCTCTCCTGCTGATATCCCCCCCTCCATTCCTCCGTGCTGCTGATATCTCCCTCCACTCCATTCCTCCGTGCTGCTATCTCCCCCACTCCATTCCTGTGCTGCTGATATCCCCCCCACTCCATTCCTCCGTGCTGCTGATATCCCCCCCACTCCATTCCTCCGTGCTGCTGATATCCCCCACACTCCTTTCCTCCGTGCTGCTGATATCCCCCCCACTCCATTCCTCCGTGCTGCTGATATTCCCACACTCCATTCCTCTGTGCTGCTATTACCACCCCCTCCATTCCTCTGTGCTGCTGATATACCACCCCCTCCATTCCTCCGTTCTGCTGATATCCCCCCCTCCATTCCTCCGTGGTGCTGATATCCCCCCCTCCATTCCTCTGTGCTGCTGATATTACCACTCCCTCCATTCCTCCGTGCTGCTGATATCCCCCCCTCCATTCTTCTGTGCTGCTGATATCCCCCCCTCCATTCCTCCGTGCTGCTGATATTACCCCCCCTCCATTCCTCCGTGCTGCTGATATCCCCCCTTCCATTCCTCCCTCCTGCTGATATCCCCCCCTCCATTCCTCTGTGCTGCTGATATTACCACCCCCTCCATTCCTCTGTGCTGCTGATATCCCCCCCTCCATTCCTCCGTGCTGCTGATATCCCCCACTCCATTCTTCTGTGCTGCTGATATCCCCCCCACTCCATTCCTCCGTGCTGCTGATATCCCCCCCATCTATTCCTCCGTGCTGCTGCTGATATCCCCCCTCCATTCCTCCGTGCTGCTGTTGATATCCCCCCTCCATTCCTCCGTGCTGCTGTTGATATCTCCCCCTCCATTCCTCCGTGATGCTGTTGATATCCCCCCTCCATTCCTCCGTGCTAGTGATATCTCCCCCCTCCATTCCTTCGTGCTACTGATATCCCCCCTCCATTCCTCTGTGCTGCTGATATCCCCCCCTCCATTCGATATCCCCCCCCTCCATTCCTCCGTGCTGCTGATATCTCCCCCCACTCCATTCCTCCGTGCTGCTGATATCCCCCCCCACTCCATTCCTCCGTGCTGCTGCTGATATCCCCCCCTCCATTCCTCCGTGCTGCTGTTGATATCCCCCCCTCCATTCCTCCGTGCTGCTGTTGATATCCCCCCTCCATTCCTCCGTGCTGCTGTTGATATCCCCCCTCCATTCCTCCGTGCTGCTGTTGATATTCCCCCCTCCATTCCTCCGTGCTACTGATATCTCCCCCCTCCATTCCTTCGTGCTACTGATATCCCCCCCTCCATTCCTCTGTGCTGCTGATATCCCCCCCTCCATTCCTCTGTGCTGCTAATATCCCCCCCTCCATTCCTCCGTGCTGCTGATATCTCCCTCCACTCCATTCCTCCATGCTGCTATCTCCCCCACTCCATTCCTCCGTGCTGCTGATATGCCCCCACTCCATTCCTCCGTGCTGCTGATATCCCCCCACTCCATTCCTCCGTGCTGCTGATATCCCCCCCACTCCATTCCTCCGTGCTGCTGATATCCCCCCCACTCCATTCCTCCGTGCTGCTGATACCCCCACACTCCATTCCTCTGTGCTGCTATTACCACCCCCTCCATTCCTCTGTGCTGCTGATATACCACCCCCTCCATTCCTCCGTTCTGCTGATATCCACCCCCTCCATTCCTCCGTGCTGCTGATATCCCCCCCTCCATTCCTCTGTGCTGCTGATATTACCACCCCCTCCATTCCTCTGTGCTGCTGATATCCCCCCTCCATTCCTCTGTGCTGCTGATATTACCCCCCCTCCATTCCTCTGTGCTGCTGATATTACCCCCCCTCCATTCCTCTGTGCTGCTGATATTACCCCCCCCCTCCATTCCTCCGTGCTGCTGATATCCCCCCCCCCTTCCATTCCTCCCTCCTGCTGATATTCCCCCCCCTCCATTCCTCCGTCTTGCTGGCCGGGTCCCCGCCGGTTTCTTCTCTTCTTCCATTGTTGGCTCGTGACTGTCCCTTCCAAGCAGTGGTGGTAGCAGGTATGGCCACTGACTTGGCTGCAGCAGTCACATGCCAACAGTACTGGGAAAGGAGCCTGGTGGGACCCGACCAGCAGCATGGAGGACTAGGGAAGGATCAGCAGGGGCTGTTCAGTATTTCCATCCCACACTCAGCCCATACCTACATATAGAATGTGATGTCTGCAGCCGATCTCTAGCTACTGATTGTCTGCAGTGGTCCTATGATCCACCACCAATAGAGAGGTTATTTCCCTGCCAGAGCGCTCAGCACATTGTGTATGGACTCCATAGAAAGTCTCTGGTCCTCACACCGCACTGTGTGCACGCTCCTGCAGCTGCTCACTGCTTCTGCTGCTCAGGGGTTTTTATAAAGTCTGTTGCATGATTGTTGGGGGTCTGAGGACCCCGACCCCTCAATCTGCAGGACGTTTAATCCCCTGCAACATATAAAGGAATCTTGTGAACTCCTCGGTGCACTTCACTATTGGGGGCGCTGTCCGGGATCGTCCTCACCCACTGGGATTCTGGCAATAATGAGAAGCGATAAATGACGGGTGAGGAAAATCCTGGAGAAAAGCCGCAAAGAGAAACCTTCAGGGTGTTTCCTACTGATTCTATAGAAATCCTTTTCTCCTCCAGTAACATAGTCCATTAGCCCCCATAGTGACCGCCTGGTGGTCAGGGGGGCCGGGGTGTTGTGCCCTGGTTGTCAGGGGGTCCGGGGTGTTGTGCCCTGGTGGTCAGGGGGTCCGGGGTGTTGTGGTCAGGGGGTCTGGTGTGTTGCACCTGTGGCCTCTGTACATTTATAAGGGTGGAGTCGCTGATATCAGCCACAATATAGTGAGACATAAAGATGGAGAAATGCTGTAGATCTCCGGATCCACTGTGATCTCCTAGAAGAGATCTGCCGGTGACGCCCCAGAAACGATGACTGTTCGGAGCTCCGCACCTTGGATACGAGTGGGGTCTCATTCACACCTCCGTGATCTTCACGTGTGCAAGAAAAATGCTCCCGTGGTCCTCAGTGTTCTGGATATAAGTATAAGGGTCTGTGCGCACCACGTCTTGTAGATGCCGGCGACCCGCTCAGCTTTACTACAGGAAGAAGCTGCAGAAACCGAGACAGGGAGAACTCCGAGCAGAAACCGCCTGGAGAAAGGAGCGGTCACTTCTAACCGTGTGGCCTCTTCATAAACGTGAAACGGTTAAAGGACTGACCATGTGCACAGCGAGGCGGATTACATTGCAGGGTATATGGTCATTCTATCTATTTATTGGGTGGTTGTTCTTCAGACGGGTTGTGGAGCATACCGGCCTGATAAAGGCGCTGTGTGCACAGAGCCTAAACCTGCAGCGGGAATCATAGGGTCAGCCATGAATCTCTGCTCGTAGATCACATTGCAAATGCACAAGGGATTTATTAGTGTGAACTCCCGGTAACAATGCTCACACTCACTGGGTGGATGTGGACCAAGCCTGCTCATATTCACCACCTAACATGTATGGTGTTTCTTCATGTCTGGGAAGGAAAGATCAGGCATATTGGATATCAGCATGCCCAATCCTTTTCTTCTGAGAGAAGCTGTCACCAGAGGCGTCTGACAGCGGCTATCTCTCTGGTGAGAATAAATGCCCTCTTGGCTGTGGAGTGTGCATGTGTATAGCGAGGGCAGGAGGAATAGTGACGGCTGGACAAGCTTTCTTATGGCGGCTATCCCATGACTATTTCCCTGAACAAACAGCGGTGGAATAAGTATTCATCACGTCACTACTATTCTAAGTAAATATATTTCTAAAGGTGCTATTGCCATGAAATTCTCACCAGATGTCGGTAACAGCCCATCCAATCCACACAGGCAAAGAAATCACCATAGATGTCCATAAATGAAGTTTTGTGTAATGAGAAATGACAATTTCTCAGCTGGAGGACTACGAGGTATCGAGTGATATCATTGCTACTAATGGAGACAAGTGTAGAGAATTCTGCTACTTCTGGGCTTAGGACCATTATGTGCAAAAAGTGTATGGTGTGTGTTAACAAAATAGGAATACCTCTTTAAAGGGGTTGTCCGAGCTTTTATACTTTTCAATGTGTGTGTCTAAGTTGCAGAATGCTGACCCCTTGTAATATACTCACTGTCAGCATTCTGCACCGTTGCCTACATACTATACTTCAGCATGTGACCAGCCTCACTCCTGGTTTTGGAGGACCTGGTCACATCCTGACTAGTCTTTTCGTGTTCTGTTCGGAGACTAGTCATGAAGTCACAACTAACACCACACCCAGTTTCTGCCAGACCCTCCTCCTTCAGCCTCCTGTGCCTGCACACAGTGCAAGGCGGCAGTGGCATGTCACAGCTGGTTGCACTAACCAGTCCAATCAGCTGCTAGCAGAGACATACAGGTGAACTGAATGGTGGAACAAGGAACTGAAAGCTTCTTCCTCCACTGATCAATCTCAGGAAAGGCTGGAGGTCCTGTCACTGATGATGATGGTAAAACAGTGCTGCTGTAGGTGCAGCGCAAAATCACATTTTGCAAATGGGAAAGTAATCAGACCTAGGTATTTCTAGTAGCTGCAGAGCAGGTGACATTACTTTGACCGATGTCCTAATAGACCTTTCTTCAGTCAAGGTCTAATAGGAGCTGTAAGATGTCAGTCATGGGGGTCACTGTTAGGACCCCAACTTCTATAGAAACTCATCAGCACCGTAATCGTATCTCCCTCTCCTTCTGTCCAAACCATCTAGATGCTGTGGTTGCTACTGACGGTAGGGTATAAGGGGTTAAACTGCCAGGATCAGGAATAGCTCCTCCAGCAGCGGGACTGTGTAATACAGCTGTACGACTGCTGCAGATCTCGTAGGTGCCCTGACGACACCTGCCTGATGAAAATGTGCACTATTGAGCGGGTGCCGGATCCTGACTGTGAAGTATATTTTCGATGCTTCTCGGGAACAAGTTATTCTTAATCTTTCAGCAGGTTAAGGGTAGAGAGTCTGATTCCAGTGATGTGTCAATTACTGGGTGTGTTTTGCTGTTTTAATACAATCAGTATTTTATCAGCAGGACGTTATCACTACAAGACTAGGTGTCTCGTGTCTCCGAGTCCAACCACACCGCCATCACTGGTTAGCGGCTTTCTGTCAATATACAGTGTACATAGAAAGCTGCCAATCAATGGTGTGTTCGGGGTTATACAGGGCTCAACATCTGAGCTCTGCTACAGAGAAAAGTGTGATTCTATCACAATTGCTGCACCCAGTAAGTGGCACATCGCTGGAATCAGGGTCTCTGTCCCTACATCATGCTGCTGTCAGATTACATAGCAAAAACCTGCTGACAGATTCCCGTTAAGGCCCAGCTATAATATCACTGTAACACTATCATTAGATGTGAGCTCCCTATACCTGTATACCTGCTGCTGCGGTGCTGCACAAAAAGTTATTCACAAAACGAGTGTATACATGTATATCTATATCTCCTGAATGGTATTACTGCTAGATTTACTATAGATATACAGTACAGACCAAAAGTTGAAGCTCATCAAGAGAATGCCAAGAGTGTGCAAAGCAGTCATCAAAGCAAAAGGTGGCTACTTTGAAGAACCTAGAATATAAGACATATTTTCAGTTGTTTCACACTTTTTTGTTAAGTATATAATTCCACATGTGTTAATTCATAGTTTTGATGCCTTCAGAGTGAATGTACAATTTTCATAGTCATGAAAATACAGAAAAATCTTTAAATGAGAAGGTGTGTCCAAACTTTTGGTCTGTACTGTAAATATGAGGTTCTTAGCGCACATTTTGAGCAAATTGCGCGAGCCCATCTGCCAACGACAAGGCGACCTCTTCAGATGGGTCCCTACACTAACCTAACACTAATTTATTTACTAACTGGAACTCGGCCTCACAAATATCTTATTATTACTACCACTTTTACGATTTATTAAAAATGTACCTTTTATTATTTACTTTATTTATTAGTTTTATCATTTTTTTATTACTCTTGTGACTCTAATAATGGTATTACTTATTAATATCCCGCTATTTTATTACAGAACTATTCTAACTTTAAGATCAGGTTTTGTTCTTTTTATAGATTTTATATTTATTACTTACGTCCTGCTATCTTATAGTACTTTTCTATGACTATTTCACTTTACACTACTGATTGAGCTACTACTATAATTATTTTAATATAGTGTTTTGTTCTTTTTATATATATATATATAACTATTTTATATTCTTACTATTATTAATACTGCTATTTTATAACTATTATTCTAACTTTGCTATTATCATTAATACTACCCTATTCCTACACTTGATCCAGAAGAAGGCAAAAACCCCAGGACACATTCAGCCAATTTTTGTCACAGGGGAAAAATTCCTTCTTGACCCCGAGAAAAGGCGATCAGTCCTAGGACCCCGGATCACACTGCTATTCTACCTACTACTGTACTATTACTACGGATATTTTATTACTACTTTTATGACTTTCTTATTATCACTAATATAATGACTCTTGTTAGTCTAATACTGATCTATTACCACTATATTACTATTCTCCTGCTATTATTATTACTAGTGTTTTTATACTTACGGGCCGGTAATGCCGCATCTGATGTTATCGGCAGAGAGGTCCCAGCAGGACGGTCCACAGGATGTTCTTCTTTCTTGTCATAGGGAAGACTTGGCTGACTTGGTGGTGGAAGTTGTGCGGCCTGGTCCTGCTTCTTCTTGTGCTGCTTCTCGGGAGCTTAATGTCCAGTTTGATCTTCTTTGCCGCCTTCTGCTCTTCTTTCTTGTCTTCCTCTTCATCCAGATAGTCCAGCATTTCTCTTAGAGCCATTTGTTCTTCTTCTTCCCGTTTCCTTTTCTCCCTGGCTTGGATGCTTATGGATGGAGCGGGCCGTTCTTCTCTCCTTACAGTATACCTTCTTTGGGCTTCTGGGTTGGTTGGCATGAGGCGCTCCTTCTTGTAGAGGGGAGAAGGGAGAAGCTTCGTACAATACGCCAGTCTTCTCAGTATCTCCTCAGGGGGGACGTATCCGGGGCACATGGTGACTGCTGACATCTTCACTGACAATGTATCCAAATCCTATAAAACATCAGGAATAGTCAGCAGGGGTTTTGACTATAAATTCTGGTGCAGGGGAAGGGCAACATTGGGAAATGTATAGGATACTGACTGTTACATATGTCGGCTCCATTACAGGGGGATTTTCAGGTGGAACAAGTTATCACTTATACCTGGGATAGGTGATGACTTATAGATCAGTGGGGTCCGTCCGCTGGGAACTCCAGCCGTCACCAGAACTTTTATCCCCGTTAGATGGTAGAGGAGGTGCACATGCTCCACCGCCGCTCCATTCACCCTCTCTGGGGCCTGCAGGAGCTGTACTCAATGTTCTCTGGCACCCCCGGTGGTCGGGCGAGGGTACTGCCGCTGCCTCCTAACAGGATAACAGGGCCCTGTTCTGGCGATTGGTGGTTCCCAGTGGTCGGACTCTGATCTTATCCCGCAGATAGGTGATAACTTGTTGGGAGCTCCCCTTTAGTATGTGGTATATATGGAGGACTGGGTATCGTGCAGAGTACTAGCAATACTACACTGCGGCCATCCTGTGTGCGCCGGGGCCGTTCCCCATGGAGGAGCAGAGCGGGGGGTAAATATCGGGATCTAGTCGCCGGATCCATCCAGATGGGAGATGTGACGAGTGCGGCCTCACCCCCTGATATCTCATCCTATTGTGTGTTGGGGAATAATAAGTTGGTGCTGAGCAGATTTCTCAGGACGTCTTGGTTGTGGTCTGTGAGTGCGTGTGATGGGATGTGGCTCCTCCGTTATCTTATAGACGTCTTATACCTGGAATCTCGCGCTGACTGCAGGTGTCTGTCTTCACACTCGGATGAGATATAACAGACTGACTTCTTTTTTTTTTTCCAAATTCAAACTGAGCAATCCTATTGGTTGTTCAGAAATGCAGTTACCATGGTGACAGAAGTATCTGAAGATTTAAAGGGACAGGATGCTGTTATAGTGCTATAATACATTTTACTATAATGTTCCCCAAATACTGTATATTATGTGGCCCTGTGCAGATAATGTGGGGGCATATATAGATCTCCATATATAGCTCTTCATATGTTACATAGATTCATTTAGAGGATCTGCAGAGATATTTTGGGGGAAAATAACTTATGGTAACAATTGAACGTGTATAAAGAAGGCTGGTTATCTATTAATGGTCATACGATTGCGGTTTATGTTCAATACAAATCTAAATATTAATCAGAAGTCACTGGGAGAGATTTATCAGCTAAATGACAGAATCCTGTAGTTCTGTGCAGCAAAATCTGTATTTCATGATTTGCTTCACATGTTTTAAACCCTTTCTGTGCCTTGTCTGACAAGAGGCGTGGCTTAGCTGAAAAGGGGTGTGGCTTATGTGAGAGGGGAGGGGCCTAACATTCTACTCCAGAAATTACACCAAAATTGTAGCTCCTATTTCTGGCAGAAAATAAGTAACTAACTAACTAGATGGTGTAAATGTGGACAAGACAGTGTAAGAATGTGGCAGATGGATGAAATGGCCGCTGCGGGGGGAATGTGACGCCCCACACTGATTATTACCAGTTCTTGCAGCTGCAGCGCTTACTGAGCGGAGTCACTGGAGGTGACGGGTGGGCGACCCCTGAATAGAATAATGCTCCACATCGCCAGCATGGTCTATTCACTGGGAATCATTCACTATAATATCAGTCAGTATTAAACTGAAGGAAACTTCCCAGCACCTCCTAACAGCTGGAAGTAAGTGCCGGGTGCTGTGACTGCATTATACACCGTGTGCACTGAGGGATCAGCAAACATTGAGGAGCAGATGAGAGAATCTGGTAACATTTCAGTTTGCCAGCCATGATGAGTTTTCCACAATAAATTGATTTGTGGCAAAATATTGATGGGAAAATACGTGTATAACACATGGAGGTCTTCTCTAACTTTTTTTATTCTCTTTTGAGTTTTTTAACACAAACTTAGTGTCCAAGTGATCTGAACCTATCTGACTAGAGGAAAATGGATGGTAACTATTAACTGCACTAACAGACTTTATAGGAAATATCCAGCTCACCAGCAATGGAAATGCTGGAAATCCAGCGTCACAGTCATACAAAAATTTCTTTAACCCCTTTCTGGCATGAGGCGTAATAAGACATCCCTGTGCCCTGGGCCTTAATGACCAGGTACGTATTATTACACCTCGGCGATCGCGCCCGCACACATGCTGTGCTGGCGCGTTCAGCTCCGAGTGTCAGCTGATTCTGACAGCTGACACCCAGTATTCTGTGCCAGGAGCAGCCCGGCACATTAACCCCCAAAATGCTGCGATTTGAAGTCGATCGCAGCATTTCGGGAGCAGGCAGAGGTAAGACAGCCCCTCCTACCTTGGATCGGAGACCCCTCGCTGTCTCAGTGGGGTGGTCTTGTTTGTTGCCATGGTGACCCGATGTCTTCATGACTACATCCGGGTTACCAGGCACCAGCAAGTTAGTTAGATCATGTGCAGAGCACTATCTATCTAACTTGTGTCAGTGCAGAGCTTACAGCCTGCATAGCTTAGAGATGCTGCTGCATCCCTATGCTATACAAGCAATCAGCCTGCAAAAAAATGAAAGTCCCATAGTAGTACAAAGTAAAAAGTGTCAGAAAGTAAAAAAAAAATGGAAAAATATAAAACAAAATGAAAAAATCTTAAAGAATAAAAATATATTATACCCATAAATAAATATTATTATGAAAAAAACAAAACGATAAAAGAAAACATATTTGGTATCACCACGTCCAGAACGACCTGACCTATAAAACTGTCCCACTCTTTAACCCATTTAGTGAACACGGTGTAAAAAAAAAATGCAAAAAACAGTGCTTTATCATCATACCGCCGAACACAACATGGAATCAAACGCAATCAAAAAGACAAATGTAAATAAAAATGGTACCGCTGAAAACGTCATCTTGTCCCGCAAAAATCAAACCACCATACAGCTCCATCAGCTGAAAAATAAGTTATAGCTCTCAGAATAAAACGATGCAATAAAAATACAAAATATGTAAAGAATATTGTAGATATAATCCCATGTCAATCATTGTATCCTATTTGGCAGGGGATTATAAAGATCTACTGCATACAGTTGTAACTGGACACTTCTACAGCCAAGAAGGAGGAAGGGGGCCCGAGAGAGTGAGTGACAAATATCTCACTTAGCAGCTCCAAACCGAGAAATTACACCCCACCAGCTAGCTGGTGGGCTTCAATAGGAAGACCCCCTGGAGATCCAAGCCATGCCGTTCCCTTTGTGTCAGACAACTATAATTCAATACCAAATTATGGAAATGCTATATGTCCTAGTTATTTATAAAATAGATTTTCAAAATCCCAAGAGAATGGGGAATGTCAGCCTTACTCCCAGCCCAGTCTAGCGCGTAGGGATGGGGAGATACCAGACACAGCCTTTTGAAGACCCGTAAGGCCACTGTCTTTAGTCTCCACGTGTAGCAGGGGCCCGGCTGGATCGTGATGACACCAGAACCGGCTACCTAGGACCGTCCATTAAGGAAGTATAACCCATTTTCGTTTTTGGAGTTTATAGCTGAGGGAGGCCATGGGTGGAGATTTAGGTCCAGTCCAGGGGGCAGGAGGGGGAGTGACCCAGAGAGTTTAAAAGCTCCTGCAGTTCTAGCCTAGGGCTTTTTCTCTGGGAGGTCGCGACGACACATCATGTGAGGCAAGTCATCCCCACAGAGGGACCCACAAGCCTCCCATGTGGCAGCCCTCCCCCGCAAGCCAGGCTTTCCATCTGACTGGTAATTCACTCTTAATATCTGTTTTTATCTTTTGTACCACTACTATTGTGTTTGCATCTCTGACCATTATGTATTTATAATCCTTATGTATATAGGCAATGTGATGGTGATTAAATATATAGTTTAACCTTGGGTTGATCTTTTATCTCGATCCACGAATCCTCATGTCCAATGTACGGTCCAACTAACACAATACCGGGGCTGGTTTCTGGCCCGATAATTCCCGTTAACGGACCGGGGGGCTTATATCTAATAGAAACTGGTAGCAGCTCTACCAGGCTGACAAGGTTCTGTTTCACTGTGGCTAGTGGAAGGGGCCTCTCAGCCTGTCAGGGGTGTGAGCGAGTGTGGTGCCACGTCAGACACTGAGTGGGCAACCTCTTCTCACGTCCGGTACCTTCCTGTACCTGTGTGGACAGGGGGTGTCTGTGTAGAACTGTACCAATCTGACATTACGCGTCCTTGTGGGGGTGCGGAACGTCACGTTGGTGCAAAGGGCAGATCCATATCATGTGATCTGTCAGACGTAACTGTGATGTCAGGCGGGTGGCGAGGTGTGGATCCTTCACATGTGGTGGCAATGGTGGGATTCTGCGGGATCTCTCTGGTGCCATATCGCCAGAAAAAATTTACATACCGGCATGAGCTGAAACCACACACACATGCTGCTGCTCCCAACGCACGTTTCGCCATCTGGGCTTTGACTAGGGACAAGGAACAAAAAGGCAGAGTAGGTATTTAAGCCGGAGTCAGCCAAAAAGGGTGCAAAGTGCGATATAGCAAGCCGCGATTAGCTGGTAACAGAGAGAGGGATCGTCATGCATGACATGTCAACGTCACATCCGGTCCGCGTGACTCCACTCGCTTGAGCGCATCAATAGGGCAGAAGTGACGGCGGTATGCGTTCAGCGTTGGAGCGCAAAACAAGATGGCGACGTCTGCGCTCCACGTTAGAACACAAGGGTCAAATAACAGCCGGCTGGGCTCAGTGCAATAAACATACAAGGAGCCTCATGTCCTGAAACGTAAAACAGAAGTGTGAAAGGTGAATGAATGAATGTTAGTGACCTATTATGAATAAGCAGTGTGTGTGTGTGTGGGGGGGGGGGCGGTAAGCAAATGTGAAAAATGTAAGTAAGAAAGAATAAAATGGAAAAAGAAACTAAGTAATGAGTATACAGTACAGACCAAAAGTTTGGACACACCTTCTCATTTAAAGATTTTTCTGTATTTTCATGACTTTGAAAATTGTACATTCACACTGAAGGCATCAAAACTATGAATTAACACATATGGAATTATATACTTAACAAAAAAGTATGAAACAACTGAAAATATGTCTTATATTCTAGGTTCTTCAAAGTAGCCACCTTTTGCTTTGATGACTGCTTTGCACACTCTTGGCATTTTCTTGATGAGCTTCAAGAGGTAGTCACCAGAAATGGTCTTCCAACAATCTTGAAGGAGTTCCCAGAGATGCTTAGCACTTGTTGGCCCTTTTGCCGTCACTCTGCGGTCCAGCTCACCCCAAACCATCTCGATTGGGTTCAGGTCTGGTGACTGTGGAGGCCAGGTCATCTGGCGTAGCATCCCATCACTCTCCTTCTTTGTCAAATAGCTCTTACACAGCCTGGAGGTGTGTTTGGGGTCATTCTCCTGTTGAAAAATAAATGATGGTCCAACTAAACGAAACCGGATGGAATAGCATGCCGCTTCAAGATGCTGTGGTAGCCATGATGGTTCAAAATGCCTTCAATTTTGAATAAATCCCCAACAGTTTTACCAGCAAAGCACCCCCACACCATCACACCTCCTCCTCCATGCTTCACGGTGGGAACCAGGCATGTAGAGTCCATCCGTTCACCTTTTCTGCGTCGCACAAAGACACGGTAGTTGGAACCAAAGATCTCAAATTTGGACTCATCAGACCAAAGCACAGATTTCCACTGGTCTAATGTCCATTCCTTGTGTTCTTTAGCCCAAATTTGTCTCTTCTGCTTGTTGCTTGTCCTTAGCAGTGGTTTTCTAGCAACTATTTTACCATGAAGGCCTGCTGCACAAAGTCTCCTCTTAACAGTTGTTGAAGAGATGTGTCTGCTGCTAGAACTCTGTGTGGCATTGACCTGGTCTCTAATCTGAGCTGCTGTTAACATGGGATTTCTGAGGCTGGTGACTCGGATAAACTTATCCTCAGAAGCAGAGGTGACTCTTGGTCTTCCTTTCCTGGGGCGGTCCTCATGTGAGACAGTTTCTTTGTAGCGCTTGATGGTTTTTGCAACTGCACTTGGGGACACTTTCAAAGTTTTCCCAATTTTTCGGACTGACTGACCTTCATTTCATAAAGGAATGATGGCCACTCGTTTTTCTTCACTTAGCTGCTTTTTTCTTGCCATAATACAAATTCTAACACTCTATTCAGTAGGACTATCAGCTGTGTATCCACCTGACTTCTGCACAACACAACTGATGGTCCCAACCTCATTTATAAGGCAAGAAATCCCACTTATTAAACCTGGCAGGGCACACCTGTGAAGTGAAAACCATTTCCGGTGACTACCTCTTGAAGCTCATCAAGAGAATGCCAAGAGTGTGCAAAGCAGTCATCAAAGCAAAAGGTGGCTACTTTGAAGAACCTAGAATATAAGACATATTTTCAGTTGTTTCACACTTTTTTGTTAAGTATATAATTCCACATGTGTTAATTCATAGTTTTGATGCCTTCAGAGTGAATGTACAATTTTCATAGTCATGAAAATACAGAAAAATCTTTAAATGAGAAGGTGTGTCCAAACTTTTGGTCTGTACTGTATATGATTGTGAACTAAAAGTAAACGACACAAAGTGAATAACAATTGATCATACTTTCCATACACTAATGAAAGTGCTACAGTGCATATATGAACAATAAAAAATGTGTATAGAATTTATTTAAAACAATAATAAATATATAAGGATTGAGAGGAACCACTAATTTTAGAAACCTCTATATCAAAAGAGCTATTGTATTAATATACAGCAGCCTGTCACTGGTATTTATTCAGATAAGTATGATGAACATAACTCCGGAATGTGAAGACCAATTCCTGGTTGGCGAAATATCATCAATTCAGATGCATTTTTATTGTGTAAAAGCACCAAAACATAAAAAAACTATATAAATATAGTATAGCAGTAAATATACTGACCCGAAGAATAAAGCGACCTTATCAATTTTACCACACGTGGAACAGAATAAAAAAAGTAAAAAAACAATTCCTGAATTTTTGGTTTTGTTTGTTCTACCTCCCAAAAATAGGAGTAGAAAGCGATCAAAAAATGTCATGTGCCCGAAAATGATACCAATAAAACCGTCAACTTGTCCCGCAAAAAACAAGCCTGCTATGCATCGGCAATCCCTGCATGTTTTTTTTTTTTGTTTTTTTGGGTGTCTAAAAACCGTGAAGCATGCGAGGCGGGGACTCGAGCATGTCACTCGAGCCCCCGCGATACTTGTTTCATACCTGAGTACCTGATGCAAACTCAAGTAGCGAGCACTTGCGCTTAAGACTAATGACAACATATTCAATATGATGACATAATGTTATCAAACTCTGTGTTCTGTGTCGTACGTCTGGGTTCAAAATTTTCACTATACCCTGTGACAAAGTCACTGGCAAAGTACTGGAGGGAAGATGTGTAGCACTGAGATTAGGAGCTCCAGTAATTAAATATAGGAAAAAGGTTCCAGCACACGAAGGGGTTACTCAGCCATCTTTAGTTCTAAGGTGGTTAAACACATGTAGAAAGGAAGGAGGTCAGAGGATAAAATCCCAGCCTTTTAGAGCATTTGTGTGTAGGGTGGGTTTGGAGGTGAAAGCTCTTAGCTGTTTTGTCATGTGAAGGAAAGACAAACCTTGAGTTGTTTGTTCCTGAAGCGGGCGGTTACTCGTAGCAACAAGGGCTGTGCCATACGTTATGTTTTGTTTTTCCGGTTAGGCCAGGAAGGCCGTGTTTATTTTTGCTATCTGTGCTGTGGTTTATACAGCATTCTTAATAAACCCAGCAGAAGATTTAAAGAGACAGTGTTCCTGTGTACCGCTATATGCAACCAAGTGAGCCGATCTACAACAACCCCTTGATAAAATCCTTGGGGGGTCTAGTTTCCAAAATGGGGTCACTTGTGGGGGATGTCCACTGTTTAGGTGCATCAGGGGCTCTCCAAATGCGACATGGCGTCCGCTCTCGATTCCTGCCAATTTTGCGTTCTAAAAGTCACACAGTGCTCCTTCCCTTCTGAACCCTGCCGTGTGCACAAACAGTGTTTTTTCCCCACATATCAGATATCGGCGTACTCAGGAGAAATTGCACAACAAGTTTTGGGGTCCATTTTCTCCTCTTACCCTTGTGAAAATAAAAAAATTGAGGCTGAAAGATCATTTTTGTGAAAAATGTTAAATGTTCATTTTTTTCTTCCACATTCCAAAAATTCCTGTGAAGCACCTGAAGGGTTAATAAACTTCTTGAATGCTGTTTTGAGCACCTTGAGGGGTGCAGTTTTTAGAATGCTGTCACGGTTTGGTATTTCTGTCATATAGTCACTTCCACCTCCTATCCACGATCTGTCACAAACTCTCACAACCCTTCTAACCTTATTCCCATCCGCCCAGCCCCCGCCTCCCCAGTCCCACTAACAGGAGCTCTGTGCAATGCTC
Source organism: Phyllobates terribilis (assembly GCF_046119375.1). Classification (NCBI taxonomy): domain Eukaryota; kingdom Metazoa; phylum Chordata; class Amphibia; order Anura; family Dendrobatidae; genus Phyllobates; species Phyllobates terribilis. Next base: position 3,228,282 of record NW_027362951.1, on the reverse strand, counting down.
GCTCCGTGTGCAACAAACTTTCCTACATCCATGATCTTTTCATTACTAACAAACTCTCCTTCATCGGCATCACCGATACCTGGCTCACCACCTCTGACACGGCGTCCCCAGCTGCACTTTCGTACGGTGGATTCCATCTTTCTCACACACCCCGCTCCAATTTCAAGCATGGTGGAGGAGTAGGTTTTCTCCTGTCAGGCAACTGCTCCTTCACCCATATCCCACTGCCACCCTCCATTACTCTCCCTTCCTTTGAAGTACACTGTGTGCTCATCTACTCCCCCCTCCAACTGGCCGTCGTTTACCGCTCCCCAGGACTAGCCACCACCTTCTTTGACCACTTCAACACCTGGCTGCTTAATTTCCTTTCCGATGACATCCCCACTATCATCATGGGTGACTTCAACATCCCCATTGACACTTCCCACTCATCTGTCTCGAAGCTTCTATTCCTCACTTCCTCCTTCAGCCTTACTCAATGGTCTTCAGCCCCCACTCACAAAGATGGCCACACACTGGACCTCATCTTCACCCTCCTCTGTGCCCTATCTAACCTCTCAAGCTCACCTCTCCCTCTTTCTGACCACAAATTACATTCTCGTACCTCTCCTCTCCAGGTACACAAGCCACACTCCACAAACTTGCACACCCTCACAGAAATCTCAAACACCTTGACCTACACTCAATCTCTGAATCCCTTCTCCCTCTCACAGGCATAAGTTCAATACACAATGCAAATGCTGCTGCCACTTTATATAACACCTCAATAGCTGCAGCTCTCAAATCGGTCGCCCCCTCACACGTATCACAGCTCGCCCATTCAACCGGCAACCCTGGCACACCAACCTGACTAAAGAACTGCGAAGGGCCTCCAGGGTTGCTGAGTGGAAATGGAAAAGGTCCCACTCCAACGAGCACTTCATTGCATTCTAACAGTCCCTCACTACCTTCAAGTCCACACTTACTGCAGCAAAACAAACATACTTCTCATCTCTCATATCATCCCTGTCTCACAACCCTAAACAGCTATTCAAAACTTTCAGTTCTCTCCTCCGTCCCCCAGCGCCTCCTTCATCTCCTCTCATCTCAGCCGAAGACTTTGCCACATTCTTCAAGCAGAAGGTTGACACTATCAGACAAATCTTTTGACTAAAGTCCCCTCAGCCCCTCCTCACACCTACTCAACCATCCTCCTCCAAAACCAGCTTCTCCACCATTACAGACAATCAACTCTCCTCTTTACTCTCCAAATCACACCTCACCACCTGCAAACTTGACCCAGTCCCGTCCCACCTCATCCCTAACCTTAACAATATTCTCATCCCAACCCTAACCCACCTTTTCAACCTGTCACTAACAACTGGTGTCTTCCCCTCATGCTTCAAACATGCCTCGATCACACCCATCCTCAAAAAGCCATCCCTTGACCTATCCTCTCTGTCTAGCTATCGCCGTATATCACTTCTCCCCTATGGCTCAAAACTACTGGAACAACATGTCCATTCTGAACTGTCCTCCCACCTCTCCTCTTTGACCGCCTCCAATCTGGCTTCCGACCGCACCACTCCACTGAAACTTCCCTGACTAAAGTCACCAACGACCTACTAACTGCCAAATCCAAGCAACACTACTCTGTCCTCCTCCTCCTGGACCTGTCATCAGCCTTTGACACAGTCGACCATTCCCTCTTACTACAGACTCTCATCTCTTGGCATCACGGACTTGGCCCTACCTTGGATGTCTTCATACCTAACTGACCGGACATTCAGTGTCTGCCACTCACACACCACCTCCTCATCTCGCCCCCTATCTGTCAGTGTCCCCCAAGGTTCAGTCCTAGGACCCCTGCTCTTCTCCATCTACACCTTCGGCCTGAGACAGCTCATAGGGTCCCATGGCTTTCAGTATCACCTCTATGCTGATGACACACAGACCTACCTCTCTGGATCCGATTTCTCCTCCCTACTAACCAAAATCCCACAATGTCTGTCCGCTATTTTATCCTTCTTCTCTGACAGGTTTCTAAAACTTAACATAGACAAAACTGAATTCATCATTTTTCCACCGTCTCACTCAACCCCCCCCCCAACTGACCTATCCATCAAAGTCAATGGCTGCCCAATCTCCCTAGTCCCGCAAGCCCGCTGCCTCAGGGTAACCCTGGACTCTAACCTCTCCTTTAAACCACATATCCAAGCCCTTTCCACTTCCTTCCGACTCCAACTCAAAAAATATCTCCCGGATCCGCACATTCCTCAACCACGAATCTGCAAAAACACTAGTGCACGCCCTCATCATCTCCTGCCTTGACTACTGCAACCTCTTGCTCTGTGGCCTCCCTTCTACCACTCGCACACCTCCAATCTATCCTAAACTCTGCTGCCCGACTAATCCACGTGTCCCCCGCCTCTCCTCTCTGTCAATCCCTTCACTGGCTCCCCATTGCCCAGAGACTCCAGTGTAGGGCCAGCAATGGCAGCCCTGGGAGCAGCAGTACAGTATATCACTATAACCATAGTGAGCATCCAGGAGATGTGTGGCTGGCATGGCCGTGCTGTTTCTGTGGCAGAAGCCACATGATATAAAGACAAAGTAGCACTCTGTAGTGCTAAAGCATGGAAACATGAAATACATGGAATTTGAATGTCATTACTGCTTTAGATAATAAGAAAAAATGGAGATGTTTAGCACATAATTTGGCCAATTCATGCAAACCCAGCAGCCAACGACAAGGCACTTTCCGGTTTGCTGGGAACTGATCTAATGTGAATCCTCTGCTAGGCTAAAGCCTGCATTTATGGGTAGCTAGGATCCTGCTGCAGTTAAATCCACCACAGGCTGGAGGGTGGAGCGCTCGGTCAGAGAGACAATATACAAATAGCAAAAAACTGACTGTCACTTCCAAATCAGAAAACTGGTGTGTACAAGGCCACTCTGGAGCGGGGCTGCGCCCACTAGTCGGGTTCTGCCCGGGAGTATGTATAATGCATATATCACCGCCGTCCCCGGGTCAGAAACCAGCGACTCCGCACAGTGCCCAGTCTCTGCGCTGGAGGATTTATAAGTCTGCAGTTACACAGTGACCCGACAACCCCTTACAGCAAGCCAACCATTTGCTTTGTGTGTAATACCAGGGTGAACCCAAGGTTATGGAATGATTTGTACTCACAGAACTATAATAAAACAATAGATTTGTCACTTAGTTGATTTTCTTATAGAATGATCAGACTCGCAGAATTGCAAGAAATCAGTTCTGCAGTTTTGTAGGAAAGACTTTGCCCATAAATCCAAAAGACTTTGCTAAAACATCTGAAAAGAATTCTGCCACCATCCCTTTCTTTTAGGAAGGATAATGGCCGTTCTCTTTCTTCCCTTTCAGAAGGCGTTTAATGTGTCCAGCGACTGCTCTGCACTTATACCGCTGGCAAACACCGCAATGAGGAGCGACGTCCAGGAAAGTCAGGCGCGCGGCTTACTACGTCTGGGGAGGCGCAAAGAAGCGCTGGAGAGCGCAGAACTGCTGGGAATGGAATTGGAGACATTATAGGAAAACATTATTCGTCCAACTTGAGAAGAAAAAGTTGCTTTATTATGTTTAAAAGTAAAAATGGATGAAACTTACTATTATGCTCTAGTTAAAAAAAAAGGTATGGAAAAGTTGTGATATTTGCATTGGTCCAGGATCTCCTTCTGCCAGTGACACCTATGTGGGAATGGAGCTGCCAACACCTGGGTCCAGCGCTGATATAGTGTTGTGGGAAAACGCTGCAAAGTCAGAATGCTTTAAAAAATAAGTGTTGTGTAGGGGGGGCATGTCCGGCAGCCATTGGGTGCGTATGTGTCCAAGGGGGCTCCGAGCTACACAGAGGGCTCATCCCGGCATGGAGGGCCATCAGTGTGACTCCTCTTGGTTACAAGAAGCTTATGGGCCCATTTTCAGATGAGTTTGGCTGTGCTCCATTAGCATGGCCTACGCGATGCTCAGAGTTGCGGCCTCACTTGAGCTGAGGTGGGAGACCAGAGGACCTTGTCTGCCATTGTCCTGTTACCAATGGGCCCCAGACTGTGAGACCCGACTCAGAAACACATGGCCCCTTAGCAGCGCTTCACTAATTGGTACTGTCCCTTACCACAAGATGGCGTAGTTGGCCCAGACCAAGGGTGCAGTTGTAGGTAGACATTGTTCCCCCTGATACCATCACCTATTTACCAGCGCTCAGAGGGAGAGCGAGAGGAGACTGAGGAACAGGGCACAGATACGCCCTCACAGACATTATCGGGCGCACTTACAGTCTGATGTCAGCCATACCAGTGCAAGTGGCAGTATCTTTCATTAGTCTGCACATGTAATATGCAGGTACTGTTATGTCTGACCTTATTCTGAGCATAGTACTCTGCTGCCCTCATGTGGTGAATGTGAAAACTGAAACATCTCTGCACATATAAATAAAAATGATTATTGTATCATAGCACCAACATATTCTGCAGCACTTTCCAATTAAGTAAGGACCTGTACAGACAATAAAAACAATACAATGTAACACATTTTATCCGTTACAGGAGGAGTGAGGGCCCTGCTCGCAAGCTTACAATTTATATACTGAACTCTCTCAGTATCTTAAGCTGTGCAAAGCCCCCCGCTCTCATTGTCTGATGCCGGTGACATCTGCAGCATTAACTCTGGCTTTGTGGGGTCCGTCCTTTTCAGGCTCATTATAGCTCATTTGCTAATTCTACTTTGGCTACATGAATACAGTTCTCTATGAATTTGTCTGTCACCCCTCCCCCATCAGATCCTTTTGTTTGTGTTTCTGGAGTAGATCATTAGTGATCCGGTCTCCTTGGGAAACTGTGCGATCTCCTTTTCCGTTGGATTCTATCCTTCTCTTCCTGCCCCTCTTGGAGTTGTACACCCCCGGTAGCACACCGGACCCTTACCTTATTCTGTGACAGAGACCACCTACTACACGGCTCATTAGAAGGGGAGATGTAGCGTCCGTCCTTTGCTCGGCTTCACCTGCATCCGGCTATTGCTAACCCGGGCTGTGGAGTCAGTAAGCCAAACCTCCGACTCCTCCATTTCCAGGCCTCCGACTCCCTCATACACGGCTCATGTGTAAGTGATAAATTTACTGTAGCACAGATTCATCTCAGCTAAAAGTCTAGACCCTTAGATCAGGAATAGGACAGACATTTATAGGACATTTCATAACTTTACCAAATTCTTGTGAAAAAAATATTCCCCACAAACTACTGTACCCAATTTATTATATATTTTAGGAGTCTGAGTTGATCCATTTTATACGGACTCCACCAAAATGGGCTTCATCTCACAACAGAACAGCAGATAAGCTGCAACTTGTTAGGGTGCTTTCACCTTCCATTCTGTGTCCCCATCGGGGCATACTTCCGAATTTCCCCAAAAAACAGGGTCCAGGCGTATTCACTGACTGGACATAGTAGACTGGGTCTGGGTGTCTGTCTCCGGGAGGCGTATACTGGACGTTCGCTCAGTTTGCATCATTACAGTCTATGGCCCCTTTGGCGCATACTCCTGGACCTTGTTTTGTGGGGGTATTTCAGACATATTTCCAAGTATCCACGGCTCTTTTTAGGGAATGTACTGATCTCCACCTATGGCCGGGATAGTTTCTCGGCTATGTACATTGCAGAGGGCATATCACATCCCTCCATCCCTTGCCCCTTGGGTCTGCACCTTACACCTTCATTGCAAAATTCTTCAACTGTAGGGACAGAGACTTTCTTCTTTACTTGTCTCGAAAAGACCATATGTAGTTTGAGAATACTCGCTCAGTTCTGTCAAATTCCTGAAGGAACTCAACCTTATATTCTCTCTGTCTCGCCTGAAGGTCATTGCTGACAACCAGTCTGACTTCTTTGAAATCCCACTGGAGGCGTTTTCACATTATCTGTCTTCAGGTGGGCTTACTATTCAGTCTTTTGTACATATGCCCGGGGAGTTTCTATCCTAGTCATGCGCACCCTAAATTGTACCCTTTACAACATTGAAATTTATATAAAGAAGGTATGTGTGTATTCTTGTACTGTACGGAACTTGTGTGTCCTATTACCCATCTGGATATTTATATACCCCCTCCATTTATACCAGTCGTCATGCACAAAGCTGTTGCTTTCATGCTACTATATAGTTCCCCACTAGTAATCTGGCTCCAGTATTTTAACTGTACTCGTGGTATAAATAGGGAGCGGTCCCGGCTGTTGAGCCCTGACACTGATGTGGACTCCTCTGTAATATTGCAGTGTATGGGGACTGGGTCTGGTGCTCTTCCATCTCCTCGTCTAGGACACACTCCTGTTATCCTTTCACTCATGACTGCCTCTCCCACATAGAATAAGAAAGCACAGCAGCACTCTGTAAGGACCAAGACATATGCAAACACTAAGAAAATAAGATCTAAACTGCACTATTGCTAAATAAAATGTACTTAGAAAAAATCAAGGTTCTTAGCGCATAAATTGGCCAATTCATGTGTGCCCATCAACCACGGCAAGGTGACCTCCGCATGATGGGTAACTATTTTCCTAAACATGCCTCTCTTGGGCTATAAGCCTACAATTTTAAGTGTGCAGTTAGAAAGCAACACTAATTAAAAGCACCCTTGGGTTGATGGGTGGAGTGCAGAGTCAGAAAAGGAGGCAGTCAAAACCTCCATGTTAAACTGCAAGAAAACAAAACACGTGACCACCACCTCTTGGCCCTTACAGAGTGCTGCTGTTCTTTCTTATTTTATGTTATGCAGTCATTGCAGCGTGCACCTGTTCACACTATATGGAGGTTGTTAGGGATCCGGGTGGTGGAACCTCTGTGCTTCGGTGCAAGGAGGGACCAGAGGGGCGTAACTAGGTATCAACTCGGACTGAGCAAGGTCGCACAGCGGCTCAATCGACACCGTGAACCAGGGAAGGACAGAGCAGAGGGACTAGGTGCTACTCTGGGCCAGTCCTTGTATGAGAGCAGGTGACTCCCACGGGTCAGAAGGCAGGGACTGACCGGTACAGCAGATGAGCACGGCAGGCAGACTGACGGGTGATCCGGGTAGACAGACTGGCGGACACCACAGGTAACTGGCAGGAGCATCCAGGTAGGCTGGCTGGTAGGCACGACAGGTAACTGGTACGTTCTCCGGGTAGGCAGGCAAGCCTGGCCCATAGACAGACTGGCGGGTTTGGACCGTAGGCAGACCGTCGGGCTGGAGAGTGTACTTGGCTGGCGGACTGGACAGGCTGGCGGACTGGACAGGCTGGCGTACTGGACAGACTGGCGGACTGGACAGGTAGTCAGACTGGCGGACTGGACTGGTAGTCAGGCTGGCGGACTGGACTGGTAGTCAGGCTGGCGGACTGGACTGGTAGTCAGGCTGGCGGACTGGACTTGTAGTCAGGCTGGCGGACTGGACTGGTAGTCAGGCTAGCAGCGGGACCTGGGGGCTGAAGCAGAGTTTAGAACACAGAGCTACAATCTTGCATGGGCACCTCCATTTTGGAGGAGGTGCCTTTTTATATGAGAAGTCCTCTGGCCACTGGCCGGGGACTCTTTAGGATGGCGCACGTGCCCTAAGCACAGTGCCCGGGAAGCTGCGCGTGCCAGCAGCAGCAGGAGAGCTGGAAGACGCCAGGAGCACGGCGGTAAGAGGGACGACGTCTCTGCCTGTCAGGGGGCAGAGACGCCGATGCTACAGCACCACCCCCCCCTTTATGCCCCCTCTTTTTTAAGCCTGAAAAAAATTTTTTAAGGTGAAGCGGGGCGTGGATGTTCTCCCTGGGTTCCCAAGTTCTCTCCTCTGGGCCAAACCCCTTCCAATCCACCAGAAAAAGGGTTTTTCCTCTTACCCTCTTGGTGGCCAGAATGTTCTCTACCTCATAGACTTCCTCAGTGGAGCCCGGAGCTGGGGAGGTACCTGGATTGTCGGAAATAGAATTAAGAACAACTGGTTTCAGGAGAGATACGTGGATGGAGTTGGGAACCCGAAGGGGGCCGGGAGTTTTATCTTGTAGGCCACTGGATTGATTTGCTTGAGGACTTCAAATGGACCGATGAACCATGGACCCAACTTATAGGAGGGTATTTTGAGACGAACATGTTTGGAGGAGAGCCAAACCTTGTCTCCCGGGCGGAATGGAGGCTGATCCAGACATCTCTTGTCGGCATGTCTCTTCATCTGCTTGTAGGATTGAAGAAGTGCGGATCTAGTGTCCTCCAAAATGGTGGAAAATTCGCTGACCAGAGACTCTGCGGCAGGGTTGTCCATTGAAGCGGAGACGGGAAACGGAATCCGGGAATGTTGACCGTAGACCACAAAGAATGGGGACTTGGAAGAAGATTCGCTGTTATGGTTGTTATAGAAGAACTCGGCCCATGGTAGGAACTCTACCCAATCGGTATGGTGAGTGTTGACGAAGTGCCGTAAGAAGCTGGTAAGGATCTGGTTGATACGTTCCACTTGGCCATTGGACTGTGGATGATAAGCAGAGGAGAAATACAGGGAGACATCCAGCAGCTTACACGTAGCTCTCCAGAAGCGCAAAGTAAACTGGACCCCGCGATCAGACACGATGTGGAGGGGTAGGCCGTGGAGACGAAAGATGTGATGGATGAAGTCCTTATTCCCCCCGAGGAAGCGGTTTAACACACCAAGCGAAACGTGCGTTGGGGATTTTCTCTTGTGGGGCTGCTATTTAGCAATGGGTAAGCGTGCAATACCATGATTGGAACAAAGATTATAGGGGTTTATGTGCTGACACGATTATTATATACTTTTTTGTATTAACAATGCATGTCTTTATAGACTTTTACTGTATGCAGCACTTAGACAACTATCCCACTAGGGGTTAAATACTGTGGCACTTTTTTTCTCCATTGTTATTTCTATTCTTTATGATTGTTCGATTTTAATATATTTATATATGCAGCCCCACTTTTTATGCCGGGTTGTTCCTTGTTGTATGTCCCATGTCTTTAAGTGTTCAATAAAATATTTGTCTACTAATTATTGTCCAAAAAAAACTCCTGTGTTTTGTGGTAGCATGCATATTTGTCTTATGGAGTGGCATAAACTTCCACTTTTCCAATTTTTGGGACCTCACTTGGGGTAGAGTGGTTTTTTACAATGTACCTTATGAATATATGGTTAAATGTCTTATCGGGTGGGAGACGAGACTGGCTCCCTTGGACCTCATTCATCACTTTGGAGGGATCGATGATATGCATAGGCTCCTCCTCTTGATCGGAAGAGAGGAAGGATCTCGACAAAGCGTCGGCTTTAACGTTCTTGTCCGCAGGGCGGTAATGTAGGGTAAAGTTGAAACGGGCAAAGAACAAGGACCACCGGGCCTGACGCGGATTGAGTCTTTGGGCATTTTGTAGATATGCCAGGTTTTTGTGGTCAGTGTAGATGACCATCGGGTGCAGAGCCCCCTCTAGCAGGTAACACCACTCCTCCAGCGCCAATTTGATGGCTAGCAGTTTTCGATCTCCAATGGAATAGTTGCGCTCGGACGAGGAGAAGAGCTTGGAGAATAAGCCGCAGGTTACCATTCTCCCAGACGGAGATTCCTGGGTGAGCACCGCTCCGGAAGAGGAAGCATCAACCTCCAGAAAGAACTGTTTGTTGCAATCCGGACGGTGCAGCATCGGGGCAGAGGAGAAGGCTTGTTTTAATGAGAGGAAGGCCTCCTCCGCTTCGGACGTCCATTCCTTAGGATTTGCTCCCTTACGGGTGAGCGCAGAGATGGGTGCAGTCCGGGAAGAGAAATGTGGGATGAAGAGGCTTTAATAGTTAGCGAAGCTCAGCAATCGCTGAATCGCCTTCAACCCCTCCAGTTGGGGCCACTTTAAGACGGCAGAGACCTTCTCGGGGTCCATCCGTAGACCAGTCTTAGAGATAATATAGCCCAGGAACGGAAGAGAGGTATGCTTGAAGAGGCATTTCTCAAATTTTGCGTATAGGTGATTCTGCCTGAGCCTAAGCAGGACCTGACGAACATTCCTCCGGTGTGTGGGAAGATCCGGAGAGAAGACCAAGATGTCGTCCAGGTACACCACCACGCATGAATATAAGAGGTCACGGAAGATGTCGTTAACTAGTTCTTGGAAGACGGCTGGAGCATTACAGAGGCCGAAGGGCATCACATGGTATTCATAGTGGCCGTCCCGGGTATTGAATGCCTTCTTCCACTTGTCTCCTTGGTGGATCCGGACCAAGTTATACTCCCCACGAAGATCGAGCTTGGTGAAGATCTTCGCGTCTTTAAGGCGTTGGAATAGCTCAGAGATGAGCGGCAGGGGGTATTTATTTTTGATAGTAATCTGGTTGAGTTCTCTATAATCAATACAGGGGTGTAGTGAACCGTCTTTCTTTTTTACGAAGAAGAATCCAGCTCCAGCCGGGGAGGTAGATTTCTGGATGAATCCCCTAGCCAGATTTTCTTCGATGTACTCCGACATGGCCCGGGTTTCGGCCAATGACAAGGGGTAGATACGCCCACGGGGTGGAGTGGCACCGGGTACCAGATCGATAGGGCAATCATATGGCCTATGAGGTGGCAGGGTCTCTGCCTCCTTCTTGTCGAAGACATCTGCATAGGACCAGTAAGGTGCCGATAGACCAGGTAAATTAGCCGGAGTAGACGGAGGTCGAGCCGGGCGAATCGGAACCAGGCAGGTCTCATGGCAATCCTGCCCCCAACGGAGCACCTCACCGGATTGCCAATTCAGAACGGGTTCATGTCTCTGTAGCCAGGGTAGACCTAGCAAAAGGGAGTGAGAGAGTCCGGATAGCACATGGAAGGAGATCCTCTCCGAGTGCAGCATTCCCACCTGAAGGGTTACAGGCTCTGTGACGAGCCAGGTGGTCACCGGAAGGAGTCTTCCATCCACGGAAGCGACTGCCAATGGTTCAGCCAGAGGTTTGGTAGGTATCTGATACTTCTCTACAAGGGACTGAGAAATGAGATTCCCAGCGGCTTCGGAATCCAGGTGGGCAGTTTCAAAGAAGCGGTTCTCTCCACAGGAAATAGAAACGAATAAAGTCAAGAACGGAGAGGATTTACTCTTGCCTAGGACGACCTCTCCGAGCGGTCCTAGACACTGTAGTTTCCTGGCTTCACCTGACAGGAACGGATCAGATGCTCCTTACTTTCACAGTAGAAACAGCTCCCCTCGGCTCGGCATGTTTCTTGGCGAGACTTGACCATCTTGGTCTGGTCGATCTGCATGGGTTCAGGCGAGCGTGCCCGGGGAGTTGCTGGTTGGGAGGCAGGTTTCTGGAAAACAGGAGCAAGACGAGGAAATCTTCTCTCCCGGGTAGTCTCCTTAGCACGTTCCGGGAAACGGATGTCAATCCGGGTAGCTAGTGACACCAGGTCAACCAAGGTGGTAGGAATGTTCCGGCCGGCCAGCTCGTCCTTGATCCGTCCGGAAAGACCCTCCCAAAAGGTGGACACTAGGGCCTCGTTGTTCCAGGCAAGCTCAGAAGCGAGGGTACGGAACTGTATGGCATACTGGCCCACGGTGAGACTCCCTTGGCGGAGACTGAGCAATGAGGAGGCAGTAGAAGTTCTTTGTCTGGGCTCATCGAAGACCCTCCGGAAGGCAGTGAGGAAAGCCGGAAGATCGGACACCAGGGGATCCCCTCTCTCCCATAGAGGGTTTAGCCATGCCAATGCTTCCCCGGTGAGGTGAGACATAATGAACGCCACCTTGGCCCTGTCAGAGGGAAACTGATGTGCACTGGTTCAGAAAATCCCGACATAAGACGGGGTCACCCCCAAAACGAGGAGGCGCAGAGAGCCGGGGTCCAGAGCTGGATGCCGTGGCACTGGTAGGCAGAGGCGCCACCGGAGCGGGTGTCGCTCGGCTCCAGGCGGACACAGGTGGGACGGACAGCGTGTCCAGGCGAGAGTTGACAGACCGCAGGTAGGTCAGGATGGTTTCCTGTTGGGATCTCTGATGAGAAACCTCCTGGTACAGGTCAGCAAGCGAAGGAGCCTTGGGGTCACCGGGTTCCATGGCCCGTGCAAACTGTTACGGATCCGGGTGGTGGAACCTCTGCGCTGCGGTGCAAGGAGGGACCAGAGGGGCGTAACTAGGTATCAACTCGGACTGACCAAGGTTGCACGGCGGCTCAATCGACTCCGTGAACCAGGGAAGGACCGAGCAGAGGGACCAGGTGCTACTCTGGGCCAGTCTTTGTATGAGAGCAGGTGACTCCCATGGGTCAGAAGGCAGGGACTGACCGGTACAGCAGATGAGCACGGCAGGCAGACTGACGGGTGATCCGGGTAGACGGACTGGCGGACACCACAGGTAACTGGCAGGAGCCTCCGGGTAGGCTGGCTGGTAGGCACGGCAGGTAACTGGTACGTTCTCCGGGTAGGCAGGCAAGCCTGGCCCATAGACAGACTGGCAGGTTTGGACCGTAGGCAGACCGTCGGGCTGCAGAGTGTACTTGGCTGGCGGACTGGACTGGTAGTCAGGCTGGCGGACTGGACTGGTAGTCAGGCTGGCGGACTGGACTGGTAGTCAGGCTAGCAGCGGGACCTGAGGGCTGAAGCAGAGTTTAGAACACAGAGGTACAACCTTGCACAGGCACCTCCATTTTGGAGGAGGTTCCTTTTATATGATAAGACCTTCGGCCATTGGCTGGGGACTCCTTAGGACGGCCCCTTTAAGAGGGAGGGAGCGCGTGCCCTAAGCACAGTGCCCGGGAAGCTGCACGCGCCGGCAGCAGCAGCAGGAGAGCCGGAAGGTGCAGGGCCGGGAGCGCGGCGGTAAGGGGGACGGCGTCTCTGCCTATCAGGGGGCAGAGACGCCGATGCTACAGAGGTTCTGGTCAGGTTTTTGTTTTTTTGCCTCTCCCACATAGATCTTGCCCTGGTGCCGGACTCTGCCTTGGCTGCAGTCATTTTCTATTATTACCTCTGTCACTCCATCCCAGATCTTACTCCTCTCCCTGTTCCCCTCTTGGGAGGGTCCATTTCCAAGGCCACTGTGACATATAAATCCATCTTGTGTCTCTCTCCTTCTCCTTTTTTTTTTATTTCAAAATAACAATAAGGACCGTATAATACAACAGATATGGGATACTTTTGAAGCATTTGCTCATGATATCCTGGCTCCTGCTGTGAGGGATGTGAAGATGACTGAGGTATCACACAGGAGCTCCAGTACCTGTGGAGCATAAGTCCCAGTGGCCGGCAGCCTTACTTGTTACACTCCCTCTGCTTAGAGATGATGAGCAACATGGTCCTTTTATGTATGACAGGAATACTAAATGGGGACAAATGTGGTAAACTACTTACCTATATGGCAAATCGTTACTGTGACCCCATGGTAATCAGGGCACTTAGGGGCGAGGAGAGGAGAACTAGAGGGGACCCTAAACATGTTCTGTCGGAGTTTGATAATTTTTACCAATCTTTATTCCTCATACAGGCCTGTTTATTACTTCAGTTTGATGTAAAAATTCTAGATAAAGTATTGGAAATTCCTCTGCGTTCATATATTCGGCAAATTATTCATTGTGACCAAACTGACACTGTGCCAGGAAAGTCGACAACCCTCAACCTCCAGCGTTTTTATTTATTTTTCTCTAAGGAGGACACTTTATGGTCTCACTTGATGCCAATAAAGCCTTCAGCTCTATTGAATGGTCTGTTCTTTGGGCGACCAAGCGTTGGATGGGCTTTCGGCCAGTGATTACTAAATGGGAGAAGCTCCTATACGCGGACACTGTGGTGCGTATATGCTTCCCCCTGATCCAGGGCGCGCTGCAGGGATGTCCGCTGTCCCCAATGCTGTGACTGTAGTGGAGCCACTGGCTGCCCTTATCCGCTCCACCCCAGAGATTCAGGGGTTTATCCAGGCCCCAACACACAGCAAACTTAGTCTCTACGCAGACAGCACTTTCCTGTACCTGCAAGGTGCTAACATGTCAGTACCAGCAGCGCTGAATGTGATTGATGAGTGCGGCCTCTTCTCAGGTCTAAAAATCAACTGGGATAAGTCTTTTGTCTTCCCTGTAGACCTGAAAGTCCCCTCCAGACAAGCCTCCCTCCTATCTTTGATATGGGTTTCAAAGTTCTCTTATCTAGGAGTCCAAGTATCTACATATTTAGATGAATTCACTACACAGCTTCGCTCTTTTGTTGATTATAAAAGCTAAGATAAGGAGATAAGAGAAGTTACTCCTGTCGGTCGCGGCTCACATCAGGTTATATCCCCAATATATGTGAACTTCAATACCTTCAATAAGCGTAACTCCATCTTTTCCTCATTCATTTTGCAGGGTCACAGAATTGGGATCCATCGCCCGGTCCTGTAATATGCTCGGGTGAGGGGGTGGCTTTATCGGACCCTAGACTGTATTATTGGGCGTATTATTATCCTTTTGTGCATTATTGGTTTGTTCAGCTTTCCTGTATATGTAGGTGGAACAGGGATGACTTCCTGAGAGCCCTTGTGGCCATTGTTTGACCCTATGACCCAGAGATTAAACACCCTTTGCACATAATTTTTTGCTCCTCCAAGAGCATACATGGAAAGCACTGGCCCACAGGGTGATTTATATTTGGCTTGCGGCACCAGAACCGCCACCCCTATGTGGGGTCCATTACCCTGTATGGAGGACTATGTGGGGCACATTATACTGTATACTGATGGGCTCATGACTTTGTCCAAGTTTTTCATTTTGGCCCTCTGTGTGTTTGAGTTTGACATCCCTGTTCTAGAGGGCCCCTTTAATACATAACTGATTTTCATGCAGGCTATATCAATCTAGACCATGGTATGGATACTTTTCTGTGCTCCTTTTTCTCACAATCATACTCCTCTCTGGCATAGCAGCACTCTTATTGAATTATTAGATTTGGAGTGAGGGCATTTATGGGAAAGGGCAGGCTCGGTTTACCTGGGTCAGGTCTATGTGGCTGGTGACCCATTTCATGTTCTGAAGTGAAATCTTCTTTACCCTTCCATTTCCTACAGCTTAGACAAACTAATTCCTAGCTATTCCGAGAGAGCGGCTCAACTCTGTATCCTACGTTGCACATATTACACCACAGCCAGGATGAGTAGGGTCCAGCCCCAGTTCCTGGATGTATGCCTCATGTGTCGCAAGGGCCGGGGGACGTTCCTCCACCTTCTGTGAAACTGTCCAGAGATTTGGGCTTACTGGCCAAGTTGGTTAGATTCCTACATGACAGTATGGAGAAGCCTGTCGCAGAGGACCCTGTAACCTGCCTTTTGGTTCTTGACCTTGAGGAGTGCCCGGGTCACTCCTAACTGCCTGCACTCTTTTGGGGCTGGTGGAAGGGTGAGAGCGTCGATCCTCATATCTGGTGGCAGAGTTTGTGGTATGGTGGAGTGTTCGGCATTTTTTTCCTTCTTACTGTTCCTCGGTCTCACCCCCGGCCCATTCTCTGTTTCCGGGCCCCCAGTGGGAGCAATTTATTTTTATTTTTTTATTATTAAAATTGTTTGATCCCAGGCCTTCATAATGTACAATCTCATGGCAGTGCACTTGGTATACGTGATATTTTCTTTGCACATCGGTCCCTCCTAGTTGTACACTGCATGTTCGGTTGACTTGTTCTTTTGTTGTACTGTAGTATGTACTTCATTCTGTATTTTCTTAATGACATTGCCTGGATCGTTGTTGTCCGGCTGCAGAATGATTTTGGCACCAGTCAGACACCTCCGTAATGGTACTGAATGGTGGATAAGAATCTGCCTGTATTTCTCAACATCGAGGACACCAAGAAATGGGCAACGTTAAGTGCTGTAGATGCAATGGTCAACCAAGGAAACGTAGTGCAGCAGATGAAAGATATATCAGGATTACTTCCCTTCAGTGTTGGAATATGTCCAGCAGTGTCATCAGCCGTAAGCTCCGTTTGTTTGTTTAGTTAAATGTCCATTTATTATGCCATACCTCTGTCTTTTTTTGTGCATATATTTGTGTTTCTTCAGATATTTTGTTATACCATGCCTGAGAAAGAGACCTAAGAAGTCCTGAAAGCTTGCCTTGCAACATCATTTATTTTATTATATTTGTTAGCCATTAAAAGATATCATAACTACAAGATTATCTTGTTTTTTCCTACTGAGAGCAATCTTCTTTTTTTTTTTTTAATTAGCTAACAAGTAGAGATGAGAGAACATTTCAATGTTCGGTTCGGAAATGTTCATAGAATATTTAGACATTCGCTGAATATTTCCGAACACCATACTGTTCAATGGGGGGGGACGACAAAAAAAAGCATATGCAACACCTTCACTCTGGCCCAAAAGCTGTCAAAACACATCAAATTAAGGGTGTAGACACCAGGAAAGTGGGTCAATTGATGCCAGCGTACAAATACTAGATTTATTATTACTGTTGCAGCGACATTTATTCCGTGGTGCTTTGCATGTGAAAAGGGGTCACCGACTGGTACAAGAGGAGAGAGGACCCTGCCTGCGAGGGTGCACAAACAATCTGCAAGGGATGGTTGAGGATACAGTAGGTCAGGGTACAGCTGGTTGTGCAAAAGTACGCTGGAGTGAGGGTTACCACATATTGTACGTGTTAGAACCTTGCTCTTAGGTTTTTTCTATTACTGGTCACATGACCTTCTTGGCCTATTTAATCCTGCTCCGCCCTTCTGGCTTTGCTGGACTTCATTGTATAACTACTTTCTAGCTAGCCTGTGCTCTGTATCTAACTCTGTTAGTTTGCTTGGTCTACGGACCTCTATGTTCTATATATTTTGTTTGTTCGTCTGTCTGCTACTATTTCTGTTAGGAGGTGTCCCATTTTCCTCCCAGTCCTTAGTACTTGTAGGGATTCCTTCCCCACATCTATAGGTCTCCGTACAGACTAGCTTAGGACTTTAGCAGGTCTGATCGCAGGATCAGGTTCCCTGTTACATCGTAGGGATTCAGCTGAGTTCTATCGTAGGGACAGATCTCCTCTCTTTCCTTAGCTCTGGTAGCAGAACATAACAGTAAGTCCAGCCTGCAAATTCTCTTAGGAAAGATTTTTCTGTTCCATCATGGTGTCGGTTCAGGATTTGGCTCATCGCCTGCAGGGACTCTCTCTGGAGGTGGCCGAGCTCCGTCAGCACGTGAGTAACTGTCCTGGAGCACATTTCTTGGAGCCTAAGGTACGTTTGCCTGATTTATTTTTTGGTGAACACCAAGAATTTTTTTCATTTAAAAATGCTTGCTTATTGTATTTTCGTTTGAGACCCAAGTCCTCTGGGGATGATTCCCAGCGCATAGGGTTCATAATGTCACTTTTGCGCAAAGAGCCTCAGGAGTGGGCCTTTTCTTTGCAACCTAGTGATACATGCTTCAGATCAGTGGATAGTTTTTTTTCTGCTTTGGGACTATTATATGATGATCCTGACCGTGTCGCATCAGCTGAGACTGAGTTGAGACGTTTGAAACAGGGATCAGGTAATGTGGAAAAATATTGTACTCATTTCCGTCGTTGGTCTACTCAAACAGGGTGGAACAATTCTGCTCTGAAAAGTCTATTTCTTGCTTGGGCTCAATGAAAGGGTTAAAGACCTGCTAATTGCTTATCCTACACCTGAAGATTTGCAACAGGCTACGCAATTAGCTATACGGGTGGATAGGAGACTGCGTGCAAGGGTTAATGAGAGCAAATCCTCTGCTATGTCAGTTTCTGGTTATGAGAATGTGTGTACTAACAGTGGTGAACCGATGGAGATTGGATCGGTGGCACCTCGCTCTCAAGAAAAAGACCGTGGATTTTCTGAAGGCTTGTGTTTCTATTGCGGAAAATCTGGTCATTTGATTAAAGGCTGTGAGCTTCGTATGAAGAAAGAAAAAAAAATGGTCAGTCATGCCCGTATTGCCTGTTTAAATTCCAAGGGTGTATTTTTAGCTGCTTCCACGATTGCTCAGGAAAAATTAATGGAATTTCGGGTGTTTGTTGATTGTGGGTCTACTCTGAATGTAATTGATGGGGGATTCTTGGAAAGACTCAATTTAAAACCCGAACCTTTATCATCCCCCATTGCTGTGGTTTCTGTGGATGGTTCCCCTTTGAAGAATATTACTCTCAAGGTCTGTGAATTTCCTCTCACTATTAATGGTGTTCACCATGAGAAATTGGATTTGGTAGTTTTGAATAACTTGCCTTCTCCAGTAATATTGGGATTGCCCTGGTTAAAATTTCACAATCCTGTACTGGATTGGTCTACCAGTGAAATTAAATCCTGGAGCCATAAATGTTATGACAAGTGTTGTAACGGGCGTATTGCAGCTTTGGATAGGGGAGAATTGCCTGTTCCTATTCAGGATTTTTGGAGAGTTTTTTCTGAGAAGGAATCGCAGGTTTTGCCTCCCCATAGAGACTATGATTGTTCTATTGAATTTGTCCCTGGAGCGACTCTTCCTAAAAGTCGTTTATTTAACCTTACTATTCCTGAGAGGAAGGCTTTGGAGGAATACATACAGACAAGTTTGGCCGCCGGTCACATTAGGCCCTCTAAGTCTCCTGTGGCGGTTGGATTTTTTTTTGTAAAAAAAAAGGACGGCGGTTTACGTCCTTGTCTGGATTTTCGTGAGATTAACAAAATTACTGTACGCAATCCTTACCCACTGCCATTGATTCCTGATCTGTTTAACCAGTTAATGGGGGCCAAGTGGTTCTCTAAAATTGACCTTAAGGGGGCATACAATCTGTTGCGCATGAAGGAGGGTGACGAATGGAAGACTGCTTTTAACACTCCTGTGGGTCATTTTGAGAATCTGGTTATGCCTTTTGGTCTTACTAATGCTCCTGCATTTTTTCAGAATCTTATTAATGACATCCTTAGACCTTTGATCGGCAAAAATGTGGTTGTGTATTTGGATGACATTTTGATTTATTCGCCGGATCTGGAGTCTCATTGGCGGAGCGTACGTGAGGTATTACAGTTATTAATGGACAATTTGCTTTTTGCTAAGCTAGAGAAATGTGAGTTCGCTGTACAGAGGATTAGTTTTTTGGGTTACATTATCTCCAGCGAAGGTTTTGAGATGGACCCGGTTAAAGTTCAAGCTGTGCAGGAATGGCCTAGGCCTATTGGTTTGAAATCGATACAGAGGTTTTTAGGTTTCGCCAATTATTACAGAAAATTCATTAAAAATTTTTCTAGTATTGTCAAACCTCTGACCGATCTCACCAGGAAAGGTGCTGATGCAGTTCAGTGGTCTTCTGAGGACATTGAAGCTTTTGTGTATCTCAAGGAGAGGTTCACCTCTGCTCCCATCCTTATGCAGCCTGATGTGACTAAGCCGTTTTTGGTTGAGGTTGATGCTTCCTCTGTGGGGGTTGGCGCAGTATTGTCTCAGGATAACGGGGATGGATTACATCCCTGTGCCTTTTTTTCAAAAAAATTTTCGGAGACTGAACTGAATTACGATATTGGTAATCGGGAATTATTGGCTATTAAACTCGCATTTGAACACTGGCGCCACTTCTTGGAAGGTGCGGAATTTCCCGTTCAGGTTCTTACGGATCATAAAAATCTGATATATCTTGATGCTGCCAAGCGCCTGAATGCCCGTCAGGCTAGGTGGGCACTGTTTTTCTCGCGGTTTAATTTCTCCGTTACTTACATCCCTGGTACTAAGAATGTTAAGGCGGATGCCTTGTCTCGCAGTTTTTCTCCCATAGTCGGTGCTGAGAAAGAGGAGAACATTTTACAAGAAGGTGTTGTGATAGCTGCTTTGGACTCTGTTTTGGAAGATGAGATTCTTAAAGCACAGGAGAATGCCCCATCTAACACTCCTCATGGGAGGTTGTTTGTGCCTGGGACCTTTAGGAGAGATTTGTTTGTTGAGTGTCACGAATCTCGGTTGGCAGGTCATCCCGGAATCTCTGAGACCAAGAGACTGGTGGGTCGCAGTTTTTGGTGGCCTGGATGGCAGAAGGAAGTCATTAAGTGGGTGCGTCAATGTACTATATGTGCTAGATCTAAGTCCTCACATACTCCTGCTGCGGGGTTGCTTTGTCCTTTGGAGGTTCCCAGTGCTCCTTGGACACATTTGGCTATGGACTTTATAACTGACCTTCCCCCCCTCTGAGGGTTTTACTGTCATCTGGGTGGTAGTGGACCGTTTTAGCAAGATGTGTCACTTGGCTCCCTTCGTCAAACTGCCCTGCTCTAAAACTCTCGCTAAGGCCTTTGTCAAGGAAATTGTCAGACTTCATGGCGTTCCTACTGACATTGTTTCTGATAGGGGTCCTCAGTTCGTGGCTCGTTTTTGGCGTGCCTTTTGTGACAGGTTGGGAGTTCATTTGTCGTTCTCGTCCGGATATCATCCTGAATCTAATGGCCAGACAGAAAGGAAAAACCAGGATGTTGAGCAGTTCTTGCATTGTTTTGTGGCAGACAATCAAGAGGGGTGGTCTGAGTTTCTGCCACTTGCTGAATTTGCTCTGAACAATCATAGATCTTCTTCTGCTGGTTGTTCGCCTTTTTTTTTGTTGTTCTGGGAGACATCCGTCGTTTGGGTCGTTCTCCAAGTTGGGATCTGCCGTGCCTGAGGAGGAGAATTTTTCCGGTGATTTGGAGAGAGTTTGGACGGATGTGCGTGGTAATCTTCAGGAGGCCAACAGAAAATCTAAAGACTACTTTGATAGGAAACGACAGGAGGTTTTGTTCGCTGTTGGTGACATGGTTTGGTTGTCCTCTAGGAATCTGCGGTTGAGGATTCCTTCTAAGA
The DNA here is from genome assembly GCF_046119375.1 of Phyllobates terribilis. Lineage (NCBI taxonomy): Eukaryota > Metazoa > Chordata > Amphibia > Anura > Dendrobatidae > Phyllobates > Phyllobates terribilis. Next base: position 3,207,518 of record NW_027362951.1, on the reverse strand, counting down.
AATTGGGTCCCAAGTTTGTAGGGCCCTTTAAGGTGCTTCAGGTTGTCAACCAATCTGCTGTTAGGTTGGAGGTTCCTACCTCCTGGAGAATTAATCCGGTATTTCATGTCTCTCTGTTAAAAAAAGCTGTTGTGTCGGATGGTGACGCCTCTGCCTCTGTTCCTCCGGTGGTGGAGGACGGGGAATATGAAATTTCTCGCATCCTTAACTCTAGACGGTATAGAGGTAGTTTGCAGTATCTTGTGGCCTGGAAAGGTTTCGGACCCGAGGATAACTCTTGGGTGAGGTCAGATGATGTTTCCACGTCCAGACTTATCAGAGCGTTTCACAGGAGATTTCCTGATAAGCCTGGTCCTAGGGGATCCGGAGGATCCTCTTAGAAGGGGGGGTACTGTTAGAACCTTGCTCTTAGGTTTTTTCTATTACTGGTCACATGACCTTGTTGGCCTATTTAATCCTGCTCCGCCCTTCTGGCTTTGCTGGACTTCATTGTATAACTACTTTCTAGCTAGCCTGTGCTCTGTATCTAACTCTGTTAGTTTGCTTGGTCTACGGACCTCTATGTTCTATATATTTTGTTTGTTCGTCTGTCTGCTACTATTTCTGTTAGGAGGTGTCCCATTTTCCTCCCAGTCCTTAGTACTTGTAGGGATTCCTTCCCCACATCTATAGGTCTCCGTACAGACAGGTTCCCAAAGACATCGTAGGGATTCAGCTGAGTTCTATCATAGGGACAGATCTCCTCTCTTTCCTTAGCTCTGGTAGCAGAACATAACAGTACGCTTGTCAGAAGAAGTGGATCTTCAGCTTCCTTTTCAAGGTGTCCATGATAGGCGACAGTCTGATGTGTTGGGGTACAGCGTTATCACAGTAGGGGAGATGCATGGAACAAATCTGCTGAGAGCCTAAATCACTGTAAGCTTCCAAGAGCTCACAACTGAGCAGATAAACCCCTGCACCGATTAATATGAAGGCGAAAGGCTTCTAATGACTGCAGGAGTGGGAGGAATCAGACGCTTCAGGCTCCTCTCTGTGACGGTAAACCCATAACACCTTGCAAGCTTCAACACAATGTTCACAAGGTAGACAGCAGCGGTGGTCGGTCTCCTACACAACGAGCTAACTCCATGATGACAGAGGACAACATCTGCAAGTAGTGTGTATGTTCTCCCCGTGTTTGTGGGGGTTTCCTTCAGGTTCTCCTCAGTAAAAAAGCAGCCATACAGCAGTGTTCACAGTTAAAAAAGTTAGGGACTGACACCACCATTTGCGTGGCCAACAGTTTGGAGATGGTGGAGTTCGACCTCTTAGCTTTGTCATGTGTGGGAGGAAACAATCTTTTACGTGACCACAAATGCGGGACTAAGGGCTGGCTGTGGTGCTGATAGAGGGCGGAGTATGGTGAAACGGACAAACTGCTGGACCGTGAGTGAGGTGCAAGCACAGATGTAACGGTGGATTGAGAACCGTGGTGTGCTCAGTGAAACAAACACAGCAGGCATGTCTGCTTCTGATATAGCTGACAGGCTCTCTTTCACCCTGACTGGAGCGGGTACAGAACTAGAAGTTCTGCGGTGGGAGACCTGCGTGACAATACTTGGCACGGTAACAGAGGAGGAGGAAGAAGCAGCTGATGCTTTTGATGGGGCAGCTGATGGTTGTTGAGGTCCGCATTTTAGCGTGGTAAGATTACCAGCGTAACACATGTTGTGTGCGCATGTGAAGGTTCATGCATGTAGTAGTCAAATTATTAGCACTTTTTCCCTCTACTGAGTTTTTTATCGCAAACTTTGCAGATGACGCGATCTGGCTCATCCTTTGCGGTCTCCCAAAAAAAAAAGCCCAGACTAGGCAACCTTTGCCGCCCCTGCGAGCTGCAGACCAGCGACTGCTGCCGGTCATTGCCACGGTTGTTGTGAAGGATGCAGTGCTCCTCGTGTTTGCATTACTTTGCGTCTGCGCCATAGGACGCAACGTAACCTTCTCGTCTTCCTCCTCCACCGCCTCAGATGAGCTACTCAGCTGCGTACCTCTGGGTTCACTCCAACTTGGATGAACAACCTCATCATCCCATGTGCTATCCCATTCCTCACCTTCATAGTCACCCTCCTCCTCTTCTTGCCCCGACCTCACAGTACAGTCGAGGGTCACGGAACTACTCTTACTCAACTCCCCCCTCCCCCCCTGTATGGAGAACAATATCTGTATCTGTCCCAAACTATTTTAAGCGGAGATGTAGCCTGCTTTATATACCAATTTTGAGTTTATCAGGTCTGTGTACCCCTTCTGTGGAGAAGAATATCAGCACCAAAAAAATTATTTCACTAGAGTATAACTATTGTAAAGGAGACCAAAACCTCTTTGAATACAGCCAACCCAGCACATCGAGATCCAATCAGGAGTGTTCACATTTCCCTAAATTAGGGCATAAAACCACCGAAGTGGCATCAATTTCACTACAGTAGAAAATGTAGAATTAGGAAAGACACCTCTTCCCCTCCAGCCAACCCAGTAGATGGAGATCTAATCAGGATTCCCCACATTTCCAAAAATTAGGGCCTAAAACCTGCAGCAGCAGCAAGAGCAGGCACACAACCCACATCACAGACGCATTTCCGCAAGATCAATGCAGCACACTAAAAACTACAACATCGCCTACTCTGTACAGTCTGCAGTTATGGTGCAAAGTCCTTGGAGATCCATGACTTGTTCATCTTGATGAAAGTTAGGCGGTCAACACTTTCATGGGACAGCCGGCTGCGCTTATCCGTCGGGACACGAATGCTGGCTGTCGGGCATGATAAAACCTCCAAGGCGTGACAGGCGAGCTCAGGCCATTGATCCATTTTTGAAGACCAAAATGGAAAAGGGTTAAAATCCTCCCTGATGGTATTCATATTGAGCTCTAGATACTCCTCCACCATCCTCTCCAGTCGTTTACCATGTGTCAAACTTGTACTCTGTTGTGCTGGTGCATGAGCTGGTCTAAAAAATGTGTGAAAAGACTCAGAAATTGCTTCTGCCACTTACGCTGCTGCTGCTAATGTTTTGGTGTTGACAAACTGACGTGCTGGAGGTTGAAAGACTACAGCTGCGACGCACACTGTGTGCCTCACTCCTATCTTGGGGAAAAGCTCTATTAAGGTTGCTTAAAAGCTTGTTTCGAAACTCCAACATTAGCAGGTCCCTTTCCAGGGCGGGAAGCATCTGGCAAAATTTAGTCTTATAACGTGGATCTAATAAGAGTGGCAACCCAGTAGTCAGCATTATTTCGAATCCTAACTATACGGGAATCATGTTGCTTATAGTGCATCAAGAAGGCACTTGTATGTCAGGCTCTTCCAGGTGGTCCAAAGCCAGGCTCTGTTGCTGGCTGCGTAACACTGATGCTTTTTTCCTCCGTCCCCTCCTGCAAACCACGTTCAACAGAGAGGGGATGATTATCCTCTTCATCCTCTGACAGCTAATGCCCCGTCTCATGCTGCACATAACACATCTGCATCTCTGGCTGCTGTGGGCATAAAAGGGGACAAACTTATGGTGTGGCACCCATGCTCCCCTGACCTCAACCCCATTGAGCACCTCTGGAGCATCATCAAAAGGAGTGTCTATGATGGAGGGAGGCAGTTCACATCTAAGCAACAGTTCTGGGAGGGTATTCTGTCCTCATGCAAAACAATTGAAGCAGAAACCATCCAAAACCTGACAAATTCAATGAATGAGAGAGTTCAGAAGCTCCTTTCGAACAAGGGGTCCTATGTGCAAATGTAACATCACCTAGAATAAAATTTTGAGTTGAAAACTGTTTGATTTTAGTGTGTAATAACCTGCTAATGCTTATAATTTCAAAAATGCCCATTTTTTTGTTCTTTATTAAAATGAAAAGGTTGAAAACTCTGCTGTGCATAATAATTTGGAACATGCATTTTGAGTGTTTTATTTTTTTTAAAATATACTGTTATCATAGGCAGTTTGTACAAAAACCTTTCAATTGTACTCTAATAGTTATTTGACTGGAAAATTACAATGACTGCAATTCATAAAGGTAATTTGGGAAAATCTGAGAAAATATTATTTGCATAATAATTTGGAACACAGTGTAAAGCGACAGAAAAATATTTTTTCTAGAAAATCGTTTTTATTGTGTAAAAGCGGCAAAACATTAAAAAAACTATATAAAAAATGCACTGACCCGAAGAATAACGCTGCATTATCAATTTTACCACACGCAGAATGGCATAAAAAAACCTCAAAAAAACAATTCCTGAATTGTTGCTTTTTGTTTATTCTGCCTCCCAAAAATCAGAATAGAAAAAAATGTCACGTGCCCGAAAATGGTACCGATAAAAAAAACCTCAACTTGTCCTGCAAAAAACAAGCCATCACATGACTCTGTCGGCCAAAATATGGAAAAATTATAGCTCTCAAAATATGGTGATGCAAACACTAGTCTTTGCAAAAAAAGCGTCTTTTAGTGTGTGACCGCTGTCAGTCATAAAAACCCGACATGAACCTGGTATTGCTGTAATCACACCGACCCGAAGAATAAAGTAGTCTAATCACTTATACCACGCGAGGAATGGTGTAAAAAATAAACTCTAGGGTTACAGATGTGCTAGGGTTAGGGTTGGGGTTGTATTAGGGTTGGGGCTAGGGTTGGTTTTTTTTCAAAAGTAAAGAAAAAATAAAAGATAATATGGCGACCAGTGTTGAGCGCAAGTGCTCGCTACTTGAGTTTGCATCGGGTACTCGGGTATGCACTGAGTATCGCGGGTGCTCGAGTGACATGCTCGAGTCTCCGCCCCATATGCTTCGCAGCCAAAAAAAAAACGTTGCTGGGATCGCCTGCCATGCACGAGCGATCCCCGCATTTTTTTTTTTGGTGTCTAACAATCGTGAAACATGCGGGGCGGGGACTCGAGCATGTCATTCGAGCACCCGCGTTACTTTGTGCATACCCGAGTACCCGATGCAAACTCAAGTAGCGAGCACTTGTGCTCAAGACTAATGACAACTTATTTAATATGTTGACCTAATCTTATCAAATTCTGTCGTACCTTTGGGTTCAAAATGTACACTATACTCCTTGATAAAATTCTTGAGGGGTCTAGTTTCCAAAATGGGGTCACTTGTGGGGGGTTTTCACTATTTCGGCACATCAGGGGCTCCCGAAATGCGACATGGCGTCCGCTCTTGATTCCAGGCAATTTTGCGTTCAAAAAGTCACACAATGCTCCTTCCCTTCTGAACCCTGACGTGCGCCCAAACAGAGTATTTTCCCCACATATGGGGTATTGGCGCACTCAGGAGAAATTGCACAACAGTTTTTAGGTTCCGTTTTCTCCTCTTACCCCTGTGGAACTAAAAAAAATCGCTGATCAACTTTTAACCCTTATAGCGCACTAATAAAAAACAATTTTGGTTCCAAAATTGTGCTGATGTAAAGTAGACATGTGGGAAATGTTATTTATTAACTATTTTGTGCAACATATCTCTCTGATTTAACGGAATAAAAATTCAAATTTTGAAAATTGTGAAATTTTCAAAATTTTCGCCAAATTTCCAATTTTTTCACAAATAAACGCAAGTGATATTGAAGAAATTTTACCACTATCATGAAGAACAATATGTCATGAAAAAACAATCTCATAATCAGCGGGATCCGTTGAAGCGTTTCAGAGTAATTACCTCCTAAAGTGACAGTGGTCAGAATTGTAAACATTGGCCTGGTCATTAACGTGTAAACCACCCTGGGGGGTAAAGGGGTTAATAATAGCCATTTCAAAACTGTGCAGAAGGGTGCAGAGGTCCTTAATCTGTTCCCACTCCGTAAACGTGATACGCCCCACGTCCGTACTGCGTTGGCACAGGCTATACGACATGACATACTGCGTCAGGGCTCGTTGCTGCTGCCACAGTCGCTGCAACATGTGCAGAGTGGAATTCCACCGCGTTGGCACATCACTATCAACCTGTTAACTGTCATGGAGAAAGACCTCTGTATCAATGCAAGTCGATGACATGAGGGGTGCGAACGGCGGAAGTGAGCACACAGCTTCCGGACTTTCTGAAGCTGCTCATCCAGGCCGGGATAGTGGCGGAGAAATCGCTGTACCACCAGCTTGAGGACGTGAGCCATGCAAAGCACGTGTGTGGGTTCGCCTTGGCGTAGAGCCGCAAACAGGTTCGCACCGTTATCGTACATGGCCTTCCCTGGCTCCAGGTTCAGCGGAGACAGCTATTGCTGAAACTGAGCCTGGAGAGCTGTCCACAACTCTTCAGCTGTATGACTGCGATCTTCAAGGCATATTAATTTGAAGACTGCCTGGTTGCTGTGCTGCGCAGTATGGAGGTGGTGTGAATTTGCTCTGCACTGTTGGAACGCGTGTCTCGTTAAGGCAGAGGTTGATTGCCAAGTGAAGCACAGTGGATGGTCCATGCAATTTAGCAAATGGAGTTAGGGATTTAGTCAGGATTGATGGCTAATTATCTGCCTGTATTTTTCAGCATTAAGGACTCCATCATACAATTCCATCAGGGAGGCGTCTGATTGCCTCCAACATTATTCTGCAGAAGCAAAACGACCACAAATATACAGCCAATGTCATTAAGAACTGTAAATGGCATAAAGAAGAAAAAGGAGTCCTGGAAGTGATGATATGTCCCCACAGAGCCCTGATCTCAACATCAAGTTTGTCTGGGATTACATGAAGAGACAGAAGGTTTTGCGAAAGCCTACATAGGATCTGTGGTTAGATCTCCAAGATGTTCGGAACAATCTCCCTGTCGAGTTCCTTCAAAACTGTGTAAGTGCATCCAGAAGAATTGATGCTTTGATGATGTATTGTGTTCATTCACTTTGTATTTTGTTAATTGATAAAAATAGACACTTCTACATTTTAAACCATTTTCACTGTGCAGCATTTCTCCACACCTGCCTGTCTAGTTGATTGGAGGGGTTTCGGTCCTGAGGAAAGGTCTTGGGAGCCTGCCGACAACATCGTTCTCCCCCCTCTTCCCCCCTGCGATTTTTGAGCAGTGTCTCCGTTGGGTTGGCCTAAAGAACAGTGGGGCGTCAGGGGGGTGCTGCCACAGCAGTAACTCACGTGCCTCCTCAGCGTCGTCCTACTCTCCATCGTCAGCGTTCGGCATCTCCTCCCATCAGGGCGGCTCGCTGAGGTTCGCCTCTTGCAGCTCTCCTCTGCACAGCTGCAACAGCATGGTGTTTTCCATTTGGCCTTAGGGGGCGTGGCCGGTCTCTGCAGGAATTTAACCCTGCTTTGTACTGCAGAGATCAGGAGTGGTACCTGGCGACTACCTGCGGCCAAGACTATCCTCGCCACCAGAGGCTCTAGTGAAAACCAGTTAGTTGCTTAGTCACGCCACTCCAGGGTCAGCCCGGCCCCAGGAGCAGTGGGTCCACACCCAGCCATGTTACAGGAAGTTTCATCAGTTTTTATTTTAAGTACATTAAGACAACTTTTTCTGTTGAACAACTTCCTTTGTAGAGAAGCTGTCACTTGACATAAATGTGTAATTTTTTCCGTTATCATGAATCTGCGTCATTTTGTTTTTCTTTCCTGTGCCCCTTCGTTTTTAAAATATGGCACTTTAAGCCTTGTGTAAAGTAGTCTTTTTAGCCAACTCGGAGTGGTCTTTAACCCCTTACTGGCCAGTGGCTTTAGCCCCGCCCATCGGTGACCTGTCACGTGATCGCGGGTTACCGATGCGTGGGCATGGCAACCCGGGGTCTGCAGGAGATCCCTGTGGTTGTGATGTCTTGCTTGCTATGAGCGCCACCTAGTGGTTGGCGCTTATAGCACATGAGCATTTCTGCTACATAGAGGCAATCTGCTCATCGCCTTTCTGAAGCCGAGCCGATCAGGTATCTGCAGCTTCTGGTCTCCTGTGGAGACTATTGAAGAGGCAGAAAGTGGAAAAAATGTTTTTAAAAATATGAAAAAGGTAAAACAATATATAAAAGTTTAAATCGCCCCCTTTCGCCCCATTCAAAATAAAATAATAATAAAGAAAAGGCACATATTTGGTATTGCTGCGTTCAGAATCGCCCATTCTATCAATATAAAAAAAAGAATTAATCCGATCGGTAAACGGCGTAACGAGAAAATTCTAGACGCCAAAATTATGTTTTTTGGTCGTCACAACATTGAAATAAAATGAAATAATGGGCGATCAGCTCGACACGCAAAAAATAAGCCCTCACTTGGCCCCAGATCCCGAAAAATGGAGACTCTACGGGTCTCGGAAAATGGCACCATTTTTTAGCAAACTTTGGATTTTTTTTTCACCACTTAAATAAAAAAGAACCTATACATGTTTGGTGTCTACAAACTCGTAATGACCTGGAGAATCATAATTGCAGGTCAGTTATAGCATTCAGTGAAAAAATTGCATTTTTTGTTGCAATTTCACCGCGCTTGGAATTTTTTTCCCCGTTCTCCAGTACATGATATGGTAAAACCAGTGATGGCGTTTAAAAGTACAACTTGTCCCGCAAAAAATAAGCCCTCACATGGCAATATTGACCTAAAAATAAAAAGGCTATGGGTCTGGGAAGAAGGGGAGCAAACAATGAAAATGCAAAAATGGAAAATGCTCCGGTCATTAAGGGGTTAAAAAGCCTCCCATGTAGAGGAGTTTTGTATCACTACCACTTAGCTAAAGGGAGAAGATTAATATATAAGTAAGAGGAGTGGAGTGGCCGATGGAAAAGGGAATAAACCAATCCCAGATTCAGAAGAACAGCGGCATTTACACCAAATAAATGTCACAGATTTATGACAAGTGACAGATCCGATTTAATGTGATTGTTTCTGTGACAAAACAGACATTTTCTGATGTTCTATAACTCCTTTCCATATAAATGTATTGTGGGCTCTAGATGGCACCGTGTATGCTATCATTGTAATCTCCATTACTGGATAGAATTAGAGGAGAAAGACTAAGGCTCGAAGCTGTGACAAAAAATTATCAAAAGTGACTGCAGATTTTATTTGTATTTTTTTTAGGCAAAAGGAGTTAATAACAGCGACCACCTGACTGGGGTCTTACATCTTCAAGCAACTATTCCCAATCATCCGGGGAATCTACAAGAAGAAATGTCTTGTTTGCAGCCACTGATTTCTCTGCCTCCTTTCAGTCCACAGTTGTGGATTTGTCCGGCTGAATCTTCCATGAGGCTTTTCCTCCATCACTGACTGCGAGGATCCATCACATAACTGCCATAGATTCAGCTTATGTGCTCAGACATCACTGGGAGCCCCCCAGCAATGTATACATGACATTGCCAGAACAGACCACCCCACTGTATCCAGAGCTGATCCCTCCGTACTAGGACCCTGTAATAGAAGTGGACGGCCCCCACACACAGGGGGCAGCTGTGGACGTGGTCCTGTGCCGGCTTCATTAGGGCAAGGTATATAGAGGATCTCATCTGTACCGAGAAGCCGGACGAGCAGTCCTGCAGCAGAAGTGACCGAACACTGCGAGTGTCAGTACCTAGGACCACCTCTTGGGAGGAGGAGGATGTTTTAATGAAGTATAAAAACTTAGGACACTATAGTCCTGATTGATCAATGCAATTATGCCAGAATTCTGGTGTAAATCACTTTGAAAAGTCACAATTTTTGTGCATTGTTGAGTTGATCAAAAATGTTGTGACTTTTGGTGTTTTCACGTCAGTTTTGCCCAGCTTCACCAAAATGGGCAGAGTTGGGGCAGGATGGAAGTGTGGTACCACAGCTTGTCTAATTCATGGTGAACTGTGGCTTCCCTTACACCCGAAATCTTACTCCAGTCCGTGACTGGAGTAAGATTTGTGGCAAGGTGCACGCACCACTTGTCAGAAGCGCATAATTCATGCGCCACTTAATGAATCTGGACCGTCTGACTCCAGCACGCTCCCTCATCAAGAGCAGCTTGAATATGGCCAGTCTTAATGAATCCCTGTCCTAAGTGCTTTATTAGTTAAAGAATAACCGTTGTTTTAATTTTTGTTTTGTAAATTAATATTACACATGAAAATAAGTAATTTTATAATCTTATCAGAGAAGTCTTCTTTTTCCTGCTGGATTGATCTTTCAGTCTCAATTCGCGGTAACATCTGTAAAATCTGTATTCAGTGAAGACAAACTTTCCTATTAGTGAGATAGATGACAGTTAGTGCTATTAATACTCTTTAAAGAAGGAAGGGGAGGAGCTAGCGGAAGGGGGAGGAGCTAGCGGAAGGCACAGACCTTCTGCTGCAAGTTCTCCTGAAACCACAGTTACTTCTCCATGGAAGATTGCAGCTGGTGTTTATACATAGAATCCTAGAACATTAGAATTGGAGGAACCTCCAGGGTCCTAGTGTCCAACCCCTGCTCAATGCAGGATTCACTAAACCATCTCAGACAAATGTCTGTCCAGCCTCTGTTTGAAGACTTCCATTGAAGGAGAATTCACCACCTCTCGTGGCAGCCTGTTCCATTGAAGAACGCACCAAATCTGCAGCGTGTGCACACAGCCTTGTTGTTCTTTTGGTCACAGGCAGGTCTTTGCACAGTCCTGAATGATAAGTACAGCACATACACGCTAAGGCTATGTGCACACGTAGCAGATTTGATGCAGAGCGTTTTTGCCTCTCTCTGGCAGAAGAAAACGCATGCAGATTTACATGCAGATTTACATGCAGATTTACATGCAGATTTACATGCATTTTTTCTGCCAGAGAGAAGTGTTTTTCCAGCATTTTTTCAGCGTTTTCGCATGCGTTTTTTCAAGCACTTTTCCAAGTGATTTTGAGCATAACTTGGAAAAGTGCTTGACAAGTTGGTCACACAATATAAATCCATGCAACCGGCATGGATTTATATTGTGTGACCAACTTAGATGCTTTAAATGCTGCATCTATAGTAAAAAAAAAAAAGAATTAAAAAGTTAAAAGTAAAAAAAAACCTGTATACTCACCTCTCCAGTCTCCTCCCGGCGGCGTTCTCTCTCTTCAGCGTCCCGCGGTATACTGGCAGGACCTGCGGTGACGTCATTTAGTCAGCTGATGGTCACGCGACCATCACCTGACCGCTGACGTCAGCAGTCGCGTGACCATCAGCTGACTAGATGACGTCACTGCAGGTCCTGCAAGTACACCGCTGGACGCCGAGGAGAGAGGATCGCCGCCGGGAGCAGACCGGAGAGGTGAGTATACAGGGTTTTTTATTTTTAACTTATTTATTTCTTTTTTTCACCGCTTGGTAGCCGGGATGAAGAGGAGTTGTAGTCTCTTCTTCATCCTGGGTACCACACGCACCCCGATTACGCTGCAAATTCTCGGCCATTGAATTTAATTGAAACGCAGCAAATCCACATATACCTGCGGGGTTGCTGCTTTTCAATGGCCGCGAATTTGCGGCGTAATCGCGGTAGAAATGGTCATGCTGCGTTTTGCAACGCAATGCGAATGCGACGCGCTAATTAGCGCATCATGTGCACAGCACATCCCAATTCACATTGCTTTGCATGGCAGACGGTTTTACAAGCGTTTTCATGGGCACATAGCCTAAGAGCGGGGAGCGGCTCTAGTGTCACCTGCTGGGATGGCACAATCACTGTCACCAGGATACAGGGGACATTATCAGAAAGGAGGAGATGACGTCTCTTCCCTCTCGCCTATCAGAGAATAGATTGCTGTATACGGGGGGCCTTATCCTCCTCTATTACACATCACTCAGTTCCTAAAGGGAATGATTTGACCATAATACAATATATTTGAGTGGAGCCAGTGCTCCAGTTTTGCGTTCATAATGTTGAATGGAGATTGATCAGTTCCAGTGTGTCTGAACAGGGTCCGAGCCCACATCTCCTGAGCTCAGGCTTTACACTGAGCATCACTGTCACGGACGTCAGATTAGAAGGGCATGGAGCACGATGTGGATGGTTGCCTCCGTATCCGCCATTACCTGGACTGCTAGCTTTACCTGGACACTCTGGATCAGCTCCTCCGTCTTGTCGAGACCTCTAAGGGCCAGTTCACACAAGCAGATAAAATATCATTCAGAGTTTCATCCAGAAAAGTGGGAGAATTCTTTTCTCACTTGTCGTCCATGTGCAGTCCAGATCTAATCTGGCTTTTTAACCATTTACAGTTTCCAGGGCTACAGGATTGCAATGTATCTGTATAAAGCAGATTTTTTTCTGTACCCATAGACTTGAATGGGTGAATCTTGTCTGACGGATGAAACGAGGACATGCTGCCATTTTCTCTATTTATTTTTTGCTCACACACAGATTCGATCAGTGACAAAAAAAAAAAATCCTCCTCTGCACTTTCCCATTGAATAGCATTGGTCTGAGTGCCGTCCATTTGTTCCACAGACAACTTTCGTACTGAAAATACATTTGTGTGAACGAGTCCTAAGAAAGACATTGTAATTGGTTATCAGATGTTGACTGAAGTTTGGCTCTGAAAATGCAGGGCTCTTAAAGACGTTCTCTAATACTTTAATGCAGATGATTTATGCATAAAATAGGTGGTCTATATCAGATGGTTGTAGGTCCGACTCTTGGCTCCCCACCAATAAGTTGTTTATAGCTCTGGCAACAGCCGGATGTAACTTGTGCACAGAGCGCACCCCAGTGGCCACTGCCTGGTGCTGCAGATCACCTCCGGTACTCCTCAATAGCTGGTCTGCACCCGGCAGCGGCCGCAGTGTACGGAGCGGTTTTGTTCCACTTTGAACATTGCCTGCATCTTGCCAGAGGTGATGGCGGCTGATCATCGGGGGGCCGATGGTTGGACCCCCACCTATCTTATATTAATGACCTATCCAGTGGAGTATAAAAGTGTTTGATAACTCCTTTTAAAATCTTGTTTCCATACCATTGTCTTATACAGCGTGTATCTGTGTTCTTTGTGTAACCAGATCGGCCTGACCTCTGATGGTTCTTCTAGGCCTCTATTACAGCTCTTACAGCCCCAGCATGCATCATTTGTGCTGGAGAGGAATATGAAGACGCAGGAGCAAATAGAAGAACAATTAGGAAAGCTTGGATTATTAGAAGAGCAAAATATGCTCATAGTGGAGGTGAGCCTATTATTATTATTATTTTTTTTTTTTTTAACTTTCATTTTTATATTTTTTTATTTTTAGGACATTTGTTTCCTCTCTTCAGAAAATAACAGTAGATAAGATTGATTAAAGCTTCTGGAAAGGTGTTCAATAACGTCTGATCAGGTGGCTGGTTTGTAATGGTTGTCCCATCTTACCAATGCCTCTCTCCTGCGGTGAATGTGACATTGTGGGATGAATATATATATATATATGTGTATGTGTGAAAAGTTGTTTGCCCCTTCCTGATTTCTAATTCTTTTGCATGTTTGTCACACTTAAATATTTCAGATCTCAAAACAAATTTTAATATTAGACAAAGATAACACAAGTAAACACAAAATGCAGTTTTTAAATGAAGATCCTAATTATTAAGGGAAAAAGAAATCCAAACCTACAGGGCCCTGTGTGAAAAAGTGATTGCCCTCTAAACCTAATAACTGGTTGAAGCACCCTCAGCAACAACAACTACAATCAAGTGTTTGGGATAATTGACAATGAGTCTTTTACAACACTCTGGAGGAATTTTTGCCCACTCATGTTTGCAAAATTGTTGTAATTTAGCCACATTGGAGGGTTTCCGAGCATGAACCGCTTTCTTAAGGTCAGGACTTTGACTAAGGCTGTGTGCCCACGATGCGTTTTTGGTCCGGATTTTGGTGCATATTTGTAGCGCGTAAACGCTCCAGAAACGCATTGCATACCTTATCCCATGACTTCCTATGACATTCTGCAAGTTCTGTGCACATGGTCCGTATTTTTTCTGCGCAAATTTTACTCGCAGAAAAAATACAGACATGACCAATTCTTGTGCGTTTCTGCATGCGTATTTGCCTATACAATGCATTGGAAAAACGCATGGCAAATACGCATGCAAATACTCAGGAAAATTTCTGCTTCATTTCTGCATCGTGGGCACTAAGCCTAAGCCACTGCAAAGTCTTAATTTTGTTTTCCTTAAGCCATTCAGAGGTGGACTTACTGCTGTGTTTTGGATCATTGTCCTGCTGCATAACCCAAGTGCACTTCAGCTTGAGGTCATGAACAGATGGCCGGACATTCTCTTTCAGGATTTTTTGTTTAACCAGCAGAATTCATGGTTCCATTTACCACAGTAAGTCTTCCAGGTCCTGAAGCAGCAAAACAGTCCCAGACCATCACAATACCGCCACCATATTTTACTGTTGGTATGATGTTCCTTTTTTGAAATGCAGTGATACTTCTACGCCAGATGTAATGGGACATACACCTTCCAAAAAGTTCAACTTTTGTCTTGTCAATCCACAGAGTATTCTCCCAAAAGTCTTGGCGATCATCAAGATTTTTTGTGCCAAAACTGAGATGAGCCTTTATGTTCTTATTGCTCAGCAGTGTTTTTTGTCTTGGAACTCTGCTATGCGTGTCATTTTTGCCCAGTCTCTTTCTTATGGTGGAGTCATGAACACTGACCTTAACTGAGGCAAGTGAGACCTGCAGTTCTCTGGATGTTGTTGTGGGGTCTTTTGTGACCTCTTGGATGAGTCTTTGCTGCGCTCTTGGGGTAATTTTGATCAGCCGGCCATGCCTAGGAAAGTTCACCAAACCACAGTTAATTTATGTTTTAAGGAGGGAGGGGGATCACTTTTTCACTCAGGGCCCTGTAGGTTTGGATTTCCTTTTCCCTTAATAATAAAAACCTTCCTTTTAAAAACTGCATTCTGTGTTTCCTTGTGTTATCTTTGTCTAATATTTAAATTTGTTTTGTGATCTGAAACATTTAAGTGTGACAAATATGCAAGGAAAGGGGCAAACACTTTTTCACACCAGTGTATGTATATGTGTGTGTGTGTGTGTGTGTATATATATATATATATATATATATATGCATATGTGTATATCTAATATATATAATCGTCTTATCCCGTCTGTCAGTCCAGGAAATCCCGCGTCGCTGATTGGTCCGGTCCTCAGTAATACGGTTCGCCAATCAGCGATATTGGCGCCAAATTTAAACACCGCTGTGCTGATTGGTCGCGCCCCCCGGCCACGACCAGTCAACGATATTGGCGCCAAATTTAAACACCGCTGTGCTGATTGCGCCCGGTGTACCGCATACATATTCTAGAAAACCCGATGAGTTTGAATCGGGCCACCATCTAGTGTGTATGTATATATATATATATATATATATATATATATATATACAGTACAGACCAAAAGTTTGGACACACCTTCTCATTTAAAGATTTTTCTGTATTTTCATGACTATGAAAATTGTACATTCACACTGAAGGCATCAAAACTATGAATTAACACATGTGGAATTATATACTTAACAAAAAAGTGTGAAACAACTGAAAATATGTCTTATATTCTAGGTTCTTCAAAGTAGCCACCTTTTGCTTTGATGACTGCTTTGCACACTCTTGGCATTCTCTTGATGAGCTTCAAGAGGTAGTCACCGGAAATGGTTTTCACTTCACAGGTGTGCCCTGTCAGGCTTAATAAGTGGGATTTCTTGCCTTATAAATGGGGTTGGGACCATCAGTTGTGTTGTGCATTAGTCAGGTGGATACACAGCTGATAGTCCTACTGAATAGAGTGTTAGCTGCTTTTTTCTTGCCATAATACAAATTCAAAGTAAAGAAAAACGAGTGGCCATCATTATTTTAAGAAATGAAGGTCAGTCAGTCTGAAAAATTGGGCAAACTTTGAGAGGGTCCCCAAGTGCAGTTGGAAAAACCATCAAACGCTACAAAGAAACTGTCTCACATGAGTTTTGGTCTGTACTGTACACACACACACACCACACACCACACACACACACCACACACACACCGCACACACACACCACACACACACCACACACACACACCACACACACACACACACCACACACACACACACACACCCTGTTTTAAACAGCAAGTCAGTTAAGAACTAGCAAGCCTTCTTCCAGGTAGTCCTCCATATTGATTAGCTCTGTATAACTCCGCTCACAGCACTGATTGGCAGCAGTACAGAAAGCTGTCAGTGGCATGGACCGTGTTATACAGAGCTCAGCATTTAAAAAAAAAAATATATATATATATTGGTAGATCTGCAGCAGCTAAAACCCCAATTTTATCAAAACTACAGCAAACACCCCAGCAAGTTAAACATTGCTGGAAACAAGGTCCCTGCCTCTACATCATGTTGCGGTGGCATAAGCTGGTGACAGATTCCCTATAACTGCAGAGAATATTTCCACTGCTCCACAGCTCAGTGGTGGATGTGTTTTACACCCCTACTGCCGATGCTTGGCATTGTGATCTTAGGCTTAAAGAAGCTGTTTGACCATGGAGACCAGTTTCAAGCTTCATATTCACAATTCTTTAAAACGTAAGAACTTTCTATTACTACTTATATTTGAAAATGGCATGGCTGTGTGCTTGACTTTTCGCATCTGTTTGCAATAGATGTAGTCGAAATACTAACTAGAAAAATTAGGAATATTGGTCATCTACTTTTGGCCGTATAGGGTCTACCTTCAGTAAACCTATTACAAAATACTTTTGACTGTAGCACTTAATTTTTTAGACTGGTCCTTCAGATGGATGGAAAAAATAAAAAAAGTCTACATGATCAATAAAGAGACTGAAGAAGCTGGAATCCCCCAGAAAAGAATGAAGTGTTTACCTTCAATGTAAAGTGGTTCCACAACATCGTGATTAATGAGCTCAAAGTTCTCATGGCCAATCCAGTGCTCCACATTTCTTTTCCTACCTGTAAAAAAGTTGTCTACTACTGTAGCCTCATGGCCATCCATCATAAGCTTGTCTGTGAGATGAGACCCAACAAAACCAGCACCTCCTGTTATCTGCAAACACAATTTGACAAATATGATTTCAATGAACAAAAAAAAAAATTATTCAATTTGAGTGACAATATTATATTATCTAGCTGCTGTTTGATCTCAGTCCACAGCTCCTGTGCGTTATGGTAGTTGTCCCCCAAACCAGAGGCATATCTAGGGGAAGGTAGCCAGGGCATGTGCCCCAAGCGCACCTGGCAAGGGGGCGCAGTCGGGCAGCCTAATGCGGTGGTCTAATCTTCCCCGGTGGCCGCACAGAACATGCAACCCGCTGGCTCCCAGTGAACAATTGAAGTTCTCACCGCTGGGTCAGAGCGATGCCAGCAGCGCGATCAGACCATGTGATCATGCTGCTAGCGTCATTCACCGGTGCTGAGAAATGTGAAGAACATTGGTGGAAAATGCTCCACAGCAGTTGAGCTGAAGACACCGAAGATTAAATGTAACGAGGGGCTGGGGGATATTTACTGCATGTCGGGGGGTATACTATCTGTGTTGGGGATATTTACTGTGTGGGAGGGGGGTATACTATGTGTGTTGGGGATATTTACTGCATGTCGGGGGGTATATACTGTTTGGGAATGATTTAGTGTAATGGAGCTGGGTAAGATTTACTGTGTGAAGGGGGAAATTTAGTGTAACGAGGCTAGGGGAGATTTACTGTGTGTAGAACATTTAGTATAACGGGGTGGGGATGATTTGAGGACACAAGTTTGGGGAGCAAGGATGGGACCGCTGCAGACATAATATGAGTGGCGGGAGACATTTGAAGACACAATATGAGGAGCAAGGGGTGAAATGGGGGGCATGTATGGGGGAGGGGGGGATCGGTGCAAACACAGTATGGTGAGTGGGGGAGATGTGTGGGGAGGCCGTATGGAAAAAGAGAGGGTAAATGTATGAGATGGGAAGGGGAGATGTGTGAGGGAATAGTGCGAGGAGACAGTATGGGGGGAGAAAAATGTGAGTGGGCACTGAATAAAGACTGAATAGTGTGTATGTGGAGGGGTAGCATGGGGGGACATTGTAAGGGCACAGCCAGGAGGGGACAGTATACCAAGGAGAGGGAGTGTGATGAGTGGGCACAGTATAGAGACTGTCCTATACAGGGGACAGTGAGAGGACATTGTGAAGAGGGGGCCCAGTATGGAAAGGAGAGGGCAGTGTGGGGAGCATGTACCATAAGAGGCACAGTGTGTAGGTCATATTTTGTGCAGAGAATATAGTGAGGGGCAATTATTTATTCAGGGGCTCAGCATAGGACAGATATTTTTATTCAGGAGCTATATAATAAGGGCATTGTGTATGTGCTGCAGAAGACCTGAGAAGATGGAAGGCTGCCGAGACGAGCTGTGGATGAGAAAAGTCATCATGGCGTCTCGACAAAATTAAGAAGAAAAGGAAGAGGATGACTCCAGAGACGTCATCTATTAAGTACCTGGATGTAAAAGCTTTTTGTGACACCACGGCCACGTCCCCCATTTGATGCTCTCATTTTTTGGAACTGGTTTTTCTAAACACTACTCGTAAAGAGATGGCAGAAGAATAGATTTATTTGCAACACTACGAGAAAGCACACAGTGGTCCTGAAAAATTATTTCTATGGCCTATAAATGGCAACGAGCTGGCTAATGCCAATTATGTATTTCCCAGACAACTAGAAAACACACACACACAGACTTCAAAAAATTATTTATTTGGCCTTTGAATGATGAGATGGCTGAGCCAATTATTTATTTCCAAGACTACTAGAAAACACACAGCGGTCCTGAGAAATTATTTCTTGGGCCTAGAAATGGCAACAAGACAGCTGATGCCAATTGTTTATTTCCAAGACTGCTAGAAAACACAGTGACTTAAAAAGGCACAGTACTCTCACAGACGGGGGTGGGGGGGCAGAGTATACATGGCGGCTTAAAGGCACAGTACACACAGTGGCTAGTTTGCAGAGTGCACAGTCAGAATCTGTCCATCACTCCAGCATCATCCTATCCCTACACTAATGAGGGCATAATTGCGACACTCGTAATGAGGCCATTATACAGGCCGGGTCACGTGCTGCGCTGGCCAATCACAGCCATGCTAATACTTTCAACAAGCTTTATTAGACTGGCGAACCCGAACAGGAAACTGGACGTATAGTAAAATGTCAGTGTTTGGGGCTCGGTACGGACCCCGAACTTTACCTTTCGGGTTCACTCATTCCAAATTGCGAGGTCACTTTTACTGTAAAATTAATATGGTAATAAACTCCAAAACAATTGTGGAATTGCACTTTTTTTGCAATTTCAACGCACTTGGAATTTTTTTCCCACTGCAATACCTCAGAACGTGACACTGATCACATTTAAAAAATGAGGCCAGGCCATTAACCTACAAAGTGGCTCGGTCCTTAAGGGGTTAATCTAGTGGACTCAATAGTTTTTCCCCTTTATTTATCCGGCACCGTTATAAACCTTCATCACAAACTTACTGTTTTAGAAAACTACATAACATTTTCGCCACTTTAACCATTTCAAATCTGTTGTCCCATCAGCCAAAATTGCACAAAAAATATGGCATCTTGTAGAGTATTAGTTACAGAAGAAATAAGTCTACATACCCCTGTTAAAATGCCTGGGCTTTGTCATGAAAAAAAAATTATACCAAGAAGAAATAATTAATTTCAGAACTTTTTCCAACTTTAATGTTGCCCATAATGTGCACAAATTCATTCAGAAACAAACTGAAATAATATTGAGGGCGAAATAAAACTAAATTAATGTGGTTGTATAAGTGTGAACACCCTCTTACAACTCGGGATGTGATTGTGTTAAAAATTAGCAAATCACATTTAAACTCATGTTAAATAGTAGTCCGTACACGGCTGACTATGTTTAGTCATTCTGATTAACCGCATATAATCTAGTAGGATTTTCCTGACATTTTCTTACTTGCATTTAACAGAAAAGGCCATGGTCTGTAAACCGCTTGCAAGACAGCAAAGGGATCTCATTGTTGAAAGTTACCAGTCAGAAGGTGGGTATAAAAATAAATAAATTCCAAGATATTAGAACCTTGATGAAGACAGTAATCAAGATGTGGCTTAAATTGTCACAACAGTTACATTACCTAGAACTGAACGTGCCTCAAATATTAATAAAAATACTAGAAGAAAATTGGTCTGGAACGCTGTCAAGAGGAGAACTGCAACATTAAAGGAGCTGCAAGAAATTTTGGAAAATACTGGTTGTCTACTGAATTATGACAACAATCTCCAGTATTCTTCATATGTCTGGCCTGTGGGAAAGGGTGGCAAGATGGAATCCTTTTCTTAGAAAGAAAAATCATTAAAGCCCAACTTGTTTTTCCAAAACCGATGCGCGGTTATGCTGTGATCAGTCAGTCAGATTGACTGACCGATCACAGCACCCTGAGTCCGGGAGCTGATGGCATAGGTCCCCGCACCTCTTCCCGTGCCACCCAGCCATCAGTGACAGCTGTCGGCACTGAACTGTCACTGCGTTTTTACATGCAGTGACTGTTTAAAGTCATGACGGACATAGCATGTCATGGTGCCAGAAGTGACACCCGCTCATGACGTGCTATGTCCATCATTAGGTGTAAAGGGCTTAAAGGGGTTGTCCAGTACTTTATTATTAGTGATCTATCCTTAGGATAGGTCATCAATATCAGATTGACCTGACACCTATCGATCAGTTTTGTGTGTCGGTGGCTGGAAGGGAATAGTTGCGAAGCAGAACAGCAGAGCTCCGCCAACCAAATAGTGATTGACTGCGACCGGATACTTCACATCCGCTGCTATTCAAATAAATAGAAGAAGGTTGGCAGCATCCCACTGTGTATGAAATGCAATGTTTCACTCCACACAATTATCACCTGTGGGGACAAGATGTAAACAGTTAATTGGTGGGGTGTCAAGCCCCTACCTATTTTATATTGATGACTTACCTATTGGATATTGGAGCTATTGGATATGTCATCAATATAAAGTTACCAGACAGTTCCTTTAAGAAAATAGTTTTCAGTTACTCAAAGAGCAATGTCAATTTATATAGACAAGAAAAGCACCAGTTGACTATTGTTCTTATTTTATTAAAATAGCATATTCAACCACCATAAACTGATAATACTTTATTTTCTTTATCCAAGAATACACTTAACAACACAATAGTGACTCAAAATATTCTTATTTATCAGAGCTGCTTTCAAATTGAAATGTACAGCTTTGTGAACATTGAGGAGAACAAAGATAAGGTTTAAGTAACAAAAAAAGACAAAGCTTTCCCACATGTTTTCCCACTCTTCAGGAGTATATCTAAATTGGCAGTATGAAAGAGTGGACCCTTACAAGACTGCCCCAATGTAATGCATAGAGTACATACCATATTAATGGACCTACCATATTCTTTAAACATATATAAATAAATTGGCATTTTTATTTCCATGTCTGCTTCAGCTTCAAAAAGAAACTAGTAATTTAAACCCGTTGTATTCGGCAGAGTCTGAAAGGACTAAATGGTGATTCTTAGCTGGCCCCACCACCAGCAATAGGGCTGACCTGTCCTCAGACAGTTGTCAAAAACAGTCACGGCAAGATATATAAAATGTGGAGATTTCCATGTATTTCCTACTCTACTGTACATAGAAAGACATCTTTAAAAAGTGCAAGGCAATGTTTGCAGTTCTCAAACGTTATTAGGCACATCCATTCCTTTAAAGCAAGCTTCATAGGGAAATTCCAGTTTTATTCTTCATGATAGCCCCTCAGAAGTCTCTATTTTCTTGTAAAAGAAACAAGGGGAAAGGGAGAACAAAAATTACATCCTGTAAACCATCAAGATAGCCCCTCTTCTTCACGGAGTGTTCAGTTATGTCGCATTCTACCTTTTTTTATTCTCTCCGGTTTTGGCTTGGGTATATATTGGTTATTTGCTTGATATTCAAGTTCTTTACTAAAGTAGTGAATTGTTTTATTCAAGCCTTCCTCTAGTGGAACCTGAGAAGAGAGAATAGCAAGAAAAACCATGTTACCGTAGCTTTCTGAACTTACACCAAAGTCAACAAGAACAATCTAAAAAAAAAAAATAGATTAATAGTATATATGTGAAATGATATAATATATAACACATATATATATATTTTTACCTCTACTGAGGCAATGATGCTATGATTAAACTCCAGTATACATACCACAGGTTCCCATCCAAGTAGAAGCTTGGCTTTCCTGATATCTGGTTTTCGCCTTTGTGGATCATCTTGAGCTTCTGAAAGAAACTGTATTTCTCCACCACTCCCGATAATGGAAGAACATATGCTTAATAGTGGTTTGTGTTTTTTTTTCTTCTTTGAACCATTAAAAAAAAAAGCAAAAAAGATTGACTTTGGCGCTCCATGGCACCTTAACCAGCGCAGCACGATCTTCCTCGGCTGACACTCGAATGCCGGCATCTTGCGATTAGTGGACCCCAGCAATGTCATGAAGAGCATTTTACCATTATATGGCAGGGTCTATGTAATCGCAAGAAGTGCCCATTATGTTGGCATTCAAGTGATGGCCCAGGAAGTTTCCTCTTCCTTGGGATGGCAGCCGCAAAGTACAAAAAGTACACTGGACCAAGGTAGTGAAAATCTTTTTGCTCATCTTTATAAGTCATACAATGTTAAGTGCAGTATCGTAGTGTCCAATGTTTGCCATGGGTAAAAAATAAAAATATGCCTGGCCTATGATGTTCTCCTACCAAAGCCTCATTAAGACGCCAATTTAAAACACGAAAAACACTGATAGAACTTGTACATATTTTATAGTCTATGGCGCAGTTCACATGTTTGGGTAATTCTGCTGTACCTGGCTGGACACAAATATAGTGCGAAGCCCCACGTCAATTTTTTTAAAATTATTTCATGAATTTCATGAAATAATTTAAAAAAAAAATACGTGGGGCTTCGCCCTATTTTTGTGTCCAGCCAGGTACAACTAGGCAGTTGGGGGCTGGAATCTGCAGCGCAGGGAGGCCCAAGCTTTCTGGGCCCCACCCGCTGCAAATTGCAGTCCGCAGCCACCCCGGAAAATGGTGCGTTCATAGAAGCGCCGTCTTCTGGCGCTGTACCCAACTCATCCAGGGCCCTGGTGCGGTGGCTCACTGGGTAATAAAGGGGTTAAGGCCAGCTTGGCATTATCAGCTGGCCCTAAGCCCGAAATTCATGGGGTCACGTCAATATTATACATGACTGCCATGAATTTCTAGTGAAGTATTTAAAAAAAACCACAACACCCAGAATAAAGTCCTTTAATTGAAATAAAGACACAATTCTTTATTGTTCTAAATTAAACCATACTTACCATCACACCCATTCCAGCTGAAGCCAACGATCTCCTGCAATAAAAGTAAAATAATAAAGCAACATCATCTGGAGCTGTCCTGGGAACCATCGAAAGATAAGGATGATGTTGCGTTATTATTTTTCTTTTATTGCAGGAGATCATTGGCTTCAGCTGGAATGGGCGTGATGGTAAGTATGGTTTAATTTAGAACAATAAAGAATTGTGTCTTTATTTCAATTAAAGGACTTTATTCTGGGTGTTTGTGTTTTTTTTTTAACTTTGACTATGGGGTTAGTAATGGGGGTGTCTTATAGACGCCTCTCCATTACTAACCTGGGCTTGATGTCAGCTGGCATTATAAGCTAACATCAACCCCAGCCCTATTACCTCACTGCCACCGCTACAGGGCAGTGGGAAGAGCGAGGCTAAGTGCCAGAATTGGCACATCCTATGGATGCGCCATTTCTGGGGCGGCTGACGGCTGGTGTTTCTAGCCAGGGAGGGGGCCAATATTCATGGGCTATTAATATCAGCCCCCAGCTGTTTGCCTAGCCTTTGCTAGCTATTAAAATAGGGGGGACCCCACGTCATTTTTTTGGGGGGGGGTCCCCCATTTTAATAGCTAGTAAAGGCTAGGTATTCAGCTGGGGGCTGATATTAGTAGCCTGGGAAGCTCCATGGATATTACCCTCTTCCCAGGCTTCAAACATCTGCCCCAGCTGTCTGCTTAACCTCCGCTAGAGACTAAAATTACGGGGAACCCCACGCCAATTTTTTTTTTAATAAATCCTTTATTTTAACACTGACAAGTACAGTAACCAACACTGTCACTGTACTTCATATATATATGTGACTGACATGTTTCTATTTATCTAATCTATGTGTGATGCTCTATTCTTTCTGTTATAAATTGTCGGGTACCGCTGATGAATTGCCGGCCGGCTTTTTTAAAGAGACGGTGCATGAAAACACTAATATTTTTTTAAATAAATCCTTTACACTAAATGACAAGTACAGTAAGCAACACTGTCACTGTACTTCTTATATATGTGACTGACATGTTTCTATGTATCTAATCTATGTGTGATGCTCTATCTTTCTGTTCTAAATTATCGGGTGCTGCTGCTGAATTGCCGGCCGGCTTTTTTAAATAGACAGTGCTTGAAAACACTGTTATTTTTTTAAATAAATCCTTTACACTAAATGACAAGTACAGTAAGCAACACTGTCACTGTACTTCATATATATGTGACTGACATGTTTCTATCTATCTAATCTATGTGTGAAGCTCTATTCTTTCTGTTATAAATTGTCGGGTACCGGTGTATGCCGCTGCTGAATTGCCGGCTTTTCATGTTTCACTGTGAGCACTGTTCCCATCGATTTGGGCAACCACCTCCCCCAATACATTCTACATTATTGTTAGTTGTTTTCCTTCCTGTAGAATTAACCTACAAGGAAAGAAAGGGTTTATTTTCATTCTGATATTTGTGCCCCATTGACTTGCATTGGTTTCCTGTATCGGAATCGGCGATATCCGATACTTTTTGGGTTTCGGTCCGATCCAATCCGATCTGATATTTCCTGATATCGGAAGGTATCGCATCGCTCAACACTAGCAATAACACATGTAAGTATAATGCATGAGAAGGACAAGTCACAAATGAGGTCCAGCAGCAGCGTGGTCACAGTGAGGGCACCTGCTCTATTTTCCAGAGGCCAAATGGATATGGAAGAGCAGTTTCCATTTAAATATCAAGAATGGAGACTACTTTTTTTTACTTATTTATTTTTTACTGGAGAGACTATTTTTGCTGTAAAAGTTCGGAGTTGCAGCATAATCACAATATTTTTGTAAAAAAAAATACTCTGTTCATTATCAAAATTGTGTGATAAAAAGAGAAAAGAAAATACAGTGGTCCAGTGGGTGGAGTAACTCATTCATTGCCAGTATGTCTTGAATAATTAGACCGTGAAGGCCGTCAATCACGGATAAGACCAGCCCCCGTCCCTCTAATCCAAGAACAAGCAAGAATTTAAAGGGGTTTTCCCAAGAGCAAGTGTTCATTTTAATCATCTTGGAATAATAACAATTCAATGTATTAAAATAAAATGTTCCTGCGCGGAGATAATCTTATAAATTGTCCCTTGCTGTGTCTGACCTTGCAGGAGCATGGTCTGATCATACCGCAGCACCTGGCTGGGGGAAAAAAAAAGTATGTGGACATTACAACACGAGATTGCAAATGATTCTCTGAAGTAAAACATTGTTTAAAAACAGGCAGTGAAATGTTTTACCTCAGAGAAAGAGTCATCTGTGATCCCGTGCTGTAATGTCTGTATAATCTTGTGCTTCCTCCCCTGCCCAGGAGCCATTACACAGTACACAGCAGGGGCACATTTATAAGATCATCTCCACACAGGAACATTTTATTTAAATACATCCAATTGTGGAAATTATTATTCCAAAAACTCTTGATTAAAATGAACTTTTGTTCGAGGGAAAACCCCAATGGATTTACTTTATACTGTATCAAATGTCCAGTATACAGCAATCTGCTCAGATGTTCCTTGACCATAAGGCTGTGTGCCCACGTAGCGTTTTTCAAGCGTATATGCTGCGGAATTTCCGCAGCGTAAACGCTTGAAAAACGCATGTAGATCCGCACCCCATGGTCCCCAATGGCATTCCGCAATGTCAATGCCCATGCTGCGGATTTTTCCGCAGCGTATATGCTGCGGTCAAAAATCCGCAGCATGTTCATTAATTTTGCGGAAGCGCAGCGGAATCAATGTGCGGATGGTACCCAAGTCTGGATGAGAGGAGACTCTCATCCAGACCTGGGTACCAAAGAACCTGTAAAAAAAAGAATAAAATAAAGTTTATACTTATCTTCTGATGTTTTCCCTCCGTCGCGCTGTTGTCTGAAGGACCTGCCACGTCATTGAGTCATGTGACCCACCACATGACTCAATGACGTCACCGCAGGTCCTGCACACAACAGCGTGAGCCGCTCAAGCCTCCGGACGGGGCAGAGAATGCATCAGAAGGTGAGTATAAAGTTTATTTTTTTATTTTTTACCATTCTGAACAAGTTGTCAAGCACTTTTCCAAGTGATGCTTGGAGAAGTGCTTGATAACCCGCATGCGGAAATGCATGCAAAGATGCCTCACAAACGCTTCTACCTGGCGGGAAAACCGCATGTAATATCCGCATGCGATTTTCCCGCCAGGGAGAAGCGTAAAAAATATGCTTCAGGTCCGCAACGTGGGCACATAGCCTAACACAATGCCAATAGATTTCAGAGCATTTTCATGGGGACAGGTTCCCTTTCAATAGGAAGATACGAGCTGCAAGGACAAATAGTGACAATTGGAAGAATACATTTTCATTTAGACAGTGATGTAGCAGAACATGCCTAAAAAAATACCATTTACATGTTATGTCATTAGACATTTATAGACTGGGATAAGGCAATTTTACAAGCCAACATTAGTGCATGCCATTGGGTTAAGATATAAAATCAATAAAAAAAAAATTGGTATCAATACTAATCACAGACCTTTATCAGCAATTCACGCACAGTACACAATTATCCACCTTGTGATTACACATCTAATAAACTATTGGCAGGATTTCTCAGGGGGGCGAGAACTCACCAACAAGTTGCTTAATTAATCTGGCAAATTCCAGGATGGTGTGCTCTTCTGGGTTTCCAGAAGCATACAGTCTAGATCACGTGAAGTCATTATCGGTCTTTACTCCTCTTTGGTCAGACCTCATCTGGAATACTGTGTACAGTTTTGGGCACCACATTTTAAAAAAGACATAGACAAACTGGAGCAAGTTCAGAGAAGAGCAACCAGAATGGTGACTGGTCTGCAAACCATGTCCTATGAGGAACGGTTGCAGGATTTGGGAATGTTTAGCTTGCAAAAAAGAAGACTGAGAGGAGACTTAATAGCTGTCTACAAATATGTCAAGGGCTGTCACATTGTAGAAGGATCATCTTTATTCTCATTTGCACAAGGAAAGACTAGAAGCAATGGGATGAAACTAAATGGGAGGAGACACAGATTAGATATTAGAAAAAATTTTTTGACAGTTAGGGTGATTAATGAGTGGAACAGGCGGCCACGAGAGGTGGTGTGTTCCCCTTCAATGGACGTCTTCAAACAGAGGCTGGACAGACATCTGTCTGAGATGATCTAGTGAATCCTGCTTTGAGCAGGGGGTTGGACCAGATGACCCAGGAGGTCCCTTCCAACTCTACCATTCTATGATTCTATGATTCCCTGTGGAGAAGACAACAGCAGATTACAGCTTTAATTGCAAATTGTAATTAATAACCTCAATGCGGAGATGAATTTAGGATTGGCTTACGGTTCTTTAAACTCCAATTACTCATGTACAAAATAATGATATTGTAGAATAGTTTTACCCTTCAGCAAGTCACGTGCCATTCAATTCAATGTGTTGCCTCCCTATCATACCAATGTGGTTCCATGCTGCCCTGGCTTTAGGCTATGTTCACACTGTGCGTTTTTGCAGTGTTTTTCCCACTCAGAAATGGGCCAAAACGCTAGTGAATTCTTCTGCCAGCTAATGCAATGACAATCCTGAAGTGCTGTGAACATGATCAGGAATTTTCCTGTCAGGATTTGCATTGCACTTAAATCTGCAGCATTTCAATTATTTGTGGGTTTTTGCCGCTTTTTTCACCCATTGAGTTGAATTGAGTCAGTCAAATCTGCAGCAAAAATGCAGGTATAAAAATATTTGCGGATTTGCTGTGTATTTGATTGACTCCATTTAAGTCAATGGGTCAAAAAGATGGCTAAAGCACACAAAGAATTGACCGCGAGTCACATGCGTCAGCTGATGAGAGACTACTCCTCCCATCAGCCTACAAGAGAGCAGGCGCCACTGATGGGAGAAGTGGTCTCATCAGCAGACGCCTGTGCTCACAGTAAAAACAAAAAAAAAAAGATAAAATAAAATGGATATTAAAATAACATTATACTCACCTATTCGCCGTAATCTCGAGTGTCCCACGGCGATCGGATCACCCGGCAGCACTCTATACACTGACAGGAGCGTAATCGCTCCCGGCAGTGTTTAGCGCTGATCTGCCAGGACAGAGGTCACATGAGTTCATCAGCTGATGAGCTCCAGTGACCTTACTTACCGCACAGAATTTTCTCACACAGCAGTGGTGCAGTAAGTAAGATCACCGGAGCTCATCAGCTGATGAACTCATGTGACCTCTGTCCCGGCAGCTCAGCGCTATACACGAACACAGGAGTGATTACACTCCTGTATCAGTGTATAGCCTGCTGTCCTTTAGAACATTTGCATCAGTGATTGCCGATGTGACTGCTCTAGAACTGACCCAGACCTTCATGGGACACTCTGGATTATGTCATCACATCGGACAGGTGAGAGATATGATTGTAAAAAAAACAAAAATGAAAAACAGATGACAATGGCTTCAGCAGATTAGGCGTTAGGCGAGTATACTGTGTTTTTTATTCTTAAATAAATGATTAAAACAGTGTGGACTTTTATTTCAAATAAAGGATTTTTTTCAGGCCGTGTGTGTTTATTTAAAAACTTTTACTATGGGGTTAGTAATGGGGGTGTCTTTTAGACACCTCTCCATTACTAACCTTGGCTTCATGTCATGTTTTTTGTGTGACTTCCGCATATATACTTTGAGTGATGAAGTATTACAGCAGAATGTAAATATAAACCCAGAAAAGGAAACTTACCAGATTCACCGGACTGCTGACATTGCTGTTCATTAAACCCACAAGCCCATTAACCAGGTCACTAGTAGAGAGAAGAACCAGTACATTGTTAAGGTGTCTTAAAATCTGCCATTAGCTACTACGCTTTGGAACTAAGGTCTGTTGGTTTTGTCTTTCGTTAAGTGGTTGTCCGGTCTTCTCATGAAAGTCGGCAGTCCTCTATGTGACCTCAGACCAGACCTCTGAATCTTATCGGTGAGTGTACCACACGCTGTCAAGATTCTACTGCTGTGGTCAGTGACAGCAGGCAGTAATGTGACCGTAAGTAAGCGATTTGCATACTTCCGGCCACATTCTGACAAGACGTGCTCGGCCTCGCTCAATTAACATGTATTGGGGCCGAGCAGCTTTTACTAGCATATGACTGCATGTATGCAAAACTTATACTTTTAGTTATGTGACTGCCCGCTCTCGCCAGCGACACCAGAGAATCGAGATTGCAGACTTCTGAAATCTTACAGCGTGCGCTATCACATAGAATGACTGCAGCCTTTCATCAGAGGAGCAGACAAGTCCTATAACTAATACAAGTATATTGTATTGTCATAATGTGGCCTAGGCTGGTTATATTCAGCACTGCAGGCTGTGCACAAGGCATGACGGAGTCCACCTCTGTCATCAATTTTATTACAAGTCTGCAGTAAGGGTGAGATCAGACAAAAGTGTGGACAAAACTCTTCCCAACAGCAGTGACCAATGGCTACAGGATTTGTTAAACTAAATTTTGTGGCCTTTGGCCGCTGAAGGTTGGAAGTGTTTGGGTCGCACCGTATGCCAATTAATCGGTCCAAGAGGGAGATCAGAGATAAGCTGCCTAATTAACCCTTAGAAGGCAGTGAGACGACCGTATAAATCAGACTGCAATGCATGGAGTGGCCAGCTGGTCTCCCATATATTTCTATGAAGCGGTCACGCCTGGGTCAGGAGATCCTCCGGCCAGTCCATGCATTTCTGTCTGATCTTGGTCTGATTTATACAGTAGTCTGAATGCAGCCTTCAGGAAAGAAAGACCAAACACAGCAAGGTCTCACAAGTAAAGCAGACGGCAGGAAAGAAGAGTTTTGGTCATTCATTATTTAGGCTACATTCAGACAAAGAAAGATCAATAAATGGGTCCAACAGGTGTCACCTCAAAAAACATGAACGGGACCCTCTACATATCCCACAAAAGGAGAGCAGAAGGAACCAAGTGACAACTGAATGAATCATACAAGAAATAAAGGTGACATTCAGACAAAGTGGATTTGTTACAGATTCAGTGGGTACAATAACTCACATGTAACAAACTAAAATTTAGCAGCATAAAATTACCTGGAGATTTCTGGCAAGATTGGTCTTAACTAATCCCTGGGGCGTGTTTATATAATCTTCCTGGCGATTTTGGATCAGAAAACGTCGGAAAAATAGTTTCTCAAAAATAGGAAAAGAAAAAAAAAAACACAAAACTATGTCACTCACCCCGTGACTAAAAAGTTATTACTTTATTACATCCGGGCGGAGGAGACAGAAAATAGAGCGACGTCCGTATCACAATGCCAAGCACTTCATGCAGGCTGAATTTAGCGCATGGAGCGTGAAACAGCCGCCGCTCTTTCCTGTCTCCTCCGCCCGGATGGAATCTAGGAATCATTTTGAAGCCATGGGGTGAGGGCCACAGTTTTTCTCTCTTCCTATTTTTGATGTTGCCGGTCTCCTGTTCAGCACCACATGTGGCTATGTTATGACTGACTCAGGAATTAAAAAACGGTTACACTTTATACCAAGAATCAATAGTACACGTAAGAATAAGCATCTTTGTAATATTTCTTATCAGAGAGATTTGCTTCTTGCTCCGCCAAAATTGTTAAGTCTACCAAAATTCTGAATGTAGAAAGGAGGAGCTAGAGATAGAAGGAGAGGAGGAAGGAGGAGCTGTATTTCCATAGAAGCTTAGCAGCAGCACCTGCCATCTTCTCTCAGGAATGGAACACTCGCCCTCACTGAAGACACATTTTACCTCAGAATTGAGAATTTTGATAAGGACTGATCAATTTTGGCAGAGAAAGAAGCAGATTTCTCTGATAATACTTATTACAAAGTTGTTTATTTTCATGTGCACTATTGATTTATGAAACAAAATTAAAATGTCAGTTACGCTTTAACCCCTTCATGACACTGGCCGTACATATACGGCGCTGCAGGAGGTGCGTTCCGACAAAGCGCGGTGTACGGCAGGACGATTGCATGGGCTCATACCGATGGCCGGCGCGGTCAAACGCGGGCGTCAGCTCTGTATGAGAGCCTACACCCTGCGGCAACGCCCACGATTGGTGCTAGCACCGATCAACGGCGTTTAACCCCTCTAATGCTGCTTTCAATAGTGACAGCGACATCGATCGGCAAAGCAGAGAGCTCCCTCTGCTCAGATCTGCACAATGCCGCTGAACAAAACGCAATCAAAAAGTCGAAGGTAAATAAAAATTCATCTTGTCCCGCAAAACACAAGCCGCCATACAGCTCCAGCAACGCAAAAATAAAAAAGCTATAGCTTTCAGAATACAGAGATGCAAAAAACAATTCTTTCTATAAAATAGTTTGTGTAAACACTGGAAAAAAAGAAAAAGAAAATGTTGTATCGCTGTAATCGTACTGACCCGAAGAATAAAGTTATCTGATCACTCACCACACCGTGAATGGCAAAAAAAAAAATCCCAAGAAACAAATTTCTGTATCACTGGTTTTTGTTTATTCTGCCTCCCAAAAATTGGAATAGAAAAACGATCAAAAAATGTTGTACCAAAAATGGTTTTAATGAAAACGTCAACTCGTCCCGCAAAAAACAAGCCCTCACATGACTGTCGGCCGAAATATGGAAAAATTATAGCTCTCAAAATATGGTGATGCAAAAACTTTTTTTTTTGCTAAAACTAAAGTCTTTTAGAGTGAGACGGCACCCAAACAAAACAAAAATATATAAATCTGGTATCGCTGTAATTGCACCGACCAGAAGAATAAAGTCGTCTAATCAATTATATCACACGAGGAATGGCATAAAAAATAGATACAACCAATTCTTCACCTGCTGTTGATTTGTTCATTTTGCCTCCCAAAGATCGCAGTAAGGCTCAGCTCACATTTATCCTTCACACTGCACTGAGCACTTACACCGGGATTTCTGTGTGAATATCTGAAATATGTGATTTAGGTGAAAACCCCCACAGAAGATTCCCTATAGTGAGGCAGATGGAGGCACTCTGGCCTATGATCCAGCAGTGCCAGTCTTTTTAAGCGCATACACATAAGCGTGGCCAACCACACAGTTTTGTGCACTTCTGAAAAGGACACCGCTGAACAGAGGCCAGACGGAGTACAGAGTAACTCTGCTGCCTCTTTATAGTGAACGGATCAGTCGGGGATTTCATCAGAATCACGTCATTCGGAGATTTAAATGGAGACCCCGATGCAAGTGCACAGAATAAATGTGATCCCAAATATTGTGTAAAATGTTCCCAACAAAAGCTTCAACTCAATCCACAAAAAAGCAAGTCTCCACTCAGGTAGTCATCTGTTAATGGAAACATAGGGAGCTTTCACGTTACTAGTAGCACAAACGCTCTGGAAAAGTGTTATGGCTCTCTCCACCCTTCAAAAGAAATCCAGCAAAATCTGTACTCCCAAATCCACATGCTGCCCCCTCCTTTCTCAGCCCCATAGTGTGCCTAAACTGTAGTTAGCATTCACATTTGGCATTTCTGTAGCGATGGGAGCCCGCCTAATTTACAGGGTACATGTCTCCAGAAGCCTGAGCTGGGCACAATGTGTGGGTACTGCAACGTACTGGGCACGACGACGGCAAATTTCACTCAGCAACATACACTGCTGCTCGTTTCTGGCAAACATTCATGGAGTCAAATTCGTGACTTCACCTGTAGATAAATTCCCAGAGGGGTGTAATTTCCACAATGGGGTCATTTGAGGGGGATTCTGCTCTTCTGGCACATAGGGACTTCTGTATATGGAGTCTGCAAACTATTATACAATATTTTGTTCTCCAAGAGTCAAATAGCGCTCCTTCCCTCCTGCGTCTCGTCATATGGCTAAGCCACATATGGGGCATTGCCCAAATTCAGCAGAAATTGTGTGACAAATTTTGGTGCCATTTTTACCAATTTCCCCATGTGAAAATGTAAAATCTGGAGCTAAAACAAATTTTTTGTGGTAAAAAAGTAATTATATTTTCTTTACTGCCCAATGGTATAAGGTTCTGTGACACACCTGTGGTGTCAATATGATTGATGCATGCCTAGATGAATTAATTGAGAGGTATACCTTGTAAAATTAGGTCTATTATGGGGGGAGGGGGGGTTGTGGTTCTGGCACCTTGGGGGCTCTGCCAATGTGACATGGCACCCTCAAACCATTCCAGCTAAATGTTCACTACAATATGGTGCTCCTTCCCTTCTGAGCCTTGCACTGTGCCTCAAAAGTAGTTTTCGACCACATATGAGGTATTACC
The DNA here is from genome assembly GCF_046119375.1 of Phyllobates terribilis. Classification (NCBI taxonomy): domain Eukaryota; kingdom Metazoa; phylum Chordata; class Amphibia; order Anura; family Dendrobatidae; genus Phyllobates; species Phyllobates terribilis. Next base: position 3,173,948 of record NW_027362951.1, on the reverse strand, counting down.
ATACTCAGGAGAAATTATGCAACATTTAGTCGACCATTTTCTCCTATTATCCCTTTTGAAAATTGACTCATGCGATTCACAGAATCGTATAACATTGGACTGAGGGTTAGAAATGCTTACTACACCACTAGATGAATTCCTCAAGAGGGGTAGTTTCCAAAATGGAGTCACTTGTGGGGGGTTTCTGCTGTTTTGGCATGTCAAGGGGTCGTCAAATGTGACATGGCATTTGCAATCTGTTCCAGCCAAAAAAACAGAATTCAATTAGGGCTCCTTCCCTTCCCAAACAGTAGTTTTCCACCACATTTGGGGTTTTGGTGTACTCAGACAAGATTTCACAACAGACTGAACTGTCCATTTTCTCCTGTTACCCTTGTGAAAATTAAAAAATTGGGGCTGAAGGAACATTTTTGTGGGAAAAATGTATATTTTCATTTTCATGGCTCAGCGTTATAAAATTTGGTGAAGTACCAACGGGATTAAGGTTCTCACTACACATCTAGATAAATTCCTTGAGGGGTGTAGTTACCAACTTGGGGTCACTTATGGGGGGTTTCCACTGTTTAGACACATCAGCAGCTATGCAAATGCGACATGGCGTCCGCCATCTATTCCAGCCAATTTTGCGTTCCAAAAGTCAAATTGGCGCTCCTTCCTAACCAAGCCCTGCTCCCAAAACAGTTTTCACCACAAAATTTGGGGCTAAATTAACATTTTTGTGGGAAAATGTAAATTTTTTTCCTTCCACATTTCTTTAATTCTTGTGAAGCACCTAAAGGTTAATAAACTTCTAGAATGAGGTATTGAACACCTTGAGGGGTGCAGTTTTTAAAATGGAGTCACTTGTGTATTTTCTATCATATATGCCTCCCAAAGTCACTTCAAATATGATGTGGTCCCTGAAAAAACAAAACAACCCTCCCCCCCAAATGTTTCAATAATCATGCTGATTTAAAGTAAAGTAGACATGTGAAAAATGTTCCATATTAACAATTGTGTGTTTAAGGGCATAAAAATTAAAAGTTTGGAAATTGGGCAAAAAATGTGAAAATTTTGCAATTTCCGATATTTTCACAAATAGCGAACAAATTTTACCACCATCATGAAATACAAGGTCACGAAAAAACAAAACAAAAAACAATCTCACAATAACTGAGACCCGTTGAAGCGTTTTAGAGTTATTACCACATAAAGTGCCACTGGTCAGAATTGTAAAAACTGGCCTGGTCATGAAGGTGAAAACAGGCTGGGGAGGGGAGGGGTGTGAAGGGGTTAAAGGCTTAGTGCCCACGATGCAGAAATGAAGCAGAAATTTTCCTGACTATTTCTGTATCTCCTTGGCAGAAAAACGCATGCATTTTTTACATGGATTTTTGACGCGCATTTGATGCGTATTTGACATGCGTTTTTCCAATGCATTGCATAGGCAAATCTGCATGCAGAAACGCACAAGAATTGGTCATGTCCGTATTTTTTCTGCGAGTAAAATCTGCGCAGAAAAAATACGGACCATGTGCACAGAACTTGCAGAATGTCATAGGAAGTCATGGGATAAGGTATGCAATGCATTTCTGGAGCGTTTACGCGCTGCAAATACGCACCAAAATACGCACCAAAAACGCATCGTGGGCACACAGCCAAACAATTATATTTATCTCCATGTGTTACTCCATTAATTTGATTACAATTACTAGAAAAGAGGATAGTTTGGCATTACATTAGTTTCTCAAAAATGCTCAAAAGAATAGAATTTTTATTTCATTTCTATATGTTAACCACTTCGCACCAGAGCCTGTTTTTGCCTTCGTGACCGGGCCAATTTTTTCAATTCTGACCACTGTAACTTTATGAGGTAATTACTCTGAAACGTTTCAACGGATCCCCCTGATTCTGAGATTGTTTTTTCGTGACATATTGTACTTCATGATAGTGGTAAAATTTCTTCGATATAACTTACGTTTATTTGTGAAAAAATCGGAAATTTGGCGATAATTTTGAAAATTTTGCAATTTTCAAACTTTGAATTTTCATGTCCATAAATCAGAGAGCTATATCACACAAAATAGTTAATAAATAACATTTCCCACATGTCTACTTTACATCAGCACAATTTTGGAACCAACATTTTTTTTTGTTAGGGAGCTATAAGGGTTAAAAGTTGACCAGCGATTTCTCATTTTTCCAGCAAAATTTACAAAAACATTTTTTTAGAGACCACATCATATTTGAAGTCACTTTGAGGGGTCTTTATGACAGAAAATACCAAAAAGTGACACCATTCTAAAAACTGCACCCCTCAAGGTGCTCAAAACCACATTCAAGAACTTTATTAACCCTTCAGGTGCTTCACAAGAATTTTTGGAATGTGGAAGAAAAAAATTAACATTTAACTTTTTTCACAAAAATGTTATTTTAGACCCATTTTTTTTCATTTTCACAGGGGTAACAGGAAAAAATGGACCCCAGTTTTTTTGTGCAATTTCTCTTGAGCGCGCTGATACCCCATATGTGAGGGAAAACCACTGTTTGGGCGCACTGCAGGGATCGGAAGGGAAGGAGTGCCATTTAGACTTTTTGAATGTAAAATTTGTCTGAATAATTAGCAGACGCCATGTTGCGTTTGGAGAGCCCCTGATGTTCCTAAACAGTGGAAACCCCGCACAAGTGACACCATTTTGGAAACTAGACCCCTTAGGGAACTTATCTAGATGTGTGGTGAGCACTTTGCACCCCCAGGTGCTTCACAGAAGTTTATAATAATGAGCTGTAAAAATAAAATTTTCACATTTTTCCCACAAAAACGTTTTTCATCCCTTAATTTTGCATTATCATAAGGGTAATAGGATAAATTGCACCATGAAATTTGTTGTGCAGTTTCTCCTGAACACGCCGATACCCTATATGTGGAGGCAAACCACTGTTTGGGCGCACGGCAGGGTTTGAAAGGGAAGGAGCGCCATTTGACTTTTTGAATGTAAAATTTGTTTGAATAATTAGCGGACGCCATGTCGCATTTGGGGAGCCCCTGATGTGCCTAAACAGTGGAAACCCCCCACAAGTGACACCATTTTGGAAACTAGACCCCTTAGGGAACTTATCTAGATGTGTGGTGAGCACCTCGAACCCCAAGATGCTTCACAGAAGTTTATAATAATGAGCTGTAAAAATAAAATTTTCACATTTTTCCCACAAAAAATGTTTTTCATTCCCTAATTTTGCATTATCATAAGGGTAACAGGATAAATTGCACCATGAAATTTGTTGTGCAATTTCTCCTGAGTACGCCGATACCCCATATGTGGGGGGAAACCACTGCTTTGGTGTACGGCAGGGTTCGGAAGAGAAAGGAGCGCTATGTTGGCTGGGATAGGTTGCAGACACCATGTCACATTTGAAGAGTCGCTGACATGCCGAAACAGCAGAAACCCCCACAAGTGACCCCATTTTGTAAACTACACCTCTCAAGGAATTCATCTAGGGAAGTAGTGAGTATTTTTTAATTTTTTAATTTATACCATTGGGCAGTGAAAAAAGCATAATTATATTTTTACCACAAAAAAATGTTTTACCCTCAGATTTTACATTTTCACACAGCGCAATGGGTAAAAATGGTACCGAAATGTGTCACATAATTTCTTCTAAAAGTGGCAATACCCCATATGTGGCTGTATCGTACCGCTCAGCCATACGGCGAAATCTGGGGGGGACGGAGCGCTATTTGACAATTGGAGAACAAATTATTGTAGAATAGGCATTTGGATTTGGGAGCACAAAATTTTCTGAATTTCTTTTGGGGGGCAAGGGCCATTTCGCTTTTCCAGAGCCTTTCTGCTACCAGTAACTTGGAAGTCCCTTATATTTTTAACAGATGACGGACCTGAGTGGGGACTAGCTTTTTTTGAGGACTGAGTTGAAGCTTTTATTGGGAACATTTTACGTAACATTTATCCGGCGCTCTAGGCTGAGCACTTACATCGGGGTTTCCATCTAAATTTCCAAGTGATGTAATTCAGATGAAACCCCTGCGGGATCCATTCACTGTAATGAGGCAGCAGAGTTACTCTGGACTCCGTCTGGCCTCTGTTTAGCGGTGTCCTTTTTTTCAGAAGTGCACAAAACTGTGGCCAACCGCACTTTTATGCACGCCTAAAACAAATGACACCGTGGGATCACAGGCCAGACGGCATCCACAGTGGCCTATATCTGCCTCACTACAGGGAATCTTACGTCATGGGTTCCGGCTGAATCACATATTTCAGAGATTTACACGGAAACTCTGGTGTAAGCGCTCAGCGCAGAGCGCAGGATAAATGTGAGCAGAGCCTTACTGCGATCTTTGGGAGACATAATAAACAAATCAGTAGCAGGTGAAGAATTATTTTTTACGCCGTTCCTCATGTGATATAACTGATTAGATTACTTTATTCTTCGGGTCGGTGCGATTACAGAGATACCAGATTTATATTGGGTTTTTATGACTGACAGCTGTCACACACTAAGAGACGCTTTTTTTTGCAAAATCTAGTTTTGCATCGCCATATTTTCAGAGCTATAATTTTTCCATATTTCGGCCGACAGAGTCATGTGACAGCTTGTTTTTTGCGGGACGAGTTGACATTTTTATTGGTACCATTTTTGGGTACGTGACATTTTTTGATCGCTTTCTATTCCGTTTTTTGGGAGGTAAAATTAACAAAAACCAACAATTCAGGAATTGTTTTTTGTGGTTTTTTTTTATGTCGTTCTGCGTGTGGTAAAAGTGATCAGGCAGCATTATTCTTCGGGTCAGTACGTTTACAGCGATACTACACTTACTGTATTTTTTTTATGTTTTGGCGCTTTTACACAATAAAACAATTTTATAGAAAAAATATTTTTTTTGCATTCTTTTATTCTGAGCGCTATAACTTTTTTATTTTTCGGCTGATGGAGCTGTATGGTGGCTTTTTTTTTGCGGAACAAGATGACGTTTTCAGCGGTACCATTTTTATTTCCATTTTGCTTTTTGATCCCATTTTTTTCCACTTTTTGTTTGGCGATATGATGAAAAAGCATATTTTTTTGCTCCGTTTTTTATTTATTTTTGTTACGGTGGGCACAGAAGGAGTTAATTAGTGTGACAGTTTTATAGATCGGGTTGTTTCGGATGCGGCGATACCAAATATGTGTACTTTTTTTGGTTTTGCATAAATATACGGATTTATTGGTTTAATATTTTATTTATTTATTTTGTGATTTTTTTTAACAGTTTAAAAACATTTTTTTTACTTTTTTTTTACATTTTTACTTAGTCCCTGTATGGGACATTAATTTTTATTTTTCTGATCACTGATCTCATGTAATGTAATAGACATGTATTACATTACATGAGATCTTCGCTGACTGTTTCACAGTCAGAGTCTCCTGCCAGGCTTCAGCTGCAGGCTGAGCCAGGCAGGACACCATATATGGCAGATCTGGAGGCGGTCATGTGACCTCCAGCTGCCATAGCAACGCCAGGTCCTGGAAGGTATCAGGGGTCGTCGGAGAGGTAAGTAAGACAACCCCCTCTCCTCTGTCTATCTTCTATATGCCGCGATCACTATAGATCGCGGCATATAGAACATAGCAAAGAGTTAACATCACTGGGACCTGATCCAATCAGGTCCCGATGATGTCCCCTGTCAGAGCTAACGCTCTGCACCGGAATCGCAGTGCTTGCAGGACCCTGGGGGTCCTGAGCGCTGCGAGGCCACCCACCGTTTTTAAACGTCGGCGCTGCACAGAGCCCAGCAAGCGCCGACGTTTATCTACAGTGGGCAGTCGCGAACCGGTTAAGGCTTTTGAGGTTCTTAAAAATGCTCAATCTTTCAAAAACCGCTAGCAATTAGAAGTAGTAATATGTACATTCTTCTGGCATTTTCCACCAGAAAGACGCTGCATACTGTGGCGCACTGCTACGCATTGGTGCCACAGAACCCAGAAGGGTGCATGGATGGACTTCTCCACAAGAGGACCCCACACATTCACACACCTCCACCCTACCACCTCAGACCAGCAGAGGGAGCCCCTTAGGGATATATAAAGGGAGGGTGGAGCCAGGCAGCTCAGTTAGTGTGCAGTGAGTATTCAGAGACAGAGAGGAACACAGCTCAGAGTTGAGCAGAGAGCGTGCTGACGCTCAGACAGGAGCACGCTGGCTGCTATGCTTAGGCGAGCCAAGGCTTACAGCACGTGTGAAAGCCTAGTGAGGGCGTTGAGTCAGCCTAAGGCGAGAGGAGAAGGAAGAAGTAGTGAGGGGGCACAGGAGCATACCAGGCTCACCCCAATATATATACCGGACACCGCATCCGCGCCTACAGCGACATTTATACTCACTAGGAACCACCGGAACCCCTGGAGGACTACAGGTCCCAGGATCACCAAATGCTGACTACAGTACCAGGGCTAGGAGTCACGGAGGCCCCAGCGTCCAGGGAGAGTGATCTCCAAAGCGAAGGCCCTACCACCAGGTCAGCAGGTGCAGAGAGAGACAGTAACCAAGCTAGGCCTAGCTCCAGGCAGGTCGGAAGCTTAGAGAGTAAAGCAACGGATCAGGAGGCCCTATACCCGCTCACTGGGGAGAGTCCAAAAGTGTGCGCTTCACCTGGAGTACCCTGGACCGTGCCTGCAGCATCACCAGTAAAGGTACTTAAGCTTACCCCCGTGTGAGTGTCTGTCTTTCCTCCGGGACCGTCCTGCCGTCTCTCCCTTGCACCAACTTCCATTACACCCCACGCTGCCCTGAGGCCCGCTCCACCTGTGGGGCGCCATTCCATCACAAGCTGCCCTACCATCTGCCTCAGAGGACTGCTCCGCAGGGGCGGCTCCCTCTAGCCGCAATCCACAGGTGGCGCCACGAACTTTCCAAATCCCCTATATATTCCACCTTTTACTGACCGCCCTGGGTCACGGACCAGGCCAGCCACCGTGATATCCCCCAGCTACCGGAGGCCCGGCTGCCGAGTATCCCACGGCCCCGGGGGTGCATCAATACCTTGCAATGCAAGTCGATCAGAAGGCTAAAAAGTTGTCCGGGCAGAAGATCTGACAATTACCTGGTGCGGTGCTGGGAAAGGTTGACTGGTGGAGGTGTTTGACCAGTCACACACAGTCATCTAATCGCAATTGTAAAGCCAGGCTCAGATTCATGAGGTATACAAAAACAAAAAACAAACCCGACGAACTTTATTTTTTTTAATCATTTCAGGGAACGTGAACCTACGATCGTTTGATTGCTTATATTATATACTACAATACTGTGGTAGCTCAGTCTCCATAGCAGACCATGAAATTCACTAATTACCAAAATACTGTGATATTGCAGAAATTAGTGAATATCATGGTCTCTCAAGGAGACAGAGCTTCATAGGAGTCCATATAACTCGGACGAGTATGTGTCTGTGAAAAGCATCAGACAGCACTCAGATGCCATCAGAGTGCGGTCAGATTTTCACAGACCAACTGAATGGAAGAGGTGGAGAAACTTTTTTTCTTCACCTCTGAGAAAATTGGATCACACTCTGATCAGAGTTTGATCAGCGGGTGATCAGAGTGTGAATAGCATAATTGAACAGATTTTCTCGGATGAGATAAAAACTGTCATGTGACCCTTGCCTTAGAATGCAGCACTAGTGGGCATGCTCAACTGCCACTTTATGCATTCCCCACCAGTCAGCCAGAGAAAGCAGAGTACAGTCCTCTAGGGAATGAATGGAGTGGCAGTGACTCGCCCCCTGGGCCGTGGGGTACCTGGAACCGGGCCTTCTAGTGTACGGTGCTGATGGGGGTAGTAGTGGCAACCCGGTCCTGTGGCTCAGGGTGGTCAGACCAATGCTGTGGCAGTCTATTTATAGATGTTTTGAATGTCTGACTATGCCACCCGTGGATTGCGGTCAGGGATAACCGCCGCTGCAAGCAGGTCGGCTCCAGGTTTTTGTGGGCCCGGGCGAAAGAGTCTCAGTGGGCCCCTTTAGCACATACCACGATTCATGATGCACAGATACAGCGGAGAAATATAGGTATTCATCACAGGGCCCAGCCTGCCACCTCATCCTTCACATATGCAGACATGCACGCACACACAGTACGCAGACATGCACGTACACACAGTACGCAGACATGCACACACAGTACGAAGACATGCAAGCACACAGTACGCAGACATGCACGCACACACACAATACGCAGACACGCACACACACAATACGCAGACACGCACACACACAGTACGCACACACACACACAATACGCAGACACGCACACACAATACGCAGACACGCACACACACAATACGCAGACACGCACACACACAGTACGCACACACACACAATACGCAGACACGCACACACACAATACGCAGACACGCACACACACAGTACGCACACACACACACAATACGCAGACACGCACACACACAGTACGCACGCACACACACAATACGCAGACACGCACACACACTACGCAGACGCACACACACACACAATAAGCAGACACGCACACACACTACGCAGACACGTACACACAATACGCAGACACGCACGCACACACACAATACGCAGACATGCAGACACACAATACGCAGACATGCAGACACACAATACGCAGACACACCCACACAATACGCAGACACAATATACGCAGACACACACACAATACACAGACACGCGCACACACACCCACACAATACGCAGACACCCACACAATACTCAGACACCCACACAATACTCAGACACCCACACAATACGCAGACACCCACACAATACGCAGACACGCACACACAGTGCACAGACATGCGCATGCACATGGTACGCAGGCATGCACACACATACACACGTGAACATGGTACACAGATGTACACACAATACGCAGACACGCACAGATACATACACATACATATTTGAACACATTCTTAAAAACACATATAAAACAGACATAAATATATATACACAGTCATACACACTATCATACACAGACATTCACATCATACATGCACGCACACATAAGAAATATTTTTTTATATGGGGATTGGGGAAGCTCGCTCACCTACCCCCTGGCCTGTGTCCCGTCCAGCTCCTCAGTCATGTGGCAGTGCAGGGCCTCAGGCATGTCATCTGGCCCTGGACCATCAGGGGGGCCCACTTTCCGTCAGGGCCCGGGCCGCTTACCTGGCATCTGTGCAGGACCGCCGGTGCTGTTCAAGTCCTGCTCTGTTACATGCGCTTTGCGGCTGTGTCTGTTAGTAATGACTCGGCAGTTGCGACACACAAGCACAATTAAAGGCGCAGTGTCGCCCCTGCGTGTCATTACTACCAGACACAGCCACACTGTGCACAGCGCGCGGCCATGTCTTGAAAGTGACAGCACTGGGCCTGATTGGTGGAGCAGCAGCACACTGACCGCACACTGCTGCTGCTGCATGAAGCAGAGCAGGGCTTGAACAGCACCGGCGGCCCTGCACAGATGCCGGGGAAGCGGCCCGGGCCCCGATAACGAGTGGGCCCCCCTGATGGTCCAGGGTACTTGCCCGGGTACGCCGGGTGCTGACGCCGGCCCTGGCTGCAAGGCAGACCGCTGAGGCTGGTGTTGGTGTGCAGCACAGGGATAGGATAACTCCCCACGGGAAAAGTGTAGCCTCAGGGCAATGTAGGTGGATGCTGGGGGTGATGGTGCAGGCGCAGCATAAATCACACAGAGTCCAATGGTGCAGTCCAGGGTCTTTTACTCACAGTTGATATCCAAGTCACTTCTGTCAGCAATGACTGCCCAAGCCGTGCTGCGTCCACCAGGTGAGGGGCTCGGTCAACCCCCAGGCAATTCAGGAGTATGGCACAGGACCCCCTTCTGTCCTTTCTCTGGCCTCTCGTGCCCCACCAGTGACCAAACTTCTGTCCAGCTACTGCGGACCGTGTTGGGTAAGCGTTGGCCTACACTTCCCGCTATCCTATATGGTGCCTTCCTAGCAGGTTTGGCGGGGGGTCGCACCAATAAATGATCACGACCTCCGGTTCTTGGCTGAGGAATGATTTACCTCCACCAACTTGGGAATCCGGTACCCTTCCACAGCCTGACCCTTAGTGCTCCGGTTGCTGTCCGTTCTGCTCTCCTAGGGTCCTTTCTGCCTTCTTGTTTCTGGAGCCCTTCCACTCCTCTGTCTCTTCTCCTTCCTTCCTTCTCCTTCTCCTCTTCTCCTCTCTGGCCCCGGCCTTCTCTCTAGGCCTGCCTCGTAGAGCTGAGCTCAAGCTGACCCACAGCTCCCTGCCAGCTCTCTCTGGCTGAACTACCTCTCTCTTTGTCCACTCCACTACTCAACTTCTACTCCTCACTTAAGATGGCTCCCACCTTTTATCTACTTCTCTGTGTCTGAGCTCAGGTGACTTGCACCCAATGAGCTCCTTCCTATGCTCCAGAAACCGTCCCCTTCTGCTCCTACACCACTGGGTTCTCTCCCCACTCCAGCCAGGGACATGGTCAGTTGTGCCTGCAATAAAATGGGAGCACCGTCGAGCTGTCCCCCGGAAATGGGGAGTGTGTATGTGTGTATGCAGCTAACTGAGCCCTGGTCCACACTCCATCCTTACCTGGAAGTGGAATATCACACCTCTGGTTGAGGTGCAATACCCCTGTAGCAACCGAACCCTCGGGGCGCTACAGCAGTCACATGTGTACTCCATTCTAGGGAGGGTAAAAGTGCCCCGTTCTGATGATCAATGCCGGGATCAAACAGTTAGACCCCCAGTAAACTGTGGGTAGGTGACAAAAACCTCTTTAAAAAGGTCACGTTCAGTATTTAATTCATATTTTACCTCAGTGTTTGTAAGCCAAAACCAGGAGTGTGTGATAAATGCAGAAGTGGTGACGTGTTTCTATTATACTTTTCCTCTGATTGTTCCACTCCTGATTTTGGCTTACAAATACGGATATAAAATACTGACCAAATACTGAACGTGTCAGCATTTTTTGTTTTTATTCACCGCTGTAGTGGAGCTTTAAACGCAAGTCCTCCGGTCATGTATTCACCCTCCGGCTTCTTCACTGTTTTTTTTTTGGAAACTAAATACACACATACTTTTTTCCCACAAAAGTCTTGTAGCCCCATATTTTCTCATTTTCACAAGGATACCTGGAGAAAATGGCACCAAAATTTGTTGTGCAATTTCTCCTGAGTACACAGATTCCCCATATGTGGTTGAAAATGACTTTTGAGGCACAGTGCAATGCTCAGGAGGGAAGAAGCGCCATACTGGAGTTAAAATTTTGCTGGAATGGTTTGAGGGTGCCATGTCACATTGGCAGAGCCCCTGAGGTGCCAGAACAGCAGAAACCTCCCATAAGTAACGTCATTTTATAAAACTAGATCCCTCAATGAATTCATCTAGGGGTGCAGTGAGGATGTTGACACCACATGTGCCACAAAGAATTTTATACCAATGGGCGGTGAAGATTAATCGCTTTTTTTGCCACTAAAATGCTGTTTTAGTTCCAAATTTTTAATTTGTCTAAGGGCTAAAGGGAAAAAATGGATCTTTGTTTTTTGGGCAGATTTCACTGTTATGGTTTGAAGGTGCCATGACCCACTGGGAGAGCCACTGAGGTGCCAGAACAGCAGAACCCCCACAAGTGACCCCATATTACAAAATTACACCTCTCAATGAATTAATCTAGGGGTGCGGTGATCATATTGACACCACAAGTGTGTCAGAATTTTACACCATTGGGCAGTGATGAAAAAAAATTAATTACATTTGTTTACCACAAATATTTTGCTTTTGCCCCAGATTTTACATTTTTATACAGGGAAAAGGGTAAAAATGGCACCAAAATTTGTCACAGTTTCTGCTGAATGTAAAAATATCCCATATGTGGCTGTACAGTACTGCATAGTGTACGGTGAGATTCGGGAGGTAAGGAACGCTATTTGCCTCCTGGAGCACAGATTTTCCTAGAATAGTTTGCAGACTCCAGATACAGAGCCCCTACGTGCTAGACGAGCAGAATACCCCCTCAAGTGACCCCATTTTGGAAATTATACCCCTCTGGGAATTTATCTGCAGGTGTAGTGACGATTTTGACTCCATGGGTGTTTTACATTAACAAGCAGCAGTGGATGTTGGAGTGAAACTTGCAAATCTACTAATGAAGTGCCCGGCACGTTCTACTGGAGACACGTACCCGTAAATTAAATGGGCTCTCATCGCTACAGAAATGCCAAGCATGTGGACGTTAAATGTGGCTTAAGCACACTGTGGGGCTCAGAAGGGGGATCATCTGTATTTGGGAGTTCAGATTCGCTGAGTTTCTGTTTTTGCGGGGGGGGTGGCGAGGAGCCATAGTACTTTTCCAGAGCCTTTGTACTGCCAGTAACATGGAAGCCCCCCATATTTCGAATGAAGTAATGCAGATGACACAGCCGACTGGTCCACTCACTATAATGAGGCATAAGAGTTACTCTGAACTCAGTCTAGCCTCTGTTCAGCAGTGTCCTTTTCAGAAGTGTACAAACCTGTGGTCGACTGTGCTTTCATGCAAGCCTAAAAAGACGGACACCACCGGATCATAGGCCAGACGGCGTCCACAGTGTCTCCATCTGTCTCACTATAGGGAATCTTCCCTCTAGGCTTCCGTCTGAGTCACGTATTTCAAAGATTTACATGGAAACCCCGGTGTAAGCGCTCAGCGTAGAGCACAGGATAAATGTGCGCTGAGCCTTACTGCGATCTTTGGGTGACAGAATGAACAAATCAACAGCTGGTGAAGATTTAGATTTATTTTTTACGCCGTTCCTTGAGCGGTATAAGTGATTAGACGACTATTCTTCAGGTTGGTGCGATTACAACGATCACTGTATTCTGAGAGTTATAAATTATTTTGGCATTGATGGAGCTGTATGGTGGCTTGTTTTTGGGGGGGGGGGTGCAAGATGATGTTTTCAGTGATACAATTTTTTATTTACATTCATATTTCTGATCGCGTTTTAGTCCACTTTTTGTTTGGTGGTACGATGAAAAAGTATTGTTTTTTGCCTCCTTTTGTATTAATTTTTTAAAGCTGTTCACTGAACGGGTTAATTAGTTTGACAGTTTTATAGGTCAGGTCATTCCGGACGCGACAATACCAAATGGGTGTACTTTTATTGTTGATTTTTTAAACAAATACTTCTTTATGGTTAATATATATTGTAATTACACTTTTATTTACTTAGTCCCTATATGGGACGTTCACCTTCAGTAGTCTGATCGCTGGTATAAAGCAATCAAATTTACCAGCACTACAATGCTTTACAACTGTTAGTGCTGCACTGACACAAGCCCCTTACACCATGCTCTGTGCACCCCTTAAACTCTAACCTGGTGATCCAGATGTAGTCATGACAACCTCAGGTCACCATGGCAAAGATCGAGCTCTTATAATGACATCGCGGGGGCACCGATCGTAGGGGAGAGGGAGCTCCCTCCCTACCTTTTAAATGCTGCGATCAATTGAAGCATTTAGGGGGTTAAACTGCCGGGAGTGGTGAGGGCACCATTTCTGGCAGTGAGTCGGGCGTCAACTATGATGTTTGCTGAACACCCGGCGGCTATCGCGCACACACACACACACACACACACACACACACCACACACACCACACACACCACACACACCACACACACACACACACACACACCACACACACACACACACACACACACACACACACACACACACACACACACACCACACACACACCACACACACACACACACACCACACACACACACACACACACCACACACACACACACACACACACCACACACACCACACACACACACCACACACACCACACACACCACACACACACACACACCACACACACACACACACCACACACACACACACACACACACCACACACACACCACACACACCACACACACACACACACACACCACACACACACACACCACACACACACCACACACACACACACACACACCACACACACACACACCACACACACACACACCACACACACACACACACACACACCACACACACCACACACACACACACACACACCACACACACACACACACACACACACCGCTCCTGTGTGCGCGCGATCGCCTTGACGAATCTATACTCCATTGGTCGGGAAGTCTTTCCCTTCCATGAAGAGTATATACTGCAAATGTCGTGAAGGGGTTAAGCACCACTCCAGAGATTAAATGAAAAAAAATGCTGGAGTAGTGCTTTATCAGGTAAGAATGTGAAACTTGAATGAAATAATTAGAAAACCATGCATCATTCCCTTTATACGTCACAAATACTTGAAACTCTGTATTTTACGTGATATACTAAACACATTTAAGCTTGTGTGTAATATGAAGAAATGTGGAAAGTTCACGGGGCATACTTATACTTATTCAAAGGGCACTATATGGAAATATTATCTACACACACACACGTGATCAGTGAGTGAGCATGGAAGTCACACCATTGTGATGTCACCAGAATCCAAAGACAAGATGACAGGGAGAGTCAGAGGTGACATCACAAGTCAGAGGATTCTCAGCCAGGCAGCATGTGAGCAGTAGAGCAGCTCAGGCTACAGAAGGATTTGAGAATCCAGGTATTTAGTAAAGTTTCATCTATGGCAGTTCACTCACATGAGAGGAACATGTACAGTAGTGCCCAACCCCTTTAGGTTTTACTCTGGGTGCACAGACAGCTCTGGGGTCCATTTTAGGTCATCAGAGCGGAATGTACTAGTCTCCTGAAATCTGGTGACATCATGGAAAAAAGGGACCCTCCCTACAGTAATACAATGCAGTAAAGTTTTTTAAAAGGTCATAAATTATTTTTTTTTTTTTCATCCAAAAAGTAAGGGCAGAGACAGTCGGCCATATAACTCGTGCGAGGATTGCATCATAAACCTTGTACTGGTTGTCTGCTCTCCTGACCTGAGCTTGACAACTGCACAGAAATCCATCAGGCTGTCATGCTGAGGTCAGGAGAGGCGCCAGGCCAGCCGGGCACTGTGATGTGATCATCGCACCAGTTATATGGCAGTTTGTCTCTGCCCTTACAAGAACTCTCAGACAGAAATGGGGCTTTTTACAGAATGTATAACACCCCACTCACTAGCACAGTACTATGATATATTGTCAAGTTTCTTTGCTCAAATCGGCAACAAGTAATACGCAAAAATGTGGTAAAATGGAACAAATTTTTTTTTTCTTAAAAGCCTGGTCAACCTATTTAGAGGATCAATTTTTTCCCAACCAATCCAGAGAGCTACAGAATGCCCTATACCAGAGATCCCCAACCTGTGACTCGCAGGCCCATGATGTGTGGATCGTGGTTGTCTGCCAGCTTGATGCATTAGCACCAGGTCCAGTAAAAAGCTATAAAGAGCAGGTCTCCAGACCTGTGACTAGCCCTGCACCGTAGCACAAATCTGTAGGCACATATACCAGCCTTGTGGTTTTAGAGATTAATATATTTAATTTATCTGGAGGTAGGAACATCCTGCCAGTCACAGGAGATTCTTTCAGCTGGATGTGATAGTGTGGTGGGAGTGCTTGATGCGAGCATACTGAATCGGGGTAAGGTGACAACCACTGGATGCAAGCATACGGCCTCCGTTTAATTTCTATGGGAAAGTTTGGCTGCCATTATAATAGTAATTGGGGATTTGGGTGACGCTACTTTGGGGGAGAGCAGGAGCAGATGTCACTACCCCAAGGTGCATCTGGATGTGGCTCTCCAGATAAGAAAGGTTGAGGACCACTGCCCTATACAGTGTCTATAGCACTGCCATCTCCAGGAGTCCCAAAACAATAAATGGAGAAGTAGTATTCCCAGCGGTCGAACCCCAAAAGAGGAGAGCCGGATCACTTAGCAAGTTATCTATTCACAGGATAAGATGGAACCAAGTACCTAATTCTTACTGCTGCAGTTTATAAACTTTTACAAAAGGGGACAGTATGTACTTATTAAATGCAAGACTATTAATTCTGGGGAAAAAAAAAGAGGCTTCAGGCTTTGTTACGCGATTACAATATGGACAAATTGTAGTTACTAAGATATTGTATATATATACATAGATTGGTCACTAGAGGGCAATAAAACCTATATTTATACCCACACTTCACGCCATCCAGTATGAATGGACCCATAGATACATCATTTATAAGGCAGCAGTGATTGAACATTACGCTCTGCCACAACTCCCAAGGAATGCCATGCGGAGTGAAACTAAACAGCATGTATTATCTATAGATGACTTTAATTTCCCACTTTAATTTCCCACTTTACAAAATATCTTTTCAGCAATTTTCTCATTTATTAGTTGAAAACCTCCTTTACATGGAATCTGTCACCAGGTTTTTGCATCTGAAAGCAGAATGACGTCATTTTGATAGAATCCCTGTTTTATCTGCTGCAGATCTACAGATTCTCAGAATGCAGAGCTCTACATAATCCCGCCCACACCAGTGTGCATAGGCAGAAAGCTGCCAATCAGTGATGGTGGTGAGAGCATATACAGAGCGCATGAATATGGACCACTACATGACAGCAGTTTTACTACTTCCCCAAGGGTAATTTCATGCGCATAAAACATTCTGTCCTTAAATGGCAGGTCACCTGCCTCCTAATTTAAATATCGCACCTGCGCAGTCAGTATAGTGGTCTTTAAAAAAAATAAACAAAACAAAATGGCAATGGCGCTTTGCAGCCTGCAGAGGGGCGCAGACTGGCTTCCTAATGCGGCGGTTCGAGGAGTCTCCTTCGGCGGTTGCATTTTTGCCACTCTCCCCCGAATTGGGAGTCTGTTCTTCTCTGAGCCAGCTGTCAAGCTGACAGCCAGCTCACTGAAGGTGCAGCGCCGGCTCCCTGTGTTTAATTGTACGGGGGCAGTGAAACAGGATTTAAAGACAGTTTGCAGCCCAAATATTACATCTGCCCCCACCCCTAAAATGGGTCCTTAAATCCTTTTACATCTGCTCCGACCCCCAAAAGTTTGGATGGGGGAAGATGTAATAGGATTAAATTACACAGTTTGGGGAACGAGGGATGGGTGCGGACACAATATGGGGAGGGGGAAACAGGAGAAATTTGAGGGGGCATGGATGCAGACTCAGTATGGGGATGTGTGCGGAGGCAGTATAAAGATATATTTTGTGCAGGGAATATAGTAAGGGGCAATTATTTATTCAGGGGCTCAGCTTAGAGCCGATATTTTTTATTCAGGAGCATTATAATGACACTGCTATTTTTAAGGGCATTGTGTGGAGTCTGGACAAGATGAAGAAAATAAAGAGAACGACTCCCAGAGACAACATCATCTTTCCGGTACCTGGATATAAATGTTTTTTTGTAATACTGACTAATTCTCATATTTGTATTTATGTTAGGAACATTAAAGGGGTTGTCCAAGTTTGTAATGAGTCTGCAGTCATTCTATGTGACGGCAGACTTCAGAATTCTCACAACGCGCTCTGCACACTGTCAGGATTCTCTCATGCCAGCGATTTGCATACATGCAGTCACATGCCGACTAGACGTGTGGCCTTACTCGATGAAAATGAATTGAGCGAGGCCAGACACGTCTAGTCGGAATATGGCCAGAAGTATACAAATCACATACTTGCACTTACATGACCGTCCACTCTTGCCACCGGCAAGGGAGAATTTTAAAAAAGTGTGCAGTGCATGCGCTGTGATATTTCAGAAGCCTGAAGTCACAGAGTGACTGCAGACTTTCATCACAAACCGGACGAGTCCTTTAATTATAAACTGAAGCCCTGTGGCATGCCAGTCCAATCCAAATAGCATTTAATATACCGTCAGGATTCAGCTCTGCTCGCTGGCAGGTTTCATCAGTCATCTCATGGCCACTTCACTCATGTGATTTTCATACTTACGGTCATGCAACAACTAGTCTGTTTTTCACTGAGCTTTGAGAGAAATGGGGAGAGCAGCTAGTCAGCATGCGACTAAGTGCAAATCGCATATGTGCTAAAGAGGGGGGATCTAGAACGAACCAGACTGTAAATAACATGGTAAAGGCAGTAAGTGAAGATGTAGATAGGCGATACATTCATTGGTAGATACAGTGGGTATGTAAAGTATTCAGACCCCTTTAAAATTTTTGACTCTGTTTCATTGCAGCCATTTGGTAAATTCTAAAAAGTTCATTTTTTTCTCATTAAAGTACACTCTGCACCCCATCTTGGCTGAAAAAAACAAAATGTAGACATTTTTGCAAATTAAAAAAGAAAAACTGAAATATCACATGATCATAAGTATTCAGACCCTTTGCTCAGTATTGAGTAGCAGCACCCAAGTTTTTCACACCTGGATTTGGGGATCCTCTGCCATTCTTCCTTGCAGATCCTTCCCAGTTCCGTCAGGTTGGATGGTGAACATTGGTGGACAGCCATTTTCCGGTCTCTCCAGAGATGCGCAATTGGGTTTAGGTCAGGGCTCTGGCTGGGCCAGTCAAGAATGGTCACAGAGTTGTTCTGAAGCCACTCCTTTGTTATTTTAGCTGTGTGCTTAGGGTCATTGTCTTGTTGGAAGGTGAACCTTTCCCCAAGTCTGAGGTCCAGAGCCCTCTGGAAGAGGTTTTCATCCAGGATAACTCTGTATTTGGCCGCATTCATGTTTCCTTCAATTGCAACCAGTCGTCCTGTCCCTGCAGCTGAAAAACACCCCCATAGCATGATGCTGCCACCACCAGGTTTCACTATTGGGCAGAGGATGAGCAGTGTCTGGTTTTCTCCACACATACCGCTTAGAATTATCACCAAAAAGTTCTATCTTAGTCTCATCAGACCAGAGAATCTTATTTCTCATAGTCTGGGAGTGTGTTTTTGAGCAAATTCTATGCAGGTTTTCATATGTCTTGCATTAAGGCGATATAGTGGATTGAATAAAAAGCGGTCTATGGAGCGCTAAAAAGATTAACACTGGAGATGACAGATTGGGGCTAAAAAATAAAATTTAATGAGCCCTTTCCACAACGCGTTTCGATAGTAAACTATCTTCCTCTGGTGCATTGAGGAGAGGCTTCGGTCGGGACACTCTGCCAAAAAGGCCCAACTGGTGGAGGGCTGCAGTGATAGTTGACTTTTTGGAACTTTCTCCTATCTCCCTACTGCATCTCTGGAGGTCCGCCACAGTGATCTTGGGGTTCTTCTTTACCTCTCTCACCAAGGCTCTTCTCCCACGATTGCTCAGTTTGGCTGGACGGCCAGGTCTAGGAAGACTTTTGGTGGTCCCAAACTTGTTCCATTTAAGTATTATGGAGGCCACTGTGCTCTTAGGAACCTTGTGTAATGTAGAAATTCTTTTGTAACCTTGGCCAGATCTGTGTCTTGCCACAATTCTGTCTCTGAGCTCCTTGGGCAGTTCCTTTGAGCTCATGATTCTCATTTGGTCTGACAGACAGGTGTGTGCCTTTCCAAATCAAGTCCTATTAATTAAACACAGCTGGACTCCAATGAAGGAGTAGAACCATCCCAAGGAGGATCACAAGGAAATAGGAAATGGACAGCATGTGACTTAAATATGAGTGTCTGAGCAAAGGGTCTGAATACTTATGACCAGTTGATATTTCAGTTTTTCTTTAAAAAATCTCTATATTTCTGGATTTTTTCAGTCAAGATGGGGTGCAGCATGTACCTTAATGAGAAAAGAAAAAGAACTTTAGAATTTACCAAATGGCTGCAATGAAAGAGTGAAAAATTTAAAGGGGTCTGAATACTTTCCGTACCCACTGTATATTGATCAATACATTTTCTAGCCATACATTTATTGGATGGATAGATCAACCTAGTGAATATCTAACGATATATCAACCAATGTATCGCCTATCAAGCTTTTCATCATCATCAACCTCTAGAAAGATTTTCTATTTAATAAATAGATGCCTAGCTATCTATCCTCACCAACTGCCTTTACCATGCTGTTTACAGTCTGATAAGTTCTGTATCACTATGTATATATATGCTCTATCCCACTAGGTAGGCAGACAGAAAATTAATATTTAGATTATATTTTGATACATTGGCGGCACAGTGGGGTTGAATTTATTTTAATACTAGTAATACCAAATATGTTGGGAGCAATCCTGTGTGCGCTGCGCTCCTATGTGCAGTGGTGATGACTGCCTCTTGTGCACGCTCCCGCATTGGTCCTCGGTACACAGTGGACGGCATTTTGTTGGTTTCATTTTTGAAGACCACTATATTGAATGCGCCGGCGCGATATTTAAAATCAAGAACCACAAAATTTAATTCTTCACTGCAAGTATCATTTTAATCTGTAACAGCGCCAACATGACAATGCCTGTAAAACCTGTCAGCAGAATTTTGCTAATTCTTTACTAAGTGAAATGACCCAACTATGGTGGCAGAAATGAAATTTTGTATAATAGAGATGTATGTATTCTCTCTCTCTCTCAGATTATATATATATACACACACACACACACTATTACACACTAACCTGACATATTGAAACGCCCTAGTCTGTGATCCTGATCCATATACCTACAGAAGGAAAAACAAAAACCTTATTTACGGTAAAATATAAGAAAAATGGCTTAATAGATGATAAAACTTTGTGATGCAGTTTGAACAACTCTTGCCTGTAAAAATGAACAACTACAAAAACATTCAGAAGTTCATTAAATTACACATACTTTCAAAAAGAATTTCGCTAACACCTTGAAGGTGCAGAAATGTTTCCCTCCTTGCCTTTAAAGATCCACAATTTTATTAATTATTTTTCCAGTAACATAGCTATATGATGGTTTTATTGCAGTTTTGAATGACAATTTCCGTTATCAAATAAAGTACACTGCATAACGAAAAAAATTCAGAGTTTGATAAAACAAAAACACACACAGTGGGGAAAATAAGTATTTGAAACACTGCCGATTTTTCAAGTTTTACCACCTACAAAGAATGGAGGGGTCTGTAATTGTTATCGTAGATACACCTCAGACACAGAATCTCAGAAAAAAAAAAAAGCAAACAATCATATCGTATGATTTTTATATATTTCATGTAATAAAAATGCAAATTAAGTATTTGATACAACTTAAAACTTAAATATTTGGTACAGAAACCTTTGTTTACAATTACAGAGGTCAAACGTTTCCTGAAGTTCTTGACCAGGTTTGAAGACACTGCAGCAGGGATTTTAGCCCGCTAATCCATACAGATCTCCAGATCTTTCAGGTTCGGGGCAGTTGTTGGGCAACATTGAGTTTCAGCTCTCTCCAAAGATTTTCTATTGGGTTAAGATCTGGAGACTGGCTAGGCCACTCCAGGACTTTGAAATGCTTCTTAACATTAGTTGCCCTGACTGTGTGTTTCAGATCATTGCCAAGCTGGAAGACCCAGCTACGACCCATCTTCAATGCTCTTACTGTCAGAAGGAGGTTATTGGCCAAAATCTCGCGATACATTACTCCACATCCATTCTCCCTTTAATACGGTGCAGTCATCCTGTCCCCTTTGCAGAAAAGCATTCCCAAAGTATGGGAGGGCCACAAAGGACGAGGTATGAAGGACGCGGGCCAGAAAAGGACGCGGGCCAGAAAAGGACGAGGGCCAAAAAGTAACAGGTATGGAGGACGCGGGCCAAAATGACCAGGTATGGAGGACGCGGGCCAGAGGACGAGGAATGGAGGACACGGGCCAAAAGGACGAGGGATGAAGGACGCGGGACAGGGGACTTGGTATGGAGGATGCGGTCCAAAAAAGGACCAGGTATGGAGGACGCGGGCCGAAAAGGACCAGGTAAGGAGGATGCGGGCCAAAAAGGACCAGGTATGGAGGACGCGGGCCAAAAAGAACGAAGTATGGAGGACGCGGGCCAAAAAGGACGAGGTATGGAGGACGTGGGCCAAAAAGGACGAGGTATGGAGGACTCGGGCCAAAAAGGACCAGGTATGGAGGACGCGGGCCAAAAAGGACCAGGTATGGAGGACGCGGGCCAAAAATGACCAGGTATGGAGGACTCGGGCCAAAAGGGACCAGGTATGGAGGACGTGAGCCAAAAAGGACCAGGTATGGAGGACGCGGGCCAAAAATGACCAGGTATGGAGGACTCGCGCCACAAAGGACCAGGTATGGAGGACGCGGGCCAAAAAGGACCATGTATGGAGGAAGTGGGCCAAAAAGGACCAGGTATGGAGGACGCGGGCCAAAAAGGACCAGGTATGGAGGACGCGGGCCAGAGGACTAGGATGCGGGTCAGAGTACGAGGACGCGGGCCAGAGGACGAGGTACGGAGGACTCGGGCCAAGGGACCAGGTCTGGAAGTCACGGGCTAAAAGAACGAGGTAAGGAGGACGTGAGCCAGAGGACAAGGACACGGGCCAGAGGACGAGGTATGGAGGACGCGGGCCAGAGGACGAGGACGCGGGCCAAAAGGGACGAGGTGTGGAGGACACGGGCCAAAAGGACGAGGTGTGGAGGACGCAGGCCAAAATGACCAGGTATGGAGGACACAGGCCAGAGGACCAGGTATGGAGGACGCGGGCCAAAAGGACCAGGTATGGAGGATGCGGGCCAAAAGGACCAGGTATGGAGGACGCAGGCCAAAAGGACCAGGTATGGGGGACGTGGGCTAAAAGGACCAGGTATGGAGGACACGGGCCAAAGGACCAGGCATGGAGGACGCGGGCCAGAGGACGAGGTCGCGGGCCACAAAGGACAAGGTATGAAGGACGAGGGCCCGAAAAGGACGAGGGCCAGAAAAGGACGCGCGCCAAAAAGGATCAGGTATGGAGGATGCGGGCCAAAAAGGACGAGGTATGGAAGACGCGGGCCAGAGGACGAGCAATGGAGGACGCGGGCCAAAAGGACGAGGTATGAAGGACGCGGGATAGGGGACTAGGTATGGAGGACGCGGGCCAAAAAGGACCAGGTATGGAGGACGCGGGCCAAAAGAACGAGGTAAAGAGGACGCGGGCCAGAGGACGAGGACGCGGGCCAGAGGACGAGGTATGAAGGACGCGGGCCAAAAGCGACGAGGTATGAAGGACGTGGGACAGGGGAGTAAGTATAGAGGACGCGGGCCAAAAAGGACCAGGTATGGAGGATGCGGGCCAAAAGAACGAGGTATGGAGGACGCGGGCCAAAAGGACGAGGACGCAGTCCAGAGGACGAGGTATGGAGGACGCGGGCCACAGGACGAGGACCAAAAGGGACGAGGTGTGGAGGACGCGGGCCAAAAGGTCCATGTATGGAGGACGTGGGCCAAACGACCAGGTATGGAGGACGCGGGCCAGAAGGACCAGGTATGGAGGACGCGGGCCAAAAGGACCAGGTATGGGGGACGCGGGCCAAAAGGACCAGGTATGGAGGACGCGGGCCAAAGGACCAGGTATGAAGGACGCGGGCCAGAAAAGGACGCGGGCCAGAAAAGGACATGGGCCAAAAAGGACCAGGTATGGAGGACGCGGGCCTAAAAGGACCAGGTATGGAGGACGCAGGCCAGAGGACGAGGTATGAAGGACGCGGGACAGGGGAATAGGTATGGAGGACGCGGGCCAAAAAGGACCAGGTATGGAGGATGCGGGCCGAAAAGGACCAGGTAAGGAGGATGCGGGCCAAAAAGGACCAGGTATCGAGGACGCGGGGCAAAAAGGGCAAGGTATAGAGGACGCGGGGCAAAATGGACGAGGTATGGAGGACGCGGGCCAAAAAAAAAATAGGTATGGAGGACGCGGGCCAAAAAGAACCAGGTATGGAGGACGCAGGCCAAAAAAGGACCAGGTATGGAGGACACGGGCCAGAGGAGCAGGTATGGAGGATGCGGGCCAAAAGGACCAGGTATGGAGGACGCGGGCCAAAAAGGACCAGGTATGGAGGACGCGGGCCAAAAATGACCAGGTATGGAGGACGAGGGCCAGAGGTCGAGGATGCGGGCCAGAGGACGAGGTATGGAGGACGCAGGCCAAAAGGACGAGGTATGGAGGACGCGGGCCAAAGGACCAGGTATGGAGGACGCGGGCCAAAAGGACGAGGTATGGAGGATGCGGGCCAGAGGACCAGGTATGGAGGACGCGGGCCAGAAGACCAGGTATGGAGGATGCTGGCCAGAGGACCAGGTATGGAGGACATGGGCCAGAGGACGAGGACGCAGGCCCGAGGACGAGAACGCGGGCCAGAGGACGAGGATGCGGACCAAAAGGACCAGGTATGGAGGACGCGGGCCAAAAAGGACCAGGTATGGAGGACGTGGGCCAAAAAGGACTAGGTATGGAGGACGCGGACCAAAAAAGGCCAGGTATGGAGGACGCGGGCCAGAGGACGAGGACGCGGGCCAGAGGATGAGGTATGGAGGATGCGGGCCAAAAGGACGAGGTATGGAGGACGCGGGCCAGGGGACCAGGTATGGAGGACGCGGGCCAAAAAGGACCAGGTATGGAGGACGCGGGCCAAAAATGACCAGGTATGGAGGACTCGGGCCAGAAAGGACCAAGTATGGAGGACGCGGGCCAAAAAGGACCAGGTAAGGAGGACGCGGGCCAAAAAGGACCAGGTATGGAGGACGCGGGCCAGAGGACGAGGACGCGGGTCAGAGGACGAGGACGCGGGCCAGTGGACGAGGTATGGAGGACGCGTGCCAGAGGACGAGGACGCGGGCCAAAAGGGACGAGGTGTGGAGGACGCAGGCCAAAAGGACCAGGTATGGAGGACGCGGGCCAGAGGACCAGGTATGGAGGACGCGGGCCAAAAGGACCAGGTATGGAGGACGCGGGCCAAAAGGACCAGGTATGGAGGACGCGGGCCAAAAAGGACCA
Organism: Phyllobates terribilis; assembly: GCF_046119375.1. Lineage (NCBI taxonomy): Eukaryota > Metazoa > Chordata > Amphibia > Anura > Dendrobatidae > Phyllobates > Phyllobates terribilis. Next base: position 3,149,119 of record NW_027362951.1, on the reverse strand, counting down.
GGTATGGAGGACACGGGACAGAGGACGAGGTATGGAGGACGCGGGCCAAAGGACATGGGCTAGGGGACCAGGTATGGAGGACACGGGCCAGGGGACCAGGTATGGAGAACGCGGGCCAAAAATGACCAGGTATGGAGGACGTGGGCCAAAAAGGACCAGGTATGGAGGACGCGGCCCAAAAGAACGAGGACTCGGGCCAGAGGACGAGGACGCGGGCCAAAAGGACGAGGTATGGAGGACGCGGGCCAGAGGACAAGGTATGGAGGACGCCGGCCAGAGGACCAGGTATGAAGGACACGGACCAGTGGACGAGGACGCGGGCCAGAGGACGAGGACGCGGGCCAGAGGACCAGGTATGGAGGACGAGGGCCACAAGGACCTGGTATGGAGAATGCAGACCAAAAGGACCAGGTATGGAGAATGCAGACCAAAAGGACCAGTTATGGAGGACGCGGGCCAAAAAGGACCAGGTATGGAGGACGTGAGCCAAAAAGGACCAGGTATGGAGGACGCGGGCCAAAAATGACCAGGTATGGAAAACGCGGGCCAGAGGACGAGGACGCGGGCCAGAGGATGAGGTATGGAGGACGCAGGCCAAAAGGACGAGGTATGGAGGACGCGGGCCAGAGGACCAGGTATGGAGGACGTTGGCCAAAAGGACGAGGTAAGGAGGACGCGGGCCAGAGGACCAGGTATGGAGGACGCGGGCCAGAAGACCAGGTATGGAGGATGCTGGCCAGAGGAACAGGTATGGAAGACACGGGCCAGAGGACGCGGGCTAGGGGACCAGGTATGGAGGACGCGGGCCAGGGGACCAGGTATGGAGAACGCGGGCCAAAAAGGACCAGGTATGGAGGACGTGGGCCAAAAAGGACCAGGTATGGAGGATGTGGGCCAAAAGAACGAGGACGCGGGCCAGAGGACGAGGACGCGGGCCAAAAGGACGAGGTATGGAGGACGCGGGCCAGAGGACCAGGAATGGAGGACACTGGCCAGAGGACCAGGTATGGAGGACACGGGCCAGTGGACGAGGACGCGGGCCAGTGGACGAGGACGCGGGCCAGAGGACGAGGACGCGGGCCAGAGGACCAGGTATGGAGGACGCGGGCCAAAAGGACCAGGTATGGAGAATGCAGACCAAAAGGACCAGGTATGGAGAATGCAGACCAAAAGGACCAGTTATGGAGGACGCGGGCCAAAAAGGACCAGGTATGGAGGACGTGAGCCAAAAAGGACCAGGTATGGAGGACGCGGGCCAAAAATGACCAGGTATGGAGGACGCGGGCCAGAGGACGAGGACGCGGGCCAGAGGACGAGGTATGGAGGACGCAGGCCAAAAGGACGAGGTATGGAGGACGCGGGCCAGAGGACCAGGTATGGAGGACGTTGGCCAAAAGGACGAGGTAAGGAGGACGCGGGCCAGAGGATGAGGACGCGGGCCAGAGGACGAGGTATGAAGGACGCGGGCAAAAAGCGACGAGGTATGGAGGACGCAGGCCAAAAGGACGAGGACGCAGGCCAGAGGACAAGGTATGGAGGACGCGGGCCAAAAAGACGAGGACGCAGTCCAGAGGACGAGGTATGGAGGACGCGGGCCAGAGGACGAGGACCAAAAGGGACGAGGTGTGGAGGATGCGGGCCAAAAGGACAAGGTGTGGAGGACGCGGGCCAAAAGGTCCAGGTATAGAGGACGTGGGCCAAACGACCAGGTATGGAGGACGTGGGCCAAAAGGACCAGGTATGGAGGACGCGGGCCAAAAGGACCAGGTATGGGGGACGTGGGCTAAAAGGACCAGGTATGGAGGACACGGGCCAAAGGACCAGGTATGGAGGACGCGGGCCAAAGTATGAGGACGCGGGCCAGAGGACGAGGTCGCGGGCCACAAAGGACGAGGTATGAAGGACTCGGGCCAGAAAAGGACTCGGGCCAGAAAAGGACGCGGGCCAAAAAGGATCAGGTATGGAGGATGCGGGCCAAAAAGGACGAGGTATGGAAGACGCGGGCCAGAGGACGAGCAATGGAGGACGCGGGCCAAAAGGACGAGGTATGAAGGACGCGGGATAGCGGACTAAGTATGGAGGACGCGGGCCATAAAGGACCAGGTATGGAGGATGCGGGCCAAAAGAAAGAGGTATGGAGGACGCGGGCCAAAAGAACGAGGACGCAGGCCAGAGGACGCGGTATGGAGGACGCGGGCCAAAAGGACGAGGACGCAGTCCAGAGGACGAGGTATGGAGGACGCGGGCCAGAGGACGAGGACCAAAAGGGACGAGGTGTGGAGGACGCGGGCCAAAAGGACAAGGTGTGGAGGACGTGGGCCAAAAGGTCCAGGTATGGAGGACGTGGGCCAAACGACCAGGTATGGAGGACATGGGCCAAAAGGACCAGGTATGGAGGACGCGGGCCAAAAGGACCAGGTATGGAGGACGCAGGCCAAAAGGACCAGGTATGGGGGACGCGGGCCAAAAGGATCAGGTATGGAGGACGCGGGCCAAAAATGACAAGGTATGGAGGACGCGGGCCAGAGGACAAGGATGCGGGTCAGAGTACGAGGACGGGGGCCAGAGGACGAGGTACGGAGGACTCGGGCCAAAAGGAAGAGGTATGGAGGACGTGGGCCAGGGGACCAGGTCTGGAAGACACGGGCTAAAAGAACGAGGTAAGGAGGACGTGAGCCAGAGGACAAGGACACGGGCCAGAGGACGAGGTATGGAGGACGCGGGCCAGAGGACGAGGACGCGGGCCAAAAGGGACGAGGTGTGGAGGACACGGGCCAAAAGGACGAGGTGTGGAGGACGCAGGCCAAAATGACCAGGTATGGAGGACACAGGCCAGAGGACCAGGTATGGAGGACGCGGGCCAAAAGGACGAAGTATGGAGGACGCGGGCCAGAGGACCAGGTATGGAGGACGTTGGCCAAAAGGACGAGGTAAGGAGGACGCGGGCCAGAGGACGAGGACGCGGGCCAGAGGACGAGGTATGAAGGACGCGGGCAAAAAGGACGAGGACGCAGGCCAGAGGACAAGGTATGGAGGACGCGGGCCAAAAAGACGAGGACGCAGTCCAGAGGACGAGGTATGGAGGACGCGGGCCAGAGGACGAGGACCAAAAGGGACGAGGTGTGGAGGATGCGGGCCAAAAGGACAAGGTGTGGAGGACGCGGGCCAAAAGGTCCAGGTATAGAGGACGTGGGCCAAACGACCAGGTATGGAGGACGTGGGCCAAAAGGACCAGGTATGGAGGACGCGGGCCAAAAGAACCAGGTATGAAGGACGCGGGCCAAAAGGACCAGGTATGGGGGACGTGGGCTAAAAGGACCAGGTATGGAGGACACGGGCCAAAGGACCAGGTATGGAGGACGCGGGCCAAAGTATGAGGACGCGGGCCAGAGGACGAGGTCGCGGGCCACAAAGGACGAGGTATGAAGGACTCGGGCCAGAAAAGGACGAGGGCCAGAAAAGGACGCGGGCCAAAAAGGATCAGGTATGGAGGATGCGGGCCAAAAAGAACGAGGTATGGAAGACGCGGGCCAGAGGACGAGCAATGGAGGACGCGGGCCAAAAGGACGAGGTATGAAGGACGCGGGATAGCGGACTAAGTATGGAGGACGCGGGCCAAAAAGGACCAGGTATGGAGGATACGGGCCAAAAGAACGAGGTATGGAGGACGCGGGCCAAAAGGACGAGGACGCAGGCCAGAGGACGAGGTATGGAGGACGCGGGCCAAAAGGACGAGGACGCAGTCCAGAGGACCAGGTATGGAGGACGCGGGCCAAAGTATGAGGACGCGGGCCAGAGGACGAGGTCGCGGGCCACAAAGGACGAGGTATGAAGGACTCGGGCCAGAAAAGGACGAGGGCCAGAAAAAAGACGCGGGCCAAAAAGGATCAGGTATGGAGGATGCGGGCCAAAAGGACGAGGTATGAAGGACGCGGGATAGCGGACTAAGTATGGAGGACGCGGGCCATAAAGGACCAGGTATGGAGGATGCGGGCCAAAAGAAAGAGGTATGGAGGACGCGGGCCAAAAGGACGAGGACGCAGGCCAGAGGACGAGGTATGGAGGACGCGGGCCAAAAGGACGAGGACGCAGTCCAGAGGACGAGGTATGGAGGACGCGGGCCAGAGGACGAGGACCAAAAGGGACGAGGTGTGGAGGACGCGGGCCAAAAGGACAAGGTGTGGAGGACGCGGGCCAAAAGGTCCAGGTATGGAGGACGTGGGCCAAACGACCAGGTATGGCGGACGTGGGCCAAAAGGACCAGGTATGGAGGACGCGGGCCAAAAGGACCAGGTATGGAGGACGCGGGCCAAAAGGACCAGGTATGGGGGACGCGGGCCAAAAGGACCAGGTATGGAGGACGCGGGCCAAAAAGGACAAGGTATGGAGGACGCGGGCCAGAGGACAAGGATGCGGGTCAGAGTACGAGGACGCGGGCCAGAGGACGAGGTACGGAGGACTCAGGCCAAAAGGAAGAGGTATGGAGGACGTGGGCCAGGGGACCAGATCTGGAAGACACGGGCTAAAAGAACGAGGTAAGGAGGACGTGAGCCAGAGGACAAGGACACGGGCCAGAGGACGAGGTATGGAGGACGCGGGCCAGAGGACGAGGACGCGGGCCAAAAGGGACGAGGTGTGGAGGACACGGGCCAAAAGGACGAGGTGTGGAGGACGCAGGCCAAAATGACCAGGTATGGAGGACACAAGCCAGAGGACCAGGTATGGAGGACCCGGGCCAAAAGGACCAGGTGTGGAAAACGCGGGCCAAAAGGACCAGGTATGGAGGACGCGGGCCAAAAGGACCAGGTATGGGGGACGTGGGCTAAAAGGACCAGGTATGGAGGACACGGGCCAAAGGACCAGGCATGGAGGACGCGGGCCAAAGTATGAGGACGCGGGCCAGAGGACGATGTCGCGGGCCACAAAGGACAAGGTATGAAGGACGAGGGCCAGAAAAGGACGAGGGCCAGAAAAGGACGCGCGCCAAAAAGGATCAGGTATGGAGGATGCGGGCCAAAAAGGACGAGGTATGGAAGACGCGGGCCAGAGGACGAGCAATGGAGGACGCGGGCCAAAAGGACGAGGTATGAAGGACGCGGGATAGGGGACTAGGTATGGAGGATGCGGGCCAAAAAGGACCAGGTATGGAGGACGCGGGCCAAAAGAACGAGGTAAGGAGGACGCGGGCCAGAGGACGAGGACACGGGCCAGAGGACGAGGTATGAAGGACGCGGGCCAAAAGCGACGAGGCATGAAGGACGCGGGACAGGGGACTAAGTATAGAGGACGCGGGCCAAAAAGGACCAGGTATGGAGGATGCGGGCCAAAAGAACGAGGTATGGAGGACGCGGGCCAAAAGGACGAGGACGCAGGCCAGAGGACGAGGTATGGAGGACGCGGGCCAAAAGGACGAGGACGTAGTCCAGAGGACGAGGTATGGAGGACGCGGGCCAGAGGACGAGGACCAAAAGGGACGAGGTGTGGAGGACGCGGGCCAAAAGGACAAGGTGTGGAGGACGCGGGCCAAAAGGTCCAGGTATGGAGGACGTGGGCCAAACGACCAGGTATGGAGGACGCGGGCCAAAAGGACCAGGTATGGAGGACGCGAGCCAAAAGGACCAGGTATGGGGGACGTGGGCCAAAAGGACCAGGTATGGAGGGCGCGGGCCAAAGGACCAGGTATGAAGGACGCGGGCCAGAAAAGGACGCGGGCCAGAAAAGGACATGGGCCAAAAAGGACCAGGTATGGAGGACGCGGGCCTAAAAGGACCAGGTATGGAGGACGCAGGCCAGAGGACGAGGTATGAAGGACGCGGGACAGGGGAATAGGTATGGAGGACGCGGGCCAAAAAGGATCAGGTATGGAGGATGCGGGCCAAAAAGGACGAGGTATGGAAGACGCGGGCCAGAGGACGAGCAATGGAGGACGCGGGCGAAAAGGACGAGGTATGAAGGACGCGGGATAGCGGACTAAGTATGGAGGACAAGGGCCAAAAAGGACCAGGTATGGAGGATGCGGGCCAAAAGAACGAGGTATGGAGGACGCGGGCCAAAAGGACGAGGACGCAGGCCAGAGGATGAGGTATGGAGGACATGGGCCAAAAGGACGAGGACGCAGTCCAGAGGACCAGGTATGGAGGACGTGGGCCAAAGTATGAGGACGCGGGCCAGAGGACGAGGTATGAAGGACTCGGGCCAGAAAAGGACGAGGGCCAGAAAAAGGACGCGGGCCAAAAAGGATCAGGTATGGAGGATGCGGGCCAAAAAGGACGAGGTATGGAAGACGCGGGCCAGAGGACGAGCAATGGAGGACGCGGGCCAAAAGGACGAGGTATGAAGGACGCGGGATAGCGGACTAAGTATGGAGGACGCGGGCCATAAAGGACCAGGTATGGAGGATGCGGGCCAAAATAAAGAGGTATGGAGGACGCGGGCCAAAAGGACGGGGACGCAGGCCAGAGGACGAGGTATGGAGGACGCGGGCCAAAAGGACGAGGACGCAGTCCAGAGGACGAGGTATGGAGGACGCGGGCCAGAGGACGAGGACCAAAAGGGACGAGGTGTGGAGGACGCGGGCCAAAAGGACAAGGTGTGGAGGACGCGGGCCAAAAGGTCCAGGTATGGAGGACGTGGGCCAAACGACCAGGTATGGAGGACGCGGGCCAAAAGGACCAGGTATGGAGGACGCGGGCCAAAAGGACCAGGTATGGGGGACGCGGGCCAAAAGGACCAGGTATGGGGGACACGGGCCAAAAGGACCAGGTATGGAGGACGCGGGCCAAAAAAGACAAGGTATGGAGGACGCGGGCCAAAAAGGACAAGGTATGGAGGACGCGGGCCAGAGGACAAGGATGCGGGTCAGAGTACGAGGATGCGGGCCAGAGGACGAGGTACGGAGGATTCGGGCCAAAAGGAAGAGGTATGGAGGACGTGGGCCAGGGGACCAGGTCTGGAAGACACGGGCTAAAAGAACGAGGTAAGGAGGACGTGAGCCAGAGGACAAGGACACGGGCCAGAGGACGAGGACGCGGGCCAAAAGGGACGAGGTGTGGAGGACACGGGCCAAAAGGACGAGGTGTGGAGAACGCAGGCCAAAATGACCAGGTATGGAGGACACAGGCCAGAGGACCAGGTATGGAGGACGCGGGCCAAAAGGACCAGGTATGGAGGACGCGGGCCAAAAGGACCAGGTATGGAGGACGCGGGCCAAAAGGACCAGATATGGAGGACGCGGGCCAAAAGGACCAGGTATGGGGGACGTGGGCTAAAAGGACCAGGTATGGAGGACACGGGCCAAAGGACCAGGCATGGAGGACGCGGGCCAAAGTATGAGGACGCGGGCCAGAGGACGAGGTCGCGGGCCACAAAGGACAAGGTATGAAGGACGAGGGCCAGAAAAGGACGAGGGCCAGAAAATGACGAGGGCCAGAAAAGGACGCGCGCCAAAAAGGATCAGGTATGGAGGATGCGGGCCAAAAAGGACGAGGTATGGAAGACGCGGGCCAGAGGACGAGCAATGGAGGACGCGGGCCAAAAGGACGAGGTATGAAGGACGCGGGATAGGGGACTAGGTATGGAGGACGCGGGCCAAAAAGGACCAGGTATGGAGGACGCGGGCCAAAAGAAAGAGGTAAGGAGGACGCGGGCCAGAGCACGAGGACGCGGGCCAGAGGACGAGGTATGAAGGACGCGGGCCAAAAGCGACGAGGCATGAAGGACGCGGGACAGGGGACTAAGTATAGAGGACGCGGGCCAAAAAGGACCAGGTATGGAGGATGCGGGCCAAAAGAACGAGGTATGGAGGACGCGGGCCAAAAGGACGAGGACGCAGGCCAGACGACGAGGTATGGAGGACGCGGGCCAAAAGGACGAGGACGCGGGCCAGAGGACGAGGTATGGAGGACGCGGGCCAAAAGGACGAGGACGTAGTCCAGAGGACGAGGTATGGAGGACGCGGGCCAGAGGACGAGGACCAAAAGGGACGAGGTGTGGAGGACGCGGGCCAAAAGGACAAGGTGTGGAGGACGCGGGCCAAAAGGTCCAGGTATGGAGGACGTGGGCCAAACGACCAGGTATGGAGGACGCGGGCCAAAAGGACCAGGTATGGAGGACGCGGGCCAAAAGGACCAGGTATGGAGGACGCGGGCCAAAAGGACCAGGTATGGGGGACGCGGGCCAAAAGGACCAGGTATGGAGGACGCGGGCCAGAAAAGGACGCGGGCCAGAAAAGGACATGGGCCAAAAAGGACCAGGTATGGAGGACGCGGGCCTAAAAGGACCAGGTATGGAGGACGCAGGCCAGAGGACGAGGTATGAAGGACGCGGGACAGGGGAATAGGTATGGAGGACGCGGGCCAAAAAGGACCAGGTATGGAGGACGCGGGCCGAAAAAGACCAGGTAAGGAGGACGCGGGCCAAAAAGGACCAGGTATCGAGAACGCGGGGCAAAAAGGGCCAGGTATGGAGGACGCGGGGCAAAAAGGGCCAGGTATGGAGGACTAGGGCCAAAAAAAAAATAGGTATGGAGGACCCGGGCCAAAAAGAACCAGGTATGGAGGACGCAGGCCAAAAAAGGACCAGGTATGGAGGACACGGGCCAGAGGACCAGGTATGGAGGACGCGGGCCAAAAGGACCAGGTATGGAGGACGCGGGCCAAAAAGGACCAGGTATGGAGGACGCGGGCCAAAAATGACCAGGTATGGAGGACGAGGGCCAGAGGTCGAGGAATGGAGGACGCAGGCCAAAAGGACGAGGTATGGAGGACGCGGGCCAAAGGACCAGGTATGGAGGACGCGGGCCAAAAGGACGAGGTATGGAGGACGCGGGCCAGAGGACCAGGTATGGAGGACGCGGGCCAGAAGACCAGGTATGGAGGATGCTGGCCAGAGGACCAGGTTTGGAGGACACGGGCCAGAGGACGAGGACGCAGGCCAGAGGACGAGGACGCGGGCCAGAGGACGAGGATGCGGACCAAAGGGACCAGGTATGGAGGACGCGGGCCAAAAAGGACCAGGTATGGAGGACGTGGGCCAAAAAGGACTAGGTATGGAGGACACGGACCAAAAAAGACCAGGTATGGAGGACGCGGGCCAGAGGACGAGGACGCGGGCCAGAGGATGAGGTATGGAGGATGCGGGCCAAAAGGACGAGGTATGGAGGACGCGGGCCAGGGGACCAGGTATGGAGGACGCGGGCCAAAAAGGACCAGGTATGGAGGACGCGGGCCAAAAATGACCAGGTATGGAGGACTCGGGCCAAAAAGGACCAAGTATGGAGGACGCGGGCCAAAAAGGACCAGGTATGGAGGACGCGGGCCAAAAAGGACCAGGTATGGAGGACGCGGGTCAGAGGACGAGGACGCGGGCCAGAGGACGAGGTATGGAGGACGCGGGCCAGAGGACGAGGACGCGGGCCAAAAGGGACGAGGTGTGGAGGACGCAGGCCAAAAGGACCAGGTATGGAGGACGCGGGCCAGAGGACCAGGTATGGAGGACGCGAGCCAAAAGGACCAGGTATGGAGGACGTGGGCCAAAAGGATCAGGTATGGAGGACGCGGGCCAAAAAGGACCAGGTATGGAGGACGCGGGCCAAAAAGGACCAGGTATGAAGGACGCGGGACAGAGGACGAGGTATGGAGGACGCGGGCCAAAGGACACGGGCTAGGGGACCAGGTATGGAGGACGCGGGCCAGGGGACCAGGTATGGAGAACGCGGGCCAAAAAGGACCAGGTATGGAGGACGCGGGCCAAAAAGGACCCGGTATGGAGGACGTGGCCCAAAAGAACGAGGAAGCGGGCCAGAGGACGAGGACGCGGGCCAAAAGGACGAGGTATGGAGGACGCGGGCCAGAGGACAAGGTATGAAGGACGCGGGCCAGAGGACCAGGTATGAAGGACACGGGCCAGAGGACGAGGACGCGGGCCAGAGGACGAGGACGCGGGCCAGAGGACGAGGACGCGGGCCAGATGACCAGGTATGGAGGACGCGGGCCACAAGGACCTGGTATGGAGAATGCAGACCAAAAGGACCAGGTATGGAGAATGCAGACCAAAAGGACCAGTTATGGAGGACGCGGGCCAAAAAGGACCAGGTATGGAGGACGTGAGCCAAAAAGGACCAGGTATGGAGGACACGGGCCAAAAATGACCAGGTATGGAGGACGCGGGCCAGAGGACGAGGACGCGGGCCAGAGGACGAGGTATGGAGGACGCAGGCCAAAAGGACGAGGTATGGAGGACGCGGGCCAGAGAACCAGGTATGGAGGACATTGGCCAAAAGGACGACGTAAGGAGGACGTGGGCCAGAGGACCAGGTATGGAGGACGCGGGCCAGAAGACCAAGTATGGAGGATGCTGGCCAGAGGAACAGGTATGGAAGACACGGGCCAGAGGACGCGGGCTAGGGGACCAGGTATGGAGGACGCGGGCCAGGGGACCAGGTATGGAGAACGCGGGCCAAAAAGGACCAGGTATGGAGGACGTGGGCCAAAAAGGACCAGGTATGGAGGACGCGGCCCAAAAGAACGAGGACGCGGGCCAGAGGACGAGGACGCGGGCCAAAAGGACGAAGTATGGAGGACGCGGGCCAGAGGACCAGGAATGGAGGACGCTGGCCAGAGGACCAGGTATGGAGGACACGGGCCAGTGGACGAGGACGCGGGCCAGTGGACGAGGACGCGGGCCAGAGGACGAGGACGCGGGCCAGAGGACCAGGTATGGAGGACGCGGGCCAAAAGGACCAGGTATGGAGAATGCAGACCAAAAGGACCAGGTATGGAGAATGCAGACCAAAAGGACCAGTTATGGAGGACGCGGGCCAAAAAGGACCAGGTATGGAGGACGTGAGCCAAAAAGGACCAGGTATGGAGGACGCGGCCAAAAATGACCAGGTATGGAGGACGCGGGCCAGAGGACGAGGACGCGGGCCAGAGAACAAGGTATGGAGGACGCAGGCCAAAAGGACGAGGTATGGAGGACGCGGGCCAGAGGACCAGGTATGGAGGACGTTGGCCAAAAGGACGAGGTAAGGAGGACGCGGGCCAGAGGACGAGGACGCGGGCCAGAGGACGAGGTATGAAGGACGCGGGCCAAAAGCGACGAGGTATGGAGGTCTCGGGCCAAAAGGACGAGGACGCAGGGCAGAGGATGAGGTATGGAGGACGCGGGCCAAAAAGAAGAGGACGCAGTCCAAAGGACGAGGTATGGAGGACGCGGGCCAGAGGACGAGGACCAAAAAGGACGAGGTGTGGAGGACGCGGGCCAAAAGGACAAGGTGTGGAGGACGCGGGCCAAAAGGTCCAGGTATAGAGGACGTGGGCCAAACGACCAGGTATGGAGGACGCGGGCCAAAAGGACCAGGTATGGAGGACGCGGGCCCAAAGGACCAGGTATGGAGAACGCGGGCCAAAAGGATCAGGTATGGGGGACGTGGGCTAAAAGGACCAGGTATGGAGGACACGGGCCAAAGGACCAGGTATGGAGGACGCGGGCCAAAGTATGAGGACGCGGGCCAGAGGACGAGGTCGCGGGCCACAAAGGACGAGGTATGAAGGACTCGGGCCAGAAAAGGACGAGGGCCAGAAAAGGACGCGGGCCAAAAAGGATCAGGTATGGAGGATGCGGGCCAAAAAGGACAAGGTATGGAAGACGCGGGCCAGAGGACAAGCAATGGAGGACGCGGGCCAAAAGGACGAGGTATGAAGGACGCGGGATAGCGGACTAAGTATGGAGGACGCGGGCCATAAAGGACCAGGTATGGAGGATGCGGGCCAAAAGAAAGAGGTATGGAGGACGCGGGCCAAAAGGACGAGGACGCAGGCCAGAGGACGAGGTATGGAGGACACGGGCCAAAAGGACGAGGACGTAGTCCAGAGGACGAGGTATGGAGGACGCGGGCCAGAGGACGAGGACCACAAGGGACGAGGTGTGGAGGACGCGGGCCAAAAGGACAAGGTGTGGAGGACGCGGGCCAAAAGGTCCAGGTATGGAGGACGTGGGCCAAAAGGACCAGGTATGGAGGACGCGGGCCAAAAGGACCAGGTATGGAGGACGCGGGCCAAAAGGACCAGGTATGGAGGACGCGGGCCAAAAGGACCAGGTATGGGGGACGCGGGCCAAAAGGACCAGGTATGGAGGACGCGGGCCAAAGGACCAGGTATGAAGGACGCGGGTCAGAAAAGGACGCGGGCCAGAAAAGGACATGGGCCAAAAAGGACCAGGTATGGAGGACGCGGGCCAAAAAGGACCAGCTATGGAGGACACGGGCCAAAAAGGACCAGGTATGGAGGACGCAGGCCAGAGGACGAGGAATGAAGGACGCGGGCCAAAAGGACGAGGTATGAAGGACGCGGGACAGGGGAATAGGTATGGATGACGCGGGCCAAAAAGGACCAGGTATGGAGGACACGGGCCGAAAAGGACCAGGTAAGGAGGACGCGGACCAGAAAGGACCAGGCATCGAGGACGCGGGCCAAAAAGGGCCAGTTATGGAGGACGCGGGGCAAAACGGACGAGGTATGGAGGACGCGGGCCAAAAAGGACGAGGTATGGAGGACTCGGGCCAAAAAGGACCAGGTATGGAGAACGCGGGTCAAAAGGGACAAGGTATGGAGAACGCGGGCCAAAAAAAAAATAGGTATGGAGGACGCGGGCCAAAAAGAACCAGGTATGGAGGACACAGGCCAACAAAGGACCAGGTATGGAGGACGCGGGCCAAAAAGGACCAGGTATGGAGGACGCGGGCCAAAAATGACCAGGTATGGAGGACTCGGGCTAAAAAGGACCAAGTATGGAGGACGCGGGCCAAAAAGGACCAGGTATGGAGGACGCGGGCCAAAAAGGACCAGGTATGGAGGACGCGGGCCAAAAAGGACCAGGTATGGAGGACGCGTGTCAAAGTACAAGGACGCGGGCCACAGGACGAGGACGCGGGCCAGAGGACGAGGTATGGAGGATGCGGGCCAGAGGACGCTGGCCAAAAGGGACGAGGTGTGGGGGACGCAGGCCAAAAGGACCAGGTATGGAGGACGCGGGCCAGAGGACCAGGTATGGAGGACGCGGGCCAAAAGGACCAGGTATGGAGGACGTGGGCCAAAAAGGACCAGGTATGGAGGACGCGGGCCAAAAATGACCAGGTATGGAGGACGAGGGCCAGAGGTCGAGGATGCTGGCCAGAGGACCAGGTATGGAGGACACGGGCCAGAGGATGAGGACGCAGGCCAGAGGTCGAGGACGCGGGCCAGAGGACGAGGATGCGGACCAAAAGGACCAGGTATGGAGGACGCGGGCCTAAAAGGACCAGGTATGGAGGACGTGGGCCAGAGGACGAGGACGCGGGCCAGAGGATGAGGTATGGAGGATGCGGGCCAAAAGGACGAGGTATGGAGGACGCGGGCCAGGGGACCAGGGATGGAGGACGTGGGCCAAAAAGGACCAGGTATGGAGGACGCGGGCCAAAAAGGACCAGGTATGGAGGACTCGGGCCAAAAAGGAACAAGTATGGAGGACGCGGGCCAAAAAGGACCAGGTATGGAGGACGCGGGCCAAAAATGACCAGGTAAGGAGGACTCGGGCTAAAAAGGACCAAGTATGGAGGACGCGGGCCAAAAAGGACCAGGTATGGAGGACGCGTGTCAGAGTACAAGGACGCGGGCCAGAGGACAAGGACGCGGGCCAGAGGACGAGGTATGGAGGATGTGGGCCAGAGGACGAGGACGCTGGCCAAAAGGGACGAGGTGTGGGGGACACAGGCCAAAAGGACCAGGTATGGAGGACGCGGGCCAGAGGACCAGGTATGGAGGACGAGGGCCAAAAGGACCAGGTATGGAGGACGCGGGCCAAAAAGGACATGGTATGGAGGACGCGGGCCAAAAATGACCAGGTATGGAGGACGAGGGCCAGAGGTCGAGGATGCGGGCCAGAGGACGAGGTATGGAGGACGCAGGCCAAAAGGACGAGGTATGGAGGACGCGGGCCAAAGGACCAGGTATGGAGGACGCAGGCCAAAAGGACGAGTTATGGAGGACGCGGGCCAGAGGACCAGGTATAGAGGACGCGGGCCAGAAGACCAGGTATGGAGGATGCTGGCCAGAGGACCAAGTATGGAGGACACGGGCCAGAGGACGAGGACGCAGGCCAGAGGTCGAGGACGCGGGCCAGAGGACGAGGATGCGGACCAAAAGGACCAGGTATGGAGGACGCGGGCCTAAAAGGACCAGGTATGGAGGATGTGGGCCAAAAAGGACTAGGTATGGAGGACGCGGACCAAAAAAGACCAGGTATGGAGGACGCGGGCCAGAGGACGAGGACGCGGGCCAGAGGATGAGGTATGGAGGATGCGGGCCAAAAGGACGAGGTATGGAGGACGCGGGCCAGGGGACCAGGTATGGAGGACGTGGGCCATAAAGGACCAGGTATGGAGGACGCGGGCCAAAAATGACCAGGTATGGAGGACTCGGGCCAAAAAGGAACAAGTATGGAGGACTCGGGCCAAAAGGGAACAAGTATGGAGGACGCGGGCCAAAAAGGACCAGGTATGGAGGACGCGGGCCAAAAAGGACCAGGTATGGAGGACGCGGGCCAAAAAGGACCAGGTATGGAGGACGTGGGCCAGAGGACGAGGACGCGGGTCAGAGGAAGAGGACGCAGGCCAGAGGACGAGGTATGGAGGACGCGGGTCAGAGGACGAGGACGTGGGCCAAAAGGGACGTGGTGTGGAGGACGCAGGCCAAAAGGACCAGGTATGGAGGACGCGGGCCAGAGTACCAAGTATGGAGGATGCGGGCCAAAAGGACCAGGTATGGAGGACGCGGGCCAAAAGGACCAGGTATGGAGGACGCGGGCCAAAAAGGACCAGGTATGGAGGACGCGGGCCAAAAAGGACCAGGTATGGAGGACGCGGGCCAAAGGACGCGGGCTAGGGGACCAGGTATGGAGGACGCGGGCCAGGGGACCAGGTATGGAGAACGCGGGCCAAAAAGGACCAGGTATGGAGGACGTGGGCCAAAAAGGACCAGGTATGGAGGACGCGGCCCAAAAGAACGAGGACGCGGGCCAGAGGACGAGGACGCGGGCCAAAAGGACAAGGTATGGAGGACGCGGGCCAGAGGACAAGGTATGGAGGACGCGGGCCAGAGGACCAGGTATGGAGGACGCTGGCCAGAGGACCAGGTATGGAGGACACGGGCCAGTGGACGAGGACGCGGGCCAGAGGACGAGGACGTGGGGCAGAGGACGAGGACGCGGGCCAGAGGACCAGGTATGGAGGACGCGGGCCAAAAGGACCAGGTATGGGGGACGTGGGATAAAAGGACCAGGTATGGAAGACATGGGCCAAAGGACCAGGTATGGAGGACGCGGGCCAAAGTATGAGGACGCGGGCCAGAGGACGAGGTCGCGGGCCACAAAGGACGAGGTATGAAGGACTCGGGCCAGAAAAGGACGAGGGCCAGAAAAGGACGCGGGCCAAAAAGGATCAGGTATGGAGGATGCGGGCCAAAAAGGACAAGGTATGGAAGACGCGGGCCAGAGGACGAGCAATGGAGGACGCGGGCCAAAAGGACGAGGTATGAAGGACGCGGGATAGCGGACTAAGTATGGAGGACGCGGGCCAAAAAGGACCAGGTATGGAGGATGCGGGCCAAAAGAACGAGGTATGGAGGACGCGGGCCAAAAGGACGAGGACGCAGGCCAGAGGACGAGGTATGGAGGACGCGGGCCAAAAGGACGAGGACGCAGTCCAGAAGACCAGGTATGGAGGACGCGGGCCAAAGTATGAGGACGCGGGCCAGAGGACGAGGTCGCGGGCCACAAAGGACGAGGTATGAAGGACTCGGGCCAGAAAAGGACGAGGGCCAGAAAAAGGACGCGGGCCAAAAAGGATCAGGTATGGAGGATGCGGGCCAAAAAGGACGAGGTATGGAAGACGCGGGCCAGAGGACGAGCAATGGAGGACGCGGGCCAAAAGGATGAGGTATGAAGGACGCGGGATAGCGGACTAAGTATGGAGGACGCGGGCCATAAAGGACCAGGTATGGAGGATGTGGGCCAAAAGAAAGAGGTATGGAGGACGCGGTCCAAAAGGACGAGGACGCAGGCCAGAGGACGAGGTATGGAGGACGCGGGCCAAAAGGACGAGGACGCAGTCCAGAGGACGAGGTATGGAGGACGCGGGCCAGAGGAAGAGGACCAAAAGGGACGAGGTGTGGAGGACGCGGGCCAAAAGGACGAGGTGTGGAGGACGCGGGCCAAAAGGTCCAGGTATGGAGGACGCGGGCCAAAAGGACCAGGTATGGAGGACGCGGGCCAAAAGGACCAGGTATGGAGGACGCGGGCCAAAAAGGACCAGGTATGGAGGACGCGGGCCAAAAAGGACCAGGTATGGAGGACGCGGGCAAAAGGACGCGGGCTAGGGGACCAGGTATGGAGGACGCGGGCCAGGGGACCAGGTATGGAGAACGCGGGCCAAAAAGGACCAGGTATGGAGGACGTGGGCCAAAAAGGACCAGGTATGGAGGACGCGGCCCAAAAGAACGAGGACGCGGGCCAGAGGACGAGGACGCGGGCCAAAAGGACGAGGTATGGAGGACGAGGGCCAGAGGACAAGGTATGGAGGACGCGGGCCAGAGGACCAGGTATGGAGGACGCTGGCCAGAGGACCAGGTATGGAGGACACGGGCCAGTGGACGAGGACGCGGGCCAGAGGACGAGGACGCGGGCCAGAGGACGAGGACACGGGCCAGAGGACCAGGTATGGAGGACGCGGGCCAAAAGGCCCAGGTATGGAGAATGCAGACCAAAAGGACCAGGTATGGAGAATGCAGACCAAAAGGACCAGTTATGGAGGACGCGGGCCAAAAAGGACCAGGTATGGAGGACGCGGGCCAGAGGACGAGGACGCGGGCCAGAGGACGAGGTATGGAGGACGCAGGCCAAAAGGACGAGGTATGGAGGACGCGGGCCAGAGGACAAGGAATGGAGGACGTTGGCCAAAAGGACAAGGTATGGAGGACGCGGGCCAGAGGACTAGGTATGGAGGACGCGGGCCAGAAGACCAGGTATGGAGGATGCTGGCCAGAGGAACAGGTATGGAGGACACGGGCCAGAGGACGAGGACGCAGGCCAGAGGACGAGGACGCGGGCCAGAAGACGAGGATGCGGGCCAGAGGACCAGGTATGGAGGACATGGACCAAAAGGACCAGGTATGGAGAATGCGGACCAAAAGGACTAGGTATTGAGGACGCGGGCCAAAAAGGACCAGGTATGGAGGAGGTGGGCCAAAAAGGACTAGGTATGGAGGACGCGGACCAAAAAGGACCATGTATGGAGGACGCGGGCCAGAGGACGAGGACGCGGGCCAGAGGATGAGGTATGGAGGATGCGGGCCAAAAGGACGAGGTATGGAGGACGCGGGCCAGGGGACCAGGTATGGAGGACGCGGACAAAAAGAGGAGGAAGCGGGCCAGAGGACGAGGACACGGGCCAGAGGACGATGACGCGGACCCAAAAGGACGAGGTATGGAGGACGTGGGCCAGAGGACAAGGACAAGGACCCAAAAGGACGAGGTATGGAGGACGCGGGCCCAAAAGGACGAGGTATGGAGAACGCGGGCCCAAAAGGATGAGGTATGGAGGACGCGGGCCCAAGAGGACCAGGTATTGAGGACGCGGGCCAAAAAGGACCAGGTATGGAGGAGGTGGGCCAAAAAGGACTAGGTATGGAGGACGCGGACCAAAAAGGACCATGTATGGAGGACGCAGGCCAGAGGACGAGGACAGGGACCCAAAAGGACGAGGAATGGAGGACGCGGGCCCAAAAGGACCAGGTATGGAGAATGCGGACCAAAAGGACCAGGTATTGAGGACGCGGGCCAAAAAGGACCAGGTATGCAGGAGGTGGGCCAAAAAGTACTAGGTATGGAGGACGCGGACCAAAAAGGACCATGTATGGAGGACGCGGGCCAGAGGACACGGGCCAGAGGATGAGGTATGGAGGATGCGGGCCAAAAGGACGAGGTATGGAGGACGCGGGCCAGGGGACCAGGTATGGAGGACGCGGACCAAAAGAGGAGGAAGCGGGCCAGAGGACGAGGACACGGGCCAGAGGACGATGACGCAGACCCAAAAGGACGAGGTATGGAGGACGTGGGCCAGAGGACAAGGACCCAAAAGGACGAGGTATGGAGAACGCGGGCCCAAAAGGACAAGGTATGGAGGACGCGGGCCCAAAAGGACGACGTATGCAGGACGCGGGCCAAAAAGGACGAGGTATGGAGGACGCGGGCCAAAAAGGACGAGGTATGGAGGACACGGGCCAAAAAGTATGAGGTATGGAGGACGCGGGCAAAAAAGGACCAGGTATGGAGGACGCGGGCCCAAAAGGACCAGGTATGGAGGACGTGGGCCCAAAAGGACCAGGTATGGAGGATGCGGGCCCAAAAGGACCAGGTATGGAGGACGCAGGCCAGGACCAGGTATGGAGGACGCGGGGAAAAAAGCAACATGTAAGGAGGACTCGGGCCAAAAAGGACCAAGTATGGAGGACGTGGGCCAAAAAGGACCAGGTATGGAGGACGCGGGCCAAAAAGGACCAGGTATGGAGGACGTGGGCCAAAAAGGACGAGGTACGGAGTACTCGGGCCAAAAAGACCAGGCATGGAGGACGCGGGCCCAAAAGGACCAGGCATGGAGGACGCGGGCCCAAAAGGACCAGGTATGGAGGACGCGGGCCCAAAAGGACCAGGTATGGAGGACGCGGGCCCAAAAGGACCAGGTATGGAGGACGCGGGCCCAAAAGGACCACGTATGGAGAAGGCGGGCCAAAAAGGACCAGATATGGAGGACGCGGGCCAGAAAGGACCAGGTATGGAGGACTCGGGCCAAAAAGGACCAGGTATGGAGGACGGGGGCCAAAAAGTACCAGGTATGGAGGACGCGGGCCAAAAAGGACCAGTTATGGAGGACGCGGGCCAAAAAGGACCAGGTATGGAGGACGCGGGCCAAAAAGGACCAGGTATGGAGGACTTGGGCCAAAAAGGACGAAGTGTGGAGTACGCGGGCCAAAAAGGACCAGTTATGGAGGACGGGGACCGAAAAGGACCAGGTATGGAGGACGTGGGCCAAAAAGGACCAGGTATGGAGGACTCAGGCCAAAAAGGACCAGGTATGTAGGACGCGGGCCAAAAAGGACCAGGTATGGAGGAACCGGGCCAGGACCAGGTATGGAGGACGCGGGCCAAAAAGGAACATGGAAGGAGGACTCGGGCCAAAAAGGACCAGGTATGGAGGACGTGGGCCAAAAAGGACCTGGTATGGAGGACGCGTGCCAAGAAGGACCTGGTATGGAGGACGCGGGCCAAAAAGGACCAGGTATGGAGTACGCGGGCCAAAAAGGACCAGGTATGGAGGACGCGGATCGAAAAGGACCAGGTATGGAGGACGCAGGCCAAAAAGGACCAGGTATGGAGGACGCAGGCCAAAAAGGACCAGGTATGTAGGACGCGGGCCAAAAAGGACCATGTAAGGAGGACTCGGGCCAAAAAGGACCAGGTATGGAGGACGTGGGCCAAAAAGGATCAGGTATGGAAGACGCGGGCTAAAAAGGACCAGGTATGGAGGACGCGGGCCAAAAAGGACGAAGTATAGAGGACTCAGGCCAAAAAGGACCAGGTATGGAGGAGGTGGGCCAAAAAGGACTAGGTATGGAGGACGCGGACCAAAAAGGACCAGGTATGGAGGAGGCAGGCCAGAGGACGAGGACGCGGGCCAGAGGATGAGGTATGGAGGATGCGGGCCAAAAGGACGAGGTATGGAGGACGCGGGCCAAAGGACCAGGTATGGAGGACGCGGACCAAAAGAACGAGGTAAGGAGGAAGCGGGCTAGAGGACGAGGACTCGGGCCAGAGGACGATGACGCGGACCCAAAAGGACGAGGTATGGAGGACGTCGGCCAGAGGACAAGGACCGAAAAGGACGAGGTATGGAGGATGCGGGCCCAAAAGGACGAGGTATGGAGAACGCGGGCCCAAAAGGACGAGGTATGGAGGACGCGGGCCCAAAAGGACGACGTATGCAGGACGCGGGCCAAAAAGGACAAGGTATGGAGGACGCGGGCCAAAAAGGACGAGGTATGGAGGACGCGGGCCAAAAAGGGACGAGGTATGGAGGACGCGGGCCAAAAAGTACGAGGTATGGAGGACGCGGGCCCAAAAGGACCAGGTATGGAGGACGTGGGCCCAAAAGGACCAGGTATGGAGGACGCGGGCCCAAAAGGACCAGGTATGGAGGACGCGGGCCCAAAAGGACCAGGTATGGAGGACGCGGGCCCAAAAGGACCAGGTATGGAGGACGCGGGCCCAAAAGGACCAGGTATGGAGGACGTGGGCCCAAAAGGACCAGGTATGAAGGATGCAGGCCCAAAAGGACCAGGTATGGAGGACGCGGGCCAAAAAGGACCAGGTATGGAGGACGCGAGCCAAAAAGGACCAGGTATGGAGGACGCGAGCCAAAAAGGACCAGGTATGGAGGACGCGGGACAAAAAGGACCAGGTATGGAGGACGCGGGCCAAAAAGGACTAGGTATGGAAGACGCGGACCAAAAAGGACCACGTATGGAGGACGCGGGCCAGAGGACGGGGACGCGGGCCAGAGGATGAGGTATGGAGGATGCGGGCCAAAAGGACGAGGTATGGAGGACGCGGGCCAGGGGACCAGGTATGGAGGACGCAGACCAAAAGAACGAGGTAAGGAGGAAGCGGGCCAGAGGACGAGGACACGGGCCAGAGGACGATGACGCGGACCCAAAAGGACGAGGTAAGGAGGACGTGGGCCAGAGGACAAGGACAAGGACCCAAAAGGACGAGGTATGGAGGATGCGGGCCCAAAAGGACGAGGTATGGAGAACGCGGGACCAAAAGGACGAGGTATGGAGGACGCGGGCCCAAAAGGACGACGTATGCCGGACGCGGGCCAAAAAGAACGAGGTATGGAGGACGCGGGCCAAAAAGGACGAGGTATGGAGGACGCGGGCCAAAAAGGACGAGGTATGGAGGACGCGGGCCAAAAAGGACCAGGTATGGAGGACGCGGGCCCAAAAGGACCAGGTATGGAGGACGCGGGCCCAAAAGGACCAGGTATGGAGGATGCGGGCCCAAAAGGACCAGGTATGGAGGACGCGGGCCAAAAAGGACCAGTTATGGAGGACGCGGGCCAAAAAGGACCAGGTATGGAGGACGCGGGCCAAAAAGGACCAGGTATGGAGGACTTGGGCCAAAAAGGACGAAGTGTGGAGTACGCGGGCCAAAAAGGACCAGTTATGGAGGACGGGGACCGAAAAGGACCAGGTATGGAGGACGTGGGCCAAAAAGGACCAGGTATGGAGGACTCAGGCCAAAAAGGACCAGGTATGTAGGACGCGGGCCAAAAAGGACCAGGTATGGAGGAACCGGGCCAGGACTAGGTATGGAGGACGCAGGCCAAAAAGGAACATGGAAGGAGGACTCGGGCCAAAAAGGACCAGGTATGGAGGACGTGGGCCAAAAAGGACCTGGTATGGAGGACGTGGGCCAAAAAGGACCTGGTATGGAGGACGCAGGCCAAAAAGGACCAGGTATGGGGTACGCGGGCCAAAAAGGACCAGGTATGGAGGACGCGGATCGAAAAGGACCAGGTATGGAGGACGCAGGCCAAAAAGGACCAGGTATGTAGGACGCGGGCCAAAAAGGACCATGTAAGGAGGACTCGGGCCAAAAAGGACCAGGTATGGAGGACGTGGGCTAAAAAGGATCAGGTATGGTAGACGCGGGCTAAAAAGGACCAGGTATGGAGGACGCGGGCCAAAATGGACGAAGTATAGAGGACTCAGGCCAAAAAGGACCAGGTATGGAGGAGGTGGGCCAAAAAGGACTAGGTATGGAGGACGCGGACCAAAAAGGACCAGGTATGGAGGAGGCAGGCCAGAGGACGAGGACGCGGGCCAGAGGATGAGGTATGGAGGATGCGGGCCAAAAGGACGAGGTATGGAGGACGCGGGCCAAAGGACCAGGTATGGAGGACGCGGACCAAAAGAACGAGGTAAGGAGGAAGCGGGCTAGAGGACGAGGACTCGGGCCAGAGGACGATGACGCGGACCCAAAAGGACGAGGTATGGAGGACGTGGGCCAGAGGACAAGGACCGAAAATGACGAGGTATGGAGGATGCGGGCCCAAAAGGACGAGGTATGGAGAACGCGGGCCCAAAAGGACGAGGTATGGAGGACGCGGGCCCAAAAGGACGACGTATGCAGGACGCGGGCCAAAAAGGACAAGGTATGGAGGACGCGGGCCAAAAAGGACGAGGTATGGAGGACGCGGGCCAAAAAGGGACGAGGTATGGAGGACGCGGGCCAAAAAGTACGAGGTATGGAGGACGTGGGCCCAAAAGGACCAGGTATGAAGGACGCGGGCCCAAAAGGACCAGGTATGGAGGACGCGGGCCCAAAAGGACCAGGTATGGAGGACGCGGGCCCAAAAGGACCAGGTATGGAGGACGTGGGCCCAAAAGGACCAGGTATGAAGGATGCAGGCCCAAAAGGACCAGGTATGGAGGACGCGGGCCAAAAAGGACCAGGTATGGAGGACGCGAGCCAAAAAGGACCAGGTATGGAGGACGCGAGCCAAAAAGGACCAGGTATGGAGGACGCGGGCCAGGACCAGGTATGGAGGACGCGGGCCAAAAAGGAACATGTAAGGAGGACTCGGGCCAAAAAGAACCAGGTATGGAGGACGTGGGCCAAAAAGGACTAGGTATGGAAGACGCGGACCAAAAAGGACCAGGTATGGAGGACGCGGGCCAGAGGACGGGGACGCGGGCCAGAGGATGAGGTATGGAGGATGCGGGCCAAAAGGACGAGGTATGGAGGACGCGGGCCAGGGGACCAGGTATGGAGGACGCGGACCAAAAGAACGAGGTAAGGAGGAAGCGGGCCAGAGGACGAGGACCGAAAAGGACGAGGTATGGAGGATGCGGGCCCAAAAGGACGAGGTATGGAGAACGTGGGCCCAAAAGGACGAGGTATGGAGGACGCGGGCCCAAAAGGACGACGTATGCAGGACGCGGGCCAAAAAGGACAAGGTATGGAGGACGCGGGCCAAAAAGGACGAGGTATGGAGGACGCGGGCCAAAAAGGGACGAGGTATGGAGGACGCGGGCCAAAAAGTACGAGGTATGGAGGACACGGGCCCAAAAGGACCAGGTATGGAGGACGTGGGCCCAAAAGGACCAGGTATGGAGGACGTGGGCCCAAAAGGACCAGGTATGGAGGACGTGGGCCCAAAAGGACCAGGTATGGAGGACGCGGGCCCAAAAGGACCAGGTATGGAGGACGCGGGCCCAAAAGGACCAGGTATGGAGGACGTGGGCCCAAAAGGACCAGGTATGAAGGATGCAGGCCCAAAAGGACCAGGTATGGAGGACGCGGGCCAAAAAGGACCAGGTATGGAGGACGCGAGCCAAAAAGGACCAGGTATGGAGGACGCGAGCCAAAAAGGACCAGGTATGGATGACGCGGGCCAAAAAGGACCAGGTATGGAGGACGTGGGCCAAAAAGGACTAGGTATGGAAGACGCAGACCAAAAAGGACCAGGTATGGAGGACGCGGGCCAGAGGACTGGGAAGCGGGCCAGAGGATGAGGTATGGAGGATGCGGGCCAAAAGGACGAGGTATGGAGGACGCGGGCCAGGGGACCAGGTATGGAGGACGCAGACCAAAAGAACGAGGTAAGGAGGAAGCGGGCCAGAGGACGAGGACACGGGCCAGAGGACGATGACGCGGACCCAAAAGGACGAGGTAAGGAGGACGTGGGCCAGAGGACAAGGACCCAAAAGGACGAGGTATGGAGGATGCGGGCCCAAAAGGACGAGGTATGGAGAACGCGGGACCAAAAGGACGAGGTATGGAGGACGCGGGCCCAAAAGGACGACGTATGCCGGACGCGGGCCAAAAAGAACGAGGTATGGAGGACGCGGGCCAAAAAGGACGAGGTATGGAGGACGCGGGCCAAAAAGGACGAGGTATGGAGGACGCGGGCCAAAAAGGACCAGGTATGGAGGACGCGGGCCCAAAAGGACCAGGTATGGAGGACGCGGGCCCAAAAGGACCAGGTATGGAGGACGCGGGCCCAAAAGGACCAGGTATGGAGGACGCGGGCCCAAAAGGACCAGGTATGGAGGATGTGGGCCCAAAAGGACCAGGTATGGAGGATGTGGGCCCAAAAGGACCAGGTATGGAGGACGCGGGCCAAAAAGGACCAGTTATGGAGGACGCGGGCCAAAAAGGACCAGGTATGGAGGACGCGGGCCAAAAAGGACCAGGTATGGAGGACTTGGGCCAAAAAGGACGAAGTGTGGAGTACGCGGGCCAAAAAGGACCAGTTATGGAGGACGGGGACCGAAAAGGACCAGGTATGGAGGACGTGGGCCAAAAAGGACCAGGTATGGAGGACTCAGGCCAAAAAGGACCAGGTATGTAGGACGCGGGCCAAAAAGGACCAGGTATGGAGGAACCGGGCCAGGACCAGGTATGGAGGACGCGGGCCAAAAAGGAACATGGAAGGAGGACTCGGGCCAAAAAGGACCAGGTATGGAGGACGTGGGCCAAAAAGGACCTGGTATGGAGGACGCGGGCCAAAAAGGACCTGGTATGGAGGACGCAGGCCAAAAAGGACCAGGTATGGAGTACGCGGGCCAAAAAGGACCAGGTATGGAGGACGCGGATCGAAAAGGACCAGGTATGGAGGACGCAGGCCAAAAAGGACCAGGTATGTAGGACGCGGGCCAAAAAGGACCATGTAAGGAGGACTCGGGCCAAAAAGGACCAGGTATGGAGGACGTGGGCTAAAAATGATCAGGTATGGAAGACGCGGGCTAAAAAGGACCAGGTATGGAGGACGCGGGCCAAAATGGACGAAGTATAGAGGACTCAGGCCAAAAAGGACCAGGTATGGAAGAGGTGGGCCAAAAAGGACTAGGTATGGAGGACGCGGACCAAAAAGGACCAGGTATGGAGGAGGCAGGCCAGAGGACGAGGACGCGGGCCAGAGGATGAGGTATGGAGGATGCGGGCCAAAAGGACGAGGTATGGAGGACGCGGGCCAAAGGACCAGGTATGGAGGACGCGGACCAAAAGAACGAGGTAAGGAGGAAGCGGGCTAGAGGACGAGGACTCGGGCCAGAGGACGATGACGCGGACCCAAAAGGACGAGGTATGGAGGACGTGGGCCAGAGGACAAGGACCGAAAATGACGAGGTATGGAGGATGCGGGCCCAAAAGGACGAGGTATGGAGAACGCGGGCCCAAAAGGACGAGGTATGGAGGACGCGGGCCCAAAAGGACGACGTATGCAGGACGCGGGCCAAAAAGGACAAGGTATGGAGGACGCGGGCCAAAAAGGACGAGGTATGGAGGACGCGGGCCAAAAAGGGACGAGGTATGGAGGACGCGGGCCAAAAAGTACGAGGTATGGAGGACGCAGGCCCAAAAGGACCAGGTATGGAGGACGCGGGCCCAAAAGGACCAGGTATGGAGGACGCGGGCCCAAAAGGACCAGGTATGGAGGACGCGGGCCCAAAAGGACCAGGTATGGAGGACGCGGGCCCAAAAGGACCAGGTATGGAGGACGTGGGCCCAAAAGGACCAGGTATGAAGGATGCAGGCCCAAAAGGACCAGGTATGGAGGACGCGGGCCAAAAAGGACCAGGTATGGAGGACGTGAGCCAAAAAGGACCAGGTATGGAGGACGCGAGCCAAAAAGGACCAGGTATGGAGGACGCGGGCCAGGACCAGGTATGGAGGACGCGGGCCAAAAAGGAACATGTAAGGAGGACTCGGGCCAAAAAGAACCAGGTATGGAGGACGTGGGCCAAAAAGGACTAGGTATGGAAGACGCGGACCAAAAAGGACCAGGTATGGAGGACGCGGGCCAGAGGACGGGGACGCGGGCCAGAGGATGAGGTATGGAGGATGCGGGCCAAAAGGACGAGGTATGGAGGACGCGGGCCAGGGGACCAGGTATGGAGGACGCGGACCAAAAGAACGAGGTAAGGAGGAAGCGGGCCAGAGGACGAGGACACGGGCCAGAGGACGATGACGCGGACCCAAAAGGACGAGGTAAGGAGGACGTGGGCCAGAGGACAAGGACAAGGACCCAAAAGGACGAGGTATGGAGGATGCGGGCCCAAAAGGACGAGGTATGGAGAACGCGGGCCCAAAAGGACGACGTATGCAGGACGCGGGCCAAAAAGAACGAGGTATGGAGGACGCGGGCCAAAAAGGACGAGGTATGGAGGACGCGGGCCAAAAAGTACGAGGTATGGAGGACGCGGGCCAATAAGGACCAGGTATGGAGGACGCGGGCCCAAAAGGACCAGGTATGGAGGACGCGGGCCAAAAAGGACTAGGTATGGAGGACGCGGGCCAATAAGGACCAGGTATGGAGGATGCGGGCCCAAAAGGACCAGGTATGGAGGACACGGGCCAAAAAGGACCAGGTATGGAGGACGCGGGCCAAAAAGGACCAAGTATTGAGGACGCGGGCCAGGACCAGGTATGGAGGACTCGGGCCAAAAAGGAACATGTAAGGATGACTCGGGCCAAAAAGGACCAGGTATGGAGGACGTGGGCCAGAAAGGACCAGGTATGGAGGGCGTGGGCCAAAAAGGACCAGGTATGGAGGACGCGGGCCAAAAAGGACCAGGTATGGAGGACGCGGGCCAAAAAGGACCAGGTATGGAGGACGCGGGCCAAAAAGGACCAGTTATGGAGGACTCGGGCCAAAAAGGACCAGGTATGGAGGACGTGGGCCAAAAAGTACCAGGAATGGAGGACACGGGCCAAAAAGGACCAGGTATGGAGGACGCGGGCCAAAAAGGACCAGGTATGGAGGACGTGGGCAAAAAAAGGATGAGGTATGGAGTACGCGGGCCAAAAAGGACCAGGTATGGAGGACGCGGACCGAAAAGGACCAGGTATGGAGGACGCGGGCCAAAAAGGACCAGGTATGGAGGACGCGGGCCAAAAAGGACCAGGTATGGAGGACGTAGGCCAAAAAGGACCAGGTATGGAGGACGCGGACCGAAAAGGACCAGGTATGGAGGACGCGGACCGAAAAGGACCAGGTATGGAGGACGCGGGCCAAAAAGGACCAGGCATGTAGGACGCGGGCCAAAAAGGACAATGTAAGGAGGACTTGGGCCAAAAAGGACCAGGTATGGAGGACGCGGGCCAAAAAGGATCAGGTATGGAGGACGCGGGCGAAAAAGGACCAGGTATGGAGGACGAGGGCCAAAAAGGACCAGGTATGGAGGACGCGGGCCAAAAAGGACGAGGTATGGAGGACGCGGGCCAAAAAGGACGAGGTATGGAGGACGTGGGCCAAAAAGGACGAGGTATGGAGTACGCGGGCCAAAAAGGACCAGGTATGGAGGACGCGGACCGAAAAAGACCAGGTATGGAGGACACGGGCCAAAAAGGACCAGGTATGGAGGACGCGGGCCAAAAAGGACCAGGTATGGAGGACGTGGGCCAAAAAGGACGAGGTATGGAGTACGCGGGCCAAAAAGGACCAGGTATGGAGGACGCGGACCGAAAAGGACCAGGTATGGAGGACGCGGGCCAAAAAGGACCAGGCATGTAGGACGCGGGCCAAAAAGGACCATGTAAGGAGGACTCGGGCCAAAAAGGATCAGGTATGGAGGACGCGGGCGAAAAAGGACCAGGTATGGAGGACGAGGGCCAAAAAGGACCAGGTATGGAGGACGCGGGCCAAAAAGGACGAGGTATGGAGGACGCGGGCCAAAAAGGACGAGGTATGGAGGATTCGGGCCAAAAACGACGAGGTATGGAGAACGCGGGCCAAAAAGGACCAGGTATGGAGGACGCGGGCCAAAAAGGACCAGATATGGACAACGCGGACCAGAGGACGAGGCCGCGGGCCAGAGGACGAGGACGCGGGCCAAAAGAACGAGGTAAAGAGGACGCGGGCCAGAGGACGAGGACGCGGGCCAGAGGACGAGGTATGGAGGACGCGCGCCAAAAGGGACGAGGTATGGATGACGCAGGTCAAAAGGACGAGGACGCAGGCCAGAGGACGAGGTATGGAGGACGCGGGCCAGAGGACGAGGACCAAAAGGGACGAGGTGTGGAGGACGCGGGCCAAAAGGACCAGGTATGGAGGACGCGGGCCAAAAGGACCAGGTATGGAGGACGCGGGCCTAAAGGACCAGGTATGGGGGACGCGGGCCAAAAAGGACCAGGTATGGAGGACGCGGGCCAAAAAGGACCAGGTATGGAGGACGCGGGCCCAAAAGGACCAGGTATGGAGGACTCGGGCCAAAAAGGACCAGGTATGGAGGACGTGGGCCAAAAAGGACGAGGTATGGAGTACGCGGGCCAAAAAGGACCAGGTATGGAGGACGCGGACCGAAAATGACCAGGTATGGAGGACGCGGGCCAAAAAGGACCAGGTATGTAGGACGCGGGCTAAAAAGCACCAGGTATGGAGGACGCGGGCCAAAAAGGACCATGTAAGGAAGACTCGGGCCAAAAAGGACCAGATATGGAGGACGCGGACCGAAAAGGACCAGGTATGGAGGACGCGGGCCAAAAAGGACCAGGCATGGAGGACGCGGGCCAAAAAGCACCAGGTATAGAGGATGCGGGCCAAAAAGGACCATGTAAGGAGGACTCAAGCCAAAAAGGACCAGGTATGGAGGACGAGGGCCAAAAAGGACCAGGTATGGAGGACGCGGGCCAAAAGGACCAGGTATGGGGGACGCGGGCCAAAAAGGACCAGGTATGGAGGACGCGGGCCAAAAAGGACCAGGTATGGAGGACGCGGGCCAAAAAGGAACATGTAAGGAGGACTCGGGCCAAAAAGGACCAGATATGTAGGACGTGGGCCAAAAAGTACCAGGTATGGAGGACGCAGGCCCAAAAGGACCAGGTATGGAGGACGCGGGCCAAAAAGGACCAGGTATGGAGGACGTGGGCCAAAAAGGACGAGGTATGGAGTACGTGGGCCAAAAAGGACCAGGCATGGAGGACGTGGACCGAAAAGGACCAGGTATTGAGGACGCGGGCCAAAAAGGACCAGGTATGTAGGACGCGGGCCAAAAAGCACCAGGTGTGGAGGACGCGGGCCAAAAAGGACCATGTAAGGAAGACTCGGGCCAAAAAGGACCAGGTATGGAGGACGCGGACCGAAAAGGACCAGGTATGGAGGTCGCGGGCCAAAAAGGACCAAGTATGGAGGACGCGGGCCAAAAGGCACCAGGTATGGAGGACGCGGGCCAAAAAGGACCATGTAAGGAGGACGAGGGCCAAAAAGGACCAGGTATGGAGGACGCGGGCCAAAAAGGACCAGGTATGGAGGACGCGGGCCAAAAAGGACCAGGTATGGAGGACGCGGGCCAAAAAGGACCAGGTATGGAGGACGAGGGCCAAAAAGGACCAGGTATGGAGGACGCGGGCCAAAAAGGATGAAGTATGGAGGACTCGGGCCCAAAAGGACGAGGTGTGGAGGACTCGGGCCAAAAAGGACGAGGTATGGAGTACGCGAGCCAAAAAGGACCAGATACGGAGAACGCGGACCAGATGACTAGGCCGCGGGCCAAAGGACGAGGTATGGAAGACGTGCGCAAAAAGGACGAGGTATGGAGGCCGCGGGACAGGGGACCAGGTATGGAGGACGCGGGCCAAAAGAACGAGGTAAAGAGGATGCGGGCCAGAGGACGAGGACGCATGTCAGAGGAAGAGGTATGGAGGATGCGCGCCAAAAGGGACGAGGTATGGATGACGCGGGTCAAAAGGACGAGGACGCAGGCCAGAGGACGAGGTATGGAGGACGCGGGCCAGAGGTCGAGGACCAAAAGGGACGAGGTGTGGAGGACGCGGGCCAAAAGGACAAGGTGTGGAGGACGCGGGCCAAAAGGACCAGGTATAGAGGACGCGGGCCAAAAGGACCAGGTATGGAGGATGCGGGCCAAAAGACCAGGTATGGAGGACGCGGGCCAAAAGGACCAGGTATGGGGGACGCGGGCCAAAAGGACCAGGTATGGAGGACACGGACCAAAGGACCAGGTATGGAGGACACGGACCAAAGGACCAGGTATGGAGGACGCGGGCCAGAGGACGAGGTCGCGGGCCACAAAGGACGAGGTATGAAGGACGCGGGCCAGAAAAGGACGAGGGCAGAAAAGGACGCGGGCCAAAAAGGACCAGGTATGCAGGACGCGGGCCAAAAAGGACCAGGTATGGAGGACGCGGGCCAAAAGAACGAGGAAAAGAGGGCGCAGGCCAGAGGACGAGGTTGCGGGCCAGAGAACGAGGTATGGAGGATGCGGGCCAAAAGGACGTGGGCTAGGAGACCAGGTATGGAGGAAGCGGGCCAGGGGACCAGGTATTGAGGAAGCGGGCCAAAATAACGAGGTAAGGAGGACGCGGACCAGAGGACGAGGATGCGGGCCAGAGGACGAGGTATGGAGGACGCGGGCGAAAAGGGACGAGGTATGGAGGGCTCGGGCCAAAAGGACGAGGACGCAGGCCAGAGGACGAGGTATGGAGGACGCGGGCCAGAGGACGAGGACCAAAAGGGACGAGGTGTGGAGGACGTGGGCCAAAAGGACAAGGTGTGGAGGACGCGGGCCTAAGGACCAGGTATGGAGGACGCGGGCCAAAAGGACCAGGTATGGAGGACGCGGGCCAAAAGGACCAGGTATGGGGGACGCGAGCCAAAAGGACCAGGTATGGAGGACGCGGGCGAAAGGACCAGGTATGGAGAATGCGGGCCAAAAGGACCACGTATGGAGGAAGAGGGCCAAAAAGGACCAGGTATGAAGGACGTGGGCCAAAAAGGACCAGGTATGGAGGACGCAGGCCAATAAGGACCAGGTATGGAGGACGCAGGCCATAGGACGCGGGCCAGAGGACGAGGTATGGAGGAAGCGGGCCGAAAGCACGAGGTATGTAGGACGCGGGCCAGGGGACCAGGTATGGAGGACGCGGGCGAAAAGAACGAGGTAAGGAGGACGCGGGCCAGAGGACGAGGACGCGGGTCAGAGAACGAGGTATTGAGGACGCGGGACAAAAGCACGCGGGCCAGGGGACCAGGTATGGAGGACGCGGGCCAGGAGACCAGGTATGGAGAACGCGGGCCAAAGAGGACCAGGTAAGGAGGACGCGGGTCAAAGAGGATGAGCTATGGAGGACGCGGGCCAAAAAGGACCAAGTATGGAGGACGCGGGCCAAAAAGGACCAGGTATGGAGGACGCAGGCCAATAAGGACCAGGTATGGAGGACGCAGGCCAAAAAGTACCAGGTAAGGAGGACGCGGGCCAAAAAGGACTAGGTATGGATGACGTGGGCCAAAAAGGACTAGGTATGGAGGACGCGGGCCAAAAGGATCAGGTATGGAGGACGCGGGCCAGAAAACCAGGTATGGAGGATGCGGACCAAAGAACGAGGACGCGGGTCAGAGGACGAGGACGCGGGCCCAAAAGGACGAGGTATGAATGGCGCGGGCCGGAAAAGGACATGGGCCAAAAAGGACCAGGTATGGAGGACGCGGGCCAAAAAGGACCAGGTATGGAGGACGCGGGCCAGAGGACGAGGAATGAAGGACACGGGCCAAAAGGACGAGGTATGAAGGACGCGGGACAGGGGACTAGTATGGAGGACGCGAGCCAAAAAGGACAAGGTATGGAGGACGCGGGCCAAAAAGGACGAGGTATGGAGCACGCGGGCCAAAAAGGACGAGGTATGGAGGACTCGGGCATAAAAGGACCAGGTATGGAGGACGTGGGCCAAAAAAGGACCAGGTATGGAGGACGCGGGCCAGAAAACCAGGTATGGGGGACGCGGGCCAAAGCACGAGGACTCGGGCCAGAGGACGAGGACTCGGGCCCAAAAGGACGAGGTATGAAGGACGTGGGCCAGAAAAGGACGCGAGCCAGAAAAGGACGCAGGCCAAAAAGGACCAGGTATGGAGGACGCGGGCCAAAAAGGACCAGGTATGGAGGATGCGGGCCAGAGGACGAGGACGCTGGCAAGAGGACGAGGACACTGGCAAGAGGACGAGGTATGGAGGACATGGGACAGGGGACCAGGTATGGAGGACGCGGGGCAAAAGAATGAGGTAAGGAGCACGCGGGCCAGAGGACGAGGTTGCGAGCCAGAGAAAGAGGTATGGAGGACGTGGGCCAAAAGGACGCGGGTTAGGGGACCAGGTATGGAGGACGCGGGCCAGGGGACCAGGTATGGAGGACGCGGGCCAAAAGAACGTGGTAAGGAGGATGCGGGCCAGAGGACGAGGACGCGGGCCAGAGGACGAGGACGCGGGCCAGAGAACGAGGTATGGAAGACGCGGGCCAAAAGGACGCGGGCTAGGGGACCAGGTATGGAGGACGCGGGCCAGGGGACCAGGTATGGAGGACGCGGGCCAAAAGAACGACGTAAGGAGGATGCGGGCCAGAGGACGAGGACGTGGGCCAGAGGACGAGGACGCGAGCCAGAGGATGAGGTATGGAGGACGGGGGCCAAAAGGTACGAGGTATGGAGGACGCAGGCCAAAAGGACGAGAACACAGACGAGAGGACGAGGTATGGAGGACGCGGGCCAGAGGACGAGGACCAAAAGGGACCAGGTATGGAGGACGCTGGCCAAAAAGGACCAGGTATGAAGGAAACGGGCCAAAAAAGTCCAGTTATGGAGGACGCGGGCCAAAAAGGACCAGGTATGGAGGACGCTGGCCAAAAAGGACCAGGTATTGAGGACGCTGGCCAAAAAGGCCCAGGTATGGAGGAAGCGGGCCAGAGGACGAGGACGCGGGTCAGAGTACGAGGACGCGGGCCACAGGACGAGGTATGGAGGACGTGGGCCAATAGGAAGAGGTATGCAGGACGTGGGCCAGGGG
This sequence comes from Phyllobates terribilis, assembly GCF_046119375.1. Lineage (NCBI taxonomy): Eukaryota > Metazoa > Chordata > Amphibia > Anura > Dendrobatidae > Phyllobates > Phyllobates terribilis. The sequence continues at coordinate 3,116,178 of NW_027362951.1, read as the reverse complement.
ACCTGGTCTGTAGGACACGGGCTAAAAGAACAAGGTAAGGAGGACGCGGGCCAGAGGACGAAGACGCGGGCCAGAGGACGAGGACGCGGGCCAGAGGACGAGGACGCGGGCCAAAAGGGACGAGGTGTGGAGGACGCGGGCCAAAAGGACGAAGTGTGGAGGACGCAGGCCAAAAGGACCAGGTATAGAGGACGCGGGCCAAAAGGACCAGGTATGGAGGATGCGGGCCAAAAGACCAGGTATGGAGGACGCGGGCCAAAAGGACCAGGTATGGGGGACGCGGGCCAAAAGGACCAGGTATGGAGGACACGGACCAAAGGACCAGGTATGGAGGACGCGGGCCAGAGGACGAGGTCGCGGGCCACAAAGGACGAGGTATGAAGGACGCGGGCCAGAAAAGGACGAGGGCAGAAAAGGACGCGGGCCAAAAAGGACCAGGTATGCAGGACGCGGGCCAAAAAGGACCAGGTATGGAGGACGCGGGCCAAAAGAACGAGGAAAAGAGGGCGCAGGCCAGAGGACGAGGTTGCGGGCCAGAGAACGAGGTATGGAGGATGCGGGCCAAAAGGACGTGGGCTAGGAGACCAGGTATGGAGGAAGCGGGCCAGGGGACCAGGTATTGAGGAAGCGGGCCAAAATAACGAGGTAAGGAGGACGCGGACCAGAGGACGAGGATGCGGGCCAGAGGACGAGGTATGGAGGACGCGGGCGAAAAGGGACGAGGTATGGAGGGCTCGGGCCAAAAGGACGAGGACGCAGGCCAGAGGACGAGGTATGGAGGACGCGGGCCAGAGGACGAGGACCAAAAGGGACGAGGTGTGGAGGACGTGGGCCAAAAGGACAAGGTGTGGAGGACGCGGGCCTAAGGACCAGGTATGGAGGACGCGGGCCAAAAGGACCAGGTATGGAGGACGCGGGCCAAAAGGACCAGGTATGGGGGACGCGAGCCAAAAGGACCAGGTATGGAGGACGCGGGCGAAAGGACCAGGTATGGAGAATGCGGGCCAAAAGGACCACGTATAGAGGAAGAGGGCCAAAAAGGACCAGGTATGAAGGACGTGGGCCAAAAAGGACCAGGTATGGAGGACGCAGGCCAATAAGGACCAGGTATGGAGGACGCAGGCCATAGGACGCGGGCCAGAGGACGAGGTATGGAGGAAGCGGGCCGAAAGCACGAGGTATGTAGGACGCGGGCCAGGGGACCAGGTATGGAGGACGCGGGCCAAAAGAACGAGGTAAGGAGGACGCGGGCCAGAGGACGAGGACGCGGGTCAGAGAACGAGGTATTGAGGACGCGGGACAAAAGCACGCGGGCCAGGGGACCAGGTATGGAGGACGCGGGCCAGGAGACCAGGTATGGAGAACGCGGGCCAAAGAGGACCAGGTAAGGAGGACGCGGGTCAAAGAGGATGAGCTATGGAGGACGCGGGCCAAAAAGGACCAGGTATGGAGGACGCGGGCCAAAAAGGACCAGGTATGGAGGACGCAGGCCAATAAGGACCAGGTATGGAGGACGCAGGCCAAAAAGTACCAGGTAAGGAGGACGCGGGCCAAAAAGGACTAGGTATGGATGACGCGGGCCAAAAAGGACTAGGTATGGAGGACGCGGGCCAAAAGGATCAGGTATGGAGGACGCGGGCCAGAAAACCAGGTATGGAGGATGCGGACCAAAGAACGAGGACGCGGGTCAGAGGACGAGGACGCGGGCCCAAAAGGACGAGGTATGAATGGCGCGGGCCGGAAAAGGACATGGGCCAAAAAGGACCAGGTATGGAGGACGCGGGCCAAAAAGGACCAGGTATGGAGGACGCGGGCCAGAGGACGAGGAATGAAGGACGCGGGCCAAAAGGACGAGGTATGAAGGACGCGGGACAGGGGACTAGTAAGGAGGACGCGAGCCAAAAAGGACAAGGTATGGAGGACGCGGGCCAAAAAGGACGAGGTATGGAGCACGCGGGCCAAAAAGGACGAGGTATGGAGGACTCGGGCATAAAAGGACCAGGTATGGAGGACGTGGGCCAAAAAAGGACCAGGTATGGAGGACGCGGGCCAGAAAACCAGGTATGGGGGACGCGGGCCAAAGCACGAGGACTCGGGCCAGAGGACGAGGACTCGGGCCCAAAAGGACGAGGTATGAAGGACGTGAGCCAGAAAAGGACGCGAGCCAGAAAAGGACGCAGGCCAAAAAGGACCAGGTATGGAGGACGCGGGCCAAAAAGGACCAGGTATGGAGGATGCGGGCCAGAGGACGAGGACGCTGGCAAGAGGACGAGGACGTGGGCCAAAGGACGAGGTATGGAGGACATGGGACAGGGGACCAGGTATGGAGGACGCGGGGCAAAAGAATGAGGTAAGGAGCACGCGGGCCAGAGGACGAGGTTGCGAGCCAGAGAAAGAGGTATGGAGGACGTGGGCCAAAAGGACGCGGGTTAGGGGACCAGGTATGGAGGACGCGGGCCAGGGGACCAGGTATGGAGGACGCGGGCCAAAAGAACGAGGTAAGGAGGATGCGGGCCAGAGGACGAGGACGCGGGCCAGAGGACGAGGACGCGGGCCAGAGAACGAGGTATGGAAGACGCGGGCCAAAAGGACGCGGGCTAGGGGACCAGGTATGGAGGACGCGGGCCAGGGGACCAGGTATGGAGGACGCGGGCCAAAAGAACGACGTAAGGAGGACGCGGGCCAGAGGACGAGGACGTGGGCCAGAGGACGAGGATGCGAGCCAGAGGATGAGGTATGGAGGACGGGGGCCAAAAGGTACGAGGTATGGAGGACGCAGGCCAAAAGGACGAGAACACAGACGAGAGGACGAGGTATGGAGGACGCGGGCCAGAGGACGAGGACCAAAAGGGACCAGGTATGGAGGACGCTGGCCAAAAAGGACCAGGTATGAAGGAAACGGGCCAAAAAGGTCCAGTTATGGAGGACGCGGGCCAAAAAGGACCAGGTATGGAGGACGCTGGCCAAAAAGGACCAGGTATGGAGGACGCTGGCCAAAAAGGCCCAGGTATGGAGGAAGCGGGCCAGAGGACGAGGACGCGGGTCAGAGTACGAGGACGCGGGCCACAGGACGAGGTATGGAGGACGTGGGCCAATAGGAAGAGGTATGCAGGACGTGGGCCAGGGGACCTGGTCTGTAGGACACGGGCTAAAAGAACAAGGTAAGGAGGACGCGGGCCAGAGGACGAAGACGCGGGCCAGAGGACGAGGACGCGGGCCAAAAGGGACGAGGTGTGGAGGACGCGGGCCAAAAGGACGAAGTGTGGAGGACGCAGGCCAAAAGGACCTGGTATGGAGGACACGGGCCAAAAGGCACAGGTATGGAGGACGCGGGCCAAAAGGACCAGGTATGGAGGACGCGGGCCAGAAAACCAGGTATGGGGGACGTGGGCCAAAGCACGAGGACGCGGTATGAAGGACGCGGGCCAGAAAAGGATGCAGGCCAGAATAGGACGCTGGCCAAAAAGGACCAGTTATGGAGGACGCGGGCCAAAAAGGACCAGGTATGGAGGATGCGGGCCAGAGGACGAGGACGCGGGCTAGAGGACGAGGACGCGGGCCAAAGGACGAGGTATGGAGGACGCGGGCAAAAAGGATGAGGTATGGAGGACGCGGGACAGGGGACCAGGTATGGAGGACACGGGCCAAAAGAACAAGGTAAGGAGGACGCGGGTCAGAATACGAGGTTGCGGGCCAGAGAACGAGGTATGGAGGACACGGGCCAAAAGGACGCGGGCTAGGGGACCAGGTATGGAGGACGCGGGCCATAAAGGACCAGGTATGGAGTACGCGGGCCAGAGGATGAGGATGCGGGCCAGAGGACAAGGACGCGGGCCAGAGGACGAGGTATGGAGGATGCGGGCTAAAAGGACGAGGTATGGAGGACGCGGGCCAGAAAAGGACGCGGGCCATAAAGGACCAGGTATGGAGGACGCGGGCCAAAAAGGACAAGGTAAGGAGTACGCGGGCCAGAGGATGAGGATGCGGGCCAGAGGACGAGGACGCGGGCCAGAGGACGAGGTATGGAGGATGCGGGCTAAAAGGATGAGGTATGGAGGACGCGGGGCAGGGGACCAGCTATGGAGGACGTGGGCCAAAGGATGAGGTATGGAGGACGCGGGCAAAAAGGACGAGGTATGGAGGACGCGGAACAGGGGACCAGGTATGGAGGACGCGGGCCAAAAGAACGAGGTAAGGAGGACGCGGGCCAGAGAACGAGGTTGCAGGCCAGAGAACGAGGTATGGAGGACGCGGGCCAGAGTACGAGGTTGCGGGCCAGAGAACGAGGTATGGAGGACACGGGCCAAAAGGACGCGGGCTAGGGGATCAGGTATGGAGGACGCGGGCCAAAAGAACTAGGTAAGGAGGAAGCAGGCCAGAGGACGAGGACGCGGGCCAGAGGTCGAGGTATGGAGGACGCGGGCCAAAAGGGACGAGGTATGGAGGACGAGGGCCAAAAAGGACCAGGTATGGAGGACGCCGTCCAAAAAGGACCAGGTATGGAGGACGAGGGCCAAAAAGGACCAGGTATGGAGGACGCGGGCCAAAAAGGACGAGGTATGGAGGACTCGGGCCAAAAAAGACGAGGTATGGAGGACGCGGGCCAAAAAGGACCAGGTATGGAGGACGCGGGCCAAAAAGGACCAGATATGCAGAACGCGGACCAGAGGATGAGGCCACGGGCCAAAGGACGAGATATGGAGGCCGCGCGCAAAAAGGAAGAGGTATGGAGGACGCGGGACAGGGGACCAGGTATGGAGGACGCGGGCCAAAAGAACGAGGTAAAGGGGACGCGGGCCAGAGGACGAGGACGTAGGCCAGAGGACGAGGACGCAGGCCAGAGGACGAGGTATGGAGGACGCGGGTCAAAAAGGACCAGGTATTGAGGACGCAGGCCAAAAAGGACTAGGCATGGAGGACGCGGGCCAAAAAAAAAACAGGTATGGAGGACGCGGGCCAAAAAGGACCAGATATGGAGGACGCGGGCCAAAAAAGGACTAGGTATGGAGGACGCGGGCCAAAAAGGACCAGGTATGGAGTACGCGGGCCAGAGGATGAGGATGCGGGCCAGAGGACGAGGACGCGGGCCAGAGGACGAGGTATGGAGGATGCGGGCTAAAAGGACGAGGTATGGAGTACGCGGGGAAGGGGACCAGGTATGGAGGACGTGGGCCAAAAGAATGAGGTAAGGAGGACGCGGGCCAGAGGACGAGGTTGCGGGCCAGAGAACGAGGTATGGAGGACGCGGGCCAGAGTACGACGTTGGGGGCCAGAGAACGAGATATGGAGGACACGGGCCAAAAGGACGCGGGCTAGGGGACCAGGTATGGAGGACGCGGGCCAGGGGACCAGTTATGGAGGACGCGGGCCAAAAGAACGAGGTAAGGAGGACGCGGGCCATAGGACGAGGACGTGGGCCAGAGGTCGAGGTATGGAGGACGCGGGCCAAAAGGGACGAGGTATGGAGGACGAGGGCCAAAAGGATGAGGACGTAGGTCAGAGGACGAGGTATGGAGAACGCGGGCCAAAAAGGACCAGGTATGGAGGACGCGGGCCAAAAAGGACCAGGTATGGAGGACGCGGGCCAAAAAAAAAACAGGTATGGAGGACGCGGGCCAAGAAGGACAAGGTATGGAGGACGCGGGCCAGAGGATGAGTACGCGGGCCAGAGGACGAGGACGCGAGCCAAAGGACGAGATATGGAGGACGCGGGCAAAACGGACGAGGTATGGAGGACGCGGGACAGGGGACCAGGTATGGAGGACGCGGGCCAAAAGAACGAGGTAAGGAGGACGCGGGCCAGAGGACGAGGTTGCGGGCCAGAGAACGAGGTATGGAGGACGTGGGCCAGAGTACGAGGTTGCGGGCCAGAGAACAAGGTATGGAGGATACGGGCCAAAAGGATTCGGGCTAGGGGACCAGGTATGGAGGCCCGGGCCAGGGGACCAGGTATGGAGGACGCGGGCCAAAAGAACGAGGTAAGGAGGAAGCTGGCTAGAGGACGAGGACGCGGGCCAGAGGTCGAGGTATGGAGGACGCGGGCCAAAAGGGACGAGGTATGGAGGACGTGGGACAAAACGGACCAGGTATGGAGGACGCGGGCAAAAAAAAAAACTGGTGTGGAGGACACGGGCCAAGAAGGACCAGGTATGGAGGACGCGGGCCAAAAAAGGACCAGGTATGGAAGACGCGGGCCAAAAAGGAGCAGGTATGGAGGACGCGGGCCAAAAAGGACCAGGTATGGAGGACGTGGGCCAAAAAGGACCAGGTATGAAGGACGCGGGCCAAAAAGGACAAGGTATGGACGACGCTGGCCAGAGGATGAGGAAGCGGGCCAGAGGACGAGGACGCGGGCCAAAGGACGAGGTATGGAGGACGCGGGCAAAAAGGACGAGGTATGGAGGACGCGGGACCAGGTATGGAGGACGCGGGCCAAAAGAACGAGGTAAGGAGGACGCGGGCCAGAGGACGAAGTTGCGGTCCAGAGAACGAGGTATGGAGGACGCGGGCCAGAGTACGAGGTTGGGGGCCAGAGAACGAGATATGGAGGACACGGGCCAAAAGGACGCGGGCTAGGGGACCAGGTATGGAGGACGCGGGCCAGGGGACCAGTTATGGAGGACGCGGGCCAAAAGAACGAGGTAAGGAGGACGCGGGCCAGAGGACGAGGACGCGGGCCAGAGGTCGAGGTATGGAGGACGCGGGCCAAAAGGGACGAGGTATGGAGGACGAGGGCCAAAAGGATGAGGACGTAGGTCAGAGGACGAGGTATGGAGGATGCGGGCCAAAAAGGACCAAGTATGGAGGACGCAGGCCAAAAAGGACCAGGTATGGAGGACGCGGGCCAAAAAAAAAACAGGTATGGAGGACGCGGGCCAAAAAAGGACCAGGTATGGAGGATGCGGGCCAAAAAGGACAAGGTATGGAGGACGCGGGCCAGAGGATGAGTACGCGGGCCAGAGGACGAGGACGCGGGCCAGAGGACGAGGTATGGAGGACGCGGGCCAGAGGACGAGGTATGGAGGACGCGGGCCAAAAGGGACGAGGAAAGGAGGACGCGGGCCAGAGGACGAGGACGCGGGCCAGAGGACGAGGTATTGAGGACGCGCGCCAAAAGGGAAAAGGTATGGAGGACGCGGGCCAAAAGAACGAGGTAAGGAGGACTCGAGCCAGAGGATGAGGACACGGGCCAGAGGACGAGGTAAGGAGTACGCGGGCCGAAAGGGACGAGGTATAGAGGACGCGAGCCAAAAGGAAGAGGACGCAGGCCAGAGGACGAGGTATGGAGGACGCGGGCCAGAGGACGAGGACCGAAAGGGACGAGGTGTGGAGGACGCGGGCCAAAAGGACAAGTTGTGGAGGACGCGGGCCAAAAGGACAAGGTATGGAGGACGCGGGCCAAAGGACCAGGTATGGAGGACGCGGGCCAAAAGGACCAGGTATGGAGGACACGGGCCAAAAGGACCAGGTATGGGGGACGCGGGCCAAAAGGACCAGGTATGGAGGACGCAGGCCAAAGGACCAGGTATGGAGGACGTGGGCCAAAGTACGAGGACGCGGGCCAGAAAAGGATGCGGGCCAGAAAGGACCAGGTATGGAGGACGCAGGCCTAAAAGGAATAGGTATGAAGGACGCGGGCCACAGGACGAGGAATGGAGGACGCGGGCCAAAAGGACGAGATACGAAGGATGCGGGACAGGGGAATAGGTATGGAGGACGCGGGCCAAAAAGTACCAGGTATGGAGGACGCGAGCCAAAAAGGACCAGGTTAGGAGGACGTGGGCCATAAAGGACCAGGTTAGGAGGACGCGGGCTAAAAAGGACCAGGTATGGAGGACGCGGGCCAAAAAGGATGAGTTATGGAGGACGCAGGCCAAAAAGGACGAGGTATGGAGGACTCGGGCCAAAAAGGACCAGGCATGGAGGACGCGGGCCAAAAAGGACCAGGCATGGAGAACGCGGGCCAAAAAAAAACAGGTATGGAGGACGCAGGCCAAAAAAGACCAGGTATTGAGGACGCGGGCCAAAAAGGACCAGGTATGGAGGATGCGGGCCAAAAAGGACCAGGTATGGAGGACGCGGGCCAAAAAGGACCAGGTATGGAGGACGCGGGCCAAAAAGGACCAGGTATGGAGAACACGGGCCAAAAAGGACCAGGTATGGAGGATGCGGGCCAAAAAGGAACAGGTATGGAGGACGCGGGCCAAAAAGGACCAGGAATGGAGGACGCGGGTCGGAGTACGAGGACTCGGGCCAGAGGACAAGGTATGGAGGACGCGGGCCAAAAGGAAGAGGTATGGAGGACGTGGGCCAGGGGACCAGGTCTGGAGGACCCGGGCTAAAAGAACGAGGTAAGGAGGACGCGGGCCAGAGGACGAGGTATGGAGGACGCGGGCAAGACGACGAGGACGCGGGCCAAAAGGGACGAGGTGTGGAGGACACAGGCCAAAAGGACCAGATATGGAGGACGCGGGCCAAAAAGAACCAGGTATGGAGGATGCGGGCCAAAAAGGACCAGGTATGGAGGACGCGGGCCAAAAAAGACCAAGTATTGAGGACGCGGGCCAAAAAGGACCAGGTATGGAGGACGCGGGCCAAAAAGGACCAGGTATGGAGGACGCGGGCCAGAGGATGAGGACGCGGGCCAGAGGACGAGGACGCGGGCCAAAGGACAAGGTATGGAGGACACGGGCCGAAAAGGACCAGGTAAGGAGGACGCGGGCCAAAAAGGACCAGGTATGGAGGACACGGGCCAAAAAGGACCAGGTATGGAGGATGCGGGCCAAAAAGGAACAGGTATGGAGGATGCGGGCCAAAAAGGACCAGGAATGGAGGACGCGGCCAGAGGACGAGGACGCGGGTCAGAGTACGAGGACTCGGGCCAGAGGACAAGGTATGGAGGACGCGGGCCAAAAGGAAGAGGTATGGAGGACGTGGGCCAGGGGACCAGGTCTGGAGGACCCGGGCTAAAAGAACGAGGTAAGGAGGACGCGGGCCAGAGGACGAGGTATGGAGGACGCGGGCCAGACGACGAGGACGAGGGCCAAAAGGGACGAGGTGTGGAGGACACAGGCCAAAAGGACCAGGTATGGAGGACGCGGGCCAAAAAGAACCAGGTATGGAGGATGCGGGCCAAAAAGGACCAGGTATGGAGGACGCGGGCCAAAAAAGACCAGGTATTGAGGACGCGGGCCAAAAAGGACCAGGTATGGAGGACGCGGGCCAAAAAGGACCAGGTATGGAGGACGCGGGCCAGAGGACGAGGACGCGGGCCAAAGGACAAGGTATGGAGGACACGGGCCGAAAAGGACCAGGTAAGGAGGACGCAGTCCAAAAAGGACCAGGTATGGAGGACGCGGGCCAAAAAGAACCAGGTATGGAGGACGCGGGCCTAAAAGGAGGAGGTATGGAGGACGCGGGCCAAAAAGGACGAGGTATGGAGGACTCGGGCCAAAAAGGACCAGGTATGGAGGACGCGGTCCAAAAAGGACCAGGTATGGAGGACGTGGGCCAAAAAAGGACCAGGTATGGAGGACGCGGGCCAAAAAGAACCAGGTATGGAGGACGCGGGCCTAAAAGGAGGAGGTATGGAGGACGCGGGCCAAAAAGGACGAGGTATGGAGGACTCGGGCCAAAAAGGACCAGGTATGGAGGACGCGGTCCAAAAAGGACCAGGTATGGAGGACGTGGGCCAAAAAAGGACCAGGTATGGAGGACGCGGGCCAAAAAGGACCAGGTATGGAGGACGCGGCCAAAAAAAAAACAGGTATGGAGGAGGCGGGCCAAAAAGGACCAGGTATGGAGGACGCGGGCCAAAAAAAAAACAGGTATGGAGGACGCGGGCCAAAAAAGGACCAGGTATGGAGGACGCGGGCCAAAAAGGAGCAGGTATGGAGGACGCGGGCCAAAAAGGACCAGGTATGGAGGACGCGGGCCAAAAAGGACCAGGTATGAAGGACATGGGCCAAAAAGGACCAGGTATGGAGGACGCGGGCCAGAAGGACCAGGTATGGAGGACGCGGACCTAAAGGACCAGGTATGGAGGACGCGGGCTAGAAAACCAGGTATGGAGGACGCGGGCCAAAGAACGAGGACGCGGACCAGAGGACGAGGATGTGTGCCCAAAAGGACGAGGTATGATGGACGCGGGCCATATAGGACCAGGTATGGAGGACGCGGGCCAATAAGGCCAAGGTATGGAGGATGCGGGCCAGAGGATGAGGACGCGGGCCAGAGGACGAGGACGGGGGCCAAAGGACGAGGTATGGAGGACATGGGCCGAAAAGGACCAGGTAAGGAGGACGCAGTCCAAAAAGGACCAGGTATGGAGGACGCGGGCCAAAAAGAACCAGGTATGGAGGACGCGGGCCTAAAAGGACGAGGTATGGAGGACGCGGGCCAAAAAGGACGAGGTATGGAAGACTCGGGCCAAAAAGGACCAGGTATGGAGGACGCGGGCCAAAAAAAAACAGGTATGGAGGACGCGGTCCAAAAAGGACCAGGTATGGAGGACGTGGGCCAAAAAAGGACCAGGTATGGGGGACTCGAGCCAAAGAACGAGGACGTGGTCCACAGGATGAGGACGCGGGCCAAAGGACGAGGTAAGGAGGACGCGGGCCAGAGGACGAGGTTGCGGGCCAGAGAACGAGATATGGAGGACGCGGGCTAAAAGGACGCGGGCTAGGGGACCAGGTATGGAGGACGCAGGCTAGGAGACCAGGTATGGAGGACGCGGGCCAAAAGAATGAGGTAAGGAGGACACGGGCCAGAGGACGAGGACGCGGGCCAGAGGACGAGGTATGGAGTACGCGGGCCAAAAGAACGAGGTAAGGAGGACGCGGGCCAGAGGACGAGGTTGCCGGCCAGAGAACGAGGTATGGAGGACGCGGGCCAAAAGGACACGGGCTAGGGGACCAGGTATGGAGAACGCGGGCTAGCGGACCAGGTATGGAGGATGCGAACCAAAGTACGAGGACGCGGACCAGAGGACGAGTACGCGGGCCACAAAAGACGAGGTATGAAGGACGCGGGGCAGAAAAGGACGCGGGCCAAAAAGGACCCGGTATGGAGGACGCGGGCCAAAAAGGACCAGGTATGGAGGACGCGGGCCAAAAAGGATGAGGTATGGAGGACGCAGGCCAAAAAGGACGAGGTACGGAGGACTCGGGCCAAAAAGGACCAGGTATGGAGGACGCGGGCCAAAAAGGACCAGGTATGGAGGACGCGGGCCAAAAAGGACGAGGTATGGAGGACGCGGGCCAAAAAGGACCAGGTATGGAGGAATCGGGCCAAAAAGGACCAGGTATGGAGGATGCGGTCGAAAAAGGACCAGGTATGGAGGACGCGGGCCAAAAAAAAACAGGTATGGAGGACGTGGGCCAAAAAAGGACCAGGTATGGAGGACGTCGGCCAAAAAAGGACCAAGTATGGAGGACGCGGGCCAAAAAAGGACCAGGTATGGAGGACGCGGGCCAAAAGGACCAGGTATGAGGACGCGGGCCAGAAAACCAGGTATGGGGGACGCGGGCCAAAGAACGATGACGCGGGTCAGAGGATGAGGACGCGGGCCAAAATGGACGAGGTATGAAGGACGCGGGCCAGAAAATGACGCGGGCCAAAAAGGACAAGGTATGGAGGACGCGGGCCAAAAAGGACAAGGTATGGAGGACGCGAGCCAAAAAGGACCAGCTATGGAGGACGCGGGCCAAAAAAGGACCAGGTATGGAGGACGCGGGCCAAAAAGGAGCAGGTATGGAGGACGCGGGCCAAAAAGGACCAGGTATGGAGGACGCGGGCCAAAAAGGACCAGGTATGAAGGACACGGGCCAAAAAGGACCAGGTATGGAGGACGCGGGCCAAAAAGGACCAAGTATGGAGGACGCGGGCCAAAAGGACCAGGTATGGAGGACGCGGACCTAAAGGACCAGGTATGGAGGACGCGGGCTAGAAAACCAGGTATGGAGGACGCGGGCCAAAGAACGAGGACGCGGACCAGAGGACGAGGATGTGGGCCCAAAAGGATGAGGTATGATGGACGCCGGCCAGAAAAGGACGCGGGCCATATAGGACCAGGTATGGAGGACGCGGGCCAAAAAGGCCAAGGTATGGAGGACGCGGGCCAGAGGATGAGGACGCGGGCCAGAGGACGAGGACGGGGGCCAAAAGACGAGGTATGGAGGACATGGGCCGAAAAGGACCAGGTAAGGAGGACGCAGTCCAAAAAGGACCAGGTATGGAGGACGCGGGCCAAAAAGAACCAGGTATGGAGGACGCGGGCCTAAAAGGACGAGGTATGGAGGACGCGGGCCAAAAAGGACCAGGAATGGAGGACGCGGGCCAAAAAAAAACAGGTATGGAGGACGCGGTCCAAAAAGGATCAGGTATGGAGGACGTGGGCCAAAAAAGGACCAGGTATGGGGGACTCGAGCCAAAGAACGAGGACGCGGTCCACAGGATGAGGACGCGGGCCAAAGGACGAGGTAAGGAGGACGCGGGCCAGAGGACGAGGTTGCGGGCCAGAGAACGAGGTATGGAGGACGCGGGCTAAAAGGACGCGGGCTAGGGGACCAGGTATGGAAGACGCAGGCTAGGAGACCAGGTATGGAGGACGCGGGCCAAAAGAATGAGGTAAGGAAGACACGGGCCAGAGGACGAGGACGCGGGCCAGAGGACGAGGTATGGAGTACGCGGGACAAAAGAACGAGGTAAGGAGGACGCGGGCCAGAGGACGAGGTTGCCGGCCAGAGAACGAGGTATGGAGGACGAGGGCCAAAAGGACACGGGCTAGGGGACCAGGTATGGAGGACGCGGGCTAGGGGACCAGGTATGGAGGATGCGGCCCAAAGTACGAGGACGCGGACCAGGTATGGAGGATGCGGCCCAAAGTACAAGGACGCGGACCAGAGGACGAGTACGCGGGCCACAAAAGACGAGGTATGAAGGACGCGGGGCAGAAAAGGACGCGGGCCAAAAAGGACCTGGTATGGAGGACGCGGGCCAAAAAGGACCAGGTATGGAGGACGCAGGCCAAAAAGGATGAGGTATGGAGGACGCAGGCCAAAAAGGACGAGGTATGGAGGACTCGGGCCAAAAAGGACCAGGTATGGAGGACGCGGGCCAAAAAGGACCAGGTATGGAGGACACGGGCCAAAAAGGACGAGGTATGGAGGACGCGGGCCAAAAAGGACCAGGTATGGAGGAATCGGGCCAAAAAGGACCAGGTATGGAGGATGCGGTCGAAAAAGGACCAGGTATGGAGGACGCGGGCCAAAAAAAAACAGGTATGGAGGACGCGGTCCAAAAAGGACCAGGTATGGAGGACGTGGGCCAAAAAAGGACCAAGTATGGAGGACGCGGGCCAAAAAAGGACCAGGTATGGAGGACGCGGGCCAAAAGGACCAGGTATGAGGACGCGGGCCAGAAAACCAGGTATGGGGGACGCGGACCAAAGAACGATGACGCGGGTCAGAGGATGAGTACGCGGGCCAAAATGGACGAGGTATGAAGGACGCGGGCCAGAAAATGACGCGGGCCAAAAAGGACAAGGTATGGAGGACGCGAGCCAAAAAGGACCAGGTATGGAGGACGCGAGCCAAAAAGGACCAGCTATGGAGGACGCGGGCCAAAAAAGGACCAGGTATGGAAGTCGCGGGCCAAAAGGACCAGGTATGAGGACGCGGGCCAGAAAACCAGGTATGTGGGACGCGGGCCAAAGAACGATGACGAGGGTCAGAGGATGAGGACACTGGCCAAAAAGGACGAGGTATGAAGGACGCGGGCCAGAAAATGACGCGGGCCGAAAAGGACAAGGCATGGAGGACGCGAGCCAAAAAGGACCAGGTATGGAGGACGCGAGCCAAAAAGGACCAGCTATGGAGGACGCGGGCCAAAAAAGGACCAGGTATGGAAGTCGCGGGCCAAAAGGACCAGGTATGAGGACGCGGGCCAGAAAACCAGGTATGTGGGACGCGGGCCAAAGAACGATGACGAGGGTCAGAGGATGAGGACACTGGCCAAAAAGGACGAGGTATGAAGGACGCGGGCCAGAAAATGACGCGGGCCAAAAAGGACAAGGTATGGAGGACGCGAGCCAAAAAGGACCAGGTATGGAGGACGCGGGCCAGAGGACGAGGACACGGGCCAAAGGACGAGGTATGGAGGATGCGGGCAAAAAGGACGAGGTATGGAGGACGTGGGCCAGGGGACCAGGTCTGGAGGACCCGGGCTAAAAGAACGAGATAAGGAGGACGCGGGCCAGAGGACGAGGTATGGAGGACGCGGGCCAGACGACGAGGACGCAGGCCAAAAGGGACGAGGTGTGGAGGACACGGGCCAAAAAGAACCAGGTATGGAGGATGCGGGCCAAAAATGACCAGGTATGGAGGACGCGGGCCAAAAAGGACCAGGTATGTAGGACGCGGGCCAAAAAGGACCAGGTATGGAGGACGCGGGCCAAAAAGAACCAGGTATGGAGGATGCGGGCCAAAAAGGACCAGGTATGGAGGACGCGGGCCAAAAAGGACCAGGTATGGAGGACGCGGGCCAAAAAGGACCAGGTATGTAGGACGCTGGCCAAAAAGGACCAAGTATGGAGGACGCGGGCCAAAAAGGACCATGTATGGAGGACGCGGGCCAAAAAGGACCAGGTATGGAGGACGAGGGCCAGAGGACAAGGTATGGAGGATGCGGGCCAAAAGGAAGAGGTATGGAGGACGTGGGCCAGGGGACCAGGTCTGGAGGACCCGGGCTAAAAGAACGAGGTTATGAGGACGCGGGCCAGAGGACGAGGTATGGAGGACGCGGGCCAGATGACGAGGACGCGGCCAAAAGGGACGAGGTGTGGCGGACACGGGCCAAAAGGATGAGGTGTGGAGGACGCGGGCCAAAAGGACCAGGTATGGAGGACGCGGGCCAGAGGACCAGGTATGGAGGACGCGGGCCAAAAGGACCAGGTATGGAGGACGCGGGCCAAAAGGACTAGGTTTGGAGGACGCGGGCCAAAAGGACCAGGTTTGGAGGACGCGGGCCAAAAGGACCAGGTATGGAGGACGCGGGCCAAAGAACGAGGACGCGGGCCCAAAAGGACAAGGTATGAAGGACGCGGGCCAAAAAGGACCAGGTATGGAGGACGCGGGCCAAAAAGGACCAGGTATGGAGGACGCGGGTCAGAGGACGAGGACGCGGGTCAGAGTACGAGGACGAGGGCCAGAGGACAAGGTATGGAGGACGCGGGCCAAAAGGAAGAGGTATGGAGGACGTGGGCCAGGGGACCAGGTCTGGAGGACCCGGGATAAAAGAACGAGGTTATGAGGACGCGGGCCAGAGGACGAGGTATGGAGGACGCGGGCCAGACGACGAGGACGCGGGCCAAAAGGGACGAGGTGTGGAGGACACGGGCCAAAAGGATGAGGTGTGGAGGACGCGGGCCAAAAGGACCAGGTAGAGGACGCGGGCCAAAAGGACCAGGTATGGAGGACGCGGGCCAGAGGACCAGGTATGGAGGACGCGGGCCAAAAGGACCAGGTATGGAGGACGCGGGCCAAAAGGACCAGGTATGGAGGACACGGGCCAGAAAACCAGGTATGGAGGACGCGGGCCAAAGAACGAGGACGCGGGCCCAAAAGGACAAGGTATGAAGGACGCGGGCCAGAAAAGGACGCGGGCCAAAAAGGACCAGGTATGGAGGACGCGGGCCAAAAAGGACCAGGTATGGAGGACGCGGGTCAGAGGACGAGGACGCGGGTCAGAGTACGAGGACGAGGGCCAGAGGACAAGGTATGGAGGACGCGGGCCAAAAGGAAGAGGTATGGAGGACGTGGGCCAGGGGACCAGGTCTGGAGGACCCGGGATAAAAGAACGAGGTTATGAGGACGCGGGCCAGAGGACGAGGTATGGAGGACGCGGGCCAGACGACGAGGAGGCGGGCCAAAAGGGACGAGGTGTGGAGGACACGGGCCAAAAGGATGAGGTGTGGAGGACGCGGGCCAAAAGGACCAGGTATGGAGGACGCGGGCCAGAGGACCAGGTATGGAGGACGCGGGCCAAAAGGACCAGGTATGGAGGACGCGGGCCAAAAGGACCAGGTATGGAGGACGCGGGCCAAAAGGACCAGGTATGGAGGACGCGGGCCAAAAGGACCAGGTATGGAGGACGCGGGCCAAAAGGACCAGGTATGGAGGACGCGGGCCTAAAAGGACCAGGTATGGAGGACGCGGGCCAGAAAACCAGGTATGGAGGACGCGTGCCAAAGAACGAGGACGCGGGCCCAAAAGAGCAAGGTATGAAGGACGCGGGCCAGAAAAGAACGCGGGCCAAAAAGGACCAGGTATGGAGGACGCGGGCCAAAAAGGGCCAGGTATGGAGGACGCGGGCCAGAGGACGAGGACGCGGGCCAAAAAGGACCAGGTATGGAGGACGCGGGCAAAAAGGACGAGGTATGGAGGACGCGGGACAGGGGACCAGGTATGAAGGACGAGGGCTGAAAGAACGAGGTAAGGAGGACGCGGGCCAGAGGACGAGGTTGCGGGACAGAGAACGAGGTATGGAGGATGCGGGCCAAAAGGACGCGGGCTAGGGGACCAGGTATGGAGGACGCGGGCCAGGGGACCAGGTATGGAGGACGCAGGCCAAAAGAACGAGGTAAGGAGGACACGGTCCAGAGGACGAGGACGCGGGCCAGAGGACGAGGTATGAAGGACGCGGTACAAAATAGACGAGGTATGGAGGACGCGGGCCAGGGGACCAGGTCTGGAGGACCCGGGCTAAAAGAACGAGGTATGGAGGACGCGGGCCAGACGACGAGGACTCGGGCCAAAAGGGACGAGGTGTGGAGGACACAGGCCAAAAGGACCAGGTATGGAGGACGCAGGCCAAAAAGAACCAGGTATGGAGGATGCAGGCCAAAAAGGACCAGTTATGGAGGACGCGGGCCAAAAAAGACCAGGTATGGAGGACGCGGGCCAAAAAGGACCAGGTACGTAGGACGCGGGCCAAAAAGGACCAGGTATGGAGGACGCGGGCCAAAAAGGACCAGGTATGGAGGACGCGGGCCAAAAAGGACCAGGTATGGAGGACGCGGGCCAAAAAGGACCAGGTATGGAGGACGCGGGTCAGAGGACGAGGAAGCGGGTCAGAGTACGAGGACGAGGGCCAGAGGACAAGGTATGGAGGACGCGGGCCAAAAGAAAGAGGTATGGAGGACGTGGGCCAGGGGACCAGGTCTGGAGGACCCGGGCTAAAAGAACGAGGTTATGAGGACGCGGGCCAGAGGACGAGGTATGGAGGACACGGGCCAGACGACGAGGACGCGGCCAAAAGGGACGAGGTGTGGAGGACACGGGCCAAAAGGATGAGGTGTGGAGGACGCGGGCCAAAAGGACCAGGTGTGGAGGACGCGGGCCAGAGGACCAGGTATGGAGGACGCAGGCCAAAAGGACCAGGTATGGAGGACGCGGGCCAAAAGGACCAGGTTTGGAGGACGCAGGCCAAAAGGACCAGGTATGGAGGACACGGGCCAGAAAACCAGGTATGGAGGACGCGGGCCAAAGAACGAGGACGCGGGCCCAAAAGGACAAGGTATGAAGGACGCGGACCAGAAAAGGACGCGGGCCAAAAAGGACCAGGTATGGAGGACGCGGGCCAAAAAGGACCAGGTATGGAGGACGCGGGTCAGAGTACGAGGACGAGGGCCAGAGGACAAGGTATGGAGGACGCGGGCCAAAAGGAAGAGGTATGGAGGACGTGGGCCAGGGGACCAGGTCTGGAGGACCCGGGATAAAAGAACGAGGTTATGAGGACGCGGGCCAGAGGACGAGGTATGGAGGACGCGGGCCAGACGACGAGGACGCGGACCAAAAGGGACGAGGTGTGGAGGACACGGGCCAAAAGGATGAGGTGTGGAGGACGCGGGCCAAAAGGACCAGGTATGGAGGACGCGGGCCAGAGGACCAGGTATGGAGGACGCGGGCCAAAAGGACCAGGTATGGAGGACGCGGGCCAAAAGGACCAGGTATGGAGGACGCGGGCCAAAAGGACCAGGTATGGAGGACGCGGGCCAAAGAACGAGGACGCGGGCCCAAAAGGACAAGGTATGAAGGACGCGGGCCAGAAAAGAATGCGGGCCAAAAAGGACCAGGTATGGAGGACGCGGGCCAAAAAGGGCCAGGTATGGAGGACGCGGGCCAGAGGACGAGGACGCGGGCCAAAAAGGACCAGGTATGGAGGACGCGGGCAAAAAGGACGAGGTATGGAGGACGCGGGACAGGGGACCAGGTATGAAGGACGAAGGCTGAAAGAACGAGGTAAGGAGGACGCGGGCCAGAGGACGAGGTTGCGGGACAGAGAACGAGGTATGGAGGATGCGGGCCAAAAGGACGCGGGCTAGGGGACCAGGTATGGAGGACGCGGGCCAGGGGACCAGGTATGGAGGACGCAGGCCAAAAGAACGAGATAAGGAGGACACGGTCCAGAGGACGAGGACGCGGGCCAGAGGACGAGGTATGAAGGACGCGGTTCAAAATAGACGAGGTATGGAGGACGCGGGCCAGGGGACCAGGTCTGGAGGACCCGGGCTAAAAGAACGAGGTAAGGAGGACGCGGGCCAGAGGACGAGGTATGGAGGACGCGGGCCAGACGACGAGGACTCGGGCCAAAAGGGACGAGGTGTGGAGGACACAGGCCAAAAGGACCAGGTATGGAGGACGCGGACCAAAAAGAACCAGGTATGGAGGATGCGGGCCAAAAAGGACCAGTTATGGAGGACGCGGGCCAAAAAAGACCAGGTATTGAGGACGCGGGCCAAAAAGGACCAGGTATGGAGGACGCGGGCCAAAAAGGACCAGGTATGTAGGACGCGGGCCAAAAAGGACCAGGTATGTAGGACGCGGGCCAAAAAGGACCAGGTATGGGGGACGCGGGCCAAAAAGGACCAGGTATGAAGGACGCGGGCCAGAAAAGGACGTGGGCCAAAAAGGACCAGGTATGGAGGACGCGGGCCAAAAAGGACCAGGTATGGAGGACGCGGGTCAGAGGACGAGGACGCGGGTCAGAGTACGAGGACGAGGGCCAGAGGACAAGGTATGGAGGACGCGGGCCAAAAGGAAGAGGTATGGAGGACGTGGGCCAGGGGACCAGGTCTAGAGGACCAGGGCTAAAAGAACGAGGTTATGAGGACGCGGGCCAGTGGACGAGGTATGGAGGACGCGGGCCACACGACGAGGACGCTGGCCAAAAGGGACGAGGTGTGGAGGACATGGGCCAAAATGATGAGGTATGGAGGACGCGGGCCAGAGGACCAGGTATGGAGGACGCGGGCCAAAAGGACCAGGTATGGAGGACGCGGGCCAAAAGGACCAGGTATGGAGGACGCGGGCCAAAAGGACCAGGTATGGAGGACGCGGGCCTAAAAGGACCAGGTATGGAGGACGCGGGCCAGAAAACCAGGTATGGAGGACGCGGGCCAAGGAACGAGGACGCGGGCCCAAAAGGACAAGGTATGAAGGACGCGGGCCAGGAAAGGACGCGGGCCAAAAAGGACCAGATATGGAGGACGCGGGCCAAAAAAGACCAGGTATGGAGGACGCGGGCCAGTGGACGAGGACGCGGGCCAAAAAGGACCAGGTATGGAGGACGCGGGCAAAAAGGACGAGGTATGGAGGACGCGGGCCAGAGGACGAGGTATGGAGGATGCGGGCCAAAAGGACGCGGGCTAGGGGACCAGGTATGGAGGACGCGGGCCAGGGGACCAGGTATGGAGGACGCAGGCCAAAAGAACGAGGTAAGGAGGACACGGTCCAGAGGACGAGGACGCAGGCCAGAGGATGAGGTATGAAGGACGCGGTTCAAAAGAGACGAGGTATGGAGGACGCGGGTCAAAAGGACAAGGTGTGGAGGACTCGGGCCAAAAGGACAAGGTGTGGAGGACGCAGGCCAAAGGACCAGGTAGGGAGGACGCGGGGACCAAAAGGATCAGGTATGGAGGACGCGGGCCAAAGGGATCAGGTATGGGGGACACGGGCCAAAAGGACCAGGTATGGAGGACACGGGCCAAAGAACCAGGTATGGAGGACGCGAGCCAAAGTACAAGGATGCGGGCCAGAGGACGAGGACGCGGTCCAAAAAGGACGAGGTATGAAGGACGCGAGCCAGAAAAGAACGCGGGCCAAAAAGGACCAGGTATGGAGGACGTGGTCCAAAGAGGACCAGGTATGGAGGACGCGGGCCAGAGGACGAGGAATGGAGGACGCGGGCAAAAAGGACGAGGTATGAAGGACGCGGGACATGGGACCTGGTTTGGAGGACGTGGGCCAAAAGAACGAGGTAAGGAGGATGCTGGCCAGAGGATGAGGATGCGGGCCAGAGAACGAGGTATGGAGGACGCGGGCCAAAAGGACGCTGTCCTGGGGACCAGGTATGGAGGACGCGTGCCAGGAGACCAGGTATAGAGGACGCGGGCTAAAAGAATGAGGTAAGGAGGACGCTGGCCAGAGGACGAGGACGTGGGCCAGAGGATGAGGCATGGAGGACGCGGGCCAAAAGGACGAGGACGCGGGCCAGAGTACGAGGTATGGAGGACGCAGGCCAGAGGACGAGGACCAAAAGCGACGAGGTGTGGAGGACGCGGGCCAAAAGGACGAGGTGTGGAGGACGCGTGCCAAAAGGACCAGGTATGGAGGACGCGGGCCAGAGGACCAGGTATGGCGGACACGGGCCAAAAGGACCAGGTATGGAGGACGCGAGCCAAAAGGACCAGGTATGGAGGACGCGGGCCAAAAGGACCAGGTATGGAGGACGCGGGCCAGAGGACCAGGTATGGAGGACGCGGGCCAGAGGACGAGGACGCGGGCCAAAAAGGACAAGGTATGAAGGGCGCGGGCCTGTAAAGGGCGCTGGCCAGAAAAGGATGCGGGCCCGGAGGACGAGGACCAAAAGGGACGAGGTATGGAGGACGCGGGCCAGAGGACCAGGTATGGAGGACGCGGGCCAGAGGACGAGGACGCGGGCCAAAAAGGACAAGGTATGAAGGACGCGGGCCTGTAAAGGGCGCTGGCCAGAAAAGGACGCGGGCCCGGAGGACGAGGACCAAAAGGGACGAGGTATGGAGGACGCGGGCCAGAAGACGAGGTATGGAGGACGCGGGCAAAAGCGGACGAGGACGCGGGCCAAAAAGGACGAGGACGCGGGCCAGAAAAGGACGCGGGCCAGAAAAGGACGCGGGCCAAAAAGGACCAGGTATGGAGGACGCGGGCCAGAGGACGAGGACACGGGCCAAAGGACGAGGTATGGAGGACGCGGGTAAAAGGACGAGGTATGGAGGACGCGGGACAGGGGACCAGGTATGGAGGATGCGGGCCAAAAGAACGAGGTAAGGAGGACGCGGGGCAGAGGACGAGGTTGCGGGCCAGAGAACGAGGTATGGAGGATGCGGGCCAAAAGGACGCCGGCTAGGGGATCAGGTATGGAGGACGCGGGCCAGGGAACCAGGTATGGAGGACGCGGGCCAAAAGAACGAGGTAAGGAGGACACGGGCCAGAGGACGAGGACGCGGGCCAGAGGACGAGGTATGAAGGACGCGGTCCAAAAGGGACGAGGTATGGAGGACGCGGGCCAAAAGGACAAGGTGAGGAGGACGCGGGCCAAAAGGACCAGGTATGGAGGATGCGGGCCAAAGGACCAGGTATGGAGGACGCGGGCCAAAAGGACCAGGTACGGGGGACATGGGCCAAAAGGACCAGGTATGGAGGACACGGGCCAAAGGACCAGGTATGGAGGACGCGGGCCAAAGTACGAGGATGCGGGCCAGAGTACGAGGACGCGGACCAAAAAGGACGAGGTATGAAGTACGCGGGCCAGAAAAGAACGCGGGCCAAAAAGGACCAGGTATGGAGGACGCGGGCCAAAAGGACGAGGTATGAAGGACCCGGGACAGGGGACCTGGTATTGAGGACGCGGGCCAAAAGAACGAGGTAAGGAGGACGCCAGCCAGAGGACGAGGACGTGGGCCAGAGGACGAGGTATGGAGGACGCGGGCCAAAAGGGACGAGGTATGGAGGACGCGGTCCAAAAGGACGAGGTATGGAGGACGCGGGCCAGAGGACGAGGACGCGGGCCAAAAGGACAAGGTATGGAGGACGCAGGCGAAAAAGGACGAGGACGCGGGCCAAAAAGGATGAGGAAGCGGGCCATAAAGGAAAAGAACGTAGGCCAATAAGGACGAGGACGCGGGCCAAAAAGGACGAGGGCACGGGCCAAAGAGGACGAGGGCGCGGGCCAAAAAGGACGAAGACGCGGGCCAAAAAGGACGAGGACGCGGGCCAAAAAGGACGAGGACGCGGGCCAAAAAGGACGAGGACGCGGGCCAAAAAGGACGAGGACGCAAGCCAAAAAGGACGAGGACGCGGGCCATAGAGGACCCGGGCCAGAGAGGACGAAGACGGAGGCCAGAGAGGACGCGGGCCAGAGAGGACGTGGGCCAAAGAGGACGCGGGCCAGAGAGGACGAGGACGCGGTCCAAAAAGGACGAGGACGCGGGCCAAAAAGGACGAGGATGCGGGCCAAAAAGGACGAGGACGCGGGCGAGGGCCAGAGAGGACGAGGACGCAGGCCAGAGAGGACGCGGGCCAGAGAGGACGCGGGCCAAATAGGACGAGGATGCGGGCCAAAAAGGACGAGGACGCGGGCCAAAAAGGACGAGGGCACGGGCCAAAGAGGACGAGGGTGCGGGCCAAAAAGGACGAAGAAGCGGGCCAAAAAGGATGAGGACGCGGGCCAAAAAGGACGAGGACGCGGGCCAAAAAGGACGAGGATGCGGGCCAAAAAGGACGAGGACGCGGGCCAAAAAGGACGAGGACGCAAGCCAAAAAGGACGAGGACGCAGGCCAGAGAGGACGCGGGCCAGAGAGGACGAGGACGGAGGCCAGAGAGGACGCGGGCCAGAGAGGACGTGGGCCAGAGAGGACGCGGGCCAGAGAGGACGAGGACGCGGTCCAAAAAGGACGAGGACGCGGGCCAAAAAGGAAGAGGATGCGGGCCAAAATGGACGAGGACGCGGGCGAGGGCCAGAGAGGACGAGGACGCAGGCCAGAGAGGACGCGGGCCAGAGAGGACGCGCGCCAGAGAGGACGCGGGCCAGAGAGGACGCGGGCCAGAGAGGATGAGGACGCGGGCCAAAAAGGACGAGGATGCGGGCCAAAAAGGACGAGGATGCGGGCCAAAAAGGACGAGGACGCGGGCCAGAGAGGACGAGGACGCAGGCCAGAGAGGACGCGGGCCAGAGAGGATGCGGGCCAGAGAGGACGCGGGCCAGAGAGGACGCAGGCAAGAGAGGACGAGGACGCGGGCCAAAAAGGACGAGGACGCGGGCCAAAAGGACAAGGTGTGGAGGACGCAGGCGAAAGAGGACGAGGACGCGGGCCAAAAAGGACGAGGAAGCGGGCCAAAAAGGACGAGGACGCGGGCAAAAAAGGACGAGGACGCGGGCCAAAAAGGACGAGGACGCGGGCCAAAAAGGACGAGGACGCAAGCCAAAAAGGACAAGGACGCGGGCCAGAGAGGACGCGGGCCAGAGAGGACGAGGAAGCAGGCCAGAGAGGATGCGGGCCAGAGAGGACGAGGACGCGGAGGCCAGAGAGGAAGCGCGCCAGAGAGGACGTGGGCCAAAGAGAACGCGGGCCAGAGAGGACGAAGACGCGGGCCAAAAAGGACGAGGACGCGGGCCAAAAAGGACGAGGACGCGGGCCAGAGAGGACGCGGGCCAGAGAGGACGCGCGCCAGAGAGGACGCGCGCCAGAGAGGACGAGGACGCGGGCCAAAAAGGACGAGGATGCGGGCCAAAAAGGACGAGGACGCGGGCCAAAAAGGACGAGGACGCGGGCCAGAGAGGACGAGGACGCAGGCCAGAGAGGATGCGGGCCAGAGAGGACGCGGGCCAGAGAGGACGCAGGCAAGAGAGGACAAGGACGCGGGTCAAAAAGGACGAGGACGCGGGCCAGAGAGGACGCGGGCCATAGAGGACGCGGGCCAGAGAGGACGAGGACGCGGGCCAGAGAGGATGAGGGCCAGAGAGGACGAGAACGTGGGCCAGAGAGGACAAGGCCGCGGGCCAGAAAAGGACGAGGCTGCGGGCCAGAAAAGGAGGAGGCCCGGAGGCCGCGGGCCAGAAAAGGATGAGGCCTGGAGGACACAAGGACTCCCTCAAGGGCGGACTAGGAGGGCAACAACGATGTCGAGGAGGACTAGGATGGATGAGGAAGAGGTTAAGGATTGACGAGGACGACTCATAATAGGTGTACAATCATGATGCAAATATCATTAGAAAACCGCTATGTCATACTTCTGGACCCAAAACAATGAGTAGAGAAATCGTAATGCCTAAAAGTTTCAGATTCCTTCCATAAAACATGGCATGAAAACCTTGGCCAATTTTTTTTGCTAGTGATGCAACTTCACTTAGCTTATTAAAAAGTTCTTTCAGAAAGTTGATTCATTTTTCATTTATTCTATCATGTACGGTATAGAGACCAATTTCCTTTTAATCCAACTCAAAGATTTGGTGCAGAAAACAGCATGCGCGGAGGTGAGGAACAGGCAGGATGTTTATACCATCCTTCAATTAGAAGAAACCTATTAGAGGGTATTTAGACCAGAACGGTTTGCCATTTCGTACTTACAGTTAAAGGCTCTCCTTGTAGTGCTTGTACTACAAAGTTACTGACAACTCTTCCATCATTCATGTGCATACGTGGCCCAAATGTATTAAATATCCGAGCCACTCTGACCTCCACACCTTCCTGCCAACAAGCAAAGCAGTTTAGAGACCACATTTTCTTCCAGTAAAAATTAGACTTTTGTTTGTAAAAACATTCTACACAAATAAGCATGTATTTTTCTACCATAGCTTGTATCGCTTTACAAGGTTGTTTTCATTACGAGTTTTGGAAGGTACCACTAACCAGCCTACTGGCTTCTTACTTGCCAGGGGGCGTTCCTGAATGAACGACGAAACTGACCAGCAACATGGCCGCACAGTTGGCCCAAACTGTCCACTGTTGACAGCAGAGCTAGCTTTGCCTCTGCAGCATTGTGTAAGTGCAGGGACAATGAGCCTGGCTGGATCCAGCCATCTGGCTAGCTTCAGAGCTGCACTTGCAAGCTCTATAGCATAAAGCATACAAGAGCTGCACTACTTGCCCAGGAACCTAGCCACCTCTGATAGAATACTGCCCTTTGTTAGTTTGCAGAGGTAGCCGGTAACCTATGGAATTAAGAAGCCCTCTGTTCTTATGAATGTTGACGAGTTGCTTGCTTCTATGTGCAGTTTGAAATTGTACCCATTTATAAAAAGAAAACCCATGTAAATGTTTCCAATAAGTTGTGATTAGCTTTCCTTGAGAGGGCACAGCATGTATTATATGACATAATGTTATCAATGCAGCATTTCCTATAGCAAGGACACACATTCACAAATCCATTTGTCGAAGACCTCAGGTCTATAATGAATTGCTCTGGCATGGTTAATTGATTCTGTAATTTGTGACTCGTATCAACACATTCTATTTTACATAATGAAACACCCTTTGAAATTTTTGGTTGGAAATAAAACATAATTAGCAATAATATAACAACTTCAAGCCCACTGCTGTGAAGATCAAGCCATTATTATATCAAGATGAGACTGGCAGCAGAAGAGTGGACTGGCCACCCCAGAACTCATTGTCATTTAAAGTTATGGCAGAAACCCAACTTCAAAGACTGAACTTTGTGGTTTTCACAAAAAGATAGCAGAATTAAGTCACAGCCTCGTAGGAAAAAAAGCAGATGAGTAGTAGATGCTAAGAAGTCACAGCACCACTAGAAGGCTATCTGAGTGGTTCCCTACGTTGACCCAGTCTATATAGAACACCTATAACATAGTAACTGAAACATTTCCCACTTTTTTAGGCAATTACAGAGTGAAGCAACCTTGAGCAATCAGCTTTAAAACTTAGGGGAGGGAGGGGGTAATTGCAGTGTGTATGTTCATTTCAACTGTAGCACCCAAATGAAGGATTGCAGCTTTTATTGCCCTCTGTCTTGCCAGGTCTTGCATAGGGCCCTAGCGGCTTAGCTGATCGTTAGCAAGATGGGACCCTCATTTAATTCTCCAACGGTGTATTTTGGGGTTTTGTTTTTTTTTACCATTTCTACCATTCTTAATGTACAGAACATTTATATTGCTTGTGTGCCACAGACATTTTAATATTGTAAGACTAAATTGACCCATTTCAGATGGAGCATGCTGTAAAGATAGTAGATTTAATACAAAAAAGCACTCTATTACATGGGTAGTGGAAAAATCAATTACTCCATCACATACAAGATTAGCTACTTATCAAGGGACTTAAAACTGCGCAAATTACACAACGTGCAATAGTTTTGAAACTTGGGCAAATCACACCATCAGCAAAAAAAAACAATCCCTCAGCAAATAAAGTCTCCCTAATGTAATTAGAGCACAGGAAATACATAGGGCTTAAAGATATAGAGGTCAGAATAAGGGCGTCTGCAAGGCCTCATTAAGAGTTTTTGTCAGACCCCATTATTCGGACCATGATGTCCTCCAGTTTTATATATTTGCTTGGGAGACAAACAATTTATTTTTTTTAGACATTACTGTATAACCGACTAATGCTATCCATAATTTCCACGGACCCACAGACTTGTATGAGCGATTTTGATTCATGACATGGGTCAAAAATTTGGGGTGGGGGGGAGGGGTGTTATTGTAGGTTGTAAGACGTCTTCCAGATTACACTGAATATTAGTAACACGACCAACCTGTTTCATATAAGCATAGCACATGGTCTCTGCTACTCGCTTTCCCTCATCATAACAAGCTCGGGGCCAATAGGATTCACATGTCCCCAGTAGTCTTCATTTTGAGGGTGTACTTCTGGATCTGATGATTAACATAGGAGGAGATTGAGGAAAAAGCATAAAGTGAATGTAATAAAAAAATAAGTAGAATACAGACTATGGGCTTTACAAGGAACCATTATATCAAAACAACAAACAATAAAAAGGCCAAAGATTACAAGAGCCGACATGACATCATTTATCACAGTCTGGACTTTTTATCTTTTGCTCTGCAGCTTGACACCTGAGATAATGGTGGTAAAGATAATGAGACGCAGGAACAATGTTGAAAGCGATTTCAAGTGTAAAGGCCCCGTCACACATAACGAGATCGCTAGCGAGATCGTTGATAAGTCACGGTTTTTGTGACACAATAGCGATCTTGATAGCGATCTCGTTATGTCTGACAGGTAGCAATGATCAGGCCCCTGCTGTGAGATCGCTGATCGTTACAAAGCTTCCTGGACCATCCCTGGGTCGTCGCGCTCCCGCTGGGCAGTGTGCATCGCTGTATTTGACACCTTATCAACGACCTCGTTAGCGATTCAGAACTGAGACACGTAGGCATGCATAAATTGGACTTTTCCGCGCCCCTGAAGTGGAGGAACCCCAAAACCGTAAGCGTTAAAATAAAAAAAATAAAGTGGTTTAATGCGTAATTCCAGCGGGGATAATGGGTTCCTATGGGAGAAAGTGCAGCCGCAGGTGTGTAAAGAATTGACATGTTGATTCTTTTTACGCCCGCGCTTTCTCCCATAAAAGTGCAGCGTATATTTACACAGTGTTTGTACGGCAAAGTGAATTTCACATTCACTTTGCCGGCAGACACAGGGGCACATGGAGCATTTTTAAAAAGCGTGCGCAAAAAAGTGGTCAAAAATGCACGTAATTTTATGCACGCCTTTGTGACACAATACAGTCCCTATCAAGGTGTGGATCGTTGAAATAGCTGCTGTGTGAAAGCGTCCCAACGACCGCCGACATCGTTAGTTAGATCGCTGGGGCGGCCGAAATCGTTGGGAAGTTCTGCATGTTTGACAGCTCCCCAGCGATCACGAAACGACTCTCCAGCGATCCCAAAACCGTGACGTAATAACGATCTCGCTAGCGATCTCGTTATGTGTGACGGGGCCTTTACCCTCTTTAGCAATATTCTAAAATACACAAATGTAATGTCACAATTACCTCCATAGACCTCTGAAGTAGATGCCAGTAGTAGCCGAGCTCCAACACGCTTCGCTAATCCTGAAAAGACATGAATAAACTCCATGAAATTACCGGTATATATAGATAGATTGGCCTCATCCTCTGATTCACTGAAAACAATCTGCGCTAAAGCCGTATTTAGACGGAGAGAATTCTGCTGAAATCGAGCACGAATAGATAAAACAAGTTCAATGGCCTGTGGAAATCAGCCTTTTACAGAACAAGAACATCAATCTAAACTGCGTGAGGAAGAACGATTGTTCATGCGCACACTATATGGGGACAGAACGATCACATTGTTAGCGCACAACCCCCATTTAGATCACAGATATGAACCCTCTAGGATTACTATTTTGTGAATATTTTTTGCGGCATTACTCAATGAACAAGAGTTTTGCAATATATAAAATACATTTATTTAATTTATTTTAATTCTACATTATGTTATATAATATATATTTTACATACACATACTTTTTATCTGTATGTTTTTGCTCTAATCATTGGCCTTTGGGTCAGGCTACTCCCTCACATGAGAGACACCTGTTTTTCATGTATCTTTGTCCTATTTTTATTCTTATCAATAAAATATCTATTTTATAAAGGTATTCCTACTGTGACATGGTCCTTTCCACCCTCCTGCATTAGGATATTTGGAAGGCTATTCTTTTATCTCTATTTGTTTCAGTGACGTGGCATTCTTGGTAACCAAACTATTGATGGATTCAAAGTAAACTTGCCAGATTACAGACAACATTCAGTGTTATTCACTGTTTTAGGTAACTCTAATCCCTAAATATTCCCGCAGCAGCCTATACCACTCCCATGTGTCTTACTGTCTAAATATATATTTGCCTGAAATTCACTTACTATAATTTATAATAGTAATTTGCAAGCGTTGATGAACGATATTAAGGTGATTAAAACTATGGATGAGTGAATCCCTGTGTAACAGACAGCTGTCCAGCCAACACCTGAAGTGAATGGAGCGGAGGGCAAGCATGCGAATCGGCAGGTGTTGGCCAGGTTTTATTTCCTGCTCTGTACACAATCGCAACCAACATGTACCAGTGCTACTGTCACAGCTAACAAAGTACTTTGGTTCTGGGTAAAAGCAAAAATCTCAACAAGGCAAAAATATCACGTGATCAGTAAGGTGAAGGGTCTTTTTGGTCAATAGAAGAGTCAAGAAGGATGCTAAACAGAGAACCAAAACACAAGAATCCAAGGAGAAGGAATTTGTTAAGAAACTTGATGCCGCTCACGCTGAGGCCATGAAACTTAAGGAAGAATGTGACTTCTTGCTTCCTCAAAGAGAAAAAGGTAGTCGTGGAAGCATGGGAACATTAGACAAAAAGCTGGTCAAGGTCGAGGAAAGAAGATTTAGGAGAGAATTATAGGCAGAGAAGTGAAGAAAAACGGAAACTGAGCAAGTTCGGCAGTCAACAGCATCGGCTGAACTTTGCTGTAGTAGTAGCAACTGCAGAGACAACGGCGACAACATAAATATGCATGAATCTATTACAGTAAAAGGTAATTGAAAAATACCGCCATCTCGGGACAAAGGTAATCGGTATCACTATTAGTTGAAGTATGATAATCATAATAGAATTCTAAAACACACAAGGTGTTAGTCTCCAGAACCATTACACTCTACAAATCAGCTAAGGTAATCTAGAGGTGTTAAGGATCCAAACTGAGCTATTATAAAGTTGGCAACACATGCAAATATAATCCGGACCTGAAATATGGGAAAAAAACTCTGCGAATATAGATAATGTATAATCATTTTTATGCCATATACCCTTAAAAGGATATCATGGAAATGTTTATAAGTATATTGAAGGATTTACATCAGTGGTGTCAAACTCAAACACAGGGCCAAAATAAAAAAAACTTGGAGAATGTTGCCGGCCAACCAGTACAGTATAATGGGCCCACAGTCCTCCATACGGTATAATGACATAGGGGTGGTGGTTCTGGTGTAGCGGGACAAATATAAAATCACCCTGCAAGCCAGATTTGGCCCACAGGCCAGAGTTTGACACGTATGATTTACAT
Source organism: Phyllobates terribilis (assembly GCF_046119375.1). NCBI lineage: Eukaryota > Metazoa > Chordata > Amphibia > Anura > Dendrobatidae > Phyllobates > Phyllobates terribilis. The sequence goes on along the minus strand of NW_027362951.1, from coordinate 3,086,022 downwards.
AAACACAGAAGAATACAATTTGAGATCAAATAAATAAGAGGACCAAGTCCACATAAGCCCAGTTGGGGTAGTGACGTGTTGTGTGACAAAAACATGACGGAGGACAAGATCCCGGAAACCTCCTCCAGATAATCTCGAAAGATGATTCAGAGTGAAGAAAAAGAAAGGACTTCAACCACCTTTACTGCAATCTCTTTAAGTCCTCACACGTCACTACCCCAACTGGGCTTATTTGGACTTCGTCCTCTTATTTATTTGATCTCAAATTGTATTCTTCTGTGTGTTTATGTAAATCATACGTGTCAAACTCTGGCCTGTGGGCCAAATCTGGCTTGCAGGGTGATTATACATGGCCCGTGACACCAGAACCACCACCCCTGTGGGGCCATTATACTGTATGGATGATTGTGTGGGGCCCATTATACTGTATACTGGCTGGCCTGCAACTTTCTCCAAGTATTTTTTATTTTGGCCCTCTGTTTGAGTTTGACATCGCTGATGGAAATCATTCAATATACTTATAAACATTAGACTGATATCCTTTTAAGGGTATATGGTATAAAAATGATTATACATTATCTATATTGGCATAAGTATTTTCCTATATTTAGGTCCAGATTATATTTGCATGGGTTGCTAACTTTATAATACATCAGTTTGGATCCTTGATACCTATATTATCTTATCTAATTTGGGGAGTGTAATTGGAATTGGTTCTGGAGATGGTAACACTCAGCTCGTGTGTTTTAGAATTCTATTGTGATTGTCATGCTTCATCTAATAGGGATACCGATTACCATTGTCCTGAGATAGTGATATTTTTCAATTATCTATAATTGCCTTCTTCAATTACCTTTACTGTAATATTTATGCATTTAGGGACTCAAATATTTTGCCTTGTGTTCTTGCAAGCACATTTTTATTCTAACCATTGCTTACAATTTTTTTTCTGGTTACTTGCTTAGAAATATAACGCATCTTGTAACATATTGAGATCTGATGGTCTTTTGGGTAAATCTGGTATTACGCCATCTTTTCATACAAAAATGTACAAAAAAATGCGATGTGTATACTTGATTAAAGTTGCGCATCCGTACGCTCCCCTTCTGGGTGCGATGCACAGGATCAGACTGTTCGCTCTACTTTGCATGCGCGGTACGCGCCTCTAACAAGATGCACCATATAAATTGATGCCATTTACCTCACGCGCATGCGTGAATGTCAATAAGTGACTGGAACGCAAATTGGTCAATGTGCACATGTGCGGTAGCACATTTCCTTTTGATATGTGAATATGTTGCGGTCCGGAGCATGCGCAATTGTATCCCCAATATGGTTGCTCTCGGTAAAGTCGAACAGCCATTTATCTTTCTTTGATGGTCTGTTCATTTAAACAAATTCATTCAGCTGATACAGACCCGTGAGGAAGCCACAGTTTGTTTGGCGACACGCGTTGGGCATCTCTGCCCTGCAGCTCTCTTCCAACCATTTTCTAATCGAGGATCTTGCTATATCATGGCATTCAAAGGTTTGCGATATTTTCCTTTTGACACAATTATGTGTCTTGCATTTATCTCCAACAGCTCTGTTAGTTCTTTTATGGCACTTATTTGATGCTTACAATGCATGTCATTTTTATCATTGCTTTTCTAATTGGCAGAGTAGGTATTATTTTAGTTCATCTATTACTTTGACAAGTTTAGGCGGCCAATTTATTTCTGTTGGTACTTTTGTCAACATATACTATCCACAATTTGTATGGATAGTCTATAATTAATCATACTATGTTCTAAATGTTTACACCTTGACCATCGAGTCTTTCATATATTTCTAGGCATAGATTGTTAACAACACATGAAAATGTCCTCAGTGCTGTACTGTTCTACTATTATAAATCTTTTAGACTCTTTATGGTTGGCGGTTTGAGATGCATGGGCTATTTAGGCTTATTTTAGGTTAACAGTGTTTTCATGTAATTTTTGACTAAGTGTTTTTAATTGTTTGCTGAATGGTTCAATAAAATATTTTCTATTTTTGGTGATCCTTGTATCCATAGCATGTTTCTTTCTGGTTTCTGGTAAATTGGCAATTCATCACATGCTGCAGGCTCATCCCGAGTACTAGGTGGTGCCTTCTTTAAAATGTGTTTCACATGTTTGTTAAATTGTGTCTGGTGCCAACAGGTCCAAATATAAAGTTATAAAGTTGCCTGGAATCAACTGGATAAAACAAAGGTTTTCGGCTTGAATGGAGTTTCAACTGAGCTAGGACCACTTAAAAAGGAGTGTCTAGTTGAATTTTACACCAACCAGCTGGCACAATGCCATCCAAGAGATGATTACAAGGAATTGTTAACACTGGCACTCCTGTTCCTTGGTTCACTGGCAAACCCAGACATACACATCAACACTCCAGGCGCCTACCATCATGCTTGATGGATGGCCAAAGTGATATTCAGAGCGTATATCTTCATGATTCGTCACCAATTTCATTTAATTTTGACAGAGTTAAAAAGTCTCCGTCAATTTTGCACTTTTACTGCCTGCTTATACTTGAAGGCTGGTACCGCTGTCAGATCCCAGCCACATCTCCGTGAAATGACTTGACATTACTCCAAGAACTTGTAGCATACAAAGGAATCAACCAACCTGTTGCTGAGGCAGCAATAAAAACTTTCCACAGACACCTGTGGTACCTCACTGAGATTATGGTGGGTCTGGCTTTTTCTAACAGTTAGGTTCTAACTGCAGAAAAGGTTGAGATGGTTCTGGCGGTATAGCTATTGGGCTTAATTATGATTATTAATGAGTTGGGGGCGCCACTGGCGTAGGATGGTAGGGTGCCAACCTCCACGTAGGTAGGGATTAAGTTAGTTAGGGACAAAAAGAGGGATATTGCCCATTGGTCCTTTTTCCTTCTTTCCTCCTGTTTGTATGTGCTCAGGTCCTTTATGTCTCGCACTACCAAAAGGAACTGGCTACTCAATTATTATTGGGTTATGTGTTTAATATATTTTCCCCTTCTTCCTCTTTCATCTCATGCTCTTGTGGTGACATTAAAATACCAGTGACCATCACCTCTCTTCATTTAATGGATTTATTGTCTAATCAGAGGTATTGCTTCTGCTAGTATTTGTCCCTTTCGGTCAAGCATAAAAACAAGATTAATGTAATTTTTGACTCTGTACATGCTGAGAAAGGGCATGTGGAGCTCCTTTATAGAGTTTACATAAGGGTTCCACAAGGTGCCCCGCATAGGTTACGGGGGAATGCATATGTCCGCAGGGACTGCCTATCTCCCTGGCAATAGGGGTTGTTCTAGGGTTATGGACCTGAGCGCTTTTGTTTAGGCCCATTGCCGCACACCTGGGTGTGACAAGCACTCTTTGGAGCACATTCCATTTAGATTCCCTTTCTCTTTCCCAGGTCTATTTAAACTGGGGATATGTGGTATAGGGTTAGAAATTAAGCGAGTCCTGTCCCTGGCCCTTGGTGTATGTGTACAATTTAAGTATCATAACCATGAAAGAGGGTTATTTATTTTGGGAAGACTCTAACACTACAAATTGCTGCTTTATGGGTTAAATAAATATGTTACCTTTATATTTTCTCCTATCCAACAAGCATCTTTCAACATATCTTTTACATTGATCCTTATCTAGTTAGTATTAAAATAAGATGGTCACTGAAGTGTACCATTAGATGCTGTTCGTTGCATGACCATTATTGTATCTGAGCAGGACCTTTCTGGGTAAATTTTCCTGCTTTGAGTATAGGTGGGGTAACCAGTTATACATGTGAAAGGTCATGTGAACACCTGATGTTGTTGGGTGTGATAACTGGAGAAAAGGAGTGTATGAGTGGATCACTCTTTTATTGTGTATATGTTAGTCTGTGAGCACTTGCACCTTATTTTATAAGTCTTTGATTAAAAGTTAAATTTTAATTGATACACAGCTATTTCAGTGAGATGGTTCTGGCTCTGCAGAAGGAAGGCAACGATGTCTGCTCAACTCGCGTGCAGCCTGCCGAAGACCTTGTGTCACACAAGAAGCTTCAACACTTCATGTCGTCCAACACAAAAAACACTGTTTGTTGCACTGGAAATAAACCAAGATTTTCTTCATCAAGATCCTTGTCTATGGCACACTAATGCAAGTTACAATGATGCATCCTCAAGTCGCTGGATGGAAAATCATGAATGATGCCGCTGAACGCTCCATTGCCAGGGGCGTACATAGGAATCATGGGGCCCCATAGCAGAAGCTCTGATTGGAACCCCCCCCCCCCCAAAAAAATAAATAAATAAATAAATTGTCGGGGTCACCAAAGATCAGATCTCACAACTTTCCATCCTTTACATAGTAATTTTCCTCCTGCTCGAGTCCTAGATCTCTTTCATTGCCCCATAAAGTGTGATGCCAATAAAAGGGCCCCCCAAACACAGTATGATACCCCCATGGTGAATTCCTCCACATGCACAGCATAATGACCCTACTGTACCCCACCTCAACTTCCAGGGAAAAGTATGCTGACCCTAACACAGTATGATCATCCCCCAACTGTGAGCCCCTACAGCTAAAGATGATGGTACATAATAAGGGAGGGTGTTAAACATAATAAAAGAGGAAACTATATAACTAAGGATGGCGCTATACATAATAAGTGAGTACACTATATACTAAGGGACTGTGCTATACATAATAAGGCTACATTCCTGCATCCGTGTGCAGTGTCGGTGTGCTGCCCTGTTTTACCGACGCATTAAGCATGTCCTATTCTAATCCTCAATATCGGATCAGAACAGGACATTCCCTGACCCTCACAGATCTCATTCTCAGATCCGTGATTTTCATGGATGTGTGAATTGATCTATAAAACTGTACGAGTCAGTGGACCATCCGATAAAAAAATCTGGCAGCACAAGGACATTTCACACAAATGTGAGAATGCAGCCTAAAGCCCCCATCTCACATAGCGAGATCGCTAGCGAGATCGCTAGCGAGATCGCCGCTGTGTCACAGTTTTGGTGACGCAACAGCGACCTCACCAGCGATGTCGCTATGTGTGACACTTTGCAGTGATCAGGCCCCTGCTGTGAGGTCGCTGATCGCTGCAAAGTGTCCTGGACCATTTTTCTGTGTGTGACCAGCGGGAGCAGCGATCAGGCTGGTAACCATGATAAACATCGGGTTACTAGGGGCACACGCGTTCCAGCGCCACCATATTGCTCTGTCCCAGCGCCTCCATATTGCTCTGTCCCAGCGCCTCCATATTGCTCTGTCCCTGCGCCACCATATTGCTCTGTCCCTGCGCCTCCATATTGCTCTGTCCCAGCGCCTCCATATTGCTCTGTCCCAGCGCCTCCATATTGCTCTGTCCCAGCGCCTCCATATTGCTCTGTCCCAGCGCCTCCATATTGCTCTGTCCCAGCGCCTCCATATTGCTCTGTCCCTGCGCCTCCATATTGCTCTGTCCCTGCGCCTCCATATTGCTCTGTCCCTGCGCCACCATATTGCTCTGTCCCAGCGCCTCCATATTGCTCTGTCCCAGCGCCTCCATATTGCTCTGTCCCAGCGCCTCCATATTGCTCTGTCCCAGCGCCTCCATATTGCTCTGTCCCAGCGCCTCCATATTGCTCTGTCCCAGCGCCTCCATATTGCTCTGTCCCAGCGCCTCCATATTGCTCTGTCCCAGCGCCTCCATATTGCTCTGTCCCCCCACCTCCCCTCCCCAGTGTTTCAGTAAAAAAAAAAATAAATAAATAAATACTTACCTCAGCAGCTCAGCTCGCTCCCCTGCAGCATTCTCCTGGCTGCCGGCAGCTTTCTTCCTGACCCAGGCACGCGCTGGATGATGACGTCATGAAGCTGCACGTGCCTGGGTCAGGAAGGAAGCAGAGGACGATCCCTGCAACTCCGCTGCTATTCTTCTCCTGACAGCAGCGGAGCTGCAGGGATCGCTCCCTACGCGCCGCGTGCAGGGAGCAGCTGCACCTTGCGGGCCCCTTAGTGCAGCTCCATGGTGGGGACCCAGCACAGCTGCACCGGCGGCGGTATGTCCGCCCCTGGACTACTATGGGGCCCTCTAGGCTCACGGGCCCCCTGGGCTCACGGGCCCCATAGCAGTCGCGTGGTCTGCCGCCATTGGCGGTACGCCACTGTCCATTGCACTCATGAGCACATTCAATTCATCACTGAGCACTCAAGAAGACTAGAAATAGTTTATTATCCAGTGTGTGGAAAAGCATCACCATGACATGACTATCCTGAAGCAAATAAAGGGTGTTTCGTTAAAAAAAAAAGTGAAACTACTGTAAAGTTGTACATTTACTTTGCTGCAAGACATTACAAATAATTGCAACATTGTTTACTGGTAACTCAATCATCACAAAACTAACAATGTTACGAAATTTTGTGTATGTTACAATCACACCAAAATGGAATTATACCCAGGGGTGAGACCTAAAAATTGGCACAAAAATTTCCTGGTGCCTGTACTCAGCTACTTGCATTTCTCCACATTGCAAGGACATTTTTTATTGAATAGATAAAGCATTTCGAAAGCACAGTTCCCTTTTCAAAAGGGAACCCGTCAAGTAGAAAATGCCGTCCGATCTGGAGATTTTTATAGAAATGTAGCGGAGCCAATTGATATATACTATAAAAAAAAATATTTCCTTACTTTATATAACTTAATATATTGGGGGAAACACAGAGAGCACAAGAGTAGTTAGCAAAGAGGCAAAATCTTTATTAATGATACATGATCACAACAGTAAAAAGTAAATAAAGAAATGACATAGCAAGGGGATCGGGAAAACACAGTGCCGAAAGCTAGACCGCCCCTGGCAAAACACTAGCTAAGCAATCCAAATTACAAAAATGCAAGTAAATCAACAGGCATAAGGAACACTCCATGGGTATATAACCACAGATAAGAACAGTAGATAAAAATGCAAGTAAAACTACAGGCATAAGGAACACCCCATGGGTATATAGCCACAGATAAGAACAGTAGATAAATATCACAATTAACCCCTTTAAAAAGTCAATGAGGCAAATATACACACTCAGGGTAAGTATAACAATCACTGAGTAGTGACAATTTATGTAAACATCCAAGATGGGAGTGAGTTACGTAACTACCCTATGCCATGTAGTGCTAGATAAAGAAATGTATAGAAAGAGTACCCGGACCTAAATGAAAACACTCACCCAGTGAGAAAATGTCCGGGATACAGAACGCTCGTTCAAGTTGCCCAGTGTCAGAGTGTCCAAAAGACAGGAAGCTCGCAAGGTGCCAGGGGAGTCAAAGACCGTGCTGCATGTGAGGACGCGCCCCGACGCGCGTTTCGCTTTCTTTTTCAAGAGGCGCTGTATGTCTGCCTGACAGGACCTGATTATATACGCCCACAACTAGTCATGTGGTGCTTAAAACAGAAACTCATTGGAGTATAGCGGCGCGTGTACCCGAAGCCGCGCCCCCCGCTACCAACGTCACAGCTGTCAAGTCTCGAGCGCACACCAGGGGGCGTGCCTAGGAAACGCCCCCGGGGGCGCGCCAGGGACAGGAGACAGCCGGACGCGGGCACGGGCCGGCAAAGAGCCGGAAACTATATGCACCATCAATGTGTGAAAGGAAGCAGAGCTCAGTGAGACAGACCAAGAGTAGTGGGCTGAAAACTGAATAATAAGATACACAGTAAGTAAGACAAAAATGCTCTTAGGCATAAACATATACATGAAATAGCTTAGTGGAACATGATTATAAAAAAGAGATCCATTCAATAACTCTAGATGGTTATAATAAATACCCAAAGGGGTGAGTATAAACAAGTCAGAAAATATATGTATAAATATAAGGACTAATCAATAGAGCCATTTCCGACGGGGAGAAAGATGAAAAAATGGAGGAACTCTTGAAAGATGCTCCATCATGTCCGCTATAGGATGCCTTGAAACAAGGAGTGAAAAAGGTCCATATGGCACACATAACCAATGTATTAGTAGCCACGAGTCTAGAAACATAAAAAAAAAAAAACAAAAACAAATTTTCATTAAAGCCAAATCTGTGTCGGACCCCCGGGAGCTCAGAACCTTACCGCGACATTTTAAACAAGTACACGACTGTGACCCACGCAGCCTCCTGGTGCGTGGAATCGACGTGGTACATCTGGGCTCTCGGGGGGGTGACTATAAACTCTGCCTTGCACAAAAAGAGGCCAGGTGGATTAGTGCCCTTGACACCCTGGCACCGCGCGGCCTTAATGAAAATTTGAGCTTTTCTTCATACTTATGATTGGGTTCCCTGTATCTGGCTTTTGCTCTCCCTCAGTGTTCATTATTCTTTCTGATCTAAAGTCCGTGCTCTTGTTTTTAGCCTGTTTTTATCCTGTTTCTAATTGTGTTTTTTTTTTTTTTTTTTATGTTTCTAGACTCGTGGCTACTAATACATTGGTTATGTGTGCCATATGGACCTTTTTCACCCCTTGTTTCAAGGCATCCTATAGCGGACATGATGGAGCATCTTTCAAGAGTTCCTCCATTTTTTCATCTTTCTCCCCGTCGGAAATGGCTCTATTGATTAGTCCTTATATTTATACATATATTTTCTGACTTGTTTATACTCACCCCTTTGGGTATTTATTATAACCATCTAGAGTTATTGAATGGATCTCTTTTTTATAATCATGTTCCACTAAGCTATTTCATGTATATGTTTATGCCTAAGAGCATTTTTGTCTTACTTACTGTGTATCTTATTATTCAGTTTTCAGCCCACTACTCTTGGTCTGTCTCACTGAGCTCTGCTTCCTTTCACACATTGATGGTGCATATAGTTTCCGGCTCTTTGCCGGCCCGTGCCCGCGTCCGGCTGTCTCCTGTCCCTGGCGCGCCCCCGGGGGCGTTTCCTAGGCACGCCCCCTGGTGTGCGCTCGAGACTTGACAGCTGTGACGTTGGTAGCGGGGGGCGCGGCTTCGGGTACACGCGCCGCTATACTCCAATGAGTTTCTGTTTTAAGCACCACATGACTAGTTGTGGGCGTATATAATCAGGTCCTGTCAGGCAGACATACAGCGCCTCTTGAAAAAGAAAGCGAAACGCGCGTCGGGGCGCGTCCTCACATGCAGCACGGTCTTTGACTCCCCTGGCACCTTGCGAGCTTCCTGTCTTTTGGACACTCTGACACTGGGCAACTTGAACGAGCGTTCTGTATCCCGGACATTTTCTCACTGGGTGAGTGTTTTCATTTAGGTCCGGGTACTCTTTCTATACATTTCTTTATCTAGCACTACATGGCATAGGGTAGTTACGTAACTCACTCCCATCTTGGATGTTTACATAAATTGTCACTACTCAGTGATTGTTATACTTACCCTGAGTGTGTATATTTGCCTCATTGACTTTTTAAAGGGGTTAATTGTGATATTTATCTACTGTTCTTATCTGTGGCTATATACCCATGGGGTGTTCCTTATGCCTGTAGTTTTACTTGCATTTTTATCTACTGTTCTTATCTGTGGTTATATACCCATGGAGTGTTCCTTATGCCTGTTGATTTACTTGCATTTTTGTAATTTGGATTGCTTAGCTAGTGTTTTGCCAGGGGCGGTCTAGCTTTCGGCACTGTGTTTTCCCGATCCCCTTGCTATGTCATTTCTTTATTTACTTTTTACTGTTGTGATCATGTATCATTAATAAAGATTTTGCCTCTTTGCTAACTACTCTTGTGCTCTCCGTGTTTCCCCCATTTGATATGAGTAGGCAATTTGAACCTGGTACTGGACTACTTGTCCTGATACCAGGTTTCATACTTTAGTTTTATATTGGCCAGTTTTTTGTCTTATATATGTTTTTCTGTATTTTTACAGTTTTCATTTGGCCCATAATGGACTTTCGCGCTCGAGATACCACTTGGCTTGCGCAGTTAGATGAGTTATCCGGCAACGGGGGTTTGGTGGTGCCGGACATTGATCAGACACTGAGGGAGGGAATTGCCAGCTTCAGGGCCCTAATTAAGCGGAGATGCCGCACCTGGTGGAACCATGCTTTCCTCACTAAATATATCGAGAAATCTCTGATTCCTAGAGGCCTGAGGATACAGATTTTCCCCTCTTTTAAAATTGAAGATGAATCTTTTAAAAACAAGTGGGAATCCTTGGCTAATAACTGTTCACTTGGTTTCCTGGGTCTTCTCAAGGAGTACAGTGAAAAATCTCTTCGGGAATTAGAATCGGAGATTGACCTTCTACAAGTACAACTTAAGAAGGATTTGCCTAGTGAGGACCTTAAGAAACTTCAAGAGGAAATTGATGTGGACTGTCAGAAATTGGTCAAGGAGATTCAAGTTTTGAAAACAAAAAAATTTCAACGTGATATAATGGACATGTCCACTCATAGAGTGTACCGGTGGAGATCACCGATGGAAAATCCAAGACCGAGATCTCGTAATAATTCCTTTATACGGTCTAGGTCCACCTCGATTGCCTCAGGTACCTCTAGTGAAGGCCATTTACCTGTCGTCAGCGCGGACTCTCAGGGAGGCTCCGCGGCTCGACCTATTGGAAACATTCAGACGAGACCGAATAATAGGAGGAAAAAGACGGTTCCCTTTCAGGTTGGTGATCCTTGTGGAGGGCTCCGCGTCATGAACCTTACCAATCACACTCTGACCGAGACACAGATGGAGGTCCTTGCTATGGGCCTGTCATTTTCTCCTACTAATTCATTTGACTACTTTACGGCCCTCAAGGACCTCCACCTGTTTGCTCGAAAATTGATTTTGAAAAAACTTCATTCTAGGCCGGATGGTGATCATGTCCCGGCGGTGACGGAGGAGGAGGCCTTGCAACACCTGGAGGATCTTTTACTGGAACAAACCATTCCTCCCTCAGGTGGGTTACCACAGGCTAGGATTCCTAAGTCAACGAGGTTCCCTCCCTTGTCTATTTGTCCGGCAGTGGAAATTTTTGTTAATTTAGTGGCGGAGGATTTTAAAAAACTCTCCACACGGAGAAGGTTTGATAACCTAACCTCCGTCCAACGCCAAGCGATTCGACAACTTCAAACTCTTAAGGACACAGTCATTAAGCCGGCTGACAAGGGAGGGAATATCGTCCTGTGGCCCCACCACAAATATGAGAGGGAGGCTTTGCGACAGCTGAGAGATAAGGAGACTTACTCTAGGCTGTCATATAACCCCACGGCCTCCTTCTCCGCCACCCTGCAGGGTATCTTGGCCCGGGCTTGTGAGGGGGGTATTATTGATAAGAGGACTGTGGAGGCTTTAACTGTTCGTTCCCCGAAAACAGCTACTTTTTATTTACTCCCCAAAGTACATAAAGATGCCGTTAACCCCCCTGGACGTCCGATCGTGTCCGGCCTGGGTGGGTTATGTGGTCCCATCTCACAATATGTTGACAGCCATTTGAGACCACTTGTTGGGACCCTCCCATCCTATATACGTGACACGACGGACGTCCTTACTAGGGTTGATGGCATCTCCTTGGAACCTGGCACTATCATGGTCACGGCCGATGTGGAGAGTCTGTATACCTGTATAGATCATGATCTTGGTATGACTTCAGTCGAGCTCTTCCTTGGGGGTTCCGACCTGGACGGCCCCTCACGGGGTTTCATTCTCGAGCTCCTCCGCTTTATCCTCTGCCATAATTATTTTCTTTTCAAAGACACGATATACCTGCAGCGACGTGGGACGGCCATGGGGGCGGCCTGTGCACCATCGTATGCAAACCTCTTCCTTGGTGCTTGGGAGAGGGACATTTTTGGGGGCGATGGTGTGCGTGGCGCCGACCGGGTCGTGGCATGGCTCAGGTATATCGATGATGTCTTATTCTTTTGGCGGGGTTCGGCGGGGGAGCTTGATGACTTCATGGGGCGGCCTAACACCAATGAGTGGGGTATTAAATTGACGTACACTTATAGCCTTACACGCTTGGACTTCCTGGATGTCACTCTGATGGTGGACTCGCACTCCCTCATTCAGACTGACGTCTACAGGAAGCCCACAGCGGTGAACTCCTTGGTGCATGCTGCCTCTGGTCATACCCTTTCTACCATTAGGGCCGTCCCGGTCGGACAGTTCCTAAGGATTAAGCGTATTTGCTCGACGGAGTCTAGCTTCGAAATGCAGGCGGCAGTACTAACTCAACGCTTCAAACAGAGAGGCTACAGTAATCGCTGCATCGGCCGTGGCTATGGTAGAGCTCGCAGCACCCCCCGCAGTTCTCTATTATATCCCTCTCCCAGACCTTCTCTTTCCGGGCCTCCTGAGAGGACCCGCTTCATTTCCACTTATAATCATGAGTGGCTCTCTATGAGGCGGGTCCTCTCACGACATTGGAATGTTCTTGGGGCGGAGCCCTCCTTGAGGGACGTGGTGGGACCATTTCCATTAATGACTGCCAGACGCGCTAAAAATCTGGGCGATCTGGTTACTTCAAGTCATTATGTCCCACCAGCATCTAATCCGTTTGGGTCGCGCGGTCCCAGGGTTGGGTCCTATCCATGTGGCCATTGCAGAGCCTGCGCCAATGTCCTTCGTAGTTCGTCCTTTACGAGCTCGGATGGCTCCCGCACTTACCGAATCCTCAGATATATTTCCTGTGGTACTACGCACGTGGTCTATTACGCCACGTGCAGCTGTAAGAAAATCTACGTTGGTCTCACCACAAGGGAATTGAGGGTACGGGTGCGGGAGCATGTGCGGGACATTGGCGCAGCCAAATCTGTGTCGGACCCCCGGGAGCTCAGAACCTTACCGCGACATTTTAAACAAGTACACGACTGTGACCCACGCAGCCTCCTGGTGCGTGGAATCGACGTGGTACATCTGGGCTCTCGGGGGGGTGACTATAAACTCTGCCTTGCACAAAAAGAGGCCAGGTGGATTAGTGCCCTTGACACCCTGGCACCGCGCGGCCTTAATGAAAATTTGAGCTTTTCTTCATACTTATGATTGGGTTCCCTGTATCTGGCTTTTGCTCTCCCTCAGTGTTCATTATTCTTTCTGATCTAAAGTCCGTGCTCTTGTTTTTAGCCTGTTTTTATCCTGTTTCTAATTGTGTTTTTTTTTTTTTTTTTTTTTTTTTTATGTTTCTAGACTCGTGGCTACTAATACATTGGTTATGTGTGCCATATGGACCTTTTTCACTCCTTGTTTCAAGGCATCCTATAGCGGACATGATGGAGCATCTTTCAAGAGTTCCTCCATTTTTTCATCTTTCTCCCCGTCGGAAATGGCTCTATTGATTAGTCCTTATATTTATACATATATTTTCTGACTTGTTTATACTCACCCCTTTGGGTATTTATTATAACCATCTAGAGTTATTGAATGGATCTCTTTTTTATAATCATGTTCCACTAAGCTATTTCATGTATATGTTTATGCCTAAGAGCATTTTTGTCTTACTTACTGTGTATCTTATTATTCAGTTTTCAGCCCACTACTCTTGGTCTGTCTCACTGAGCTCTGCTTCCTTTCACACATTGATGGTGCATATAGTTTCCGGCTCTTTGCCGGCCCGTGCCCGCGTCCGGCTGTCTCCTGTCCCTGGCGCGCCCCCGGGGGCGTTTCCTAGGCACGCCCCCTGGTGTGCGCTCGAGACTTGACAGCTGTGACGTTGGTAGCGGGGGGCGCGGCTTCGGGTACACGCGCCGCTATACTCCAATGAGTTTCTGTTTTAAGCACCACATGACTAGTTGTGGGCGTATATAATCAGGTCCTGTCAGGCAGACATACAGCGCCTCTTGAAAAAGAAAGCGAAACGCGCGTCGGGGCGCGTCCTCACATGCAGCACGGTCTTTGACTCCCCTGGCACCTTGCGAGCTTCCTGTCTTTTGGACACTCTGACACTGGGCAACTTGAACGAGCGTTCTGTATCCCGGACATTTTCTCACTGGGTGAGTGTTTTCATTTAGGTCCGGGTACTCTTTCTATACATTTCTTTATCTAGCACTACATGGCATAGGGTAGTTACGTAACTCACTCCCATCTTGGATGTTTACATAAATTGTCACTACTCAGTGATTGTTATACTTACCCTGAGTGTGTATATTTGCCTCATTGACTTTTTAAAGGGGTTAATTGTGATATTTATCTACTGTTCTTATCTGTGGCTATATACCCATGGGGTGTTCCTTATGCCTGTAGTTTTACTTGCATTTTTATCTACTGTTCTTATCTGTGGTTATATACCCATGGAGTGTTCCTTATGCCTGTTGATTTACTTGCATTTTTGTAATTTGGATTGCTTAGCTAGTGTTTTGCCAGGGGCGGTCTAGCTTTCGGCACTGTGTTTTCCCGATCCCCTTGCTATGTCATTTCTTTATTTACTTTTTACTGTTGTGATCATGTATCATTAATAAAGATTTTGCCTCTTTGCTAACTACTCTTGTGCTCTCCGTGTTTCCCCCATTTGATATGAGTAGGCAATTTGAACCTGGTACTGGACTACTTGTCCTGATACCAGGTTTCATACTTTAGTTTTATATTGGCCAGTTTTTTGTCCTAACTTAATATATTGCTCTGAACCCCTGTTCTTTCTATGCATACAAGTCCAGTGAAAGGCTCAATTAGAGCCGGCCCTAGAGCGGTGCAGACAGATAGTGGTCATTCAGTAAGTTCCCACTGGACTCCTAAACCTCTGCTCTTTCTATGCTTAGAGCAATATATTAAGAGTTATACTGAATAATTACCCACAAAATCACATAATCCGCTCTTCTCCTATTGATACAATACTGCCTGTTGATCATACAACTTTCTAAAAATTATGCATTTCACTTAGACATGGAAAAAAACGCCCCAACATTCTGGACAGCAGTTACATAAATGTGCATGCTATATAGCAACTCACCCAACATGTTCAGGGTTCCTATTGTGTTGGTTTTTAACGTCTTGATTGGATTATACATGTAATTAGGAGGAGAAGCAGGAGAGGCTAAATGGTAAATTTGGGCCACTGTGAAGAAAAAGAAAAACCACCACCACATGTAACAGTGAACTTTAATTGCAATTTATTTCTAAAATGACTTATTCCTGAAAAATGTACAATTATTACCTATCCAATTAATATCAGTTTCAATTGTTCCTCATGTAACTTAAGGGAATGTGTCAGTAGATTTTTGCCATCCATTTAATCTGACAGCAGCATAATGTAGAGGCAGAGATCCCAATTCCAGTGATGTGTCACTTACTGGCTAATGCTGGTTGTTTCAATAGTAAAAAAAATAATAAATTCAACGGTTTATCAGCTGGAGATCATTACTAGATGACTAGGCGTCTCACGCCACGTGGTTCATTTGCGCTGTGTAATCCAACCACTGGTTGGCAGCTTTCTGCCTATGCACAATGTACACAAAAGCTGCCAATCAATGGTGTGGGTGGAGTCATATAGACAGCATTCAGGCAACTGCTAGACCGGCAGCAAAGAAAACTACACCAAGCAGACCACTAAGTGACATCACTGGAATCAGGATCTCTGCTCCTACATCATGCTGCACTACAAAAACATAGCAAACACCTGCTGAAAGACTCCCTTTAATAATTGATTTTCCACAGAATATTTGCCCTGGAACCTGAACGTGGTCTCTAATGAAGCAGTTTTGTGTGATGAAATGCAAGGATATCCCAAATCAAGGCGTGGGCTGAGGCAGAGCAACAGTACCGACCCCCGAGCTGCATCTTCTACCAACATCAAATGTTGTAATATTTAAAACTCAGATGACATATGGAGGTGGGCTTAGTGTAATAGAAGTTGAAAGGGTTATGCCATTTAGATCTGTTTAGGGACCCAATTCATCAACATTCACAATAGGTAGTACAAAATTATTATATTAAGAAACTCTTATAATGAAATGCTTCTGCACATACCCTATGTGTAAGGAATCTGCAGCCAGTAAAAAACTCCAGGGGGCCGATTCATAACAGTTTGCACCAAAACGCTACAATAAAAATGTTGCAAGATTTTTCACAGCTCAAAAATCGCACCAAAAGGTCATGCCTCTTGGCATTTTTCAGCCATTTCCCCCCAACAGCTGGATGGGGCGAGGGCAAGCGCCACTGAAGTGACTTAAAGGGGTACTCCGGAGATAAATAAAATAAATAAGTTGTACTGTCCCTGCCCTCTATAAAGATGAGATGCCCTGCGCACTTCTGTTATCATTAGAGCACTTGTAATTCAGTGTGACAGCAGCTGCTCCCCTCTGGGACAATACATCACAGCAGTGTGAAGCTCTCCGCTGTAAGAAACAGCCAGTCCGAGAAGAAGGAGCATGTCAAGGGAGTGGCCTGCTCTTGGCTTTTAATAGCAACAGATGTTGTGGGCAATATGCCCTTTTCCAAGATGGCGCCAGTATACCTGGTCTTCTAGTGCACAGATGCGGAAGTCCTTACCTCCTGTTCTGACATGCGTGGTATTAGCTACAGGAACGCCGAGATTTTGGCGCTATATGCAAATGCAAATTGGGGTGAGCCATGTTTCCCTATTTGTATACACAGCTGCTGCATATGATCAATTATGTATTGATATGAGTGTTATGGCTGTAAGCCTGTTTACATTGTTGTTTTGCACTAAGTCATTTACACTGATTATGCACCATCATGTCTTGTAATATTATTTATCTGAAAGATTATGTATATTATGCACTTTTCATGTAATTGCTGCTGATTACTATTGTAATTAGATCGCCTTAAACACTCTGCACTTGCACCTTACCTATGCTTGAGAAAGGGCCACAATTTTGGACTGAAACGTTGCCATATGGGCTATTAAACATGTATGTATGTATGCATGTATATACACACACACATATACAGGGTGGTCCAAAAGTAGGTGGCCAGAAAATAATAACATTTATTTTGATTTATATATAAAATGATATTTACTAACACAAGCATAACATTGACAATTAAATTTTATTCTGAACAATAATACAAAAGCCCTTAAATTTTATCAACGCAGGTGCGGAAACTGTTTTCCATTACAAGTTGCACAGCTTTGAAGTCGCCTCTTACGTTTAAACAAACTTTTTTGCACAAGTCTCTTTGGGTATTAATTTCTTGAAATGCATCTCATGTAATTTTCAAATCACTGACACTTTTTGGTTTTCGACTATAAACTTTGTCCATGAGTACTCCCCAAAAGAAAAAATCCATTGGGGTCAAGTCTAGTGAAAGTGCCGGCCAATCAAATGGGCCTCTTCAGCCAATCCATTTATTAGGAAATGTTTCATCAAGATACTCGCGGACCACTCTTGAATAATGTGGAGGGTCCCCCATCTTGTTGGAAATAAAGGTAATTTGAATTAGGCTGTTGCTGTAACTGGGGAACAACTTGATTCATAAGAATTTCGAGATACTTATCTCCTGTGACTGTTCCATAACCTTCATAACCTTATGTCCACCTACTTTTGGACATGTATGTACGTACACACACACACACACACACACACACACACACACTAGGTGGCGCTCATAGCAATCTTTACATGACAACCACAGGGGTCTGCTGCGTGATGGGGTCACCGATGGGCAGGGTAAGTGACGCGCTTACGGCACTGTTAAATGCTGCTGTCAGAGATTGACAGTGGCATTTAACTGGTTAACAGCCGTGGCTGGATTGCAATTCCACCCGCGGCTGTTGCAGGCACATGTCCGCTGTATAAATCAGCTGGCATTTGCCCGGTTCAGTGCAGACTCAGCGCCAGAGCCCCTGCTGAACCGACCTTTCCAACGTGGTGCGTACTATTACTGACCATGTTGGAAAGGGGCTAAAATCACATTTCACTGATTAAAGCAATCTGTCACAAGGTTTCTGCCGCATAATCTGAGTGCAGCATAAACGTAGAGGCAGAGAACCTGATTCCAGCAATGTGTCATGCCACTTACTGATCTGCTTGCTGCAGTTTTGCTAAAAAAAAACAAAACAAAAAAACAAACAAACACACACACACGCGCACACACACACACGCACACGTGTGTGTGTATGTGTGTGTGTATATATATAATTTTCCAAGTGCCAATTGAAACATGTGTTCACTTTGCACTTGCATTTCTTTTAATCTCCCCACTGTCTGCCAAGTTACCTACATTATAGATCCAAACAGAATGTTAGATTCCTCTGCTGAGGCTGTTTCACGTAAGGACACGTAACGTGGTCCCCAGCATGGGACACCCATTCAGGGCCGGCGTAAGGGCAGGCAGACTAGGCATCTGCCTGGGGCCCCCAGCACGTGGCGTGCCGCTATAGGGCCCGTGAGTTCGTCCCCCCGCATCGCTCATTGAACTGTATCGGCAGCGGGGGAATGACTGTGCCTGCAGAGTGGAGCTGCTGAGACGCTCTGCAGAGCATGGAGCAGCTGGAGAACGAGGAGAGGTGAGTATTGTATTTGTTTTTTTATACGTGGTGACCATAATACTGCAGAACTGGGGGGCTGCATTATACTGTATGGAGTGGCTGAATTATACTCTATGGGGGGGCAGAATTATACTTTATCGTGGACTATGGGTTGCATTATATTATATGTACTATATGTTTGGCTGCATTAAACTATAGAGCGGCTGCATTATACTCTATTAAGGACTAAGGAGAATGCATTATACTATATGAAGGACTATGGGGAGTGCATTATACTATATGAAGGACTATGGGGAGTGCATTATACTATATGGAGGGCTATGGGGAGTGCATTATACTATATGGAGGGCTATGGGGAGTGCATTATACTATATGGAGGGCTATGGGGAGTGCATTATACTATATGGAGGGCTATGGGGAGTGCATTATACTATATGGAGGGCTATGGGGAGTGCATTATACTATAGGGAGGGCTATGGGGAGTGCATTATACTATACAGAGGGCTATAGGGAGTATATTATACTATATGGAGGGCTATGGTGAGTGTATTATACTATATGTGTGGCGCCCCTGAGGATTCGGTCGCCACAAGAGGGGATACTGCATCCTGTCAGCAGCTGTAGTGTCTCCTCACCCAGGTAAGGAAGGTGCACTGGTCAGGACCCTGTCTTGCATCCAACACTACACACTCCTGACCTATGGGAGGCAAGTATGCACCATAGTGCTGCCTCAGCAGGATCACGAGTGGGGGGAACCAAAAGTTAGGGGAACCATGTAGTGGGTGAAGGGTGTAGAACACACTTTTAGTTTGCACACATAGTTTCATATATAATAGCCAGCCATCTTAAGCACAAGGTTCTTGATTCTTGGTTCTTGGCTCCTGTTCTTTGATTGTGGTCTTTGCAGCTGACAGTGGCCTTGTGGAGGAGCCTGCAGTGTGCTGAAGATGCACAGTCCTCGTGCTCTGACCTTGACACGAGGAGCGGGTACGAGTTAACAGAGTCTCTACCCCGGTCAAGTTCCCTTGCTTAAGAAGGTCGGGAGCTATAGTGTAGCTCCATAGCAAAAGGATCCCAGGAGGATGTAGACGGAGCGGTATACGCCACCTGTCCTCGCTATACTGGCCCAGCCAGAGGGACTCCTGCTGCAAGAGGGGTACCAGCCCCCGATATCTGACTTTGTCACTTTAGGTCTCTGTCAGAGAAGCCCGGTGGGCTACAGTGGATCCCGTCGCGGGACGGACGCAACAGCAATTGCCGCCGTGCCCCAAATCTGTGGAAAGTCCAGAGGGATACCCAGCCTTTAGTCTACACACGGACAGGAGAGGTCCAAAAAGGGGAGAGTTAGGAACACTCTGAGGGTCCTGATCCAGGCACCTGAAGGACTTGGGTGCGCTGAGCCCTCATCCCTGGTGGCCGCAGTCATCCATGAGGAGCAGGTAGAAGCCTTGCGGCTGAGCTAAAAGAACTGTGAGTAAAAGACCTGAAAGACTATTCTTATGGCCTATGGTTCCTTTATTTCTGCGCTGCACCACACCGCACCCGAGTGACCCAGGACTACTCTCCCCATCCTCCTGTCTCATCTGCCCTGAGGCACAGCTCCGCCTGTGGGGAGTTATACCATCGCAAGCTGCCACAACTCCCGGCCTCAGAGGACTGCTAGCAGCGCTGGTGGCGCATCACCAGACACCACAGGTGGCGTAGTCGATAATACCACTCAACCCGAAAGCCCTTACATCCTTTCTAATGTGACGGCCCTGGGCACGGAACGGGTCCGGTCCACGACTGCATCCCCCCTAACATCTGACCCGGTTCCGAGTACCCCCACCATCTTTTCCCAGGGCAGGGATCAAAGTGATCAAAATACGCATTTGCCTAATAATTCTGCACGCGGTGTACTATATGGAGGGCTATGGGGCAGTGTATTATACTATATAGAGGGCTATGGGGAGTGTATTATACTATATGGAAGACTATGGGGAATGTATTATACTCTATTGAGGAATATGGGCCACATTATACAATATAGAGGGCTGGGGGGCACATTATACAATATGGAGGACTATGGGGAGTGCATTATACTATATGGAGGACTATGGGGAGTGCATTATACTATATGGAGGACTATGGGGAGTGTATTATACTTTATGGAGGACTATGAGGTGCATTATGCTATGGGGAGTGTATTATACTATTTGGAGGGATATGAGCCATATTATACAATATGGAGCTCTGTGGGGCACATTATACAATATTGAAGACTTTTGGGAGTGCATTATACTATAGGGAGTGTGTTATACTATAGGGAGTGTATTATACTATATGGAGGGCTATGAGGCATTATATTATACTATATGGAGGGCTATGGGGCAATGTATGATACTATATGGAGGGCTATGGGGCAGTGTATGATACTATATGGAGGGCTATGGGGCAGTGTATGATACTATATGGAGGGGTATGGGGCAGTGTATTATACTATATGGAGGACTATTAGACTATATAGAAGGCTATGGGGAATATATTATACTATATTGAGTAATATTGGCCACATTATACAATATGGAGTGCTGTGAGCACATTGTACAATATGAAAGACTATGGGGCGTGCATTATACTATATGGAGGACTGTGGAGAGTATATTATACTATATGGAGGGCTATGAGGTGCATTATACTATATGGAGAACTATGAGGTGCATTATACTATATAGAAGGCTATGGGGAATATATTATACTATTTGGAGGAATATGGGCCACATTATACAATATGGAGGGCTGTGGGGCACATTATACAATATGGAGGGCTATGGGGAGTGCATTATACTATATGGAGGGCTATCGGGAGTGTATTATACTATATGGAGGACTATGGGCCTCATTATACAATATGGGGGGCTGTGGGGCACATTATACAATATGGAGGACTATGGCATGTATTATACTAAACAAGCAAAATGCTGCCTATTCATCGAGTAATTGGATTGTTTATGCCAGAACAAAAATCCTTGTTCTCAGCAGCACATCGGCCGGTGTAACCTGCAGATGTGCTGCTGATAACATGATGCTGTATGGGGACAGATTGATCTATTAGTGATTGTTCTGTATCCATCATTCTTCCTCAGCTGGTGTAAAGAGGTCGGGAAACAAGCGTCGAACGGCTTCAGTATTGTGGATTGCGCTCGTTTAGCGGCCTGATCTCAGCGCATGTAAATACAAGCTGAATGTTTGTGTGGTGCTGTATGTCAGCATTTGGGACCCCACTTTAAACTTTTCCCCAGGGCCCCACTTTATCTAAAATCGGCCCTGCACCCATTTAAATGGTTCCCGTCCGCTGCACAGACTGGGAGAGAGAGGGGAGACTATTTGTGGCTTATGTAGTGGCGCTCAGTTTTGTGGACATCGGAGGGAAAGTTTTCTTTTAATTTATGAAATTCAATTCATGTGCTAAATTTAAAAAAATAATATTAGTAACAATTCAACTTTATTTTAATCCTTAGGTTATGGGTGAGGATCTTTTGGCAGAAAGAACAGAGGAAGGACAAACGGACACAAAAACCACTCAGACATTGGCCTCTTACATAATGCCGTCTGACGCCGAGTTCAGAGTCAAATGGTTTCAGAAAGCGACCACTTTCCTAATGAGCAGCGAGTAAAGATGATCAGCTCTCCGCCATCACTGACTGTCTGCCAACTGGAGCTTGTCCATCTCTAATCATTCCTGCTCAATGGGGGCGACAATATTTTTACTTCACAGTAATCCCTGACATCTTTTCGGAGTATATTGTATACATAGTGATCTTTATACGGCTGGAGCACTTACAGTAGCCAATCAGATGGCATGCAGGTAGCGTTGTGCGAGATACAGTATGCCGGCCTGCTTCTATCATTAGAGGGTCCTGCTAGAGAACAGCGGCCACACTATTATACTGTGTCCAGAGTTATAGGAGTCTGTCAGATGTGGACTGCTACGTTGCAAAAAATGCTTAATAAGTTATTTTTTTTCAAACTGGATTGATATGCAAAATATTTTTAATAAAATCATTTTCTTATACTTGCAGGGTTTCTGTTTATTCAGTAATGTTGTAGCTGTTTTCTCTCACGCTGTGGATGATTGTAAATGAATACAGTTTCCTACATAATCATTGCAGCGGATCAGTTAAAAACGGGTGCCGTATGTGTTGTACCCAGGGCCGGCATCACCACCCGGGCAAGTGCCTGGGCCCTGAGCGAGCAGGGGGCCCACTCACCCTCTGGGACACCAGCGCGCTATGGGGCCCATGAGTCGGCGGGGCCTGATGCCAGCGAATGGGCACTTGCACTGGGCCTTTTCGCAGTGCTTTAAACTGTTTGCAATACTTACCTCTCCCTGTTCCTCTGCTGCTCCTCTGTCTTCTGCGTCTTCTTACTCTGTGACATCTCAGGGCAGAGGGCACGATGACGTCACTACAGAGCGCCCTCTGCTGAGCAGTCCCAGTGCAGAGAGTCGGAAGACGCTGATGAGACAGGCCTGCTTACAGCAAGGAGCGGTGAGTATTTGATTTTTTTTTTATGTAAGGAGTATTATATGGGGCTCATTATGTATGGAGTATTATATAGGGCCCATTATCTATGGAGCATTATATGGGGCCTATTCTTTATCGAGCAATATATTGGGCCCACTATTTATGGAGCAATATATAGGGCCCATACTGTATGGAGCAATATATGGGGCCCATAGTGTATGGAGCAATATATGGAGTCCATTATACTGAATGGAGCAATATATGGGGCTCATTATACTGTATGGCGCATTATATGCGGTCCATTATTCTGTATGAAGCAATATATGGTGTCCATAATACTGTATGGAGGACCATGTGGTGTCCATAATACTGTATGGAGGACCATGTGGTGCCCATAATACTTTATGGAGTATATTCTGCCACCGATGTACGTGGGGCGAGATGTGTCTGAGGGATGTGACACGGATCTCTGTATAAGCAGTGGCGGATAGCGTCAACTCACTGACCTGAATAGATGAAAACTACCGCACTCCTGAGGTGATGGTGGTGCCCAGGTAGGGTTACAAGCCCGTAGTCATGTAGAGAAGTAACCTGGCACCCAGAAGACTGATGGGTTCTTTTATAGTTTTTAATAAAGTAGTGCAGAAAAATAAACAGACGTTTCGGTCACATTAGACCTTCATCGGTGTACTACAAAAATAAAAATGGCAGTAAGTATCATATAGACATGTATAAATAATACAGATGTGACCAAACATGATCAAATCAAACCAATTAGTCATGAAAAAGTGCTTAAAGGGAGTACAACATGGGAAAAAAAGGATGGGAAGGGGAGGAGGATTAGGAGAGGGAATGGTGGCAGATCCTGAAATCTTATAGAAAGGAACCTACCAGTTAGCAGAAGTGGGTATATTAAAGCAGTAGCCTATTAGGTTCTGTAAGCTGTGGGGATAAAAATAAAGGCATAAATGCCATGGACCAAGGCTATTACTAGTATGGAGATTGAGGGGATTGTCCCTATGAAGTTATCTGTAGATGTGTGGTAGCCGGACACTGTGTCCACCATTTGTCAGGAGGTGCTATGAGGGACTGAGGACCTTATGGGTCTTAAGTAGGTAGTGGAGAGGGTTAAAGGTCACTCTCTGGGCTGATCATTGGTAGCAGTGGGATTAGAGCGCGCATATAACAATCAGAAGGACCTGAGAAGCGGAAGTAGCGTCATTTGACGTTCTTTAAGGTCCTACAACGAGAAGGGCCGGTCAGGTGACCGGAAGTGACGCGCGAGTGCGTTCCACGCTATGTTGTATGCGTTCCACTGCATAAGAGTAGCGCTGGAGACAGTTTGGTAAGATGGAGGGATGTGATAGGATCAGGATAGGAGTCCAGGAGGGTAGGGGATCAGGAGGGAGGAACCGCCGAAGGAGACGAGAGGTAGAGATTGGGAAAAGGAGTTACGCCACTGTACTAATCTTGAACTACATTGTGCCACACTCTCTAAATACGTCAGAGTCCAACGTATTCCAAGGGGACTTAGAGTCCCATTACGCCCTACACTTTTCTATGACCAAGAGGACTATTGCATAAAGTTTGAACTTATTTTAAACAAATGCTCGTTTGATCTCATGACTTTAACGATTGAATTCTTACAGAAGGAAATCATCGCATCCAAAGAACAGATTTCTAGCATTGAAACTCAAATAGCATCCACGATCTCCATAGAAGAATTGAATTCTCTAAAGACCAAGGTAAATCAGAACCTGGAACAACACCGACGGGATACAGAAAACAGGAAACGACTGAAATTCATCCGTGACGCAGAGGACTACCAGAAGGATCGAGTATACAAATGGCGCGACTTCTCCAGCACACGACGTGGTCCGGGACAACCGGGTCACTCCTCCACCGACCTTTCCTCTTTTGGCTCGGAATTGGACAGACCAAATCACCCATCCACCTCTACTCATTATTTAGGTTTTCGGAAGAAGTACAACCGAAAAAGAGGAGGACGAGGAGAGGCGGTACCAACAGTTGGCGACAGGAGCTTCGTTAGGGTTACACGCTCCCAGGTATGACCCCATTAGTTGTGAACATTTCGTCACGATCCCTCAGCATAGCGGAACTATCGGTGTTACAGAAAGGCCTGTCTTTCTGCCCGTCTTACAAGTGTAATACTTTTGGTTTAGAGATAGATTTACAAAGGTTTTTCAGATCTATTAGACTCAAGGCTCACTTTTCTCAGGAGGTTATTCCCAATACCACTACACCTATCATTAATCCAGTCAGCATCACAGCGGCTAGCCTAGGATTAAAGAATAAAAGTACTTATCGACCCCCCCAGAACTACCATGCTGCAGAAACTTTCATCGATTTTATTAAACAATCTTTCCAAAAATTACGATCAGATATTGATTTAGGCCGGTTACATTACCAACAGAATCTGTCCTCTTTAGACAGACAAGCACTAAAAACACTCCAATCTGATTCTTCCATTATCATCAAATCAGCGGACAAGGGCGGGGCGATAGTAGTAATGGACAAATCCACCTATCTGAATGAGATTTATAGACAACTAAACGACAACTCAGTTTATGAGAGACTTACACACGACCCCACCTCCACTATTAAGGAGGCTATCTCCAAAACCCTGGAACATCATTGCCTTAAGGGAACAATTGACAACAAAACCCGTGAATTCTTAACCAATACCTTCCCAATTACTCCAGTGTTTTATACCTTACCGAAAATTCACAAGAATCTCGAAAACCCCCCGGGCTGTCCGATAGTCGCTGCCACTAATTCCATTCTATCACCTTTAGCGATTTTCTTGGAAAAAATATTGACCCCTTTGGTTAAACAGACCACATCCTTCATCCTTGACACAGGAGCCTTCCTCACTATTATTAAAGACATCGCACAGATCCACCCAGAATCCTTATTAGTCACATTTGATGTCAATAACCTATATACCTCCATCCCACATGAGAAAGGGATCACTTGTGTAAAAAACCTACTGGCTATTTCCCATACACCACCAGAGATCAACCGCCTCTGCCTAGATCTTTTAACCCCTTAAGCCCCGCGGGTGGTTTACACGTTAATGACCGGGCCAATTTTTACAATTCTGACCACTGTCACTTTATGAGGTAATTACTCTGGAACGCTTCAACGGATCCCCCTGATTCTGAGATTGTTTTTTCGTGACATATTGTACTTCATGATTGTGGAAAAATTTCTTCGATATCACTTGCGTTTATTTGTGAAATAAACGGAAATTTGGCGAAAATTTTGAAAATTTTGCAATTTTCAGAATTTGAATTTTTAAGCCCTGAAATCAGAGCGATATATCACACAAAAGAGTTAATAAATAACATTTCCCACATGTCTACTTTACATCAGCACAATTTTGGAACCAAAATTTTTTTTTGTTAGGGAGCTATAAGGGTTAAAAGTTGACCAGCGATTTCTCATTTTTCCAACAAAATTTACAAAACCATTTTTTTAGGGACCACATCACATTTGAAGTCACTTTGAGAGGTCTGTATGACAGAAAATACCCAAAAGTGACACCATTCTAAAAACTGCACCCCTCAAGGTGCTCAAAACCACATTCAAGAACTTTATTAACCCTTCAGGTGCTTCACAGGAATTTTTTGAATGTGGAAGAAAAAAATGAACATTTAACTTTTTTCACAAAAATGTTACTTTAGACCCTATTTTTTTTATTTTCACAGGGGTAACAAGAAAAAATGGACCCCAACATTTGTTGTGCAATTTCCCCTGGGCACGCAGATACCCAATATTTGGGGAAAAAACACTGTTTAGGCGCACGGCAGGGCTCGGAAGGGAAGGAGCGCCATTTGACTTTTTGATTGTAAAATTTGCTTGAATAATTAGCGGACGCCATGTTGTGTTTGGAGAGCCCATGTGTGCCCAAACATTGGAGCTCCCCCACAAGTGACCCCATTTTGGAAACTAGACCCCCCAAGGCACCTATCTAGATGCATCGTGAGCACTTGGAACCCCCAGGTGCTTCACAAATTGATTCGTAACAATGAAAAAGTGAAAAAAAAAACACTTTTTCATTTTTATGAATCAATTTGTGAAGCACCTGGGGGTTCCAACTGCTCACTATGAATCTAGATAGGTGCCTTGGGGGGTCTAGGTTCCAAAATGGGGTCACTTGTGGGGGAGCTCCAATGTTTGGACACACAGGGACTCTCTAAATGCAACATGGTATCCGCTAACAAATTGAATGGAAAATCGGCTCAAATTGTTAGCGGACACCACATTGCGTTTGGAGAGCCCCTCTGTGCCCAAACTTTGGAGCTCCCCCACAAGTGACCCCATTTTGGAAACTAGACCCCCCAAGGCACCTTTCTAGATGCATAGTGAGCACTTGGAACCCCCAGGTGCTTCACAAATTGATTCGTAATAATGAAAAAGTGAAAAAAAAAAACACTTTTTCATTTTTACGAATCAATTTGTGAAGCACCTAGGGGTTCCAAGTGCTCACTATGCATCTAGATAGGTGCCTTGGGGGGTCTAGTTTCCAAAATGGGGTCACTTGTGGGGGAGCTCCAATGTTTGGGCACACAGGGACTCTCTAAATGCAACATGGTATCCGCTAACAAATTGAATGGAAAATCGGCTCAAATTGTTAGCGGACGCCACATTGCGTTTGGAGAGCCCCTCTGTGCCCAAACTTTGGAGCTCCCCCACAAGTGATCCCATTTTGGAAACTAGACCCCCCAAGTCACCTTTCTAGATGCATAGTGAGCACTTGGAACCCCCAGGTGCTTCACAAATTGATTCGTAACAATGAAAAAGTGAAAAAAAAAACACTTTTTCATTTTTATGAATCAATTTGTGAAGCACCTGGGGTTCCAAGTGCTCACTATGTATCTAGATAGGTGCCTTGGGGGGTCTAGTTTCCAAAATGGGGTCACTTGTGGGGGAGATCCAATGTTTGGGCACACAGGGACTCTCCAAATGCAACATGATATCCGCTAACAATTTGAGCCAACAATTTGTTAGCGGATATCATGTTGCATTTGGAGAGTCCCTGTGTGCCCAAACATTGGAGCTCCCCCACAAGTGACCCCATTTTGGAAACTAGACCCCCCAAGGCACCTATCTAGATTCATAGTGAGCACTTGGAACCCCAGGTGCTTCACAAATTGATTCATAAAAATGAAAAAGTGTTTTTTTTTTCACTTTTTCATTTTTACGAATCAATTTGTGAAGCACCTGGGGGTTCCAAGTGCTCACTATGCATCTAGATAGGTGCCTTGGGGGGTCTAGTTTCCAAAATGGGGTCACTTGTGGGGGAGATCCAATGTTTGGGCACACAGGGACTCTCCAAATGCAACATGATATCCGCTAACAATTTGAGCCAACAATTTGTTAGCGGATATCATGTTGCATTTGGAGAGTCCCTGTGTGCCCAAACATTGGAGCTCCCCCACAAGTGACCCCATTTTGGAAACTAGACCCCCCAAGGCACCTATCTAGATTCATAGTGAGCACTTGGAACCCCAGGTGCTTCACAAATTGATTCATAAAAATGAAAAAGTGTTTTTTTTTTCACTTTTTCATTTTTACGAATCAATTTGTGAAGCACCTGGGGGTTCCAAGTGCTCACTATGCATCTAGATAGGTGCCTTGGGGGGGTCTAGTTTCCAAAATGGGGTCACTTGTGGGGGAGCTCCAATGTTTGGGCACACAGGGACTCTCCAAATGCAACATGGCGTCCGCTAACAATTTGAGCCGATTTTCCATTCAATTTGTTAGCGGACACCATGTCGCGTTTGGAGAGCCCGTGATGTGCCTAAACAGTGGAGCTCCCCCACAAGTGTCCCCATTTTGGAAACTATACCCCTCAAGGATTTTATTAAGGTGTATAGTGAACATTTTGAACCCAGAGGTACGGCACATTATTTGTTTACATTAGGTCATCATATTGAATAAGTTGTCATTATTCTTGAGCGCAAGTGCTCGCTACTTGAGTTTGCATCGGGTACTCAGGTATGCACCATGTACAGCGTGTGCTCGAGTGACATGCTCGAGTCCCTGCTCCGCATGTTTCACGGTTATTAGACACCCAAAAAAAAACATGCGGGGATCGCTCGTGCATGGCAGGCAATCCCCGTAAAGTTTTTTGGCCGCGAAGCATATGGGGCAGAGACTCGAGCATGTCACTCAAATAAACACGATACTCAATGCATACCAGAGCACCCGATGCAAACTCAAGTAGCGAGCACTTGCTCTCAACACTAGTCGCCATATCGTCATCTTTTTTTCTTACTTTTGAAAAAAATCCCAACCCCAGCCCTAACCCTAGCACAACCCTAGCCCCAGCACAACCCTAGCCCCAGCACAACCCTAGCCCCAGCACAACCCTAGCCCCAGCACAACCCTAGCCCCAAACCCAGCCCTAACCCTAGCCCAATCCTAACCCAAGAGTTTATTTTTGACGCCGTTCCTTGTGCGGTATAAGTGATTAGACGACTTTATTCTTCGGGTCGGTGTGATTACAGCAATGCCAGAATCATATGGGGTTTTTATGACTGACAGCTGTCACACACTAAAAGACGCATTTTTTGTAAAATCTAATTTTTGCATCGCCATATTTTGAGAGCTATAATTTTTCAAGATTTTGGCAGACAGTCATGTGACGGCTCGTTTTTTGCGGGATGACTTGACGTTGTTATTGGTGCCATTTTCAGGCACGTGACATTTTTTGATCGCTTTCTATTCCGATTTTTGGGAGGCAGAATAAACAAAAACCAACAATTCAGGAATTGTTTTTTTTTTTTTTTTTTTTTATTCTGTTCTGCGTGTGGTAAAATTGATGAGGCAGCTTTATTCTTCGGGTCAGTACGTTTACAGCGGTACCACATTTGTATCATTTTTCTATGTTTTGGCGCTTATACACAATAAAAGCTATTTTATAGAAAAAAATATTTTTTAGTATCGCTTTATTCTGAGAGCTATAACTTTTTTATTTTTTGGCTGATGGAGCTGTTTGGTGGCTTGTTTTTTGCGGGACGAGATGACGTTTTCAGCGGTATCATTTTTATTTATATGCGTCATTTTGATCGCGTGTTATTCCACTTTTTGTTTGGCGGTATGGTGATAAAGCATTGTTTTTTGCTTCGTTTTTTTTTTTTACCGTGTTCACTGAAGGGGTTAACTAGTGGGACAGTTTTATAGGTCAGGTTGTTCCGGATGCGGCGATACCAAATATGTGTACTTTTATTGTTTTTTTTAAATTTTTTTTATAATAATATTTATTGATGGGTACATTATATTTTTATTTTTGGTGTATTATTTTTTTTATTTTTTTATAATATTTTTGCACATTTTTTTTTTTTTTTTCCACTTTCACACAGTTTATACACTTTATTACTTTGTCCCACTCTGGGACTTTCACTTTTTTTTTTCTGATCGCCTGCATGGCACAGGAATGGAGCACCATCCCTATGCCATGAAGGCTGTCAGAAGTGCACAGTGTGAAGATTGCTTGGAGATGCACTGCGCATGTCCAAGCAATCTTCCTGCTCTCTGGTGACCCGGATGTTGTCATGACGACATCGGGTCGTCATGGCAACACCCGGGAAGCCTTTGCAGACTGCGCTGGAAGCCGGAAGAGGAGGTGAGTATCGCCGATGACCTCCCCTTGCCCCCGCAATGCCGCGATCGACTTCGATCGACTTCGATCGCAGCATCGCGGGGGTTAATGTGCTGGGAGCGGTGCAGGACCGCTCCCTGCACATAGTACCGGGTGTCAGCTGTGACAATCAGCTGACACCCGGCGGCGATCGCGCCCGCACAGCCTGTGTGCGCGCGCGATCGCCATGACGTACTAATACGGGTCTGGGTATTAAGTCCCAGGGCACAGACGCGTATTAGTACGTCAGATGTCAGTAAGGGGTTAACCTTGGTCCCATCTAAAAATTTCTTCTTATTCCAAGACACTTTTTACCTACAGAAACAGGGTACCGCAATGGGGTCTAATGTAGCCCCCCCCCCGTATGCTAACTGCTACATGTCAAGATTTGAGGAAGAGGTAGTATACACAAATCCACTATTCAAGACCCACTCTAGGTTATGGAAGCGATACATAGATGACATTTTCTGCATTTGGACAGGGCCCATGGAGACTTTGACACAATTTTTTGAAATTCTGAACTCATCCTGGGATGGTCTTGGTTTCACCATGTCTTCCAGTAGACAATCTATTCATTTCCTTGATACCACCATCATCAAAGATGAGCTGGGCTTCCTCTCTACTGACTTGTATGTGAAACCCACAGACAGAAATAGTCTTCTACACTACACGAGCCTTCACCCGAAATCCATCCTTACCTCAGTACCCAGATCCCAATTCCACTGGGTTCAACGCATTGTTAGTAACCCCTCTACACAGGATGTCAGGATCACTGAGATGAGGGAAAAAATTCTTAACATGGCTGGTGGATAACCTCTGTCATCTCGAGCCTTAGAGCCCACTACAAGCACTCGTCTTACTTCTAACAAACGCATACCATTCGTCCATACTTACCATCCTATGGTTTCAATATTACATAAAAAGATCAGACAACACTGGAACATATTGAAAACAGCTTATCCAACAGTTCCAGAATTTAAGGTCCCGTTCTTACCATGTTATAAAAGATCCACCAACCTCCGTGACCAACTCGTCCACTCAGACATCGGTACCACTAACACTCAACCAAGACAGAGATTCCTATCCACTCCGAAACATTGGACTTTTCCATGTTTACAATGTCACCAATGCAATAACATTATCCGGGGAGATGCTATCTATCACCCACAATCAGGCAAACAGTATAAAATTAGGGATTATTTCACATGCAACTCTTCCTACGTGGTTTACGTTTCAAAATGCCCTTGTGGCCTGATTTATGTGGGGGAGACTACTCAGTGTATCAAAGATAGGATCTCTAAGCGTAAATCAACAATACGTTGTAAAAATTTACTCTTACCAGTTCCCTTACATTTTGTGACAGCCGGTCATCTGGTGTCACAACTCAAATTCCAGGTGATTGAACATTTCCCCCCTCCCAGACGGGGAGGAGACCGAATCCGTTTGTTAAAACGCAGGGAGTCTTTTTGGATCCATGAGCTACAATCACTATCCCCTAAAGGACTCAATAAAGAATATGATCTTAGCTCATTCACTTAGTTATCAATTAGCTCATGCAATCATATTGAACATGGGCTTAACTATGGCATTTAACAGTGACCTTTGATTTTCTACATATGATACCGTTTATCCAAGGGACTACTAACTCAGTTGTCATTATCATATTGACCTATATGGGATACCCTGTTATTGTAATCATTACTCTGATTCTCTGATGTCTTGAAATATGCGATGCCTTGCTGATATGATCTATATTATTCTATGTTGGTTTAATGATGCATACTATGATCATGTTATTTATACCCTTTTTCTCATTTTCTTTAGATCCCATCCTAATTGGTGTTCCTCCCTCCTGATCCCCTACCCTCCTGGACTCCTATCCTGATCCTATCACATCCCTCCATCCTACCAAACTGTCTCCAGCGCTACTCTTTGTAAGGCAGCGCTAGTCATCATAATGGGGAATACTCGCTTCGCTGCGACAATCAATGCACACGTGCAATGTCTTTACATTTTTCTCACAATGTTGCAGTTTATTACTTCATAAGCCACAGTTCACCGGGTCCAACTCAGTGGCACGCCGACACACATATCTATAATATTCACGAGCCAAGTGGCACACAGGCCCACTTGCTCCAGGTTACAGCCTACGGCAAGGTAATAAATTATCAATGTCCATAACACAGTCCATGTAACAAAGTGTATTACCTTTGCCGGGTTTAGTTGCTGCAGTCCATTTAATCTGCCACCACTGTGGCTTTGTGGCTTCCCAGGTAGGGGTCTCCAGCCGTCGTTCCCTCAAAGGCCACTGACATCCACAGAGGATCCAGGCTCGACCTTTCAGGTACCAGGCTTCACTCCAAAGCCGCTGCCTTCCAAGGCCACTAGCATCCGCACAGGATCCAGTCTTTGCCTTTCAGGCTGCCAGGCTTCACTCGGCCTCACTAGGCCTCTCACAAACGATGTCCCACACACACGGAGCACAGGCCTCACACCGAACACACCTGTCTCAAATTACCAGGGTTTATATATCCTGTGCACACACACACAAACTGACAGGACCTTGCTGATGTCAGTCATGTGATCAGTCAGCTGTGTGTATAGGTCCTGTGTGCTGTCCCAGTCATGTGTACAGACCTTTACTGTGCATACAGGACCTGTGTGATGTCACAGTCATGTGACCAGTCAGTTAAAGGGGAAGGTACATGGTCAGGTAAACACATCCTGGACCATATACAGTAATGCTAGCAAGCTGCTGCATTACATATCCCCCCCTCTGTTCAAACTTGTGTGGTTGAACACATAATATACACAATAACATTATAACCCCCAGCTCACATAGAGACCATGTACTTTACAATTGTGCTACTCAGCCCCTGGAACCTTAGTCAACGACATTAGCCCATTCCTTAGGGACCTAGCATTTGTCACTGTCACTGACTTCGTCAGGTCACCTTTCCGGGTCGTAACCTTGTCAGGTCTCCCCCGCTCCCAGCGGTCAGTCATAATCTTGTCAGACCTCCCCCGCTCCCAGCGGTCAGTCGTAACCTTGTCAGGTCTCCCCCGTTCCCAGCGGTCAGTCATACAGCGGTGTGACTCACATGCCCTGGTATCTAAGGTCCGGTTCGACTCCGTAATGTCCCGTCCTCTATTGGGTCGTTTGTATGGACTTCTCAAACCTGAGTTATTGGAGGTCTCACTACCTCTAAACCCACGCCCACTACTCTCAGGACATCTTGAAAGGTCCCTAACTCCAGCTGTAGCTGTTCTGGTATTTAGGGGGCCCTTTCTCTGTCGGGTCTCACTATTTCTAGACGGCTTCCATCTTCTGCTGCTCAGATGATGCTGTCTATCTACTCGCAGTCTAGCGAGATTCAATTGTTCTACCTCTCGCAGGTAGGTCACTCTGTATTCAATCAGCATGCATATATATTCTAGGCTTTCTTCTGTTCCTACAGCGGAGAAGGACACCATGCCGTCTTCGTCTGGTATCCAGTCCTGATGATCACGTGGACTGCTTACTTTCACCACACCAGACTTCTTGACCATCATCTGCATGGCTCGACCGCTTCTCCCAATGAGCTCTCTCACCAGAACATGAGGCACCCGGATGACCTCTTCACGCATACTGTGAGATTTCCTCATCCAGTTGTCTAACGGCTTGTTCCATCTTCAACCGGAGAAACCGCTTCGTGCGAATACATCGCCAATGCATATAACTTAGGATCGCCACCCTCTTCACTGTGACTTCGGTCATGGACAGAACCACCAGCTGTTTAGCTTCGGAGGTCAAGTACACCTTACAGGCTCCCACAGCTTTCTTAAACTCTTCATGCACGGACTCACGGGTGCATTCTTCCCTCAAATCCTCGGGTACATCTATGAGGCATTTGTACCAAGACGTTTCGGACTCACCAGTAGTTTCCAGACGATCAACCAGCTCAGGGTTCAGGGACAACTGACTTTCAGCTTCTTCCCCCTGTATGCTTACCCTGAGCTGACTCACAGCTACAAATTCACGAATTTTCGTCTTGACCACTTACACTTCATATTTATCTTCTGTTACCCTGCTCTTAGCTCTCCTCAGGTCCACCTTCTCATGGTATAAGGGAGTGAGTACAACGTGTTCACCCTTTTCCTTCTCCAAGAATGCCTCGTTCACTGAGTGATACTTTGTCAGGCGACTTTTGAGCCCGGAAACTTCTTCCTCTAGCTCCGCCACTCGCCTCTCAGCGGCCCGTCTCTGAAGCTCTTCCTGCTTCAACTGCTCTTCCAGCAGCAGAGTTCTCTCAGACCTCTCCATCTCCAATGCGCCCACTCGGCTCTCAATAGCCAGTCTCTCACGCTTCTCTTGCGTCCACTGGGTTTGTAGCAACTCCTTGAGCTGCTTGAACTCGGCTCCGACATCCACCGAACCCTCCGAGCCCACATCACTCGAGGAGGTATCTGCTTCATACCTCCCATCACCAGCGGTCAACTCCTGGCCCTGGTCTGTGGCTTTTCCGATGGACTCCTCCATCCTCTCTCGCTCAGCTTCCATCTTGCTGACTGTTTCCTTAAGGTACGTCTCCGCCTTCTGGAGAGTATCACAGGACATCTGTAGCTCCTACACCTGAGCTTCCAGATCTAGGGTCTTTCCCCAGAGACCATCATTCTCCTCACGGGTGTCTTACAGAGTGGTCTCAACCACTTGGTGCACTTGCTCTGCACCCGCCTTATCCTCCTCTAGTTTTTCCTTCACCTTGAGGAGATCCTCATAATCTCTCTTACTCTGTTGCAGTTCCCTACTGCGTTCACCATACTCCTTCTTGGAGTCACACAGCTCCTGGTTTAGCTGTTTGCGCAGACGTTCTAGGATTTGTTCACGTCCAGAAACACCATCCTGCCGCGCCTCCTTCTCAAGCTTCAACTGCAAAACCTCTTCCTTGATTTTGCGGCGGTCCTCCTTAATTGCGTAGAACATTTCCTTCCAATGGTTAATTTCCGCGTTGCTTCCCTCCACGTCTCGCTGCCAGTTCCTCATAACCTGGTATATTTTCTGCTGTTCAGACTCCAGGTTCAGCTGGTCTGCGGACACGTTCCCCAGGTTTTCCCTTATCTGCTGCACGTCACTCTGACACTGTTGCCTGATAGGCTCCAGTTCTTGGTCATGACTGGCCACCTTCTCTTTCAGGGCTGTCAGATCCTGATCCGTCAGTCTCAGTACCGCACTGGAGGTTGCTACTGGCAACGTCACCTCCTCTTCTACCTCTAAAGGAGGACCCACACTTGAAGCAAAGGCACACAGTACTACATTCTCTTTATTTTCATTTTCAGCGAGGACTACCGGAGCAACCTTTTTGTGGCCCTTGTGTGGAACCCCAGGGGTCTGGTTACCACAGTAATAGCAATATTACGTCTGAGAGCAGGTGGGAGGTCTCCTGGTCAGGTACCCTAAGCATGCCACACCTCCTGCCCAGTCCTGGGAGGGGAAGAACTTCCCCTATATAAACTGGGGGCTGAGGCAGGGTTAGGAAGAAGAAGAGGAGTCCCAGACAGAGACACAGTCTGGTCTGGAGTGGAGCAGATACAGGGAAAGTAAGATCAGGAGCTCTGTGGGAGCAGTGATAGAAGGGGTCAGGGACTGGAAGCTGTAGAGCTCATCCTGACTGAAGAGATCTCACCGGACACGGAGTCCGAGGCTGTGGGGACTGATCCATACCCAGCAGCAGAAACCGACCGGCAGGGGATTCCAGGTCCTCTGGCCAAGAAACCCGAAGGCACGGTCACACGCAAGGGACCAGCACCGCCGGCGTGGAGCGGAGGCTACCAGAAGGCCCCGAGTCACCGGCCATACGGGTGAGCACCACACGGTACACTCAGGGACGTGGGCTACTTCTACCCGCTTCTAGCAAGGTAGCCAGGAAGAGTACAATTAGTTGGGGAGGCCTACAACTCCGCCTGGCCAGGGGAGATCCTATCTGCTCACGGACTGACCAGGCCCCGATCGCTAGCCAGTACTCCCGGGAGGGTCTACCTTTGCCACTAGTAAAGACCCTGAACTACACCGCACCGTCTCTGAGTGGTTCCTGGTGCCTGCGTGCAATTCTGCTATCCCCATCATCCACGTCCGCTGCCCTGAGGCCATACCCCTCCCGTTGGGGGTTATACTATCCACGCTGCACAACCGTACCACCGGCCTCAGCGGTCTGCCCTGCAGCGGCGGTTTCATAACCGCATTCAACGGGTGGCGTAGTCTAACTCTATAACATCTTATTCTAAGTTCTGCCACTTGGTTTGACACCCTGGGCACGGACCGGGTCACCGCCACGAGGACTACTACCCCTATCAGATCCGGCTCCGGGTATTCCCCGCATGCGCAACGCTACACAACATGGCCCAGGGGGTGCGTCACTTGCACCATCGACGACGAGAGGGGGACTCTCTCCCCTCGTCTAGCCCCTCCTGACTGAACTCACTTTTTACTTTCATAGTGTCACAGTCAGCTACGGGGACTGTCACTCCCCATGGTGTTGTGGACTAATAGGTCACCTCCCACTTTGAAGTCACCCCCTTCTACTGGAGTTACCGCGTTATCAACGGTCACATTGTCATTTTTAGGAGGTACCAACCCACAACCAGTAACAATTTTCAGTTTTCTACACTCCACACTCTTGTGAAAATCCACCCCTTTTTTAGACTCCGCCCCCTTTTTAACAACCACACCGGCAGGGTAATTTTTACACAAAAAAATCAGCAGTAGTCTTAGGACTCAGTTCACAACATCTCTTACCACCTCCCCGGGCACTCTGGGACAACACTGGCGCCCCCAGAGAGTCCATAGAATGGTCCACTGCCGCCATTCCATATGGTGCCCACAGCTCCTGCGGTTCCTGCACCATGTCCAGTAAAAGTTTCCCAAATACCTGCTCCGGTCCCAACCGGCCCTTCAACCGCTAAATAGCTCCAGACAGATCTGCTGCTTTGCTCACAGCCATCGCGGTGCGCTGCTCACACTAGAACTTCACTGCTCTCCCGGAAAAAATATTCGTGGCCCCGCCGAGCCACCGCAAACCAGTTTTGAGTGCGACGATAATCTTCGCAACCCCGCCGAGTTGCCGCAAGATGCTTTAAACTTCGTGAGCCCCGCCGAGCCACAGCAAACCAGGTTTGAGTGCGACGCCAATCTTCGCAACCCCGCCGAGTTGCAGCCAGATGCTTTAATCCACACTCGTCCTGTGCCGTTGCCCCTAGCAACCGGGCTGCAGCTGCCTGCACTCTCGAACAATATGTAAGGCAGCGCTAGTCATCATAATGGGGAATACTCGCTTCGCTGCGACAATCAATGCACACGTGCAATGTCTTTACATTCCTTTCAGGACTCCTCACCAAGTCGGCTCTCCCTCAAAGGCCACTGACATCCACACAGGATCCAGGCTCGACCTTTCAGGTACCAGGCTTCACTCCAAAGCCGCTGACTTCCAAGGCCACTAGCATCCGCACAGGATCCAGTCTTTGCCTTTCAGGCTGCCAGGCTTCACTCGGCCTCACTAGGCCTCTCACAAACGGTGTCCCACACACACGGAGCACAGGCCTCATGCCTCACACCGAACACACCTGTCTCAAATTACCAGGGTTTATATATCCTGTGCACACACACACAAACTGACAGGACCTTGCTGATGTCACAGTCATGTGATCAGTCAGCTGTGTGTATAGGTCCTGCGTGCTGTCCCAGTCATGTGTACAGACCTTTACTGTGCATACAGGACCTGTGTGATGTCACAGTCATGTGACCAGTCAGTTAAAGGGGAAGGTACATGGTCAGGTAAACACATCCTGGACCATATACAGTAATGCTAGCAAGCTGCTGCATTACACTCTTATGCAGTGGAACGCATACAACATAGCGTGGAACGCACTCGCGCATCACTTCCGGTCACGTGAACGGCCCTTCTCGTTGTAGGACCTTAAAGAACGTCAAATGACGCTACTTCCGCTCCTCAGGTCCTTCTGATTGTTAAATGCGCGCTCTAATCCCACTGCTACCAATGATCAGCCCAGAGAGTGACCTTTAACCCTCTCCACTACCTACTTAAGACCCATAAGGTCCTCAGTCCCTCATAGCACCTCCTGACAAACGGTGGACACCGTGTCCGGCTACCACACATCTACAGGTAACTTCATAGGGACAATCCCCTCACTCTCCATACTAGTAATAGCCTTGGTCCATGGCATTTATGCCTTTATTTTTATCCCCACAGCTTACAGAACCTAATAGGCTACTGCTTTAATATACCCACTTCTGCTAACTGGTAGGTTCCTTTTTATAAGATTTCAGGATCTGCCACCATTCCCTCTCCTAATCCTCCTCCCCTTCCCATCCTTTTTTTCCCATGTCGTACTTCCTTTAAGCACTTTTTCATGACTAATTGGTTTGATTTGATCATGTTTGGTCACATCTGTATTATTTATACATGTCTATATGATACTTACTGCCATTTTTATTTTTGTAGTACACCGATGAAGGTCTAATGTGACCGAAACGTCTGTTGTTTATTTTTCTGCACTACTTTATTAAAAACTATAAAAGAACCCATGAGTCTTCTGAGTGCCAGGTTACTTCTCTACTAACTCACTGACCTGCGCTCCTGTTCCTCATGAACTGCATGTGGTAATCCAGAATGATGATGCAGTGATGAATTCAACAGATTTATTTACAGTTCTTGATGAGGTGAGATGAGGGAAAGTGAAGGATGAGGAAAGGGTAGGAATTGTAGGTATTAGAAGCGCCAGGTAAAGTGGTAACAAGAGAATCCTTTCTCCAGTCCTGCAGCATGAGTAGTCAAGATGGATGTGAAGAAGAAGAAGGAAGTGCTGAGCAGGAGATAGGAGGAGTTACAGACTGAAGGGGTTTGTGGGTAAAACACAAGAATAATACATGTTATAACATACAGTATTATAACAACGGCCAGTAGATGGCAGCAAAGTACAACAATACAATAATCATGTAACATTAGGTAATGCCCCAAATGTCTGAAAGTCTTTTCAAACAAAAAGCTGGACAGCACACTCCCCGTCTGAAATCCCAGGATTTCACTATATTAACAGTCTTGAGGTGGGGGTGTTTTCCTGAAGTACTGAGGGATACCTCAACCTGAAAGACAAACAATGCATGCAATGCAACAATAACATATAACAAACGAGGTAGACGAATGTCTATAACAGTTCCTGAAGCAATCCAAAGGATGCCCATCTTCGGATTGGAGAAGCCGCACTAGGCCAAACTGTCTCCAACCCAATTGTAATCCAGTGGTTACAGTTCCTGGTTGCAATCAGATGAGTGTTTTTAGCAGTCCAAAAGTTTCTTGAAAGTTCCAAGTTCAAGTTCCAGATGTGTTGGCGCAAACAAGCCTTGTCCATCTGGAGAAGTGTTCAAATTGCTGTCAGCCCAAGCCAACCTTCTCTTTGGTAATGGGGGTGCTGACATCAGGACGGATCTCTGGGTCAACGTCTGGATCCTGAAGACAGAAGCTGTCTTCAACAGCAGTCTCTTCACACTGGCCGCAAAGGAACCCCGGTCCTTTTAACCAAGAAGAGTTTGCGAGGACACCAACAGACACTGGCCTAGTAGCAATGTCA
Organism: Phyllobates terribilis; assembly: GCF_046119375.1. Taxonomy (NCBI): domain Eukaryota; kingdom Metazoa; phylum Chordata; class Amphibia; order Anura; family Dendrobatidae; genus Phyllobates; species Phyllobates terribilis. The sequence goes on along the minus strand of NW_027362951.1, from coordinate 3,045,845 downwards.
GCAGGGTTAAGATGTGATGGAACATACTTCCATTGCTCAGGTTTAGAGGATTTCCTGATCCTTTCAACGCGGTTACTGACATACACATAGAAGCGTTTTGTCTGGTTGTATATGTAGCCCAGAACAACCTTGCTGTCTGTGTAGAATCTTGTGTCATCCACGTGAATAGCTAGTTCATTCTGTATGAAGTCTGCAATGTCGATGGCTAGTACGGCTCCACAGAGCTCAAGTCTGGGTATGGTGTGTTCAGGTTTAGGAGCCAGTTTAGCCTTTCCAAATAGAAATCCAACATGGGCTTCATTGTTAGAGTCTATAACCTTCAAATAGGCAACAGCTGCAATTGTTAGAACCCTCCTGTTAGTTTTTGCTATCTTGTGTTTTGCGGTCACGTGACCAGCTGCCTATATATTCCAGCTCCGCCCTTCTGGCTTTGCTGGACTTCAGTGTTTTTTGCCTGTCTCTCTAGCCAGGTGCTTCGGTGCCTATCTGTCTAGTTTGCTTGGTCCTCTGGGACCTCTAGTACTTTTTGTCAGTTTGTCTTCTTGCTCTGCAACAACTTCTGTTAGGAGGTGTCCCATTTTTGTCCCAGTCCTTAGTTCTTTTAGGGACCCCTCCCTTTAATCTATATGTCTCCGTTCAGACTAACCGAGGACGAAGGCGGGTCTGTTCACAAGGAACAGGCTGCCCGCTACATTGTAGGGATTCAGCTTAGTCTTACTGTAGGGACAGCTTTTCCCATTCTTTCCTTAGTTTATTTTGCAGATCATACCAGTAAGTCCAGCCCAAAAAAAAAACAACTAAAAGGAAAGAAATTCGGGGATCAATATGGTTTATGGCTCAACGCCTGCAGGGATTGTCTCTGGAGGTGGCCGATCTTCAGCAACATGTGAGTAGCTGTCCTGGAGCGCATTTTGTGGAACCGAAGGTAGGACTGCCTGATATTTTTTATGGTTAACAGCAAGATTTTTTTTCCTTTAAAAATGCTTGTTTGTTATATTTTCGTTTGAGACCGAGGTCCTCTGGGAATGAATCACAGCGCATTGGTTTTATTATGTCACTTTTGCGCAAAGAACCACAGTGGTGGGCCTTTTCTCTCCAACCTAATGATCCGTGTTTAAGTTCTGTTGAGGAATTTTTTTATGCTATGGGGCTATTATATGACGATCCTGATCGAATCTCATCTGCTGACTCAGAACTTAGACGTTTGAATCAGGGGTCAGATGATGTTAAAATTTATTGCACACACTTCAGGAGATGGGCTTCAGAAGTTAAGTGGAATGATTCGGCGCTGAAAAGTTTATTTCTTGCTGGTCTGAGTGAAAGGGTTAAGGATTTGCTAATTGCATTCCCTGCACCTGAGACTCTGCAAGAAGCTATGCAGTTAGCTGTTCGTGTGGACAGGAGAATAAGGTCCAGGGTCAATGATGTAAAAACTCCTGTAACTTCAGGTCATAGTTTCCAGAAAATCTGCTCTGACAGCGGAGAACCAATGAAGGTTGGGACAATGTCACTCCGCTCTCAAGAAAGAGATCGGAGATTCGCTGAAGGTTTGTGTTTTTATTGTGGTAAAGCTGACCATTTGATTAAGTATTGTGAGCGTCGTTTAAGTAAAGGAAAAAAAAAAGGTCAGTTACGCCCGTATAGCTTGTTTACGCTCTGCAGGAGTGTTCCTTTCTGGGTGTACTACTCTGCAGGGAGATTTGATTGATTTCGGGTATTTGTGGATTGTGGTTCAACACTTAATGTGATTGATAAAGGGTTTTTGGAAAAACTTAAATTGAAATCCAAACCTTTGTCATCTCCTATTTCTGTGGTTGCAATTGATAACACTCCTTTGAAATGTATTACTCATAAAACTGCTGCATTTCCTCTCACTATCAATGGTGTTCACCAAGACATTTTGGATTTGGTAGTTTTGGATAATTTGCCCTCTCCAGTTGTTCTAGGATTGCCTTGGTTAAAACTGCACATCCTTTGTTGGACTGGTCTACTAATGTGATTAAGTCTTGGAGTCCGAAGTGCTATGATAAATGTTGTAATGGTCGCATTGCGGCTGTGGAAAAAGGGGAATTACCTGTACCTATTCAAGATTTTTGGAGGGTTTTTTCGGAGGAGGAGTCGCAAGTTTTACCTCCTCATAGGGATTATGATTGCACCATTGAGTTTGTTCCAGGTGCTACTCTTCCCAAAAGTCGCTTGTTTAATCTGACTATCCCTGAAAGAAAGGCATTGGAGGAGTACATACAGACTAGCCTGGCGGCTGGTCACATTAGACCTTCTAAGTCGCCTGTGGCAGTCGGATTCTTCTTTGTTAAAAAAAGGACGGCGGTTTGCGTCCATGTCTGGATTTTCGTGAAATTAATAAGATTACCATACGCAATTCCTACCCATTGCCGTTAATTCCTGATTTGTTTAACCAGTTAGTGGGGGCCAAGTGGTTCTCAAAAATTGATCTCCGAAGGGCATACAATTTGTTACATGTGAAGGAGGGTGATGAATGGAAAACTGCTTTTAACACTCCGGTAGGTCATTTTGAGAATCTGGTTATGCCTTTTGGTCTTACCAATGCACCTGCATTTTTTCAGAATCTTATTAATGACATCCTGAGACCTTTGATTGGTAAGAATGTGGTTGTGTATTTGGATGACATTTTGATTTATTCACCAGATCTGGAGTCCCATTGGCAGAGTGTACGTGAAGTTTTGCAGTTATTGAGTGATAATTCACTTTTTGCTAAGCTGGAGAAATGTGAGTTCGCTGTGCAGAAAATTAGTTTTTTGGGCTACATTGTCTCCAGCGAGGGCTTTGAGATGGACCCTGTGAAGGTTCAGGCTGTGCAGGAATGGCCTAGGCCTATTGGTTTGAAATCTATACAGAGGTTTTTGGGTTTTGCCAATTATTACAGGAAATTCATTAAGAATTTTTCTGTAATTGTTAAACCTCTAACCGATCTCACCAGGAAAGGTGCGAATACGACCCAGTGGACTACTGAGGCCATTGAAGCGTTTGAGTATCTCAAAGAGAGGTTCAGTTCTGCCCCTATCCTTATACAGCCTGATGAGACCAAACCTTTTTTGGTCGAGGTCGATGCTTCATCAGTGGGGGTCGGAGCAGTTTTGTCTCAGGAGAACAAGGGTGGAGTACATCCTTGTGCCTTCTTTTCGAAAAAAAATTCGGAAACCAAACTGAATTATGATGTTGGAAATCGGGAGTTGCTGGCTATTAAACTTGCGTTTGAACACTGGCATCATTTTTTGGAAGGCGCTAGATTTCCTATTCAGGTTTTCACAGATCATAAGAATTTGATCTATCTGGATGCTGCCAAGCCCTTGAATGCCCGTCAAGCTAGGTGGGCACTTTTTTTTTTCTCGGTTTCATTTTTCTGTTACCTATATCTATGGTACTAAGAATGTTAAAGCCGATGCTTTATCTCGCAACTTCTCTCCTACGGTCGGTGCCGAGGAGCAGGAGAGCATTTTGCAGAAAGGAGTTGTGGTGGCGGCATTGGACTCCGATTTGGAGAATGGGATTCTGAATGCTCAAGATGATGCTCCATCTAACACTCCCCATGGGAGGTTGTTCGTGCCTAGAGCCTTTAGGAAAGATTTGTTTGTGGAGTGTCATGAGTCTCGGTTGGCAGGTCATCCAGGAGTTTCGGAGACCAAGAGACTTATCAGTCGCAGTTTTTGGTGGCCTGGATGGCAGAAGGAAGTCATCAAGTGGGTGCGTCAGTGTACTGTGTGTGCCAGGTCAAAGGCTTCACATACTCCTGCTGCGGGGTTGCTTTGCCCTCAGGTTCCTAGTGCGCCTTGGACGCATCTCTCTATGGATTTTATTACTGATCTTCCTGTGTTTGAGGGCTTTACTGTCATCTGGGTGGTCGTAGACCGTTTTAGTAAGATGTGTCATTTGTTTCCATTCATTAAGTTGCCCTGCGCCAAGACACTCGCTAAGGCGTTTGTTAAGGAGATTGTCAAGCTCCATGGCGTTCCCACGGATATTGTTTGTGATAGAGGACCTCAGTCTGTGGCTCGCTTTTGGTGTGCTTTTTGTGACTGGTTGGGAGTTTATTTGTCATTTTCGTCTGGTTATCATCCTGAGTCTAATGGACTGGTTAATCTGTAGGACCTTACACAGCTCCTTCATTACCTTGCTCATGAATAGGGTCCCTTGATCGGTTAGTATTTCCTTCGGCAGACCGGTCCTGGTGAATATATTGCCAAGTTCTCTGGCTATGTACTTAGTCGATGAGTTCCTTAGCGGTACCGCTTCTGGATACCAGGTCAGATAGTCCATGACCACCAGAATGTATTGGTGGCCCCGGGCTGATTTGACTAAAGGCCCCACTAGGTCCATTGCAATCCTCTCAAAGGGGACCTCTATCACAGGTAGTGGGATTAGAGGGCTACGGAAGTGGGAAGACGGAGTGGTTAACTGGCAGGTGGGGCAGGACCTACAATAGTTTAGAATTTCTCGGTAACACCCTGGCCAATAAAACCTTCTCAACATCCTCTCCTGAGTTTTCTCGACCCCTAGTTGTCCCCCCAGAACATGTGAATGGGTCACATCTAATACCCTCCGTCAGTAGGGCACCGGCACTAACAGCTGTTCCACTATCTCACCGCCCCTTAGTTTGGCCACCCGATAGAACAACTCCCCCTGAACTGCAAAGTGGGGGAACCTGGTGTCGGCCCCCGGCTCTTGAGCAACCCCATTACATACAGATTGGCTAAATCATTTGGGGTTTTTGCCCTCCTCTGGATCAACTTTAGCAATTACAGAACTAACAGGTCGAACTTGATGGACGCAAGTCTTTATTCGGCTTTACTAACTATACTATGCAGTAACCTGGTCAAACGCCCCCTTTAAGGTCAGGTCCCGAACTTGAGCAGTCCCAAAGTTCTCTCTGGACACATCTAATTCAGGAAGCTCGGCCTCGTCGGTCACCATCTCACCCTCATTGCCAGCAAGGATGCACAGTGGGAACTCATCCACTTGAGACTTCATCGGGGGTTCTTCCCTAGGGACCAAGCTTTGGCCCATGCTACATAGTCTGGTTCCCTTTCCCCACAAGTCCCAAAACAAAGAAAAATCACATCCCAGTAATACGGGATATATCAGGTCCTTTACCACCCCGACCTCGTGGGACTGGGCACCACACTCTTTTCCCACTGTCACTGTGGCCACGGGGTAGTGCTTGGCATCCTCATAGATTTACCGAACGCCCACAGATTTGGTAGGGACCACCTGGTGGGGAAGGGTAGCTCTGATTAAGGTCACCAGACTCCCAGAATCCAACAACAAAAAACAGGGATCCAGCAACAAACATCCAAATGAGAATCTGAATGTGTATTAAAACTTCATGTTTATTAGAATTCCTTTAAAATCATGCTGTTAAAATTGTGGATCCAAGGGATTACGCGTTTCGAACAAAAATATCATTAGTCATAACCATGTCTCAGACAAATATGGTGCCAGAACCTCTGCCCACTGTTCTGGTGGAAGTCAATCCCGATCAGCCACCCTCTCACAGACTGTCAGAAAGGCTTCTACATCATCCCAGGGGTCATCTTCTGCATGGCCCATCTTACCGCCTTCCTTACGTGTGAGTCATCAGTCGGCCCAGGGGGTGGGGCGGTTGCTCTACCCTGGATGGCATCCGCCAGAAACTGTATCTTCTTTTGCTGCTCCCACTGGTGCTGCTGCTGCGCCTTTTGCTGCCACTGTTGCAGCAAGTTTGGTCGTCTCCTGTTGAGCTTGTTGCTGCTGTAGCTCCCGGTGCTGCTGTAATTGCTGCAGGTGCTGCTGGTGTTGCTGCGTTTGGCTCTGGACTAAATGCTTAATAAGCTCCTCCATGTTGCCGGACATCTGTGGCTGGCTGACGGCCTTCACCCAGGACATCCACCGTTCTCTATGGCAGGTACAAGTGTTCCTGGAATCTTGCCCGTATTCTCCACCAATTGTGGTAAAGCGACTTGCTAGGCTTTCCAGAGGCAGACACAGGACACACGGTTCGGGTTAACTTCCTGCTGGTTTATTGTATGGCATAAACTCCAGCAGCTTTCCACAAAAATAAACAGGCCCTCTCCGGGTTAACGGGAAAACAAAAGATAAAGTATAGCAGAGTCCATTAGCGAGGCTTTGCCCACTCAAAGTAGCACAGTGAAGTGCCCCAAACACCAGTCCTTCGGTGTTGCTCTCTGGCAAACACAGCCTGGAAAATTAACTCTCCAGACCACACACTACAGAAAAAAAAACAGTGACTGAGCATTTAAGCTTGCTCAGCTACACCCTGAGGGGACATAGGGTGAATGACCTCCCACCCTCTTTGCCATTCACATAAAACCACACCCTTTAGGAATTAACCCCCAACATATTACATGCTGGAGGAAAGTTTGTAGGTTTCAGTTCACACAAGTTAGCAGCCGGGGTGACACATACCTCCTCTTGCATATAACATCAGTGACTGTCACAGGATGCAGAATACTGTTTAAGGGAACTTTGTGGGGACAATACTGTGTAAGGGGGCTGTGTGAGCATATCGTTCTGTGAGGACATAATACTGTGTAGTGAGGCTTTGTGGGGATGTCATTCTAGGTGCCGGGCCGGGTGGTACATCATATTGTATTAGTAACTGTTGATCAAAATGCAAGGGCTGAATAACAGGAGCAGTATGATTTCCGCTTTATATACAATTGATAAAAATCAGTAAATGTTATGGTTTTGAGTAGCTGCTACAGGTAAGAATGCATGCTACAAGAAGCCCTATTGTATGACAATTGAAAAGCACTACAATGATAAATAAGTGCTACAGCTCATAAGTCTGAGGCTGAGTTCACACGATGCGTTTTTCATGCGTTTCCGTGGCGTTTTTGCAGTTGCGTAAACGCCGCGGAAAAGCATGAAAAACGCATGGTAGAAGGGCAGCAATGTTCCCCAATTGAAATCCGCATGTGCTGTGCCCATGATGCGGATTTTTCCGCAGCGTAAACGCTGCGGTCAAAAATCCGCAGCATGTCAATTAATTTTGCGGAAACGCTGCTCTTTTGCCGCCATTGACTTGCATTAGACCGCATGGAATCCGCATCACTGTATATGTTGATGCGCTTTTCATGCGGTCTAATGTGCGGATGGTACCCGGGTGTGGATGAGAGGACTCTCATCCAGACCCAGGTACCATTAAAAAAAAAAAGAATAAAATAAAAAATACATATATTCTCACCTTCTGACGGCCCGCGCTGCGTCCTGCCGGCTTCCCGCGCACTTCGGGGTTGAATGAAGGACCTTCGCTGACGTCAGAGTCATGTGACGGGTCACGTGACGCTGACGTCGGAAGGTCCTACAGTCTTCACTGCCGGCAGCCGGGGCCGATGAAGCCGGACACCGGGGGCCATCAGAGGGTAAAGTATAGATTTATTTTTTATTTTTTGACATCACACACTATATAAATCCATGCCGGTTGCATGGATTTATATAGTGTGAAGTTGACAAGCACTTTCCAAGTGATGCTAAAATCTCTTGGGAAGCGCTTGTCAACCCGCATGCGGAAATGAAAGTGAAGACCGCTTCACATCCGCATGTCCCTGGCAGGAAACCGCATGTACAATCCACATGCGTTTTTTCCTGCCAGAGAGATGCAGAAACGCTCAGGAAAAAATCCTGAGCATTTCTGCATCGTGTGCACATACCCTAATAGATGAGATACAAGGGCGGCAGTAGAAGCATTTACCTCACTGCCCACTAATGAATGAAACCAAATATTGCCGAATAAGGCTCATTTGGATATGAAAAGATATCTATTGTGATCCAAATAGTTTTCTATCTATAGAGACTGGAGAGACGGCTGAACACCGGGATGACCAGTGTAGTTGTACATAGAAGCAGTTTTCTCTTGCTACGTATAGCATAATCCCTTTTATCCAATTTCCTGATAAATAAGCCCTCATAATAAAGTGAATAGTGTATACCGAGTAGGATTATATTGAGGACTCACTATTGGTGGTGATTTATTCTGAAGAATAATATATTAGACAAATAAGCCCTCGATACACAACTGCCATAACAGAAGCGCAAGCACTTTAATAGTTATGGCTCATATAACCCAGCGCTGAATTATCAGAAACATCCAGTACTGTGTGATTTTAAAGGCCCGGTCACACTTAGTGACGCTGCATGATCCCGACAACGATACGACCTGTCAGGGATCGTTGCTGCGTCGCTATGTGGTCGCTGGTGAGCTGTCAAACAGGCAGGCTCACCAACGATCAGGGGAGCAGCGACATCGTGGAAAGAATCTTTCCACGATGTCCTACTCCTGGTTACGAGCCTGCTGAAGCAGGAGCAGGCTGGTAACTATGGTAAACATCGGGTTACTAGTGGCACACGCGCACCTAGTAACCCGTTGTTTATCATGCTTACCACTCTGCTACAGTGCGTGTGTGCCCCTAGTAACCCGATGTTTACCATAGTTACCAGCCTGATCGCTGCTCCCGCTGGTCACACACAGCGATGTGTGCTGACCAGCGGGAGAGCAACGACCAAAAAATGGTCCAGGACACTTTGCAGCGATCAGCGACCTCACAGCAGGGGCCTGATCGCTGCAAAGTGTCACACATAGCGACATCGCTGGTGAGGTCGCTGTTGCGTCACCAAAACCGTGACACAGCAGCGATCTCGCTATGTGAGACGGGGGCTTAAGTGTGTGTTATCTTTTCCGTTATTATATCTAATAATCAAAATAAAAGTTATGTTTTATATTTCGGTCTTTATTAAGGGATCTCTATTTGCCTTTGGCAATTTGTGTGTACATGAAGTAAACCCTAAGCCGACCTTTGAACAGAGTTTTTGTGTGTCTGATCCACACAATGTTACTCCACATTATGAGCTAAAGAGGAGTTAAAAATGAGCAATTGCTGCCTATTTGCTTCTGTGCTGATCTGACACATGGGCCCATCAGGTAAAGGGATGGAAGGAAGTTTTCTCTCCTCATGTTGAAAAATGACATTTTCTGCCACCTACTGATGAGAGAAAAAAAGTGATGAAGATTTACAAACTTCTAACATTAGTCAGTGAAAAACATACAGAACAAGGATGCAAATGTATCTTTTTTTTTACAATCCAATCATTTGAATGGGCCAGTTTTATCTGCAAATCAGATTACAATCAAACATGTCTCAAATTTCTTTTGTGAACCATCAGCATCAGAAAAGGTCCATAGACTATAATTATTATGTTTTTATAAGCAAAGAAAAGGAACACAATGCAAACTCTAAAATCAGACATTTAAATGGATGAGTTTGGTGGGCAAACAGGGTCTGACTGGAGCACCGGGACACTGGACGATTATCCGGTGGGCCAGGATCCTTGGCAGGACCCTGAGAAGGACATAGAGGGGGCCCACTGGTTTCAACTGAATGTGTGTCCGAGGACATTTCATTAATGATCAGTATTGTAATATTCGGTCACTATGTTGTAATATCTGGTCCGGTCATGGTGTGGTATTTATCCCTGTATGTGTTTATTATTTGGTCACTATGTGGTGTGGACATGGTGTGGTGGTATTTCTCCCTTGTATGTGGAATTATTTGGTCGCTATATGTTGGTAATATCTAGTCTGGTCATGGTGTGGCGATATTTCTCCCTTTTACAGTATGTGGTATTATTCGGTCACTATGTGGTGATCATATGTGGTCTGCTCATGGTGTGACGGTAGTTCTCCCTTCTATGTGGAATAATTTGGTCGCTATATGCTGGTAAAATCTGGTCTGGTCATGGTGTGGCGATATTTGTCCCTTATACAATATGTGGTATTATTCGGTCACTATGTGGTGGTAATATGTGGTCTGGTCACTGTGTGGCTGTATTTCTCCCTTCTACGTGGGATTATTCGGTCGCTTTATGCTGGTAATATGTGGTCTGGTCACAGTGTCGCGTTAGTTCTCCCTTGAATGTGGTATTATTGGTCTTGAAAAAGTGGATTGTGTTGTGTATAGCAGCCAATTGTTCTCTCAGATATTAATTAGGAGAATAATCTTTATTTAGATTTGTGATTAAATACTTGGAACAAGATGCACTTACAGGAAATCTACTGTGAAAACAAGTAATCACCTTTCCAAAGGATAAGTGATAAGGTATTGATTGGTGGGGGTCTGACTGCTGGGACCCGCACCGATTGGTAGAATGTGGAGCTTTTATCCCCACTAGACTGGAGCAGCATGTGCGACTTCACCACTGATCCATTCATTCCCTCAATGGCTGCGAGCGCTGCTCTTGTTTTTTTCTGGAAGTCCCAAAGAGAATGAATGGATCTGCAGTCAGACATCCCACCTGCCGCTGCATTTTAAAATGGGGATAAAAGTGTCCTGTCAGGGATAAAACTTCCCAATTCTGATCAGTGCGGTTTCCAATGGACGGACCCAAACGATCATTAAGTTATCACCAATCCTGAGGAGCCCATGGATCGGTGATAACTTGTTTTCACCAAAGAAGCCCTTTAATGCAAACTACCGTAATTGTACATCCTAGTTGTGCTGTGCGCACAGTAGATGTGCAGGAGCCGCCTGTGTTTTACAGTCGAGGTCCCACTATAACGGGGATAAAGGCTAACAGGTATCTGCATCTAGCTGTAGGGTGGGCCCCAGTCTCCCCAGTCCGACGCTGTGGGCAAATATAACCTGGCTGGGCAATTGTAGCCAATTTTGCTGCAAAAAAAGAAAAGTCTTTTTACCTTTTTAACCGTTACTTTCAATGTCTTGGATAAATGTGTAACCCTTTATTAAATTCTGCCTTTATTCTGGGGATCTCATGGTAGTAGAGCATACCAGAGGTTGACTATATTTTATTTTTTATTTATTTATTTTTTACAGAAAGATCCACGTAAAGAAAAAAAAAAAAAAAGTAAAAAAAAATGGAAACCAAAAGAAAATAAACAGACCACACCTTTTTGGTAAATTGTTATACTTTGAGCAGCCCCATGATATAAGCTGGTGCAGGTCACTAATCAGACAAATCCACATGAATGAGTGTAAGAAGTGAATGCAGCACTCACCGCTATAATAAAACATTGTATTCCATAATTAATAACCATCAGCTTCTCACAGAGGGAGGTCGGCGAGTGGTACATACAGCGCATTGTGAAAGGATTTGGCCCCCTTGAACTTTTCTATCTTTTGCCACATTTCTGGCTTCAAACATAAAGATATAAAATTCAAATTTTTGGGGGAAGAATCAACAAGTGGGAATGAAATCTATTGGATATTTTAAACTTTTTAAAGAAAAATAAAAAATGAAAAGTGGGGCGTGCAATATTATTCGGCCCCTTTACTTTCAGTTCAGCAAACTCACTCCAGAAGTTCAGTGAGGATCTCTGAATGATCCAATGTTGTCCTAAATGACTGGTAACGATAACGAGAATCCACTGATCCAATGTTGTCCTAAATGACTGGTAATGATAACTAGAATCCACCTGTGTGTAATCAAGTCTCTGTATAAATGCACCTGCTGTGTGATAGTCTCAGGGTTCTGTTTCAAGTGCAGAGAGCATCATGAAGACCAAGGAACACACCAGGCAGGTCCGAGATACTGTTGTGGCGAAGTTCAAAGCTGGATTTGGATACAAAAAGATTTCCCAAGTTTTAAACATCTCAAGGAGCACTGTGCAAGCGATCATATTGAAATGGAAGGAGTATCAGACCAATGCAAATCTACCAAGACCCGGCCGTCCCTCTAAACCAGTTTTTCCCAAACTCCAGTCCTCACGGACCCCCACAGGTCGTGTTTTCAGGATTTCGTTAGTATTGCATAGGTGATGTAAGTATCATCAAGGCATCAGGAATTCTCTCACCTGTGCAATACTATGGAAATCCTGAAAACATGACCTGTGGGGTCTGTGAGGACTGGAGTATGGGAAACACTGCTCTAAACTTTCATCTCGAACAAGGAGAAAACTGATCAGAGATGCAGCCAAAAGGCCCATGATCACTCTGGATGAACTGCAGAGATCTAGAGCTGAGGTGGGATAGTCTGTCCATAGGACAACAATCAGTTGTACACTGCACAAATCTGGGCTTTATGGAAGAATGGCAAGAAGAAAGCCATTTCTCAAAGATATCCACAAACAGTCTCGTTTGAAGTTTGCCACAAGCCACCTGGTAGACACACCAAACATGTAGAATAAGGTGCTCTGGTGAGATGAAACCAAAATCGAACTTTTTGGCCACAATGCAAAACGATATGTTTGGCGTAAACACCTGAATCCAATCGAGAATCAGAGGAAAGAGCTGAAAACTGCTGTTCACAAACGCCCTCCATCCAACCTCAATGAGCTCGAGCTGTTTTGCATGGAAGAATGGGCAAGAATTTCAGCCACTCGATGTGCAAAACTGATAGAGACATACCCCAAGCGACTTTCAGCTGTAATCGCAGCAAAAGGTGGCACTACAAAGTATTAACTCAAGGGGGCCGAATAATATTGCACGCCCCACTTTTCAATTTGTTAAAAAAGTTTAAAATAGCAAATAAATTTCGTTCCACTTCACGATTGTGTCCCACTTGTTGTTGATTCTTCCCCAGAAAAATAGAATTTTATATCTTTACTAGATGGTGGCCCGATTCTAACGCATCGGGTATTCTAGAATATGTATGCGGCCGACTGGGCGCAATCAGCAGAACGTTGTTTAAATTTGGCGCCAAAATCGCTGATTGGTCGCGGACGGCAACCGCGACTAATCAGCAAAACGGTGTTTAAATTTGGCGGCAATATCGGTGATTGGTCACGGGTGGCGGCCGCGACCAATCAGCGAACTGTGTTAGTGAGGACCGGAGAGCTTGTTTAAATTTGGCGATAAAATAGACCAATCAGCAGAGCGTTGTTTAAATTTTCCGGCAATCTCGCTGATTGGTCTCAGCCGGCCGGCGGCCGGGACCAATGAGCAGAGCGGTGTTTAATTTTGGCGCCAAAATCGCTGATTGGTAGCAGTCGCCGGCGGCCGCGACCAATGAGCAGAGCGGCGTTTAAATTTGCCGCTGATATCGCTGATTGGTCGCGGTGGCTGGCCACGATTAATCAGCAGAGCGGCATTTAAATTTGCCGCCCATCTCGCTCATTGGTCGCGGTGGCCGGCCGCGATCAATCAGCAGAGCGGCGTTTAAATTTGCCGCCCATCTCGCTGATTGGTCGCGGTCGGCCACCGCGACCAATCAGCAGAGCGGCGTTTAAATTTGCAGCCTATATCGCTGATTGGTCGCGGTCGGCCACCGCGACCAATCAGCACAGCGGCGTTTAAATTTGCAGCCCATCTCGCTGATTGGTCGCGGTCGGCCACCGCGACCAATCAGCACAGCGGCGTTTAAATTTGCCGCCCATCTCGCTGATTGGTCGCGGTCGGCCACCGCGACCAATCAGCGTCGTATTAGTGTGGGCCCGGGAGCGGCGCTGCTTGTGCGGCTCCTTCTGCTGCGAGAAGCCAGGAGATGAGCGGCTGCTCGCAGCAGAAGCATCCCGACCGGCGGCTCCGCTCCCCGGTCCTCCGTTCACACTTGCTGTCGGGAGATCAGCGGGCTGAGCCGCTGATCTTCCGACGTTAGCCGCATGGAGGTCAGCGGCGCCGGTCGGGATAGTTGTGCTGCTAGTGCCGCTCATCTCCCCGCTGCATCGCCGCTGACCTCCGTCCGCCAGATGATCCGCTAACGGCCGCCATCTTTTTTCAGAAATCCCGCGGGATTTCCAGGACGGACAGACAGACAGATGGGATAAGACAATTATATAGTAGATGTTTGAAGCCAGAAATGTGGCAAAAGGTAGAAAAGTTTAAGGGGGCCAAATCCTTTCACAATGCACTGTATAGGCGATGGCAGTATTGTGTATTTGCAGGATTCCAGGCCAGTATCTGCCACCCGCTGTATTTCCCATGTGAGAAGCTCTGATATTTTATTACAGGGAAACTGTCATCAGGTTTTTGCTATGTAATCTAAAAGCAACAAGTCGGGGCAGAGGACCTTATCCCAGTGATGTGTCACTTGCTGGTCTGCATGATGTCATTTTGATATAATCCCTGTTTTATCTGCTGCAGATCTAGCAGTTCCCTGAATTCACAGATTATGTAGAGACCAATGCGGGAAAGTTAACCCAAATGTTATAGAAGTCAGCATTGGATTTTCTGCTTTCAGATCACCTCACAGACCAATGTAAGTTAAGGGACAAGTTCAGATGACTGTTTATCCCACTGTTTTTTTAAAGAAATTTGCCATTAAAACTCATGCATACAGTACAAAAAGAAATAGATGCCACAACCAGGGCCGCTCCAGGATTTCATGGGCCCCGGGCAAAAGTCTCAGTGGGCCCCTTTCACACCTACCACGATTCATGATGCACAGAAATATAGGTATAGTACAATGCTAAAGATTTCACTGACTTCTCACATTACATGAGTGATATCTATTGTAAAGTCTACAACAGCTCAGAAACCGGCGAATCCTCCCAGCGCACAGTGCAGACAATATAGTCCTCCATACAGTATTATGGACACCACATGGTCCTCCATACAGTATTATGGACACCACATGGTCCTCCATACAGTATTATGGGAACCACATGGTCCTGCATCCAGTACTATGGGCACCATATATTGCTCCATACAGAATAATGGACCGCATATAATGCTCCATACAGTATGATCCCCATATATTGCTCCATTCAGTATAATGGACCCCATATATTGCTCCATAAAGTAAAATGAGCCCCATATATTGCTCCATACATAATGGGTACCATATAATGCTCCATACAGAATAATGGAGCCCAAATATTGCTCCATACAGTATGGGCCCTATATATTGCTCCATAAATAGTGGGCCCAATATATTGCTCCATAAAGAATAGGCCCCATATAATGCTCCATAGATAATGGGCCCTATATAATACTCCATACATAATGGGCCCCATATGTTGTTCAATAGATAATGAGCCCCATATAATACTCCTTACATAATGAGCCCCATATATTGTTCAATAGATAATGAGCCCCATATAATACTCCATTGTTAGAAAAATTAACCCTTCCTTATCTTAGATAAGGGCACAGTGAGGATAAAAGGGAAATCAGTCTTTGAATTGTGTGGATAAAATAAAAGCTTATTTAATGTTCATTCAAAAAGGTGATTACAAAAAATGGAAAGAAAATAGTTCATAGCACACAACAAAAGGAGTATCAGGTTAACAGAAAATAGAAACAATTATAAGTTCTTACGTATCCAGTTTTGTCAGTATGTGATGGTCCGTGGTGGAGACCTCAAGGTATGAGAATCTACCCACCATACTGATGCCTCTCCTTATATACCATCTTGCCTCATGGATATACATTGGAGACTATTTTTACAGTTACATAACCCAATATGGCGGTTTGCTGATATGGCAGTAACCTCCATACCTATAATAGAGTATGTATTTTCGACTGTGTACAATTACTTCATGTTGCATATTTCAAACATATGGCTAAGGACTTTTCATCATTAGTTATCTCTAAATAACCCATCTTGACAACGAGTCCTATAGATTTGATGTACAGAACAGGTGTGTCTGCCAAGGTTCTCAGAATAACCTCTGTCACGCTCTGAACCTACTAAGCATGAGACTAAGCTTCTGAGAGCTTATATGTAATATTTTATATCATAAGAGATTAATATTTTACAGTCCCCCCTGATTATGATTTAAGAAATATCATAATCAATCCTAAACTCATTTTCTCACCATTCGTATCACATTCATTCTTTATTCTGAACACCTTGTATTGACACCTGTATTGAACATCATCTGAGTTCCCAAAAACTTCTAAATTAAAATTAAAAATTCACTCAAAAAGTTAATTTTTTCTTTTTAGCATTTCTCTTAAAATATCATCCTCCTTTTTCATTTCTGTCTTTATCTTTTTATATATCTTCTTAATTTTATAGGTTATTAAAATCTGATAAAATATGCATGAAAATATCAAAATAAATAATATTATTATTGGATTTGTTAATATATTTCCTGCTACCATTTTCGCTGAAGACTGTGACCAACTAGTAACTGATTTTCCTAAATTTTTCCACCAAGATGAGCCTGACATACTTGTCCATTCATGTTCAATATCATTTAAACGATCTTGTTCATGTCTGAATACAATTTCAGCTTCTTTTAGTTGTTTTGTTAATAAATTTAACAAACCTTTGTCTTTCTTTATCTCATTTGTCCACATATCCCATGGGAAATTATTTATTTGAGACAAATTGAACTGTATCGGAAGGATTTTCAGATTTCTTGTCCCTATTGACGTAATGTTAATACTTCCTTCCTTCTTGGAGATAGTTTTTACATCTCCTTCTATACAATATAAGCCTATAGTCAGATTTTCAGCATGTACACAAGAGGAGAAGAATGCAGAAACAACTTCTTTTTCGGACATAACTTGGAAACAAATTTTGTTTGAACTTATTGGAGTCACCAAATCATGTAATGTCCGCACATTCTCAACCCTAGCGTGACATGAGGTATGATTGTGAAAACATGAATGGAAAATGACTTTATCCTGTCCAGGTAGACACATTACCTTAGAAACAAAATGTAAGCATGAAGAATGTCTAATTGTTCAGTGTTTGTACCATCAAATGCAAAATCTGTGTACTGTAATTGATCATATAGTAATTGTGTATTACTAACAGGAATGCCCAGAACAGTTATAGGAACCATGGTTTCTTCTCTTCCCGATATTGGGATTAGTGATGTTCCTATACAAATGTTCTGTTCACATCCTAACCACTTATTTACCCACAAATCTGTATGATTTAATGCAAAATTATATTCTGTAGGCAAATTTCTCATTATTCCTAAAGGTGTAATTCCACTTTGCAATGCTTGTGCAATCATTTTCAGATTGGTGGAATATTCAAGCTGAACTTCTAGACATGCTCTGGCCACTTGGGATTCCTGTTCACTTTTTGCTAGAGCTAAAGTAGCATCTTGTAGATGTGACACTGGAGATCCCAGCACAGCAGCCGTGTTCAAAACCATCTTTTCAAGGAGTTGATTCAAACTTTTCTGAATTTTTACTCCTTTACCTCCAACATACCCAATATTTTCCAAATCTGATTTAAGTGTATGAATGTCCATAGTATTAATTAAACTTCCCACTGTTCCTAATCCCCCCAAAATACCTTCTAATATCCCCCTATTGCTTCTAACCTGTGTTGAAGTTCTTTTCCCAAACCATTGTTCTATTCCCATCTCCATGTTAATGAGATGTGATTTACACTGGGGATATTTGGAAGAGATTTTCCAGTTAGTCATATTGAAAGTCCATATCATGGTCATAAATACTCCATCTCTTAATAGAGGTTTAGATTGGAATTGATTGATTTGGAAAGAAGTAGATGGTTGAAACCTTGTCTGCGTACATACATTATCTACTGCTGACCAAACATTCACATTTACATCTTTACACTGTTTGTAATTATTTTTAGTTAAAACACAACACTGGTAAAGTCCAGAATCCTTAGGAGATCGATTCTCTAGAGAAAAAACAAAATTCTTATCCAGCCATCTCACATTCCCGTATTGACTTCTATGTATAACATTTGTTGGACCATTTGAAAAACTTTCCAAAAATAATTTGTTTCTGGTCCATGTTAACAAAGACTCGGGAGGTAACTCTAACCTTGTGTTGCATTTTAATAAAAGAGGAGACATATTTTCTTGACTATGTACCGCTTGTGGTGCAACCCTTACTTCTGGAGTGATAGTATTTGTTACTGTAAAAACTACAGATACTTGTACGCGTACTGGTTCTCTGGTTATCTGGAAATTCCAGGTTTTTACCCAATCCTCATCTCCTTCTGTAATAGAAAGTAATGAATGATCCAAAATTTTCCCAAAAAGTTGTGATTTTAACACAATCTCTGTTTCGGATGTTCTAACTGTCCCTTTTACGAGCATATCATTAGTAATATCACCCGACCATACAGCTTTCTCTTCACCTCTTATCTCTATATTCCAGTATAACACATCTGTAGGACTGCATTCCCATGTGCCTGTCTTATTATTATGTATATAATCTCCTTGTAACTGTGTAAATTTAGACTTCGGTCCTGTGGCAGCATGTAATATTATGTTAGTGTCGTGTATGAAGTGCAGTTCAATACAGCATTCTACACCATAACCCATGCAAATGTTTCCAGTAATATCTACTGAATCGTCCGGTATGTCTTCATCAATTAGATTTTGTAGACTTGATCCTCTTGGTTTTCGTGAATGTAAAGTTCCTTTGATATGTCCATTCACTTCACTAGTAGTCGTTCCATGATAAAAAATGTCTTCTGTGTAGATCACAATTGAAATAGTACAAAGTAGCAGAAATGTGGTTCCCATCAGGTAGTAGCTTTTCCTGGGAAACTTTTTCTTTTCTTGAAGGATTGGTATTGAATTCTTTCCATCAAGGACATGGTATTCCGTATTCCAGCTCTTATTGGAATCCATTTCTTCCTAAAAGAAATGCAGTATCATTATTTTGCAATGTACAATTTGCATTGATCAACATGTACCCACAATTTTTGTTGTCTGCGGGTATTTTTAACCATGTTAGATGCTGGTTGCACTAGGATCATAACTTGTCCCATGGTATCGATTATTTCAAAGGGACCTTCCCAGTTACTTTCCCAAGGTCCACTCTTCCTGAAAGTTTTTATCATGACTAGAGCCCCTTTTTTGAATTTGGATTCATATGGTGGCTCCATCCTCTGCATTCTTGATGCAGCATGTGTGTAACGGGTCTGGGAGGCGGAACCTCTGGGCTACAATACAAGGGGGCGGTCCTTGTAAGGGAGCGGGTGGCGACCAGGCAGGCAGTCACAGGAGGTGACCTGGACAGTCTCTGAGTGAACGGGACAGTCTCTGAGTCAACGGGACAGTCTCTGAGTGAACGGGGCTGGAGGTCACGGCAAGTGACCGGGGCAGTCTCTAGGTATAGGGTTGGTACGACCTGTGGCGGCTGAAGATAGACGAGAGCTCCCAGGTGAGCAGGCGAGAGTCTCTGGATGAACGGGTGGTCACAGCATGTGACGGCGGAGCCTCCAGGAAGACCAGCGGACAGGCGACAGATGAGCGCTCCCAGGTGAGCAGGCAGAAGTCTCTGGACAGGCGGGTGGTCACAGCACGTGACGGCAGAGCCTCCGGGTAGGCAAACAGACAGGTAGCAGATGAGCGCTCCCAGGTGAGCGGGCAGGAGTCACTGGACAGGCAGGTGGTCACAGCACGTGACGGCGGAGCCTCCAGGTAGGCTAGCAGGCAGATAGCAGATGTGCGCTCCCAGGTGAGCGGGCAAGCTGGTCCATAGACAGACTGACAGGAGTTGGTAGGCAGACCGTCGGACCTCAGGCAGGCAGGCAGGTAGCTGATGTGCGCTCCCAGGTGAGCGGGCGAGAGTCTCTGGAATAGCTGGTGGTCACAGCACGTGACAGCGGAGCCTCCGGGCAGGCAAGCAGGCAGGTAGCGGAGAAGCGCTCCCAGGTGAGCGGGCAGGCTGGTCCTTAGACAGACTGACAGGAGTAGTAAGGCAGACCGTCGGACCTCAGACTAGCAGACAGGTAGCAAGTAATCAGGCAGGAATCTGACAGGTAACTGGCAGGTAACTGGCAACGGGACCTGAGGGCTGAAGCACAGGTGAGACACAGGTGCAAACAACATTGCTCGGGCACCTCCATTTTGGAGGAGGTGCCTTATATATGATGAAGTCCTCCGGCCATTGGCCGGGGACTCCTTAGGACGACGCGCGCGGCCCCTTTAAGAGGAGGGGAGCGCGCGCGCGCCCTAAGCACAGGGGCCGGGAAGGAGCGCGCGCTGAGAGCAGAGCGGGAGGAGGACGCCGGGAAGGAGCGCGCGCTGACAGCAGAGCGGGAGAGGGACGCCGGGCACGGGGCAGAGCGGTGAGGGGAGCAGCGTCCCTGCCTAGCAGAGGGCAGGGACGCCGGCACTACAGTACCCCCCCTTTAGGCCCCCCCTTTTTTAGGCCAGCCAGAAATTTAGCTAGGATGAGAGGGGCATGGATGTTCTCCCGGGGCTCCCACGTTCTCTCCTCAGGACCAAACCCCTTCCAATCTACCAGAAAAAAGGTCTTTCCTCTTACCCTTTTGGTGGCAAGAATGTTCTCTACCTCAAACTCGTCCTCAGCGGAAACCGGAGCAGGAGGCGTACCTGTAGACTTGGAAAAAGAGTTAAGTACCACAGGTTTGAGGAGAGATACATGGAAGGAGTTAGGGATCCGTAAGTTGGCCGGGAGTTTCAATTTATAGGCCACCGGGTTGATCTGACTGGTGACCTCCAGAGGTCCGATGAACCGAGGCCCTAACTTGTAAGAAGGTATCTTGAGTCGAACATATTTAGATGAGAGCCAGACCTTATCTCCTGGACGAAATTGAGGAGAATCCAGGCGTTTTTTGTCAGCGTGTCTTTTCATCCGTTCGGACGACTGAAGGAGTGCGGATCGGGTACTCTCCCAAATGGAGGAAAATTTGCTAACGAGAGATTCCGCAGCCGGGTTGTCCACCGAGGTGGAGACAGGAAAAGGAATCCGAGGATGCTGACCAAAGACTACAAAAAACGGGGATTTGGAGGAGGATTCGCTCTCGTGATTATTGTAAGAGAACTCGGCCCATGGTAGGAGATCCACCCAGTCAGAATGGTGGGCATTAACGAAGTGCCGGAGGTAACTGGTCAGGTTCTGATTGATCCGCTCCACTTGACCATTGGACTGTGGGTGGTAAGCGGAAGAGAAGTCCAGGGTGACGTCTAGTAGTTTACAAGTGGCTCTCCAGAAGCGTGAGGTGAACTGTACCCCACGATCCGACACGATGTGGAGGGGCAGGCCATGAAGACGGAAGATGTGACGAATAAAGTCTCTAGCTAGCTCGGGTGCAGACGGGAGGCCTGGTAGGGGAACGAAATGAGCCATCTTGGAGAAGCGGTCAGCGACCACCCAAATGACCGTACAACCGGCAGAGAGTGGGAGGTCAGTTATGAAGTCCATTGCAATATGCTGCCAGGGGGCAGCAGGTACTGGGAGCGGAAGGAGGCGACCGGCTGGCAGATGTCTCGGAACCTTGTTGCGGGCGCAGGACACACAGGCAGAAACAAAGTCTATTACATCCTTGTGCAGGGTAGGCCACCAGTAGTGACGGGAAATAAGCTGGAGGGTCTTCTTCTGACCAGCGTGGCCAGCCAGTTTAGACGAGTGACCCCAGTGAAGGATCTTCTCCCGATCAGGTACTGATACGAACGTCTTTCCGGGAGGGAGACGATTTAGACTCACGGGAGCCACCTGCATTACTCTGGCGGGATCGATGATGTGTTTCGGATCTTCCTCGAGATCAGATACCAGAAAGGATCGAGACAAGGCGTCCGCCTTGACGTTTTTGTCAGCCGGGCGAAAATGAAGGACAAAATCAAAACGAGCAAAAAACAAGGACCACCGGGCTTGGCGCGGGTTAAGTCTCTGGGCATGCTGGAGGTAAGCCAAGTTCTTGTGGTCAGTGTAAATTATTACCGGGTGAAGAGCCCCCTCAAGCAGGTAACGCCACTCCTCCAATGCCAGTTTGATGGCCAATAACTCTCGATCTCCTATGGAATAATTGCGCTCTGAGGAGGAGAAGAGTTTAGAGAAGAAGCCGCAAGTTACCATCCTCCCGGAAGAAGATTTTTGAGTAAGTACCGCTCCAGCTCCAGAGGAGGAGGCGTCCACTTCCAGGAAGAACTGCTTGTTGCCGTCCGGGCGATGCAGCACCGGGGCGGAAGAGAAGGCCTGTTTTAAGGAAAGAAAGGCTTCTTCTGCTTCGGGCGGCCACTGTTTGGGATTAGTACCCTTACGGGTGAGCGCGGAAATTGGGGCAGTCCGGGAAGAGAAGTGTGGTATGAAGAGGCGGTAGTAGTTGGCGAAGCCCAGGAACCGCTGAATGGCTTTCAACCCCTCCGGTCGGGGCCATTTCTCGATGGCAGACAGTTTCTCTGGATCCATTCGTAGGCCGGTCTGAGAAATAATGTAGCCCAAAAACGGAAGCGAGGTCTGCTCAAAGAGGCACTTCTCGTATTTAGCGAAGAGGTGATTCTGCCTGAGCCTGAGCAGGACCTGACGAACGTCCCTCCGGTGAGTCTGGAGATCCGGAGAGAAGACCAAGATGTCGTCCAGGTACACCACTACGCAGGAGTAGAGAAGGTCCCGGAAGATGTCATTGACCAACTCTTGAAAGACGGCAGGAGCGTTACAGAGACCAAAGGGCATTACCAGGTATTCATAGTGGCCGTCCCGGGTGTTGAATGCCGTCTTCCATTCATCCCCCTGACGGATACGAACCAGGTTGTACGCCCCACGGAGGTCTAGTTTGGTGAAGATTCTAGCCCCCCTCAGACGATCAAATAATTCTGGAATGAGCGGAAGGGGGTACTTATTCTTCACCGTGATCTGGTTTAGGCCTCTATAGTCTATACAGGGACGGAGAGAGCCGTCCTTCTTTTTGACGAAAAAGAAGCCTGCTCCCGCCGGGGAGGTAGATTTCCGGATGAATCCCCTGGCCAGATTCTCCTCAATATATTCGGACATCGACCGGGTCTCAGCAGCGGATAAAGGATAAATACGCCCACGGGGAGGAGTAGTACCGGGTAACAGGTCGATGGGACAGTCGTATGGTCTATGAGGGGGTAATGTCTCTGCCTCCTTTTTATTAAAGACATCAGCATAAGACCAATAAGGAATCGGAAGTCCAGGTAGATTAGCTGGGGTAGGAGAGGGACGGACGGGATGGACGGGAACCAGGCAGGTCTTATGACAGTCTTGTCCCCAGCGAAGGACTTCTCCGGTTTGCCAGTCAAGCACGGGTGCATGTTTCTGGAGCCAAGGCAGACCTAGCAAGAGGGCGTGAGAGAGTCCAGGCAGAACATGAAAGGAGATACTTTCAGAATGCAGCATTCCCACCTGCAGAGTAATGGATTCGGTGATGAGTTGGATGGGGCGTGGTAAGAGCCCCCCATCCACGGCAGCCACAGACAAGGGTACAGCCAGAGGTTTGGTGGGGATGCGGTATTTCTCTACCAGGGACTGTGAAATAAGATTCCCGGCTGCTCCAGAGTCCAGTTGGGCTAGTTCGAAATAACGGTTCTCCCCGTAGACGATTGAAACTGACAACAGCAGGGATGGAGAGGATTTATTCTTGTCTAGGTGGACCTCTCTGAGCGAACCTAGACACAGGCGTTTCCCGACCTCTCCGGGCAGGCACGGATCCGGTGCTCCTTACTGCCACAGTAGAAGCAGGTCCCCTCGGCACGGCGTAAGTCCTGACGGGTCTTGACCATCTTGGTCTGGTCGACCTGCATAGGCTCAGGAGGGTGTACCTGGTTAGAGACAGAAGGAGTGACGGGTTTCTGAAAAGTAGGAGCTAGACGTAGTAACCTCCTCTCACGGGTGACCTCTCTGGCACGCTCCTGGAACCGTAGGTCAATCCGGGTGGCAAGAGTTATTAAGTCATCGAGAGTGGTAGGAATGTCCCGACCGGCAAGTTCATCTTTAATACGGCCGGACAGACCCTCCCAGAAGACGGAAACCAGAGCGTCGTTATCCCAGGCCAGCTCCGAGGCAAGGGTACGGAACCGTATGGCATATTGGCCCACGGTGAGGCTTTCCTGACGGAGGCGTAGCAATGATGATGCGGATGAGGTCTTCCGTCCGGGTTCGTCGAAGACTTTCCGGAAAGCCGTGAGAAAAGCAGGCAAGTTGGACACCAGGGGGTCTCCTCTCTCCCATAGAGGATTTAGCCAGGCCAGAGCCTCCCCGGTGAGATGGGACATGATGAATGCAATTTTGGCTCGGTCGGAGTTAAACTGGTGGGACAATAGTTCAAAGTGCAGGGTGCACTGATTTATGAAGCCCCGAGCCTGGACGGAGTCGCCTCCGAAGCGAGGAGGTGCAGAAAGCCGGGGTCCGGGGTAGGATACCATGGTATTAGTGGGCAGCGGAGCTGCCGGATTGCGAGACATGGCACTGGCGGAGGTTGTCGGTGGAGCAGTCAGAGTATCCAGGCGAGTATTGACATTCCGCAGGTGACCCAAGATGGACTCCTGTTGGGACCTTTGACGGGACAGTTCATGACACAGGTCCGAGAGCGAGGGAGCTTGGGTGCCACCGGGTTCCATGGCCCGAGCAAACTGTAACGGGTCTGGGAGGCGGAACCTCTGGGCTACAATACAAGGGGGCGGTCCTTGTAAGGGAGCGGGTGGCGACCAGGCAGGCAGTCACAGGAGGTGACCTGGACAGTCTCTGAGTGAACGGGACAGTCTCTGAGTCAACGGGACAGTCTCTGAGTGAACGGGGCTGGAGGTCACGGCAAGTGACCGGGGCAGTCTCTAGGTATAGGGTTGGTACGACCTGTGGCGGCTGAAGATAGACGAGAGCTCCCAGGTGAGCAGGCGAGAGTCTCTGGATGAACGGGTGGTCACAGCATGTGACGGCGGAGCCTCCAGGAAGACCAGCGGACAGGCGACAGATGAGCGCTCCCAGGTGAGCGGGCAGAAGTCTCTGGACAGGCGGGTGGTCACAGCACGTGACGGCAGAGCCTCCGGGTAGGCAAACAGACAGGTAGCAGATGAGCGCTCCCAGGTGAGCGGGCAGGAGTCACTGGACAGGCAGGTGGTCACAGCACGTGACGGCGGAGCCTCCAGGTAGGCTAGCAGGCAGATAGCAGATGTGCGCTCCCAGGTGAGCGGGCAAGCTGGTCCATAGACAGACTGACAGGAGTTGGTAGGCAGACCGTCGGACCTCAGGCAGGCAGGCAGGTAGCTGATGTGCGCTCCCAGGTGAGCGGGCGAGAGTCTCTGGAATAGCTGGTGGTCACAGCACGTGACAGCGGAGCCTCCGGGCAGGCAAGCAGGCAGGTAGCGGAGAAGCGCTCCCAGGTGAGCGGGCAGGCTGGTCCTTAGACAGACTGACAGGAGTAGTAAGGCAGACCGTCGGACCTCAGACTAGCAGACAGGTAGCAAGTAATCAGGCAGGAATCTGACAGGTAACTGGCAACGGGACCTGAGGGCTGTAGCACAGGTGAGACACAGGTGCAAACAACATTGCTCGGGCACCTCCATTTTGGAGGAGGTGCCTTATATATGATGAAGTCCTCCGGCCATTGGCCGGGGACTCCTTAGGACGACGCGCGCGGCCCCTTTAAGAGGAGGGGAGCGCGCGCGCGCCCTAAGCACAGGGGCCGGGAAGGAGCGCGCGCTGAGAGCAGAGCGGGAGGAGGACGCCGGGAAGGAGCGCGCGCTGACAGCAGAGCGGGAGAGGGACGCCGGGCACGGGGCAGAGCGGTGAGGGGAGCAGCGTCCCTGCCTAGCAGAGGGCAGGGACGCCGGCACTACAATGTGGAAAAATGCTTTTCAAGTTTTCCTGCAACAATTGCAACCATTTGGACCTTGCAACAGCATCTTTTTGAGGTGTGGACAAAAATGGTTCATGTGGGAAAATCAATGGCATTTTCCTTCCTGTCATTAGTTCAAAGGGAGTAAACCGAGTTGTAGAAGAAATAGTTCCTCTAACACTCAACAGTACAAAAGGTACTGCATCAACCCAAGTATTACCTTTGTCCAATAACATTTTTGCAATTCTGGATTTTATTGTTCTATTCATCCTTTCCACAATACCAGCAGACTGTGGATGGTAAGGTACATGAAACTGTTGTTGTACCCCTAGAATAGCACAAACTGCTCGCATGATCTTTCCTGTGAAGTGACTTCCTTCATCAGAGGTAACTTATCTGTATTAGATTCAAAAATATCTGCATTATCAAAATCATCCACCTTCTCATTGTACTTTGGGATGTCTTTTACAATTTTCATCAATTGATCGTGTATTTTAAGATTGATTCGTGCTGCTCTGTCATGTAATTTTTTCCTTTGTAGTTCAACTCCCTGTAATTTTTCCCCAAAAATTTTGAACTCTTGTGTCTCTGGTATAAATGATGTGGAGGCACTATCTTCACTTTTACTATTTGATCTTGTATTTACAGAAACCTTTATTATGTCTTGGTGTAATTTGGACAATAACTCTGTCCTGGTATCAATTTGATCCTCCAATTGTTCAATATGTTCTGCCAAAATCAAACAATTTGGACAATCAAAGTAATCCCCGTCAGTGTCCTGTGTGTCAGAATGACTGATTTCTTGTGTGTCTACCTGTTTGTCAGAATGACTGATGTCTTGTGTGATAATGCATGCTTTGTGTGCTTGCGTGTCAGTTTTTTCAAAAACCAAATTATTGTACACACGGACCATATGCATCACATTTTGAAGGTTTCTCTGTAACTTTTTTACAGAAAAAAACCTTTTATCAATGCTAAGATTCTCTGCTTCACATTGGGTATACAAACTAGACCACAATTGTGCGTCTGTATGGCTATGAACAAACTTAAACTGTATGTTACTTTTCTTAGAATATTCATGAATAAAATCCATTTCTCACCTATGGAATGGCTTTTCCTCTCCTGGATTGATGCAACCGTCAATGGATGGTGACTTTTCTGTGCTCCGCTGACCCCCACGTGGTATGCTTTAGAGACACTCCTCACTGTCAGTAGATTCCGTCTGATCCTTGTGAATGTGGAATTCCTGAGACTTGTACAAGTATATTTTTAGCTTTCTCTCTCCTCCCCCCTTTTTGTACTAGAGGAAGGATTCCACACAAAATAGCGCAAAAATCAGAGCTGGCTGTGGCTCGCCATTAATGTTAGAAAAATTAACCCTTCCTTATCTTAGATAAGGGCACAGTGAGGATAAAAGGGAAATCAGTCTTTGAATTGTGTGGATAAAATAAAAGCTTATTTAATGTTCATTCAAAAAGGTGATTACAAAAAATGGAAAGAAAATAGTTCATAGCACACAACAAAAGGAGTATCAGGTTAAAGGAAAATAGAAACAATTATAAGTTCTTACGTATCCAGTTTTGTCAGTATGTGATGGTCCGTGGTGGAGACCTCAAGGTATGAGAATCTACCCACCATACTGATGCCTCTCCTTATATACCATCTTGCCTCATGGATATACATTGGAGACTATTTTTACAGTTACATAACCCAATATGGCGGTTTGCTGATATGGCAGTAACCTCCATACCTATAATAGAGTATGTATTTTCGACTGTGTACAATTACTTCATGTTGCATATTTCAAACATATGGCTAAGGACTTTTCATCATTAGTTATCTCTAAATAACCCATCTTGACGAGTCCTATAGATTTGATGTACAGAACAGATGTGTCTGCCAAGGTTCTCAGAATAACCTCTGTCACGCTCTGAACCTACTAAGCATGAGACTAAGCTTCTGAGAGCTTATATGTAATATTTTATATCATAAGAGATTAATATTTTACATCCATACATAATGAGCCCCATATATTGTTCAATAGATAATAAGCCCCATATAATACTCCATACATAATGGACCCCATATATTGTTCAATAGATAATAAGCCCCATATAATACTCCATACATAATGAGCCCCATATATTGTTCAATAGATAATAAGCCCCATATAATACTCCATACATAATGGGCCCCATATATTGTTCAATAGATAATAAGCCCCATATAATACTCCATACATAATGAGCCCCATATATTGTTCAATAGATAATAAGCCCCATATAATACTCCATACATAATGAGCCCCATATATTGTTCAATAGATAATGAGCCCCATATAATACTCCTTACATAATGAGCCCCATATATTGTTCAATAGATAATGAGCCCCATATAATACTCCTTACATAATGAGCCCCATTTAATACTCCATACATAATGAGCCCCATATATTGTTCAATAGATAATAAGCCCCATATAATACTCCATACATAATGAGCCCCATATATTGTTCAATAGATAATGAGCCCCATATAATACTCCTTACATAATGAGCCCCATATAATACTCCTTACATAAAAAAAAAAATCAAATACTCACCGCTCCTTGCTGGCCGCAGGCCTGTCTCATCAGCGTCTTCCGACTCTCTGCACTGGGACTGATCAGCAGAGGGCGCTCTGTAGTGACGTCATCGCGCCCTCTGCCCTGAGATGTCACAGAGTAAGAAGACGCAGAAGACAGAGGAGCAGCAGAGGAACAGGGAGAGGTAAGTATTGCAAACAGTTTAAAGCACTGAGGAAGACCCAGTGCAAGTGCCCATTCGCTGGCATCAGGCCCCGCCGACTCATGGGCCCCATAGTGTGCTGGTGTCCCAGAGGGTGAGTGGGCCCCCTGCTCGCTCAGGGCCCAGGCTCTTGCCCGGGT
Source organism: Phyllobates terribilis (assembly GCF_046119375.1). NCBI lineage: Eukaryota > Metazoa > Chordata > Amphibia > Anura > Dendrobatidae > Phyllobates > Phyllobates terribilis. Next base: position 3,017,504 of record NW_027362951.1, on the reverse strand, counting down.
GGTGATGCCGGCCCTGGGTACAACACATACGGCACCCGTTTTTAACTGATCCGCTGCAATGATTATGTAGGAAACTGTATTCATTTACAATCATCCACAGCGTGAGAGAAAACAGCTACAACATTACTGAATAAACAGAAACCCTGCAAGTATAAGAAAATGATTTTATTAAAAATATTTTGCATATCAATCCAGTTTGAAAAAAAATAACTTATTAAGCATTTTTTGCAAAGTAGCAGTCCACATCTGACAGACTCCTGTAACTCTGGACACAGTATAATAGTGTGGCCGCTGTTCTCTAGCAGGACCCTCTAATGATAGAAGCAGGACGGCATACTGGATCTCGCACAACGCTACCTGCACGCCATCTGATTTGCTAAGTGCTCCAGCCGTATAAAGATCACTATGTATACAATATACTCCGAAAAGATGTCAGGGATTACTGTGAAGTTAAAATATTGTCGCCCCCATTGAGCAGGAATGATTAGAGATGGACAAGCTCCAGTTGGCAGACAGTCAGTGATGGCGGAGAGCTGATCATCTTTACTCGCTGCTCATTAGGAAAGTGGTCGCTTTCTGAAACCATTGGACTCTGAACTCGGCGTCAGACGGCATTATGTAAGAGGCCAATGTCTGAGTGGTTTTTGTGTCCTTTTGTCCTTCCTCTGTTCTTTCTGCCAAAAGATCCTCACCCATAACCCAAGGACTAAAATAAAGTTGAATTGTTATTAATATTATTTTTTTAAATTTAGCACATGAATTGAATTTCATAAATTAAAAGAAAACTTTCCCTCCGATGTCCACAAAACTGAGCGCCACTACATAAGCCACAAATAGTCTCCCCTCTCTCTCCCAGTCTGTGCAGCGTACGGGAACCATTTAAATGGGTGCAGGGCCGATTTTAGATAAAGTGGGGCCCTGGGGAAAAGTTTAAAGTGGGGTCCCAAATGCTGACATACAGCACCACACAAACATTTAGCTTGTATTTACATGCGCTGAGATCAGGCCGCTAAACGAGCGCAATCCACAATACTGAAGCCGTTCGACGCTTGTTTCCCGACCTCTTTACACCAGCTGAGGAAGAATGATGGATACAGAACAATCACTAATAGATCAATCTGTCCCCATACAGCATAATGTTATCAGCAGCACATCTGCAGGTTACACCGGCCGATGTGCTGCTGAGAACAAGGATTTTTGTTCTGGCATAAACAATCCAATTACTCGATGAATAGGCAGCATTTTGCTTGTTTAGTATAATACATGCCATAGTCCTCCATATTGTATAATGTGCCCCACAGCCCCCCATATTGTATAATGAGGCTCATACTCCTCCAAATAGTATAATACACTCCCCATAGCTCTCTATATAGTATAATGCACCTCATAGTTCTCCATATAGTATAATATACTCCCCATAGTCCTCCATATTGTATAATGTGCCCCACAGCCCTCCATATTGTATAATGTGGCCCATATTCCTCCAAATAGTATAATACACTCCCCATAGCTCTCTATATAGTATAATGCACCTCATAGTTCTCCATATAGTATAATGCACCTCATAGTCCTCCATATACACTGTGTTCCAAATTATTATGCAAATAATATTTTCTCAGATTTTCCCAAATTACCTATATGAATGGCAGTCATTGTAATTTTCCAGTCAAATAACTATTAGAGTACAATTGAAAGGTTTTTGTACAAACTGCCTATGATAACAGTATATTTTTAAAAAAATAAAACACTCAAACTGCACTCAAAATGCATGTTCCAAATTATTATGCACAGCAGAGTTTTCAACCTTTTCATTTTAATAAAGAACAAAAAAATGGTCATTTTTGAAATTATAAGCATTAGCAGGTTATTACAAACTGAAATCAAACAGTTTTCAACTCAAAACTTTATTCTAGGTGATGTAATATTTGCACATAGGACCCCTTGTTCAAAAGGAGCTTCTGTATAATGTGTATAATGCACTCCCCATAGCCCTCCCTATAATATAATGCACTCCCCATAGCCCTCCATATAGTATAATGCACTCCCCATAGTCCTTCATATAGTATAATGCACTCCCCATAGTCCTTCATATAGTATAATGCACTCCCCATAGTCCTTCATATAGTATAATGCATTCTCCTCAGTCCTTAATGGAGTATAATGCAGCCTCCCTATAGTATAATGCAGCCAAACATATAGTACATATAATATAATGCAACCCATAGTCCTCGATAAAGTATAATTCGGCCCCAACCATAGAGTATAATGCAGCCCCCCAGTTCTGCAGTATTATGGTCACCACGTATAAAAAACAAATACATACAATACTCACCTCTCCTCATTCTCCAGCTGCTCCATGCTCTGCAGAGCGTCTCAGCAGCTCCACTCTGCAGGCACAGTCATTCCCCCGCTACCAATACAGTTCAATGCGCGATGCGGAGGGACGAACTCATGGGCCCTATAGCGGCACGCCACGGGCTGGAGGCCCCAGGCAGATGCCTAGTAAGCCTGCCCTTACGCTGGCCCTGAATGGGTGTCTCATGTAGGGGATGTGTTTTTCTGCTTTTTTTCTTGCCATAGTACAAATTCTATTCAGTAGGACTATCAAGAGTGTGCAAAGCAGTCATCAAAGCAAAAGGTGGCTACTTTGAAGAACCTAGAATATAAGACATATTTTCAGTTGTTTCACACTTTTTTGTTAAGTATATAATTCCACATGTGTTAATTCATAGTTTTGATGCCTTCAGTGTGAATGTACAATTTTCATAGTCATTGAAAATACAGAAAAATCTTTAAATGAGAAGGTGTGTCCAAACTTTTGGTCTGTTACTGTATATATCCAGGATGTGTGATCAAGGGGTGCCATACATACCAGAATGGGGGATCAAGGGGTCTCATGCATACCAGGATGGGTGATCAAGGGATGCCATGCATACCAGGATGGGGGATCAAGGGGTGCCATGCATACCAGGATGGGGGATCAAGGGGTGCCATGAAAACTAGGATGGGGATCAGGGGGTGCCATGCATACCAGGATGGTAGATCAAAGGGGTGCCATGAATACCAGGATGGGGGATCAAGGGATGCCATGCATACCAGGATGGGGGATCAAGGGGTGCCATGAAAACTAGGATGGGGATCAGGGGGTGCCATGCATACCAGGATGGTAGATCAAGGGGTGCCATGAAAACTAGGATGGGGATCAGGGGGTGCCATGCATACCAGGAAGGGGGGACCATACATACCAGGATGGAGGATATTAACAGAATTAGGGGACATTACCCCAATACCAATGTCAGCAGCAGACTCCTATTAGACAAAGATAGCACAAGTATACACAAAATGCAGTTTTTAAAAGGAAGGTTTTTATGATTAAGGGAAAAGGAAATCCAAACCTACAGGGCCCTGTGTGAAAAAAGTGATGCCCCTCCTTCCTTAAAACATAAATTAACTGTGATTTGTCACATCTTTGGGAAGCTGAGTTCAATTTCCGTAGCCCCACACAGCCCTGTTTACTGCCACACGTGTTCTCAATCAAGAAATCACTTAAATAGGACATGCCTGACAAAGTGAAGTAGAACAAAAGATCCTCTAAAGCTAGACATCATGCTGCGATCCAAAGAAATTCAGGACCAAATGAGAAACAAAGTAATTGAGATCTATCAGTCTGGAAAAAGTTCTAAAGCCATTTCTAAAGATTTGGGACTCCAGCGAACCACAGTGGGAGTCATTATCCACAATAGGCGAAAATATGGAACAATGGTCAACTTTCCTAGGCATGGCCGGCTGATCAAAATTACCCCAAGAGCGCAGCAAAGACTCATCCAAGAGGTCACAAAAGACCCCACAACAACATCCAGAGAACTGCAGGTCTCACTTGCCTCAGTTAAGGACAGTGTTCATGACTCCACCATAAGAAAGAGACTGGGCAAAAATGACACGCATAGCAGAGTTCCAAGATGAAAACCACAGCTGAGCAATAAGAACAAAGGCTCATCTCAGTTTTGGCAGAAAACATCTTGATGATCGCCAAGACTTTTGGGAGAATACTCTGTGGACTGACAAGACAAAAGTTGAACTTTTTGGAAGGTGTATGTCCCATTACATCTGGCGTAGAAGTAACACTGCATTTCAAAAAAGGAACATCATACCAACCGTAAAATATGGTGGCAGTAGCGTGATTGTCTGGGACTGTTATGCTCCTTCAGGACCTGGAAGACTTGCTGTGGTAAATGGAACCATGAATTCTGCTGGTTAACCAAAAAATCCTGAAAGAGAATGTCCGGCCATCTCTTCATGACCTCAAGCTGAAGTGCACTTGGGTTATGCAGCAGGACAATGATCCAAAACACAGCAGTAAGTCCACCTCTGAGTGGCTTAAGGAAAACAAAATTAAGACTTTGCAGTGGCTTAGTCAAAGTCCTGACCTTAAGAAAGCGGTTCATGCTCGGAAACCCTCCAATGTGGCTAAATTACAACAATTTTGCAAAGATGAGTGGGCAAAAATTCCTCCAGAGTGTTGTAAAAGACTCATTGTCAATTATCCCAAACACTTGATTGTAGTTGTTGTTGCTGAGGGTGCTTCAACCAGTTATTAGGTTTAGAGGGCCATCACTTTTTCACACAGGGCCCTGTAGGTTTGGATTTCTTTTTCCCTTAATAATTAGGATCTTCATTTAAAAACTGCATTTTGTGTTTACTTGTGTTATCTTTGTCTAATATTAAAATTTGTTTTGAGATCTGAAATATTTAAGTCTGACAAACATGCAAAAGAATGAGAAATCAGGAAGGGGCAAATAACTTTTCACACATACACATATACATATATATATATTCATCCCACAATGTCACATTCACCGCAGGAGAGAGGGATTGGTAAGATGGGACAACCATTACAAACCAGCCACCTGATCAGACGTTATTGAACACCTTTCCAGAAGCTTTAATCAATCTTATCTACTGTTATTTTCTGAAGAGAGGAAACAAATGTCCTAAAAATAAAAAAATATAAAAATGAAAGTTAAAAAATAAATAAAATAATAATAATAGGCTCACCTCCACTATGAGCATTTTTTGCTCATCTAATAATCCAAGCTTTCCTAATTGTTCTTCTATTTGCTCCTGCGTCTTCATATTCCTCTCCAGCACAAATGATGCATGCTGGGGCTGTAAGAGCTGTAATAGAGGCCTAGAAGAACCATCAGAGGTCAGGCCGATCTGGTTACAGCAAGAACACAGATACACGCTGTATAAGACAATGGGATGGAAACAAGATTTTAAAAGGAGTTATCAAACACTTTTATACTCCACTGGATAGGTCATTAATATAAGATAGGTGGGGGTCCAACCATCGGCCCCCCGATGATCAGCCGCCATCACCTCTGGCAAGATGCAGGCAATGTTCAAAGTGGAACAAAACCGCTCCGTACACTGCGGCCGCTGCCGGGTGCAGACCCTCTATTGAGGAGTACCGGAGGTGATCTGCAGCACCAGGCAGTGGCCACTGGGGTGCGCTCTGTGCACAAGTTACATCCGGCCGTTGCCAGAGCTATAAACAACTTATTGGTGGGGAGGTAAGAGTCGGACCTACAACGATCTGATATAGACCACCTATTTTATGCATAAATCATCTGCATTAAAGTATTAGAGAACGTCTTTAAGAGCCCTGCATTTTCAGAGCCAAACTTCAGTCAACATCTGATAACCAATTACAATGTCTTTCTTAGGACTCGTTCACACGAATGTATTTTCAGTACGAAAGTTGTCTGTGGAACAAATGGACAGCACTCAGACCAATGCTATTCAATGGGAAAGTGCAGAGGAGTCATTTTTTTTTTTTTGTCACTGATCGAATCTGTGTGTGAGCAAAAAATAACTAAAGAAAATGGCAGCATGTCCTCGTTTCATCCGTCAGACAAGATTCACCCATTCAAGTCTATGGGTACAGAAAAAAATCTGCTTTATACAGATACATTGCAATCCTGTAGCCCTGGAAACTGTAAATGGTTAAAAAGCCAGATTAGATCTGGACTGCACATGGATGACAAGTGAGAAAAGAATTCTCCCACTTTTCTGGATGAAACTCTGAATGATATTTTATCTGCTTGTGTGAACAGGCCCTTAGAGGTCTCGACAAGACGGAGGAGCTGATCCAGAGTGTCCAGGTAAAGCTAGCAGTCCAGGTAATGGCGGATACGGAGGCAACCATCCACATCGTGCTCCATGCCCTTCTCATCTGACGTCCGTGACAGTGATGCTCAGTGTAAAGCCTGAGCTCAGGAGATGTGGGCTCGGACCCTGTTCAGACACACTGGAACTGATCAATCTCCATTCAACATTATGAACATAAAACTGGAGCACTGGCCCCACTCAAATATATTGTATTATGGTCAAATCATTCCCTTTAGGAACTGAGTGCTGTGTAATAGAGGAGGATAAGGCCCCCCGTATACAGCAATCTATTCTCTGATAGGCGAGAGGGAAGTGACTTCATCTCCTCCTTTCTGATAATGTCCCCTGTATCCTGGTGACAGTGATTGTGCCATCCCAGCAGGTGACACTAGAGCCGCTCCCCGCTCTTAGGCTATGTGCCCATGAAAACGCTTGTAAAACCGTCTGCCATGCAAAGCAATGTGAATTCGGATGTGCTGTGCACATGATGCGCTAATTAGAGAGCCGAATTCACATTGCGTTGCAAAACGCAGCATGACCATTTCTACCGCGATTACGCCGCAAATTCGCGGCCATTGAAAAGCAGCAACCCCGCAGGTATATGTGGATTTGCTGCGTTTCAATTAAATTCAATGGCCGAGAATTTGCAGCGTAATCGGGGTGCGTGTGGTACCCAGGATGAAGAAGAGACTACAACTCCTCTTCATCCCGGCTACCAAGCGGTGAAAAAAAGAAATAAGTTAAAAATAAAAAACCCTGTATACTCACCTCTCCGGTCTGCTCCCGGCGGCGATCCTCTCTCCTCGCCGTCCAGCGGTGTACTTGCAGGACCTGCGGTGACGTCATCTAGTCAGCTGATGGTCACGCGACCGCTGACGAAAGAGGTCAGGTGATGGTCGCGTGACCATCAGCTGACTAAATGACGTCACAGCAGGTCCTGCCAGTATACCGCGCGACGCTGAAGAGAGAGAACGCCGCCGGGAGGAGACTGGAGAGGTGAGTATACAGGTTTGTTTTTTATTTTTAACTTTTTAATTCTTTTTTTTTTTTTACTATAGATGCAGCATTTAAAGCATCTAAGTTGGTCACACAATATAAATCCATGTCGGTTGCATGGATTTATATTGTGTGACCAACTTGTCAAGCACTTTTCCAAGTTATGCTCAAAATCACTTGGAAAAGTGCTTGAAAAAACGCATGCGAAAACGCTGAAAAAATGCTGAAAAAACACTTCTCTCTAGCAGAAAAAATGCATGTAAATCTGCATGTAAATCTGCATGTAAATCTGCATGTAAATCTGCATGCGTTTTCTTCTGCCAGAGAGAGGCAAAAACGCTCTGCATCAAATCTGCTACGTGGGCACATAGCCTTAGCGTGTATGTGCTGTACTTATCATTCAGGACTGTGCAAAGACCTGCCTGTGACCAAAAGAACAACAAGGCTGTGTGCACACGCTGCAGATTTGGTGCGTTCTTCAATGGAACAGGCTGCCACGAGAGGTGGTGAATTCTCCTTCAATGGAAGTCTTCAAACAGAGGCTGGACAGACATTTGTCTGAGATGGTTTAGTGAATCCTGCATTGAGCAGGGGTTGGACACTAGGACCCTGGAGGTTCCTCCAATTCTAATGTTCTAGGATTCTATGTATAAACACCAGCTGCAATCTTCCATGGAGAAGTAACTGTGGTTTCAGGAGAACTTGCAGCAGAAGGTCTGTGCCTTCCGGTAGCTCCTCCCCCTTCCGCTAGCTCCTCCCCCTTCCTTCTGTAAAGAGTATTAATAGCACTAACTGTCATCTATCTCACTAATAGGAAAGTTTGTCTTCACTGAATACAGATTTTACAGATGTTACCGCGAATTGAGACTGAAAGATCAATCCAGCAGGAAAAAGAAGACTTCTCTGATAAGATTATAAAATTACTTATTTTCATGTGTAATATTAATTTACAAAACAAAAATTAAAACAACGGTTATTCTTTAACTAATAAAGCACTTAGGACACGGATTCATTAAGACTGGCCATATTCAAGCTGCTCTTGATGAGGGAGCGTGCTGGAGTCAGACGGTCCAGATTCATTAAGTGGCGCATGAATTATGCACTTCTGACAAGTGGTGCGTGCACCTTGCCACAAATCTTACTCCAGTCATGGACTGGAGTAAGATTTCTGGTGTAAGGGAAGCCACAGTTCGCCATGAATTAGACAAGCTGTGGTGCCACACTTCCATCCTGCCCCAACTCTGCCCATTTTGGTGAAGCTGGGCAAAACTGATGTGAAAACACCAAAAGTCAGAACATTTTTGATCAACTCAACTATGCACAAAAATTGTGACTTTTCAAAGTGATTTACACCAGAATTCTGGCATAATTGCATTGATCAATCAGGACTATAGTGTCCTAAGTTTTTATACTTCATTAAAACATCCTCCTCCTCCCAAGAGGTGGTCCTAGGTACTGACCCTCGCAGTGTTCGGTCACTTCTGCTGCAGGACTGCTCGTCCGGCTTCTCGGTACAGATGAGATCCTCTATATACCTTGCCCTAATGAAGCCGGCACAGGACCACGTCCACAGCTGCTCCCTGTGTGTGGGGGCCGTCCACTACTATTACAGGGTCCTAGTACGGAGTGATCAGCTCTGGATACAGTGGGGTGGTCTGTTCTGGCAATGTCATGTATACATTGCTGGGGGGCTCCCAGTGATGTCTGAGCACATAAGCTGAATCTATGGCAGCTATGTGATGGATCCTCGCAGTCAGTGATGGAGAGGAAAAGCCTCATGGAAGATTCAGCCGGACAAATCCACAACTGTGGACTGAATGGAGGCAGAGAAATCAGTGGCTGCAAACAAGACATTTCTTCTTGTAGATTCCCCGGATGATTGGGAATAGTTGCTTGAAGATGTAAGACCCCAGTCAGGTGGTCGCTGTTATTAACTCCTTTTGCCTAAAAAAAATACAAATAAAATCTGCAGTCACTTTTGATAATTTTTTGTCACAGCTTCTGGCCTTAGTCTTTCTTCTCTAATTCTATCCAGTAATGGAGATTACAATGATAGCATACACGGTACCATCTACAGCCCACAATACATTTATATGGAAAGGAGTTATAGAACATCAGAAAATGTCTGTTTTGTCACAGAAACAATCACATTAAATAGGATCTGTCACTTGTCATAAATCTGTGACATTTATTTGGTGTAAATGCCGCTGTTCTTCTGAATCTGGGATTGGTTTTATTCCCTTTTCCATCGGCCACTCCACTCCTCTTACTTATATATTCATCTTGTCCCTTTAGCTAAGTGGTAGTGATACAAAACTCCTCTACATGGGAGGCTTTTTAACCCCTTAATGACCGGAGCATTTTCCATTTTTCCATTTTCATTGTTTGCTCCCCTTCTTCCCAGACCCATAGCCTTTTTATTTTTAGGTCAATATTGCCATGTGACGGCTTATTTTTTGCGGGACAAGTTGTACTTTTAAACGCCATCACTGGTTTTACCATATCATGTACTGGAGAACGGGGAAAAAAATTCCAAGCGCGGTGAAATTGCAACAAAAAATACAATTCCACGGTTGTTGTTTGTTTTTACCACGTTCACTGAATGCTATAACTGACCTGCAATTATGATTCTCCAGGTCATTACGAGTCTGTAGACACCAAACATGTATAGGTTCTTTTTTATTTAAGTGGTGAAAAAAAAAATCCAAAGTTTGCTAAAAATGGCGCCATTTTCCGAGATCTGTAGAGTCTCCATTTTTCGGGATCTGGGGCCAAGTGAGGGCTTATTTTTTGCGTGTCGAGCTGATCACCCGTTATTTCATTTTCTTTCAATGTTGTGACGACCATAAAACATAATTCTGGCGTTTAGAATTTTCTCGTTACGCCGTTTACCGATCGGATTAATTCTTTTTTTTATATTGATAGAATGGGCGATTCTGAACGCAGCAATACCAAATATGTGTTTTTTCTTTATTATTATTTTATTTTGAATGGGGCGAAAGGGGGCGATTTAAACTTTTATATATTGTTTTACCTTTTTCATATTTTTAAAAACATTTTTTCCACTTTCTGCTTGCTTCAATAGTCTCCACAGGAGACCAGAAGCTGCAGATACCTGATCGGCTCGGCTTCAGAAAGGCGATGAGCAGATTGCCTCTATGTAGCATAAATGCTCATGTGCTATGAGCGCCAACCACTAGGTGGCGCTCATAGCAAGCAAGACATGACAACCACAGGGGTCTGCTGCAGATCCCGGGTTGCCATGCCCACGCATCGGTAACCCGCGATCACGTGACAGGTCACCGATGGGCGGGGCTAATGCCGCTGTTGCAGATTGACAGCGGCATTTAAGTGGTTAACAGCTGCGGGTGGATCGCAATTCCACCAACGGCTGTTGCAGCCACATGTCAGCTGTAAGAATCAGCTGACATGTGCCTGGTTCAGTGCGGGCTCAGCGCCGGAGCCAGTGCTGAACCGGGGGTGATGGCCTGGGGTGTACTAATACGCCCCTGGCCAGTAAGGGGTTAAAGACCACTCCGAGTTGGCTAAAAAGACTACTTTACACAAGGCGTAAAGTGCCATATTTTAGAAACGAAGGGGCACAGGAAAGAAAAACAAAATGACGCAGATTCATGAGAACGGAAAAAATTACACATTTATGTCAAGTGACAGCTTCTCTACAAAGGAAGTTGTTCAACAGAAAAAGTTGTCTTAATGTACTTAAAATAAAAACTGATGAAACTTCCTGTAACATGGCTGGGTGTGGACCCACTGCTCCTGGGGCCGGGCTGACCCTGGAGTGGCGTGACTAAGCAACTAACTGGTTTTCACTAGAGCCTCTGGTGGCGAGGATAGTCTTGGCCACAGGTAGTCGCCAGGTACCACTCCTGATCTCTGCAGGACAAAGCAGGGTTAAATTCCTGCAGGGACCGGCCACGCCCCCTAAGGCCAAATGGAAAACACCATGCTGTTGCAGCTGTGCAGAGGAGAGCTGCAAGAGGCAAACCTCAGCGAGCCGACCTGATGGGAGGAGACGCCGAACGCTGACGATGGAGAGTAGGACGACGCTGAGGAGGCACGTGAGTTACTGCTGTGGCAGCACCCCCCTGACGCCCCACTGTTCTTTAGGCCAACCCGACGGAGAAACTGCTCAAAAATCGCAGGGGGGAAGAGGGGGGAGAACGATGTTGTCGGCAGGCTCCCAAGACCTTTCCTCAGGACCGAAACCCCTCCAATCCACTAGACAGGCAGGTGTGGAGAAATGCTGCACAGTGAAAATGGTTTAAAAAGTAGAAGTGTCTATTTTTATCAATTAACAAAATACAAAGTGAATGAACACAATACATCATCAAAGCATCAATTCTTCTGGATGCACTTACACAGTTTTGAAGGAACTCGACAGGGAGATTGTTCCGAACATCTTGGAGATCTAACCACAGATCCTATGTAGGCTTTCACAAAACCTTCTGTCTCTTCATGTAATCCCAGACAAACTTGATGTTGAGATCAGGGCTCTGTGGGGACATATCATCACTTCCAGGACTCCTTTTTCTTCTTTTTGCCATTTACAGTTCTTAATGACATTGGCTGTATATTTGTGGTCGTTTTGCTGCTGCAGAATAATGTTGGAGGCAATCAGACGCCTCCCTGATGGAATTGTATGATGGAGTCCTTAATGCTGAAAAATACAGGCAGATAATTAGCCATCAATCCTGACTAAATCCCTAACTCCATTTGCTAAATTGCATGGACCATCCACTGTGCTTCACTTGGCAATCAACCTCTGCCTTAACGAGACACGCGTTCCAACAGTGCAGAGCAAATTCACACCACCTCCATACTGCGCAGCACAGCAACCAGGCAGACTTCAAATTAATATGCCTTGAAGATCGCAGTCATACAGCTGAAGAGTTGTGGACAGCTCTCCAGGCTCAGTTTCAGCAATAGCCGTCTCCGCTGAACCTGGAGCCAGGGAAGGCCATGTACGATAACGGTGCGAACCTGTTTGCGGCTCTACGCCAAGGCGAACCCACACACGTGCTTTGCATGGCTCACGTCCTCAACCTGGTGGTACAGCGATTTCTCCGCCACTATCCCGGCCTGGATGAGCTGCTTCAGAAAGTCCGGAAGCTGTGTGCTCACCTCCGCCGTTCGCACCCCTCATGTCATCGACTTGCATTGATACAGAGGTCTTTCTCCATGACAGTTAACAGGTTGATAGTGATGTGCCAACGCGGTGGAATTCCACTCTGCACATGTTGCAGCGACTGTGGCAGCAGCAACGAGCCCTGACGCAGTATGTCATGTCGTATAGCCTGTGCCAACGCAGTACGGACGTGGGGCGTATCACGTTTACGGACTGGGAACAGATTAAGGACCTCTGCACCCTTCTGCACAGTTTTGAAATGGCTATTATTAACCCCTTTACCCCCGAGGGTGGTTTGCACGTTAATGACCAGGCCAATGTTTACAATTCTGACCACTGTCACTTTAGGAGGTAATTACTCTGAAACGCTTCAACGGATCCCGCTGATTATGAGAGACTGTTTTTTCGTGACATATTGTACTTCATGATAGTGGTAACATTTCTTCAATATCACTTGCGTTTATTTGTGAAAAAATTGGAAATTGGGCGAAAATTTTGGAAATTTCACAATTTTCAAAATTTGAATTTTTATTCCGTTAAATCAGAGGGATATGTTACACAAAATAGTTAATAAATAACATTTCCCACATGTCTACTTTACATCAGCATAATTTTGGAACCAAATTTTTTTTTTTATTAGTGCGCTATAAGGGTTAAAAGTTGATTAGCGATTTCTCAGTTTTCCAACAAAATTTACAAAACCATTTTTTTTTTAGGGACCACATCACATTTGAAGTGACTTTGAGGGGCCTTTATGACAGAAAATACCCAAAAATGACACCATTCTAAAAACTGCACCCCTCAAGGTGCTCAAAACCACATTCAAAAAGTTTATTAACCCTTCACGTGCTTCACAGGAATTTTTGGAATGGGGAAGAAAAAAATGAACATTTAACTTTTTTCACAAAAATGTTACTTTAGACCCCAATTTTTTAGGGGTAACAGGAAAAAATGGACCCCAAAATTTGTTGTGAAATTTCCCCTGAGTACGCCGATACCCCATACGTTGGGAAAAAACACTGGGCGCACAGCAGGGCTCAGAAGGGAAGGAGCGCCATTTGACTTTTTGAACGTAAAATTTGCTTGAATAATTAGCGGATGCCATGTTGCATTTGGAGAGCCCCTGATGTGCCTAAACAGTTGAAACCCCCCATAGGTGATACCATTTTGGAAACTAGACCCCTCAGGGAACTTATCTAGATGTGTGGTGAGCATCTTGAACCCCCAGGTGCTTCACAGAAGTTTATAACATGGAGCAATGAAAATAACATTTTCACATTTTTCCCACGAAAATGTTTTTCAGCCCCCAGTTTTGCATTTTCATAAGGGTAACAGGAGAAATTGCACCATCTAACTTGTTGTGCATTCTCTCCTGAGTAAGCCGATACCCCATATGTGTGGGAAAACCACTGTTTGGGCGCACGGCAGGGTTCGGAAGGGAAGGAGCGCCATTTGACTTTTTGAATGTAAAATTTGCTTGAATAATTAGCGGATGTGCCCATGATGTGCCTAAACAGTGGAAAACCCCCACAAGTGACACCATTTTGGAAACTAGACCCCTGAGGGAACTAGATCTAGATGTGTGGTGAGCACCCTTAACCCCCAGGTGCTTCACAGAAGTTTAGAACATGAAGCCGTGAAAATAAAAAAAATCTAACTTTTTCCACAAAAATGATCTTTTTGCCCCAATTTTTTTAGTTCCACAAGGGTAAGAGGAAAAATGGAACCTAAAAACTGTTGTGTAATTTCTCCTGAGTGCGCCAATACAAAATACACTGTTTGGGCGCACGTCAGGGTTCAGAAGGGAAGGAGCACTGTGTGACTTTTTGAACGCAAAATTGCCTGGAATCAAGAGCGGACGCCATGTCGCATTTCGGGAGCCCCTGATGTGCCGAAATAGTGGAAACCCCCCACAAGTGACCCCATTTTGGAAACTAGACCCCTCAAGAATTTTATCAAGGGGTATAGTGTACATTTTGAACCCAAAGGTACGACAGAATTTGATAAGATTAGGTCAACATATTAAATAAGTTGTCATTAGTCTCGAGCGCAAGTGCTCGCTACTTGAGTTTGCATCGGGTACTCGGGTATGCACCAAGTATCGTGGGTGCTCGAATGACATGCTCGAGTCCCCGCCCCGCATGTTTCACGGTTATTAGACACCCAAAAAAAACATGCGGGGATCGCTCGTGCATGGCAGGCGATCCCAGCAACGTTTTTTTTTGGCCGCAAAGCATATGGGTGGAGACTCGAGCATGTCACTCGAGCACCCGCGATACTCAGTGCATACCCGAGTACCCGATGCAAACTCAAGTAGCGAGCACTTGCGCTCAACACTGGTCGCCATATTATCTTTTTTTTTTTTCTTTACTTTTGAAAAAAAGCCAACCCTAATACAACCCCAACCCTAATACAACCCCAACCCTAACCCTAGCACATCCGTAACCCTAGAGTTTATTTTTTTACACCATTCCTCGCGTGGTATAAGTGATTAGACTACTTTATTCTTCGGGTCGGTGCGATTACAGCAATACCAGATTCATATCGGGTTTTTATGACTGACAGCGGTCACACACTAAAAGACGCTTTTTTTGCAAAGACTAGTGTTTGCATCACCATATTTTGAGAGCTATAATTTTTCCATATTTTGGCCGACAGAGTCATGTGATTTCTTGTTTTTTGCAGGACAAGTTGAGTTTTTTTATTGGTACCATTTTCGGGCACGTGACATTTTTTTTCTATTCTGATTTTTGGGAGGCAGAATAAACAAAAAGCAACAATTCAGGAATTGTTTTTTTGCGTTTTTTTTATGCCATTCCGCGTGTGGTAAAATTGATAATGCAGCGTTATTCTTTGGGTCAGTGCATTTTTTATATAGTTTTTTTTATGTTTTGCCGCTTTTCCACAATAAAAACGATTTTCTATAAAAAATATTTTTTAGTGTCGCTTTATTCTGAGAGCTATAACTTTTTTTTTTTTCGGACAATGTTGCTGTGTGGTGGCTTGTTTTTTTGCGGAACAAGATGACGTTTTTAGCGGTACCATTTTTATTTACATTCGTCTTTTTGATCGCGTGTTATTCCATTTTTTGTTTGGCGGTATGATGATAAAGCATTGTTTTTTGCTTCGTTTTTTTTTTTTTGTTTTTTTTACTGTGTTCACTAAAGGGGTTAACTAGTGGGACAGTTTTATAGGTCAGGTTGTTCCGGACGCGGCGATGCCAAATATGTGTACTTTTATTGGTTTATTTTTTTTTTTCATAATAAATAAATATTATGGGTTCAATATATTTTTATTTTTTGGGGATTATTTTTTTCTTTTTTTTTTTTTATATTTTTACAATTTTTTTTAAATTTTTTCTTTACACTTTTCTACTTTTTTTTTAACTTTTACACATTGTCCCAATATGGGACTTTCACTTTTTGCAGCCTGATCGGCTGCATGGCATAGGGAGCAGCAGCTCTCTTTGTCATGCAGCCTGTCAGCGCTGCACACCGGGGAGACATTACTTTGGTCGTGCAATGCGCATGACCAAAGGAATGTCCTGCCTCCTGGTGACCCGGATGTTGTCATGATGACATCGGATCGTCATGGCAACATCCGGAAGCCGCCGCAGACATCGCTGGACGCCGGCAGGAGAGGCGAGTATACCGATCACCTCCCCCCTTGCCACCGCAATGTGCCGGGTGTCAGCTGTGCACATAGCACCGGGTGTCAGCTGTGACAATCTGCTGACACCCGGCGGCGATCGCCCCGCTTGTGTGCGGGCGCGATCACAGCGCACGTAATAATACGTAGCTCGTCCATAAGTCCCAGGGCACAGCTACGTACTATTACTGACAAGGTCGGAAAGGGGTTAAAATAGTTAGCGCTGACGATGCCATCATCAGCATCACTATTCCGGTCATACACATGCTGGAGCAGAATTTGAATAGTGTGCAGCACGAGGTGGTTGTCCCAGAAGAAGAGGAGGATGAGGAAGGGATAAGAATGTCTCAAAGTTCCAGACTATCGTCACACAGGCGGATGCCAAGTGACGGTGGATTCCGGCGATCGAGGGGTTTGGTGACACCAGACATACTGTTAGTGAAGGTGCAAGAGACGAGGAACAAATGGAGGAGGGGAAGGAAGAGGTGATGGGCGAGTAGCTGTCAGAGGATGAAGAGGATAATCATCCCCTCTCTGTTGAAAGTGGTTTGCAGGAGGGGACGGAGGAAAAAAGCATCAGTGTTACGCAGCCAGCAACAGAGCCTGGCTTTGGACCACCTGGAAGAGCCTGACATACAAGTGCCTTCTTGATGCACTATATGCAACATGATTCCCGTATAGTTAGGATTCGAAATAATGCTGACTACTGGGTTGCCACTCTTGTTAGATCCACGTTATAAGACTAAATTTTGCCAGATGCTTCCCGCCCTGGAAAGGGACCTGCTAATGTTGGAGTTTCGAAACAAGCTTTTAAGCAACCTTAATAGAGCTTTTCCCCAAGATAGGAGTGAGGCACACAGTGTGCGTCGCAGCTGTAGTCTTTCAACCTCCAGCATGTCAGTTTGTCAACGCCAAAACATTAGCAGCAGCAGCGTAAGTGGCAGAGGCAATTTCTGAGTCCTTTCACACATTTTTTAGACCAGCTCATGCACCAGCACAACAGAGTACAAGTTTGACACATGGTAAACGACTGGAGAGGATGGTGGAGGAGTATCTAGAGCTCAATATGAATACCATCAGGGAGGATTTTAACCCTTTTACATTTTGGTCTTCAAAAATGGATCAATGGCCTGAGCTCGCCTGTCACGCCTTGGAGGTTTTATCATGCCCGACAGCCAGCATTCCCTCAGAACGTGTCTTCAGCGCTGCTGGTCGTGTCCCGACGGATAAGTGCAGCCGGCTGTCCTATGAAAGTGTTGACCGCCTAACTTTCATCAAGATGAACAAGTCATGGATCTCCAAGGACTTTTGCACCATAACTGCAGACTGTACAGAGTAGGCGATGTTGTAGTTTTTAATGTGCTGCATTGATCTCGCGGAATTGCGTCTGTGATGTGGGTTGTGTGCCTGCTCTTGCTGCTGCTGCAGGTTTTAGGTCCTAATTTTTGGAAATGTGGGGAATCCTGATTAGATCTCCATCTACTGGGTTGGCTGTAGGGGAAGAGGTGTCCTTCCTAATTCTACAATTTCTACTGTAGTGAAATTGATGCCACTTCGGTGGTTTTAGGCCCTAATTTAGGGAAATGTGAACACTCCTGATTGGATCTCAATGTGCTGGGTTGGCTGTATTCGAAGAGGTTTTGGTCTCCTTTACAATAGTTATACTCTAGTGAAATAAATTTTTTGGTGCAGATATTTTTCTCCACAAGAGGGATACACAGACCTGATAAACTCAAAATTGGCATATAAAGCAGGCTACATCTCCGCTTAAAATTGTTTGGGACAGATATTGTTCTCCATATAGCGGGGGAGTTGAGTAAGAGTAGTTCCGTGACCCCCGACTGTACCGTGCGGTCGGGGCAAGAAGAGGAGGAGGGTGACTCTGAAGGTGAGGAATAGGATAGCACATGGGATGATGAGGTTGTCCATCCAACTTGGTGTGAACCCAGAGGCAAGCAGCTGAGTACCTCATCTGAGGAGGTGGAGGAGGAAGACGAGAAGGTTACGTTGCGTCCTATGGCGCAGACACAAAGTAATGCAAACAAGAGGAGCACTGCATCCTTCGCAACAACCGTGGCAGTGACCGGCAGCGGTCGCTGCTCTGCAGCTCGCAGAGGCGACAAAGGTTGCCTAGTCTGGGTTTTTTTTTGAGACCGCAAAGGATGAGCCAGATCGCGTTATCTGCAAAGTTTGCGATAAAAAACTCAGTAGAGGGAAAAAGTGCTAATAATTTCACTACTACATGCATGAACCTTCACATGCGCACACAACATGTGTTACGCTGGTAATCTTACCGCGCTAAAATGCGGACCTCAACAACCATCAGCTGCCCCATCAACCGCATCAGCTGCTTCTTCCTTCTCCTCTATTACCGTGCCAAGTATTGTCACGCAGGTCTCCCACCGCAGAACTTCTAGTTCTGTACCCGCTCCAGTCAGGCTGAAAGAGAGCCTGTCAGCTGTATCAGAAGCAGACATGCCTGCTGTGTTTGTTTCACTGAGCTCACCATGTTTCTCAATCCACCGTTACATCTGTGCTTGCACCTCACTCACGGTCCAGCAGTTTGTCCGTTTCACCATACTCCGCCCTCTATCAGCACCACAACCAGCCCTCAGTCCCGCATTTGTGGTCACGTAAAAGATTGTTTCCTCCCACACATGACAAAGATAAGAGGTCGAACTCCACCATCTCCAAACTGTTGGCCACGCAAATGGTGGTGTCAGTCCCTAACTTTTTGAACTGTGAACACTGCTGTATGGCTGCTTTTTTACTGAGGAGGTAACCGGAGAACCTGAAGGAAACCCCCACAAATACGGGGAGAACATTCAAACTACTTGCAGATGTTGTCGTCTATCATCATGGAGTTAGCTCGTTGTGTAGGAGACCGACCACCACTGCTGTCTACCTTGTGACCATTGTGTTGAAGCTTGCAAGGTGTTATGGGTTTACCGTCACAGAGAGGAGCCAGAAGCGTCTGATTCCTCCCACTCCTGCAGTCATTAGAAGCCTTTCGCCTTCATATTAATCGGTGCAGTGGTTTATCTGCTCAGTTGTGAGCTCTTGGAAACTTACCGTGATTTAGGCTCTCACCAGATTTGTTCCATGCATCTCCCCTACTGTGATAACGCTGTACCCCAACACATCAGACTGTCGCCTACCATGGAAACCTTGAAAAGGAAGCTGAAGATCCACTTCTTCTGACAAGCGTACAATATGTGGTAACCCTCACTCCAGCGTACTTTTGCACAACCAGCTGTACCCTGACCTACTGTATCCTCAACCATCCCTTGCAGATTGTTTGTGCACCCTCGCAGGCAGGGTCCACTCTCCTCTTGTACCAGTCGGTGACCCCTTTTCACATGCAAAGCACCACGGAATAAATGTCGCTGCAACAGTAATAATAAATATAGTATTTGTACTCTGGCATCAATTGACCCACTTTCCTGGTGTCTACACCCTTAATTTGATGTGTTTTGACAGCTTTTGGGCCAGAGTGAAGGTGTTGCATATGCTTTTTTTTTTGTCCCCCACCCCATTGAGCAGTATGGTATTCGGAAATGTTCGGCGAATGTCTAAATATTCTATGAACATTTCCAAACCGAACATTGAAATGTTCGCTCATCTCTACTTGTTAGCTAATTAAAAAAAAAAAAAAAAAAAAAAAAAGATTGCTCTCAGTAGGAAAAAACAAGATAATCTTGTAGTTATGATATCTTTTAATGGCTAACAAAAATAATAAAATAAATGATGTTGCAAAGCAAGCTTTCAGGACTTCTTAGGTCTCTTCCTTAGGCAAAATATCTGAAGAAACACAAATATATGCACACAAAAAAGACAGAGGTATGGCATAATAAATGGAGATTTAACTAAACAAACAAATGGAGCTTACGGCTGATGACACTGCTGGACATATTCCAACACTGAAGGGAAGTAATCCTGATATATCTTTCATCTGCTGCACTACGTTTCCTTGGTTGACCATTGCATCTACAGCACTTAACGTTGCCCATTTCTTCGTGTCCTCGATGTTGAGAAATACAGGCAGATTCTTATCCACCATTCAGTACCATTACGGAGGTGTCTGACTGGTGCCAAAATCATTCTGCAGCCGGACGACAACGATCCAGGCAATGTCATTAAGAAAATACAGAATGAAGTACATACTACAGTACAACAAAAGAACAAGTCAACCGAACATGCAGTGTACAACTAGGAGGGACCGATGTGCAAAGAAAATATCACGTATACCAAGTGCACTGCCATGAGATTGTACATTATGAAGGCCTGGGATCAAACAATTTTAATAATAAAATAATAAAAATAAACTGCTCCCATTGGGGGCCCGGAAACAGAGAATGGGCCGGGGGTGAGACCCAGGAACAGTAAGAAGGAAAAAAATGATGAACTCTCCACCATACCACAAACTCTGCCACCAGATATGAGGATCGACGCTCTCACCCTTCCACCAGCCCCAAAAGAGTGCAGGCAGTTAGGAGTGACCCGGGCACTCCTCAAGGTCAAGAACCAAAAGGCAGGTTACAGGGTCCTCTGCGACAGGCTTCTCCATACTGTCATGTAGGAATCTAACCAACTTGGCCAGTAAGCCCAAATCTCTGGACAGTGTCACAGAAGGTGGAGGAACGTCCCCCGGCCCTTGCGGCACATGAGGCATACATCCAGGAACTGGGGCTGGACCCTACTCATCCTGGCTGTGGTGTAATATGTGCAATGTAGGATACAGAGTTGAGCCGCTCTCTCGGAATAGCTAGGAATTAGTTTGTCTAAGCTGTAGGAAATGGAAGGGTAAAGAAGATTTCACTTCAGAACATGAAATGGGTCACCAGCCACATAGACCTGACCCAGGTAAACCGAGCCTGCCCTTTCCCATAAAGGCCCTCACTCCAAATCTAATAATTCAATAAGAGTGCTGCTATGCCAGAGAGGGGTATGATTGTGAGAAAAAGGAGCACAGAAAAGTTTCCATACCATGGTCTAGATTGATATAGCCTGCATGAAAATCAGTTATGTATTGAAGGGGCCCTCTAGAACAGGGATGTCAAACTCAAACACACAGAGGGCCAAAATGAAAAACTTGGACAAAGTCGTGAGCCAAACATTATACAGTATAATGTGCCCCACATAGTCCTCCATACAGGGTAATAGGCCCCACATAGGGGTGGAGGTTCTGGTGCCGCAAGCCAAATATAAATCACCCTGCGGGCCAGAGCTTTCCATGTATGCTCTTGGAGGAGCAAAAAAGTATGTGCAAAGGGTGTTTAATCTCTGGGTCATAGGGTCAAACAATGGCCACAAGGGATCTCAGGAAGTCATCCCTGTTCCACCTACATATACAGGAAAGCTGAACAAACCAATAATGCTCAAAAGGATAATAATACGCCCAATAATACAGTCTAGGGTCCGATAAAGCCACCCCCTCACCTCATCAAGTGAGACCATAACGTGTCCTCCTTAGAGAAAAATAAATAAAAACGCTGGAGGTTGAGGGTTGTCGACTTTCCTGGCACAATGTCAGTTTGGTCACAATGAATAATTTGCCGAATATATGAACGCAGAGGAATTTCGAATACTTTATCTAGAATTTTTACATCAAACTGAAGTAATAAACAGGCCTGTATGATGAATAAAGATTGGTAAAAATTATCAAACTCCGACAGAACATGTTTAGGGTCCCCTCTAGTTCTCCTCTCCTCGCCCCTAAGTGCCCTGATTACCATGGGGTCACAGTAACGATTTGCCATATAGGTAAATAGATCAACGGACCGAACCCCGTGATTATCTAGCATAATTAGTAGTCAGGGTGTTCCTCAAAATATACATAGAGCCTACAAAAAATACAGAGTATCAACCCCAAAGAAAAATAATAATCTAAAACAAGATTATGATGCAAATATAGAACAACTTTATTAATGAGACAGAATAAAATCGTATAGCAAGATTAAAAAAGGTCACTCGGGGTAGAAATACACACACATACAGAGCGGCACATGTAAGTAGTCCACAAATGGATAATCGACCCTCTAGGCACATGTATTACATAGTACAAGTATACCTATGTGTAGGCTAATATATTTCAAACATTGTGAACTTAATACGTGTGAACTAGGGGGCCTCCATATGAACCAGTTAGACAGATACATGCACAGGTGGGGGCCATATACATAGTAGAGAGTCAAAGTAAGAAGCGTGTCAATAAGGTAAAGGGCTCACCCATAAAGTGCTGGTGGAGACCACTAGGTCGCTCTGAAGCCCCGACGCGCGATTCGCGTAGCTTCTTCGGGGGGCTGTGGTTGTGGAAGCGAGTGGGCATCATTATATATGTTTACCGGACTATCACCCAGGTGGCGCCGCTGATGTATGCAGCGCATGCGCAGTGACGCGCGTCTCCCCGCGCCGCGTCATGTCCGGCCAGTTTCCCGAGGGGTGTTGTGGGTAGGTACGTCACTATGACGTTGTTACCCACACTCCCATCGTACGGAAGCCCGACAGGACGCGGTTAGGGCGAGACAGCACCGCGCATGCGCGGCTCGGCGGCCATATTAGACAGGGGCGAGAGTATGGGCAAATACATAAAAGTATATAGATAGGACAAAAAATTGGACAGCTATGGGGCCAAGGATCGAATACAGTAAGTCATCAAATTGGTCTAAACACAGGTCAAGCATAGTAAGACCAGAGTGTACATATACAAATATATATCATAATACATATACAGTGCTGCGACGTCTTGTTAAGTCCCATGATACATTTTAAGAAGACGATTTCATGTTAGTCTGGGTAGCAGGTACCAATATATCCAATCATCCTGTACATGGTGGAAGCTGAATAATGATGACACCAAGATGCAAGAGCTATAGAAGAAACACATAAAAAATTAAAATCCACATAAAAATTCAAGGGAAAGAGATCTATAGAAATGAGGAAAAGCTATTGAATTCATTAAGGCCCCTAGGGGTCACCGTGTCCAGGATCGCCATCCAACGGCACTCAAGCTGCGCCAAAATCCGTTTATAGTTGCCACCTCTTGTTCCCAGGTGTACCCGATCGATACCTCTAAATTTGAGGACAGAGGGGTCACAGTTATGGCGCAGCCTAAAGTGCCGCGGGATGGTTTTAAGTGTAGTAACGTCCAGGGTATCTCGTGCTGAGAGTATATCCCTGACGTGTTCCCTCACACGGACCCGGAATTCTCTAGATGTAAGCCCCACATAGTGTAGATCACAGGGACAAGTAGCCAAATAGACAATGTGTGTGGAGCTGCAAGAAATATAGTGCGTAATTTTATATTCTTTACCTCTATTGGAGGTGAATGATTTGGTGCGAACTATATTTCTGCAGGCCACACACGATCCACAGGGGTAACACCCCCATTTCTGTCTACCGGCCCCAAATAGAGTGGGGATAGGGGCAGTGTAGTGACTCCTAACCAATGAGTCTCTCAGGCTTTTACCCCTTCTCGGGGTCATCAGTGGTCTATCAGGTAGGATCCTACTCAGTATAGGTTCAGTTTTGAGGATTGACCAATATTTGGTGAGAATATTACGTATCGCATACCAATGGCTATTGTATGTGGATATAAACCTAATGGGGGGATCAGTCTCGGGTGGCTTCTTAGTATTACTTAAAAGAAGATCCCGTGGCGTACTCCTCGCCCGCCTATAGCCTCTTTTGATACTCCGCGCGCTATAGCCCCTTTCACGGAATCTCTGGTCAAGGTCCCGAGACCGAGCCTCAAATGCTGCATCAGTAGAACAAATGCGTTTCGTTCTTAGATATTGTCCAACAGGGATGGCTCGAATAGTAGACGGTGTATGAGCCGATGTTGCATGAAGTAATGAGTTAACCGATGTCTTCTTGCGAAAGACATCGGTTTGTAGTAGACCATCCTGTTGGACAATAATCTTAATGTCCAAAAAGTCAATATGGGTATCGTCCCATGTGTATGTAAGTTTAATGTTACGATCATTGGTATTTAATGCGACAATAAAATCGTGTAGTTCGGTCTCGGGACTCTGCCAGATGATGAAAATATCGTCTATATATCTATACCAGCACTGCGCATGGATAGAGGCGCACGCTCCATCCCCGAAAATCTCCCTCTCCCAAAAGCCAAGAAAAAGATTAGCGTAGGATGGAGCGCACGCCGCGCCCATCGCAGTGCCGCGTTTCTGAAGAAAAAATCTATCTTTGAATGTAAAAAAAACTCTCCTCTCCTCGCCCCTAAGTGCCCTGATTACCATGGGGTCACAGTAACGATTTGCCATATAGGTAAGTAGTTTACCACATTTGTCCCCATTTAGTATTCCTGTCATACATAAAAGGACCATGTTGCTCATCATCTCTAAGCAGAGGGAGTGTAACAAGTAAGGCTGCCGGCCACTGGGACTTATGCTCCACAGGTACTGGAGCTCCTGTGTGATACCTCAGTCATCTCCACATCCCTCACAGCAGGAGCCAGGATATCATGAGCAAATGCTTCAAAAGTTTCCCATACCTGTTGTATTATACGGTCCTCATTGTTATTTTAAAATAAAAAAAAAAGGAGAAGGAGAGAGACACAAGATGGATTTATATGTCACAGTGGCCTTGGAAATGGACCCTCCCAAGAGGGGAACAGGGAGAGGAGTAAGATCTGGGATGGAGTAACAGAGGTAATAATAGAAAATGACTGCAGCCAAGGCAGAGTCCGGCACCAGGGCAAGATCTATGTGGGAGAGGCAAGAAAACAAAAACCTGACCAGAACCTCTGTAGCATCGGCGTCTCTGCCCCCTGATAGGCAGAGACGCCGTCCCCCTTACCGGCCCGGCACCTTCCGGCTCTCCTGCTGCTGCTGCCGGTGCATGCAGCTTCCCGGGCACTGTGCTTAGGGCGCGTGCTCCCTCCCTCTTAAAGGGGCCGCACGCGCTGTCCTAAGGAGTCCCCGGCCAATGGCTGGAGGTCTTATCATATAAAAGGAACCTCCTCCAAAATGGAGGTGCCTGTGCAAGGTTGTAGCTCTGTGTTCTAAACTCTGCTTCAGCCCTCAGGTCCCGCTGCCAGCCTGACTACCAGTCCAGTCCGCCAGCCTGACTACCAGTCCAGTCCGCCAGCCTGACTACCAGTCCAGTCCGCCAGCCTACCAGTCCAGTCCGCCAGCCTGACTACCAGTTCAGTCCGCCAGCCTGACTACCAGTCCAGTCCGCCAGCCTGACGTCCAGTCCGCCAGCCAAGTAAACTCTAAAGCCCGACGATCTGCCTACGGTCCAAACCCGCCAGTCTGTCTATGGGCCAGGCTTGCCTGCCTACCCGGAGAACGTACCAGTTACCTGCTGTGCCTACCAGCCAGCCTACCCAGAGGCTCCTGCCAGTTACCTGTGGTGTCCTCCAGTCCGTCTACCCGGATCACCCGTCAGTCTGCCTGCCGTGCTTATCTGCTGTACCGGTCAGTCCCTGCCTTCTGACCCATGGGAGTCACCTGCTCTCATACAAGGACTGGCCCAGAGTAGCACCTGGTCCCTCTGCTCGGTCCTTCCCTGGTTCACGGAGTCGATTGAGCAACCGTGCGACCTTGGTCAGTCCGAGTTGATACCTAGTTACGCCCCTCTGGTCCCTCCTTGCACCACAGCATGGAGGTTCCACCACCCGGATCCGTAATAGTTTGCACGGGCCATGGAACCCAGTGACCCCCAGGCTCCTTCGCTTGCTGACCTGTACTAGGAGGTTTCTTGTCAGAGATCCCAACAGGAAACCATCCTGACCTACCTGCGGTCTGTCAACTCTCGCCTGGACACGCTGTCCGTCCCACCTGTGTCCGCCTCGAGCCGAGCGACACCCGCTCCGGTGGCGCCTCTGCCTACCAGTGCCATGGCATCCAGCTCTGGACCCCGGCTCTCTGCGCCTCCTCGTTTTGGGGGTGACCCCGTCTTATGACGGGGTTTTCTGAACCAGTGCACATCAGTTTCCCTCCGACCGGGCCAAGGTGGCGTTCATTATGTCTCACCTCACCGGGGAAGCATTGGCATGGCTAAACCCTCTATGGGAGAGAGGGGATCCTCTGGTGTCCGATCTTCCGGCTTTCCTCACTGCCTTCCGGAGGGTCTTCGATGAGCCCGGACGAAGAACTTCTACTGCCTCCTCATTGCTCCGTCTCCGCCAAGGGAGTCTCACCGTGGGCCAGTATGCCATACAGTTCCATACCCTCGCTTCTGAGCTTGCCTGGAACAACGAGGCCCTAGTGTCCACCTTCTGGGAGGGTCTTTCCGGACGGATCAAGGACGAGCTGGCCGGCCGGGACATTCCTACCACCTTGGTTGACCTGGTGTCACTAGCTACCCGGATTGACATCCGTATCCTGGAACGTGCTAAGGAGACTACCCGGGAGAGAAGATTTTCTCGTCTTGCTCCTGTTTTCCAGAAACCTGATTCCCAACCAGCAATTCCCCGGGCACGCTCGCCTGAACCCATGCAGATCGACCAGACCAAGATGGTCAAGTCTCGCCAAGAAACACGCCGAGCCGAGGGGAGCTGTTTCTACTGTGGTAGTAAGGAGCATTTGATCCGTTCCTGTCAGGTGAAGCCAGGAAACTACAGTGTCTAGGACCGCTCGGAGAGGTCATCCTAGGCAAAAGTAAATCCTCTCCGTTCTTGACTTTATACATTTCTATTTCCTATGGAGAGAACCGCTTCTTTGAAATCGCCCACCTGGATTCCGGAGCCGCTGGGAATCTCATTTCTCAGTCCCTTGTAGAGAAGTATCAGATTCCTACCAAACCTCTGGCTGAACCATTGGCAGTCACTTCCGTGGATGGAAGACTCCTTCCGGTGACCATCTTGCTCGTCACAGAGCCTGTAACCCTTCAGGTGGGAATGCTGCACTCGGAGAGGATCTCCTTCCATGTGCTATCCAGACTCTCTCACTCCCTTTTGCTAGGTCTGCCCTGGCTACAGAGACAAGAACCCGTTCTGAATTGGCAATCCGGTGAGGTGCTCCGTTGGGGGCAGGATTGCCATGAGACCTGCCTGGTTCCGATTCGCCCGGCTCGACCTCAGTCTACTCCGGCTAATTTACCTGGTCTACCGGCACCTTACTGGTCCTATGCAGATGTCTTCGACAAGGAGGCAGAGACCCTGCCACCTCATAGGCCATATGATTGCCCTATCGACCTGGTACCCGGTGCCACTCCACCCCGTGGGCGTATATACCCCTTGTCGTTGGCCGAAACCTGGGCCATGTCGGAGTACATCGAAGAAAATCTGGCTAGGGGATTCATCCAGAAATATACCTCCCCGGCTGGAGCTGGATTCTTCTTCGTAAAAAAAGAAAGACGGTTCACTACGCCCCTGTATCAATTATAGAGGACTCAACCAGATTACTATAAAAAATAAATACCCCCTGCCGCTCATCTCTGAGCTGTCCGACCGCCTTAAAGCGCGAAGATCTTCACCAAGCTCGATCTTCGTGGGGCGTATAACTTGGTCCGGATCCCCCAAGGAGACAAGTGGAAGATAGCATTCAATACCTGGGACGGCCACTATGAATGCCATGTGATGCCTTTCGGCCTCTGTAATGCTCCAGCTGTCTTCCAAGAACTAGTTAACGACATCTTCCGTGACCTCTTATATTCATGCGTGGTGGTGTACCTGGACGACATCTTGGTTTTCTCTCCGGATCTTCCCACACACCGGAGGAATGTTCGTCAGGTCCTGCTTAGGCTCAAGCAGAATCACCTATACGCAAAATTTGAGAAATGCCTCTTCAAGCAGACCTCCCTTCCGTTCCTGGGCTATATTATCTCTAAGACTGGTCTACGGATGGACCCCAAGAAGGTCTCTGCCGTCTTAAAGTGGCCCCAACCGGAGGGGTTGAAGGCGATTCAGCGATTGCTGAGCTTCGCTAACTATTAAAGCCTCTTCATCCCACATTTCTCTTCCCGGACAGCACCCATCTCTGCGCTCACCCGTAAGGGAGCAAATCCTAAGGAATGGACGTCAGAAGCGGAGGAGGCCTTCCTCTCCTTAAAATAAGCCTTCTCCTCTGCCCCAATGCTGCACCGTCCGGATTGCAACAAACAGTTCTTTCTGGAGGTTGATGCTTCCTTTTCCGGAGCGGTGCTCACCCAGGAATCTCCGTCCGGGAGAATGGTAACCTGCGGCTTCTTCTCCAAGCTCTTCTCCTCGTCCGAGCGCAACTATTCCATTGGAGATCGAGAACTGCTAGCCATCAAATTGGCGCTGGAGGAGTGGTGTTACCTGCTAGAGGGGGCTCTGCACCCGGTGGTCATCTACACTGACCACAAAAACCTGGCATATCTATAAAATGCCCAAAGACTCAATCCGCGTCAGGCCCGGTGGTCTTTGTTCTTTTTAACTTTACCCTACATTACCGCCCTGCGGACAAGAACGTTACAGCCGACGCTTTGTCGAGATCCTTCCTGTCTTCCGATCAAGAGGAGGAGCCTATGCATATCATTGATCCCTCCAAAGTGATGAATGAGGTCCAAGGGAGCCAGTCTCGTCTCCCACCCGGTAAGACATTTGTAGCGGTTCCGGATCGTAAGAAGGTTCTTCACTGGGGTCATTCATCTAAACTAGCCGGCCATGCTGGCCAGAGGAAGACCTTCCTGCTCATTACCTGGCATTACTGGCGGCCTTCCCTGCGCAAGGATGTTGTAGACTTCGTCACGGCCTGTTCATCCTGTGCCCGCAAAAAGGTCCCCATACGTCTTCTAGCTGGCCGTCTCCTGCCTCTTCCCGTACCTGCTGCCCCGTGGCAACACATTGCTATGGACTTTATTACTGATCTCCCTGTTTCTGCCGGTTGTACTCTCATTTGGGTGGTCGCTGACCGCTTTTCTAAAATCGCCCACTTTATCCCTCTGTCTGGTCTCCCGTCTGCATCTGTGCTGGCTAAGGACTTCATCCATCACATCTTTCGTCTCCACGGCCTACCCCTCCACATCGTGTCTCATCGCGGGGTCCAGTTTACTTTGCGCTTCTGGAGAGCTACGTGTAAGCAGCTGGATGTCTCCCTGTATTTCTCCTCTGCTTATCATCCACAGTCCAATGGCCAAGTGGAACGTATCAACCAGATCCTTACCAGCTTCCTCCGGCACTTAGTCAACGCTCACCATACCGATTGGGTAGAGCTCCTACCATGGGCTGAGTTCTCCTATAACAACCATGACAGCGAATCTTCTTCCAAGTCCCCTTTCTTTGTGGTCTACGGTCAACATTCCCGGATTCCGTTTCCCGTCTCCGCTTCAGTGGACAACCCTGCCGCAGATTCTCTGGTCAGCGAATTTTCCACCATTTTGGAGGACACTAGATCCGCACTTCTTCAATCCTACAAGCGGATGAAGAGACATGCCGACAAGAGACGTCTGGATCCGCCTCAATTGCGCCCGGGAGACAAGGCTTGGCTCTCCTCCAAACATGTTCGTCTCGAAATACCCTCCTATAAGTTGGGTCCACGGTTCATCAGTCCATTTGAAGTCCTCAAGCAAATCAATCCAGTGGCCTACAAAGTTAAAACTCCCGGCCCCCTTCGGGTTCCCAACTCCTTCCACGTATCTCTCCTCAAACCAGTTGTTCTTAATTCTTTTTCCGACAATCCAGGTACCTCCCCAGCTCCGGTCTTCGCTGAGGATGTCTATGAGGTAGAGAACATTCTGGCCACCAAGAGGGTAAGAGTAAAAACCTTTTTTCTGGTGGATTGGAAGGGGTTTGGCCCAGAGGAGAGAACTTGGGAAACCAGGGAGAACATCCAAGCCCCGCTTCTCCTTAAAAAATTTCTTTCAGGCTTAAAAAAGAGGGTGCATAAAGGGGGGGGTACTGTAGCATCGGCGTCTCTGCCCCCTGACAGGCAGAGATGCCATCCCTCTTACCGCCGTGCTCCCGGCGTCTTCTAGCTCTCCTGCTGCTGCTGACACGCGCAGCATCCCGGGCACTGTGCTTAGGGCGCGTGCTCCCTCCCTCTTAAAGGGGCCGCGCGCGCCGTCCTAAAGAGTCCCTGGCCAGTGGCCAGAGGACTTCTTATATAAAAGGCACCTCCTCCAAAATGGAGGTGCCCGTGCAAGGTTGTAGCTCTGTGTTCTAAACTCTGCTTCAGCCCTCAGGTCCCGCTGCCAGCCTGACTACCAGTCCAGTCCGCCAGCCTGACTACCAGTCCAGTCCGCCAGCCTGACTACCAGTCCAGTCCGCCAGCCTGACTACCTGTCCAGTCCGCCAGCCTGACTACCTGTCCAGTCCGCCAGCCAAGTACACTCTCCAGCCCGACGGTCTGCCTACGGTCCAAACCCGCCAGTCTGTCTATGGGCCAGGCTTGCCTGCCTACCCGGAGAACGTACCAGTTACCTGCCGTGCCTACCATCCAGCCTACCTGTGGTGTCCGCCAGTCCGTCTACCCGGATCACCCGTCAGTCTGCCTGCCGTGCTCATCTGCTGTACCGGTCAGTCCCTGCCTTCTGACCCGTGGGAGTCACCTGCTCTCATACAAGGACTGGCCCAGAGTAGCACCTGGTCCCTCTGCTCGGTCCTTCCCTGGTTCACGGAGTCGATTGAGCCGCCGTGCGACCTTGGTCAGTCCGAGTTGATACCTAGTTACACCCCCTCTGGTCCCTCCTTGCACCGCAGCACAGAGGTTCCACCACCCGGCTCCCTAACAACCTCCATATAGTGTGAACAGGTGCACGCTGCAATGACTGCATAACATAAAATAAGAAAGAACAGCAGCACTCTGTAAGGGCCAAGAGGTGGAGGTCAGGTTTTTTGTTCTCTTGCAGTTTACCATGGAGGTTTTGACTGCCTCCTTTTCTGACTCTGCACTCCACCCATCAACCCAAGGGTGCTTTTAATTAGTGTTGCTTTCTAACTGCCCACTTAAAATTGTAGGCTTATAGCCCAAGAGAGGCATGTTTAGGAAAATAGTTACCCATCATGCAGAGGTCACCTTGCCGTGGTTGATGGGCACACATGAATTGGCCAATTTAGGAGCTAAGAACCTTGATTTTTTCTAAGTACATTTTATTTAGCAATAGTGCAGTTTAGATCTTATTTTCTTAGTGTTTGCATATGTCTTGGCCCTTACAGAGTGCTGCTGTGCTTTCTTATTCTATGTGGGAGAGGCAGTCATGAGTGAAAGGATAACAGGAGTGTGTCCTAGACGAGGAGATGGAAGAGCACCAGACACAGTCCCCATACACTGCAATATTACAGAGGAGTCCACATCAGTGTCAGGGCTCAACAGCCGGGACCGCTCCCTATTTATACCACGAGTACAGTCAAATACTGGAGCCAGATTACTAGTGGGGAACTATATAGTAGCATGAAAGCAACAGCTTTGTGCATGACGACTGGTATAAATGGAGGGGGTATATAAATATCCAGATGGGTAATAGGACACACAAGTTCCGTACAGTACAAGAATACACACATACCCTCTTTATATAAATGTCAATG
Source organism: Phyllobates terribilis (assembly GCF_046119375.1). Taxonomy (NCBI): domain Eukaryota; kingdom Metazoa; phylum Chordata; class Amphibia; order Anura; family Dendrobatidae; genus Phyllobates; species Phyllobates terribilis. Next base: position 2,986,089 of record NW_027362951.1, on the reverse strand, counting down.
TTGTAAAGGGTACAATTTAGGGTGCGCATGACTAGGATAGAAACTCCCCGGGCATATGTACAAAAGACTGAATAGTAAGCCCACCTGAAGACAGATAACGTGAAAACGCCTCCAGTGGGATTTCAAAGAAGTCAGACTGGTTGTCAGCAATGACCTTCAGGCGAGACAGAGAGAACATGGAGTATATAAGGTTGAGTTCCTTCAGGAATTTGACAGAACTGAGCGAGTATTCTCAAACTACATATGGTCTTTTCAAGACAAGTAAAGAAGAAAGTCTCTGTCCCTACAGTTGAAGAATTTTGCAATGAAGGTGTAAGGTGCAGACCCAAGGGGCAAGGGATGGAGGGATGTGATATGCCCTCTGCAATGTACATAGCCGAGAAACTATCCCGGCCATAGGTGGAGATCAGTACATTCCCTAAAAAGAGCCGTGGATACTTGGAAATATGTCTGAAATACCCCCACAAAACAAGGTCCAGGAGTATGCGCCAAAGGGGCCATAGACTGCAATGATGCAAACTGAGCGAACGTCCAGTATACGCCTCCCGGAGACAGACACCCAGACCCAGTCTACTATGTCCAGTCAGTGAATACGCCTGGACCCTGTTTTTTGGGGAACTTCGGAAGTATGCCCCGATGGGGACACAGAATGCAAGGTGAAAGCACCCTAACAAGTTGCAGCTTATCTGCTGTTCTGTTGTGAGATGAAGCCCATTTTGGTGGAGTCCGTATAAAATGGATCAACTCAGACTCCTAAAATATATAATAAATTGGGTACAGTAGTTTGTGAGGAATATTTTTTTCACAAGAATTTGGTAAAGTTATGAAATGTCCTATAAATGTCTGTCCTATTCCTGATCTAAGGGTCTAGACTTTTAGCTGAGATGAATCTGTGCTACAGTAAATTTATCACTTACACATGAGCCGTGTATGAGGGAGCCGGAGGCCTGGAAATGGAGGAGTCGGAGGTTTGGCTTACTGACTCCACAGCCCGGGTTAGCAATAGCCGGATGCAGGTGAAGCCGAGCAAAGGACGGACACTACATCTCCCCTTCTAATGAGCCGTGTAGTAGGTGGTCTCTGTCACAGAATAAGGTAAGGGTCCGGTGTGCTACCGGGGGTGTACAACTCCAAGAGGGGCAGGAAGAGAAGGATAGAATCCAACGCAAAAGGAGATCGCACAGTTTCCCAAGGAGACTGGATCACTAATGATCTACTCCAGAAACACAAACAAGAGGATCTGATGGGGGAGGGGTGACAGACAAATTCATAGAGAACTGGATTCATGTAGCCAAAGTAGAATTAGCAAATGAGCTATAATGAGCCTGAAAAGGACGGACCCCACAAAGCCAGAGTTAATGCTGCAGATGTCACCGGCATCAGACAATGAGAGCGGGGGGCTTTGCACAGCTTAAGATACTGAGAGAGTTCAGTATATAAATTGTAAGCTTGCGAGCAGGGCCCTCACTCCTCCTGTAACGGATAAAATGTGTTACATTGTATTGTTTTTATTGTCTGTACAGGTCCTTACTTAATTGGAAAGTGCTGCAGAATATGTTGGTGCTATGATACAATAATCATTTTTATTTATATGTGCAGAGATGTTTCAGTTTTCACATTCACCACATGAGGGCAGCAGAGTACTATGCTCAGAATAAGGTCAGACATAACAGTACCTGCATATTACATGTGCTGACTAATGAGAGATACTGCCACTTGCACTGGTATGGCTGACATCAGACTGTAAGTGCGCCCGATAATGTCTGTGAGGGCGTATCTGTGCCCTGTTCCTCAGTCTCCTCTCGCTCTCCCTCTGAGCGCTGGTAAATAGGTGATGGTATCAGGGGGAACAATGTCTACCTAGAACTGCACCCTTGGTCTGGGCCAACTACGCCATCTTGTGGTAAGGGACAGTACCAATTAGTGAAGCGCTGCTAAGGGGCCATGTGTTTCTGAGTCGGGTCTCACAGTCTGGGGCCCATTCGTAACAGGACAATGGCAGACAAGGTCCTCTGGTCTCCCACCTCAGCTCAAGTGAGGCCGCAACTCTGAGCATCGCGTAGGCCATGCTAATGGAGCACAGCCAAACTCATCTGAAAATGGGCCCATAAGCTTCTTGTAACCAAGAGGAGTCACACTGATGGCCCTCCATGCCGGGATGAGCCCTCTGTGCAGCTCGGAGCCCCCTTGAACACATACGCACCCAATGGCTGCCGGACATGCCCCCCCTACACAACACTTATTTTTTAAAGCATTCTGACTTTGCAGCGTTTTCCCACAACACTATATCAGCGCTGGTCCCAGGTGTTGGCAGCTCCATTCCCACATAGGTGTCACTGGCAGAAGGAGATCCTGGACCAATGCAAATATGACAACTTTTCCATACCTTTTTTTTTAACTAGAGCATAATAGTAAGTTTCATCCATTTTTACTTTTAAACATAATAAAGCAACTTTTTCTTCTCAAGTTGGACAAATAATGTTTTCCTATAATGTCTCCAATTCCATTCCCAGCAGTTCTGCGCTCTCCAGCGCTTCTTTGCGCCTCCCCAGACGTAGTAAGCCGCGCGCCTGACTTTCCTGGACGTCGCTCCTCATTGCGGTGTTTGCCAGCGGTATAAGTGCAGAGCAGTCGCTGGACACATTAAACGCCTTCTGAAAGGGAAGAAAGAGAACGGCCATTATCCTTCCTAAAAGAAAGGGATGGTGGCAGAATTCTTTTCAGATGTTTTAGCAAAGTCTTTTGGATTTATGGGCAAAGTCTTTCCTACAAAACTGCAGAACTGATTTCTTGCAATTCTGCGAGTCTGATCATTCTATAAGAAAATCAACTAAGTGACAAATATATTGTTTTATTATAGTTCTGTGAGTACAAATCATTACATAACCTTGGGTTCACCCTGGTATTACACACAAAGCAAATGGTTGGCTTGCTGTAAGGGGTTGTGGGGTCACTGTGTAACTGCAGACTTATAAATCCTCCAGCGCAGAGACTGGGCACTGTGCGGAGTCGCTGGTTTCTGACCCGGGGACGGCGGTGATATATGCATTATACATACTCCCGGGCAGAACCCGACTAGTGGGCGCAGCCCCGCTCCAGAGTGGCCTTGTACACACCAGTTTTCTGATTTGGAAGTGACAGTCAGTTTTTTGCTATTTGTATATTGTCTCTCTGACCGAGCGCTCCACCCTCCAGCCTGTGGTGGATTTAATTGCAGCAGGATCCTAGCTACCCATAAATGCAGGCTTTAGCCTAGCAGAGGATTCACATTAGATCAGTTCCCAGCAAACCGGAAAGTGCCTTGTCGTTGGCTGCTGGGTTTGCAAGAATTGGCCAAATTATGTGCTAAACATCTCCATTTTTTCTTATTATCTAAAGCAGTAATGACATTCAAATTCCATGTATTTCATGTTTCCATGCTTTAGCACTACAGAGTGCTACTTTGTCTTTATATCATGTGGCTTCTGCCACAGAAACAGCACGGCCATGCCAGCCACACATCTCCTGGATGCTCACTATGGTTATAGTGATATACTGTACTGCTGCTCCCAGGGCTGCCATTGCTGGCCCTACACTGGAGTCTCTGGGCAATGGGGAGCCAGTGAAGGGATTGACAGAGAGGAGAGGCGGGGGACACGTGGATTAGTCGGGCAGCAGAGTTTAGGATAGATTGGAGGTGTGCGAGTGGTAGAAGGGAGGCCACAGAGCAAGAGGTTGCAGTAGTCAAGGCAGGAGATGATGAGGGCGTGCACTAGTGTTTTTGCAGATTCGTGGTTGAGGAATGTGCGGATCCGGGAGATATTTTTTGAGTTGGAGTCGGAAGGAAGTGGAAAGGGCTTGGATATGTGGTTTAAAGGAGAGGTTAGAGTCCAGGGTTACCCTGAGGCAGCGGGCTTGCGGGACTAGGGAGATTGGGCAGCCATTGACTTTGATGGATAGGTCAATTGGGGGGGTTTGAGTGAGACGGTGGAAAAATGATGAATTCAGTTTTGTCTATGTTAAGTTTTAGAAACCTGTCAGAGAAGAAGGATAAAATAGCGGACAGACATTGTGGGATTTTGGTTAGTAGGGAGGAGAAATCGGATCCAGAGAGGTAGATCTGTGTGTCATCAGCATAGAGGTGATACTGAAAGCCATGGGACCCTATGAGCTGTCCCAGGCCGAAGGTGTAGATGGAGAAGAGCAGGGGTCCTAGGACTGAACCTTGGGGGACACTGACAGATAGGGGGCGAGATGAGGAGGTGGTGTGTGAGTGGCAGACACTGAATGTCCGGTCAGTTAGGTATGAAGAGATCCAGGATAGAGCCAAGTCCGTGATGCCAAGATATGAGAGTCTGTAGTAAGAGGGAATGGTCGACTGTGTCAAAGGCAGATGACAGGTCCAGGAGGAGGAGGACAGAGTAGTGTTGCTTGGATTTGGCAGTTAGTAGGTCGTTGGTGACTTTAGTCAGGGAAGTTTCAGTGGAGTGGTGCGGTCAGAAGCCAGATTGGAGGCGGTCAAAGAGGAGAGGTGGGAGGACAGTTCAGAATGGACGTGTTGTTCCAGTAGTTTTGAGCCATAGGGGAGAAGTGATATGCGGCGATAGCTAGACAGAGAGGATGGGTCAAGGGATGGCTTTTTGAGGATGGGTGTGATCGAGGCATGTTTGAAGCATGAGGGGGAAGACACCAGTTGTTAGTGACAGGTTGAAAAGGTGGGTTAGGGTTGGGATGAGAATATTGTTAAGGTTAGGGATGAGGTGGGACGGGACTGGGTCAAGTTTGCAGGTGGTGAGGTGTGATTTGGAGAGTAAAGAGGAGAGTTGATTGTCTGTAATGGTGGAGAAGCTGGTTTTGGAGGAGGATGGTTGAGTAGGTGTGAGGAGGGGCTGTGGGAACTTTAGTCAAAAGATTTGTCTGATAGTGTCAACCTTCGGCTTGAAGAATGTGGCAAAGTCTTCGGCTGAGATGAGAGGAGATGAAGGAGGCGCTGGGGGACGGAGGAGAGAACTGAAAGTTTTGAATAGCTGTTTAGGGTTGTGAGACAGGGATGATATGAGAGATGAGAAGTATGTTTGTTTTGCTGCAGTAAGTGTGGACTTGAAGGTAGTGAGGGACTGTTAGAATGCAATGAAGTGCTCGTTGGAGTGGGACCTTTTCCATTTCCACTCAGCAACCCTGGAGGCCCTTCGCAGTTCTTTAGTCAGGTTGGTGTGCCAGGGTTGCCGGTTGAATGGGCGAGCTGTGATACGTGTGAGGGGGCGACCGATTTGAGAGCTGCAGCTATTGAGGTGTTATATAAAGTGGCAGCAGCATTTGCATTGTGTAATGAACTTATGCCTGTGAGAGGGAGAAGGGATTCAGAGATTGAGTGTAGGTCAAGGTGTTTGAGATTTCTGTGAGGGTGTACAAGTTTGTGGAGTGTGGCTTGTGTACCTGGAGAGGAGAGGTAAGAGAATGTAAGTTGTGGTCAGAAAGAGGGAGAGGTGAGCTTGAGAGGTTAGATAGGGAACAGAGGAGGGTGAAGATGAGGTCCAGTGTGTGGCCATCTTTGTGAGTGGGGGCTGAAGACCATTGAGCAAGGCTGAAACTTCGAGACAGATGAGTGAGAAGTGTCAATGGGGATGTTGAAGTCACCCATGATGATAGTGGGGATGTCATCGGAAAGGAAATTAAGCAGCCAGGTGTTGAAGTGGTCAAAGAAGGTGGTGGCTAGTCCTGGGGGGCAAGTAAACAACGGCCAGTTGGAGGGGGGAGTAGATGAGCACACAGTGTACTTCAAAGGAGGGGAGAGTAATGGAGGGTGGCAGTGGGATATGGGTGAAGGAGCAGTTGCCTGACAGGAGAAAACCTACTCCTCCACCATACTTGAAATTGGAGCGGGGTGTGTGAGAAAGATGGAATCCACCGTACGAAAGTGCAGCTGGGGACACCGTGTCAGAGGTGGTGAGCCAGGTATCGGTGATGCCGATGAAGGAGAGTGTTATGCACACGCCCGGGCTGAGCGGCGTGTGCGTGTGATTGTAGTGATTCCACTGGACCATGAACCGGAGAGTGCCTGGAGGGGCGTGACTAAGTATCTGGCCGATCCGACCAAGATGGCACGACGGCATACGACGCCAGTGCACCAGGGAGAAACCGGGCAGAGGGACCAGGTGCTACTCCAGGTCAAACTCCGGACACGGGGGTTGACCCACACAGGGATTACTGGATCAGGCTGGTTAGGCTGGCGCACAGACTGGAGGGTATAGGCAGGCACGACTGGTATGCAGATGGGTGGATACAGACGAGTATGCAGGCAGGGAGGTACTGGCCGAAAGGACGGGCTGGAGCACAGAAAGGTTAAGACCCAGTACAGACTGGGTCACAGAACCGCAGATGCGGTAGACAACCACAGCAGAGAGGGAACGCCCGAAGCGGTGGGCAAGAACAGAGCAGGACAGGGCTGCCGGAGCAGCGAGCACAAGCAGGGCAGGACAGGACTGCCGGAGCAGCGGGCAGAAGCAGGGCAGGACAGGACTGCCGGAGCAGCGGGCAGAAGCAGGGCAGGACAGGACTGCCGGAGCAGCGGGCAGAAGCAGGGCAGGACAGGACTGCCGGAGCAGCGGGCAGAAGCAGGGCAGGACAGGACTGCCGGAGCAGCGGGCAGAAGCAGGGCAGGACAGGACTGCCGGAGCAGCGGGCAGAAGCAGGGCAGGACAGGACTGCCGGAGCAGCGGGCAGAAGCAGGGCAGGACAGGACTGCCGGAGCAGCGGGCAGAAGCAGGGCAGGACAGGACTGCCGGAGCAGTGAGCAAGGAGTCAGAGCAGGCTAGAACCGCCGGAGCGGTAAGCAAAGGAGTCAGAGCAGGCTAGGCTGAGTAGGGGGGACAGGGCTCTGTTCACACGGAACAGACAGGAAGGGAAAGGCAGAGCCAGACACCCACAGGGTACTTGCAGTGAAGTAGCGAGTGGACCACAAACTCACAAACGGGAGTACAGAGACAACAAGCAGGAGTTAGGTACGAGTTCAGACTCTGCAGAAAAAGGAAGGGAACGGACATAGAGGCAAAACAGGTAAAGGATAGGAGAGAGTTCAGACTGGAACTGAGTGTACGGAGGAGACCGACACTGCAGCGGGATACAGGAGCGGGTCTGGGAATACGGCCCCCAGAGAGGCAGGACGAACAGGCAAGGAGCGTGTTCAGACAGGACAGACAAGATACAGGAGCGGGTCTAGGAAATCAGCCCCTAGAAGGCGAGAGGAACAGGCTAGGAGCGAGTTCAGACAGGTCAGACAAGATACAGGAACAGGTCTAGGTAATCGGCCCCTAGAAGGCAGGAGGAACAGGCTAGGAGCGTGTTCAGACAGGCCTGGAAATACAGCCTCCAGGATAGGCAGACAAGAGAACACAGAACGGGACCTGGCACCTTCAGAGTGCAAGCACACACTGAAAGAAACACTATGCTCAGGCAGGAATAGATGGGCGCAGCTGAGCTATATACCAGGTGACAGACAGCAATAGGCTGAGGACGCACAAGAGGTGTGACCCACAGCAGGTACAAAAAGCAGGAAGTGATCGGGCGCCGCCCTTAAGCAGCAGAAACAGACACAAACAGACAGCATGGAGGGAAGCCAGAGAGACATTCTGGACAGGAGATCAAGTGCGCGCTCTTGCACAGTGGGAGATGGACCACTATGCAAGGACGCCGCCAGGTATGTTACAGTACCCCCCCCCCTTACGCCCCCTCTTCTTCAGGCCTGCCAGAATCTTCCGCAGGGAATTCGAGGGCCAATTCTTCACTTCGAAGAGATCACTTCCACTGTCCACCGGAAAAACTGGTCTCCTCTGGGTAGCTAGGATGCTACCTCCCATCCAGCCACCCTTAGCAACAGACGAAACGGGTGGAGTACCAGGAACAGCACACAAGGAAGTCTCTCTCCACATATTTTCAGGTGGCACCCCAGAGGGTACAGGAGACAACTGGAAGTCCTCCACCGGGTTGGAGGGGGACAGAGACTTGGGGGTAATCTCTGCTTCGAGGTACATCTTGTCAAGCTCACAGGAAGAAATAGACGGGTTATCAGGTACATAATGAGGAAAAGTCACTGTCTCTTTGTTTTCTGGTGGTACCCCGGAGGATTCAGGAAACAACTGGAGGTCCTCCGCCGGGTCAGAAGAGTGCAGAGGCTCAGAGAAAACATCTGCTTCAGAGTACACTAGGTCGGACTCACTGGACGAAGCAGGCGAGGTATCGGGTACCGAGTATAGGAAAGTCTCTGTCCATTCTCCACCAGGTGGCACCCCGAAGGGTTCTGGAGACAACTGGCGGTCCTCCGCCTGGTCAGAGGGGTGTAGAGACTCACGGGTAACCTCTGCTTCAGAGTACACTAGGTCGGACTCACTGGACGAAGCAAGCGAGGTATCAGATCCAGGATATAGGAAAGTCTCTGTCCATTCTCCACCAGGTGGCACCCCGAAGGGTTCTGGAGACAACTGGCGGTCCTCCGCCTGGTCAGAGGGGTGTAGAGACTCACGGGTAACCTCTGCTTCAGAGTACACTAGGTCGGACTCACTGGACGAAGCAAGCGAGGTATCAGATCCAGGATATAGGAAAGTCTCTGTCCATTTACCACCAGGTGGCACCCCGAAGGGTTCTGGAGACAACTGGAGGTCCTCCGCCTGGTCAGAGGAGTGTAGAGACTCGGGAGTAACCACTGCTTCAGAGTACACTAGGTTGGACTCACTGGACGAAGCGAGCGAGGTATCAGGTACAGAGTATAGGAGAGTCTCTGTCCTTTCGCTACTAGGTAGCACCCCGAAGGGTTCAGGAGATAACTGGAGGTCCTCCGCCTGGTCGGAGGGGTGTAGAGACTCGGGAGTAACCTCTGCTTCGGAGTATACTAGGTTGGACTCACTGGACGAAGCGAGCGAGGTATCAGGTACAGAGTATAGGAGAGTCTCTGTCCTTTCGCTACCAGGTAGCACCCCGAAGGGTTCAGGAGACAACTGGAGGTCCTCCGCCTGGTCGGAGGGGTGTAGAGACTCGGGGGTAACTACCACTTTGGGGTACCCATTGTCAGGCTCACAGGACGAAGCGGACAAAGTATCGAGTACCGGGTGTAGAGAATTCTCTCTCCATTTGTCATCGAGTGGTATCCCGGAGGATTCAGGAGGCAACAGGGGGTCCTCCGCCAGGTAGTAGAGGTGCACAGACTCTGAGGTAACCACAGCTTTGGAGCATCCTTGGACATGCACACCGGTTAAAGTGGGTGAAGCATCTGATGCCGGGTGCAGGAAGTTCTCCTGTGTGGAGTCTGGATGGGCAGAAGTCTCTTCGGGCAGGAGAACTGGTGCACTACCCACGCACATTACCCGTTGGGGCTTCTCCGGGATACAGGGAGATGAAGCTTCAGTAGGGACTTCAAGGTTGGGGTCAGGAGGTCTCAGGGAGGACAGACCCTGGCGTGACGGCTTGCCTCTACGTCTAGCACGTCTGGACTGCCTCTTGAGGTTGGGAGAAGTATTCCGGAAAGCGTAGTCACCCTGTGAGGATTCTGGGTGGGCAGTAGTCTCATTGGGCTGGAGGACTATTGCGCTACCCACACACATTACCCATTGGGGCTGCTCCGGGATATTGGGAAGTGAAGCTTCAGCAGGAGCCTCCGGGTTAGGATCATCGAAGACCATTAGAAAGGCCACCAGGAAGGCCATTAGGTCCAGGAGGATCGGATCCTGTGTTTCATATAGGGGGTTGATCCATTCCAAGGCATCACCCGCCAGGTAAGACATAATGAATGCCACCTTAACCCGATCGGTGGGAAAACATAGAGGGTAGAACTTGAAGTGTAGCATGCATTGCTCCACAAATGCACGACTTTGTCTAGGATCCCCATAATAACGTAGCGGATCCGCGGGAACGAGAGCAGATAGATCCATCTGGACGGGTGCGTAATTCGCCTGGAACTCAGCTAAAGGAAAAAAAAAATATTTATTTATTTATTTTAATGCATGTATTCGCTGGAAAACTTCTCAGAGAGCGAAGGCCGTGGGGCTCAACGGGAACCATGGCCTGAGCATGCTGTTATGCACACGCCCGGGCTGAGCGGCGTGTGCGTGTGATTGTAGTGATTCCACTGGACCATGAACCGGAGAGTGCCTGGAGGGGCGTGACTAAGTATCTGGCCGATCCGACCAAGATGGCACGACGGCATACGACGCCAGTGCACCAGGGAGAAACCGGGCAGAGGGACCAGGTGCTACTCCAGGTCAAACTCCGGACACGGGGGTTGACCCACACAGGGATTACTGGATCAGGCTGGTTAGGCTGGCGCACAGACTGGAGGGTATAGGCAGGCACGACTGGTATGCAGATGGGTGGATACAGACGAGTATGCAGGCAGGGAGGTACTGGCCGAAAGGACGGGCTGGAGCACAGAAAGGTTAAGACCCAGTACAGACTGGGTCACAGAACCGCAGATGCGGTAGACAACCACAGCAGAGAGGGAACGCCCGAAGCGGTGGGCAAGAACAGAGCAGGACAGGGCTGCCGGAGCAGCGAGCACAAGCAGGGCAGGACAGGACTGCCAGAGCAGCGGGCAGAAGCAGGGCAGGACAGGACTGCCGGAGCAGCGGGCAGAAGCAGGGCAGGACAGGACTGCCGGAGCAGCGGGCAGAAGCAGGGCAGGACAGGACTGCCGGAGCAGCGGGCAGAAGCAGGGCAGGACAGGACTGCCGGAGCAGCGGGCAGGAACAGGGCAGGACAGGACTGCCGGAGCAGCGGGCAGAAGCAGGGCAGGACAGGACTGCCGGAGCAGCGGGCAGAAGCAGGGCAGGACAGGACTGCCGGAGCAGCGGGCAGAAGCAGGGCAGGACAGGACTGCCGGAGCAGTGAGCAAGGAGTCAGAGCAGGCTAGAACCGCCGGAGCGGTAAGCAAAGGAGTCAGAGCAGGCTAGGCTGAGTAGGGGGGACAGGGCTCTGTTCACACGGAACAGACAGGAAGGGAAAGGCAGAGCCAGACACCCACAGGGTACTTGCAGTGAAGTAGCGAGTGGACCACAAACTCACAAACGGGAGTACAGAGACAACAAGCAGGAGTTAGGTACGAGTTCAGACTCTGCAGAAAAAGGAAGGGAACGGACATAGAGGCAAAACAGGTAAAGGATAGGAGAGAGTTCAGACTGGAACTGAGTGTACGGAGGAGACCGACACTGCAGCGGGATACAGGAGCGGGTCTGGGAATACGGCCCCCAGAGAGACAGGACGAACAGGCAAGGAGCGTGTTCAGACAGGACAGACAAGATACAGGAGCGGGTCTAGGAAATCAGCCCCTAGAAGGCGAGAGGAACAGGCTAGGAGCGAGTTCAGACAGGTCAGACAAGATACAGGAACAGGTCTAGGTAATCGGCCCCTAGAAGGCAGGAGGAACAGGCTAGGAGCGTGTTCAGACAGGTCAGACAAGATACAGGAACAGGTCTAGGTAATCGGCCCCTAGAAGGCAGGAGGAACAGGCTAGGAGCGTGTTCAGACAGGCCTGGAAATACAGCCTCCAGGATAGGCAGACAAGAGAACACAGAACGGGACCTGGCACCTTCAGAGTGCAAGCACACACTGAAAGAAACACTATGCTCAGGCAGGAATAGATGGGCGCAGCTGAGCTATATACCAGGTGACAGACAGCAATAGGCTGAGGACGCACAAGAGGTGTGACCCACAGCAGGTACAAAAAGCAGGAAGTGATCGGGCGCCGCCCTTAAGCAGCAGAAACAGACACAAACAGACAGCATGGAGGGAAGCCAGAGAGACATTCTGGACAGGAGATCAAGTGCGCGCTCTTGCACAGTGGGAGATGGACCACTATGCAAGGACGCCGCCAGGTATGTTACAGAGAGTTTGTTAGTAATGAAAAGATCATGGATGTAGGAAAGTTTGTTGCACACGGAGCGAGCATTGCATAGAGCTCCTGTGAGTGGGACTGGGGAGGCGGGGGCTGGGCGGATGGGAATAAGGTTAGAAGGGTTGCGAGAGTTTGTGACAGATCGTGGATAGGAGGTGGAAGTGACTATATGACAGAAATACCCAACAGTGACAGCATTCTAAAAACTGCACCCCTCAAGGTGCTCAAAACAGCATTCAAGAAGTTTATTAACCCTTCAGGTGCTTCACAGGAATTTTTGGAATGTGGAAGAAAAAAATGAACATTTAACATTTTTCACAAAAATGATCTTTTAGCCCCAAATTTTTTATTTTCACAAGGGTAAGAGGAGAAAATGGACCCCAAAACTTGTTGTGCAATTTCTCCTGAGTACGCCGATACCTGATATGTGGGGAAAAACCACTGTTTGCGCGCACGGCAGGGTTCAGAAGGGAAGGAGCACTGTGTGACTTTTTGAACGCAAAATTTGCAGGAATCGAGAGCGGACGCCATGTTGCATTTGGAGAGCCCCTGATGCACCTAAACAGTGGACATCCCCCACAAGTGACCCCATTTTGGAAACTAGACCCCCCCAAGGATTTTATCAAGGGGTTGTTGTAGATCGGCTCACTTGGTTGGATATAGCGGTACACAGGAACATTGTCTCTTTAAATCTTCTGCTGGGTTTATTAAGAATGCTGCATAAACCACAGCACAGATAGCAAAAACAAACACGACCTTCCTGGCCTAACAGGAAAAACAAAACATAAAGTATGGCACAGTCCTTGTTGCTACGAGTAACCGCCCGCTTCAGGAACAAACAACTCAAGGTTTGTCTTTCCTTCACATGACAAAACAGCTCAGAGCTTTCACCTCCAAACCCATCCTACACACAAATGCTCTAAAAGGCTGGGATTTTATCCTCTGACCCCCTTCCTTTCTACAGGTGTTTAACCACCTTAGAACTAAAGATGGCTGAGTAACCCCTTTGTGTGCTGTTACCTTTTTCCTATATTTAATTACTGGAGCTCCTAATCTCAGTGCTACACATCTTCCCTCCAGTACTTTGCCAGTGACTTTGTCACAGGGTATAGTGAACATTTTGAACCCAGAGGTACGACACAGAACACAGAGTTTGATAACATTATGTCATCATATTGAATATGTTGTCATTAGTCTTAAGCGCAAGTGCTCGCTACTTGAGTTTGCATCAGGTACTCAGGTATGAAACAAGTATCGCGGGGGCTCGAGTGACATGCTCGAGTCCCCGCCTCGCATGTTTCACGGTTTTTAGACACTCAAAAAAACAACAAAAAAAACATGCAGGGATTGCCGATGCATAGCAGGCAATCCCCATGTGTTTTTTTCTTTTGGCTGTATAACAGCCGTGAAACATATGGGGCAGAGACTCGAGCATGTCACTTGAGCACCTGCGATACTCAGTGCATACTCAAGTAGCGAGCACTTGCGCTCAAGACTAGTCACCATATCGTCATCATTTTTTTTTCTTTACTTTTGAAAAAATCCCAACCTCAACACAACCCTAACCCTAAAACAACCCTAAGGCCAGGGCCCCATTATCAGTATCTGGTCAGTATTTTTTCTCAGGAGTGGGAGACAAAACCAGGAGAGGAACAATCAGAGAAAAGGTATAATAGAAACAAGTCACCAACTCTGCATTTATCACCCACTCCTGGTTTTGGTTCCCACTCCTGAGAAAAAATACTGACCGAATACTGATAATGAGGCCGTGGTCTAACCGTAACTCTAATGCTAGAGCTTATTTTTTACGCTGTTCCTCGTGTGGTATAAGTGATTAGACGACTTTATTCTTCGGGTTGGTGCGATTACAACGATACCAGATTCATATTCATATTCATAAAAGACGCTTTTTTTTGCACAGACTAGTTTTTGCATCCCCATATTTTGATAGCTATAATTTTTCCATATTTCGGCCGAGAGAGTCATGTAAGGGCTTGTTTTTTGCGGGACAAGTTGACGGTTTTATTGGTAGCATTTTCAGGCACGTGACATTTTTTGATCGCTTTCTACTCCTATTTTTGGGAGGTAGAACAAACAAAAACCAACAATTCAGGAATTGTTTTTACTTTTTTTATGCTGTTCCACGTGTGGTAAAATTGATAAGGTCGCTTTATTCTTCGGGTCAGTACATTTACTGCTATACTACATTTATATAGTTTTTTTATGTTTTGGCGCTTTTACACAATAAAAATGCATCTGAATTGATGATATTTCGCCAACGAGGAATTGGTCTTCACATTCCGGAGTTATGTTCATCATACTTATCTGAATAAATACCAGTGACAGGCTGCTGTATATTAATACAATAGCTTTTTTGATATAGAGGTTTTTAAAATTAGTGGCTCCTCTCAATCCTTATATATTTATTATTGTTTTAAATAAATTACATACACATTTTTTATTGTTCATATATGCACTGTAGCACTTTCATTAGTGTATGGAAAGTATGATCAATTGTTATTCACTTTGTGTCGTTTACTTTTAGTTCACAATCATATAAAGTACAGACCAAAAGTTTGGACACACCTTCTCATTTAAAGATTTTTCTGTATTTTCTTGACTATGAAAATTGTACATTCACACTGAAGGCATCAAAACTATGAATTAACACATGTGGAATTATATACTTAACAAAAAAGTGTGAAACAACTGAAAATATGTCTTATACTCTAGGTTCTTCAAAGTAGCCACCTTTTGCTTTGATGACTGCTTTGCACACTCTTGGCATTCTCTTGATGAGCTTCAAGAGGTAGTCACCGGAAATGGTTTTCACTTCACAGGTGTGCCCTGTCAGGTTTAATAAGTGGGATTTCTTGCCTTATAAATGGGGTTGGGACCATCAGTTGTGTTGTGCAGAAGTCTGGTGGATACACAGCTGATAGTCCTACTGAATAGACTGTTAGAATTTGTATTATGGCAAGAAAAAAGCAGCTAAGTAAAGAAAAACGAGTGGCCATCATTGCTTTAAGAAATGAAGGTCAGTCAGTCTGAAAAATTGGGCAAACTTTGAAAGTGTCCCCAAGTGCAGTTGCAAAAACCATCAAGCGCTACAAAGAAACTGGCTCACATGAGGACCGCCCCAGGAAAGGAAGACCAAGAGTCACCTCTGCTTCTGAGGATAAGTTTATCCGAGTCACCAGCCTCAGAAATCCCATGGTAACAGCAGCTCAGATTAGAGACCAGGTCAATGCCACACAGAGTTCTAGCAGCAGACACATCTCTACAACAACTGTTAAGAGGAGACTTTGTGCAGCAGGCCTTCATGGTAAAATAGCTGCTAGGAAACCACTGCTAAGGACAGGCAACAAGCAGAAAAGACAAATTTGGGCTAAAGAACACAAGGAATGAACATTAGACCAGTGGAAATCTGTGCTTTGGTCTGATGAGTCCAAATTTGAGATCTTTGGTTCCAACCACCGTGTCTTTGTGCGACGCAGAAAAGGTGAACGGATGGACTCTACATGGCTGGTTCCCACCGTGAAGCATGGAGGAGGAGGTGTGATGGTGTGGGGGTGCTTTGCTGGTCAAATTGTTGGGGATTTATTCAAAATTGAAGGCATTTTGAACCAGCATGGCTACCACAGCATCTTGAAGCGCATGCTATTCCATCCGGTTTCGTTTAGTTGGACCATCATTTATTTTTCAACAGGAGAATGACCCCAAACACACCTCCAGGCTGTGTAAGGGCTATTTGACCAAGATGGAGAGTGATGGGGTGCTACGCCAGATAACCTGGCCTCCACAGTCACCAGACCTGAACCCAATCGAGATGGTTTGGGGTGAGCTGGACCGCAGAGTGACGGCAAAAGGGCCAAGTGCTAAGCATCTCTGGGAACTCCTTCAAGATTGTTGGAAGACCATTTCCGGTGACTACCTCTTGAAGCTCATCAAGAGAATGCCAAGAGTGTGCAAAGCAGTCATCAAAGCAAAAGGTGGCTACTTTGAAGAACCTAGAATATAAGATATATTTTCAGTTGTTTCACACTTTTTTGTGATGTATATAATTCCACATGTGTTAATTCATAGTTTTGATGCCTTCAGTGTGAATGTACAATTTTCAAAGTCATGAAAATACAGAAAAATCTTTAAATGAGAAGGTGTGTCCAAACTTTTGGTCTGTACTGTATACTCATTACTTAGTTTATTTTTCAATTTTCTTCTTTCTTACTTACATTTTTCACATCTGCTTACCCCCCCCCCCCCACTGTTTATTCATAATAGGTCACTAACATTCATTCATTCACCTTTCACACTTCTGTTTTACGTTTCAGGACATGAGGCTCCTTGTATATTTATTGCGCTGAGCCCAGCCGGCTGTTATTTGACCCTTGTGTTCTAATGTGGAGCGTAGAAGTCGCCATCTTGTTTTGCGCTCCAACGCTGAACGCATACCGCCGTCACTTCTGCCCTATTGATGCGCTCAAGCGAGTCGAGTCACGCGGACCGGATGTGACGTTGACATGTCATGCATGACGATCCCTCTCTCTGTTACCAGCTAATCGCGGCTTGCTATATCGCACTTTGCACCCTTTTTGGCTGACTCCGGCTTAAATACCAACTCTGCCTTTTTGTTCCTTGTCCCTAGTCAAAGCCCAGATGGCGAAAAGTGCGTTGGGTGCAGCAGCATGTGTGTGTGGTTTCAGCTCATGCCGGTATGTTAATTTTTTCTGGCGATATGGCACCAGAGAGATCCCGCAGAATCCCACCACTGCCACCACATGTGAAGGATCCACACCTCGCCACCCGCCTGACATCACAGTTACGTCTGACGGATCACATGATATGGAACTGCCCTTTTCACCAACGTGACGTTCCGCACCCCCTCGAGGACGCGTAATGTCAGATTGGTTCAGTTCTACACAGACACCCCCTGTCCACACAGGTACAGGAAGGTACCGGGCGTGAGAAGAGGTTGCCCACTCAGTGTCTGACGTGGCACCACACTCGCTCACACCCCTGACAGGCTGAGAGGCCCCTTCCACTAGCCCCAGTGAAACAGAACCTTGTCAGCCTGGTAGAGCTGCTACCAGTTTCTATTAGATATAAGCCCCCCGGTCCGTTAACGGGAATTATCGGGCCAGAAACCAGCCCCGGTATCGTGTTAGTTGGACCGTACAATGGACATGAGGATTCGTGGATCGAGATAAAAGATCAGCCCAAGGTTAAACTATATATTTAATCGCCATCACATCGCCTATATACATAAGGATTATAAATACATAATGGTCAGAGATGCAAACACAATAGTAGTGGTACAAAAGATAAAAACAGATATTAAGAGTGAGTTACCAGTCAGATGGAAAGCCTGGCTTGTGGGGGAGGGCTGCCACATGGGAGGCTTGTGGGTCCCTCTGTGGGGATGACTTCCCTCACATGATGAGTTATCGCGACCTCCCAGAGAAAAAGCCCTAGGCTAGAACTGCAGGAGCTTTTAAACTCTCTGGGTCACTCCCCCTCCTGCCCCCTGGACTGGACCTAAATCTCCACCCATGTCCTCCCTCAGCTATAAACTCCAAAAACAAAAATGGGTTATACTTCCTTAATGGACGGTCCTAGGGAGCCGGTTCTGGTGTCATCACGATCCAGCCGGGCCCCTGCTACACGAGGAGACTAAAGACAGTGGCCCTACGGGTCTTCAAAAGGCTGTGTCTGGTATCTCCCCATCCCTACGCGCTAGACTGGGCTGGGAGTAAGGCTGACATTCCCCATTCTCTTGGGATCTTGAAAATCTATTTTATAAATAACTAGGACATATAGCATTTCCATAATTTGGTATTGAATTATAGTTGTCTGACACAAAGGGAACGGCATGGCTTGGATCTCCAGGGGGTCTTCCTGTTGAAGCCCACCAGCTAGCTGGTGGGGGTGTAATTTCTTGGCTTGGAGCTGCTAAGTGAGATATTTGTCACTCACTCTCTCGGGCCCCCTTCCTCCTTCTTGGCTGTAGAAGAGTCCAGTTACAACTGTATGCAGTAGATCTTTATAATCCCCTGCCAAATAGGATACAATGATTGACATGGGATTATATCTACAATATTCTTTACATATTTTGCATTTTTATTGCATCATTTTATTCTGAGAGCTATAACTTATTTTTCAGCTGATGGAGCTGTATGGTGGTTTGATTCTTGCGGGACAAGATGACGTTTTCAGCGGTACCATTTTTATTTACATTTGTCTTTTTGATTGCGTTTTATTCCATTTTGTGTTCGGCGGAATGATGATAAAGCACTGTTTTTTGCATTTTTTTTTACACCGTCTTCACTAAATGGGTTAACGAGTGGGACAGTTTTATAGGTCAGGTCGTTCTGGACATCGTGATACCAAATATGTTTACTTTTATCGTTTCGTATAATATATTTTTATTCTTTAAGATTTTTTCATTTTGTTTTATATTTTTCCAATTTTTTTTTTACTTTCTGACACTTTTTTACTTTGTACTACTATGGGACTTTCATTTTTTTGCAGGCTGATTGCTTGTATAGCATAGGGATGCAGCAGCATCTCTAAGCTATGCAGGCTGTAAGCTCTGCACTGACACAAGTTAGACAGATAGTGCTCTGCACATGATCTAACAAACTTGCTGGTGCCTGGTGACCCGGATGTAGTCATGAAGACATCGGGTCACCATGGCAACAAACAAGACCAACACACTGAGACAGCGAGGGGTCTCCGATCCAAGGTAGGAGGGGCTGTCTTACCTCTGCCTGCTCCCGAAATGCTGCGATCGACTTCAAATCGCAGCATTTTGGGGGTTAATGTGCCGGGCTGCTCCTGGCACAGAATACTGGGTGTCAGCTGTCAGAATCAGCTGACACTCGGAGATGAACGCGCCAGCACAGCATGTGTGCGGGCGCGATCGCCGAGGCGTAATAATACGTACCTGGTCATTAAGGCCCAGGGCACAGGGATGTCTTATTACGCCTCATGCCAGAAAGGGGTTAAAGAAATTTTTGTATGACTGTGACGCTGGATTTCCTGCATTTCCATTGCTGGTGAACTGGATTTTTCCTATAAAGTCTGTTAGTGCAGTTAATAGTTACCATCCGTTTTCCTCTAGTCAGATAGGTTCAGATCACTTGGACACTAAGTTTGTGTTAAAAAACTCAAAAGAGAATAAAAAAAGTTAGAGAAGAGCTCCATGTGTTATACACGTATTTTCCCATCAATATTTTGCCACAAATCAATTTATTGTGGAAAACTCATCATGGCTGGCAAACTGAAATGTTACCAGATTCTCTCATCTGCTCCTCAATGTTTGCTGATCCCTCAGTGCACACGGTGTATAATGCAGTCACAGCACCCGGCACTTACTTCCAGCTGTTAGGAGGTGCTGGGAAGTTTCCTTCAGTTTAATGCTGACTGATATTATAGTGAATGATTCCCAGTGAATAGACCATGCTGGCGATGTGGAGCATTATTCTATTCAGGGGTCGCCCACCCGTCACCTCCAGTGACTCCGCTCAGTAAGCGCTGCAGCTGCAAGAACTGGTAATAATCAGTGTGGGGCGTCACATTCCTCCCGCAGCGGCCATTTCATCCATCTGCCACATTCTTACACTGTCTTCTCCACATTTACACCATCTAGTTAGTTAGTTACTTATTTTCTGCCAGAAATGTGAGCTACAATTTTGGTGTAATTTCTGGAGTAGAATGTTAGGCCCCTCCCCTCTCACATAAGCCACACCCCTTTTCAGCTAAGCCACGCCTCTTGTCAGACAAGGCACAGAAAGGGTTTAAAACATGTGAAGCAAATCATGAAATACAGATTTTGCTGCACAGAACTACAGGATTCTGTCATTTAGCTGATAAATCTCTCCCAGTGACTTCTGATTAATATTTAGATTTGTATTGAACATAAACCGCAATCGTATGACCATTAATAGATAACCAGCCTTCTTTATACACGTTCAATTGTTACCATAAGTTATTTTCCCCCAAAATATCTCTGCAGATCCTCTAAATGAATCTATGTAAAATATGAAGAGCTATATATGGAGAGCTATATATGCCCCCACATTATCTGCACAGGGCCACATAATATACAGTATTTGGGGAACATTATAGTAAAATGTATTATAGCACTATAACAGCATCCTGTCCCTTTAAATCTTCAGATACTTCTGTCACCATGGTAACTGCATTTCTGAACAACCAATAGGATTGCTCAGTTTGAATTTGGAAAAAAAAAAGAAGTCAGTCTGTTATATCTCATCCGAGTGTGAAGACAGACACCTGCAGTCAGCGCGAGATTCCAGGTATAAGACGTCTATAAGATAACGGAGGAGCCACATCCCATCACACGCACTCACAGACCACAACCAAGACGTCCTGAGAAATCTGCTAAGCACCAACTTATTATTCCCCAACACACAATAGGAGGAGATATCAGGGGGTGAGGCCGCACTCGTCACATCTCCCATCTGGATGGATCCGGCGACAAGATCCCGATATTTACCCCCCGCTCTGCTCCTCCATGGGGAACGGCCCCGGCGCACACAGGATGGCCGCAGTGTAGTATTGCTAGTACTCTGCACGATACCCCGTCCTCCATATATACCACATACTAAAGGGGAGCTCCCAACAAGTTATCACCTATCTGCGGGATAAGATCAGAGTCCGACCACTGGGAACCACCAATCGCCAGAACAGGGCCCAGTTATCCTGTTAGGAGGCAGCGGCAGTACCCTCGCCCAACCACCGAGGGTGCCAGAGAACGTTGAGTACAGCTCCTGCAGGCCCCAGAGAGGGTGAATGGAGCGGCGGTGGAGCATGTGCACCTCCTCTACCATCTAACGGGGATAAAAGTTCTGGTGACGGCTGGAGTTCCCAGCGGACGGACCCCACTGATCTATAAGTCATCACCTATCCCAGGTATAAGTGATAACTTGTTCCAACTGAAAATCCCCCTGTAATGGAGCCGACATATGTAACAGTCAGTATCCTATACATTTCCCAATGTTGCCCTTCCCCTGCACCAGAATTTATAGTCAAAACCCCTGCTGACTATTCCTGATGTTTTATAGGATTTGGATACATTGTCAGTGAAGATGTCAGCAGTCACCATGTGCCCCGGATACGTCCCCCCTGAGGAGATACTGAGAAGACTGGCGTATTGTACGAAGCTTCTCCCTTCTCCCCTCTACAAGAAGGAGCGCCTCATGCCAACCAACCCAGAAGCCCAAAGAAGGTATACTGTAAGGAGAGAAGAACGGCCCGCTCCACCCATAAGCATCCAAGCCAGGGAGAAAAGGAAACGGGAAGAAGAAGAACAAATGGCCCTAAGAGAAATGCTGGACTATCTGGATGAAGAGGAAGACAAGAAAGAAGAGCAGAAGGCGGCAAAGAAGATCAAACTGGACATTAAGCTCCCGAGAAGCAGCACAAGAAGAAGCAGGACCAGGCCGCACAACTTCCACCACCAAGTCAGCCAAGTCTTCCCTATGACAAGAAAGAAGTACATCCTGTGGACCGTCCTGCTGGGACCTCTCTGCCGATAACATCAGATGCGGCATTACCGGCCCGTAAGTATAAAAACACCAGTAATAATAATAGCAGGAGAATAGTAATATAGTGGTAATAGATCAGTATTAGACTAACAAGAGTAATTATATTAGTGATAATAAGAAAGTCATAAAAGTAGTAATAAAATATCCGTAGTAATAGTACAGTAGTAGGTGGAATAGCAGCTTTAGACATAGGGATTTTAGTAATACCATTATTAGAGTCACAAGAGTAATAGAAAAATGATAAAACTAATAAATAAAGTAAATAATGAAAGGTACATTTTTAATAAATCGTAAAAATGGTAGTAATAATAAGATATTTGTGAGGCCGAGTTCCAGTTAGTAAATAAATTAGTGTTAGGTTAGTGTAGGGACCCATCTGAAGAGGTCGCCTTGTTGTTGGCAGATGGGCTCGCACAATTTGCTCAAAATGTGCGCTAAGAACCTCATATTTACAGTACAGACCAAAACTTTGGACACACCTCATTTAAAGATTTTTCTGTATTTTCATGACTATGAAAATTGTACATTCACTCTGAAGGCATCAAAACTATGAATTAACACGTGGAATTATATACTTAACAAAAAAGTATGAAACAACTGAAAATATTTCTTATATTCTAGGTTCTTCAAAGTAGCCACCTTTTGCTTTGATGACTGCTTTGCACACTCTTGGCATTCTCTTGATGAGATTCAACTTTTGGTCTGTACTGTATATCTATAGTAAATCTAGCAGTAATACCATTCAGGAGATATAGATATACATGTATACGCTCGTTTTGTGAATAACTTTTTGTGCAGCACCACAGCAGCAGGTATACAGGTATAGGGAGCTCACATCTAATGATAGTGTTACAGTGATATTATAGCTGGGCCTTAACGGGAATCTGTCAGCAGGTTTTTGCTATGTAATCTGACAGCAGCATGATGTAGGGACAGAGACCCTGATTCCAGCGATGTGCCACTTACTGGGTGCAGCAATTGTGATAGAATCACACTTTTCTCTGTAGCAGAGCTCAGATGTTGAGCCCTGTATAACCCCGAACACACCATTGATTGGCAGCTTTCTACGTACACTGTATATTGACAGAAAGCCGCTAACCAGTGATGGCGGTGTGGTTGGACTAGGAGACACGAGACACCTAGTCTTGTAGTGATAACGTCCTGCTGATAAAATACTGATTGTATTAAAACAGCAAAACACACCTAGTAATTGACACATCACTGGAATCAGACTCTCTACCCTTAACCTGCTGAAAGATTAAGAATAACTGGTTCCCGAGAAGCATCGAAAATATACTTCACAGTCAGGATCCAGCACCCGCTCAATAGTGCACATTTTGATCAGGCAGGTGTCATCAGGGCACCTACGAGA
Source organism: Phyllobates terribilis (assembly GCF_046119375.1). NCBI lineage: Eukaryota > Metazoa > Chordata > Amphibia > Anura > Dendrobatidae > Phyllobates > Phyllobates terribilis. The sequence continues at coordinate 2,963,291 of NW_027362951.1, read as the reverse complement.
TCTGCAGCAGTCGTACAGCTGTATTACACAGTCCCGCTGCTGGAGGAGCTATTCCTGATCCTGGCAGTTTAACCCCTTATACCCTACCGTTAGTAGCAACCACAGCATCTAGATGGTTTGGACAAAAGGAGAGGGAGATACGATTACGGTGCTGATGAGTTTCTATAGAAGTTGGGGTCCTAACAGTGACCCCCATGACTGACATCTTACTGCTCCTATTAGACCTTGACTGAAGAAAGGTCTATTAGGACATCGGTCAAAGTAATGTCACCTGCTCTGCAGCTACTAGAAATACCTAGGTCTGATTACTTTCCCATTTGCAAAATGTGATTTTGCGCTGCACCTACAGCAGGACTGTTTTACCATCATCATCAGTGACAGGACCTCCAGCCTTTCCTGAGATTGATCAGTGGAGGAAGAAGCTTTCAGTTCCTTGTTCCACCATTCAGTTCACCTGTATGTCTCTGCTAACAGCTGATTGGACTGGTTAGTGCAACCAGCTGTGACATGCCACTGCCGCCTTGCACTGTGTGCAGGCACAGGAGGCTGAAGGAGGAGGGTCTGGCAGAAACTGGGTGTGGTGTTAGTTGTGACTTCATGACTAGTCTCCGAACAGAACACGAAAAGACTAGTCAGGATGTGACCAGGTCCTCCAAAATCAGGAGTGAGGCTGGTCACATGCTGAAGTATAGTATGTAGGCAACGGTGCAGAATGCTGACAGTGAGTATATTACAAGGGGTCAGCATTCTGCAACTTAGACACACACATTGAAAAGTATAAAAGCTCGGACAACCCCTTTAAAGAGGTATTCCTATTTTGTTAACACACACCATACACTTTTTGCACATAATGGTCCTAAGCCCAGAAGTAGCAGAATTCTCTACACTTGTCTCCATTAGTAGCAATGATATCACTCGATGCCTCGTAGTCCTCCAGCTGAGAAATTGTCATTTCTCATTACACAAAACTTCATTTATGGACATCTATGGTGATTTCTTTGCCTGTGTGGATTGGATGGGCTGTTACCGACATCTGGTGAGAATTTCATGGCAATAGCACCTTTAGAAATATATTTACTTAGAATAGTAGTGACGTGATGAATACTTATTCCACCGCTGTTTGTTCCGGGAAATAGTCATGGGATAGCCGCCATAAGAAAGCTTGTCCAGCCGTCACTATTCCTCCTGCCCCCGCTATACACATGCACACTCCACAGCCAAGAGGGCATTTATTCTCACGAGAGAGATAGCCGCTGTCAGACGCCTCTGGTGACAGCTTCTCTCAGAAGAAAAGGATTGGGCATGCTGATATCCAATATGCCTGATCTTTCCTTCCCAGACATGAAGAAACACCATACATGTTAGGTGGTGAATATGAGCAGGCTTGGTCCACATCCACCCAGTGAGTGTGAGCATTGTTACCGGGAGTTCACACTAATAAATCCCTTGTGCATTTGCAATGTGATCTACGAGCAGGTTTAGGCTCTGTGCACACAGCGCCTTTATCAGGCCGGTACGCTCCACAACCCGTCTGAAGAACAACCACCCAATAAATAGATAGAATGACCATATACCCTGCAATGTAATCCGCCTCGCTGTGCACATGGTCAGTCCTTTAACCGTTTCACGTTTATGAAGAGGCCACACGGTTAGAAGTGACCGCTCCGTTCTCCAGGCGGTTTCTGCTCGGAGTTCTCCCTGTCTCGGTTTCTGCAGCTTCTTCCTGTAGTAAAGCTGAGCGGGTCGCCGGCATCTACAAGACGTGGTGCGCACAGACCCTTATACTTATATCCAGAACACTGAGGACCACGGAGATGTGAATGAGACCCCACTCGTATCCAAGGTGCGGAGCTCCGAACAGTCATCGTTTCTGGGGCGTCACCGGCAGATCTCTTCTAGGAGATCACAGTGGATCCGGAGATCTCCAGCATTTCTCCATCTTTATGTCTCACTATATTGTGGCTGATATCAGCGACTCCACCCTTATAAATGTACAGAGGCCACAGGTGCAACACACCAGACCCCCTGACCACAACACCCCGGACCCCCTGACCACCAGGGCACAACACCCCGGACCCCCTGACCACCAGGCGGTCATTATGGGGGCTAATGGACTATGTTACTGGAGGAGAAAAGGATTTCTATAGAATCAGTAGGAAACACCCTGAAGGTTTCTCTTTGCGGCTTTTCTCCAGGATTTTCCTCACCCGTCATTTATCGCTTCTCATTATTGCCAGAATCCCAGTGGGTGAGGACGATCCCGGACAGCGCCCCCAATAGTGAAGTGCACCGAGGAGTTCACAAGATTCCTTTATATGTTGTAGGGGATTAAACGTCCTGCAGATTGAGGGGTTGGGGTCCTCAGACCCCCAACAATCATGCAACAGACTTTATAGAAACCCCTGAGCAGCAGAAGCAGTGAGCGGCTGCAGGAGCGTGCACACAGTGCGGTGTGAGGACCAGAGACTTTCTATGGAGTCCATACACAATGTGCTGAGCGCTCTGGCAGGGAAATAACCTCTCTATTGGTGGTGGATCATAGGACCGCTGCAGACAATCAGTAGCTATAGATCGGCTGCAGACATCACATTCTATATGTAGGTATGGGCTGAGTGTGGGATGGAAATACTGAACAGCCCCTGTTGATCCCCCCCTACTCCTCCATGCTGCTGGTCGGGTCCCTCCAGGCTCCTTTCCCAGTTCTGTTGCCATGTGACTGCTGCAGCCAAGTCAGTGGCCATACCTGCTACCACCACTGCTTGGATGGGACAGGCACGAGCCAACAATGAAAGAAGAGAAGAAACCGGCGGGGACCCGGCCAGTAGGACGGAGGAATGGAGGGGGGGGGTATCAGCAGGAGGGAGGAATGGAGGGGGGATATCAGCAGCACGGAGGAATGGAGGTGGGGGATATCAGCAGCACGGAGGAATGGAGGGGGGGATATCAGCAGCACGGAGGAATGGAGGGGGGGATATCAGCAGCACGGAGGAATGGAGGGGGGATATCAGCAGCACGGAGGAATGGAGGGGGGGATATAAGCAGCACGGAGGAATGGAGGGGGGGATATCAGCAGCACGGAGGAATGGAGGGGGGGATATCAGCAGCACGGAGGAATGGAGGGGGGATATCAGCAGCACGGAGGAATGGAGGGGGGGATATTAGCAGAAAGGAGGAATGGAGGGGGGGATATCAGCAGCACGGAGGAATGGAGGGGGGGATATCAGCAGCACGGAGGAATGGAGGGGGGGCTTATCAGCAGGGCGGAGGACTGAGGGGAGGGATATCAGCAGGAGAGAAGGTGCTGGGGTATATCTCATAGCACACTGGAACCGCACTAACATTAACGGCAGAAAATACCGTTGATAAAATATTCAGTTATCAGAAAATAATATAATAACATTTATACCCATCACTGGAGTGGACGTCCAAATGTGCCACGGCCACCGGGCCAGGAGGAACTGCAGGAGGGGCCTTCACCTCCTCGTGTCTATTACTCAGGGGCTACTCACATCTTATAGGGTCACATTGTAACCCGGAATATAACGATCACAATGGCACAGAGCGACGCTGCAGCTAATCCCTGGTATATAACGATCAGAATGGCACAGAGCGACGCTAGAGCTAATCCCTGGTATATAACGATCATAATGGCACAGAGAAACGCTGCAGCTAATCCCTGGTATATAACGATCACAATGGCACAGAGCGACGCTGCAGCTAAACCCTGGTATATAACGATCACAATGGCACATAGCGACGCTGCAGCTAATCACTAGGACTTGGTTACAATCCGCTTCTTACAGCCAATCCCAGCTGTAGAATACTGGCAGATCAGCAGGTGATCGAGTCTCCCCGGGCACAGTGAGCAGCACAAGTCTCCCGGGCACTGGCAGCGTTACCTGTGCAGGTGCCAGTCTCAGCCCATCACCCCAGACACAACACACTATGGGCATCTCCTCCTGCCAGCATCCCTGGCACTGCTGCGACCCCATCTGACCAGTATGTGCCCACTTCACACAGGACCCATCACCTGCTGCCAGTCCCGGCTGCCATCGCCTCTGCCAGCAGCAATCAGCAGCCGGAGGCTTCTCAGCCCGGGACATGGGCTGCGGGCACGGGGCTGCTACTTACCTGTGCCCGCAGCAGTGGCCGGTGATGGATGGAGGCAGCAGTCAGGCTCTCCCCGGCGCCCTGACAGGAGGGGTGGCTCACTGACAGGATCTCTCTGCGGAGTGTGGAGGAGACAGGGCGGCTGTGATCTCTGTTGCCCACAATCCACAGAGTTATATCAGACTGGAGACTCCGTGATGACAGCAAGAGCAGAGGAGAGCAACATTCCAGCCTGGAAAAGTCTGCCGCCACCTAGTGGCCAGTGACTGCACCCAGCAATTGTAATGGAAGCAACAGCAGAGATGCCCCGCCACCTAGTGGCCAGCGACTGCACCCAGCAATTGTAATGGAAGCAACAGCAGAGATGCCCCGCCACCTAGTGGCCAGCGACTTCACGCTAGTATTGGCTGCAACAGCAGAGGTGCCCTGCCATCTAGCGGCCATGTGCGGTAATGTCGGCAGCGGGACATGGAAGGAAGGAGTGATGTGCTCTGCTGCTTGTCTGCTGGACCTTGTAGTTCTAATGGATGGGGAGGACATTGTCCCCAGGGTGTCCTGCACATTAGTAGATGGCTGCACCAGGTCCTGGGTCACATAGTCCTATTGCTTCCTCTTTGCTTTCCAACTTTCTTATTTTTTTATTTGCAGTGTTTGCTGTAGTTTTTATCCTTACTATTTTTGGGTCCATACTGTGAAGATCTGGGATGGTGCATTTCAATAATTACTTAGGCAGGTTAATAATAATAATGATATTTATTTATATAGCGCCAACATATTCCGCAGCACTTTACAATTAAGCGGGGACATGTACATACAATAAGTTCAATACAAGGTAAGACAGTTTAAACTGTTACATGAGGAGTGAGGTCCCTGCTCCTAAGCTTACCATCTGCAAGCAACACTATTTTATTCCTTACATCCATGGTAATACAGCAATTCCAGTTAAATGTCCAAAATACAATTGTCTCAGTCCACAAGATCCCCTCCCCGGGGAGGTAATTCCACTGCCTTTGTGCCAAGCGATACTCACTATCCCCCAACTTTTGGTTGGCCCACATATTTCGTATCTCCAGCAAGTATAGTCTGTAGTCACAGTCCACGATCCTCCATATGACACATAAAACGATAGAAGCAAAGGTATCCAGTAGCAACAGTCCTTTAAGAAAATGTATCAAATCCAGACAATGGATCACGGATCCCACAACTGTAACACATTTATTCAGCTCAGGTGGTAGCTGATCTCTACGCCATAAGCCATCGATTCATCCATGGTCCAGATCCTCAGACTAGATACTATCCCTTCAATGACATTCCTCCAGCTCTAACCATGTGGCTTCTTTTCTCCTTCACTGGGATCAGCCCTCTGAATGGACCGAACTACTCTCACCCTCCCCCCCAAAGCTAGTGGAGGTATTTTTCTCAGGTCAAACACATCACCTGGGTCTACATGTGAGACTCCCTGTGGTGACGGCTCCACTGGATATACTTTCAACATTCATACAATGGGCCTAATATAATGCCTCAATAATACTGCCATACAGTGGTCAAATTAATTCCACCAAACAATCCCTAAATACCCACCATATGAAACCTCTAAAGAATAGTAACACATTACTAAAAATGACGATACAATAACTAAATAATGGCACCATACAGTCCATAAGAAAATAATTCCATAAAGTGGTCAAATAATTCTGTCATAAAATAATACCGCACGTATGGTGTTCAAAATGTTACATAGACTATAAAAATAGAAGCAATTACATTAGTATGAACAGAATTGTACAGTCCACAAAATGATGACACAAAGTTTCAGAATAATAGTATCCATAGTGCCAAAAACTACTACCATATGCTGGCCAAATAATATAGCCACACAGTTCTATGGAAAATAGTGCAATACAGTGCACAAAATAATTCTACCCCACAGTCCATAAATACACGTCAGAAAGTCCCCAAATAATAGTGCTGTACAATACTGAAATACACCGGCCAAATAACTGTGCCATAGTCCTGACATCACACCGCAAAGTTTATTGTATTAAAGTTTGAAATATTAGTACAATACAAATCATTACCTAAAAATACTGTTATACCCTGGCCGAATAGTTGATAGATTAATGTCCCAAATACTGCACAAACAGCATAAAAGCTCCCAGATCAGTGTTAGCTCCCATACTCCGGAGGGCCCAATTCCCAACAAAATAAGCAAAATGTTGTGGACCAGGGTCCTCTCTCTGTGGAAAAGCCGCAGCGTATTATAGCAGCAGGAAAGCGGATGGAAGTTTACAAAATGTAATCTGCACGCTGAAAATAAATGTCTCTGCTGATTTCATGCAGAAATTGTTTGCAATGTAGAATTAAAATCTGCATCATGTCAATGTATGTGACACATTTATGTGACGTCCCTTTAGCGTTTCCAAGCGTCTCCTGCCCATTAAACCCTAAAAGACAGACATCGCTCAAATGACGTGGATAGCATCCGAGTGCTGTGCATTTTCCTTACAAACTTTCACTTGAAGGGGCGAGTTTTATCTCCAAATCCGATGGAAAATGGATATATCCATGTTTTATCTTTGTGGACATTGTGAACATGACCATAAATTACAGCCCCAATTCCCAAAAAGTTGGGGCCGTGTGTAAAAATGGAAAGAAAACAAGAATGCAATGATTGGGAAATCTCTTATAGCCACATTTTATTCACAACAGAACATAGATCACAGATCAGAGGGTGAACATCAGACATTTTCCATTTCATTTGAAAAACTTACCTAATGTAGAAATTGACGGCAGCAACACAACTCAAAATAAGGCCATGGTCATGTCTACCACTGTGTGGCATCTCCTCGTCTTTGTACAGCAGTCAGGAAACCTCCTGTGGAAAGCTTTAACAAGCCTAGGAGACATCATCCGTCCTTACCCAGGAGTTGTCTTCAGGACCGAAACCCTTCCAGGAGACAAGATACTGTAATATCCCTCTATGCCATCTTGAATTCAAAATACGAGAAATTTCATATTCACCGTCCTCCACCACAGGAGGAACTGTGACAGTGGCGTCCCTATTAGAAACGTCAGCCTTTTTCAACAAGGAAACATGAAACACAGAATTAATCTTCCAGGAAGTAGGGACATCCAACCTGACAGCAGATGGGTTAACAACCTGAAGCACTTTAAATGGACCCACAAACTTAGGACCCAGTTTTTTAGAGGGAATCATCAACCGCAAGTTCTTTGAGGACAACCAAACCATGTCACCCACAGTAAACAAAACCTCTTTACGTTTCCTGTCAAAATACTTCTTGGACTTATTGTTAGCCTCTTGCAGGTTACAACGTACATTAGTCCAAACTCTCTTCAAATCACCGGAAAAATTCTCCTCCTCCGGCACCGCCGACCCCAATTTGGAGAACGAACCAAAAGACGGATGTCTCCCAGTGCAACAAAAAAAAGGAGAACACCCAGCAGAGGAGGATGTATGATTGTTAAGCGCAAATTCTGCAAGAGGCAGAAACTCAGACCACACCTCTTGATTGTCCGCCACAAAAAAACGCAAAAACTGTTCAACATCCTGGTTCTTTCTTTCAGTCTGTCCATTAGACTCAGGATGATAACCAGACGAAAATGACAAATGAACTCCCAACCAGTCACAAAAAGCACGCCAAAAGCGAGCCACAAACTGAGGTCCTCTATCAGAAACAATATCCGTGGGAACGCCATGGAGCTTGACAATCTCCTTAACAAACGCCTTAGCGAGTGTCTTGGCGCAGGGCAACTTAATGAATGGAACCAAATGACACATCTTACTAAAACGGTCCACGACCACCCAGATGACAGTAAAACCCTCAGACACAGGAAGATCAGTAATAAAATCCATAGAGAGATGCGTCCAAGGCGCACTAGGAACCTCCAGAGGGCAAAGCAACCCCGCAGCAGGAGTATGTGAAGCCTTTGACCTGGCACACACAGTACACTGACGCACCCACTTGATGACTTCCTTCTGCCATCCAGGCCACCAAAAACTGCGACTGATAAGTCTCTTGGTCTCCGAAACTCCTGGATGACCTGCCAATCGAGACTCATGACACTCCACAAACAAAGCTCTCCTAAAGGCTCTAGGCACAAACAACCTCCCATGTGGAGTGTTAGATGGAGCATCATCTTGAGCATTCAGAATCCCATTCTCCAAATCGGAGTCCAATGCCGCCACCACAACTCCTTTCTGCAAAATGCTCTCCTCCTCTTCGCACCGACCGTAGGAGAGAAGTTGCGAGATAAAGCATCGGCTTTAACATTCTTAGTACCAGGGATATAGGTAACAGAAAAAGGAAACCGAGAAAAAAAAAGTGCCCACCTAGCTTGACGGGCATTCAAGCGCTTGGCAGTATCCAGATAGATCAAATTCTTATGATCTGTGAAAACCTGAATAGGAAATCTAGCGCCTTCCAAAAAATGATGCCAGTGTTCAAACGCAAGTTTAATAGCCAGCAACTCCCTATTTCCAACATCATAATTCAGTTCGGTTTCCGAAATTTTCTAAAAGAAGGCACAAGGATGTACTCCACCCTTGTTCTCCTGAGACAAAACTGCTCCGACCCCCACTGATGAAGCATCGACCTCGACCAAAAAAGGTTTGGTCTCATCAGGCTGTATAAGGATAGGGGCAGAACTGAACCTCTCCTTGAGATACACAGCTTCAATGGCTTCAGTAGTCCACTGGACCGTATTCGCACCTTTCCTGGTGAGATCGGTTAGAGGTTTAACAATTACAGAAAAATTCTTAATGAATTTCCTGTAATAATTAGCAAAACCCAAAAACCTCTGTATAGATTTCAAACCAATAGGCCTAGGCCATTCCTGCACAGCCTGAACCTTCACAGGGTCCATCTCAAAGCCCTCGCTGGAGACAATGTAGCCCAAAAACCTAATTTTCTGCACAGCGAACTCACATTTCTCCAGCTTAGCAAAAAGTGAATTATCACTCAATAACTGCAAAACTTCATGTACACTCTGCCAATGGGACTCCAGATCTGGTGAATAAATCAAAATGTCATCCAAATACACAATCACATTCTTGTGGAATGGAATTTTTGTGTAAGTAGTTGTATCAGACAAAAGCTCCAACATTTGGTTGTGATACATGTCTGCATCCATAACTACTACTAGTCCGCCTTTATCTGACATCTTAATAATGACATCCTCCATCCGTTTTACTTCCTGTAATGCCTTCATTTGTTTTTTGTTCAAATTACTTTTTGAGCTGTTATTTTCCACCTGCATATGGAGATTTTTTAGTTCACGTTGAATAGTTTCCTGGAATGTATCCATTGCTCCCGTTCTCGATTGTATAGGATAAAAAAAAGGATTCCGCCCTGAAAAAAACTGCTGAATTGACGCTAGGTTGTGGAGGGGGTTTTTACTTTTCCAAATCTTGAAGGTGTAGTAATGCTGATTGTTCCTAAAAATTAAGAGTCCGAAATTCATTGGTTATTTTGTCATGATCTATATTGTTAGGTGCAGATAAAAAAATGTCTTTTTACCGTCAGGTTTCTTACAAATTTATTGTTAGAACCTTGCTCTTAGTTTTTTTTTCCTTTGCTGGTCACATGACCTTGTTGGCCTATTTAATCCTGCTCCGCCCTTCTGGCTTTGCTGGACTTCATTGTATATCTACTTTCTAGCTAGCCTGTGCTCTGTGTCTTGCTCTGTTAGTTTGCTTGGTCTTCTGACCTCTATGTTCTATATATTTTGTTTGTTCGTCTGTCTGCTACTATTTCTGTTAGGAGGTGTCCCTTATTCCTCCCAGTCCTTAGTACTTGTAGGGATTCCTTCCCCACATCTATAGGTCTCCGTACAGACTAGCTTAGGACTTTAGCAGGTCTGATCGCAGGATCAGGTCCCGTTACATCGTAGGGATTAAGCTGAGTTCTATCGTAGGGACAGATCTCTCTTTCCTTAGCTCTGGTAGCAGAACATAACAGTAAGTCCAGCCAGCAAATTCTCTAAGGAAAGATTTTTCTGTTCCATCATGGTGTCGGTTCAGGATTTGGTTCATCGCCTGCAGGGACTCTCTCTGGAGGTGGCCGAGCTCCGTCAGCACGTGAGTAACTGTCCTGGAGCACATTTCTTGGAGCCTAAGGTATGTTTGCCGGATTTATTTTTTGGTGAACACCGAGAATTTTTTTCATTCAAAAATGCTTGCTTATTGTATTTTCGTTTGAGACCTAAGTCCTCTGGGGATGAATCCCAGCGCGTAGGGTTCATAATGTCACTTTTGCGCAAAGAGCCTCAGGAGTGGGCCTTTTCTTTGCAACCTAGTGATACATGCTTCAGATCAGTGGATAGTTTTTTTTCTGCTTTGGGACTATTATATGATGATCCTGACCGTGTCGCATCAGCTGAGACTGAGTTGAGACGTTTAAAACAGGGATCAGGTAATGTCGAAAAATATTGTACTCATTTCCGTCGTTGGTCTACTCAAACAGGGTGGAACGATTCTGCTCTGAAAAGTCTATTTCTTGCTGGGCTCAGTGAAAGGGTTAAAGACCTGCTAATTGCTTATCCTACACCTGAAGATTTGCAACAGGCTATGCAATTAGCTATACGGGTGGATAGGAGACTGCGTGCTAGGGTTAATGAGAGCAAATCCTCTGCTATGTCAGTTTCTGGTTATGAGAATGTGTGTACTAACAGTGGTGAACCGATGGAGATTGGATCGGTGGCACCTCGCTCTCAAGAAAAAGACCGTCGATTTTCTGAAGGCTTGTGTTTCTATTGCGGAAAATCTGGTCATTTGATTAAAGGCTGTGAGCTTCGTATGAAGAAAAAAAAAAAAATGGTCAGTCACGCCCGTATTGCCTGTTTAAATTCCAAGGGTATATTTTTAGCTGCTTCCACGATTGCTCAGAAAAAATTAATGGAATTTCGGGTGTTTGTTGATTGCGGGTCTACTCTGAATGTAATTGATGGGGGATTCGTGGAAAAACTCAATTTAGAACCTGAACCTTTATCATCCCCCATTGCTGTGGTTTCTGTGGATGGTTCCCCTTTGAAGAATATTACTCTCAAGGTCTGTGAATTTCCTCTCACTATTAATGGTGTTCACCATGAGAAATTGGATTTGGTAGTGTTGAATAACTTGCCTTCTCCAGTAATATTGGGATTGCCCTGGTTAAAATTTCACAATCCTGTACTGGATTGGTCTACCAGTGAAATTAAATCCTGGAGCCATAAATGTTATGACAAGTGTTGTAACGGGCGTATTGCAGCTTTGGATAGGGGAGAATTGCCTGTTCCTATTCAGGATTTTTGGAGAGTTTTTTCTGAGAAGGAATCGCAGGTTTTGCCTCCCCATAGAGACTATGATTGTTCTATTGAATTTGTCCCTGGAGCGACTCTTCCTAAAAGTCGTTTATTTAACCTTACTATTCCTGAGAGGAAGGCTTTGGAGGAATACATACAGACAAGTTTGGCCGCCGGTCACATTAGGCCCTCTAAGTCTCCTGTGGCGGTTGGATATTTTTTTGTAAAAAAAAAGGACGGCGGTTTACGTCCTTGTCTGGATTTTCGTGAGATTAACAAAATTACTGTATGCAATCCTTACCCACTGCCATTGATTCCTGATCTGTTTAACCAGTTAATGGGGGCCAAGTGGTTCTCTAAAATTGACCTTAAGGGGGCATACAATCTGTTGCGCATGAAGGAGGGTGACGAATGGAAGACTGCTTTTAACACTCCTGTGGGTCATTTTGAGAATCTGGTTATGCCTTTTGGTCTTACTAATGCTCCTGCATTTTTTCAGAATCTGATTAATGACATCCTTAGACCTTTGATCGGCAAAAATGTGGTTGTGTATTTGGATGACATTTTGATTTATTCGCCGGATCTGGAGTCTCATTGGCGGAGCGTGCGTGAGGTATTACAGTTGTTAATGGACAATTCGCTTTTTGCTAAGCTGGAGAAATGTGAGTTCGCTGTACAGAGAATTAGTTTTTTGGGCTACATTATCTCCAGCAAAGGTTTTGAGATGGATCCGGTTAAGGTTCAGGCTGTGCAGGAATGGCCTAGGCCTATTGGTTTGAAATCGATACAGAGGTTTTTGGGTTTCGCCAATTACTACAGAAAATTCATAAAAAAATTTTCTGGTATTGTCAAACCTCTGACTGATCTCACCAGGAAAGGTGCTGATGCGGTTCAGTGGTCTTCTGAGGCCATTGAAGCTTTTGTGTATCTCAAGGAGAGGTTCACCTCTGCTCCCATCCTTATGCAGCCTGATGTGACTAGGCCGTTTTTGGTTGAGGTTGATGCTTCCTCTGTGGGGGTTGGCGCAGTATTGTCTCAGGATAACGGGGATGGATTACATCCCTGTGCCTTTTTTTCAAAAAAATTTTCGGAGACTGAACTGAATTACGATATTGGTAATCGGGAATTATTGGCTATTAAACTCGCATTTGAACACTGGCGCCACTTCTTGGAAGGTGCGGAATTTCCCGTTCAGGTTCTTACGGATCATAAAAATCTGATATATCTTGATGCTGCCATGCGCCTGAATGCCCGTCAGGCTAGGTGGGCACTGTTTTTCTCGCGGTTTAATTTCTCCGTTACTTACATCCCTGGTACTAAGAATGTTAAGGCGGATGCCTTGTCTCGCAGTTTTTCTCCCATAGTCGGTGCTGAGAAAGAGGAGAACATTTTACAAGAAGGTGTTGTGATAGCTGCTTTGGACTCCGTTTTGGAAAATGAGATTCTTAAAGCACAGGAGAATGCCCCTTCTAACACTCCTCATGGGAGGTTGTTTGTCCCTGGGACCTTTAGGAGAGATTTGTTTGTTGAGTGTCACGAATCTCGGTTGGCAGGTCATCCCGGAATCTCTGAGACCAAGAGACTGGTGGGTCGCAGTTTTTGGTGGCCTGGATGGCAGAAGGAAGTCATTAAGTGGGTGCGTCAATGTACTATATGTGCTAGATCTAAGTCCTCACATACTCCTGCTGCGGGGTTGCTTTGTCCTTTGGAGGTTCCCAGTGCTCCTTGGACACATTTGGCTATGGACTTTATAACTGACCTTCCCCCCTCTGAGGGTTTTACTGTCATCTGGGTGGTCGTGGACCGTTTTAGGAAGATGTGTCACTTGGTTCCTTTCGTCAAACTGCCCTGCGCTAAAACTCTCGCTAAGGCCTTTGTCAAGGAAATTGTCAGACTTCATGGCGTTCCTACTGACATTGTTTCTGATAGGGGTCCTCAGTTCGTGGCTCGTTTTTGGCGTGCCTTTTGTGATAGGTTGGGAGTTCATTTGTCGTTCTCGTCCGGATATCATCCTGAATCTAATGGCCAGACAGAAAGGAAAAACCAGGATGTTGAGCAGTTCTTGCGTTGTTTTGTGGCAGACAATCAAGAGGGGTGGTCTGAGTTTCTCCCACTTGCTGAATTTGCTCTGAACAATCATACATCTTCTTCTGCTGGTTGTTCGCCTTTTTTTTGTTGTTCTGGGAGACATCCGTCGTTTGGGTCGTTCTCCAAGTTGGGATCTGCCGTGCCTGAGGAGGAGAATTTTTCCGGTGATTTGGAGAGAGTTTGGACGGATGTGCGTGGTAATCTTCAGGAGGCCAACAGAAAATCTAAAGACTACTTTGATAGGAAACGACAGGAGGTTTTGTTCGCTGTTGGTGACATGGTTTGGTTGTCCTCTAGGAATCTGCGGTTGAGGATTCCTTCTAAGAAATTGGGTCCCAAGTTTGTAGGGCCCTTTAAGGTGCTTCAGGTTGTCAACCAATCTGCTGTTAGGTTGGAGGTTCCTACCTCCTGGAGAATTAATCCGGTATTTCATGTCTCTCTGTTGAAAAAAGCTGTTGTATCGGATTGTGACGCCTCTGCCTCTGTTCCTCCGGTGGTGGAGGACGGGGAATATGAAATTTCTCGCATCCTTAACTCTAGACGGTATAGAGGTAGTTTGCAGTATCTTGTGGCCTGGAAAGGTTTCGGTCCCGAGGATAACTCTTGGGTGAGGTCGGATGATGTTTCCGCGTCCAGACTTATCAGAGCGTTTCACAGGAGATTTCCTGATAAGCCTGGTCCTAGGGGATCCGGAGGATCCTCTTAGAAGGGGGGGTACTGTTAGAACCTTGCTCTTAGGTTTTTTTTCCTTTGCTGGTCACATGACCTTGTTGGCCTATTTAATCCTGCTCCGCCCTTCTGGCTTTGCTGGACTTCATTGTATATCTACTTTCTAGCTAGCCTGTGCTCTGTGTCTTGCTCTGTTAGTTTGCTTGGTCTTCTGACCTCTATGTTCTATATATTTTGTTTGTTCGTCTGTCTGCTACTATTTCTGTTAGGAGGTGTCCCTTATTCCTCCCAGTCCTTAGTACTTGTAGGGATTCCTTCCCCACATCTATAGGTCTCCGTACAGACTAGCTTAGGACTTTAGCAGGTCTGATCGCAGGATCAGGTCCCCTGTTACATCGTAGGGATTAAGCTGAGTTCTATCGTAGGGACAGATCTCCTCTCTTTCCTTAGCTCTGGTAGCAGAACATAACATTTATTGACATCTTTCATCTTTTTATTACTTTGAGAAAAAAATCTATGCAAAAAACAAATGAAGCCATTACAGGAACTAAAACGGATGGAGGATGTCATTATTAAGATGTCAGATAAAGGCGGACTAGTAGTAGCTATGGATGCAGACATGTATCACAACCAAATGTTGGAGCTTTTGTCTGATACAACCACTTACACAAAAATTCCATCAAATCCCTCCACAGATTACAAAATAACAACCCATGCTATAATAAATGAAGGTTTTGTTTTAGGAGTTATTACTAGTGTTGAGCCACCCCCGTAGTGTTCGAGTTCGGTTCGGTTCGTCGAACACCGTTAAAACCAATGGCAGGCAAACAAAAACACATAGAAACACATAGAAAACACCTTCAAAGGTGTCCAAAAGCTGACAAACTGCTCAGAAGACACAACTAACACATGGAAAAGTGACAAGTACATATAGTCATGCGAAAAGAAAAGAGGTGGAGGAGTAAAAGGAGGGGGAGACACAGATATAGGCATGTCATGCCCTTCTAAAATCCAAAAAGTGAGAAGCCGACACGGCCAGTCCATTCCTGCCCGTGCCACCTCCGTGTCGCCGGGTTTGTGCCAGAGCCACGGTGAACCCTGACGGCCAGCCCCCCTCTCCCAATACTGGTGCCTGTCCGCTGGTGGGTCGAGCGAGCCCCCCTGTGGTGGAGGCAGCTCTAAGCTTTTTAATTTAAATTGTCTCTCTAATTTGAATGCATACACTTTAAATCCTTTTACAAGGATCTATTGGAGGGCAAGTCTCATGCCAGCAGCCGCGTAATTCCAGCTCCAGTAGCGTCCACTAAAGCTGCTGCAGTTAAAAAGCTTTTATAAGGATCGAGCTCGGCTGTCCACCGCAAGGCATCCTACCGCCAGTCCCAGCCCCTATGCCTTGGGGTGCCTCCTGATGCTCTTCACTGAGTATCCCGTGGTCCCGAAGCATTTCCTTTGAAAAAATTAAGTGTCCAAACTACAGGTGGTGTAGCTTGCTTAACAGCCGGGATAATCCGCTGACTAGCAGACACTGCTACTAGGCACAAAGTATTTCCTGGGCTAGATGCAGTTAAAAATTTGTAATTAGATACTCTCGTTGGATGCTGAGAAAGCATTCCATAGAGTCTCCTGGCACGCCATATATTATTCTCTTAAAAAGCTTGGGGTAGGGGTCTAGGGGACCCTTTTATAGCCAAAATCACGGCCCTGTATCGCAATACGTCACCTAGGCTGAAGATAAATGGAACTGTAGCACCCTGAGAGCTTGGTTGCTACAGAGGTATTGCACCTCACCCAGAGGAGTAATATCTCACTCTCAGGTAAGTGTGGAGTGTGGATCAGGACCCGACACCTGCATGCATTACACCACATTGCCGTGGGGCAGGGTGACCAATATGCCCCTGAGATGGGCACGACAGTCCCTGTCCCTGGCTGGAGTGGGGGGAGGGAACACTGTGGAAGGGGAACCCTGTAGTGCAGGAGCAGGGAGGAAGCAGTTCCTGGGTGCATTGAGAAGGGAGTATAAAAGGTGGGCACCATCTTAGTTCAGTGCAGAGAAGTCTGAGCAGAAGTGACAGGGAGCAGGGGCTCTGCATGAGCTCTGCTCCGGAGGCGGGCCTAGTAACAGAGGCCCAGGCCTGGAAGAGGGAGAAGGAAGGAAGAGGAGCGGAGAAGGCTCCAGGAAAGAGGAACGAAGGGATCCCAGGGGTGCGGACGGGCGAGTCGCCACCACACGCCCGAATCCACCTGCGTGGAGGGGTCAGGCCAAAAGGGGGAGACCGGTCCCCGAAACTAGTGGAGGCGGGAAACGACCCTCAGCTAGAAACCGGAGGCTGTGACATTTTATGTGGCGCAGCCCCTCGCTACACCCGCTAGGAAGGCACCACATAGGGTCAGGGAAACTGGCGCCAAGTTTACCAAGAGGAGGCCCGAGGCAGCCGGACAGAAGGGTTGGTAAGAAAGGCCAGACAAAGGAGACACAAAGGGGGTCCTGTGAAGCGCTCCAAAGTTATCTGGGAGTTGTCTGAGCCCCTCACCTGGTGAGCACAGTACGACGTGGGCAACCGTTACCTGCAGAAGTGGTCTGGATAATAAGAACTGTGAGTAAGGGCCCTGGACAGCATCACTGACTCCGTGTCGTTACTGCTGCTGCCCTGCACCATCACCCCAATCCTCCGCATACACTGCCCTGAGGCTATACTCCTCCCATGGGGAGTTATGCTACTCTCTGCTACACCCACAACACCAGCCTCAGCGGTCTGCCCTGCAGCAGCGGTTCACTCTGACCGCAATCCACGGGTGGCGTAGTCGGACATTTAAACATCAAAACCACATAAATAGTTCCGCCACTGGTTTGACCGCCCTGAGCCACGGAACCGGGTCGCCGCCACGGAGACTACAACCACCAGCATCCACCAAAAAGGGTCCGGCCCTGGGTGTCCCAAGGCCCAGGGGGCGCGTCAGAACATTTTCATCACCTTTCATCACCAATGGGACAAGGCAGGGATGTCCTCTGTCCCCTCTCTTATACATCCTAGTGACGGAGCACCTGCTTTCATCAATTCGCCATAACCCCAATATTAGGTGGATTGAGGTGGGAGGCACCGAGTACAAGTGCTCTCTATTTGCTGATGATGTCCTAGTATATATCACTCAATCACATATATCCATCCCTGCTGTTATGGCTGAAATAGATCACTTTGTTACATGGTTAAATTTTAAAATCAATGCAGCAAAGTCTGAGGCCCTCGATGTCTCCCTCCCCAAATCCATACAGGATTCCATCCAGTCCAACTTTCCCTTTGCCTGGCCCTCACAGGGTATCAAATACTTAGGAATTCCTATTCATAGAGACCTCTCCCATCTATGTTATCTTAATTTTGGGCCCTTTATTGAACAAGTCCATACAGACCACGGTTGGCAAGTTAGAACTGCAAGATTCACTACGTGAACCACTGGTGTTTTGTGGAAAAGCACATGTACACTGTGTTCCAAATTATTATGCAAAAAGTGTTTAGGAGTGATAAGGGAAGAATTTGTTTGTTTGTCAGTTAAACTCATTGATGGTGATGTGTGTCAGGGCTCTTTATATCACTGTAAGCAATTGCAGACACCTGTGCTAATCAGTTTGGCAGGTGTGTCCAATGAAAGGCAAGACTACTTAAGAAGGCTGTCCCACATTATTAAGCAGCCTACATTTTCTGCCAAAATGGGAAAGAAAAAGGATGTGTCAGCTGCTGAGAAGCAACAAATTGTGGAGCGTTTAGGTCAAGGCATGACTACAATCAACATTGTGCGATGATCAGGATGAAGTGTTTTGGCAATCAAGAAGTATGTAGCTGATTCACAGTACACACGTGTGCGTGCTGATAAGGCCAAATTGAGGACTCTTTCCTACAGGCAATTACTTCAGGTTAAAAGAGCAGCGGCAAAAAAGCCTTGTCATAGCAGCAGACAAGTTTTTGAAGCTGCTGGTGCCTCCAACGTCCCCCGAACAACAAGATGCAGGGTCCTTCAGAGGTTTGCAGCTGTGCGTACGCCATCCTGTCGACCTCCTCTATCCACTGCACACAAGCAGAAACGGCTCCAGTGGGCCAAACAATACATGAAGACTGATTTCAAAACTGTTTTGTTCACGGATGAGTGCTGTGCAACGCTCGATGGTCCAGATGGATGGAGTGGAGGATGGCTGGTTGATGGACACCCCACGCAAACACGGCTACAGCGCCAACAAGGAGGAGGTGGAGTAATGTTTTGGGCTGGAATCATGGGGAGAGAGATTGTTGGCCCCTTTAGGATCCCTGAAAGGGTAAAGATGAACTCCATAATGTATGTGGAGTTTCTCAAACAGCACTTCCTGCCATGGTTCAAGAAGAAGAACCGTGTATTCCACAGCAAGATCATTTTCATGCATGATAATGCACCGTCTCATGCTGCACATAACACATCTGCATCTCTGGCTGATATGGGCATAAAAGGGGACAAACTTATGGTGTGACCCCCATGCTCCCCTGAACTCTACCCCATTCAGAACCTCTGGAGCATCATCAAAAGGAGTGTCTATGATGGCGGGAGGCAGTTCACATCTAAGCAACAGCTCTGGGAGGGTATTCTGTCCTCATGCAAAACAATTGAAGCAGAAACCATCCAAAACCTGACAAATTCAATGGACGAGAGAGTTCAGAAGCTCCTTTCGAACAAGGGGTCCTATGTGCAAATGTAACATCACCTAGAATAAAGTTCTGAGTTGAAAACTGTTTGATTTTAGTTTCTAATAACCTGCTAATGCTTATAATTTAAAAAATTACCATTTTTTTGGTCTTTATTAAAATGAAAAGGTTGATCGAAGAGTGTGGGGGATCTAAGAGTGTGGCAACCCAGTAGTCAGGATTACTTCGAATTCTGACAATCTGAGGGTCATGTTGCAGGTAGTGCAGCAAGAAGGCACTTATGTGTCTTGCGCATCTCGGAGCCCCAAAATTATTTTCCGGGCTACATGCAGCTAAAAATTATTATTAATTTTAAATCTGGTGGAGCTTAGTATAGATGGCCTAATAGAATCAGTACTGCACACTGTACAAAGCACAAATTATTTTCCAGCCAAGATACAGATAAACATGATTAGTAATTTTAAATCTGGTGGAGCTTACTATAGATGGCCTAATAGAATCAGTACTGCACACTGCTACAAAGCCCAAATTATTTTCCCGCCAAGATACAGATAAAGATGATTAGTAATTTTAAATCTGGTGGAGCTTAGTATAGATGGCCTAATAGAATCAGTACTGCACACTGCTACAAAGCCCAAATTATTTTCCAGCCAAGATACAGATAAACATGATTAGTAATTTTAAATCTGGTGGAGCTTAGTATAGATGGCCTAATAGAATCAGTACTGCACACTGCTACAAAGCCCAAATTATTTTCCAGCCAAGATACAGATAAACATGATTAGTAATTTGAAAGCTTAAAACGGTTGGTGAGGTGATTTTAACCAATCATCAAGCTTTTACTCTCCCCAGGATGACACAGGGGTAGAAAAGTCGTTTCGGATCCATGATTTGTTCATCTTTATGAACGCGAGTCTGTCTACATTATCAGTGGAGAGCCGTGTGCGCTTATCTATCAGCACACCACCAACAGCGCTGAACACACGTTCAGACAGAACGCTGGCTGCTGGGCATGACAAGATCTCCAAGGCGTAAGTGGCTAGCTCCGGCCATTTATCCAGATTGGAAGCCCAAAAAGAGCAAGGGTCCAGTGACACATTCATGGCTTCAATGGTTACTTGGAGATACTCCTGTACCATCGTCTCTAGGCATTGACTATGTGTCAGACTTCTTGTCTACTGTGGCCTTGCAAAAGATGGGATAAAAAAGTGGTGAAATGATTCCGCAAAATTGATGTTACCAGCAGATACTGTGTTTCTGTTACGGTTTGAGTGCTGAACACTCGACGGTCCCACGGTTGGCAAATTGGAACTGTGAGATTCACTACGTGCACCACTGGTGTTTTTTGGAAAAGCACATGTAAGATTCTGCAACAGTCTCTGCTGATACTCCTGCATGCGTGCATCCCTTTCTATGGCAGGAATAATTTCTGAAAATTTACTTTTGTACCAGGGATCTAACAGTGTGGCAACCCAGTAGTCAGGATTATTTCTAATTCTCACAATTCGAGGGTCATGTTGCAGGTAGTGCAGCAAGAAGGCACTCATGTGTCTTGCACATCCAGGAGCACCAAGTCCCTGTTGTGTTGGTGACGAGGTAACAATCATGCTTCCTTCCTCTGTCCTCTCCCCCCAACCTCACACAACAGAAATGTGATCAGGGTCTCCCTCATCTGATGAGTCTTCCATCAGTTCATCCTCCACTTCTTCCTGGGCTCCTGCACCTTCCTCACTAGCTTGGCTGCTACCATGCGCCCTGGTAAAACCATCTCCCCCACCCTCACATGCCTGACACCTTGGTGCTGCCGACCGTCTGGACCTTGCAGATGTTAGCCCTTCCGCATACAACTCCTCCTCCTCTACTTCCTCCACCTCCTCTTGTGCCACCACCTGACTCCGAATTCTGTTTAACATGTGCTCCAGCATGTAAATCACCGGAATAGTCATGCTGATAATGGCATCGTCAGCACTAAACATCTTCGTCGCCATTTCAAAACTGTGCAGAAGGGTGCATAGGTCCCTGATCTGAGACCACTCCTCCAGCGTGATTTGCCCCACCTCTGGATCTCGTTGGCCCAGGCTATACGTCAGAACGTATTGCACCAGGGCTAGTCGGTGCTGCCACAGTCGCTGCAACATGTGCAGAGTTGAATTCCACCGGGTAGGCACATCGCATTTTAGCCGGTGAAGTGGCAGGCCCAACGACTTCTGTAGAGATGTAAGTCGCTGAGCTGCGGGATGCGAACGGCTGAAGTGAGCACACAGCGACCGTGCCCTCTGCAGAAGGCCATCTAATCCGGGATAGTGGGCTAAAAATTGCTGGACAACCAGGTTCAACACGTGAGCCATACAAGGCACGTGTGTGACATTGCCCCGGCGAAGGGCCGCACCCAGGTTTGCAGCATTGTCGCACACGGCCTTCCCTGGTTTCAGGTCCAGTGGAGACAACCATTCATGAAATTGGTTCTCCAGAGCTGACCACAACTCCTCAGCTGTGTGACTCACATTTCCCAGACATTTCAAAGTAAAAACCGCCTGATGACGTTGAGCCCTACTGCCAGCATAGTAAGGAGGTGTGAAGGATCCCTTCTGCGCAGTTAGAAAGCTTGTGGCATGACCAGACAGGTTTTGGGTGCAGGTGGAGGACCGAGAGGAGGTTGAGGAGGCAGAAGCAGTGGAGGAACCTTGACATAAAGAGGATTGACGCACAACTCGTGGGGATGGCAAGACTTGGACAGCAGCCCCTTGTCCTGCTGTCACCATAGTTACCCAGTGCCCAGTCAGCGACATGTAACGCCCCTGTCCATGCCTACTTGTCCAAGTGTCTGTGGTGAAATGCACCCTGTCACACACAGAGTTTCTCAAAGAAGCGGTGATGTTGTGTGCGACATGCTGGTGGAGCGCAGGCACACCTTTCTTTGAGAAGTAGTGCCGACTTGGCATCTGGTACTGGGCCACTGCGACGGACATAAGGTCTCGAAAATCCTCTGTGTCCACCAGGCGGAAAGGCAGCATTTCTGTAGCCAAGAGCTTGCAGATGGTGAAATTCAACCTCCTAGCTTTCTCATTGCTAGGAGGAAATGGTCTTTTACTTGTCCACATCTGAGGGACCGAGGGCTGGCTGTTGTGCTTAGACGGGGTTGATAAGGGTGTCCCCGGCAAACTTCCGGTCTGTGAGGAAGATGCAGGCGGATATGTTAGGTTGCCTTGATCCAAAGGTGTCGATGTCGGACAGCGCTCAACACCAGCTGGTGTTACCACCTCCAAAGAAAATGATGACCTGCTAATCACGCTGGCTGTTGCGGGTAAAGAGGTGGCAGGTCTGCGTCCCAAAACAGGTGTGACTGCTGTTCCCCCAGTCACAGAGGATGAAGAGGCCGCGGATGCACAAGATGTGGCAGACGGTGGTTGGCCCGGCCGGCTAGGCCGCATTGTAGCAGTGAGCTTCCCACTGCAACTTATGCTTCATGTCCATGTGCCGGTTCATGCATGAAGTACTCAAACTATGTATTTTTTGGACTCTACTTAGCTTTTGCTGACAAATGTTACAGATAACACGAGTTGGGTCATCTTTATCGATCTGAAAAAATGCCCAGGCTATGCAAGGCTTAGCACCCATGCGACCTGAAGAGCCACCACGACTTGTGGTGAGAGGCAGAGTTGTTTTTGAGGATGCAGTTGTTGACGTGCTTCCAGTACTACGTCTCTGTCCAGGAAGGCGCAACCTGACCTCGTCGTCACTAGCATTCTCCTCCACCTCCTCTGCTGACCTCATCTCTTGGTTGACTGTGGGTTGACAGTAAGTGGGATCTCCAACCTCATCATCATCACCCTGTGTGTTATCACACCCGTCGTCCTCAGAGCCAAGCTGTTCCTGCCCTGACAAAATACTAAAGTTGTCGCTCCAATCAGGTATTTGAGTCTCATCATCGTCTTCCTCATTGTCTCCACCAACAGGAGTTACAGTTGGGGAATGAGGGTCTACATTATGGTCAGAACCTTCTGCGTCTGGTCCTGGATCCGACTCATAAAGATTCTCGGCATCAGTGCAGATCATTTCCTCGTCTGGATTCACAGAAGCGCTGGAGCCGACCTCTGATTCCCAGGCTATAGTATGAGTAAACAGCTCTGCAGACTCAACCATCTGTCCTACCTCATACTCAGACGGGCAGCTGGAGATTTGGGAGCTGTGCGGAAGCAAGTGCAATTGGGGTGACACCTCTGAAAACTGGAGTATTTGTGATGTTGAAGTTGATGTGAAGGAGAGCCCACTTAAAGGAGCACTTGATATCTGTTGAAGCACCTGCTGTTTTTGTGCCTCATCTGGAATTTGTAGCGATTGGCGTGGCCGTAAGAAAGGGATCTTATCACATTGTCCGCTAAAAGAAGTAGACATTTTAGTTTGGCTGGAAGATGGTCTTTCTTCTGCAGATGTTACTGTTGCTTTAAGACCTACCCCACGGACACAACCTTTTTTCCCCTTCCCAACACGCCTATTCCCCTTTCCACCAGCAGCAGGCCTTTTTCCACTCATTTTGGTGGTTAACTAATTCACAACTCTGGAGTTGTTTGCACAAAAAAACAATGGATGGGAACCGAGCAGAGCTGAGTGGCCAAACTGTGGTATTAGGCCAAAACTATTGGCTGGGTTAGATGCAGAAAAAAATTATATTCAATTTGCAACCTGATGGAGGTCAGTATAGATGGACTAATAGATCAAGTCCCACACACTGCTAGAAGCCCAAATATTTTTTCAGAGCTAGATGCAGAAAAAAATTATATTCAATTTGCAACCTGATGGAGGTCAGTATAGATGGACTAATAGACCAAGTCCCACACACTGCTAGAAGCCCAAATATTTTTTCAGAGCTAGATGCAGAAAAAAATTACATTCAATTTGCAACCTGGTGGAGGTCAGTATAGATGGACTAATAGAACAAGTCCCACACACTGCTAGAAGCCCAAATAATTTTTCAGAGCTAGATGCAGAAAAAAATTATATTCAATTTGCAAGCAGGTGGAGGTCAGTATAGATGGACTAATAGACCAAGTCCCACACACTGCTAGAAGCCCAAATATTTTTTCAGAGCTAGATGCAGATAAAAATTATTTTTAATTTGCAACCTGATGGAGGTCAGTATAGATGGACTAATAGACCAAGTCCCACACACTGCTAGAAGCCCAAATATTTTTTCAGAGCTAGATGCAGATAAAAATTATTTTTAATTTGCAACCTGATGGAGGTCAGTATAGATGGACTAATAGAACAAGTCCCACACACTGCTAGAAGCCCAAATATTTTTTCAGAGCTAGATGCAGAAAAAAATTATATTAAATTTGCAACCTGATGGAGGTCAGTATAGATGGACTAATAGAACAAGTCCCACTCACTGCTAGAAGCCCAAATATTTTTTCAGAGCTAGATGCAGAAAAAAAATATTTTTAATTTGCGACCTGATGGAGGTCAGTATAGATGGACTAATAGAACAAGTCCCACTCACTGCTAGAAGCCCAAATATTTTTTCAGAGCTAGATGCAGAAAAAAATTATATTCAATTTGCAACCTTATGGAGGTCAGTATAGATGGACTAATAGACCAAGTCCCACACACTGCTAGAAGCCCAAATATTTTTTTTCAGAGCTAGATGCAGAAAAAAATTATATTCAATTTGCAACCTGATGGAGGTCAGTATAGATGGACTAATAGAATGATGCTATGCCCAAAAGGTTTTACTTCACTAGGTGCAGTAAAAAAATTCGTATTCTATACACAGGTGGTGTTGCTTGCAACACAGATAGGCTACTCCACTGACTAACACACTCTGCAATAGGCCAAAAAGGATTAGCTTTGCTAGATTTAGCCAAATGCTGTGAAAAAAACTTGCACAGCACTGGCACAGACCTGCCTGGCAAAAACTGATAGGAACTGATGTAACTTAGTCCTGAAAAGGACTGCAATTACAATTAGTCTTTACTCCCAACCTATCTATTTAAGAGCACAGACCTGCCTGATAAAAGTCGTAGGAAATGCTGTAACCTAGTCCTTAAAAGGACTGCAATCACAACTATTCCCTACTCCCAAGCTATCTGTAGATTTGTGCGAAAATTGGCTTGAAATTAAAAAGGTATAGCGCACACAGCAACAGCGGTGCCGTCTAACACGCCGCTGCAGCAGTGAGAAAATGGTGGCGACGGGGAAAATGGCTGGGTCTTATAGGGCAAGGACATGTGACATACACTGCCAATGACACATGCCCTTGCTTGTGTGAAAAAAAGCACTTCGCTCCGTGTGTGCGCTGCTGATAGGCTGACAGATTGCACCTCCCCACTGTAAATGCGGGAAAGCAAAAAAAAAATGGAGATCTTCATTATTCCTGCAGAGATCCATCCCCTGCCCCTCCCCCCACTCCGCTGTACACTCAAACTGCGTATTAACATTAATTTTCATCATTACTGAGAAAAAATCCAGTTATGATTTTGGTGCACGAACAGTTATCGAACATAACCTCGAACAGCCGAATTTTTTTCAAATCGTTCGTGTTCGCCGAACGGCTCGAACACCGCCCAAAACAGCTCGAATTTGAGATTGGCGAACAGTTCGAGTCGAACAACGCTCATCTCTAATCGGCGAGTTCAGAATCACCCGATCTGTCAAAATATAAAAAGAATTAATCAGATCGGTAATGAGGAAAAAAAACAAAAATGTAGAATTTTGGTTGCTGCAACATTGCAATAAAATGAAATAACGGGTGATAAAAACATCGTATCTACCCCAAAATGGCATCAATAAATACGTCAGCTCAGTGCGCAAGAAATAAGCCGTCACCCGGCCCCAGATCCCAAAAAAGGAGATTCCATGGGTCTTGGAAAATGGCTCCTTTATTTTCTTTTTTATAAACTTTGGAATTTTTTTTCACCACTTAAATAAAAAAGAACCTATACATGTTTGGTGTCTACAAACTCGTAATGACACGGAGAATCATAATAGCAGGTCACTTTTAGCATTTAGTGAATATGTTAAAAAAAAACAATTGTCGAATTGCACTTTTTTTGCAATTTCACCACACTTGGAATTTTTTTCCCGTTTTCCAGTACACAATATGGTAAAATTAATGGTGTCGTTCAAAAGTACAACTCGTCCGCGAGAAACAAGCCCTCACACGACCATATTGACTAAAAAAAAAAAAGTTATGGCTCTGGGTAGAAGGGGATCAAAAAATGAAAATGCAAAAACAAAAAATCCCAAGATAGTAAAGGGGTTAAATGAGCAATGTATATATGTGATTTGTTTTTTGAAATCTATGTCTTAATCCACAGTTTTTAATATACCGTATTTTACAGACCATAAGGTTTTAGAGGAGGAAAATAGAAAAAAAATGTGAAGAAAAAAATGTCATGCCGCATTGTTATGGGGAAGGGTCTCCTGCTGGCACTGTTTATGGCCCCCACACGCCGATGTCAGCTGGCGGAATATTCACTGCTCCCCATGCCCGGGGGTGTGTAGAAAGTTTTAAGAAAATTATACACACAACCTTTCACCTATCTAAATTAGTGCCCTTATGGGAAAATCCTAGATTTATTCAGGGTAAACAGAACAAGCTTTGTAAGCAATGGAACCAGAAAGGGATTTATTAAATGTTAATGAAGGAAGGCTGCTCACCTGGCAGGAATTCTCAGGGATGTATGATATGGGAGATCATCAATGTCTACAGTACCACCAAACAGTTACTTTCTACAGCTCTATGGTGAGAAATTTCGGGAAGGTGGAAAGGAGGGGTGATTTTGACATATTGATGTGGTCTAGCTCATGGGTAAATTCCCTATCCACAATATACCAAAGGATTAGGAGACAAATTCTGCACACTGCGGTACCGGATTCATTTATCCATTGGAGTATAGCGCTAAATGACACTTAGATAGATGGTAAACTTTTGACGGGCTTGGATAAAGTAAAAATAGCAATGAACAATGGAGAGAAATGCAGTACAAACTAATTCATAATGCCATTTATGCTTTCAATTTTTCCTACAAAGATGCTTCATCACATTATTTATGAAAATGCCCAAAATGTAACCTAAAACCAATTTGTTTGATAGCATCAGGCGATGCCCTTCCACCCTTCTCTATTTAGATAATGTTTGGAAAATGAAAGTACCACAGTCTCCTCGGGCATGTTTATTTCATCATATTGTAACAGAACATCGGGAGGATGGGGACAGAGTTCTGTCTATACAGATAATACATGTCGTTCTTTTGGTGGTTAAAAAATGTCCACTTAGATATTGGTTGAAGAAAGAGACACCTCAATTATCTGAAATAATCAAAACTCTGAAAACCTTATTAGTTTATGACAAACTTGAGTCAGAAAGACAAAAAGAAAAGTCGACGACAGCGTTTTTTTCACAAACTGAGATCTTTTAATGAATATAGCAATACACAATCTGATATGTCACAGCTGATGAAAGTATTCTGACACACATCCTGGTATCATACGGAGGAACATAGGGGGACAACAGGATTACTTAAAGTCTAATGGATTCACTTATTTTTTCATCTATTCATATAAGGATTTTGGACAAGTATTTTTTTGCTGTTTTGCATGCGGAGTTAAAAATTCAATCTGTTAAAATTGTGAAAAAAAAATGATTGGATAAATTTCACACTTATTTATAAAGATGTGGTCTGTGTTGGTAAATGTCATGGAGATTCTAGGATTATAACCTGATTTGTTTATCTATTTTGTCTCATTAAATAAAGTTTGTTTAAAAAAAAAAAAGATGAGAACACTAGATTCCATCATGACATCATAATTAACCATCACTACTTACAGAAGTGTTTACACCCACATAGTCACTTTGACATTCCGGTGTCATTGCTGTCAGTGAGAAGCTACATAGCTAATCATATACTGATTGCGCTTGGATTTACTTTGGATTTACTTGAAATGTCTGAAATTCATTCAGACACACTTCAGGTGTTAGCACTGCTCCAGGGGATTCTTACCACCTACGCCCCTGACATTGTGCTACCACTACCCGATGGCGTCCTCAGCTTCACTTACCGGCTGGTTATGAAGCTTGTGAGAGACTGCCTGACCAAATACCACAAAGGTCGTATTAGCTCAGAATATCTTGAGCATTTACAGCAAAACATCTGGACACTCGTACAGCAGGTAAATAGCAGGCAATCTGCACAAATCTTATAATAATAATAATAATAATAGAATATGATAAGGGATTACAAGTTTAACCTGTTCCAAATACTAAGATAAGAATAGCTGGGGACCAAAAATAGGGCATACAGGCTACATGACAAGGGAAATTGAGGTATCTAAAGGGTTAATTGAAATAGGGACAGGAAGGTTGTTACCGTGGGGTGAATGGGATTGGTTAACCTTGTAAGGACCAGGAAATTTGACATTTTTTTGCTGTCATTTTTTCATCACTTTCTTTTAAGAGCCATAACTTTCTTATTTTTCTGTTGGGGTTTGTGAGAAGAGTTGTAGCTTTGAGTGGCTCCATTCTTTTTACCATAAAATATACAGTAGTTTTTTGGGGGTTTTGTTTTTACGGCGTTTGTTATGCAGTAAAAATGACCTGGAAAAATGATTTTCCACGTCAGTTCGATTAAGGCGATACCGAATATTTAAAGAAAATTCAGAATATTGCGAAAACATTTTTTTGCTTTGTGTCGCTAAATTCTGAGACCCGTAACATTTCTTATTTTTCTGTTGATGGGGCCCATTGAAGACTTGTTTTTTACGCTGTAAGATATGGAGGAGAGGAAGGAGGATTTAAAAGGCGGTACTTGATAAATAGATGGTTTGGGGAGATGTGATTTTTAATTGTCACAGGCCGATTTACACAAGTCGTAAGCAGTCATGTGTCTTACTTACATGCCCTAGGTGTGGAGGGTGGACGTGGAGATATAAAGGGAACCTGTCGCCTAAAATAATGCTATTAATCTGCACCTTAATCTGCAGGTTAACAGCGTTCTGACACCATGGAGCCGCCACACTGAAATAAACTGTATCACCCCTGGCAGCCTCACTCTTTCAGTCATATCGGTGGCGCCGGCAGGCTTTCAGTCACCGTTCTCTGCATAGTGAGCGGCGGCTGCAACCGCACCCGGCACTGACTGACAGCCGGTGCTAATATGGCAGCACAGTGTCAGAATGCTAATAATCTGTATATCAACTCCATATCTGCAGGTTAATAGCATTACTTTACATGACAGGTTCCCTTTAGAGGTTTACAAATGACCGGATCCCTCATCAGCTGTCATGTAGCATTTGTAGTGCCGATATCAGGAGTAACACGGCGATATAAATGGCGTCCTCCATTCTGCACTTTCTCTCATGATTTTCCTTTCTTGTTTATTTCCATCTCTATAGGCTGAAGAAAAATCCCATAGTGGAGAATTGGCCTTTATTAAACAACTGGCCCAGAATGTCCTGCTTGTACTGGAGTATCCGGCCTACTCCCTGGAGAACCTGGTAAGGAGCCATCGTCTTCTATATCTCATGTCCTTGTTGTCTGATCTTCTCCAGATTACCATCATATAGCAGAAGCTCAGATTTATGGTGGTAGAGGCCTCCCTGTCCGCTCCAGGCAGACACAGGACATTTTATGACCGCCTGTCTCTGCGGCTCCATCATCTGTGAGGACAGTCTGATGTTCATTCAGTTGTTTAATGTTGTTGAAAAAAAAGCAGATCACAGACATGGCACAAAACTAAAGTCATTTCAAATGGCAACTTTAGGGCTTTAAGATACACTAAAAGAAATCAAGATTAAAAATGTGGTACTCAGTAAGGGTAATTTTTTTCATACCAAGTAGAGGGAAAAAAATTATGGAATCACTAAATTCTGATAAAAAAATTATGGAATCACCCTGTAAATTTTCATTTCCAATACTAACACCTGCATCAAATTAGATCTGCTAGTTAGTCTGCATCTAAAAAGGAGTGATCACACCTTGGAGAGCTGTTGCACCAAGTGGACTGACATGACTCATGGCTCCAACACGAGAGATGTCAATTGAAACAAATATGGAATCACTCAATTCTGAGGAAAAATTATGGAATCATGAAAAACAAACACACAAAAGAACACTCCAATACATCACTAGTATTTTGTTGCACCACCTCTGGCTTTAATAACAGCTTGCAGTCTCTGAGGCATGGACTTAATGAGTGACAAACAGTACTCTTCATCAATCTGGCTCCAACTTTCTCTGATTGCTGTTGCCAGATCAGCTTTGCAGGTTGGAGCTTTGTCATGCACCATTTTCTTCAACTTCCACCAAAGATTTTCAATTGGATTCAGATCCAGACTATTTGCAGGCCATGACATTGACCTTATGTGTCTTCTTTCAAGGAATGTTTTCACAGTTTTTGCTCTATGACAGGATGCATTATTATCTTGAAAAATGATGTCATCATCCCCAAACATAGTTTCAATTGATGGGATAAGAAGACTGTCCAAAATATCAATGTAAACTTGGGCATTTATTGAAGATGTAATGACAGCCATCTCCCCAATGCCTTTATCTGACATGCAGCCTCATATCATCAATGACTGTGGAAATTTGCATGTTCTCTTCATGCAGTCACCTTTATAAATCTCATTGGAACGGCACCAAACAAAAGTTCCAGCATCATCACCTTGCCCAATGCAGATTCGCGATTCATCACTGAATATGACTTTCATCCAGTCATCCATAGTCCACAATTGCTTTTCCTTAGCCCATTGTAACCTTGTTTCTTTTTGTGTTTAGGTGTTAATGATGGCTTATGTTTAGCTTTTCTGTATGTAAATCCCATTTCCTTTAGGCGGTTTCTTACAGTTCGGTCACAGACATTGACTCCAGTTTACTCCAATTCATTCCTCAATTGTTTTTTTGTGCATTTCCTGTTTTGAAGACATATTGGATTAAGTTTCCGGTCTTGACGCTTTGATGTCTTCCTTGGTCTACCAGTATATTTGCCTTTAACAACCTTCCCATGTTGTTTCTATTTGGTCCATATTTTAGACACAGCTGACTGTGAAAAACCAACATCTTTTGCAACATTGTGTGATGATTTACCTTCTTTTAAGAGTTTGATAATCCTCTAATTTGTTTCAATTGACATCTCTCGTGTTGGAGCCATGAGTCATGTCAGTCCACTTGGTGCAACAGCTCTCCAAGGTGTGATCACTCCTTTTTAGATGCAGACTAACTAGCAGATCTAATTTGATGCAGGTGTTAGTTTTAGAAATGAAAATTTACAGGGTGATTCCATAATTTTTTCTTCAGAATTTAGTGATTCCATAATTTTTTTCCCTCTGCATGGTCTAAAAAAAATTACCCTTACTGAGTACCACATTTTTAATATTGATTTCTTTTAGTGTTTCTTAAAGCCCTAAAGTTGCCATTGGAAATGACTTTAGTTTTGTGCCATGTCTGTGATCTGCTTTTTTTTCAACATTAAACAACTAAATGAACATCCTCCGAGCCCGGTGATTCCATAATTTTTGCCAGGGGTTGTATATTAATGTGGATTTACTGGGGGGAGCGGCGTTGTACAGTTCGTCCAATACTGAAATTATCCAGGAAATCCAATGTTTAGTCCTTCCTGTCTATTGTATGTGGTAATGTAGTATTTGTGAAATGTTATATTAATTGTATATATTATATCCATCAGGAAACATCTGAAGGCGACTCCAAAGAGGGGCAAAACGGAAATATTGCTGACCCTGATATCAGTCAGCCGGGGCCGAACCCTGATCTGATGGAAGGTAAGCCGGTCATCTAATATTCTACATACAAATATCAAGTTATAGAGAAAGGCAGAGAACATGGAGATTTACTCTTCATCCAATGTATGAGGCCGCTGGCGGCTCATGAGCCCCCATGGACTATAATGGAGGGGGTCAGAAATGTACAAAGAGGCTCATCGGTCCCCAATCATGTAATTGTTGAGGATTCGGTCAGATCCTGAGCAATGACACATTCATAGTACAGTATATATATATATAGATATGCCATAAATATATACAGTGTGTGCAGAATATCCTTATATCTAGTATATTCCATGTACAGGGGTCTTATCATTTCCATTATTATATGGATGTGTTATATAAGTGGTGATATAGACTAATACATGTCGTCTCTTCATTATTTTATCATTATTATAGGAATAACTGTGCCGGCAAATACTGATGGTGGAACATCTGAGCCACCAGAAATCATCCAGGAATCTGCCAGTGTAAGTATCATGGGACGTCTGTATATCATCAGATGACGTGTGAGAATTACACATCCCATATTATACCCCATATGACAATGGGATATCTCTGCTCTTATGTAGATCAGACCTATTATGTGTGACGGTGGTGTTATTATTCTGTCTCCTCCGTGTGATGTCCCTTATCCTCCCCTACAGTACAATGATTTATGTGTATGGGGAATATCCCCTTATAATATAATAGTGTCTGTGGGGGGTCCGGCTTTTATCACGTCCTCTACTTCGGTTGCAGTGTAATCAGGGGGGATATAATATAGACGGGAGATGTTCCTGCATCTGGAGCTTTTATCCTCCTGCAGCTTCGTTGTCTTGATGTCATTTCTTATTCCTTTTTAGGCCTTGATCAGATCAGTGAACCAGGGGAGAAATCCTTGTAAGGACGACTTTAATCCTATCAAACTGATCAGCTGTGGAGGATTTGGGTGAGCTTTACTTGGGTATAATATTCATTTCTCAGGGCTCCTTATGACGATGCCTATGTCTCTACGTCCTGCCCGTGCAATGCTACCATAGAGAAATTATGGTTCCACATCACTGTCCACATCTAATTGTCTCTCTTCAGGTCAGTTAGGATGTGACGTGGATGAGGACTTTCCATAGGTGATCATTTATGGAGTGTTATTTTATGGATTTCTAGTGATGGCCGCACATCTAGTATTAACCATTAGTACAGGAGATCACTTGATCAGGTCTATGGATGGACTGTTAGTAAGAATTCATAATAAATCATGGATTTTCTTCCTCCTCAGATCCGTCCACCTAGTTCGCCATACAGACACAAACAAGATATGTGCTATGAAGAAAATGGACAAGCAGAACCTGAAAAAGCCAAAGACCCTGAAATGGGCCTTTCAGGAGAGGGACATCTCTACATTCGCTGATTGTCCCTTTGTGGCCTCCATGTTCTGCTCCTTTCCTACTAAACTTCATCTGTGTATGGTCATGGAGTATGCACCAGGTAGGACACATCCATTGTATTTATATCCAGCCCACGTCTGCCTAATCCTAGCACCTTATATATAACCTGAACATGTCCACATGGACGGTTACATGTCCACACCGCATTTACTATAATGTTACTAAGATGCCTTGTGTGTCCTCACTGAGCATGGCGGCAATATCTGCTATGGAGGAAAGGAAGATTTCTCTGTATTTGAACAGTTTTTATAGATGAGAACTTTCACAGAGAAATAAATTAGAGGCTTGTAGATGAGGCATGGCTCTGTCTCTATGTACAGGGTTCCTCTGCAGTATACGCTCTACATTACACAGTGTATCTCTATATATACCATCCTGTCCCAATATCTCCGCTTGTTTCACATTCACACTCATCATGTGTAATTTACTCTGTAACAGACCCTCACCTGTCATATTTGCTTTTTCCTGTAGGAGGAGACTGTGGCAATCTTCTACAGCACAGGGGTCCTTTACCTATCACCTTGGCCCGTCTGTACATTGCAGAAACAGTCCTTGCTGTGCAATATCTGCACAGCTATGGTGTGGTGCACAGAGACCTGAAGCCTGTAAAGTAAGTGACCCTTGAGGTATAATAAAGGGGATGAAAGTTAGTTTGTTATACAGTCTATGGGTTATTACTTGGGGCTGACACCATCTTTTCTTTTACAGCATCCTGATAACATCAACAGGACATATTAAAGTGACCGATTTTGGAGTTTCAAAACTTGGCCTCATGAGACCAACATCAAACATCTATAAGGCTCCAACTAAGGACATCACCAAAGAGTTCTGTGATAAAGAGGTCGGCTTTACTTACAGGATCTTCTACTTTACATATTTCATCTCTTTCTCCTTCTCTGATCATTTCTCATCACATTTCCACTGATGTTATTTGTCGTATATATTGATCATCATCTCATTCCTCTGTTGTGTTCCAGACTGCTGGAACGTCTAGTTACATGGCCCCAGAAGTTATTCTAATGAAAGGCTATGGAAGACCTGTTGACTGGTGGTCAGTAGGCATCATCCTATATGAATTTCTCTTTGGATATACACCATTTTATAGGGCTTCCCAAAAGGAGAAATTACGCAGTATCCTCAGTGGTAAGTAAAATAATCTGACTGCTTGTCATGTCGCTGTTATTTGGTTTGATTGGTTCCTTGGTTTAGCTTCTAGCTTTTTTAAGGAAAATGCTTTTTTATGTAAATAAATGAAGAGGTTTTATTTCCTGTAATATTTTCTTTTTATATCACAGATGACATTGTTTGGAGATGTAATTACTTTCCTCCACCAAATGCTCGGGGCATCATCACTCAGCTACTCAGAAAAAATCCAGAACAAAGACTTGGGACAGGTAATATGATAATAGTATTAATAATGACTTATTACACCTCTGGACAAATGAAGGTGTCCATGAGGATAAGCACTGAAGGTCTCTACCAACGTGTCCATTCCCCATTCTTCATGCTCTAATGTTCAGTACATTTCCTTCATGTTGGCTCTTTTAAATCTCCAGTTCAGATTAACATAAACTGTATAGATACGGAGTAGTTTCTCTGACAATAACTGTATCGATTTCTTTCTTGTCTTCCTTTTCCAGGAGGGGCACACGAGATCAAAATTCATCCATTTCTGCGTGCCTTAAACTTTAACAACCTTCTAAGTCAGAAGCCTCTGTTCGTTCCTGATCTAAAATCAGATGAGGACACCTGCTACTTTAGCAGTAAGTAAAATGAGACGTTATCAGCAGAAAACTGCTGAGTGTCTTTTCTTTCATTATGTGTGACAATCAGTTCCCATCATAATGAGTAATAACATGGTGACTGTCTGACCGGCTCTTATACTAATAATTTCTCATAACACTTTTACTTTTCAGATCGCTCTGTACGTTATAAATTTAGGAATTCAGATGATGGGGACACAAGTGAGGACAATGACTGTCCAGAAATCAAAAACTTTGAATCATCTTCTCAAAGGTTTTCCAAAGTAAGTATGTCTAAAGCATGTAGGTCAATAAAATGAATAAAACCTATAATTAGAAAAAAAGTTTAAAAATATATCTATTTATATTTTATATTTCTTTGTGTTTTTTAGCTATATACCACCAGTACCAAGATGGTGACCATTGAAGAACCTATGTCACCTCCAGAGTGTACCCCTGAGAACAGCAAAAAACACCCAGACTTGTGAGTAGATTATTATTATTATGAGATTTAGCTCTGATATATGCTCAGACACGAGTAACACAAATCTAAATCCAGCATCCACCACCCCATGATAACTGATTGCTGTTCATCTGGCTTGTGATTACACAGCAATATCAGTTGATCATTGCAACCAGCCATTCATTCCCAGCTCTTTATAGGCCAATATTACTAGTTAGACTCCATTCTTGCTGGTAGAATGGGGTCCTGAGCAGAGTATCCCCTTCATGATGTCCCAAATGGCCTTACAGACAAGTGTTCTTCCTTTTTGTATTGTTTTCACTTGTAATTTACTTGACTTTCTTCTACCAAACAGGCAGAAAGAATCTCCCCCTTCCAAAACTGATGATGGTGACAATCAGTGTGTCACTGCTAAAAAGTGTGAGTCATCCTCGCCCTCATTGTCAGGTATGTACAGATTTATAGACCATCCCATTATAGGCTATGATACAAAAGTGTAATGTGAATCTGCACATGAAGGCTCAGATAATGACTTACTTTATTCCCGCTGCCCCTCAGTATTCAATTTTTTGTTTTGGTAAAATCCACCATACGGTTCCAGAGTTATTGGCAGTTTTATTTAGTGCTAATTTTTATGTTCTTTACAAGGGGGTGGTGCTTACAGGATTATCTGGGGGGGGGGGTGTCTTCAGCCTCTTCTTCAGTATTATACTGTGGTAAAGACCATAAAAATGACCACTAAATAAAAAGGCCCCTGTCTGTGGAACTGTAAGGCGATGTGCTCACTATGCGTTTTTAATCGTTTCCGCAGCGGCAATTCCGCCACAGAAACGCTTAAAAAACGCTTGGTAGAAGGTCTGCCATGTTCCCCTATGATAATCCGCATCTGCTGTGCACATGCTGCGGAAATTTCCGCTGCAGATTATCATTGCGGAAAAATCCGCAGCACTACCAATTATTTTGCAGAAGTGCTGCGTTTTCACCGCCATTGACTTGCATTGGAACGCATAGAATCCGCATCACTGCATCTGTACATGCGGAATCCATGTGTTTCAATGTGCGGATGGTACTCGGGTCTGGAGAAGAGGAGACTCTCCTCCAGACCCCCCCACCATAGAACCTGTAAAAAAAAGAATAAAATGAAAAATAAATATTATACTTACCTTCTGATGGCCTCCGGTTCCTTGTCTCGGCTTGCCGGCAGATCGCGGTAGACTAAAGGACCTGCGCTGACGTCATTTAGTCATGTGACGGGTCATGCGACCAATGATGTCGGCAGGTCCTTAAATCTACCGCGAGCTGCCGGCAAGCCAAGACAAGGACTCCGGGGGCCATCAGAAGGCAAGTATATTTATTTTTTATTTTTTACCATTCTTTCGGTCACACTATATAAATCCATGCCAGTTGCATGGATTAATATAGTGTGACCAGGTTGTCAAGCACTTTCCAAGTGATACTAAAATCGCTTGGAAAGCGCTTGACAACCCGCATGCGAAATCGCATGATCAAAACGCTTCACATCCGCATGTCCCTGGCAGGAAAAACGCATGTACAATCCGCGTGTACAATCCGCGTGTACAATCCGCATGTACAATCCGCGTGTACAATCCGCATGTACAATCCACATGTGCAATCCGCATGTACAATCCACATGTACAATCCGCATGTACAATCCGCATGTACAATCCGCATGTACAATACGCATGTACAATCCACATGTACAATCCGCATGTACAATCCGCATGTACAATCCGCATGTGTTTTTTGTGGCAGGAAGATGCAGAAACGCTCAGGAAAAAATCCGGAGCATTTCTGCATCGTGGGCACATAGCCTAAGGGGGATTTTAATAAAAACCAAAAACAGAGTCCTCAGGGGAGCAGGGGGAATAAAGTAAGAGTGAATTCTGGACACTTAAGACCTGGTGATGAGTCTTCTTTAAACTTACGCTTAAGTGTTATCTGACGGATTATATAAAAACACTTTGGCTTGCTGCAAGTAATGTCATGTTAATAAGGGAGACACCACACGGCCGCACACAGAAAAGCTACAAGTGCATATTAACCAGTTTGAGTAACTCTATAAACATATAAAATTAATCTTTGAGGAGTTTATAATCAACATCTTTTTCTGACTTTTTATTAGAACCTCCAGTTCAGGAGAGAAAGAAATCTGCACTAAATCTGAGAAAACAGCAAAGAACAGATAAAGTGGAAGAGGGGGAAAGTAGTAGGCGAGGTAAGTGTGACGATAATCTCCATGTTGTATGATGTCAGTGAGATAAGTCATGTGGAGCAGATGTCATCTGTCAGTGGTGGGATTGTCACATGTATGATGGCTGACAATGATCCCGCACCTCTGTATGGAGAAGATTCCTCTACCGGCCTCCCACAGAGACACCACAGTAGTGTCCTCTAATATGGAGTCCCATTACTTACTTCGGTTTTACATCTTTTTTATAGGTTCTATCTTCCGCCGGATGATATCATCCTGCCGGCGTGGATTATCCAGGGCTGCTCGCACTATCAGACAAAGCTGCATTTTTGCCCACTGTCACCAGGGCACCAGAACCATCTCAAGGGCAGAAAACCCTCACATCTAGTGCCCTGAAAAAAGTACAGCACATCCACCATCAATGCTGTACCTGCATGGAAAGAGTTGTACCATCTACTGTACCTGCGGCCGTCTGACCAGCAAGAAATATCTGCAAAAGTCAAAGGCCTCCAAGAACATCTTTTCAACCTT
Organism: Phyllobates terribilis; assembly: GCF_046119375.1. Taxonomy (NCBI): domain Eukaryota; kingdom Metazoa; phylum Chordata; class Amphibia; order Anura; family Dendrobatidae; genus Phyllobates; species Phyllobates terribilis. The sequence goes on along the minus strand of NW_027362951.1, from coordinate 2,925,309 downwards.
CCATGTAATTCTTAATTAAAAAAAAAAAATTAAAATTGATTAATGTCCTTTTGAATTTAATTGAATATTACTGACATTTATGGCATATCAATGCTATACATGTTATATCTGTCCAACGGTTTGGACACCAAACAGGAGATTAGACAAGACTGAAACATACAGTTTGCACAGCAAGTTGTTTTTACATTGCAGTGTATGTTCAATTTAATTTTTATTGAGTGCTTTTCATAAGGGAACCAGGAGGAAACCACCTGAAATAGACATTGTGTGCACAAAAAGTGGAAATCAAGCTAGGTGGAAACATGCCCTGATCCACTGATTTTACAAGAGCTCAGATACTTTTACCTTAGTAGCGCTCTATTTCAGATTCAGGCACAAGAACAAGTTGGATTCTGTGCTGTGCATCCTGGGGGTCCCAGCAGTCACAATCCACCAAAATCGTAGCTAAGACTTCAAGCACTGACGAGGCGAAACATCCGAGTGGGTCACTAACCGATATTACCACTATTTGGTGACCATATAGTGGTAGATAACAGCACATATTAAGACTATAGATGAGTGAGCACTAAACTGCTCAGATGCTTGTTACTCGAACCGAACAATTCCCAATGCTCGTGTCCTCATTTCAAGTAACAAGTATAATGGAAGTCAATGAGAAATCCGAGCATTTTTCTGGAAGACCCTACAAGGAGGTCTGGGTGGCAGTGAAAATGTTCAAATGGATGGAAAAAGTGCTGAATGGAAGGAGAACAGCATGGGGAAGACCCCTGGAGACATCTCTGACTCCCAGATCGCTGCTGAGAACAATGGTGTGACACTTTTTCTCCACTTTAAGGACTGACAATAAAACATTCCCAATCAATGAGAAATTGCATTTTACAGGAACAAAAATGTTAAAAGGGTTGCCCAGTACTTTAGATTACCCCCACAATGTATCCCCCCTGGGCCCCTAAGGATTTTTGTAATTACCTTACGTTGCAGATAATGCCTGTGAGCGGCGCTATCAGTGGCCGCTCACAGGCATCACGTGACCCCCGGCTGCAGCCGGCCCTGATATCCGCTGATGTCACAAGTGCTGGCAGCAGCCCGGGGTCTCTCTCTTCCACATTCCACGGTGAATGCCAGGCTGTAGGTGGGGTTACCCCCTGCGTCACACCCGGCATCCACCTCGCGCTCTCCCTCTCCCCATTCATTGGGAACGCACGCGGTGAATGCTGGGTGTGACGCGGGGGGTGATGGCGCCCACAATCCAGCTGTCACGCTTCACTTGTCGTGACGTCAGCGCGGGGTCACGTGATGCCTGTGAGCGGCGCTATCCTTGGCTGCAACGTCAGCTAATTACAAAAATCCTTAGGGGCCCCGTGGGGATACATTGGGGGGGGGTAATCTAAAGTACTGGACAACTTCTTTAAGAATCATTTTTTTCCTGTATAATGACTTAAACCAAAATTTTATTTTTTATTAACAAATAGGTAATTTCAGTGTAATTTATGAAGGAAGAAAGAACTGCCAAAAATTAGGGATTCTGATACATCCTGTATTAGAATAAAGGAGGGTCTCATACACATTCTGGTCAATTTGACATATAGTAGTACTTCTAGACTCATAAAGGCTATGCACTAAGTGCAAAATGCAAGTAGTTTCATGCTTTGACTACACCCCACAATTTTTTGGCATCTGTTGGCTTTGCCTCAGAAACAGCATTTTTGATGTCACCCCACAAGTGTTCTCTCGGATTAAGATAGGGGTGTAGCATCGGCGTCTCTGCCTCCTGCCCGGCAGAGACTCCGTCCCCCTTATCGCCGCGGTCCTGCTCCGGCGTCTTCTGGCCTCCCTGCAGCTGCTGCTGGTGCACGCAGCTTCCCCGGCTCTGTACTTAGGGTGCGCACACGCTCCCTCCCTCTTAAAGGGGCCGCGCGCGCTGTCCTAAAAAGTCCCCGGCCAATGGCCGGAGGACTTCCCCTATAAAAGGCACCTCCTCCAATATGGAGGTGCCCGTGCAAGGTTGTAGCTTTGTATGTTAAACTCTGCTTCAGCCCTCAGGTCCCGCTGCTAGCCTGACTACAAGTCCTGCCTGCCCGCCAGCCTGACTACCAGTCCTGTCCGCCAGCTTGACTACCAGTCCTGTCCGCCAGCTTGACTACCAGTCCTGTCCGCCAGCCTGACTACCAGTCCTGTTCGCCAGCTTGTCTACTCTCCAGCCCGACAGTCTGCCTACGGTCCAGTCCGCCAGTTTGTCTATGGGCTCAACCCGCCTGCTTGCCTGGAAGCATCTGCCTGTTACCTGCCGTGCCTACCTGTCTGCATGCCAGCCGTGCATGCCAGTGCCCACCTGTCAGCCTACCTGGAGGCTCCTGCTTGTTACCTGCCGTGCCTACCTGTCAGCCTACCTGGAGGCTCCTGCTTGTTACCTGTCGCGCCTGCCTGTCCGTCTGCCCGGATCACCCGTCAGCCTGCCTGCCGTGCTCATCTGCTGTATCGGTCGGTCCCTGCCTTCTGACCCGTGGGAGTCACCTGCTCTCATACAAGGTTGGTACCCAGAGTAGCACCTGGTCCCTCTGCTCGGTCCTTCCCTGGTCACGGAGTCGATTGAACCGCCGTACGACCTTGGTCGGTCCGAGTTGATACCTAGTTACGCCTCTCTGGTCCCCCCTTGCACCGCAGCACAGAGGTTCCACTACCCGGATCCGTAACACCGGGGATTGGGCTGGTCACTCCATAACCTCTATTTTGTTGGACTGGAACCAAGATTTTGATCGTTTACTGGTGTGTTTAGGGTCGTTGTCTTGTTGAAACACCCATTTCAAGGGCATATCCTCTTCAGCGTAAGGCAACATGACCTCTTCAATTATTTTAATATATGCAAACTGGTCCATAATCCCTGGTATGCGGTAAATAGGTCCGGCACCATAGTAAGAGAAACGTGCCCATATCATGATGCTTGCTCCACCATGCTTCACTGTCTTCAGAGAGTACTGTGGCTTGAATGCAGAGTTTAGGGGTCGTCTGACGAACTGTCTGTGCCCCTTGGACCCAAAAAGAACAATTTTACTTTCATCAGTCCACAAAATGTTTCTCCACTTCTCTTTAGGCTAGTTGATGTGTTCTTTGACAAATTGTATCCGCTTCAGTACATGTCTTTTTTTAACAGTGGGACTTTGCGGGGACTTCTTGCTAAGAGATTAGCTTCACACAGGCATCTTCTAACTGTCACAGTACTCACAGGTAACTTGAGACGCTCTTTGATCATCCTGGAGCTGATCATTGGCTGAACCTTTTCCATTCTGGATATTCTTCGATCCACTCGAATGGTAGTCTTCTGTTTTTTTTCCACGTCTCTCTGGTTTTGCTTTCCATTTTAAAGCATTGGAGATCATTTTAGCTGAACAGCCTATCATAGTCTGCACTTCTATATAAGTTTTACCCTTTCCAAACAACTTTTTAATCAAAGTACGCTGTTCTTCTGAACAATGTCTCGAATGACCCATATTTCTCAGGCTTTCAAGGAGAAATGCATGTACAACATGTGCTGGCTTCATCCTTAAATAAGGGCCACCTGATTCATACCTGTATCTTCACAGAATGATTGACCTCACTATTGAACTCCACACTGCTATTATTTTGAACACACCCCCTAACAATTAATTATTCAAATACACAGACTCATGCAGATCATGAATGCGGAGTCTGTTGGTTTTCTTAGAATCTACTGCACCAACTGGTAAATTGTTTGACATGTGGTAATATAATTTATAAATCATATATAGCAACTATAGTGGATTTAAAACTTAACTTTTACTATTAAGAATAAAAGATTTGGCAATCCTCAATACAAAATTGACAATACACATAACAAATATGTTAAAAACTAGAAAATATGTCCATGTGTTTGTTTAGGATCATACTCTGACAATAGTCAAAAAGGTGGCAACAAGGCATCAGTGAATACCTATATAAATATATAACATGTTACAACAAAACCAGACAATAAAGTCCAGAAATTGTATACAGTAGGGCTAATGGATATAAGGAAAGATCTCACCAAATTCGCTGGTCTCCAAATTCCTCCAACAGGTCCTCATCCATAAAGGCCCAAATCATGGAGTCCAAGGGGTTGATTATCCCTTTCAGTCCCTATAATCTTGACTGACCCTCAAACGTATTCTGCGCTCCAGTGCACCGGAAGTGACGTGCATACGTGCATGGCTGCCAGTGGCACTGGGTCACTAGTGTTTATTGATGATGTGACACAGGACAGAAGCAGACGAATGAATTGTGATGTATTCAGAGCCATACTGTGTGCTCAGATCCACCCAAATGCAGCCAAACTGATTGGTCGTCGTTTCATACTACAGATGGACAATGACCCAAAACATAAAGCCAAAGCAACCCAGGAGTTTATTAAAGCAAAGAAGTGGAATATTCTTGAATGGCCAAGTCAGTCACCTGATCTCAACCCAATTAAGCATGCATTTCACTTGTTAAAGACTAAACTTCAGACAGAAAGGCCCACAAACAAACAGCAACTGAAAACCACCGCAGTGAAGGCCAGGCATCAAAAAGGAGGAAACACAGCGTCTGGTGATGTCCATGAGTTCAAGACTTCAGGCAGTCATTGCCAACAAAGGGTTTTCAACCAAGTACTAGAAATGAACATTTTATTTACAATTATTTAATCTGTCCAATTACTTTTGGTCCCTTTAAAAACAGGGTGGCACATGTCGAGGAGCTGAAACTCCTAAACCCTTCATCCAATTTTAATGTGGATACCCTCAAATGAAAGCTGAAAGTCTGAACTTCAACTGCATCTGAATTGTTTTGTTTAAAATTCATTGTGGTAATATCTAGAACCAAAATTAGAAAAATATTGTCTCTGTCCAAATATATATGGACCTAACTGTATGATTTTCGAATTGTGGACTTGGCAGGAGGGGCAACCCACACATATTGCCGCCCCTTGAATTTTGCTGTTAATGTTTAATATAATTTATACCAAAAACAGTGATCAATCTGGTTAGTCATATTGGACTGCTATTATTTTGAATACTACTGTACATACAGCGCCGGACTGGGGTGTCTGGGGCCCACCAGGGACATTGACTCCAGGGGCCCACCCACCTTTCAGCTATTTGCAAATACCTGTTAGCCGTTATACCCATTATATTGTCGGCTCCTGCACATCACTGTGCGCTCACAAGAACTGCGATGTACAATTACTGTAGTTTGCATTAAAGGGTTATTATTGGTGAAAACAAGTTATCAGCGATACACAGGTTGGGAAGGTGATCACTTATTTATTGGTGGAATCCGCACTGTCAGAAGATTGTGGCACTTAGAGTATTTGGTGACATTTTTACCTCTGTATTTATAAGACAAAACCAGGAGTGGAGCAATCAGAGGTAATGTTTTATGCATTTCTCACCCACTCCTGGTTTTGTCGTATAAATATGTGGCACCCCAGGGGTCTGGTTACCACAGTAATAGAAATATTACGTCTGAGAGCAAGTGGGAGGTTTCCTGGTCAGGAGCCCTTAAACATGCAACACCTCCGGCCCAGTCCTGGGAGGGGAGGAATCTGCCCTTATAAACTGGGTCTGGGGCGGGGTTAGGGAGAACAAGCAGACACAGAGAAAGTAACAGCAAGGAGCTCTGTAGGAGCAGGAGCTGAAGACCAGGGGCTGGAGCTGAGCAGAGCTCGCCCTGGCAGAAGAATCTAAGTACCGGACACCGGAGTCAGAGGCTGTAAGGATCTCTAAGTCCAACAGCAGAACCCAGCTGACAGGGGATTCCAGGTCCTCTGGCCATAGAAGCCCGGAGGCTCAGTCACAAGCAAGGGACCAGCACCGCCATCGAGGAGCGGAGGCTAACAGAAGGCCCCAAGTCACCAGCCATACGGGTGAGCACTAAACGGTACACTCAGGGACGTGGGCTACTATCACCCGCTTATAGCAAGGTAGCCAGGAAGAGTGCAGACAGACGGGGAGGCCTACAACTCCACCTGGCCACGGGAGCTCCTGCTTGCTCACAGACTGACCAGGCCTCTTATGCTAGCCAGTACTCCGGGGAGGGTCTGCCTTATTATCATCAGTAAAGACCCTGAACTGCACTGCAAAGACTCTGAGTCGTTACTGTTACGCTCGTGCACCATCACTCCCATCATCCACACTCATTGCCCTGAGGCTATACTCCTCCCGTGGGGAGTCATCCCATTCTCTGCTGTGCATACAACACCAGCCTCAGCGGTCTGCCTCGCAGCGGCGGTACACCCTGACCGCAATCCACGGGTGGCGTAGTCGGACAATTAACCTAAAACCTTACAAATAGACTGCCACTGGTTTGACCACCCTGAGCCACGGGACCGGGTCACCGCCACGGTGACTACAACCCCCAGCGTCCCACGAAAGGCCCAGTTCCGGGTTCCCCACGCGGCCCAGGGGGCGCGTCAACTTCAGAGGTGAAAATCTCACCAAATGCCAACTTGCTTTCTCTGGTGAACCTCTGTAACTGCATCTCTGCTGCTGTGTAATAGTCACAGGGCAGGGAGGAGTTAAACATCCAAGTATTTAATATCTATTGGAAATAAAGAGGTTTCCCCTTATTGATATCAGGTAAAACAAATGACCAACCACAATCCACTCTACCAAGATCAATATTACCAGATAGAAGGCAGAAATACCATCACACCGTGACCAGATCACATATTACCACCACATAGTGCCCAAATAATGCCACATACAAGGCACAAATACCGCCACACCATGACCAAAGCACATAATACCACCATATAGTGATCAAATGCTACCAGATACAAGGTATAAATACTGACACACCATGAGACCACATATTACCACCACATAGTGACTGAATAATGCCACATACAAGGGACAAATATCGTCATGTCATGACTAGTGTTGAGCATTCCGATACTGAAATATCGGGTATCGGCCGATATTCGCGGTATCGGAATTCCGATACTTAATTCCGATACTTTTGCAATATCGTATACCGGAATCGGAAGTTCCCATAATGCAATGAGCCATTTTCATTTTATTCAGCCAATGAGGATCCTGAGAAGTGTGGGCACATCCTGTTAGGCATGTAGGCATCTTAACTAATGGCATGGCTGTGATTGGCTGCTGAAATGATGTCATGATGCACTATAAAAGCCGCCGCCGCCATTTTCAGCTCACTCTGCTGTGAATTCAGTTAGGGATAGGACGCTGTTGTTCTGAGGGACAGTTTTAGCTACCTATTTGCTCTATACTGCTTTACCCAAGCTACTTTCTAAATCACTGTGCCTTGCAGCGCTAGTGCACAGTTCCCTGTGCTGTTCACCGCTGTCTGCAAGGTCTGTGTGTGTGAGTGCAGCTCACCCTGTAGTGTGTGCTTCAGCCACGTCTGGTTGTAGTGCACTCAGTGTGTGTCACTGCCTCATACATTGTCCTTTTTTGCCAATTCATAATTTTTCCTGATATCTCCTATTAGTGTGGTGGTTCCAGCTGTATTCAGCTAAATTGGTTCCAAACACACTATATAGGAGTAGATAGAGAAATTTTTTTCCGTCTTGCAGCACTAGTGCACAGTGCTCTGCATCTGTACTGTTCACCGCTGTCTGCAAGGTCTGTGTGTGTGAGTGCAGCTCACCCTGTAGTGTGTGCTTCAACCACGTCTGGTTGTAGTGCACTCAGTGTGTGTCACTGCCTCATACATTGTCCTTTTTTGCCAATTCATAATTTTTCCTGATATCTCCTATTAGTGTGGTGGTTCCATCCGTATTCAGCTAAATTGGTTCCAAACACACTATATAGGAGTAGATAGAGAAATTTTTTTTGTCTTGCAGCGCTAGTGCACAGTGCTCTGCATCTGTACTGTTCACCGCTGTCTGCAAGGTCTGGTGTGTGAGTGCAGCTCACCCTGTAGTGTGTGCTTCAACCCCGTCTGGTTGTAGAGCACTCAGTGTGTGTCACTGCCTCATACATTGTCCTTTATTGCCAATTCATAATTTTTCCTGATATCTCCTATTAGTGTGGTGGTTCCATCCGTATTCAGCTAAATTGATTCCAAACACACTATATAGGAGTAGATAGAGGAGCCTTTCTGCAGCATTGGGCCCTGCAGCCCCAGCCAGATTAGTATTAGCCTATTTTTTGCAGCCTCATCTATTGCATTGTAGGTTACCTTCCTACATTGTAATAGCTACAAAAAGTTTGTGATACTATCGTTATTACATCTTTAGGCACATCCAGTGTCTTTTTGTGACAAAAAAAAACCTAAATAAAGTTCACCAAACACTCCACTTTACAGTTGTGTAGGCCACATTAGCTCATATTAAAATCTAGTCCACACTTTATAAAATTAGTGTTTCTTATACCTGTTAGCAGCTGTTCAGGAATAAGCACACTAAGCCCTTAGTACTTTTCTGCCTATCTTTATCAGTCTACCAAGATGAAGAAGGCAGGGAGTAAGGCATGTGGTCGTGGGCGTGGAGTTTCTGCAGGGAGAGGACGTGAGGATTCTGTGCCTGCAGGGAGAGGACGTGGGGATTCTGTGCCTGCTGCGGGCACCAGTGACTCAGCATCCCCCAGTTTTACCAGGGAACAGTCCTTTATGTGCAGCTTTGTAGGAGCTAGCCGTACCCCACTGCTGCGCGAGGACCAAATTGAAGCCGTTGTCGGATGGATGGCAGCTAACGCATCGACTTCAATTAGTTCCAGATCCTCTCAGGTCCTGAGCACTGAAGAGCACCCATCTGTCTCTTCACCACCTGCCAAATTGCCCAGGCAGTCAGAGAGCTCTGGACAGGAGCCATCTCTACTTCTGTTCTCTGAATCTCTTGGCTTGGAAAGAGGGGGCCAGCCAAGCAGAATTCTAGAATTTGAAGAAGAGGTAGTATGCAGTGATGCGCAACCGTTTTGTCTCTCTGAATCTGAAGAGGCGGGTGGGCCAGTGCCTATGGTCAGCAGCACACCTCAGTACGCATCTGATGATGAGACTCAGGTGCCACTTTCTGGTGCGTACTGTGCTGTCGAGACTACCCAGGAGAAGCAGTTGTTTGAAGAGGGTGGTGTAGATGATGAGGTCCTTGACCCATCATGGCGTGAGGGACAGGAAGGTGGTGGGAGCAGCTCTGAGGAAGAGATTCCCCGAACGGCCCAAAAAGGAGGGAGAGGGAGGGGGCAGACTTGGTTGCCTGTAGCCTCCACTTCGGCACCCATTAGGAGCATGGCTCTTCCAAAATCCAAAGCGGGCGCTCCCAAGACTTGCAGTGCCTGGTCCTTTTTTGACACAGTTGCAGATGACATTTGCTTTGTCAAATGCAAGCTGTGTAATCAGAAGGTGAAAAGAGGGAAAAGTGTCAGCAACCTCAATACCACAAATATGTGGAAACATGTGCGGACCAAGCACGTGGTGGAGTTACAAAAACACACTGAAGACCTAGGCCAACCTACAGCGCCACCTACCACCTCTTCAGCTCGTGTTGTAGCCTCTTCCTCCAGCTCACACACAGCTGGTTCGGCTTCCTCACAGGATCGCCATGGAAGAATCTCTGGCACTGTTGTACAGAGACACAGTGTAATTCCACCCACAGCACCACTTTCCCAGTCATCCTCACACTCCCAGGCCAGTCTACAGCCATCGTTAGCACAGGCATGGGAGAAAAGGCGCCCATACTCGGCAAACCACCCCCGAGCACAGGCTCTGAATGCTGGCATTGCTAAACTACTGGCCCTTGAAATGCTATCATTCAGGCTGGTGGAGACTGACACATTCCGTAACTTTATGGCATTGGCAGTCCCACAATACAACGTGCCCAGCCGCTTTTATTTCAGCAGGCAAGCCGTCCCTGCCCTGCAACATCATGTGGAGGGAAAAATTAAACATGCGCTACAAAACGCCGTCAGTAGCATGGTCCACCTGACCACTGATGCGTGGACCAGTAAGCATGGACAGGGACGATACCTTTCCCTCACTGCCCATTGGGTAAATGTTGTGGAGCCGGGTACAGATCTTGAGAGTGGCGCTGTACGTGTTCTGCCAACTACAAGGATTGCAGGAATCCAGTCTGTACACATTGACTCCTCCTCATACTCCAGTTCCTCTGAATCAGCGCTGCAGGAGCCGTCACGGTCTACCTCCACATCGACCCGTGAACGGTTACCTGTTATGATGACCGATATGAGCACAGCCGTGGCCAAACGTCAACAGGCCGTATTAAAATTAATTTCTTTGGGGAATCGAAGCCACACAGCGCAGGAGCTCTGGAATGCCATCAAGCAGCAGAGCGACGTGTGGTTTGTGCCAGCGAATCTCCAGCCAGGCATGGTAGTGTGTGACAATGGCCGAAATCTGGTGGCAGCTCTGGGCCTAGGCAACCTCACTCACATCCCATGTCTGGCACATGTGCTCAACTTGGTCGTGCAGAGTTTTTTGAGGGACTATCCGGATCTTGATGCACTGCTTCACAAGGTCCGCATAGAGTGCGCTCACTTGCGGCGTTCCAGCAATGCAAGATCACGCATTGCAGCTCTGCAGCGCCGATTACGTCTTCCGGAACATCGCATCATATGTGACCTACCCACCAGGTGGAATGCAACGTTACATATGTTGGAGAGGTTGTGTGAGCAGCAGGCATCAGTAATGGAGTACCAGCTGCAGCAGGCGCAAACAAGTCGCAGTGCGCGCCGTTCACACTTCACCACCACTGAGTGGGCCTCTATGAAGGACATTTGCCACGTTTTGCGTGCCTTCGATTATTCCACGCGGATGGAGAGTGCAGATGATGCACTAGTCAGCATGACTATCCCCCTTATCTGCCTGCTTGAAAAAACACTGCAAGCACTAAGGAACGAGGTTTTGGAAGAGGTGGAGGATGAGGAGTCACAAATGCCATCTGCTTCTCTACAGTCTGCGCAACGTGGTTCCTCACAAAGGCCTAGGCAGGGGACACTTTGTGAGGAGGATGAGGAGGAGTCAATGGATGAGGAAGACATCTGTCCAGAGGAGGGAGGTACACAATGCTCTAGTAGTCAGTATCTAGAGCGAGGGTGGGGTGATGCAGAGCAGGCAGAGATCACGCCTCAAGCAGGGGACAGCGTTTCTTGGCCAGTTGGCAGTCTGCAGCACATGGTTGATTTCATGCTGCAGTGCCTGAGAAACGACCGCCGCATCGCCCACATTCTCAACACGGCTGATTATTGGGTGTCCACCCTCTTAGATCCTCGCTACCGGGACAACTTACAAAGCCTCATAACACCGTTGAACCGGGAGCGTAAAATGCGGGAGTACCAAGACGCACTGGTGCATTCCATCATGTTCTCCATTCCAACCGAGAGCAGTGCTGCTAGTGCTTTACAAAGCAGCTCAGTGCGTCGAGGCAGTGGAGGAAGCTCTGCACAAAGAGGGAGCAGAAGCAGCGCCTCAGCACAAGGCAAGACCACTATGGCCGAAATGTGGCAAAGTTTTGTGTCCCCGCCACCACAAATGTCTACACCATCACAGACGGCTCCAGTCAGCAGGAGGCAACGTTTCCGTCAGATGGTGACAGACTACATGTCTTGCCCTCTTAGTGTACTCCCAGACGGCTCTTCTCCCTTCAAGTTTTGGGTCTGTAAGCTGGATACATGGCCAGAGCTTAGTCAGTATGCATTGGAGGTGCTAGCTTGCCCTGCTGCTAGTGTATTATCGGAACGCGTCTTTAGTGCCGCAGGAGGTGTACTAACAGACCGTAACATGCGACTATCCTCCGATAACGTTGACCGGCTTACTTTTCTCAAAATGAACAAGGCCTGGATCTCTCATGAATTTGCCAGTCCTCTTACAGAATAAATAATTGGTTGGCAACAGTATCCAGGTCTCCTGTTCTGTTCATGTTTCTACCACCTGAACTGTAATCCCTGAGCTCCAACACCGCCAGTTGGCGCTCGGAAGTGCCGTCTGCACAGTCAACACTTGCTGCGGTGTTATTGGGGTTCAGTAACGTCAGCTGTTCCCCTGCTGTGTCCACGGCAATTTCTCCTGCTCTGTCCATATTCACTGTGCTACTTATTTAAAACTTGCTCCAATTACACCTCTGGCTCCTCTCTGTTTTCATTCTTATCCCTGGGCTCCAATACCGCCAGTTGGCGCTCGGAAGTGCCGTCTGCACAGTCAACACTTGCTGCGGTGTTATTGGGGTTCAGTAACGTCAGCTGTTCCCCTGCTGTGTTCACGGCAATTTCTCCTGCTCTGTCCATAATCACTGTGCTACTTATTTAAAACTTGCTCCAATTACACCTCTGGCTCCTCTCTGTTTTCATTCTTATCCCTGGGCTCCAACACCGCCAGTTGGCGCTCGGAAGTGCTGTCTGCACAGTCAACACTTGCTGCCGTGTTATTGGGGTTCGGTAACGTCAGCTGTTCCCCTGCTGTGCGGACGGCAATTTCTCCTGCTTTGTCCACATCCACTGTACTACACATTTTAAAGTTGCTCCAATTACACCTCTGGCTCCTCTGTTTTCATTCTTATCCCTGGGCTCCAGCACCGCCAGTTGGCGCTCGGAAGTGCTGTCTGCACAGTCAACACTTGCTGCCGTGTTATTGGGGTTCGGTAACGTCAGCTGTTCCCCTGCTGTGTCCACGGCAATTTCTCCTGCTTTGTCCACATCCACTGTACTACACATTTTAAAGTTGCTCCAATTACACCTCTGACTCCTCTCTGTTTTCATTCTTATCCCTGGGCTCCAACACCGCCAGTTGGCGCTCGGAAGTGCTGTCTGCACAGTCAACACTTGCTGCAGTGTTATTGGGGTTCAGTAACGTCAGCTGATCCCCAGCTGTGTGTCCGGCAAATTCTCCTGCTTTGTCCACATCCACTGTACTACGGATTTAAAACCTCCTCCAAATACACCTCTGGCTCCTCCGTTTTTAGTATTTACCCTGGGCTCCAATACCGCTAGTTGCTGCTCAGAAGTGCCGTCTGCACAGTCAACGCTTGCTCCAGTGTTATTGGGGTTCAGTAACGTCAGCTGATCCCCAGCTGTGTGTCCGGCAAATTCTCCTGCTTTGTCCACATCCACTGTACTACGGATTTAAAACCTCCTCCAAATACACCTCTGGCTCCTCCGTTTTTAGTATTTACCCTGGGCTCCAATACCGCTAGTTGCTGCTCAGAAGTGCCGTCTGCACAGTCAACGCTTGCTCCAGTGTTATTGGGGTTCAGTAACGTCAGCTGATCCCCAGCTGTGTGTCCGGCAAATTCTCCTGCTTTGTCCACATCCACTGTACTACGGATTTAAAACCTCCTCCAAATACACCTCTGGCTCCTCCGTTTTTAGTATTTACCCTGGGCTCCAATACCGCTAGTTGCTGCTCAGAAGTGCCGTCTGCACAGTCAACGCTTGCTCCAGTGTTATTGGGGTTCAGTAACGTCAGCTGATCCCCAGCTGTGTGTCCGGCAAATTCTCCTGCTTTGTCCACATCCACTGTACTACGGATTTAAAACCTCCTCCAAATACACCTCTGGCTCCTCTGTTTTTAGTATTTACCCTGGGCTCCAATACCGCTAGTTGCTGCTCAGAAGTGCCGTCTGCACAGTCAACGCTTGCTCCAGTGTTATTGGGGTTCAGTAACGTCAGCTGATCCCCAGCTGTGTGTCCGGCAAATTCTCCTGCTTTGTCCACATCCACTGTACTACGGATTTAAAACCTCCTCCAAATACACCTCTGGCTCCTCTGTTTTTAGTATTTACCCTGGGCTCCAGCACCGCCAGCTGGTTCTCGTCAGTTCCATTGGCTCTTGTACCTTCTGCTACCCATCCGGGTTCCAGTACCGTCAGCTGGTTCTCGGCAGTGACTTTGGCACGGGTACTCCCTCCTGCCCAGCCTGGTTCCAGCACGCCAGCTGTTTCCGGGTAGTGTCAACGTCACTTTGCCTCCAATGCGTTGTCCTGTCGTGTTGCGGTCGGGTTAGCCGACTCTATGGTGCCTGCAGTTTAGGTGACTCCTATGTGGGCTGCGGGATCTGGCAATGAAGGCTGGTTCCATAGTGCCAATAGGACAAGCACCCCCTGTAGGACTGTGGGTTTTGGTAACTGCGGCCGGCTCGCGGCCTTGAACTTTTTTTTACATGGGTACCTTCCGCTACCCATCCGGGTTCCAGTACCGTCAGCTGGTTCTCGGCAGTGCCTTTGGATTAGGTGCCTCCTTCTCGGTATCCAAGTTCCACCAACGTCTGCTGGTCCTTGGTAGTGCTTTCTGGCACAGGTACCTCCTGCTTAGTAACCGAGTTCCAGTAATATCAGCTGGTCCTCGGTAGTTCCATTGGCTCTTGTACCTTCTGCTACCCATTCGGGTTCCAGTACCGTCAGCTGGTTCTCGGCAGTGTCTTTGGCATGGGTACTCCCTCCTGCCCAGCCTGGTTCCAGCACGCCAGCTGTTTCCGGGTAGTGTCAACGTCACTTTGCCTCCAATGCGTTGTCCTGTCGTGTTGCGGTCGGGTTAGCCGACTCTATGGTGCCTGCAGTTTAGGTGACTCCTATGTGGGCTGCGGGATCTGGCAATGAAGGCTGGTTCCATAGTGCCAATAGGACAAGCACCCCCTGTAGGACTGTGGGTTTTGGCAACTGCGGCCGGCTCGCGGCCTTGAACTTTTTTTTACATGGGTACCTTCCGCTACCCATCCGGGTTCCAGTACCGTCAGCTGGTTCTCGGCAGTGCCTTTGGATTAGGTGCCTCCTTCTCGGTATCCAAGTTCCACCAACGTCTGCTGGTCCTTGGTAGTGCTTTCTGGCACAGGTACCTCCTGCTTAGTAACCGAGTTCCAGTAACATCAGCTGGTCCTCGGTAGTTCCATTGGCTCTTGTACCTTCTGCTACCCATCCGGGTTCCAGTACCGTCAGCTGGTTCTCGGCAGTGTCTTTGGCACGGGTACTCCCTCCTGCCCAGCCTGGTTCCAGCACGCCAGCTGTTTCCGGGTAGTGTCAACGTCACTTTGCCTCCAATGCGTTGTCCTGTCGTGTTGCGGTCGGGTTAGCCGACTCTATGGTGCCTGCAGTTTAGGTGACTCCTATGTGGGCTGCGGGATCTGGCAATGAAGGCTGGTTCCATAGTGCCAATAGGACAAGCACCCCCTGTAGGACTGTGGGTTTTGGTAACTGCGGCCAGCTCGCGGCCTTGAACTTTTTTTTACATGGGTACCTTCCGCTACCCATCCGGGTTCCAGTACCGTCAGCTGGTTCTCGGCAGTGCCTTTGGATTAGGTGCCTCCTTCTCGGTATCCAAGTTCCACCAACGTCTGCTGGTCCTTGGTAGTGCTTTCTGGCACAGGTACCTCCTGCTTAGTAACCGAGTTCCAGTAACATCAGCTGGTCCTCGGTAGTTCCATTGGCTCTTGTACCTTCTGCTACCCATCCGGGTTCCAGTACCGTCAGCTGGTCCTCGGTAGTTCCTCAGCCTTCTTGTACTTTCTGCTACATTTCCAAGTTCAAGCTTTTTGAAATGGTTCTTGGTAATCACTCTGGATCTCCCTGACGAGGACCCTGAAGACGAGGACCCTGAAGACCAACCCGAAGAAGACGAGGACCCCGAAGACGACGACCCTGAAGACGAGGACCCTGAAGACGAGGACCCTGAAGACCACCCCGAAGAAGACGAGGACCCTGAAGACGAGGACCCTGAAGACCACCCCGAAGAAGACGAGGACCCTGAAGACCACCCCGAAGAAGACGAGGACCCTGAAGACCACCCCGAAGAAGACGAGGACCCCGAAGACGAGGACCCAGAAGACCAACCCGAAGAAGACGAGGACCCCGAAGACGAGGACCCGGAAGACGACCACCCTGAAGAAGACCAAGAAGATGACCCTGAAGAAGTTGACCAAGAGGACAAAGAAGAGAAGACAAGTACCAAGATACAGAAGAACAAGAGACAGAAAACCAAGAAGCAGAAATACAAGAAGTTGCAGAACAAAAAGCGGAAGAACATTAAGCATAAGATTAAAATTCAGAGCAAAAGATAATATCTAAATTATAAGCAGAATATGACTAAGCAGTGTATGGGGGTGAGTCCGTTCCTCCTCGTGGTGCCCCTGGAAAAGACCTGCTACTGCAGGCCAAACTGAACGCGGACAAATCCTGTTGTGAATCTTTTGTGACGGGCAGAACGAAAGGTGTAATGTCCAACCTTTTATAGATAACAACTACAGGAATGCCTGTCACAAATAAGAATATGATGAAGAAGAAGAATATGAAGAAGATGAAGAAGTAGAATATGAAGAATGTAAAAAAAAGAATAATACGAAGAAGGTGAAGAAGAAGAAGGTGAAGAAGAAGTGGATGAAAAAGATGCTGAGGATGATGAAGGAGAAAGTGTGGGAGAAGTAAAAAAGAAGGTGAAGAGCATGGAAGTAGTGAAACATAAATATCTGACAAAATATAAAAATACTTAACATAGTTAATATTTCCGTAACTCAGAACATCTTAAAAAAATAGTAATTCCTGCTATTCCATTTGACTGGGCTAAACCTCTATGCCTTTATTGTCTCCCCCACCTCCCCCAATACATTCTACATTATTCTTAGTTGTTTTCCTTCATGTAGAATTAACCTACAAGGAAAGAAAGGGTTTATTTTAATTCCGATATTTATGTCCCATTGACTTGCATTGGTTTCCGGTATCGGAATCGGCGATATCCGATACTTTTTCGGTATCGGTCCGATCCAATCCGATCCGATATTTCCCAATATCGGAAGGTATCGCTCAACACTAGTCATGACCAAAGCACATATTGCTACCACATAGTGACAAATAATGCTAAAATAATAAAAATGTAAAAAACTCAGTATATTGGGTTAGTGTACAGGTTATATAGTGATCACCAGTGACATTATACACCGGAGCTCTGTATATAGTGTACAGGTTATACAGTCATCACCAGTGACATTATACACAGAAGCTCTGTATATAGTGTCAGTGTGTGTGTATAGGTAATACACATACTCACCAGTGATGTCTCTAGGTGAAGTTCTTTATCTGCTGACCGATATATCACATCTTCTATGCAGGACTTATCTATGCAGAAAATAACATAGTTAGCTATAACTGATCACTTCCAGAGCACAATCCACACTTTTCCCAAGATTTCTACACTGCATGAAATGACAAAAAAGCAACATAGTGCCGCACTACACAGTAACAGTGCTCCAGTGTCATTCTGTGCCTGCTCATCTGTCAGCAGACATATTTGTCTGATGGCAAAGATGTGGCAGAGCTGAAGACAGAAGACCCATGGATTACGTCAGAGCGAGGATTTTTTTTTATATTAAAGATAGAGTCCCTTAGGCTACGTTCCCACGCGGAGTAATAGCCGCATATTCCTGCTTTTATGCGGCGCTTTAGAGCGCTCGCGTAAAAGCAGTGCCAAAGAAAGCTGGAAACGGCTTCCAGCAAAAGCTATGGCTTTTACTGAAAAGCGTTCAGACGCCGCGTTTTGCCACGTATTTTTGCGCGGGCTCTTTCACTGCAAAAGCGGCCGTGCAAAAAGAATTGACATGCCAATTCTTGGCGTTTTTTTCGGCACGATTTCCCCATAGGCTACATGTTAACATGGCTTTGGGAAAAGCGCGCTGAGAAAAGCGCAACGTCGGCATGTAGTAGCGATTTTTTGCGCCGCGTATGAACGTAGCCTAAATGTGTTTTGTGTTTTATTTTTAATAATAAAAAAATTTCTGTGTTTTTTTTCTGTTTACTAGAAATTCATGGTGGCCATATCTAATTTGGCGTGACAACATGAATATCGGGCTTAGTATCAGCTGATAATACAAAGCTGGCCTGGTACTAACCCTATTATTACCCAGGGTACTCACCATCAGGGCCGCTAGAAGAGCCAGCTAAAGCGCCTGGAAATTTTCAAGGGTGGCTGCGGGCTGCGATTTTCAGCGTGGGGGGCCAAGAACACTTGGGCCTTACCATGCTGAGAATCCCAGCCCCCAGCTGCCTTGTTTTATCTGGCTGGTGATCAACATATGGCAGGAGCACACACCTTTTTCTAAAAAAAAATATTTTAAATAAGTTTAAAACAAATATTCGGCTTCTCTGTCTTTTGATCGCCAGCCAAGGTAAAGCCAGGCAGCTTGGGGTGGCAGGCCGTAGCTGTCCGCTTTACCTGCGGTGAGAATCAAAAATTCTGCAGAGTGCTACATCATGTTTTTAAAAATGATTCCTTTTCACACTTCTATATGTCACAGACCCAACAGCCAATCACAGATGCTGTCAAAGAGGATGGGCGTCTGTGATTGGCTGTTCGAGTAATGTACAATCAGCCCATACATTCTAGTATGGTACTATGTATGGGCAGCTTTCAGGTTACTCAAGCAGCCAATCACAGACGCCCATTTTCTGTGTCAGCGTCTGTGATTAGCTGTTGGGCCTGTCACACATATAGAAGTGTGAAAATAAATAAATAATAAAACAAAAATGACATAGCGCTCCGCAGAATTTTTGATTCTCAGCGCAGATAAAGCAGACAGCTACAGGCTGCCACTTCTAGCTGCCTGGCAATCAAAAGTCAGGAAAGCCCAATGTTTTTTTTTAATTATTTAAAAAAATAATAAAAAAAAAAATGCGTGGGCTCCCGCCATATTTTGATCGCCAGCCTGGTAAAAAACCAGGCAGCTGGGGTCTGGGATTCTCAGCATGGTAAGGCCCAAGCATTCTGGGCCCCCCCACGCTGAAAACGGCAGCCCGCAGCCACCCCTGGAATTGGTGCATTCATCGTAGCGCCATTTCCAGGCACTTTATCCGGCTCTTCCAACGGCCCTGGTGGGGGTGGCACGCTGGGTAATAATGGGGTCAGTACCAGCTTTGTATTATCAGCTGGCACTAAGCCTGAAATTCATGGCGTCACGCCAAACTAGACATGGCCACCATGAATTTCTAGTAAACAGAAAAAAAAACCACAACACAGAAATTTTTTTTTAATAAAAATAAAACACAAAACACATGTAGGGACTCCATCTTTAACCACTTCGCACCAGAGCCTGTTTTTGCCTTCGTGACCGGGCCAATTTTTTCAATTCTGACCAAGGTCACTTTATGAAGTAATTACTCTGGAACGCTTCAACGTATTCCCCTGATTCTGAGATTATTTTTTCGTGACATATTGTACTTCATGATACTGGTAAAATTTCTTCGATATAACTTACGTTTATTTGTGAAAAAATCGGAAATTTGGCAAAAATTTTGAAAATTTTCCAATTTTCCAACTTTGAATTTTCATGCCCTTAAATCAGAGAGATGTGTCACACAAAATAGTTAATAAATAACATTTCCCACATGACTACTTTACATCTGCACAATTTTGGAACCAAAATTTTTTTTTGTTAGGGAGCTATAAGGGTTAAAAGTTGACCAGCGATTTCTCATTTTTTGAACAAAATTTACAAAAACATTTTTTTAGGGACCACATCATATTTGAAGTCACTTTGAGGGGTCTTTATGACAGAAAATACCAAAAAGTGACACCATTCTAAAAACTGCACCCCTCAAGGTGCTCAAAACCACATTCAAGAACTTTATTAACCCTTCAGGTGCTTCACAGGAATTTTTGGAATGTGGAAGAAAAAAATTAATATTTAACTTTTTTCACAAAAATGTTACTTTAGACCCAATTTTTTCTATTTTCACAGGGGTAACAGGAAAAAATGGACCCCAAATTTTTTTGTGCAATTTCTCTTGAGCGTGCTGATACCCCATATGTGAGGGAAAACCACTGTTTGGGCGCACTGCAGGGTTCGGAAGGGAAGGAGCGCCATTAGACTTTTTGAATATAAAATTTGTCTGAATAATTAGCAGACGCCATGTTGCGTTTGGAGAGCTCCTGATGTGCCTAAACAGTGGAAACCCCCCACAAGTGACACCATTTTGGAAACTAGACCCCTTAGGGAACTTATCTAGATGTGTGTTGAGCACCTTGAACCCCAAGGTGCTTCACAGAAGTTTATAATATTGAGCTGTAAAAATAAAATTTTCACATTTTTCCCACAAAAACATTTTTCATCCCTTAATTTTGCATTATCATAAGGGTAATGGGAAAAATTGCACTATAAAATTTGTTGTGCAATTTCTCCTGAACTCGCTGATACCCCATATGTGGAGGCAAACCACTGTTTGGGCGCACGGCAGGGTTTGAAAGGGAAGGAGCGCCATTTGACTTTTTGAATGTAAAATTTGTCTGAATAATTAGAGGACGCCATGTTGCGTTTGGAGAGCTTCTGAAGTGCCTAAACAGTGGAAACCTCCCACAAGTGACACCATTTTGGAAACTAGACCCCTTAGGGAACTTATCTAGATGTGTGGTGAGCACCTTGAACCCCAAGGTGCTTCACAGAAGTTTATAATATTGAGCTGTAAAAATAAAATTTTCACATTTTTCCCACAAAAGAGTTTTTCATCCCTTAATTTTGCATTATCATAAGGGTAATAATAAAAATTGCACCATGAAATTTGTTGTGCAATTTCTCCTGAACACGCTGATACCCCATATGTGGAGGCAAACCACTGTTTGGGCGCACGGCAGGGTTTGAAAGGGAAGGAGCGCCATTTGACTTTTTGAATGTAAAATTTGTTTGAATAATTAGCGGACGCCATGCTGCATTTGGGGAGCCCCTGATGTGCCTAAACAGTGGAAACCCCCCACAAGTGACACCATTTTGGAAACTAGACCCCTTAGGGAACTTATCTAGATGTGTGGTGAGCACCTTGAACCCCAAGGTGCTTCACAGAAGATTATAATATTGAGCTGTAAAAATAAAATTTTCTAATTTTTCCCACAAAACCGTTTTTCATCCCTTAATTTTGCATTATCATAAGGGTAACAGAATAAATTGCACCATGAAATTTGTTGTGCAATTTCTCCTGAGTACGCCGATACCCCATATGTGGGGGAAAACCACTGCTTTGGTGTACGGCAGGGTTCGGAAGAGAAAGGAGCGCTATGTTGGCTGGGATAGGTGGCTGACACCATGTCACATTTGAAGAGTCGCTGACATGCCAAAACAGCAGAAACCCCCACAAGTGACCCCATTTTGTAAACTACACCTCTCAAGGAATTCATCTAGGGAAGTAGTGAGTATTTTTTAATTTTTTATTTTATACAATTGGGCAGTGAAAAAAGCATAATTATATTTTTACCACAAAAAAATGTTTTACCCTCAGATTTTACATTTTCACACAGGGCATGGTGCCGAAACGTGTCACACAATTTCTTCTAAAAGTGGCAATACCCCATATGTGGCTGTATCGTACCGCTCAACCATACGGCGAGATCTGGGGGGGACGGAGTGCTATTTGACAATTGGAGAACAAATTATTGTAGAATAGGCATTTGGATTTGGGAGCACAAAATTTTCTGAATTTCTTTTGGGGGGCAAGGGCCATTTCGCTTTTCCAGAGACTTTCTGCTACCAGTAACTTGGAAGTCCCTTATACTTTTAACAGATGACAGACCTGAGTGGGGATTAGCTTTTTTTGAGGACTGAGTTGAAGCTTTTATTGGGAACATTTTATGTAACATTTATCCGGCGCTCTAGGCCGAGCACTTACATCGGGGTTTCCATCTAAATTTCCAAGTGATATAATTCAGATGAAACCCTTGCGGGATCCATTCACTGTAATGAGACAGCAGAGTTACTCTGGACTCCGTCTGGCCTCTGTTTAGTGGTGTCCTTTTTTTCAGAAGTGCACAAAACGGCCAACCGCACTTTTATGCACACCTAAAACAAATGACACCGTGGGATCCCAGGCTAGACGGCGTCCACAGTGGTCTATATCTGCCTCATTACAGGGAATCTTCCGTCATGGGTTCTGGCTGAATCAGGTATTTCAGAGATTTACACGGAAACTCTGGTGTAAGTGCTCAGCGCAGAGCGCAGGATAAATGTGAGCAGAGCCTTACTGCGATCTTTCGGAGACATAATAAACAAATCAGTAGCAGGTGAAGAATTGGTTATATTTATTTTTTACGCCACTCCTCGTGCGGTATAAGTGATGAGATTACTTTATTCTTCGGGTCGGTGCGATTACAGAGATACCAGATTTATATCGGGTTTTTATGACTCACAGCTGTCACACACTAAAAGACGCTTTTTTTTGCAAAATCTAGTTTTTGCATCACCATATTTTGAGAGCTATAATTTTTCCATATTTCGGCCGACAGTCATGTGATGGCTTGTTTTTTGCAGGACGAGTTGACATTTTTATTGGTACTATTTTTGGGTACGTGACATTTTTTGATCGCTTTCTATTCCGTTTTTTGGGAGGTAAAATTAACAAAAACCAATTCAGGAATTGTTCTTTGAGGTTTTTTTTATGCCGTTCTGCGTGTGGTAAAAGTGATCAGGCAGCGTTATTCTTCGGGTCAGTACATTTACAGCGATACTACACTTACTGTATATTTTTTTATGTTTTGGCGCTTTTACACAATAAAACAAATTTATAGAAAAAAATATTTTTTTTGCATTGCTTTATTCTGAGCACTATAACTTTTTTATTTTTCGACTGATGGAACTGTATGGCGGCTTGTTTTTTGCGGAACAAGATGACGTTTTCAGCGGTACCATTTTTTTTTCTATTTTGCTTTCTGATCGCATTTTTTTCCACTTTTTGTTTGGCGATATGAGGAAAAAGCATATTTTTTTGCTCCGTTTTTTATTTATTTTTATTACGGTGTGCACAGAAGGAGTTAATTAGTGTGACAGTTTTATAGCTCGGGTTGTTTTGGACGCGGCGATACCAAATATGTGTTCTTTTTTTGGTTTTGTAAAAATATACGGATTTATTGGTTTAATATTTTGTTTATTTATTTTTATTTATTTTGTGATTTTTTTTTTTAACAGTTTAAAAACTTTTTTTTTTACTTTTTTTTACATTTTTACTTAGTCCCTGTATGGGACATTAATTTTTATTTTTCTGATCACTGATCTCATGTAATGTAATAGACATATATTACATTGCATTACATGAGATCTTCCCTGTTTCAGGCAGAGTCTCCTGTCTGGCTCAGCTTGCAGGCTGAGCCAGACAGGACACCATATATGGCAGAGCTGGAGGCGGTCATGTGACCTCCAGCTGCCATAGCAACCCCAGGTCCTGAAAGGAATCGGAGGTCTTCGGAGGTAAGTAAGACGACCCCCTCTCCTCCTGCTGTCTCCTATATGCCGCGATCACTATAGATCGCAGCATATAGAAGACAGCAAAGGGTTAACATCACTGGGACCAGATCCAATCAGGTCCCGATGATGTTCCCTGTCAGAGCTAACGCTTTGCACCGGAATCGCAGCGCTTGCAGGACCCTGGGGGTCCTGAGCGCTGCGAGACCACCCACCGTTTTTAAACGTCCGCGCTGCACAGAGCCCAGGCAGCGCGGACGTTTATATACAGTGGGCGGTGGGGAACCGGTTAATAAATAACAAAATCCTCGCCCTGACGTAATCCACGGATCTTCTGTCTCCAGCTCTGCTACATCTTTGCCATCAGACAAATATGCCTGCTGACAGAGATGAGCAGGCACAGAATGACACTAGAACACAGTTGTCAGAGAAGTGCTCAGCTGGCCTCCAGCCGCCGACCATGTTTTCCTGCGCGTTGCAAATAATGCACACTTTCAAATGCATGCCTATTTTTGCAATGCAAGTCTACGGTACATTGCGTCTGAGCTGATTTACAACGGATCCGTTGTAACGCACAGCATAAACGCAATGTTAACCCATCCTAACAGCAGCGAGAAGGGGAGATGGAGCCCTGGAGACCGCCTAGTCAGTCTACTGGTGGTACTATCATGACCATTGCCCAGTATATACTGCCAGCCTCTGTGGTACTAGCATTCAAGCTCACATGGCATGTCCTGCCAGCCAGCCACTGGTGTTAGTACTAGCATGATAGTACCACACCACCAGTGACTGGGCAATGGGCATGCATGATGGTACCACCATTGGCTGGCAGGACAGGACATGCTGGGCATGATAGTGCACAGAGGCTGGCAGGACATACTAAGCATGATTCATGCCTAGTATGTCCTGCAAGCCTCTGTGGTACTATCATGCCCACCCGGCATGTCCTGCCAGCCAGCCACTGGTGGTAGTACTACTAGCATGATAGTACCACAAAGGGCCGGATCCAGGTTTTTCTGGGCCCCGGGCGAAAGAGTCTCAGTGGGCCCCTTTAACACATACCACGATTCATGATGCACAGATACTGTAGAGAAATAAAAGTATAGTACAATGCAAAGATTTCACTTCTTATATTATATGACTGATATCTATTTTAAATTCTACAATAGCTCAGAAACCGGCGAATCGCTCCACAGAGTGTACTGGCCCCCCAAAAATGCTCCATACAGGATATTGGCCCCCAAATAACGCTCCATACAGGATACTGGCCCCCAAAAAAATCCTCCATACAGGATACTGGTCCCCATATAACGCTCCATACAGGATACTGGCCCCCCAAAAATGCTCCATACAGGATACTGGCCCCCATATAACGCTCCATTCAGGATAATGGCCCCATATAACGCTCCACACAGTATACTAGCCCCCATAAAATGCTCCATACAGGATACTGGCCCCCATATAAGGCTCCATACAGGATACTGGCCCCCATATAAAGCTCCATGCAGGCTGTCCCGTCCCCCCCTTACAATGCCCCATGCAGGCTGTTCCCCCCCCCCCCCCTTATAATGCCCCATGCAGGCTGTCCCCCCCCCATATAATGTCCCATGCAGGATGTCACCCCCCATATAATGCCCCTTGCAGGATGCCATTTCCCCCCATATAATGCCCCATGCAGGATGTCACTCCCCCCCCCCATATAATGCCCTATGCAGGATGTCCCTCCCCCCCCATATAATGACCCATGTAGGATGTCCCTTCCCCTCCATATAATGCCCCATGCAGAATGTCACTCATCATATAATGCACCATGAAAAATGTCACTCCCCCACATATAATGCCCCATGCAGGATATCACTCCCCCCCCCCATATAATGCCCCATGCAGAATGCCATCCCCCATATAATGCACCATGCAGGATGTCACTTCTCCCCCCCATATAATGCCCCATGCAGGATGTCACCCCGCCATATAAGCCCCATGCAGGATGTCACCCCCCCTTATAATGCCTCATGTAGGATGTCCCTTCCCCCCATATAATGCCCCATGCAGGATGTCACCCCCCATATAATGCCCCATGCATGCTGTCACCCCCCCCATATAATGCCCCATGCAGGCTGTCACCCCACCATATAATGCCCCATGCAGGATGTCCTCCCACCATATAATGCCCCATGCAGGATGTCCTCCCCCCATATAATGCCCCATGCAGGATGTCATCCCCCCATATAATGCCCCATGCAGGCTGTTACCCTCCCATATTATGCCCCATGCATGCTGTTAACCCCCCCATATAAAGCCCCATGCAGGATGTCACCCGCCCCCAATATAATGCCCCATGCAGGCTGTCACCCCCGCCCATATAATGCCCCATGCCTCCATACATAAAAAAAAAAAAAAAATCAAATATTCACCTCCCTCCTCCTCACCTGCTGCCGCTGCTCAGGTCTATACTCCTGCGTTGCCGGCGTCTTCCCGCTCTGCGCTGCCTGTGATGGCTCAGGGGAGGACGCGGTGGAAAGTCATCACCGCACCCTCTAACCTGAGACGTCACAGGGAGCGCAGAGCAGGAAGACAGCGGATCTGCGGAGGCACGAGGAGAGGTAAGTATCCGGCTGCCGGGGCCCTGAGCAAGCGGGGGAGAAGGGCAGGCGCTGGCACTGCTCGCCTCCGCCCATAGCCCGGCTGGGAGCCCGACGGCAAGTGGGCCTCCCGCCTGCTCAGGGCTCCGGCACTTGCCCGGGAGCTGACGCCAGCCCTGACTACCACACCACCAGCCTCCTTGGTACTATCATGCCCACCCAGCATGTCCTGCCAGCCCCTGGTGGTAGTACATGCTGCTAGGCATAGTACCAGTAACCAGAGGCTGGAAGCAAGACATGCTAGGCAATGGGCATGATGATAATCATGCCCACTGCCCAGTAGTATTTACTGCCAGCCTCGGCCAGGGGTCCTCCCAGTCACTCCCACCGATCCCTCCCCCCGTCCCGGCCCCTGCTTTTCATACTCACGCGTCGAGATGAGAGGCAGGCCTGCAGCCGCTGCCTGGAGCGACGCCGGGTCCGTCAGCGCGCACAGGAAGCAGTCCCAGGGCGATGACGTCATCACCCTGAGACTGACCTCCTGCGCACGCTCCGGCAGTGTCGCGCTGCGCACAGGAGGCAGAAGGCCACTGCGGCAGCAGGCAGAGCAGGGAGATCGCTCTCCAGAGGGCCCATCACTAATCATATCGGCAGTGCTGCCGACATGATTAGCGAACCGGGGGGGCCCTCTGTTCTCTGTACAGGGGGTGTAGGGGGCGGGGCTTGATGGAGACATTGGGGGCAGAATGGAGACATTGGGGGCAGAATGGAGGCAAAATGGAGACATGGGGGACAGGATGAAGACCTTGTGAGGGGGGTGTCATGTTACTGTGCAAGGCGACACTAGGTTGCTTTATTTTCTTTATCTTGTGCAGTGTAGAAGCTGGGGAAAAATTGGGTTATGTGCTCTGGAAACTGTTCTTGATAACTGTGTTATCTTATGCAGAGACGAGTCCTGGCTGGAAGAAGTGATGGCAGTCTGCGCTGGATGAAGAGGAAAAGCAAAGATGAAGGACTTCAACTAGAAATGTCACCGGTGAGTCAATGTGTTATCTGTACATTTACACTATACACTGTGTACGTTGTACAGAGCTCCTGTGTATAATGGTACTTATGGTAATATTAGTTTTCTTTTTTTTATTAATAATCAGTATTGTAGTATTCAGTCACTATGTGGTGGTAATATGTGATCTGGTCATAGTGTGGTGGTATTTGTCCCTTGTATGTGGTATTATTCGGTCACTATGTGGTGGTATTATGTGATCTGGTCATGGTGTGATGGTATTTGTCCCTTATACGTGGTATTATTGGTCATTTTAAAAAATATATGTAACACATTCCCATAAATAAAAATATACCTAAAAAGAATATTGGATATTATAAGAAATTTTTAATAGGTTAGCGTAGATTATGGCCCGGCCAGAAGAGTCTCCTTGTCGTGGTGGTGACTTAAAATATCTTTTGGCAAAAACAAAAGCTGCTGGCTATATATGTGATCTGCTGTTCAATGGGAAATGTTAATGTGTGATTGGTGAAGATGTGGTGCAGAAAGTAGAGTTTTTCCAGGAGTGGGCGGTGGGACTGTGGAACTTTTGAGGGATGGAGACAGAGCTGGGGTGGAGGTGGAGCTGGGATGGAGCCTGGCTGGAGTTTCAAGGGGGCCCAAAAATTTTGTCAGTATGGGGCCCCCAAATTACTGGTGGCAGCCCTGCATCTGATGGATGGCTCTAGGTTTGGTGAATGCCAGGAGAATGTGACCTGCCTGAATACATTGCAGGGCTGCCTCCAGGAATTTTAGGGCCCCATACAGCCAAAGTTTTTGGGCCCCCCTGAGACTTCACCCCAGGCTCCACACCAGCTCCACCCCTCGAACCTTCCACAGTGCCACCGCTCACTCTTGGAAAAACTCCACTTTCTGCACCACGTCCTCACCAATCACATATTAACAGTTCCATCGAATACCAGATCACCTACATAGCCAGCAGCTTTTGTTTTGGCCAAAAGATTTTTTTAAGCTGCCACCACGACAAGGAGATTCTTCTGCCCGGGCCCTACTCTACTCTAACCTATTAAACATTTCTTATTTTACCTAAAACTCTTTTTAAGTACAGTATATAGGAGCTCTGTGTATAGTATGTAATGCATAGTGTAAATGTACAGGTAACACACTGACTCACCGGTAACGTCTCTAGTTGAAGTCCTTCATCTTCGCTTTTCCTCTTCATCCAGCACAGACTGCCATCACTTCTTCCAGCAAGGACTCGTCTCTGCAGAAAGTAACACATAGTTATCTAGAGCAGTTTACAGAGCACATTCCCTAATTTTTCACCAACTTCTACACTACACCAAATGAAGAAAAAAAGCGACATAGTGCCACCCTGCACAGGAACAGGGCCCCCTCCCCACTGAAAACAGCATTCTCAAAAATAAAATACATCACACTTGTAATAATATCCTTTTATTAGCCCCTACAGTAATAATGTAATAATGTCCCACATCCTGCTTCCATATGTACTCCATTCTGGACCCCATATGTCTTCATCTTGCCCTGATATGTTCTCCCATCCTGGCCCCATGTGACTTCATTCTCCCTGCATATTTCTCCATTCTGGCCCCCATGTGTTAGCTCGCATTCTGCCCCGCATGTGTCAGTTCCCATTCTGCCCCCCATGTCTCATCTCCCATTTTGCCCCCCATGTCTCATCTCCTATTTTGCTCCCCATGTCTCAGCTTCCATTCTGAACCCAATTCTCAGCTTCCATTCTGCCCCCCAGGTCTCATCTCCCATTCTGCCTCCCATTTCTCAGCTCCCATTCTGCCCCCCAATGTGTCAGCTCCCATTCTGCCCCCCAATGTGTCAGCTCCCATTCTGCCCCCCAATGTGTCAGCTCCCATTCTGCCCCCCAATGTGTCAGCTCCCATTCTGCCCCCCAATGTGTCAACTCCCATTCTGCCCCCCATGTCTCTTCTCCCATTTTGCCCCCCGTGTCTCAGCTTCCATTCTGCCCCCCATGTGTCATTTACCATTCTGCCCCCATGTCTCAGCTTCCATTCTGCCTCCATTTCTCAGCTTCTATTCTGCCCCCCTTGTCTCAGCTCCCATTCTGCAACCATGTGTCATCTCCTATTCTGCCTCCCATGTCTCAGCTTCCATTCTGACCCCCATGTGCATGTGTTAGCTCTCATTCTGCCCCCCATGTGTTAGCTCTCATTCTGTCTACCCCCATGTGTTAGCTTTCATTCTGCCCCCTTGTCTCATATTCCATTCTGCCCCCTTGTCTCATATTCCATTCTGCCCCCATGTCTCATATTCCATTCTGCCCCCCATGTGTCATCTCCCATTCTGCCCCCCATGTGTCATCTCCCATTCTGCCCCCCATGTGTCATCTCCCATTCTGCCCCCCATGTGTCATCTCCCATTCTGCCCCCCATGTGTCATCTCCCATTCTGCCCCCCATGTCTCAGCTTCCATTTTGAACCCAATTCTCAGGTTCCATTCTGCCCCCATTTCTCAGCTCCCATTCTGCCCCCCATGTGTCAGCTCCCATTCTGCCCCCCATGTGTCAGCTCCCATTCTGCCCCCTATGTGTCTTCTCCCATTCTGCCCCCTATGTGTCTTCTCCCATTCTGCCCCCATGTCTCAGCTCCCATTCTGAACCCAATTCTCAGCTTCCATTCTGCCCCCAATGCTCAGCTTCCATTCTGCCCCCCCACGTCTCAGCTCCCATTCTGCAACCATGTGTCATCTCCCATTCTGCCCCCCATGTCTCAGCTTCCATTCTGCCCCCCATGTGTTAGCTCTCATTCTGCCCCCATGTGTTAACTCTAATTCTGCCCCCATGTCTCAGCTCCCATTCTGCCCCCAATGTTTCAGCTCCCATTCTGCCCCCAATGTTTCAGCTCCCATTCTGCCCCCCATGTTTAATCTCCCATTCTGCCCTGATGTCTCAGCTCCCATTCTGCCTCCATGTCTCCTCTACATTCTGCCCCCATTTTTTTGCTCCATCAAGCCCCCATGTGTCTACTCTCCATTTTGCCTCATGTGTCAGCTCCCATTCTGCCCCATGTGTCATCTCCCATTCTGCCCCCATGTCTCATTTCCCATTCTGCCAACCATGTGTCATCTCCCATTCTTCCCCCCATGTATCATCTCCCATTCTACCCCCCATGTCTCATCTCCCATTCTGCCCCCCATGTCTCATCTCCCATTCTACCCCCCATGTATCATCTCCCATTCTACCCCCCATGTATCATCTCCCATTCTACCCCCCATGTGTCATCTCCCATTCTACCCCCCATGTGTCATCTCCCATTCTACCCCCCATGTGTCATCTCCCATTCTGCCCCCATGTCTCATCTCCCATTCTTCCCCCCGTCTAAGCTTCCGTTCTGCCCCCCATGTGTGAGCTCCCATTCTGAACCCATGTGTCAGCTCCCATTCTTCCCCCCTGTCTAAGCTTCCATTCTGCCCCCCCCATGTGTTAGCTCCCATTCTGAACCCCATGTGTCAGCTCCTATTCTGACCTTCATGTCTCATCTCCCATTCTGCCCCCATGTCTCATTTCCCACTCTGGCTCCCATGTGTCATCTCCCATTCTGCCCCCCATGTATCATCTCCCATTCTGCCCCCCATGTCTCATCTTCCATTCTGCCCCCATGTGTGATTTCCCATTCTGCTTCCATGTCTCATCTCCCATTCTGACCCTAATGTCTCATCTCCCATTCTTCCCCCCTGTCTAATCTTCCATTCTGCCCCCCCATGTCTGAGCTCCCATTCTGATCCCCATGTGTCTCTTCTCCATTTTGCCCTATGTGTCAGCTCCCAATCTGCCCCATGTATCATCTCCCATTCTGCCCCCAAAATTGACTCCCATTCTGCCCCCAAAATTGACTCACATTCTGCCCCCCATGTCTCATCTCCCATTCTGCTTCCATGTCTCATCTCCCATTCTGACCCTCATGTCTCATCTCCCATTCTTCCCCCCTGTCTAAGCTTCCATTCTCCCCCCCCCCCCCATGTGTGATCTCCCATTCTGACCCCCATGTGTCAGCTCACATTCTGCCCCCATGTCTCATCTCCCATTCTGGCTCCCATGTCTCATCTCCCATTCTGCCTCCCATGTCTCATCTCCCATTCTGCCTCCCATGTCTCATCTCCCATTCTGCCTCCCATGTCTCATCTCCCATTCTGCCTCCCATGTCTCATCTCCCATTCTGCCTCCCATGTCTCATCTCCCATTCTGCCTCCCATGTCTCATCTCCCATTCTGGCTCCCATGTCTCATCTCCCATTCTGGCTCCCATGTCTCATCTCCCATTCTTCCCCCATGTGTCATCTCCCATTCTGCCCCCCATGTCTCATCTACCATTCTGCCCCCCATGTCTTATCTACCATTCTGCCCCCCATGTCTTATCTACCATTCTGCCCCCATGTCTCAGCTCTCATTCTGCCTCCACATCTCCTCTACATTCTGCCCCCATTTTTTTGCTCCATCCAGCCCCCATGTGTCTCCTCTCCATTTTGCCCCATGTGTTATCTCCCATTCTGCCCCCCATGTATCATCTCCCATTCTGCCCCCCATGTATCATCATCCATTCTGCTTCCATGTCTCAGCTCCCATTCTGCCCCCAATGTCTCATCTCCCATTCTGACCTCCATGCCTCATCTCCCATTCTTCCCCCTGTCTCAGCTTCCAATCTGCCCCCCCTCATGTGTTAGCTCCCATTCTGCCCCCATGTCTCATCTCCCATTCTGCCCCCATGTCTCATCTCCCATTCTGCCTACTATGTGCCATCTCCCACTCTGCCCCTATGTGTCATCTCCTATTCTGCTTCCATGTCTCATCTCCCATTCTGACCTTCTTGTCTCATCTCCCATTCTGCCCCCATGTCTCATCTCCCATTCTGCCCCCATGTCTCATCTCCCATTCTGGCTCCCATGTCTCATCTCCCAGATTTCCAGTGTGTAGTCCCAGTCAATGTATAGCAGTCATCACCAGACAATGCAGATCAGGCACTAGAATAGCTTACAGCCGTTGATCTTTGGGGATACAGTATATCACAAAAGTGAGTACACCCCTCACATTTTTGTAAATATTTTATTATATATTTTCATGGGACAACACTGAAGATATGACACTTTGATACAATGTAAAATAGTCAGTGTACAGCTTGTAAATTTGGTGTGCCCTCTAAATAACTCACACAGCCATTAATGTCTAAACCACTGGCAACAAAAGTGAGTACACCCCTACTTGAAAATGGCCAAATTGTGCTCATAGTGTCAAAACTTTGTGTGGCCACTATTATTTTCGTTTTGATTTAAATTATTTATTTATCATGAATCAAAAAAGTAAAGACAAATCAGAGATACAACTATGGTGGAACAACATCTGGAAATAAGATATTACAGGAAGATCAAAAATTAGAAATCAAACAGAAGTGCCAGTTGAGTAGAGCTAAAGGTGAGGATTAGTTCCGACAAGAGGAAGAGAATTAAATAGATGATTCGTGGCCACCATTATTTTCAAGCAGTGCCTTAACTCTCTTGGGCATGCAGGTCACTAGAGCTTCACAGGTTGCCACTGGAATCCTCTTCCACTCCTCCATGATGACATCACGGAGCTGGTGGATGTTAGAGACTTTGCACTCCTCCACCTTCTGTTTGAGGATGCCCCACAAATGTTCAACAGGGTTTCGGTCTGGACACATGCTCGGCTAGTCCAGCACCATTTCCGGTGACTACCTCTTGAAGCTCATCAAGAGAATGCCAAGAGTGTGCAAAGCAGTCATCAAAGCAAAAGGTGGCTACTTTGAAGAACCTAGAGTATAAGACATATTTTCAGTTCTTTCACACTTTTTTGTTAAGTATATAATTCCACATAATTCATAGTTTTGATGCCTTCAGTGTGAATGTACAATTTTCATACTCATGAAAATACAGAACAATCTTTAAATGAGAAGGTGTGTCCAAACTTTTGGTCTATACTGTATATATACTACTATATATTACACAGGTATATTTGTGTACACATACATATTTATATATAGCAAGAGACAGTGCTATATATACTGTATATAAGCATTCGTGTGTTATATAGACAGAGGGGCTCAACATCATGTGCAGTTACATAAAGTTGCGCTATATATAAATCTATAGATATAGAGAGAGTCAAAATTGGAACAGCACCATATCTTCAAAATATCGGGTGCAAGGCCCCCAAACAGATATCCATAAGTATAGACAGTAGAGCAAAAAAACGGCAGGCAGCGCTCCAAAAGATCTTTGAAAAAATATGGACTTTATTAGCCCGGCGTGGCGACCTTTCGGTTGCGGTGCAGTGATCAAGCAGTGATGAAGGTTGTCTGCAACTGAAACATCGCCACACCAGGCTAATAAAGTCTATATTTTTTTTTGGAGAGCTGGCTGCCATTTTTTTGCTATAGATATAGAGAGATATATGGAAAAAATATCAGCAACCGGCCAAAAACCTTCAAATTAGGAAAAAATAGAATAAAAGCAGCACTTCACTGAAAATAAGTGATGCGCACTTTATTCCCCCATCTGATCTGGATGGATAATGTCGGCCTTTTTCACTTATTTCCACTGGAGCGCTGCTTCAACTCTTAACTTGCTCCATTTTTAGCCACGAGATGTAAATGTGGATCTTTATTCGCAGATATGGGTGATACATGCTGTGGTCACTCTGTAGCCTTCTCTCTGGCTCTACACACAGTATATATAGACAGGAGACCCTTTATATAGATTGTCCCCCTTTCTATTACAACCATTTGATAAATGAGCTCTTAGGGTCACTACACTGCTGACCAGAGGCGCTGCCTAGCAACCAGCCTCTGGGGGCGCCGTGCCGCCAAACCCAAGATGGCCGCTCCCATAACTGTGATTCTCTTATTTGATAACGCAAGTAATTCTTCCAAAGGTAATTCTTCTGTGGGTTGTAGAGTCCGTCTCATGCTACTATGAGTGTGAAAACACAACCAGCATTCCAAAGTGACCAAAACATCAGCCAGAAAGCATTGGTACTGAGATGTGGTCTGTGGTCCCCGCCTGCAGAAGCACTCCTTTATTGAGGGTGTCTTGATAATTGCCAATAATTTCCATCTATTGTCTATTCCATTTGCACAACAGCATGTGAAATTGATTGTCAATCAGTGTTGCTTCCTAAATGGACAGTTTGATTTCACAGAAGTTTGATTTACTTGGAGTTATATTCTGTTGTTTAAGTGTTTTGGGTTTTTTTGCGCAGTGTATATTTTTTTTATTACTTTTTATTAGCTTTTTAGGGGCTCGTCATATTGTCAGAGTCCTAGCTTTTTCATTTTTCTGTAAACAGAACTGTATGAGGGCTTGTATTTTTGTAAAATGAGCTGTTGTTTTTATTGGTGCCATTTTGGAATACATATGACTTTTTGATCACTTTTTATCATTATTTTTATTTGGCCTCATGGAGAGATGGAAGTGAGTGATAATTCAGAGTTCGAGGCTGCAGGAAGATGCGCCCCTGACTCAGAACCATAAACCCATAGTTCTAGTAACAATACAACCTTAGTCAGTTAGAGGCACGAGTCAGCTGTGTACCCAACCCACTCCCACCTTGTATGACCCGGTCTCAGCTCCTGAGCCCACTCCATGCACTCACAACCATCACCCGCTGTACATATACAGCTAAGTAAGATTCCCATAACACACGTAGGAACAGAAAACCCGGAGTTCTAGTAACAACACAACCTCATTCTCAGGAGGAAGCAATAACAACGTATAGGGAGGCTGTAGGAAGGAGCCGGTGAGTTTACGTGTTACATTGTAACTGTGCAGACTACTAGAGGCTCAAAACTTACTTATTGAGAAATTAATGTTTTATGTCACTGTAGACATTATAAGTAATAGGATATGAAAGTCATGACAGAATGTCCAGTGTTACCACCTTTCTATATATCACTTACTGGTAATAAATACAGAAACACACGAGGTACATGATGATGATGTTCAATAATTAATAATTTTATTTTTTTCTCCTATCAGTATGTTTTGAGTTGTGGGAGGAAACCGGAGTACCCGGAGGAAACCCACACAGACACGGGGAGAACATACAAACTCAGTGCAGATGGTGTCCCAGATTTACACCCAGGACCACCGTGCTGCTCGCCAACAGCGCTAATCACTGCGCCACCGTGCCGTCCTGTAGTATGATGGTCCTACATCTCCAAGCAGCATGCCACCAGATGAGGCATGGGGCAGCAATAGAGAATGCAGGAGGTCATGGTCTCTGGTATGTAACAGAGTAGATGGAAGAACTCTGGACAAGAGACCAATGCTAAAGCTCCGGGGTGGGATTCAAACAGACCCCGCCTGTTTCTTCAGACCACACCCAGGTCCATGCCTCCCTGACCCAGTAGTCAGGTATTGGGGGAAGGGAACTGCTTTACATTTCCATTGCTGTTATTTCTGCGGCTTTGAATGTTCTTCCACCTGTCGCTGATATAGGAGAAGCCACAGAACAGCCGCTGGTCCTCCGGGGTTATAGGTGGTTTCCGAGCTTCAGTGCTGGACATCACTTGCTGCAATTCAATTTGTTTGCTAGTTTGCATCACTGGGATCTATAGAAGAAAGACAAATCAGTCTGGTTAATTCATTAGGTATTTCATTATATTAGTCCCCTCCTTAGGGCACCTGTACAGATTGTGGATGAGCCGTGGTAACCATGTGCAGATTACCCCTAATCACCACCATCCACCGGTACTTTTAGCTTGAGAACAAGTCAACTACTGGTGGTGCCTGGCAATCTGCGGTATGCACATCGGCTACAACTGCACCACTAGGCTGCGATTACACGTTACAACCACATTGGTTTCTTTTGCCACAGTATCGACAAAAATGCATGCTTTTGTTGTGGTTTTCCCAAAAAAATGGCAAGAGCATTATGGCGCTTTTACCAAAAAATGGACAGTGTGAACGCAGCCTAATGGATCCAAGTTTTTAACTAAGTGGCCGTCTGGAGAATTGGGGACAATAATTACACTTTTGAGAAATATGTAAAGGCCTGCCCATCCTGCCCCATGCTGTAATTCCACACGTTTACCAGCAGGGGAGGATAAACACATTCTGGCCTACACTATGTATGATTATTACTCATTATTTGAGTATTTCTTACACATATTGTCACATTACACAGACGAGGAGGTGACAGTATAATAAAATAATGCTGTGTACTTACAGGTGTCATTGTAAATGGTGGACGTAACCTTCCTGCCTCCAATTCCTCCCAGTTTATGGGCGAGAAGAATGGATGTCCTTTTAAATTGCTGCAAGCAACCTGTCTCTTCTCTGGTGATTTACACAAGAGCTGCAAATATATAAGAACCATTATTATATCACAAGTAGTCATATGAATAATCCCAGAAAAACATCAGTGTCACAAATGTATTCTCATTTTCTTATAGAAAGATGAATTTATTATAACAACTATTGCTAGAGAGAAGTAGGATAGGACAGGATAGTACAGTACAGTACAGGATAGGAAAGAATAGTACAGGATAGGACAAGATAGGACAAGATAGTACAGGATAGGATAGTACAGTATAGGATAGGGCAGGACAGGACAGGATAGTACAGTACAGTACAGGATAGGAAAGAATAGTACAGGATAGGATAGGAAAGTACATTATAGGATAGGATAGGACAGGACAGTATAGGATAAGACTGGACAGGACAGGATAGTACAGGACAGGATAAGACAGGACAGGATGGGATACGATAGGACAGGTTAAGATAGGACAGGATAGGCCGTCTGTAGTAGATCAGACGGGGGCCGATGCCCAATGATCATGATGATTAGCTGTTTGAAGAGGTTTTGGTGAGTGCCGCGGCCTCTTTATAGTATGAATAAGGCTGTACATAAGAACGCTGTACATATAGGAGGGGCTGTGCCGGGGGCTGCAGCGTTGTCCCAATCACTTGTATTGGATAAAGCTGAAATACCCAACACAATGGTGATGAAATGTTCAGCGTGTTATCACAACTCATGACAGTCCTATCTGTTCTGTGTCTCCAGATATAAGGGTCTAATTACTCACTCTCTCTATGATGTCCCTGATGTTAGAATCCATGGTGTTCGGATAGCGAGGTTTATCATGCTGCACTGAACGCTTAATCATTAGTCGATTCCGACCAGTATAGAACGGGTAAGATCCTGTGGCCATTTGGAAGACTGTGATCCCAAAAGAGAACAGGTCGACCATGTAATTAAAGGGCTGATGATGCATCTGTGGAAAAATCAGATTAAAAGGATAAGTTAGTACATTTTCCATCCTGGGAGACAAAGCAACCGTGGCCAGATTTACCAGTAGTGTTCCTCCACTCCTAAGCCCCCATATACATTAGATAGATGTTGGCCAAAAGATCGTTGTTAGCTACCTCCCCCATAAACAGGAATGCACGGCTCGGGCGAGAGCTCCTTTGTTCTCGATGAGAAAGAAGCTGCTAGACTCCTCCGAAGAACAAAAGATCGGTCATTGGAAATCCGATGTGCCGTGGTTTTCTCCTCCCGGGTGAAGACTTGAGAGGTCCTCATACACATTAGACTGTTTGCTGAAACTTCTGATATTGGCAGGTTCGGCTGACTTACGTCTTATATGTATGGGGGCCTTTACACAGTCCATCAATTAGACAGCGTTAGTAAATGAGGGCCGCTGTGGTGATGGGTCTGTGATTGCACAAGCTCCACAGTAAATGAAGATCGTAGGTGGATAATAAGATAAGAGATATCAGTAGTCACATAGTCACCTCAGGAGCCATATACCCGGAAGTGCCGACAAAGTCACTGATCTTCTGAGAGCCAAATACATTCATTGCAGCAAGGCCGAAATCAGCGATCTTAGCGTGTCCATCGCTGTCCAGAAGGATGTTGTCTGGTTTTAAATCCCTGAAAAAAGAAAGAAAAATAGTTCTGTGAATCAGACGTGGATCAGTTGTAGTGCTTGGGTTGCTGTGGGGGCGGCTGCACAGGACCACTCACTAAACACTGGGGGGCAGAGTTACTAATCCCGTCTTGTGTAGACGTATACCAGACTGTCTGAAAACACACCAAATTTCATCACAGTAAATTTGGAGCATCTTTAGTGACTTTTGTCTGACGTTACACCACCTATTGATCGGATTACTTAGTTCTGCCACATTTCACTATTTTACAAAGTAAACCTTCTCCTATGTATAAAAAAGAAATGACTTATTACCGGTGAATAATCCCCTGGCTGTGGAGAAACTCTAGTCCACTCAAGATTTCTGCTGCAAGGAACCTAAGAAGGAAGAAAAAAAATCCTATCAGCATTAATACTTCTATAGAACCACTAATAACTATGATGGGAGACAGCGGCCACAGATGTCACAGAGCTGCTGTTCTCTTACCTGGTCGTGCAGACATCCAGGGGGGCTCTGGAATTGATAAATGCAGTCAAGTCGCCACCACTCAGATATTCCATGGCATAAAATGCATAGTCCTGTGTGAAAGGAGGGAAGATGATGGTAAATAATGTGGATTTTATCCATCCTGATAACATTTACCATGGTTCTGGGAACTATACTGTATGTTCAGGAAAAAATGGCCCCATGATCTGCAAACTCTGGAGGCGTACGAGTTCAAGATTCAGTCAAAATCCACTAACGATAGTCATCAGTAATGGCGGCAAGGGCACACAGCAGATCTTTTCATTTGCACTGGCAAAGATTGGATTTGCACTCTAATGGAAGCAACTAAACATGATGGGGGGAAAGGGGGAATTTCTAGAAGGAAAGGAGTCTCTTACCACTGTCTGGAAGGTGCCATAGGCGTGTGTGAAGAATCTGCTCTCTCCAGTGATTTCCAGGACCTCTCTCTCTAAGCGGATGGCGTGTCTAGCGTTCTCCACCAATTCCCTCTTCTTGACCATCTTGATCGCCAGCTGATGTCCGCTGGTTTTATGTGTGGCCAGCATCACCTTGCCAAAGCTGCCCTCTCCAAGCTTCCTGGTAAAGGTGAAACTCTCCAGGGAAATACGGGTAGTCACTGGGTCTGAAACGCTGGTGGGTCTGAAACGCTTTCCTAGAAAGAAAAACAGAAGAACTAACAATTAATCTTACTGTCGCACTCGCATATAATGCTACAATAAATTGACAATTATTTTAACCCAGTCATGAACTTTGAACATGATGAAGCTGGATACCACCATGTTCCGGCCGGAGAGCCCCAAGTATAGAAGGTGGAGAGCTCTGATGTACATGGTAAGATGTACGGGATACGATTATGTCATTAGATTACATTTTGTAAAATAAATTAACACTATATAAAGCATGGATGTGGTCTGTGACTTAATGACTATAGACTTTACCTTCTGGAGCTTGGTAGATGGCTTTGTCATTCTCACGTCTTCTCTTTGTAGTGGTCTCAGTGTCAGATGTCCTCTTTCTCTTAAGTTGTTCTCTACAACTTAGATCTTCACCACTCTCATGATGTTTTTGAGAACTCCTTGTTTTAGCTGACCCGCTAAACCTTATTACAGAGGTATCATCCTTTCCACTCTCAGATTCCACCATTCTCCCTCTCTTATTTGGGGTTTCATCTGCCTTCTCAGGAGATGTGTTCCCTCTTTTTTTCCCCTTCTTAAGGGTCTTTTTCTGTAGAGGATGCCCAAAAGATGTTGTACAGGGATCTTCTGTCTTCTCAACAGGTACATCCTGTATAATGTCCTGAGAAGTTTCTCCTCTCTGAGAAAAACTCTCTTCCATGCATCTCTTTTTAGCGCTCCTCTTATTCTCCTCACCATACTTCCTTTTTCTTCCCATGATAAGTTAATATCAATGAAAAAGAATTTGCTAAGTACGCAAAAGTCGTCCTCACTCTTCAACAGTTGAAGGTAAAGTAAGAAAAGTGACAGTGGAATCTTAACTTTACAATTCCATAGTATTGTGATATCATCGCCATTGTGACATCATCAGTCAGAGCGTAAGCGATGATGTCATCAACCGCTGAAGGTCTAAGTTTGACATAATCAGATGACCCAGTATGAGAAAAGTTTTGTTTTGCAGTGTAACATACCTTTTTTAAGATTCTACTGATGGGTCCTAAATGTTGTGCATCTAACTGTCCAAAAAACTATGAGCACCTAGAAAAAAAACAAGGACCGATGCACCAACAAATATAAAGTTTAATAAATAAATGTATCTTTATTAGATATACAAAATTGCTGGACATGATCTGATTAAAAACAACATATGCACAAAGACATATTAAAATAACAATCGGCGATGGAGGAACACAGCAGTGTTACAGAATATAGTAAGGAGGACACCAAATCGCCTAAATATAGCAGCAGAAATAATCAATTGTGACATTAGGGTACACGTAAAGATTGCAGAAGGAAGAGGAACAGTGACTTCCCAAATAAATAAGTATAAGAGAAATAGTTCTGTGCTCCAGTATATGACACCACAACACAGGTCAAGACAAGTAAATCCCGGTGTTTTCAGGCCCATATTGCCCACGAGGTGAATGTTTCTGTGTCCTCCCCTCACCGTCCTGTTCACTAAACTAAGATGAATTTACCAACCTGATATTATGTCCCAGGACTCATCTAAAACCAAGTATCTCCCTTCATTGCAGCCATGTTCCCTACTGGCAGAGGTCCCTATCATTAGGAGAATGCCCCCTGCTACACGGCAAACATCACTGAGGTCTCCAAAGTACCCAAAATATTAGGCAGGTGGTGTTCATGTTATGGCTGATGGGTGTATATCTGCAGTGATGTACATGAATGAAAATAGGAACTAATCCTTATATTTCACATTCTGCCTCCTACTGCCGCTATCCACAGCCCTGTGTTGTGTAGAGGCCACACTGACATTTCATCTACATACAAGAGTATATAAATCTCTACATTCTCCAGTGGGTTTTATACTGTGGTGTTTTGTCCACAGTGATGTAATACCCTGCAGTAGCCACAGGATGACGTAGTTTCATGGCTTTATCTCTCTATGGATGTAATGTTACAGTATTATTACTGCGAGGAAACAAGTAAAAAGAAATTGGCCAGCACTATGGATCACTTGGCTGCACTGGAAGAGCAACCATGTCATGTATATAATGGATCTCCCAGGATATACGATCACAAGGTCAGTGCTGGACACTCTGAAAGGTGTAGTCCACATACAGGATCTTCAGAGAAAAGACAAAAGCATGTCAGTCACCCTGGAAGTAAAATGCCCATATACTTTATTTCTGTGCAGCGGTGGATGGGATGTGCACACAGGCAACATGAAAAGATATCGGCCGTTTCGCACTGTGACTAACGCTTCATCTGGCCCGAGTCTATCATGACATCAGTGTATGCCTTATATACGCCCTGCTACAAAGTGTCATGGTAGAAACTTATTCTGCTGCATTCGATAGAGGAAGGTCAAGTGGACAAAATATGAATTAGAAGAACACTCTCATGTCAAATTTAGCATTTAACCCCAGAGGTCCTAATGTGTTAGTATGGAGGATCCATTATGCTTCTTTTCTTAATAGGATCTTATGTCTGTCACCACCCCCGAGTGGTGGTGGGACCTTTTCTAAACCTGCAAACTGTAATATATTAATTTTCCCTTCTTGGTTTTTATTTATATGTTCGATTAAATGAGAAGAAAAAGCTCCTGTATTAATTGATTTAAAATGTTCCTTTTGTTTAGACCTGTAGGTTACGTATTGTTCTTCCTATATAAAACGCTCCTCATTCACAGAGCAGGACATAGACTATGATGTTTATTGGCATGAAATAAACTCATTACCCTGATGCGTTATGTTTCACAGTCTGATGTAGTTCGTTTTCGCATTATAATCACATATTGTGCAATTGCCCCATCTGTAATTTCCGTTTGGTGCGGATTTTTCTAACCAGGTGGTTTTCCTATCACTAAAGCGGCTCCTCACTAAAATGTATTTTTTTATTGCAATTGCGTTTCAGGCCACTACTTTATAATCTGGATAATTTTCAATTATATGCCAATAGTTTTATAAATAACTGATTTTATAGACGCAGGTAAGGGACGGTGTTTAACAGAAAAGCAAAAGTGATTTTCTATTCTTCTTTCTTCATCTTTAGAATATAAAAGGCAATTGGAGCTTACTCCATTCAGAGCTTCTGGGATTCATTTTTTGGGTACCATCTTTTTGTGAATCTTTCTTTTAATTATGTGTCCTGTTCCATGAAATTCTCCATAATATTATATATACATCGCATTCACAAGAAGTGACTGTATGGATTGGATTTTCTACATGTGGAGCATGTGCACTTTCTTATTGCAGGAAAGACTAGTTTCTGTAGTTTTTAGTAATAATTTCATTGGTAATTATAGAGGCTGAAATCTCTAATAATTCTATTCTGATATCACTAAACTTGCTAGTAAATTTCATATACATTTTTTCAATATTATTTAAATCATTAACAAACTGGTTAAATTGTGAGTCTGTACCAGAACATATCAGAAAAATGTTGTCCACAAAACAGCAAAAAATACAAATAAATCTGATGAACGGATGACTTTAGATTAAAATATAATTATTTTCAAAAACGGTCATAAAATATTGGTGTAAATCCATGTGACGAAGAATCCTACCGCGGTGCCGAACTGCTGATGATGCCATTTATTATTGAATTTAAAAGCATTATCAGTAAGTATGAAATGTAATGCTTCGCTCATAAATACAATGAATTGTTCATTTGTATTTGGGTTAATCAGAATGTCTTGGA
Organism: Phyllobates terribilis; assembly: GCF_046119375.1. Taxonomy (NCBI): domain Eukaryota; kingdom Metazoa; phylum Chordata; class Amphibia; order Anura; family Dendrobatidae; genus Phyllobates; species Phyllobates terribilis. The sequence continues at coordinate 2,882,807 of NW_027362951.1, read as the reverse complement.
CCGCATGGAGACCCCCGTCCTGGGGAATCCTGGTGTACAGACTTTTAGTATCAATGGAAGCCAAAAGGAAAACGGGTTGCCAAGTGAAGTCTTCCAAAGTGCTCAAGAAATAGTCCCTGTCCATTATATAGGACGGTACGTCACTGTACCTAATCATTATTAAGGGCCATAGGATTCTGCTGGCCAGGCACATTGGAGAATTTTAGTGTTAACTTTCTGAAAAAGTTTTTTTATATTACATACAGATTCCCAGAGCAGAGTTATTTTGATAACACCCAAAGTCCCAGGAAAATAATTAATGTTTTCTGAATGTTGTTCTGGAATCATTGGATGGTGTTACAGATCCAGGTGGTGGAACCTCTGTGCTGCGGTGCAAGGAGGGGCCAGTGGGGCGTGCCAAGTATCAACTCGTATCAACTCGGTCCGACCAAGGTCGCACGGTGGCTCAGTCGACTCCGTGAACCAGGGAGGAACCGAGCAGAGGGACCAGGTGCCACTTTGGGACTGACCTTGTATGAGAGCAGGTGAATCCCACGGGTCAGGAGGCAGGAACTGACCGGTACAACAGATGAGCTTCGGCTGGCAGGCTGACTGGTGGTCTGGGTAGACAAGCAGGCAGATAGTCAGGCGAGTGTTCCGGGTAGGCAAACTTGCGGCACAACAGGTAGCTGGCTGGTGCTTCCTGGTAAGCGGGCAGGCAGGCACGGCAGGTAACAGGCAGGTGCTTCCAGGTAAGTGGGCTGGCAGGCACGGCAGGTAACAGGCAGGTGCTTCCAGGTAAGCGGGCTGGCAGGCACAGCAGGTAACAGGCAGGTGCTTCCAGGTAAGCGGGCTGCCAGGCACAGCAGGTAACAGGCAGGTGCTTCCAGGTTAGCAGGCGGGCAGAGCCCATAGACAGACTGGCAGACTGGACTGTAGACAGACTGTCGGGCTGGAGAGTAGTTAGGCTGGCGGACTGGACTGAAGATCAGACTGGCGGACAGGACTGACTTGCAGAGGACCTGGGGGCTGAAGCAAAGTAAGAATCACAAAGCAACAACCTTGCACGGGCACCTCCATATTGGAGGAGGTGCCATTTATAGGGGAAGTCCTCCGGCCATTGGCCGGGGAATTTTTAGGACGGACCGCGCGATTAAGCAAAATTGAAGTAGGTCTTTCTTTTGAGTACCTATTGCATCGCCCCAGGAAGCATTTCTGACCCCCAGGTCACTGCTGTCAACAATGTGGTCAGAGGTATTAAGCCACTTTTACGGGCACACAATAAAACGTTCAAAAACGAAACTGAAACGGTTTTCCTGTGAAATATGTTAAGGAACTTCCTTTCCAGGGTGAAGACTTGTGTATAAGGTAAAATAAATAACCAAAAACAAAAATATTCCTCCACACCTTCGGCTATGTTCACAAGTAGCATTTTTTATGCGTTTTTGCACTTTTGTATTGCTTTCAACCGTGACAAATGCATTCACCGGGAAATGTCATTTTATCATTTTACAATCTTATCTTGCCATGTGCTGTGTGACACATGCATACAGTGCTGAAAAGACATGGGAACATCATGGGGAAGATACCTGGAAGCATCTCTGACACCCAGGTCACTGCCTAAAAGTGTGCCCATCAGAAGTGATCCTTGCCGCATCAGAAGATGCAGACTTGCAACTATCCCCATGCAAGTCCTTGTCCCAGGGCAGTGTTCAATTGTACCTCCCCCATTCCTTGCAATGCAAGCGCAAGTATGCAGCCTGCCACCCGACCACCCCCAGGCTGCAATACCATACTGCTAGCTTGCTTGCACTTAAAATTGGGCCTTTTAGGCATGTGGAGGCAGACGCCGGCCACCATGTCATGGCATCCCCAGCCACCCCGCGGCCGGGTGCCCACACACAGTCCCCAGCCACCTGGGGGTGGCCGGGTGTCCATAAACGGTCCCCAGCTGCCCCTATTTGAAGGACAGCCTAACCACAAACACGTGGACATATGAATGTGGCCAGGAATGGTCCATCTGACTGATGCCCTCACACTGGGTTAATATTGTGGAAGCCGGGACACAGTTGGACACTGGGATGCAACACTTCCTCCAGACATAGAGGATTGCGGGTCCTGGGTCAATCAGGCTTCAACACAAAGTTCAGAAGGTAGACAGCAGCAGTGGTGGGCCTCCTACACAACGAGTAAATTATTCATGATCATGAGGCCATCCATCTCCTTAGCTTTCTGTTCCTTGGAATGCAAGCGCATGTATGTAGTTGCGGCTAGGCCTGAGGTGGTCAGGGTTTTGGCGCATATCCTACCTCCTCTGAGGATTGCTGGATGTTTTCCTGCTACTATCCCAGTTCTATGACTCCCGTTAAAACAAAGCTTCAGGTGATGAATGATGGATGAGGTGGTGGCAAAGGAGAAAGAGCAGGAGGAACAGGGACCATTCACATCAATATCAGGCCAGTCAACCACACATGTCTTGTAGGATATGTTTCTGTACCAAAAGGAACGGTTCGGCTACACAGTTATAGGGCATAAAATGAGTGCAATGCCTACCAAAAATTTCGAGGCACTCCAGTGCCCCTTGGAAGTGACATGGAGGTAGAGGGCCTTAACTAAACCATTTTTTCCATTTATAGCAACTGAGTCTCCTGTACACTGTTGGCCTAAGCAGTGAATGGAAGGCTTTCCAAAAATTCTGAGGAACTGCAATGCACCTTGAAACAGACGTGGATTACAGCGTACTAAAAACCTCCTACCCATTATTGGGGAGTGGGTCTCCCTTAGTGTTCGCCTATGCATTGAAAAGCAAAAGCTGACTAAAATTAGGAGGAATTGCAATGTCCGTTGGAAGAGTCGTGGAGGTTAGAGTTAATTAAAAACAACATTTCAATGCCCCTTGGAAGAGCTGTGGAGTTCAGAGTGGTTTAACAAGATGCTTTTAATGCCCCTTGGAAGAAAGGTGGAGGTCACAGTAGCTTAACAAGATGGTTTTAAAGCCCCTTGGAAGAGACGTGGAGGTGACATGGAATAAAAACACAATATCAATGCCCCTTGGAAGAGTGGTGGAGGTCGCAGTTGCTTAACAAGATGGTTTTAAAGCCCCTTGGAAGAGACGTGGAGGTCACAGTGGAATAAAAAGACAATATCAATGCCCCTTGGAAGAGTGGTGGAGGTCGCAGTAGCTTAAAAAGATGGGTTTTATGCCCTTTGGAAAAGTGGTGGAGGTCGCAGTAGCTTAACAAGACGGTTTTAATGCCCCTTGGAAGAGACGTGGAGTTCAGAGTGGTTTAACAAGACGGTTTTAATGCCCCTTGGAAGAGACGTGGAGGTCACAGTAGCTTAACAAGATGGTTTTAATGCCCCTTGGAAGAGACGTGGAGGTCAGAGTGGTTTAACAAGACGGTTTTAATGCCCCTTGGAAGAGACGTGGAGGTCACGGTAGCTTAACAAGACGGTTTTAATGGCCCTTGGAAGAGACGTGGAGTTCAGAGTGGTTTAACAAGACTGTTTTAATGCCCCTTGGAAGAGTGGTGGAGGTCGCAGTAACTTAACAAGATGGTTTTAATGCCCCTTGGAAGAGACGTGGAGTTCAGAGTGGTTTAACAAGACGGTTTTAATGCCCCTTGGAAGAGACGTGGAGGTCAGAGTGGTTTAACAAGACGCTTTTAATGCCCCTTGGGAGAGTGGTGGAGGTCACAGTAGCTTAACAAGACTGTTTTAAAGACCCTTGGAAGAGACGTGGAGGTCAAAGTGGAATGAAAAGACAATATCAATTTATCTTGGAAGAGTGGTGGAGGTCACAGTAGCTTAACAAGACTATTTTAATGCCCCTTACAAGAGACATGCATTACAGCATATTCAAAACATTATTCCCATTATTGGGGAGTGGGTCTCCCATAGTCTTTGCCTATGCCTTCCAAGCAAAAGCTGCCAAAAATTAGGACGGAGGAACTTGCAGTGCTTCAACACGGACCACGGTCACCCTGGTGGTATAGTGGTGGTAGAGGCTGAGGATAAGGAGAAGAACAAAATACAGCCGAAATGAGGAAGCGTATACCCATGTGTGGATGTGAAGCGGTGCATGGGAATACACCTCCCGAAATGACACAGTGGATTTGACTTTATGTTACTCTGCTGTCATTTGGTGGTGATGAGAAGTCTGGCCCAATTCAGCCCTTGTTCATTTTGATAAGGGTCAGCTTGTCAGCATTGTCAGTTGACAGGCGAGTGCGCTTACCAGTTATAATTCCCCCAGCGGCACTAAAAACACGCTCCGTTAACACGCTAGCGGCAGAGCAGGCCAGGACCTCCAAGGCGTACAGAGCGAGTTCATTCCAAGTGTCCAGCTTGGATACCCAATAATTAAAAGGCACAGAGGATTCACGGAGGATGCTGGTAAGGTTGGCAAGGTAGTCCCTCACCATCTTTTGAAACTTCCCACGCCTCAGGGCCTGTAAGTGGGGCGGGTCTCAGAAAACTGTCCCAGAATGTTGACAGTGTTCCCCTGCCTCTGCTGGATTGCAGTTGCTTCTCTCTCGCCTGTACGCCTTGGTTGGTCAACGAACTGTGACCTCTGCTGCTAGCGTGTTCAGATGGGAATTTTTTTAACAGTTCTGCAGCAAGGGCCTTCTGGTACTGCCACATTTTTGTAGACCCCTCCACCTCAGGAATAAGAGAGTGAAAGTTCTCCTTGTAGCGGGGGTCTAAAAGTGTCACCAACCAGTAATGACTGTCACCCAACATTTTGACAACGCGAGGGTCACGGTTAAGGCCTTGTAACATAAAGTCAGCCATGCGTGCCAGACTGGTAACGGGCAAGACTTCCGTGTCCTCACCAAGATGACGACTGACCATGCTCTCCTCCTCCTCCTCCTCCCCCCCTGTCCTCAGGCCACCCACGCTGAACCGATGGTATGACAGTTGTACAGGTACTACCGTCTACAGCGCATGTTACCAGCTCCTGTTCTTCCTCCTCCTCCTCCTTCTCTCCCTCATTGTCCCCCAATGCACGTTGGGATGAGATGAGGCTGGGCTGTGTGTAATCGCCCTTTACGGCTTCTTGATCCATCTCATCATACTCTGGCTGCAATGTCTCCTCTTTAATTCTCTGCAGAGAGCATTGCAAAAGACAGACAAGTGGGATGCTGACGCTAATGATGGCGTCATCACCACTCACCATCTTGGTGGACTCCTCAAAGTTTGTCAGGATGGTACATATGTCAGACATCCAGGTCCACTCCTGAGGTCTTATGTGTGGAGTCTGACCTGAATATCGACTGCCTTGTTGCGGCTGGTACTCCACAACTGCTCTCTTCTGCTCACAAATCCTTTGCAACATGTGGAGGGTAGAGTTCCAACGTGTAGGGACATCACACACCAGTCGGTGTGCCGGAAGCTGCAAACGCTGCTGCAGCATAGCAAGGGCGGCGGAAGCTGTAGCCGACTTGCGAAAATGAGCTGACAGGCGGATTACTTTGACGAGCAGATCTGGCAACTCGGGGTACGATTTAAGAAACCGCTGAACCACAAGGTTAAGCACATGAGCCAGGCATGGTACGTGTGTGATCTCGCCTTGCCTCAGAGCCGCCACCAGGTTACGGCCATTGTCACACACGACAATGCCTGGATGTAGGTTCAGCTGTGTCAGCCACAGATCTGCCTGCTCTTTCACAGCTGTCCACAACTCACAAGCAGTGTGAGGTTTATCACCTAACTTATGAGTTTCAGCACAACCTGTTGCCGCTTGGCTGAGGCAGTACTGCAGTGCTTCCAGCTTGTAACTGATGTGCTGATATGTGAGATGGAGGCTGAACATGAGGAGGAGGAGGAGGAGGATGCGTAGGAGCTGTACACTGTGGGGGCAACTCTGACTGACATAGGGCCCGCAATCCTCGGTGTGGGGAGGATGTGTTCCGTCCCAAGGTCCGACTGGGCACCCGGCTTGCACTATGTTTACCCAGTGTGCCGTCAGGGAGATGTACCGTCCCTGGCCACAAGCACTTGTCCACGTGTCCGTGATGTATTAGATGTATCTTACATGTGCCGTGTACTTCCAGCATAAATGTTACTCCTTGATTGGAGTATATTTCTGGCGTAAGCTTGGCTATGATTGGGTCACAGTTAACATTGATCTGTATTGGGCTCTTTTCTTTTTAACATATTTATTAATGACCTTGGCCAGAGCTTACAGAGTAGAATTTCAATATTTGAAGGCGATTTTTAAAATCTTTCATAATCTGCTTCATCCAATAAGCATTCAAGTTTATATAGCTTGGAGGTTGAAGCTCTGCATAAAAATGATGATATGGTCAAAATACTCACTTCTGCACCCAGAGCAGAAGATTTTGTTCAGTAACAAGATGGCGGTTATACTCAGACACTATGTGGTGATAATATATGGCCATTGTGTGGTGCTAATATCTGGTCATTGTGTGGTGCCATTTTTCCCCTTCAAATTGTTATGACTGGTTAATAAATTTTGGTATAGTGAACTTGTTCAGTAGCAATATGGTGATGATTGTTATTTGGTAACTCTCTGATTACTATTTAGAAGTTTTACCTAGAAAATGATCTTACTGCTGTGTTTTCTATGAGGTTTACATATTTTCTTTTTTCTAATGTAGGTAAGATAAACACATACCGTATTTTTCGGACTATAAGGCACACCGGACCATAAGACGCACCCCAAATTTTGGGGTGGAAAATAGGAAAAAAAATGTTTTTATAAAATGGTGGTCCGTCTTATAGTCTGAATAGGTATATAGGTATCTTACCTGGGGGGCGGTCCCTCAGGAGGTAGGGTCCCTCAAGAAGCCGGCGGAAGTGGAGGAATGCTGTGAACCCGGAGTGTTCCAGCAGCGGGGAGTTGCGGTGGTGGTGGAGCAGGATCGTAAGAAGCAGAAGCCTCCGTTCCCTCCCTCAGAAACCTGGCGGTGGCAGAAGAGGTGAGATGCTCGGGGCCGGTGTCTGGCTGTAGGCGATGAGGCAGAGTGAGGAGTGTGCGCTGCTTTTATGGTGTGTGCCGCCATCGATCCCACTCCACCACCACCGCAACTCCCCAGACATTCGGACCATAAGACGCACCCCTCATTTTCCTTCCAAATTTTGGGAGGGAAAAAGTGCGTATTATGGTCCAAAAAATACGGTATGTCTTTATAGGATGTAGAATTCTACAGAACCCTATACATCAGGCCAACATGCTTTTCTGGTCCAGATCCAAATTTTCATTGGGGCCCATTATTCCACTACGTATACATCCTAATGAATCAGCCCCATACTGTTTAACCCTTTAAGGACCGAGCCACTTTGTATATTAATGACCGAATCTCAATTTTCTAATCTGACATGCGTCACTTTTTGTGGTAATAACTCTGGAACACTTCAACATATTCCAGTGATTCTGAGGTCATTTTACGTGACACATTGTACTTCAGGATAGTAGTAAATCTAGGTCGATACGATTTGTGCTTATGTATGACAATATCTAAAATTTGACAAAAATGTGGAAAATGTGCAATTTTCAAACTTTTAATTTTGTTCATCATTCTTGAAATGACTTTTTTTTGCTAAATTATTGAAAAGGTTAAAAGTTTATCAGCAATTTTTCATTGTTTCATTGAAATTTAGAAAACCTTTATTTTTAGAACCGCTTCACTTTTGAAGTCGTCTAGATGTGAGAAAACTGGCAAAAAATGCCACATTTTAAAATCTGTATCCCTCTAAGTATTCAAAACCACATTCAGAAAGTTTGATAACTATTTAGGCGCTTCACAGGAATAAATTCAACTTGGAAAAACCTGGAAAAAAAAAATGAAAATTTACATTTTCTTTACTAAAATGTCTCTTAAGCCCCACATTTTAAATTTTTGCAAATGTAAAAGGTGGAAATGGACACCACAGTTTGTTGTGAAATTTCTCCTGAGTAGAACAATACAATATATGTGGTGGAAATAAAAAGAATTTTGAGAAAACTACTGTTTGGGCACATGCAGGGCTTGGAAGGGAAGTAGCGCTGTATGATTTTTAGAGCGTAAATTTGTCTGCAATAGATTGCAGACGCCATGTTGCATGTGACCCGAATTTGGAGTCTATACCCCTCAAGGAATATATTGAGTGTGATGAACGTCTTGAACATACATGTGTTTCATAGAATTTTATAATATTTTTTAGCAGACAAGATAATCTTTTCAGGATTTCATATACAATTTTTTTTATCTCGTTTTATTCCCCTCTTTGTTTGGCAGCAAAATGCAAAAGTTTTTGCCACTTTTTTTTTTTTTTTTTACGGTGCTCACTTTAGGGGTTAAATTGAGTGACAGTTTCATACATCACATTGTTCCGTCCGCCACGATTCCAAATATCTGTACTTTTTTTCTTTATTTTTGTTTTTAAATAAATATGCACATTTATTGGTGTAATATTTTTTGTGCTTTGGTTATTTTTTTTTAAATCATTTTTATGATTTTTTTCTTAACTTTTTTTCCCTTTTTTTCTTAGTCCCTCTATGGAACTTTAACTTTTATTTGTCTGGTCACTGGTCTCATGCACTGTAACACACATGTATAGCAATTAGTGTTGAGCGAGTATGTTCTGTTAACCCTTTCGCCAAGTATGCTCGGGCCGAGCTCCGAGTATTTACAGCTGCTCGGTGATATGTTTGAATCGCTCCCGTGTGCATGATTTGCAACTGTTTGACAGTTTTAATACATGTGAGGAATGTCTATTTCTTACACATTCCTCACATGTAATAAAGCTGTCAAACAGTTGCAAATCATGCACACGGGAGCGATTCAAACATATCACCGAGCAGCTGTAAATACTCGGAGCTCGGCCCGAGCATACTCGGAACAGAACATACTCGCTCAACACCAATAGCAATGCATAAGGCCTATCATATTAAACTGGCAGCCTACGGCTGGGTCTAACAGGCCACCGTACCTAGCAGACCAGGAGGTCATTGTTTGACCTCCGGGTACCATGACAACTTTCAACTCCTGGTGATTGTGTCGATGGGGTGCTGATGGTGGTGAGAGGGGGAGCCCTCTCCCTGTTACAACTTATAAATGCCGCGATCACTATGGATCGTGGCATCTGGAAGGTTAATCAGCCAGGGTCAGTTCTAGCACCGGCTATGGCTGTTACCACAGGAGCTCAGCTGTCAGATAAGCCGAGCTCCCGGTGCTGATCGTGCAGGGAAGTGATGGTGTTTCAGCACCTCTCGCCGATCTCATGGTTTGCATGGTTAGTCTTATACTCGCTCAAGATGTGCCATATCCATCATTCATCGTTAAGGGCTTCATTTTGTCATAAGCAACGTCCTGACTGAAGCGTCAATGTTCTCCACAACCTCCTCCTGTCCTGACACAGAACCGTCCCTTTTGCTTTACAGGACAAAATAGCAGAACGCACAAGCCTTAACCCCATAGTGTCACAGACAGTTTTGGCCTCTATTTGTGTGATCCAGGAGTGATAATGTCTTTAGTAAAAGTGAGAGCATTTTATCCCAGGGCGAATGTAAACAGTTTGTTTTGGACAGATCAAATATGACAATAACAAATTTATATAGTTTACTGTTGTACAATTAATACGCTCATGGATAAAAAAAAATCTTCTGATTTTGGGTCATCAAATTCTGAGAGCTATAATTTCGCAATTTTCGGACAACTGAACTGTACGAGGGCTTATTGCTTGTGCTACTAGCTGTAGTTTACATTAGTGCCATTTTGTGGTACATGCGACTTTTTGATATATTTTTCTTTACAGTTTGGATGGAATCAATTCTATATTTTGATCATGGAATCTTTATTCAATATGATCACGACAATATCAAATTTATATACTGTAGATTTTTTTCTTATTTTTTGCTGCTTTTGCAGAAGAACTTGCATTAAAAAAATACTTATTTGTCACCATATTCTGATAATCATAACCTTTATTTCCCCACAGATTGGGCTGCATGAGGACTTGTTTTTTCTGGGACAATTTTGGGGTTTTTAAGGTTTTTTTTATCATCATTTATCATTATTTTGGTAGCAGGCAGGAGCAAAAAAGATTAAATCTGTGTTTGGTTTTAAATTTTAGTCTTTACAAAGAGTAACTGACATGTGTAAGAAAGTCCTTACCAAGAGCTGGAAGAGCTGGGAAAACAGTGTGGACAATTTCTTCTTTAAAGCAGAGAATGAAGTTTATTCAGAGGTACGCGGCAGGACAGTTCAGAATGCAGACAGGGAAAATGCACTGGCACTCGCAGGTGTCCAGATCAGCAACACAGCATTGGAATATCTGGTGGTGGTCTGACCATGGTGTGGATGTGTTGTGGCGATGGACTGGCCCCGAACAACAATATCAGAGCCTTTTTATACATGGCTTAAACAAAGGAACTACATATTGCGGCAAAAGGCGTATACAGTGGGTACGGAAAGTATTCAGACCCCTTTAAATTTTTCACTCTTTGTTTCATTGCAGCCGTTTGGGAAATTCTAAAATGTTAATTTTTTTTCTCATTAAAGTACACTCTGCACCCCATCTTGACTGAAAAAAAAACAGAAATGTAGAAATTTTTGCAAATTTATTAAAAAAGAAAAACTGAAATATCATATGGTCATAAGTATTCAGACCCTTTGCTCATATTTAAGTCACATGCTGTCCATTTCCTTGTGATCCTCCTTGATATGGTTCTACTCCTTCATTGGAGTCCAGCTGTGTTTAATTAAACTGATAGGACTTGATTTGGAAAGGCACACACCTGTCTATTTAAGACCTCACAGCTCACAGTGCATGTCAGACCAAATGAGAATCATGAGCTCAAAGGAGCTGCCCAAGGAGCTCAGAGACAGAATTGTTGCAAGGCACAGATCTGGCCAAGGATACAAAAGAATTTCTGCATTAGTCAAGGTTCCTAAGAGCACAGTGGCCTCCATAATCCTTAAATGGAAGAAGTTTGGGACCACCAGAAGTCTTCCTAGACCTGGCCATCCAGCCAAACTGAGCAATCGTGGGAGAAGAGCCTTGGCGAGAGAGTTAAAGAAGAACCACAAGATTACTGTGGCTGAGCTCCAGAGATGCAGTAGGGACATGGGAGAAAGTTCCACAAAGCCTCTCCTCAGTGCAAGACATATGAAAGCCCGCATTGAGTTTGCTCAAAAACACATGAAGGACTCACAGACTATGAGAAATAAGATTCTCTGGTCTGATGAGACGAAGATAGAACTTTTTGGTGATAATTCTAAGCGGTATGTGTGGAGAAAACCAGGCACTGCTCATCACCTGCCCAGTACAATCCCTACAGTGAAACCTGGTGGTGGCAGCATCATGCTATGGGGGTGTTTTTCAGCTGCAGGGACAGGACGACTGGTTGCAATTGAAGGAAACATGAATACGGCCAAGTGCAGAGATATCCTGGATGAAAATCTCTTCCAGAGTGCTCTGGGCCTCAGACTTGGCAGAAGGCTCACCTTCCAACAAGACAATGACCCTAAGCACACAGCTAAAATAACAAAGGAGTGGCTTTAGAACAACTCTGTGACCATTCTTGACTGGCCCAGCCAGAGCCCTGACCTAAACCCAATTGAGCATCTCTGGAGAGACCTGAAAATGGCTGTTCCCCAATTTTCACCATCCAACCTGATGGAACTGGAGAGGATCTGCAAGGAAGAATGGCAGAGGATTCCCAAATCCAGGTGTGAAAAACTTGTTGCATCATTCCCAAGAAGACTCATGGCTAAATACTTATGACCATGTGATATTTCAGTTTTTCTTTTTAAATACATTTGCAAACATTTTTACATTTATGTTTTTTTCAGTCAAGATGGGGTGCAGAGTGTACTTTAATGAGAAAAAAATCAACTATTTAGAATTTACCAAATGGCTGCAATGAAACAAAGAGTGAAAAATGTAAAGGGGTCTGAATACTTTCCGTACCCGCTGTACATGATAACCTCATACTGCAGGGAAAACATGCGTCTTAGAACAACAAATAATGCAACATGACAATATTTATGAGTATTTTTGCCAAACTCCATTACAATCCATGAATCCCCATGTCCTTCTTAACTAATGATGGTTTCCTCATAATTCCTCACATATTGCTAACTGTATTGTCCTAATTTCTTTACCACTATTACAATGACACTATTTTCTACCCTATAATGCCACTTATTTACTTTCACAATGACCTGCAGCTGCTCCAATTAACCTTTGTGTATGCTAACCATACCTGCTAATGGCGCTGACATCATTCCATGGCTCCATTGTGGCTAGAGCCGCAGAACATGCATCTCATTAGCTGCAAAACTCAAACTTTGCAAAAGATGGCTGCTAGGTTTAACATGGCTTTTCAGATTGTTAGGACTTCTCATTCTCTTACAACAAGTTAACTTTTTTTTGGGTCAATAAAATTATAGTGATAACAAAAATATATATATTTAATTATTTTTTACAGTTTTTTTACATGAAAAAAATATACACTGTTCAAAAAAATAAAATGAACACTCAAATAACACATCCTAGATCTGAATGAATGAAATATTCTCATTGAATACTTTGTTCTGTACAAAGTCATGCTGAAGGATGTTGCAGGCAGTAGATCGCTCTTCATGGCGCCTCCAGACTCTGTCACGTCTGTCACATGTGCTCAGTGTGAACCTGCTTTCATCTGTGAAGAGCACAGGGCGCCAGTGGCGACTTTGCCAATCCTGGTGTTCTGTGGCAAATGCAAAGCGTCCTGCACGGTGTTGGGCTGTCAGCATAACCCCCATCTGTGGACGTCGGGCCCTCATACCACCCTCATGGAGTCGGTTTCTAACCGTTTGTGCAGACACATGCACATATGTGGCCTGTTGGAGGTCATTTTGCAGGGCTCTGGCCGTGCTCCTCCTGTTCCTCCTTGCACAAAGGCGGAGGTAGCGGTCCTGGTGCTGGGTTGTTGCCCTCCTACGGTCCCCTCCTCGTCTCCTGATGTACTGGCCTGTCTCCTGGTAGCGCCTCCAGCCTCTGGACACTACGCTAACAGACAGAGCAAACCTTCTTGCCACAGCTCGCATTGATGTGCCATCCTGGATGAGCTGCACTACCTGAGCATCTTCTGAGGGTTGTAGAGTCCGTCTCATGCTACTACGAGTGTGAAAGCACAACCAACATTCAAAAGTGACCAAAACATCAGCCAGAAAGCATTGGTACTGAGATGTGGTCTGTGGTCCCTACCTGCAGAACCACTCCTTTATTGAGGGTGTCTTGATAATTGCCAATAATTTCCATCTATTGTCTATTCCATTTGCACAACAGCATGTGAAATTGATTGTCAATCAGTGTTGCTTCCTAAATGGACAGTTTGATTTCACAGAAGTTTGATTTACTTGGAGTTATATTCTGTTGTTTAAGTGTTTTTTTGGTTTTTTTTGCTCAGTGTATATGATGTGCCCCCTGGGCCGTGGGGTACTCGGTGCCGGGCCGGTCGATGCAGGGGATGTCACAGTGGCATTAACCCGGTCCGTGATCCAGGGCGGTCAATCAAAAGGGGTTATTTACAGGGGATTCATAGTTTTTATATAAAGTTTGTGACGCCAGCAAAAGGGAGCCGCCGCTGCGGAGCAGGTCCTCTGGAGCTGATGTTAGCACAGCAGAGTTGGTTTAGCTCTCCACAGGTAGAGCTTAGCTCCAGGGCGTTGCAGGAATGTTATAGATGAAGTAGGTGTGTAGGGTGGTGCAGGGGATGATGGCGCAGTAAAAATTCACAGAGACAGTGGGGTGCAGTCTTCAGGGTTTTACTCACGATTTTTAGACTTCAAGTTACCAGGGCCAGGGTAACTTCCCACGTTGTCCTGTGTTTACTCAGGGAGGGGTTCAGCAAACCCCCAGGCAATTCCAGAGTACTTAACGGGACCCCGTTCTTTGTGTTCCCTCTGGCCATCTCCCTGCACCTCACACCCAGTGCCCCAAGCCAGTGACCGCGGACCTTGTCGGGCGACGTCTTCTCTGTCCCCTGGGTCCTCTATGGCCACCTTTTTGATGAGTTAGATGTGGCTTTTGGCTGCAGCACCTGAAATGCTGCACCCTCCAGTTGTCTAGTTGAGACTTGAAGAACTCTGCTAGTTAAAGGGCCAGTCCCCTCTCTGCGACCTGATCCTTCCACTCCTAGTGGGTTCGGGTGCACGGGTGGCATCCGCACTGCCTGTGCCCCTGGGATCCTTTCTGCTTTACTGGAGCCTTTCTTCTCACTCTACTCCTCTCTTCAGTCTGTCCTGGGCCTGTCTCACTAGGCTCTCCTCCTGAGCAGAGCTCCTGCTGAGCTCCTGCTCCACACTCTCTTCTCCTCTGACTGAACTTTCAGACTGACCTGACTTCACAAGATGGCTTCTCATTTTATATCCTCCTTTCAAGTGCTCCCCTAAGCTGCTTCCTCCACCCACACCCACTACATGGTTCCCCCTAATTTGGTTCCCCCCACTCCAGCCAGGGACAGGGCTCAGCAGGAGAGCGACGCATCTTGCCCCTCCTGCTGGTCTGGAGTAGTGTAGTGTTGGATGCAGGTGTTTGGGTCCCGAGCAGTACTCCCTCCTTACCTGAGAATGAGATACCACACCTGTGGGTGAGATGCAGTACCTCTGTGGTGACTGAACCCGCAGGGGCGCCACATATATTTTTTTAATTACTTTTTATTAGCTTTTTAGGGGCTCGTCATATTGTCAGAGTCCTAGCTTTTTCATTTTTCTGTAAACAGAACTGTATGAGGGCTTGTATTTTTGTAAAATGAGCTGTTGTTTTTATTGGTGCCATTTTGGAATACATATGACTTTTTGATCACTTTTTATCATTATTTTTATTTGGCCTCATGGAGAGATGGAAGTGAGTGATAATATCAGAGTTTGAGGCTGCAGGAAGATGCGCCCCTGACTCAGAACCATAAACCCATAGTTCTAGTAACAATACAACCTTAGTCAGTTAGAGGCACGAGTCAGCTGTGAACCCAACCCACTCCCGCCTTGTATGACCCAGTCTCAGCTCCTGAGCCCACTCCATGCACCCACAACCATCACCCGCTGTACATATACAGCTAAGTAAGATTCCCATAACACACGTAGGAACAGAAAACCCGGAGTTCTAGTAACAACACAACCTCATTCTCAGGAGGAAGCAATAACAACGTATAGGGAGGCTGTAGGAAGGAGCCGGTGAGTTTACGTGTTACATTGTAACTGTGCAGACTACTAGAGGCTCAAAACTTACTTATTGAGAAATTAATGTTTTATGTCACTGTAGACATTATAAGTAATAGGATATGAAAGTCATGACAGAATGTCCAGTGTTACCACCTTTCTATATATCACTTACTGGTAATAAATACAGAAACACACGAGGTACATGATGATGATGTTCAATAATTAATAATTTTATTTTTTTCTCCTATCAGTATGTTTTGAGTTGTGGGAGGAAACCGGAGTACCCGGAGGAAACCCACACAGACACGGGGAGAACATACAAACTCATTGCAGATGGTGTCCCAGATTTACACCAGGACCACCGTGCTGCTCGCCAACAGCGCTAATCACTGCGCCACCGTGCCGTCCTGTAGTATGATGGTCCTACATCTCCAAGCAGCATGCCACCAGATGAGGTATGGGGCAGCAACAGAGAATGCAGGAGGTCATGGTCTCTGATATGTAACAGAGTAGATGGAAGAACTCTGGACAAGAGACCAATGGTAAAGCTCATGGGTGGGATTCAAACAGACCCCGCCTGTTTCTTCAGACCACACCCAGGTCCACGCCTCCCTGACCCAGTAGTCAGGTATTGGGGGGAGGGAACTGCTTTACATTTCCATTGCTGTTATTGCTGCGGCTTTGAATGTTCTTCCACCTGTCGCTGATATAGGAGAAGCCACAGAACAGCCGCTGGTCCTCCGGGGTTATAGGTGGTTTCCGAGCTTCAGTGCTGGACATCACTTGCTGCAATTCAATTTGTTTGCTAGTTTGCATCACTGGGATCTATAGAAGAAAAACAAATCAGTCTGGTTAATTCATTAGGTATTTCATTATATCAGTCCCCTCCTTAGGGCACCTGTACAGATTGTGGATGAGCCGTGGTAACCATGTGCAGATTACCCCTAATCACCACGATCCTCCGGTACTTTTAGCTTGAGAACAAGTCAACTACTGGTGGTGCCTGGCAATCTGCGGTATGCACATCGGCTACAACTGCACCACTAGGCTGCGCTCACACGTTACAACCACATTGGTTTCTTTTGCCGCAGTATCGACAAAAATGCATACTTTTGTTGTGGTTTTCCAAAAAAAATGGCAAGAGCATTATGGCGCTTTCACCAAAAAAATGCACAGTGTGAAAGCAGCCTAATGGATCCAAGTTATTAAATAAGTGGCCTTCTGGAGAATTGGGGACAATAAATACACTTTTGAGAAATATGTAAAGGCCTGCCCATCCTGCCCCATGCTGTAATTCCACACGTTTACCAGCAGGGGAGGATAAACACATTCTGGCCTACACTATGTATGATTATTACTCATTATTTGAGTATTTCTTACACATATTGTCACATTACACAGACGAGGAGGTGACATTATAATAAAATAATGCTGTGTACTTACAGGTGTCATTGTAAATGGTGGACGTAACCTTCCTGCCTCCAATTCCTCCCAGTTTATGGGCGAGAAGAATGGATGTCCTTTTAAATTGCTGCAAGCAACCTGTCTCTTCTCTGGTGATTTACACAAGAGCTGCAAATATATAAGAACCATTATTATATCACAAGTAATAATATAAATAATCGCAGAAAAACATCAGTGTCACAAATGTATTCTCATTTTCTTATAGAAAGATGAATTTATTAGAACAACCATTGCTAGAAAGAAATAGTACAGGATAGGACAGGATAGGACAGTACAGGATAGGACAGGATAGTACAGGATAGTACAGGATAGGACAGTACAGGATAGGACAGTACAGGATAGGACAGTACAGGATAGGACATGATAGTACAGGATAGGAAAGAATAGTACAAGATAGGATAGGATAGTACAGCATAGGATAGGAAAGTACATTATAGGATAAGACAGGATAGGATAGGGCAGGACAGGACAGGATAGGATAGGACAGGATAAGACTGGACAAGACAGGACAGGATAGTACAGGACAGGATAAGACAGGACAGGATGGGATACGATAGGACAGGTTAAGATAGGACAGGATAGGCCGTCTGTAGTAGATCAGACGGGGGCCGATGCCCAATGATCATGATGATTAGCTGTTTGAAGAGATTTTGGTGAGCGCCGCGGCCTCTTTATAATATGAATAAGGCTGTACATAAGAACTCTGTACATATAGGAGGGGCTGTGCCGGGGGCTGCAGCGTTGTCCCAATCACTTGTATTGGATAAAGCTGAAATACCCAACACAACGGTGATGAAATATTCAGCGTGTTATCACAACTCATGACAGTCCTATCTGTTCTGTGTCTCCAGATATAAGTGTCTAATTACTCACTGTCTCTATGATGTCCCTGATGTTAGAATCCATGGTGTTCGGATAGCGAGGTTTATCATGCTGCACTGAACGCTTAATCATTAGTCGATTCCGACCAGTATAGAACGGGTAAGATCCTGTGGCCATTTGGAAGACTGTGATCCCAAAAGAGAACAGGTCGACCGTGTAATTAAAGGGCTGCTGACGATGCATCTGTGGAAAAATCAGATTAAAAGGATAAGTTAGTACATTTTCCATTCTGGGAGACAAAACAACCGTGGCCAGGTTTACCGGTAGTGTTCCTCCACTCCTAAGCCCCCATAAACATTACATAGGTGTTGGCCAAAAGATCGTTGTTAGCTACCTCCCCCATAAACAGGAATGCACGGCTCGGGCGAGAGCTCCTTTGTTCTCTATGAGAAAGAAGCTGCTAGACTCCTCCGAAGAACAAAAGATCGGTCATTGGAAATCCGATGTGCCGTGTTTTTCTCCTCCCGGGTGAAGACTTGAGAGGTCCTCATACACATTAGACCATTGGCTGAACCCTGTGATATTGGCAGGTTCGGCTGACTTTAGTCTTATATGTATAGGGGCCCTTACACAGTCCATTTATTAGACAGCATTAGTAAATGTGGGCCGCTGTGGTGATGGGTCTGTGATTGCACAAGCTCCACAGTAAGTGAAGATCACAGGTGGATAATAAGATATGAGATATCAGTAGTCACATAGTCACCTCAGGAGCCATATAGCCGGGAGTGCCGGCAAAGTCACTGATCTTCTGAGAGCCAAATACATTCATTGCAGCAAGGCCGAAATCAGCGATCTTAGCGTGTCCATCGCTGTCCAGAAGGATGTTGTCTGGTTTTAAATCCCTGAAAAAAGAAAGAAAAATAGTTCTGTGAATCAGACGTGGATCAGTTGTAGTGCTTGGGTTGCTGTGGAGGCGGCTGCACAGGACCACTCACTAAACACTGGGGGGCAGAGTTACTAATTCCGTCTTGTGTAGACGTATACCAGACTGTCTGAAAACACACCAAATTTCATCACAGTAAATTTGGAGCATCTTTAGTGACTTTTGTCTGACGTTACACCACCTATTATTCGGATTACTTAGTTCTGGCACATTTCACAATTTAACAAAGTAAACCTTCTCCTATGTATAAAAAAGAAATGACTTATTACCGGTGAATAATCCCCTGGCTGTGGAGAAACTCTAGTCCACTCAAGATTTCTGCTGCAAGGAACCTGAGAAGGAAGAAAAAAAATCCTATCAGCATTAATACTTCTATAGAACCACTAATAACTATGATGGGAGACAGCGGCCACAGATGTCACAGAGCTGCTGTTCTCTTACCTGGTCGTGCAGACATCCAGGGGGGATCTGGAATTGATAAATGCAGTCAAGTCGCCACCACTCAGATATTCCATGGCATAAAATGCATAGTCCTGTGTGAAAGGAGGGAAGATGATGGTAAATAATGTGGCTTTTTTACATCCTGATAACATTTACCATGGTTCAGGGAACTATACTGTATGTTCAGGAAAAAATGTCCCCATGATCTGCAAACTCTGGAGGCGTACAGGTTCAAGATTCAGTCAAAATCCACTAACGATAGTCATCAGTAATGGCGGCAAGGGCACACAGCAGATCTTTTCATTTGCACTGGCAAAGATTGGATTTGCACTCTAATGGAAGCAACTAAACATGATGGGGGGAAAGGGGGGATTTCTAGAAGGAAAGGAGTCTCTTACCGCTGTCTGGAAGGTGCCATAGGCGTGTGTGAAGAATCTGCTCTCTCCAGTGATTTCCAGGACCTCTCTCTCTAAGCGGATGGCGTCTCTAGCGTTCTCCACCAATTCCCTCTTCTTGACCATCTTGATCGCCAGCTGATGTCCGCTGGTTTTATGTGTAACCAGCATCACCTTGCCAAAGCTGCCCTCTCCAAGCTTCCTGGTAAAGGTGAAACTCTCCAGGGAAATACGGGCAGTCACTGGGTCTGAAATGCTTGTGGTCTGTGCACCAATTACTCCTAGAAAGAAAAACATTAGAACTAACAATTAATCTTACTGTTGCACTCGCATTTAATGCTATAATAAATTGACAATTATTTTAACCCAGTCATGAACTTTGAACATGATGAAGCTGGATACCACCATGTTCCGGCCGGAGAGCCCCAAGTATAGAAGGTGGAGAGCTCTGATGTACATGGTAAGATGTACGGGATACGATTATGTCATTAGGTTACATTTTGTAAAATAAATGAACACTATATAAAACATGGATGTGGTCTGTGACTTAATGACTATAGAATTTACCTTCTGGAGCTTGGTAGATGGCTTTGTCATTCTCACGTCTTCTCTTTGTAGTGGTCTGAGTGTCAGATGTCCTCTTTCTCTTAAGTTGTTCTCTACAACTTAGATCTTCACCACTCTCTTGATGTTTGTGAGAGCTCCTGGTTTTAGCTGACCCGCTAAACCTTATTACAGAGGTATCATCCTTTCCACTCTCAGATTCCACCATTCTCCCTCTCTTATTTGGGGCTTCATCTGCCTTCTCAGGAGATGTGTTCCCTCTTCTTTTCCCCTTCTTAAGGGTCTTTTTCTGTAGAGGATGCCCAAAAGATGTTGTACAGGGATCTTCTGTCTTCTCAACAGGTACATCCTGTACAATGTCCTGAGAAGTTTCTCCTCTCTGAGAAAAACTCTCTTCCATGCATCTCTTTTTAGCGCTCCTCTTATTCTCCTCACCACACTTCCTTTTACTTCCCATGATAAGTTAATATCAATGAAAAAGAATTTGCTAAGTATACAAAAGTCGTCCTCACTCTTCAACAGTTGAAGGTAAAGTAAGAAAAGTGATAGTGGAATCTTAACTTTACAATTCCATAGTATTGTGATATCATCGCCATTGTGACATCATCAGTCAGAGCGTAAGCGATGATGTCATCAACCGCTGAAGGTCTAAGTTTGACATAATCAGATGACCCAGTATGAGAAAAGTTTTGTTTTGCAGTGTAACATACCTTTTTTAAGATTCTACTGATGGGTCCTAAATGTTGTGCATCTAACTGTCCAAAAAACTATGAGCACCTAGAAAAAAAACAAGGACCGATGCACCAACAAATATAAAGTTTAATAAATAAATGTATCTTTATTAGATATACAAAATTGCTGGGCATGATCTGATTAAAAACAACATATGCACAAAGACATATTAAAATAACAATCGGCGATGGAGGAACACAGCAGTGTTACAGAATATAGTAAGGAGGACACCAAATCGCCTAAATATAGCAGCAGAAATAATATATTGTAACATTAGGGTACACGTAAAGATTGCAGATGGAAGAGGAACAGTGATTTCCCAAATAAATAAGTATAAGAGAAATAGTTCTGTGCTCCAGTATATGACACCACAACACAGGTCAAGACAAGTAAATCCCGGTGTTTTCAGGCCCATATTGCCCACGAGGTGAATGTTTCTGTGTCCTCCTCTCACCGTCCTGTTCACTAAACTAAGGTGAATTTACCAACTTGATATTACGTCCCAGGACTCATCTAAAACTGAGTATCTCCCTTCATTGCAGCCATGTTCCCTACTGGCAGAGGTCCCTATCATTAGGAGAATGCCCCCTGCTACACGGCAAACATCACTGAGGTCTCCAAAGTACCCAAAATATTAGGCAGGTGGTGTTCATGTTATGGCTGATGGGTGTATATCTGCAGTGATGTACATGAATGAAAATAGGAACTAATCCTTATATTTCACATTCTGCCTCCTACTGCCGCTATCCACAGCCCTGTGTTGTGTAGAGGCCACACTGACATTTCATCTACATACAAGAGTATATAAATCTCTACATTCTCCAGTGGGTTTTATACTGTGGTGTTTTGTCCACATTGATGTAATACCCTGCAGTAGCCACAGGATGACGTAGTTTCATGGCTTTATCTCTCTATGGATGTAATGTTACTGTATTATTACTGCGAGGAAAAAAGTAAAAAGAAATTGGCCAGCACTATGGATCACTTGGCTGCACTGGAAGAGCAACCATGTCATGTATATAATGGATCTCCCAGGACATACGACCACAAGGTCAGTGCTGGACACTCTGAAAGGTGTAGTCCACATACAGGATCTTCAGAGAAAAGATAAAAGCATGTCAGTCACCCTGGAAGTAAAATGCCCATATACTTTATTTCTGTGCAGCGGTGGATGGGATGTGCACACAGGCAACATGAAAATGTATCGGCCGTTTCGCACTGTGACTAACGCTTCATCTGGCCCGAGTCTATCATGACATCAGTGTATGCCTTATATACGCCCAGCTACAAAGTGTCATGGTAGAAACTTATTCTGCTGCATTCGATAGAGGAAGGTCAAGTGGACAAAATATGAATTAGAAGAACACTCTCATGTCAAATTTAGCATTTAACCCCAGAGGTCCTAATGTGTTAGTATGGAGGATCCATTATGCTTCTTTTCTTAATAGGATCTTATGTCTGTCACCACCCCCGAGTGGTGGTGGGACCTTTTCTAAACCTGCAAACTGTAATATATTAATTTTCCCTTCTTGGTGTTTATATGTTCGATTAAATAAGGAGAAAAAGCTCCTGTATTAATTGATTTAAAATGTTCCTTTTGTTTAGACCTGTAGGTTACGTATTGTTCTTCCTGTATAAAACGCTCCTCATTCACAGAGCAGGACATAGACTATGATGTTTATTGGCATGAAATAAACTCATTACCCTGATGCGTTATGTTTCACAGTCTGATGTAGTTCGTTTTCGCATTATAATCACATATTGTGCAATTGCCCCATCTGTAATTTCCGTTTGGTGCGGATTTTTCTAACCAGGTGGTTTTCCTATCACTAAAGCGGCTCCTCACTAAAATGTATTTTTTTATTGCAATTGCGTTTCAGGCCACTACTTTATAATCTGGATAATTTTCAATTATATGCCAATAGTTTTATAAATAACTGATTTTATAGACGCAGGTAAGGGACGGTGTTTAACAGAAAAGCAAAAGTGATTTTCTATTCTTCTTTCTTCATCTTTAGAATATAAAAGGCAATTGGAGCTTACTCCATTCAGAGCTTCTGGGGTTCATTTTTTGGGTACCATCTTTTTGTGAATCTTTCTTTTAATTATGTGTCCTGTTCCATGAAATTCTCCATAATATTATATATACATCACATTCACAAGAAGTGACTGTATGGATTGGATTTTCTACATGTGGAGCATGTGCACTTTCTTATTGCAGGAAAGACTAGTTTTCTGTAGTTTTTAGTAATGATTTCATTGTTTATTATAGAGGCTGAAATCTCTAATAATTCTATTCTGATATCACTAAACTTGCTAGTAAATTTCATATACATTTTTTTAATATTATTTAAATCATTAATAAACTGGTTAAGTTGTGAGTCTGTACCGGAACATATCAGAAAAATGTCGTCCACAAAACAGCAAAAAATACAAATAAATCTGATGAACGGATGACTTTAGATTAAAATATAATTATTTTCAAAAACGGACATAAAATAGCGGTGCAAATACATGTGACGAAGAATCCTACCGCGGTGCCGAACTGCTGATGATGCCATTTATTATTGAATTTAATAGCATTAGCAGTAGGTATGAAATGTAATGCTTCGCTCATAAATATAATGAATTGTTCATTTGTATTTGGGTTAATCAGAATGTCTTGGACCGCATGGAGACCCCCATCCTGGGGAATCCTGGTGTACAGACTTTTAGTATCAATGGAAGCCAAAAGGAAAACGGGTTGCCAAGTGAAGTCTTCCAAAGTGCTTAAGAAATAGTCTGTGTCCATTATATAGGACGGTACGTCACTGTACCTAATCATTATTAAGGGCCATAGGATTCTGCTGGCCGGGCACATTGGAGAATTTTAATGTTAACTATCTGAAAAAGTTTTTTTATATTACATACAGATTCCCAGAGCAGAGTTATTTTGATAACACCCAAAGTCCCAGGAAAAGAATTAATGTTTTCTGAATGTTGTTCTGGAATCGCTGGATGGATCATAGGCTAAGTTCACACAAGTGTATAAAAAATCTTCCGATTTTCATCCATTAAAAAATAATGATTTTTCATCGTTATTGTCATCTGTATATTATCCGTATATTATCTGTACGTCCTTTTATACATCTGTATGGCATCTGTTTTATAAATCACCAGTTAAAAAAGTTTACAAGACCAACGTGTCTATAAATTAGATGCAAAACAGATGATCAGTATGGGATACCGATTCTTTTGCCCAGCCATAGGCCATAGCACTCGGACAATACACTGGTGTGAATGTACACATGGGAAGAGATATGATTTGATTTCTCTACAGTTAATATTCAGGCACTTGTGTTTTATTGAAAGAACTTTACTTGCACGCTCATTTATATTTTTTCATTATAAATGGAATAATTAATACAATAAAAATCATTATTTATTTTCTTCTCAAAACACAGAGATACAGGTTAAACGATTATATAAAATAGTATTTACCTGCTGCTATTATTTGAACCTGCTGGTAAATAACAATTTACACATGTGCTGCAGTCTAATTGGAAGTGCAGCTACAGGGAGAAAATGACGTTATATTCTCCCTGCAGCTTCTGCTTCCAGTCATTGGGGTAATGAATAGTCAGTGCTCACTACACAGTGAGGTCGCTGTAATCACTCCCTCCTGCTTGACTGATATCCTGCTCTGCACACACCCTGAATCAGGGTCAGACTGTGACTCAAACCCTACCAGGCCATAAACTATAACCCCACCCCAAACAAGGGGCAATGAACGGTTTAACAAATTTTGCTTTAGTTGTTCATGCCCCTTACCACTCCTTTGGAGGAGTCATCTGTTAATGATGCGGCAGTGCACATGACTGACCAGGACTCCATTCACACCGGGCACTTCAGAGCCCTGTCTTTCAGGATCAGTGGGGGTCCCAGTAGTTGAACAGTTATCTTCTACCCCATCGGATAGAGAATTGTTTCCAAAGTTAAAATTACCCTTTATGTTTGACGCGCCCCTGGGCCTGAGTCGTGCGGCATCGCGCGCACGGGGGCTTACCCGGAGCCGGATCAGATAGGGGTAGTAGTCTCGTGGCGGTGACCCGGTCCGTGCCCAGGGAGTCAAACTGAGTGGCAGTATTTAGCAGTAGATATTAGAATGTTCGACTACGCCACCCGTTGAATGCGGCGATGAAGCCGCCGCTGCAGGGCAGTCCACTGAGGCCGGTGTTATGGTTGTGCAGCGTAGATGGTATAACCCCCAACGGGAGGGGTATGGCCCCAGGGCAGCAGATGTGAATGATAGTGGTAGTGACGGTGCAGCAAGGAAGCTCAGAGACGTGTGGTGCAGTTTCAAGGCTTTTACTCACAGGTGTTGCTCCGGTCACTTCGGCCAAGGGTGACCACCCGAGCCGTGCTGCGTCCACCAGGTGCGGGACTCGGCCAACTCCCAGGCAGTTCCAGAGCGTGGTCCTGAGCTCCCCTCTCGTCCTTCCTACAGGCCGTCCTCACCAGGGACCCACCTATGTCCGGCTTCCTCGGGCCTTATGGGGCAAAACCTCTCTCCGGTTTTCCTGACCCTATGTGGCGTGCCTTCCTGGTGGATGTGGCGAGGGGTCGTGCCAAAGCTTGACCACGACCTCCGGTTTCTGGCTAAGGATGATTTGCCTCCACCAGCTTGGGATCCGGTACCCTTCTCTGCCAACCCCTCACCCGTTCTGGTTCACTCGTGGGATCTCAGGGTTCCCTCTGCTTGCGTCTCTGGGCCTTTCCTTGTGTTCCCTTTTCTTCCTCTCTCTGCTTCAGGCCTGGCTCTGGAGCTGGGCCCAGACGGAGCCACAGCTCCCCCCCTCAGCCCTCTCTGGCTGAGCTCCTCTCTGAACAGACTCTCCTCTGAACAGGACCTTGTCTAAAGATGGTGCCCACCTCTTATACTCCCTCTGACACCCGAGCCCAGGTGACTAGCACCCAATGGGCTCCTTCCTATGCCCAGAGTCCCTCCCCTGACTGCTCCTACACTACTGGGATGTTCCTCCCCCCCTCCCACTCCAGCCAGGGACAGACGCTGTCGTACCTGCACATCTATCTGGTGGGAGTACCGTTGTTCTGTCCCCCGGAAATGGGATGAGTGTAGTGCATGCAACTAGCTGAGCTCAGTTCCACCCTCCATCCTTACCCGGGAGTGGAATACCACACCTCTGGATCGAGGTGCAATACCCCTGTAGCAGCCGAGTCCTCGGGGTGCTACATTCCCCCCTGGTAAACCACAGCACGTCCTCGGGCTGTAAAAGAATAAAACAAAACATACAAAAATTTTTTTTTTAAAGTGCACTTACATATAAAATATATCAACTTTTTTTTTTTTTTTTTTTTTTAGCATAATATAAAACCTTTTCATATAAAACATTCTTGACTAATACGTCCTCAATCCCTGGCCACCGTGCAACTTGGGACCAGGTAAAGCGCAACAGTCACTAGAGAAAAACAGTTCATTATAAAACCAGAAGGGGGCGCTTTAGGAAGCGCAACTATTTACAGGGTATGGCCGCTCTCAGTCCTCGGCCAGTGGGGAATAGGGGAATGGCTGCTCACAGTCCTCAGCCTGGTAAGGGATTAGGGGCACACAGGAAACAGTCCCTTAAACAGTTCCACACTAGTCCCAACGGGGACCACACTCCAATTAGCAACATGTCAAATACCCATACGGGTAACTTATCTACAGTACTCTGCTTATGCTACTCCCCTTTAGTAGCGGTGTCCTCTCCTTGTCTCCTCCTGAGGGTAGTCTTCAGACCCGTCCGGGTCCTCTTGATCTTCCTCATACCGCAACTCCTCCTCCGTCAACCGGTGCACGTGAAGGGCGTATGGTCCTTTGGCACACTGGTGCCGGGTAAAGGTGACCTCATCACCCGGGTAAAGGTCACGACCACGGTGTCCCTCCGGCAGGTGGCTCTCGACATCCCTGCGGGTGACAAAGACGTCGCCGGGGGTTCGGTGATCTCGTATAAAGCCCCAGCCGTGCTCCATTTGAAACTTTATTACAGTCCCGGTGGCGCGGGGACCGTGGGCCGCACGGCGGTTTCGTCGGGTCCGGCTTTTCTGCTCCGCGCTTTGGACCTGCAGCCGCTCCTCGCGGACCCGCCTCTCTCGCCGTTCCCTCTGAAAGACTTCCAGTTGTTGTCGGCAACACTCCTCACGTTGGGCTGCGGCCGCCCGGGTCTCTTGGGTGAACCCCATGAGGTCTTCGCCGGTGGGGTCCCACGCAAATTGGGCCTCCTCCCGCGGGAGCGGAACAATTTTGGCGGGTGCCGGAGCCGGGATCAGAGGCTCACACAGAGGCCATTCCTTCCGGAGTCGGGGGTTGACGTACTCCGGTGGCCAAGCGGAAGGCAGCCCGTCCGGGCTAGTATGCTGCGCAAACAGACCTTCGCCCAGGGGCAGCACTGTGGAGGTTGAGGGCGCGGTGGGGGCAGCGGCGCCCGGATGCACCAGGCCTTGCGACCAGGCCGGTAGCACTCTGAAGGTGAAGGGTACGGTGGAGACTGCGGCGCCCGGGGGTACTCGGCCCTGCGACCAGGCCGGGGGCACTTCCTCTTTTGCCGCGCTCAGGGTCAAGGGGCGTGGCGTAACAGAGGGCGCGACCGCGGCTCCTGCCGCTTGAGGCCTAGTTGGAAGCAGCGGCGGTGCGGCAACGGGCACGGTGAGTGGAACTTCGGGCTCTGCGACGGGGAGCTGGGGCAGGCTTACGGCTACGGGGCACGGGGTGATGACGTCCCCATTACCTGCTTCCATCTCTGCGGCTCCCTCCGCGGCGTCGTCTCCGGCCTCCGTTCCTCCTGCACCATCCTCAGGGGCAGACACGCTCCACGTTGCGGGTGGCATCCTCTGCTGGCGGGTTCCAGCCTGCTGGACCATCTCTCTCCTCCACTCGGCCAGTGCTTCTTGCTGTACCCGGGCCATCTTCCGGGCCAAGGCCTCCAGCGCGGTCTGTGCACGCTCCCGATTTCTGGGGAGCTGTGCCAGGATCTCCACCAGGCCTTCCGGGGTGGCAGCCTGCAACATGTTCCGGACCACAGGGTCGGTGCTGATTGACTCTTCCTCCATCTCCGGGTGCGATCTGTCCAGACTCCTCCAGGCCGCACCCATCTTCTCTGTTTTGTTCTGTATCCGCCCCCATTGAGGGTGGTCCCGGGGCAACTTAGTGATTGTCAGTTCCAGGGGCAGCCCTCTCACGCTGATGGACATTTCTATCATTGCAGTCTCTGCTGGTGGAGGCAGTTTCCGCTTTTGGCGCCATTCCTGGACCTGGCCCACGATGGGAGGTGGCCTCTTGCCACCCTCTGGCACGCCCATAATGGAGTCCGCTCTGCCAGGGCGGGAAATCGTCTCAGATGGCGGGAATCGTCTCCTTATGGCGGGAAACTCCGTGGATGGCGGGAAAAGGCTGCAGATGGCGGGCAAACGGCGGGAAACGACCCGTGATGGCGTCCGATGGCGGGAACCCTCTGGAATTGGCGGGAGACTCCGTTTTACGGTAAATATGAACTTTTCTTCAGGCACGCAGTACCCGGTGGTTGCGGGCACGTGATCCTGCCGACTACGCCAAAGTTGACGCACCCCTGGGCCTGAGTCGTGCGGCATCGCGCGCACGGGGGCTTACCCGGAGCCGGATCAGATAGGGGTAGTAGTCTCGTGGCGGTGACCCGGTCCGTGCCCAGGGAGTCAAACTGAGTGGCAGTATTTAGCAGTAGATATTAGAATGTTCGACTACGCCACCCGTTGAATGCGGCGATGAAGCCGCCGCTGCAGGGCAGTCCACTGAGGCCGGTGTTATGGTTGTGCAGCGTAGATGGTATAACCCCCAACGGGAGGGGTATGGCCCCAGGGCAGCAGATGTGAATGATAGTGGTAGTGACGGTGCAGCAAGGAAGCTCAGAGACGTGTGGTGCAGTTTCAAGGCTTTTACTCACAGGTGTTGCTCCGGTCACTTCGGCCAAGGGTGACCACCCGAGCCGTGCTGCGTCCACCAGGTGCGGGACTCGGCCAACTCCCAGGCAGTTCCAGAGCGTGGTCCTGAGCTCCCCTCTCGTCCTTCCTACAGGCCGTCCTCACCAGGGACCCACCTATGTCCGGCTTCCTCGGGCCTTATGGGGCAAAACCTCTCTCCGGTTTTCCTGACCCTATGTGGCGTGCCTTCCTGGTGGATGTGGCGAGGGGTCGTGCCAAAGCTTGACCACGACCTCCGGTTTCTGGCTAAGGATGATTTGCCTCCACCAGCTTGGGATCCGGTACCCTTCTCTGCCAACCCCTCACCCGTTCTGGTTCACTCGTGGGATCTCAGGGTTCCCTCTGCTTGCGTCTCTGGGCCTTTCCTTGTGTTCCCTTTTCTTCCTCTCTCTGCTTCAGGCCTGGCTCTGGAGCTGGGCCCAGACGGAGCCACAGCTCCCCCCCTCAGCCCTCTCTGGCTGAGCTCCTCTCTGAACAGACTCTCCTCTGAACAGGACCTTGTCTAAAGATGGTGCCCACCTCTTATACTCCCTCTGACACCCGAGCCCAGGTGACTAGCACCCAATGGGCTCCTTCCTATGCCCAGAGTCCCTCCCCTGACTGCTCCTACACTACTGGGATGTTCCTCCCCCCCTCCCACTCCAGCCAGGGACAGACGCTGTCGTACCTGCACATCTATCTGGTGGGAGTACCGTTGTTCTGTCCCCCGGAAATGGGATGAGTGTAGTGCATGCAACTAGCTGAGCTCAGTTCCACCCTCCATCCTTACCCGGGAGTGGAATACCACACCTCTGGATCGAGGTGCAATACCCCTGTAGCAGTCGAGTCCTCGGGGTGCTACATGTTCAATATGTTTTATTAAACATTAATTAAACATTAATTATTGATTGTTAAACATTTTGCAAATCAAAAAATATATTGAATTTGAAGAAAACATAACAATATGGAAAATGTCCACAGTTCCAATGAGATCACCTCTTTCAATATCAATTCACATTGTAATACCTTGAACATCATATTGTTTATGTAATAATCAGCAATAAGAGGTTCTTATGTTGAGGTAACTTCTATATTATGTCTGAAGAAATCATATAAAGAGAAGAAAGAAAAAGAGAGAGAAAAGACATAGGGACAAGGGATGGGAGGGGGAGGAGGTCCTTATGCCCACGTAGCTGATTATGAGCACAATAACATAAATCTGTTGAAACTATTAAAACATAGTATGATAATTATGTGAATCCTGAAACAGAATCCAACCACTCCAAACCCTTCTGAATTTATCATTGGTTCCATTAAATTCTGCAGAAAGTTCTTCCATTCTACATAAATTCACCATTTCATTGTATCAATCCAATATACTAGGTGGGTTTTTAAGTTTCCAAAACCGCGGGATTACCGTCCTTGCCGTTGTAAAGCAAAATCGAAGTAGGTCTTTCTTTTAAGTACCTATTGAAGAAAGGAGAATTGACAGGAGAGCTA
This sequence comes from Phyllobates terribilis, assembly GCF_046119375.1. Taxonomy (NCBI): domain Eukaryota; kingdom Metazoa; phylum Chordata; class Amphibia; order Anura; family Dendrobatidae; genus Phyllobates; species Phyllobates terribilis. The sequence goes on along the minus strand of NW_027362951.1, from coordinate 2,852,841 downwards.
TTTGGGGAGACCTTGTTACTCTGTTACCTGTGATACGTTGGTAATTATCGAATACCTTCTCCCAAAATGGTTTCATTCTAGAGCACTCCCACCAGATAGGAATCATGGAACCCACTTCACATTCACATCTCCAACACATTTCTGAAACTGTAGGGAACATTGCATGTCATTTAGATGGGTAGTGATACCATTGTGTAAGTATTTTATAGTTCTTCTCTTGTGCACTCCCAGCATTAGTGAGCGTATGTGTGAAGAGGAACCCTTTTGCCCATTCAAGAGGGGACAAACTAATCCCCAAGTCCCTCTCCCATGTTCGCTGATATGCCAGCTTCTCCATTCCCTCCTCTCTACCCAATCCCTCATAGATCACAGAAATAGAGTGAGTCGGTCCATTTTCCTGAAGGAACATGTTCTCAAAGCAGGTGTAGTTTGGGAGCGAATTTACATTAGGGTTATGTGCTGCTAGAAGGGATTGTATTTGCAAGTATTCTAACCATTTGATTTTCACATTTGGAGACTTTGTTTGTAAAGATACAAAAGAAGGTATCATACCATTTTCCAATATTTGAAACAATCAGGTGTCCTCAACTGCCCTCCGACCGAGGAAGGACCCCCGTAGATATCCGGGAAGAAAGGAAAGGTTATAAAATATTGATGTGAGTGGACTAATAGTTTTATCTGGAAACACTTTTTCCTCAGTGAATGTCATGTTCTAAGTGTTTCCCTAGTTAATTTGCACTTGACCAAGGTCACTGAGTCTTCTTGACACCATGGTAGATGTCGTAGAGGGACTTCTAAGCCTTCCTGTTCCACCCCCACCCATTGTTTAGTGTCTGCATAAAAGTGCCAATCTAGGATCCTCAGCAAGGCAGAGGCCTGAAAATATCTCTTGAAATTTGGAAGGCTTGCACAACCCATTGATTTATGACGAGAGAGTGTCTGTATGTTTATGCGAGGTTTAATCTTACACCAAATGAATTTAATCATAGCTAATCTTAGTCTATGAAAGAAACTATGGGGAGGAGAGATCGGGACTGTTTGAAAAATGTACAAGAAACGAGGTAAAATGTCAATTTTGATGGCGTTCATTCTTCCAAATCAAGATAGCTTCAATTTACCATATTTCAATAGATCTCTATATGTTCTATTCAGTAAAGCTTGATGGTTAAGCGCAAATAATTTATTAGGATCTGAGGGAATATGGACTCCTAAATATTTCAATGATTCTTTCTGCCATTTAAATGGAAATTTAGTCATAAGTTGTGAGACTTCAGTCTGTGGGAGAGATATGTTCAAGGCCTCTAGACTTTAAAATTACTGACTGATCCAAACCTATCAAATTCTTTTAGAGTCATTGGAAATGTTATTTGTGGTTGGGATATATAGAGAAGTAAATCATCTGCATACAGAGCTGCTTTATAAGACTTAGATCTCACCTTGTATCCATGAATATTGGGATTATTTCTGAGAGCATTGGCCAGATGCTCCATTACCACTACATATAGCAATGGAGATAGGGGGCACCCTTGTCTAGTTCCATTGTTAATTGCAAATGGAGCAGAAAGATAATTATTTACTCTCACTCTTGCTGTTGGGCTTTTATATAGTGCCATAATTTTCTGTAGGTAGCAAGGGCCCAAACCTATCTGTCTTAAAGCTTCCTCCATAATGAGTAGTGTCTTAATAGTATTGTCCCTAGCTTCTCATCCTTTGACAAAGCCTACTTGATCATTATTAACTAAAGAGGGGAGTAAAGGAGCTAACCTATCAGCCCAAGATTTTTGAAAATAATTTAATATCTATATTTAATAAAGACATTGGTCTAAAATGAGCAATTATTGAGGGGTCTTTTCCTGGCTTGGGGAGAACATTAATATGTGCCTCTATAGATTGGGGGACAAATCCAGCATTTCCATCAATTGCATTAAATGTTTTAGCCATTATTGGAGAGAGTTGCTCTCTAAACTGTTTGTAAAATGCCGGCGTAAAGCCATCTGGGCCCGGGCATTTACATGATGGGGAGGCCCGTATCGCAGAATCAATTTTATTTATGGATATCACCTCTTCCAGAGTTTTCGTAAAATAACCCTTTAAACAATTTGTCAATAATTAATTTTTATTTGCCTAATGGATTGCAGACATAGAAAATAATAAACCCACCAATACTGACGCTCCCCAAGTCCAATGCCTCCCAGCCAACGAGCCAGAAGAAGTTGTATTGTGCAATGTATGTACACAGAATAAAAGCATTACCAAACAAAACTTAGGATAAAACAATGAGCAAATACCCTGCAGTAAGTAAAGAAATAATAGTAGTATTAATACATGTATATATGGGGGTCTAGCTAAGTATTCTGGTGAGGGATGAAGTATGTAGATGACTGAGATTAGACCCTTAGTCGAGGATCCCACTCTGCATATTCTCTCAAACCTAGTTGAAATAGAAACTCGGGTATATTGAAGTAAATAGGAACCAAAGTGGTGAATTTGAAAGTAGTGATATCTGCTTCAACATGGAAGGAAAATTTAGATGAAAGGTCCTCAAAGGACTGGGAAAATTTGGATAAAAAGTCCTCAAAGGACTGGAGGGATCTAGACTTGTAATGAATTATCTCTACAAAAATATGCAGGATAAGGAGAAAGGATTACCAGCTTCATGAGTAGTTCAAAAAATAGGTTTCTTTATTGTGAAAAAAGCTCTTTAAAAACAGATTTCATAGTCACATAGTGTAGCCAGGGCAACGCGTTTCGAACCCTAAAGATGCGTTCTTTGTCAAGACTGGCTTGCAAATGGCATACCCATGGTATATAAACCATTGTTCACCAATCACATACAAAATGGAAGTCACATGATACATAAATTTGCATACAAAAATATAAAACCAATTTGCAGAGTATATGCATAGTAAAAGCAATCACATGACAAAGAAGAAATCACATATGCATAGACAAGTTACTCGCTATAATGGAACAGTAGTTCCCTCCGTAAATTTAGTCCATTCGGTTGGCAAGTGTTCAGATGATACATCCAAAATGCTTCTCGATCGAGTGGGCGTCTCCTATTATCCCCGCCCCGAGGATCAAAGGTAAGTTTTTCAATGCCAAAGACCTGAAATGAGGATGTCTCTCTATTATGCTGCTCAATAAAATGTCAGGAGGCACAAGAAATGTTATGATTAGTGACATTAAAAATATCAGAAAGATGTTCTGCCACTCGCTGTTTTCATTTTCTTATGGTGCATCCCACATATAACAGATCGCAGCTGGCACATCTTATGATGTAAACCACATAATTACTGTTGCAATTCAGATAGCTTTTTATATTGTGGGTTTCACTAGAATCAGCATTAGTGAAGTTTTTAGTGATTTTTACATAGCGACAAATGCCGCATCTGGTGTAACCACACTTGTAAAACCCTTTACAATTAAGCCAGGTATGCCGTTTTTGTAGATTATTTGGGCGACTAGATGCCAATAGCCCCCCTATTGTTTGCGCTTTTTTTGCCACCACCAGAACTCCAGAATCAAGAATTTTAGATAATACAGTATCCTCATATAAAATGGGAAGATGTTTCAGTATTATATTTTTAATCAGTTGAAATTGTGAACTATATCAAAAGGAAATAACATTTCGATTTTTATGTGCTGTAATATCATTGCGATTAATCCTTGCCCTAGACAGATCAATTAGATCCAGTCTATTTTTACTGTCCACAATTTTTTCTGCTCTCTTTAACCCCTTAAGCCCCGAGGGTGGTTTGCACGTTAATGATCAGGCCAATTTTTACAATTCTGACCACTGTCACTTTATGAGGTAATTACTCTGGAACGCTTCAATGGATCCCCCTGATTCTGAGATTTTTTTTTCGTGACATATTGTACTTCATGATTGTGGAAAAATTTCTTCGATATCACTTGCGTTTATTTGTGAAAAAAACGGAAATTTGGCGAAAATTTTGAAAATTTTGCAATTTTCAAAATTTTAATTTTTAAGTCCTGAAATCAGAGAGATATGTCACACAAAAGAGTTAATAAATAACATTTCCCACATGTCTACTTTACATCAGCACAATTTTAGAACCAAAATTTTTTTTTGTTAGGGAGCTATAAGGGTTAAAAGTTGACCAGTGATTTCTCATTTTTCCAACAAAATTTACAAAACCATTTTTTTAGGGACCACATCACATTTGAAGTCACTTTGAGAGGTCTTTATGACAGAAAATACCCAAAAGTGACACCATTCTAAAAACTGCACTCCTCAAGGTGCTCAAAACCACATTCAAGAACTTTATTAACCCTTCAGGTGCTTCACAGGATTTTTTTGAATGTGGAAGAAAAAAATGAACATTTAACTTTTTTCACAAAAATGTTACTTTAGACCCAATTTTTTTTATTTTCACAGGGGTAACAAGAAAAAATGGACCCCAAAATTTGTTGTGCAATTTCCCCTGGGCACGCAGATACCCAATATTTGGGGAAAAAACACTGTTTGGGCGCACGGCAGGGCTCGGAAGGGAAGGAGCGCCATTTGACTTTTTGATTGTAAAATTTGCTTGAATAATTAGCGGACGCCATGTTGTGTTTGGAGAGCCCCTGTGTGCCCAAACTTTGGAGCTCCCCCACAAGTGACCCCATTTTGGAAACTAGACCCCCCAAGGCACCTTTCTAGATGCATAGTGAGCACTTGGAACCCCCAGGTGCTTCACAAATTGATTCGTAAAAATGAAAAAGTGAAAAAAAAAACACTTTTTCATTTTTACGAATCAATTTGTGAAGCACCTGGGGGTTCCAAGTGCTCACTATGCATCTAGATAGGTGCCTTGGGGGGTCTAGTTTCCAAAATGGGTTCACTTGTGGGGGAGCTCCAATGTTTGGGCACACAGGGACTCTCCAAATGCAACATGGTATCCGCTAACAAATTGAATGGAAAATCGGCTCAAATTGTTAGCGGACACCATGTTGCGTTTGGAGAGCCCCTCTGTGCCCAAACTTTGGAGCTCCCCCACAAGTGACCCCATTTTGGAAACTAGACCCCCCAAGACACCTTACTAGATGCATAGTGAGCACTTGGAACCCCCAGGTGCTTCACAAATTGATTTGTAAAAATGAAAAAGTGAAAAAAAAAACACTTTTTCATTTTTATGAATCAATTTGTGAAGCACCTGGGGTTCCAAGTGCTCACTATGAATCTAGATAGGTGCCTTGGGGGGTCTAGTTTCCAAAATGGGATCACTTGTGGGGGAGCTCCAAAGTTTGGGCACACAGGGGCTCTCCAAACGCAACATGGTGTCCGCTAACAATTTGAGCCGACAATTTGTTAGCGGATATCATGTTGCATTTGGAGAGTCCCTGTGAGCCCAAACATTGGAGCTCCCCCACAAGTGACCCCATTTTGGAAACTAGACCCCCCAAGGCACCTATCTAGATTCATAGTGAGCACTTGGAACCCCAGGTGCTTCACAAATTGATTCATAAAAATGAAAAAGTGTTTTTTTTCTTCACTTTTTCATTTTTACGAATCAATTTGTGAAGCACCTGGGGGTTCCAAGTGCTCACTATGCATCTAGATAGGTGCCTTGGGGGGTCTAGTTTCCAAAATGGGGTCACTTGTGGGGGAGCTCCAATGTTTGGGCACACAGGGGCTCTCCAAACGCAGCATGGCGTCCGCTAACAATTTGAGCCGATTTTCCATTCAATTCGTTAGCTGACACCATGTCGTGTTTGGAGAGCCCATGATGTGCCTAAACAGTGGAGCTCCCCCACAAGTGTCCCCATTTTGGAAACTATACCCCTCAAGGATTTTATTAAGGTGTATAGTGAACATTTTGAACCCAGAGGTACGGCACAGAATTTGTTTACATTAGGTCATCATATTGAATAAGTTGTCATTATTCTTGAGCGCAAGTGCTCGCTACTTGAGTTTGCATCGGGTACTCAGGTATGCACCATGTACAGCGTGTGCTCGAGTGACATGCTCGAGTCCCTGCTCCGCATGTTTCACGGTTATTAGACACCCAAAAAAAAACATGCGGGGATCGCTCGTGCATGGCAGGCAATCCCCGTAAAGTTTTTTTGGCCGCGAAGCATATGGGGCAGAGACTCGAGCATATCACTCAAATACCCACGATACTCAATGCATACCAGAGCACCCGATGCAAACTCAAGTAGCGAGCACTTGCGCTCAACACTAGTCACCATATCGTCATCTTTTTTTCTTACTTTTGAAAAAAATCCCAACCCCAGCCCTAACCCTAGCACAACCCTAACCATAGCACAACCCTAGCCCTAGCACAACCCTAGCCCCAGCACAACCCTAGCCCCAGCACAACCCTAGCCCCAAACCCAGCCCTAACCCTAGCCCAATCCTAACCCAAGAGTTTATTTTTGACGCCATTCCTTGTGCGGTATAAGTGATTAGACGACTTTATTCTTCAGGTCGGTGTGATTACAGCAATGCCAGAATCATATGGGGTTTTTATGACTGACAGCTGTCACACACTAAAAGACGCATTTTTTGTAAAATCTAGTTTTTGCATCGCCATATTTTGAGAGCTATAATTTTTCCAGATTTTGGCAGACAGTCATGTGATGGTTCGTTTTTTGCGGGATGACTTGACGTTGTTATTGGTGCCATTTTCAGGCACGTGACATTTTTTGATCGCTTTCTATTCCGATTTTTGGGAGGCAGAATAAACAAAAACCAACAATTCAGGAATTGTTTTTTTTTTTTTATTCTGTTCTGCGTGTGGTAAAATTGATGAGGTAGCTTTATTCTTCGGGTCAGTACGTTTACAGCGGTACCACATTTGTATCATTTTTCTATGTTTGGCGCTTATACACAATAAAAGCTATTTTATAGAAAAAAATATTTTTTAGCATCGCTTTATTCTGAGAGCTATAACTTTTTTATTTTTCGGCTGATTGAGCTGTATGGCAGCTTGTTTTTTGCGGGACGAGATGACGTTTTCAGCGGTACCATTTTTATTTATATGCGTCTTTTTGATCGCGTGTTATTCCACTTTTTGTTTGGCGGTATGGTGATAAAGCATTGTTTTTTGCTTCGTTTTTTTTGTTTTTTTTTACCGTGTTCACTGAAGGGGTTAACTAGTGGGACAGTTTTATAGGTCAGGTTGTTCCGGACGCGGCGATACCAAATATGTGTACTTTTATTGTTTTTTTTTTTTTTTTTTATAATAATATTTATTGATGGGTACATTATATTTTTATTTTTGGTGGATTATTTTTTTTATTTTTTTTTTATATTTTTGCAATTTTTTTTTTTTTTTTTCCACTTTCAGACAGTTTATACACTTTATTACTTTGTCCCACTCTGAGACTTTCACTTTTTTTTCTCTGATCGCCTGCATGGCACAGGAATGCAGCACCATCCCTATGCCATGCAGGCTATCAGCGGTGCACAGTGTGAAGATTGTTTGGAGATGCACTGGGCATGTCCAAACAATCTTCCTGCTGTCTGGTGACCCGGATGTTGTCATGACGACATCGGGTCGTCATGGCAACACCCGGGAAGCCTTTGCAGACTGCGCTGGAAGCCGGAAGAGGAGGTGAGTATCGGCGATCACCTCCCCTTGCCCCCGCAATGCCGCGATCGACTTCGATCGACTTAATTGCAGCATCGCAGGGGTTAATGTGCTGGGAACGGTGCAGGACCGCTCCCTGCACATAGTACCGGGTGTCAGCTGTGACAATCAGCTGACACGCGGCGGCGATCGCGCCCGCACAGCCTGTGTGCGCGCGCGATCGCGATGACGTACTAATACGGGTCTGGCTCTTAAGTCCCAGGGCACAGACGCGTATTAGTACGTCAGATGTTGTTAAGGGGTTAAAGACCAATCCGGATAACCCCTAGATTTCAATTTACTTTTACACCTGATGAATTCTTCATCCAATTTATTTGCATTGTTACAGTTACGTTTGATTCTTGTCAGTTCCCCCACATGTATAGCTTTTATAGTATGGCGCGAATGTCCGCTTTTGGCATGTAGAATGGTATTCCCAGATATGGGTCTGGAAAATGTGGAAGTAGTGATGGAGCCGTGAAGAATCCCCAATTTTAGATCAAGAAATGATATACACTTAGAATCAAAGGTGTAAGTGAAAGAAAGATTGACATCATTGTTATTTAAATACTTAATGAATTCCGGTATGGCAGACGCATCCCCACTCCAGATGAAGATCAAATCATCTATGTATCTGCCATACCAGAAAACATCACGAGCCCATGGATTGGCGAAGGTGTACAATGCAACATATTCCCAATGGGACATTACCATATTTGCCAACGATGGGGAATAGCTAGATCCCATGGATACTCCTCTACATTGGAGATAAAATTCCTGATTGTACATAAAAAAATTATTAGTCATAAGATATTGTGTACAAGACAAAAGATAATTAATTAAATCCAAGGTATAATTACTATACTTATTAAGATGGAAATCCAATGCTTGCAGAGCGACATCATATGGTATACTTGTGTACAAAGACACTACATCACACCCTAACCATGTATATCCCTCCGGCCATGTGATATTTGTTAATTGGTCCACAACGTCTCTTGAATCTTTAAGAAAACCTGCAGATCTCTGCACTAGCGGTTGAAATAATGTATCCATCCAATTACCAAGATGCTCTGTAACAGAATTAATATTAGAAATGATTGGTCTCATTGGGGGGGGATTGATGCCCTTGTTTGTCTTGGGTAGACCATATAAAAGTGGTAGCATGGGATGCTCAACAATGAGAAAGTCTTTTTGTTTAGCTGTAATAACCCCTAAAACAAAACCTTCGTTTATTATAGCATGGGTTGTTATTTTGTAATCTGTGGAGGGATTTGATGGAATTTTTGTGTAAGTAGTTGTATCAGACAAAAGCTCCAACATTTGGTTGTGATACATGTCTGCATCCATAACTACTACTAGTCCGCCTTTATCTGACATCTTAATAATGACATCCTCCATCCGTTTTAGTTCCTGTAATGCCTTCATTTGTTTTTTGCATAGATTTTTTTCTCAAAGTAATAAAAAGATGAAAGATGTCAATAAATTTGTAAGAAACCTGACGGTAAAAAGACATTTTTTTATCTGCACCTAACAATATAGATCATGACAAAATAACCAATGAATTTCAGACTCTTAATTTTCAGGAACAATCAGCATTACTACACCTTCAAGATTTGGAAACGGAAAATCGCTCTCCACAACCTAGCATCAATTCAGCAGAGTTTTTTTCAGGGCGGAATCTTTTTTTTTATCCTATACAATCGAGAACGGGAGCAATGGATAAATTCCAGGAAACTATTCAGCGTGAACTAAAAAATCTCCATATGCAGGTGGAAAATAACAGCTCAAAAAGTAATTTGAACAAAAAACAAATGAAGGCATTACAGGAACTAAAACGGATGGAGGATGTCATTATTAAGATGTCAGATAAAGGCGGACTAGTAGGAGTTATGGATGCAGACATGTATCACAACCAAATGTTGGAGCTTTTGTCTGATACAACTACTTACACAAAAATTCCATTCCACAAGAATGTGATTGTGTATTTGGATGACATTTTGATTTATTCACCAGGTCTGGAGTCCCATTGGCAGAGTGTATGTGAAGTTTTGCAGTTATTGAGTGATAATTCACTCTTTGCTAAGCTGGAGAAATGTGAGTTCGCTGTGCAGAGAATTAGTTTTTTGGGCTACATTGTCTCCAGCGAGGGCTTTGAGATGGACCCTGTGAAGGTTCAGGCTGTGCAGGAATGGCCTAGGCCTATTGGTTTGAAATCTATACAGAGGTTTTTGGGTTTTGCCAATTATTACAGGAAATTCATTAAGAATTTTTCTGTAATTGTTAAACCTCTAACCGATCTCACCAGGAAAGGTGCGAATACGGTCCAGTGGACTACTGAAGCCATTGAAGCTTTTGAGTATCTCAAAGAGAGGTTCAGTTCTGCCCCTATCCTTATACAGCCTGATGAGAACAAAACTTTTTTGGTCGAGGTCGATGCTTCATCGGTGGGGGTCGGAGCAGTTTTGTCTCAGGAGAACAAGGGTGGAGTACATCCTTGTGCCTTCTTTTCGAAAAAAATTTCGGAAACCAAACTGAATTATGATGTTGGAAATCGGGAGTTCCTGGCTATTAAACTTGCGTTTGAACACTGGCGTCATTTTTTGAAAGGCGCTAGATTTCCTATTCAGGTTTTCACAGATCATAAGAATTTGATCTATCTGGATGCTGCCAAGCGCTTGAATGCCCGTCAAGCTAGGTGGGCACTTTTTTTTTCTCGGTTTCATTTTTCTGTTACCTATATCCCTGGTACTAAGAATGTTAAAGCCGATGCTTTATCTCGCAGCTTCTCTTCTACGGTCGGTGCCGAGGAGGAGGAGAGCATTTTGCAGAAAGGAGTTGTGGTGGCGGCATTGGACTCCGATTTGGAGAATGGGATTCTGAATGCTCAAGATGATGCTCCATCTAACACTCCCCATGGGAGGTTGTTTGTGCCTAGAGCCTTTAGGAGAGCTTTGTTTGTGGAGAGTCATGAGTCTCGGTTGGCAGGTCATCCATGAGTTTCGGAGACCAAGAGACTTATCAGTGGCAGTTTTTGGTGGCCTGGATGGCAGAAGGAAGTCATCAAGTGGGTGCGTCAGTGTACTGTGTGTGCCAGGTCAAAGGCTTCACATACTCCTGCTGCGTGGTTGCTTTGCCCTCTGGAGGTTCCTAGTGCGCCTTGAACGCATCTCTCTATGGATTTTATTACTGATCTTCCTGGGCCGGAGGGTTTTACTGTCATCTGGGTGGTCGTAGACCGTTTTAGTAAGATGTGTCATTTGATTCCATTCATTAAGTTGCCCTGCGCCAAGACACTCGCTAAGGCGTTTGTTAAGGAGATTGTCAAGCTCCATGGCGTTCCCACGTATATTGTTTCTGATAGAGGACCTCAGTTTGTGGCTCGCTTTTGGCGTGCTTTTTGTGACTGGTTGGGAGTTCATTTGTCATTTTCATCTGGTTATCATCCTGAGTCTAATGGACAGACTGAAAGAAAGAACCAGGATGTTGAACAGTTTTTGCGTTGTTTTGTGGCGGACAATCAAGAGGTGTGGTCTGAGTTTCTGCCTCTCGCAGAATTTGCTCTTAACAATCATACATCCTCCTCTGCTGGGTGTTCTCCTTTTTTTTGTTGCACTGGGAGACATCCGTCTTTTGGTTCGTTCTCCAAATTGGGGTCGGCGGTGCCGGAGGAGGAGAATTTTTCCGGTGATTTGGAGAGAGTTTGGACTAATGTACGTTGTAACCTGCAAGAGGCTAACAAGAAGTCCAAGAAGTATTTTAACAGGAAACGTAAAGAGGTTTTGTTTACTGTGGGTGACATGGTTTGGTTGTCCTCAAAGAACTTGCGGTTGATGATTTCCTCTAAAAAACTGGGTCCTAAGTTTGTGGGTCCATTTAAAGTGCTTCAGGTTGTTAACCCATCTGCTGTCAGGTTGGATGTCCCTACTTCCTGGAAGATTAATCCTGTGTTTCATGTTTCCTTGTTGAAAAAGGCTGACGTTTCTAATAGGGACGCCACTGTCACAGTTCCTCCTGTGGTGGAAGACGGTGAATATGAAATTTCTCGTATTTTGAATTCAAGATGGCATAGAGGGATATTACAGTATCTTGGTTCCTGGAAGGGTTTCGGTCCCGAAGACAACTCCTGGGTAAGGACGGATGATGTCTCTGCTCCTAGGCTTGTTAAAGCTTTCCACAGGAGGTTTCCTGACTGCTGTACAAAGACGAGGAGATGCCACACAGTGGTAGACATGACCATGATCTGATTTTGAGTTGTGTTGCTGCCGTCAATTTCTACATTAGGTAAGTTTTTCAAATGAAATGGAAAATGTCTGATGTTCACCCTCTGATCTGTGATCTATGTTCTGTTGTGAATAAAATGTGGCTATAAGAGATTTCCCAATCATTGCATTCTTGTTTTCTTTCCATTTTTACACACGGCCCCAACTTTTTGGGAATTGGGGCTGTAATTTATGGTCATGTTCACAATGTTCACAAAGATAAAACATGGATATATCCATTTTCCATCGGATTTGTAGATAAAACTCGCCCCTTTGAGTGAAAGTTTGTAAGGAAAATGCGCAGCACTCGGATGCTATCCACGTCATTTGAGCGATGTCTGTCTTTTAGGGTTTAATGGGCAGGAGACGCTTGGAAACGCTAAAGGGACGTCACATAAATGTGTCACATACATTGACATGATGCAGATTTTAATTCTACATTGCAAACAATTTCTGCATGAAATCAGCAGAGACATTTATTTTCAGCGTGCAGATTACATTTTGTAAACTTCCATCCGCTTTCCTGCTGCTATAATACGCTGCGGCTTTTCCACAGAGAGAGGACCCTGGTCCACAACATTTTGCTTATTTTGTTGGGAATTGGGCCCTCCGGAGTATGGGAGCTGACACTGATATGGAAGGTTTTATGCTGTTTGTGCAGTATTTGGGACATTAATCTATCAATTATTCGGCCAGGGTATAACAGTATTTTTAGGTAATGATTTGTATTGTACTAATATTTAAAACTTTAATACAATAAACTTTACGATGTGATGTCAGGACTATGGCACAGTTATTTGGCCGGTGTATTTCAGTATTGTACAGCACTATTATTTGGGGACTTTCTGACGTGTATTTATGGACTGTGGGGTAGAATTATTTTGTGCACTGTATTGCACTATTTTCCATAGAACTGTGTGGCTATATTATTTGGCCAGCATATGGTAGTAGTTTTTGGCACTATGGATACTATTATTCTGAAACTTTGTGTCATCATTTTGTGGACTGTACAATTCTGTTCATACTAATGTAATTGCTTCTATTTTTATAGTCTATGTAACATTTTGAACACCGTACGTGCGGTATTATTTTATGACAGAATTATTTGACCACTTTATGGAATTATTTTCTTATAGACTGTATGGTGCCATTATTTAGTTATTGTATCGTCGTTTTTAGTAATGTGTTACTATTCTTTAGAGGTTTCATATGGTGGGTATTTAGGGATTGTTTGGTGGAATTAATTTGACCACTGTATGGCAGTATTATTGAGGCATTATAATAGGCCCATTGTGTGAATGTTGAAAGTATATCCAGTGGAGCCGTCACCACAGGGAGTCTCACATGTAGACCCAGGTGATGTGTTTGACCTGAGAAAAATACCTCCACTAGCTTTGGGGGGAGGGTGGGAACAGTTCTGTCCATTCAGAGGGTTGATCCCAGTGAAGGAGAAAAGAAGCCACATGGTTAGAGCTGGTGGAATGTCGTTGAAGGGATAGTATCTAGTCTGAGGATCTGGACCATGGATGAATCGATGGCTTATGGCGTAGAGATCAGCTATCACCTGAGCTGAATAAATGTGCTACAGTTGTGGGATCCGTGATCCATTGTCTGGATTTGATACATTTTCTTAAAGGACTGTTGCTACTGGATACCTTTGCTTCTATCGTTTTATGTGTCATATGGAGGATCGTGGACTGTGACTACAGACTATACTTGCTGGAGATACGAAATATGTGGGCCAACCAAAAGTTGGGGGATAGTGATTATCGCTTGGCACAAATGCAGTGGAATTACCTCCCCGGGGAGGGGATCTTGTGGACTGAGACAATTGTATTTTGGACATTTACCTGGAATTGCTGTATTACCATGGATGTAAGGAATAAAATAGTGTTGCTTGTAGATGGTAAGCTTAGGAGCAGGGACCTCACTCCTCATGTAACAGTTTAAACTGTCTTACCTTGTATTGAACTTATTGTATGTACATGTCCCCGCTTAATTGTAAAGTGCTGCGGAATATGTTGGCGCTATAAAAATAAAAATCATTATTATTATTAACCTGCCTAAGTAATTATTGAAATGCACCATCTCAGATCTTCACAGTATGGACCCCAAAATAGTAAGGATAAAAACTACAGCAAACACTGCAAATAAAAAAAACTAAGAAAGTTGGAAAGCAAAGAGGAAGCAATAGGACTATGTGACCCAGGACCTGGTGCAGCCATCTACTAATGTGCAGGACACCCTGGGGACAATGTCCTCCCCATCCATTAGAACTACAAGGTCCAGCAGACAAGCAGCAGAGCACATCACTCCTTCCCTCCATGTTCCGCTGCCGACATTACCGCACATGGCCGCTAGATGGCGGGGCACCTCTGCTGTTGCAGCCAATACTAGCGTGCAGGTGAAGTCGCTGGCCACTAGGTGGCGGGGCATCTCTGCTGTTGCTTCCATTACAATTGCTGAGTGCAGTCGCTGGCCACTAGGTGGCGGCACACTTTTCCAGGCTGGAATGTTGAGTCTCCAGTCTGATATAACGCAGTGGATTGTGGGCAGCAGAGATGACAGCCGCCCTGTCTCCTCCACACTCCGCGGAGAGATCCTGTCAGTGAGCCGCCCTTCCTATCAGGGCGCCGGGGAGAGCCTGACCGCTGCCTCCATCCATCACCGGCCGCTGCTGCGGGCACAGGTAAGTAGCAGCCCCGTGCCCGCAGCCCATGTCCCGGGCTGAGAAGCCTCCGGCTGCTGATTGCTGCTGGCAGAGGCGATGGCAGCCGGGACTGGCAGCAGGTGATGGGTCCTGTGTGATGTGCACACATATTGGTCAGATGGGGGCGCAGCAGTGCCAGGGACGCTGGCAGGAGGAGATGCCCATAGCGTGTGGTGTCTGGGGTGATGGGGTGAGACTGGCACCTGCCCTGGTAACGCTGCCAGTGCCCGGGAGACTTGTGCCGCTCACTGTGCCCGGGGAGACTCGATCACCTGCTGATCTGCCAGTATTCTACAGCTGGGATTGGCTGTAAGAAGCGGATTGTAACCAAGTCCTAGTGATTAGCTGCAGCGTCGCTATGTGCCATTGTGATCGTTATATACCAGGGATTAGCTGCAGCGTCGCTATGTGCCATTGTGATCGTTATATACCAGGGATTAGCTGCAGCGTTGCTATGTGCCATTCTGTTCGTTACATTCCGGGTTACAATGTGACCCTATAAGATGTGAGTAGCCCCTGAGTAATAGACACGAGGAGGTGAAGGACCCTCCTGCTGTTCCTCCTGGCCCGGTGGCCGTGGCACATATGGACTTCCACTCCAGTGATGGGTATAAATGTTATTATATTATTTTCTGATAACTGAATATTTTATCAACTGTATTTTCTGCCGTTAATGTTAGTGCGGTCCCAGTGTGCTATGAGATATACCCCAGCACCTTCTCTCCTGCTGATCTCCCTCCCCTCAGTCCTCCGCCCTGCTGATATCCCCCCCTCCATTCCTCCGTGCTGCTGATATCCCCCCACTCTATATCCCCCCATGCTGCTGATATCCCCCCCACTCTATTCCTCCGTGCTGCTGATATCCCCCCACTCTATTCCTCTGTGCTGCTGATATCCTTCCCACTCCATTCCTCCGTGCTGCTGATACACCCCCCCACTCCATTCCTCCGTGCTGCTGATACCCCCCCCACTCCATTCCTCCGTGCTGTTGATATCCCTCCTCCATTCCTCTGTGCTGCTGATATTACCCCCCCTCCATTCCTCCCTCCTGCTGATATCCCCCCCCCCCTCCATTCTTCCGTCCTGCTGGCCGGGTCCCCGCCTGTTTCTTCTCTTCTTCAATTGTTGGCTCGTGCCTGTCCCATCCAAGCAGTGGTGGTAGCAGGTATGGCCACTGACTTGGCTGCAGCAGTCACAAGCCAACAGTACTGGGCAAGGAGCCTGGTGGGACCCAACCAGCAGCATGGAGGACTAGGGGGGGATCAGCAGGGGCTGTTCAGTATTTCCATCCCACACTCAGCCCATACCTACATATAGAATGTGATGTCTGCAGCCGATCTATAGCTACTGATTGTCTGCAGCGGTCCTATGATCCACCACCAATAGAGAGGTTATTTCCCTGCCAGAGCGCTCAGCACATTGTGTATGGACTCCATAGAAAGTCTCTGGTCCTCACACCGCACTGTGTGCACGCTCCTGCAGCCGCTCACTGCTTCTGCTGCTCAGGGGTTTCTATAAAGTCTGCTGCATGATTGTTGGGGGTCTGAGGACCCCAACCCCTCAATCTGCAGGACGTTTAATCCCCTGCAACATATAAAGGAATCTTGTGAACTCCTCGGTGCACTTCACTATTGGGGGCGCTGTCCGGGATCGTCCTCACCCACTGGGATTCTGGCAATAATGAGAAGCGATAAATGACGGGTGAGGAAAATCCTGGAGAAAAGCTGCAAAGAGAAACCTTCAGGGTGTTTCCTACTGATTCTATAGAAATCCTTTTCTCCTCCAGTAACATAGTCTATTAGCCCCCATAGTGACCGCCTGGTGGTCAGGGGGTCCGGGGTGTTGTGCCCTGGTTGTCAGGGGGTCCGGGATGTTGTGGTCAGGGGGTCTGGTGTGTTGCACCTGTGGCCTCTGTACATTTATAAGGGTGGAGTCGCTGATATCAGCCACAATATAGTGAGACATAAAGATGGAGAAATGCTGGAGATCTCGGATCCACTGTGATCTCCTAGAAGAGATCTGCCGGTGACGCCCCAGAAACGATGACTGTTCGGAGCTCCGCACCTTGGATACGAGTGGGGTCTCATTCACACCTCCGTGATCTTCACGTGTGCAAGAAAAATGCTCCCGTGGTCCTCCGTGTTCTGGATATAAGTATAAGGGTCTGTGCACACCACGTCTTGTAGATGCCGGCGACCCGCTCAGCTTTACTACAGGAAGAAGCTGCAGAAACCGAGACAGGGAGAACTCCGAGCAGAAACCGCCTGGAGAAAGGAGCGGTCACTTCTAACCGCGTGGCCTCTTCATAAACGTGAAACGGTTAAAGGACTGACCATGTGCACAGCGAGGCGGATTACATTGCAGGGTATATGGTCATTCTATCTATTTATTGGGTGGTTGTTCTTCAGACGGGTTGTGGAGCGTACCGGCCTGATAAAGGCGCTGTGTGCACAGAGCCTAAACCTGCAGCGGGAATCATAGGGTCAGCCATGAATCTCTGCTCGTAGATCACATTGCAAATGCACAAGGGATTTATTAGTGTGAACTCCCGGTAACAATGCTCACACTCACTGGGTGGATGTGGACCAAGCCTGCTCATATTCACCACCTAACATGTATGGTGTTTCTTCATGTCTGGGAAGGAAAGATCAGGCATATTGGATATCAGCATGCCCAATCCTTTTCTTCTGAGAGAAGCTGTCACCAGAGGCGTCTGACAGCGGCTATCTCTCTGGTGAGAATAAATGCCCTCTTGGCTGTGGAGTGTGCATGTGTATAGCGGGGGCAGAAGGAATAGTGACGGCTGGACAAGCTTTCTTATGGCGGCTATCCCATGACTATTTCCCGGAACAAACAGCGGTGGAATAAGTATTCATCACGTCACTACTATTCTAAGTAAATATATTTCTAAAGGTGCTATTGCCATGAAATTCTCACCAGATGTCGGTAACAGCCCATCCAATCCACACAGGCAAAGAAATCACCATAGATGTCCATAAATGAAGTTTTGTGTAATGAGAAATGACAATTTCTCAGCTGGAGGACTACGAGGCATCGAGTGATATCATTGCTACTAATGGAGACAAGTGTAGAGAATTCTGCTACTTCTGGGCTTAGGACCATTATGTGCAAAAAGTGTATGGTGTGTGTTAACAAAATAGGAATACCTCTTTAAAGGGGTTGTCCGAGCTTTTATACTTTTCAATGTGTGTGTATAAGTTGCAGAATGCTGAACCCTTGTAATATACTCACTGTCAGCATTCTGCACCGTTGCCTACATACTATACTTCAGCATGTGACCAGCCTCACTCCTGGTTTTGGAGGACCTGGTCACATCCTGACTAGTCTTTTCGTGTTCTGTTCGGAGACTAGTCACGAAGTCACAACTAACACCACACCCAGTTTCTGCCGGACCCTCCTCCTTCAGCCTCCTGTGCCTGCACACAGTGCAAGGCAGCAGTGGCATGTCACAGCTGGTTGCACTAACCAGTCCAATCAGCTGCTAGCAGAGACATACAGGTGAACTGAATGGTGGAACAAGGAACTGAAAGCTTCTTCCTCCACTGATCAATCTCAGGAAAGGCTGGAGGTCCTGTCACTGATGATGATGGTAAAACAGTGCTGCTGTAGGTGCAGCGCAAAATCACATTTTGCAAATGGGAAAGTAATCAGACCTAGGTATTTCTAGTAGCTGCAGAGCAGGTGACATTACTTTGACCGATGTCCTAATAGACCTTTCTTCAGTCAAGGTCTAATAGGAGCAGTAAGATGTCAGTCATGGGGGTCACTGTTAGGACCCCAACTTCTATAGAAACTCATCAGCACCGTAATCGTATCTCCCTCTCCTTCTGTCCAAACCATCTAGATGCTGTGGTTGCTACTGACGGTGGGGTATAAGGGGTTAAACTGCCAGGATCAGGAATAGCTCCTCCAGCAGCGGGACTGTGTAATACAGCTGTACGACTGCTGCAGATCTCGTAGGTGCCCTGACGACACCTGCCTGATGAAAATGTGCACTATTGAGCGGGTGCTGGATCCTGACTGTGAAGTATATTTTCGATGCTTCTCGGGAACCAGTTATTCTTAATCTTTCAGCAGGTTAAGGGTAGAGAGTCTGATTCCAGTGATGTGTCAATTACTGGGTGTGTTTTGCTGTTTTAATACAATCAGTATTTTATCAGCAGGACGTTATCACTACAAGACTAGGTGTCTCGTGTCTCCTAGTCCAACCACACCGCCATCACTGGTTAGCGGCTTTCTGTCAATATACAGTGTACATAGAAAGCTGCCAATCAATGGTGTGTTCGGGGTTATACAGGGCTCAACATCTGAGCTCTGCTACAAAGAAAAGTGTGATTCTATCACAATTGCTGCACCCAGTAAGTGGTACATCGCTGGAATCAGGGTCTCTGTCCCTACATCATGCTGCTGTCAGATTACATAGCAAAAATCTGCTGACAGATTCCCGTTAAGGCCCAGCTATAATATCACTGTAACACTATCATTAGATGTGAGCTCCCTATACCTGTATACCTGCTGCTGTGGTGCTGCACAAAAAGTTATTCACAAAACGAGCGTATACATGTATATCTATATCTCCTGAATGGTATTACTGCTAGATTTACTATAGATATACAGTACAGACCAAAAGTTGAATCTCATCAAGAGAATGCCAAGAGTGTGCAAAGCAGTCATCAAAGCAAAAGGTGGCTATTTTGAAGAACCTTGAATACAAGACATATTTTCAGTTATTTCACACTTTTTTGTTAAGTATATAATTCCACATGTGTTAATTCATAGTTTTGATGCCTTCAGAGTGAATGTACAATTTTCATAGTCTTGAAAATACAGAAAAATCTTTAAATGAGAAGGTGTGTCCAAACTTTTGGTCTGTACTGTAAATATGAGGTTCTTAGCGCACATTTTGAGCAAATTGTGCGAGCCCATCTGCCAACGACAAGGCGACCTCTTCAGATGGGTCCCTACACTAACCTAACACTAATTTATTTACTAACTGGAACTCGGCCTCACAAATATCTTATTATTACTACCATTTTTACGATTTATTAAAAATGTACCTTTTATTATTTACTTTATTTATTAGTTTTATCATTTTTTTTATTACTCTTGTGACTCTAATAATGGTATTACTAAAATCCCTATGTCTAAAGCTTTTGATCCAGAAGAAGGCAAAAACCCCAGGACACATTCAGCCAATTTGTGTCACTGGGGAAAAATTCCTTCTTGACCCCGAGAAAAGGCGATCAGTCCTAGGACCCTGGATCAAACCTAATTATGTTATTACTAGTTATCTAATTAATATTGCAGTGCTAATTATACTACTACTATAGTTATTATTATTTTATATATAGGGTTTTGTTCTTTTTATAGATATTATACTATTATTAATATCCCGCTATTTTATTACAGAACTATTCTAACTTTTAGATCAGGTTTTGTTCTTTTTATAGATTTTATATTTATTACTTACGTCCTGCTATCTTATAGTACTATTCTAACTTTTCTATGACTATTTCACTTTACACTACTGATTGAGGTACTACTATAATTATTTTAATTTAGTGTTTTGTTCTTTTTATAGATATAACTATTTTATATTCTTACTATTATTAATACTGCTATTTTATAACTATTATTCTAACTTTTCTATTATCATTAATACTACCCTATTCCTACACTGTTGATCCAGAAGAAGGCAAAAACCCCAGGACACATTCAGCCAATTTGTGTCACAGGGGAAAAATTCCTTCTTGACCCCGAGAAAAGGCGATCAGTCCTAGGACCCCGGATCACACTGCTATTCCACCTACTACTGTACTATTACTACGGATATTTTATTACTACTTTTATGACTTTCTTATTATCACTAATATAATTACTCTTGTTAGTCTAATACTGATCTATTACCACTATATTACTATTCTCCTGCTATTATTATTACTGGTGTTTTTATACTTATGGGCCGGTAATGCCGCATCTGATGTTATCGGCAGAGAGGTCCCAGCAGGACGGTCCACAGGATGTTCTTCTTTCTTGTCATAGGGAAGACTTGGCTGACTTGGTGGTGGAAGTTGTGCGGCCTGGTCCTGCTTCTTCTTGTGCTGCTTCTCGGGAGCTTAATGTCCAGTTTGATCTTCTTTGCCGCCTTCTGCTCTTCTTTCTTGTCTTCCTCTTCATCCAGATAGTCCAGCATTTCTCTTAGAGCCATTTGTTCTTCTTCTTCCCGTTTCCTTTTCTCCCTGGCTTGGATGCTTATGGGTGGAGCGGGCCGTTCTTCTCTCCTTACAGTATACCTTCTTTGGGCTTCTGGGTTGGTTGGCATGAGGCGCTCCTTCTTGTAGAGGGGAGAAGGGAGAAGCTTCGTACAATACGCCAGTCTTCTCAGTATCTCCTCAGGGGGAACGTATCCGGGGCACATGGTGACTGCTGACATCTTCACTGACAATGTATCCAAATCCTATAAAACATCAGGAATAGTCAGCAGGGGTTTTGACTATAAATTCTGGTGCAGGGGAAGGGCAACATTGGGAAATGTATAGGATACTGACTGCTACATATGTCGGCTCCATTACAGGGGGATTTTCAGTTGGAACAAGTTATCACTTATACCTGGGATAGGTGATGACTTATAGATCAGTGGGGTCCGTCCGCTGGGAACTCCAGCTGTCACCAGAACTTTTATCCCCGTTAGATGGTAGAGGATGTGCACATGCTCCACCGCCGCTCCATTCACCCTCTCTGGGGCCTGCAGGAGCTGTACTCAACGTTCTCTGGCACCCTCGGTGGTTGGGCGAGGGTACTGCCGCTGCCTCCTAACAGGATAACAGGGCCCTGTTCTGGCGATTGGTGGTTCCCAGTGGTCGGACTCTGATCTTATCCCGCAGATAGGTGATAACTTGTTGGGAGCTCCCCTTTAGTATGTGGTATATATGGAGGACGGGGTATCGTGCAGAGTACTAGCAATACTACACTGCGGCCATCCTGTGTGCGCCGGGGCCGTTCCCCATGGAGGAGCAGAGCGGGGGGTAAATATCGGGATCTAGTCGCCGGATCCATCCAGATGGGAGATGTGACGAGTGCGGCCTCACCCCCTGATATCTCATCCTATTGTGTGTTGGGGAATAATAAGTTGGTGCTGAGCAGATTTCTCAGGACGTCTTGGTTGTGGTCTGTGAGTGCGTGTGATGGGATGTGGCTCCTCCGTTATCTTATAGACGTCTTATACCTGGAATCTCGCGCTGACTGCAGGTGTCTGTCTTCACACTCGGATGAGATATAACAGACTGACTTCTTTTTTTTTTTTTTTTCCAAATTCAAACTGAGCAATCCTATTGGTTGTTCAGAAATGCAGTTACCATGGTGACAGAAGTATCTGAAGATTTAAAGGGACAGGATGCTGTTATAGTGCTATAATACATTTTACTATAATGTTGCCCAAATACTGTATATTATGTGGCCCTGTGCAGATAATGTGGGGGCATATATAGCTCTCCATATATAGCTCTTCATATTTTACATAGATTCATTTAGAGGATCTGCAGAGATATTTTGGGGGAAAATAACTTATGGTAACAATTGAACGTGTATAAAGAAGGCTGGTTATCTATTAATGGTCATACGATTGCGGTTTATGTTCAATACAAATCTAAATATTAATCAGAAGTCACTGGGAGAGATTTATCAGCTAAATGACAGAATCCTGTAGTTCTGTGCAGCAAAATCTGTATTTCATGATTTGCTTCACATGTTTTAAACCCTTTCTGTGCCTTGTCTGACAAGAGGCGTGGCTTAGCTGAAAAGGGGTGTGGCTTATGTGAGAGGGGAGGGGCCTAACATTCTACTCCAGAAATTACACCAAAATTGTAGCTCACATTTCTGGCAGAAAATAAGTAACTAACTAACTAGATGGTGTAAATGTGGAGAAGACAGTGTAAGAATGTGGCAGATGGATGAAATGGCCGCTGCGGGAGGAATGTGACGCCCCACACTGATTATTACCAGTTCTTGCAGCTGCAGCGCTTACTGAGCGGAGTCACTGGAGGTGACGGGTGGGCGACCCCTGAATAGAATAATGCTCCACATCGCCAGCATGGTCTATTCACTGGGAATCATTCACTATAATATCAGTCAGCATTAAACTGAAGGAAACTTCCCAGCACCTCCTAACAGCTGGAAGTAAGTGCCGGGTGCTGTGACTGCATTATACACCGTGTGCACTGAGGGATCAGCAAACATTGAGGAGCAGATGACAGAATCTGGTAACATTTCAGTTTGCCAGCCATGATGAGTTTTCCACAATAAATTGATTTGATGGGAAAATACGTGTATAACACATGGAGGTCTTCTCTAACTTTTTTTATTCTCTTTTGAGTTTTTTAACACAAACTTAGTGTCCAAGTGATCTCAACCTATCTGACTAGAGGAAAACGAATGGTAACTATTAACTGCACTAACAGACTTTATAGGAAAAATCCAGCTCACCAGCAATGGAAATGCAGGAAATCCAGCGTCACAGTCATACAAAAATTTCTTTAACCCGTTTCTGGCATGAGGCGTAATAAGACATCCCTGTGCCCTGGGCCTTAATGACCAGGTACGTAGTATTACACCTCAGCGATCGCGCCCGCACACATGCTGTGCTGGCGCGTTCATCTCCGAGTGTCAGCTGATTCTGACAGCTGACACCCAGTATTCTGTGCCAGGAGCAACCCGGCACATTAACCCCCAAAATGCTGCGATTTGAAGTGGATCGCAGCATTTCGGGAGCAGGCAGAGGTAAGACAGGCCCTCCTACCTTGGATCGGAGACCCCTCGCTGCCTCAGTGGGGTGGTCTTGTTTGTTGCCATGGTGACCCGATGTCTTCATGACTACATCCGGGTCACCAGGCACCAGCAAGTTTGTTAGATCATGTGCAGAGCACTAACTATCTAACTTGTGTCAGTGCAGAGCTTACAGCCTGCATAGCTTAGAGATGCTGCTGCATCCCTATGCTATACAAGCAATCAGCCTGCAAAAAAATGAAAGTCCCATAGTAGAACAAAGTAAAAAAGTGTCAGAAAGTAAAAAAAAAAATTGGAAAAATCTAAAACAAAATGAAAAAATCTTAAAGAATAAAAATATATTATACCCAGAAATAAATACTATTATGAAAAAAACAAAATGATAAAAGTAAACATATTTGGCATCACCACGTCCAGAACGACCTGACCTCTAAAACTGTCCCACTCATTAACCCATTTAGTGAACACGGTGTAAAAAAAAGATGCAAATAACAGTGCTTTATCATCATACCGCCGAACACAAAATGGAATAAAATGCAATCAAAAAGACAAATGTAAATAAAAATGGTACCGCTGAAAACGTCATCTTGTCCCGCAAAAATGAAACCACCATACAGCTCCATCAGCTGAAAAATAAGTTATCGCTCTCAGAATAAAACGATGCAATAAAAATACAAAATATGTAAAGAATATTGTAGATATAATCCCATGTCAATCATTGTATCCTATTTGGCAGGGGATTATAAAGATCTACTGCATACAGTTGTAACTGGATACTTCTACAGCCAAGAAGGAGGAAAGGGGCCCGAGAGAGTGAGTGACAAATATTTCACTTAGCAGCTCCAAGCCAAGAAATTACACCCCCACCAGCTAGCGGTGGGCTTCAACAGGAAGACCCCCTGGAGATCCAAGCCATGCCGTTCCCTTTGTGTCAGACAATTATAATTCAATACCAAATTATGGAAATGCTATATGTCCTAGTTATTTATAAAATAGATTTTCAAGATCCCAAGAGAATGGGGAATGTCAGCCTTACTCCCAGCCCAGTCTAGCGCGTAGGGATGGGGAGATACTAGACACAGCCTTTTGAAGACCCGTAGGGTCACTGTCTTTAGTCTCCACGCGTAGCAGGGGCCCGCCTGGATCGTGATGACACCAGAACCGGCTCCCTAGGACCGTCCATTAAGGAAGTATAACCCATTTTCGTTTTTGGAGTTTATAGCTGAGGGAGGCCATGGGTGGAGATTTAGGTCCAGTCCAAGGGGTAGGAGGGGGAGTGACCCAGAGAGTTTAAAAGCTCCTGCAGTTCTAGCCCAGGGCTTTTTCTCTGGGCGGTTGCGACAACACATCATGTGAGGGAAGTCATCTCCACAGAGGGACCCACAAGCCTCTCATGTGGCAGCCCTCCCCCGCAAGCCAGGCTTTCCATCTGACTGGTAACTCACTCTTAATATCTGTTTTTATCTTTTGTACCACTACTATTGTGTTTGCATCTCTGACCATTATGTATTTATAATCCTTATGTATATAGGCGATGTGATGGCGATTAAATATATAGTTTAACTTTGGGCTGATCTTTTATCTCGATCCACGAATCCTCATGTCCATTGTACGGTCCAACTAACACGATACCGGGGCTGGTTTCTGGCCCGATAATTCCCGTTAATGGACCGGGGGGCTTATATCTAATAGAAACTGGTAGCAGCTCTACCAGGCTGACAAGGTTCTGTTTCACTGGGGCTAGTGGAAGGGGCCTCTCAGCCTGTCAGGGGTGTGAGCGAGTGTGGTGCCACGTCAGACACTGAGTGGGCAACCTCTTCTCACGCCCGGTATCTTCCTGTACCTGTGTGGACAGGGGTGTCTGTGTAGAACTGTACCAATCTGACATTACGCATCCTCGAGGGGGTGCGGAATGTCACGTTGGTGCAAAGGGCAGATCCATATCATGTGATCCATCAGACGTAACTGTGATGTCAGGCGGGTGGCGAGGTGTGGATCCTTCACATGTGGTGGCAGTGGTGGGATTCTGCGGGATCTCTCTGGTGCCATATCGCCAGAAAAAATTAACATACCGGCATGAGCTGAAACGACACACACATGCTGCTGCTCCCAACGCACGTTTCGCCATCTGGGCTTTGACTAGGGACAAGGAACAAAAAGGCAGAGTTGGTATTTAAGCCGGAGTCAGCCAAAAAGGGTGCAAAGTGCTATATAGCAAGCCGCGATTAGCTGGTAACAGAGAGAGGGATTGTCATGCATGACAACGTCACATCCGGTCCGCGTGACTCGACTCGCTTGAGCGCATCAATAGGGCAGAAGTGACGGCGGTATGCATTCAGCGTTGGAGCGCAAAACAAGATGGCGACTTCTGCGCTCCACGTTAGAACACAAGGGTCAAATTACAGCCGGCTGGGCTCAGCGCAATAAATATACAAGGAACCTCATGTCCTGAAACGTAAAACAGAAGTGTGAAAGGTGAATGAATGAATGTTAGTGACCTATTATGAATAAACAGTGTGTGGGGGGGGGATAAGCAAATGTGAAAAATGTAAGTAAGAAAGAAGAAAATAGAAAAAGAAATTAAGTAATGAGTATACAGTACAGACCAAAGTTTGGACACACCTTCTCATTTAAAGATTTTTCTGTATTTTTATGACTTTGAAAATTGTACATTCACACTGAAGGCATCAAAACTATGAATTAACACATGTGGAATTATATACTTAACAAAAAAGTGTGAAACAACTGAAAATATGTCTTATATTCTAGGTTCTTCAAAGTAGCCACCTTTTGCTTTGATGACTGCTTTGCACACTCTTGGCATTTTCTTGATGAGGTTCAAGAGGTAGTCACCAGAAATGGTCTTCCAACAATCTTGAAGGAGTTCCCAGAGATGCTTAGCACTTGTTGGCCCTTTTGCCATCACTCTGCGGTCCAGCTGACCCCAAACCATCTCGATTGGGTTCAGGTCTGGTGACTGTGGAGGCCAGGTCATCTGGCGTAGCACCCCATCACTCTCCTTCTTGGTCAAATAGCCCTTACACAGCCTGGAGGTGTGTTTGGGGTCATTCTCCTGTTGAAAAATAAATGATGGTCCAACTAAACGAAACCGGATGGAATAGCATGCCGCTTCAAGATGCTGTGGTAGCCATGCTGGTTCAAAATGCCTTCAATTTTGAATAAATCCCCAACAGTTTGACCAGCAAAGCACCCCCACACCATCACACCTCCTCCTCCATGCTTCACGGTGGGAACCAGGCATGTAGAGTCCATCCGTTCACCTTTTCTGCGTCGCACAAAGACACGGTGGTTGGAACCAAGGATCTCAAATTTGGACTCCTCAGACCAAAGCACAGATTTCCACTGGTCTAATGTCCATTCCTTGTGTTCTTTAGCCCAAATTTGTCTCTTCTGCTTGTTGCCTGTCCTTAGCAGTGGTTTCCTAGCAGCTATTTTACCATGAAGGCCTGCTGCACAAAGTCTCCTCTTAACAGTTGTTGTAGAGATGTGTCTGCTGCTAGAACTCTGTGTGGCATTGACCTGGTCTCTAATCTGAGCTGCTGTTAACATGGGATTTCTGAGGCTGGTGACTCGGATAAACTTATCCTCAGAAGCAGAGGTGACTCTTGGTCTTCCTTTCCTGGGGCGGTCCTCATGTGAGACAGTTTCTTTGTAGCGCTTGATGGTTTTTGCAACTGCACTTGGGGACGCTTTCAAAGTTTTCCCAATTTTTCGGACTGACTGAGCTTCATTTCTTAAAATAATGATGGCCACTCGTTTTTCTTTACTTAGCTACTTTTTTCTTGCCATAATACAAATTCTAACACTCTATTCAGTAGGACTATCAGCTGTGTATCCACCTGACTTCTGCACAACACAACTGATGGTCCCAACCCCATTTATAAGGCAAGAAATCCCACTTATTAAACCTGACAGGGCACACCTGTGAAGTGAAAACCATTTCCGGTGCCTACCTCTTGAAGCTCATCGAGAGAATGCCAAGAGTGTGCAAAGCAGTCATCAGAGCAAAAGGTGGCTACTTTGAAGAACCTAGAATATAAGACATATTTTCAGTAGTTTCACACTTTTCTGTTAAGTGTATAATTCCACATGTGTTAATTCATAGTTTTGATGCCTTCAGAGTGAATGTACAATTTTCATAGTCATGAAAATACAGAAAAATCTTTAAATGAGGTGTGTCCAAACTTTTGGTCTGTACTGTATATGATTGTGAACTAAAAGTAAACGACACAAAGTGAATAACAATTGATCATACTTTCCATACACTAATGAAAGTGCTACAGTGCATATATGAACAATAAAAAATGTGTATATAATTTATTTAAAACAATAATAAATATATAAGGATTGAGAGGAGCCACTAATTTTAAAAACCTCTATATCAAAAAAGCTATTGTATTAATATACAGCAGCCTGTCACTGGTATTTATTCAGATAAGTATGATGAACATAACTCCGGAATGTGAAGACCAATTCCTCGTTGGCGAAATATCATCAATTCAGATGCATTTTTATTGTGTAAAAGCGCCAAAACATAAAAAAACTATATAAATGTAGTATAGCAGTAAATATACTGAACCGAAGAATAAAGCGACCTTATCAATTTTACCACACGTGGAACAGAATAAAAAAAGTAAAAACAATTCCTGAATTGTTGGTTTTTGTTTGTTCTGCCTCCCAAAAATAGGAGTAGAAAGCGATCAAAAAATGTCACGTGCCTGAAAATGCTACCAATAAAACCGTCAACTTGTTCCGCAAAAAACAAGCCCTTACATGACTCTCTCAGCCGAAATATGGAAAAATTATAGCTATCAAAATATGGGGATGCAAAAACTAGTCTTTGCAAAAAAAAGCGTCTTTTATGAATATGAATATGAATCTGGTATCGTTGTAATCGCACCAACCCGAAGAATCAAGTCGTCTAATCACTTATACCACACGAGGAACAGCGTAAAAAATAAGCTCTAGCATTAGAGTTACGGTTAGACCACGGCCTCATTATCAGTATTCGGTCAGTATTTTTTCTCAGGAGTGGGAACCAAAGCCAGGAGTGGGTGATAAATGCAGAGTTGGTGACTTGTTTCTATTCTACCTTTTCTCTGATTGTTCCTCTCCTGGTTTTGTCTCCCACTCCTGAGAAAAAATACTGACCAGATACTGATAATGGGGCCCTGGCCTTAGGGTTGTTTTAGGGTTAGGGTTGTGTTGACGTTGGGATTTTTTCAAAAGTAAAGAAAAAAAAAAATGATGACGATATGGTGACTAGTCTTGAGCGCAAGTGCTCGCTACTTGAGTATGCATCGGGTGCCGGGTATGCACTGAGTATCGCAGGTGCTCAAGTGACATGCTCGAGTCTCTGCCCCATATGTTTCACGGCTGTTATACAGCCAAAAGAAAAAAACACATGGGGATTGCCTGCTATGCATCGGCAATCCCTGCATGTTTTTTTTGTTGTTTTTTTGAATGTCTAAAAACCGTGAAACATGCGAGGCGGGGACTCGAGCATGTCACTCGAGCCCTCGCGATACTTGTTTCATACCTGAGTACCTGATGCAAACTCAAGTAGCGAGCACTTGCGCTTAAGACTAATGACAACATATTCAATATGATGACATAATGTTATCAAACTCTGTGTTCTGTGTCGTACCTCTGGGTTCAAAATGTTCACTATACCCTGTGACAAAGTCACTGGCAAAGTACTGGAGGGAAGATGTGTAGCACTGAGATTAGGAGCTCCAGTAATTAAATATAGGAAAAAGGTTCCAGCACACGAAGGGGTTACTCAGCCATCTTTAGTTCTAAGGTGGTTAAACACATGTAGAAAGGAAGGAGGTCAGAGGATAAAATCCCAGCCTTTTAGAGCATTTGTGTGTAGGGTGGGTTTGGAGGTGAAAGCTCTGAGCTGTTTTGTCATGTGAAGGAAAGACAAACCTTGAGTTGTTTGTTCCTGAAGCGGGCGGTTACTCGTAGCTACAAGGACTGTGCCATACGTTATGTTTTGTTTTTCCGGTTAGGCCAGGAAGGCCGTGTTTGTTTTTGCTGTGGTTTATGCAGCATTCTTAATAAACCCAGCGAAGATTTAAAGAGACAATTGTAGCACCCTGAGGATTCGGCTGCTACAGGGGTATTGCACCTCAACCCAGAGGTGTGGTATTCCACTCCCGGGTAAGGATGGAGTATGGAACTGAGCTCAGTAGGCTGCATGCACTACATACATCCCATTTCCGGGGGACAGAACAACGGTACTCCCACCAGTATATGTGCAGGTACGACTGCGTCTGTCCCTGGCTGGAGTGGGAGGGGGGTGGAACATCCCAGTAGTGTAGGGGCAGATAGGGGGAGTAGTCTGGGTAAATGTAGGAGCTCATTGGGTGCTGGTCACCTGAGCTCACACATAGAGGGAGTATATAAGGTGGGCACCATCTTAGGACAGAGTCAGTCAGTCAGTCAGCGAGTCAGCAGTACTCCAGGAGAGGAGAAGGAAGAGGGACCCAGAGGCGCAGGACGAGAGGGGACCCCAAGAGCCCGTATGAGAGCTGATAAGGGTGAAGGGTCGGCAAAAGGGTACCGGATCCCAAGCTGGCAGAGGCCAAAGCACACCTTAGCCAGGAACCGGAGGTCGTGGGCAGGATCTGCCACGACCCTCACCAAATCCACCAGAATGGCACACCGAGCATAGGGTCAGGGAAGCCAGAGAAGGTTCAACCACCAAGAGACCCGAGGGAGCCGGACACAGGTGGATCCCTGGTGGGAACGGCCAGAAGAAGGGAGAGTCAGAAAGGAGCTCAGGACCATACTCAGGAATTGCCCAGGAGTTGGCCGAGTCCAGGACCTGGTGGACGCAGCACGGCTTGGGTGGTCACTGCTGTACAGAGTAACCCGAGCAACACCAGTGAGTAAAAACCCTGAACTGCATTTCATGCCTCTGAGTCTCCTTGCTGCACCTTCACAGCCACCATCCTCCACGTCTGACCCCCTGAGGCTATACCCCTCCCGTTGGGGGTTATACTACCACAGCTGCACACACACCACCAGCCTCAGCGGACCATCCTGCAGCGGCGGCCTTTTGACCGCAAATCAACGGGTGGCGTAGTCGACACTAAAAACATCTACAAGGACTGCCGCACACTGAGTTTGACACCCTGGGCACGGACCGGGTCACAGCCACTCGGAGACTACAACCCCCATCTGATCCGGCTCCGGGTATCCCTAACAACATGGCCCAGGGGGCGCGTCAACTTTGGCGTAGTCGGCAGGATAACGTGCCCGCAACCACCGGGTACTGCGTGCCTGAAGAAAAGTTCGTATTTACCTCAAAAAGAAGTCTCCCGCCGATTCCGGAGGGTCCCCGCCATCGGACGCCATCTCGGATCGGTTCCCGCCGTTTGCCCGCCATCTGCGGTCTTTTCCCGCCGTCCACGGAGTTTCCCGCCACTGGGAGACGATTCCCGCCATCTGAGAAGATTTCCCGCCCTGGCAGAGCGGACGCCATTATGGGCGTGCCAGAGGGTGGCAAGAGGCCACCTCCCATCGTGGGCCAGGACCAAGAATGGCGCCAAAAACGAAGACCGCCCCCACCAGCAGAGACTGTGATGCTTGAGATGTCCATCAGCGTGAGGGAACTGCCCCTGGGGCTGACAATCACCAAGTTGCCCCGGGACCACCCTCAGTGTGGGCGGACCGAGAACAAAGGAGAGAAGATGGGTGCAGCCTGGAGGAGAGTCCAGAGAGAACACACCCGGAGATGGAGGGAGAGTCAGGCAGCACCGACCCAGTGGTCAGGAGCCTGTTGCAGGTCGCCACTCCAGAAGGCCTGCTGGAGATCCTGGCGCAGCTCCCCGGAGATCCGGAGCGTGCACAGACCGCGCTGGAGGGCCTAGCACGAAGGATGGCCCGGGTGCAGCAGGAAACACTGGCGGAGTGGACCCGAGAGATGGCCCGGCAGGCCGGAGCCCGCCAGCGAAGCATGCCACCCGCAGCGAGGAGCAAGTCCACCTCTGAGGACGGCGAAGGATGGACGACGGCCGGAGACGACGCCGCGGAGGGAGCCGAAGAGATGAAGGCAGGTAATGGGGACGACAACATCCCGTGCCCAGAAGCCGTAAACCTGCCCCAGCTCCCCGTCGCAGAGCCCGAAGCCCCATTCACCGTTCCCGTAGCCGCTGCGTCATCGCTCCAAGCTAGGCCTCAAGCGGCCGGAGCCGCGGCCACGCCCCCTGTGACGTCACGGGCCTCAATTCTGAGCGCGGCCAAACAGGAAGCGCCATCGACCTGGTCACAGGGCCGAGTACCCCCGGGCGCAGCAGTACCAACAGCGCCCTATACCACAGCCGAGCCACCGGCCTGGTCGCTGGGCCAAGTAACCCCGGGCGCCGCCGTCTTCACGGTGCCCTTCACCTTCAGGGTGCCCCAGGCCTGGTCGCAAGGCCTGGTGAACCCGGGCGCCGCTACCACCACCGCGCCCTCAACGTCCACAGCGCCACACCTGGGTGAAGACCTGTTTGCCCAGCAGACTTGCCCGGATGGGCAGCCCCCTGTGTGGCCACCGGAGTACCACCATCCCCGACTCCGGAAAGAAAGACCCCTGGATGAGCCCCTGATCCCGGCTCCGGCGCCCGCCAAGATCACCCCACTCTCGTTGGAGGAAGCTCAGTTCGAGTGGGACTTTACCGGTGAGGACCTGATGGGATTCACCGAGGAGACCCGGGCAGCCGCAGCCCAGCGTGCGGAGTGCTGCCGGCAACAGTTGGAGGTTTTTACTAAGGAGCGACGAGAGAGGCGGGTCCGAGAGGAGCGGCTCCAAGTGAAGAGCGCCGAGCAGAAGAGCCGAGCCCGCAGAAACCCCCGTGCTGCCCACGGTCCCCGTGCCAGCGGGACTGTAATAAAATTCCAGTTGGAGCACGGGTGGGGTTTCATCCGGGACCACAAGACCCCCGGCGACGTCTTTGTCACCCGCAGAGACGTTGAAAGTCATCTGCCGGAGGGACACAGAGGCCGTGACCTATACCTGGGTGATGAGGTCACCTTCACCCGGCATCAGTGCGCCAAGGGCCCGTATGCCCTGCATGTGCATAGACTGACTGAGGAGGAGCTACGGGGTGAGGAGGATCAAGAGGACCCGGACGGGTCTAAAGATTACCCTCAGCCAAGAGCACACCGCCACTGATGAACTGTAAATAGAATATGTAAATAGTTACCCGTGTGGGTACAAAAACTGCTGCTACCAAAGTGTAGTCCCCGTCGGGACCAGCAAGTGAATACCCGTGTGTCCCTATCCCCTAACAGGCTGAGGACTGTGAACAGCCATTCCTTAATCCCACTGGCCGAGGACTGAGAGCGGCCACCTCCCCTTTTGTACATAGTTGCGCTTTTTAAGGCGCCCCCTACCGGTTTTATAGGAAACTGTTGTTTTTCTACAAGAGACTGTGGCACTTTACCCGGTCACAAGTTGCACCGTGGCCGGAGGAACAAGAAAAAGTTTATCGCTGCTGATAATGTTTATAGTGTTTTATATGTTTATGTTTTCAAAAAAAATTGTATGTTTTTGGATGTTTATTCTTTTACAGCCCGAGGACGTGCTGTGATTTACCAGGGGGGAATGTAGCACCCTGAGGATTCGGCTGCTACAGGGGTATTGCACCTCAACCCAGAGGTGTGGTATTCCACTCCCGGGTAAGGATGGAGTATGGAACTGAGCTCAGTAGGCTGCATGCACTACATACGTCCCATTTCCGGGGGACAGAACAACGGTACTCCCACCAGTATATGTGCAGGTACGACTGCGTCTGTCCCTGGCTGGAGTGGGAGGGGGGTGGAACATCCCAGTAGTGTAGGGGCAGATAGGGGGAGTAGTCTGGGTAAATGTAGGAGCTCATTGGGTGCTGGTCACCTGAGCTCACACATAGAGGGAGTATATAAGGTGGGCACCATCTTAGGACAGAGTCAGTCAGTCAGTCAGCGAGTCAGCAGTACTCCAGGAGAGGAGAAGGAAGAGGGACCCAGAGGCGCAGGACGAGAGGGGACCCCAAGAGCCCGTATGAGAGCTGATAAGGGTGAAGGGTCGGCAAAAGGGTACCGGATCCCAAGCTGGCAGAGGCCAAAGCACACCTTAGCCAGGAACCGGAGGTCGTGGGCAGGATCTGCCACGACCCTCACCAAATCCACCAGAATGGCACACCAAGCATAGGGTCAGGGAAGCCAGAGAAGGTTCAACCACCAAGAGACCCGAGGGAGCCGGACACAGGTGGATCCCTGGTGGGAACGGCCAGAAGAAGGGAGAGTCAGAAAGGAGCTCAGGACCATACTCAGGAATTGCCCGGGAGTTGGCCGAGTCCAGGACCTGGTGGACGCAGCACGGCTTGGGTGGTCACTGCTGTACAGAGTGACCCGAGCAACACCAGTGAGTAAAAACCCTGAACTGCATTTCATGCCTCTGAGTCTCCTTGCTGCACCTTCACAACCACCATCCTCCACGTCTGACCCCCTGAGGCTATACCCCTCCCGTTGGGGGTTATACTACCACAGCTGCACACACACCACCAGCCTCAGTGGACCATCCTGCAGCGGCGGCCTTTTGACCGCAAATCAACGGGTGGCGTAGTCGACACTAAAAACATCTACAAGGACTGCCGCACACTGAGTTTGACACCCTGGGCACGGACCGGGTCACAGCCACTCGGAGACTACAACCCCCATCTGATCCGGCTCCGGGTATCCCTAACAACATGGCCCAGGGGGCGCGTCACAATGTTCCTGTGTACCGCTATATGCAACCAAGTGAGCCGATCTACAACAACCCCTTGATAAAATCCTTGGGGGGTCTAGTTTCCAAAATGGGGTCACTTGTGGGGAATGTCCACTGTTTAGGTGCATCAGGGGCTCTCCAAATGCGACATGGCGTCCGCTCTCGATTCCTGCCAATTTTGCATTCAAAAAGTCACACAGTGCTCCTTCCCTTCTGAACCCTGCCGTGCGCGCAAACAGTGGTTTTTCCCCACATATCAGGTATTGGCGTACTCAGGAGAAATTGCACAACAGAGTTTTGGGGTCCATTTTCTCCTCTTACCCTTGTGAAAATAAAAAATTTGGGGCTAAAAGATCATTTTTGTGAAAAATGTTAAATGTTCATTTTTTTCTTCCACATTCCAAAAATTCCTGTGAAGCACCTGAAGGGTTAATAAACTTCCTGAATGCTGTTTTGAGCACCTTGAGGGGTGCAGTTTTTAGAATGCAGTCACTGTTGGGTATTTCTGTCATATAGTCACTTCCACCTCCTATCCACGATCTGTCACAAACTCTCGCAACCCTTCAAACCTTATTCCCATCTGCCCAGCCCCCGCCTCCCCAGTCCCACTAACAGGATCTCTATGCAATGCTCGCTCCGTGTGCAACAAACTTTCCTACATCCATGATCTTTTCATTACTAACAAACTCTTCTTCATCGGCATCACCGATACCTGGCTCACCACCTCTGACACGGCGTCCCCAGCTGCACTTTCGTACGGTGGATTCCATCTTTCTCACACACCCCGCTCCAATTTCAAGCATGGTGGAGGAGTAGGTTTTCTCCTGTCAGGCAACTGCTCCTTCACCCATATCCCACTGCCACCCTCCATTACTCTCCCCTCCTTTGAAGTACACTGTGTGCTCATCTACTCCCCCCTCCAACTGGCCGTCGTTTACCGCTCCCCAGGACTAGCCACCACCTTCTTTGACCACTTCAACACCTGGCTGCTTAATTTCCTTTCGGATGACATCCCCACTATCATCATGGGTGACTTCAACATCCCCATTGACACTTCCCACTCATCTGTCTCGAAGCTTCTATTCCTCACTTCCTCCTTCAGCCTTGCTCAATGGTCTTCAGCCCCCACTCACAAAGATGGCCACACACTGGACCTCATCTTCACCCTCCTCTGTTCCCTATCTAACCTCTCAAGCTCACCTCTCCCTCTTTCTGACCACAACTTACATTCTCTTACCTCTCCTCTCCAGGTACACAAGCCACACTCCACAAACTTGCACACCCTCACAGAAATCTCAAACACCTTGACCTACACTCAATCTCTGAATCCCTTCTCCCTCTCACAGGCATAAGTTCATTACACAATGCAAATGCTGCTGCCACTTTATATAACACCTCAATAGCTGCAGCTCTCAAATCGGTCGCCCCCTCACACGTATCACAGCTCGCCCATTCAACCGGCAACCCTGGCACACCAACCTGACTAAAGAACTGCGAAGGGCCTCCAGGGTTGCTGAGTGGAAATGGAAAAGGTCCCACTCCAACGAGCACTTCATTGCATTCTAACAGTCCCTCACTACCTTCAAGTCCACACTTACTGCAGCAAAACAAACATACCTCTCATATCATCCCTGTCTCACAACCCTAAACAGCTATTCAAAACTTTCAGTTCTCTCCTCTGTCCCCCAGCGCCTCCTTCATCTCCTCTCATCTCAGCCGAAGACTTTGCCACATTCTTCAAGCAGAAGGTTGACACTATCAGACATATCTTTTGACTAAAGTCCCCACAGCCCCTCCTCACACCTACTCAACCATCCTCCTCCAAAACCAGCTTCTCCACCATTACAGACAATCAACTCTCCTCTTTACTCTCCAAATCACACCTCACCACCTGCAAACTTGACCCAGTCCCATCCCACCTCATCCCTAACCTTAACACTATTCTCATCCCAACCCTAACCCACCTTTTCAACCTGTCACTAACAACTGGTGTCTTCCCCTCATGTTTCAAACATGCCTCGATCACACCCATCCTCAAAAAGCCATCCCTTGACCCATCCTCTCTGTCTAGCTATCGCCGCATATCACTTCTCCCCTATGACTCAAAACTACTGGAACAACACGTCCATTCTGAACTGTCCTCCCACCTCTCCTCTTTGACCGCCTCCAATCTGGCTTCCGACCGCACCACTCCACTGAAACTTCCCTGACTAAAGTCACCAACGACCTACTAACTGCCAAATCCAAGCAACACTACTCTGTCCTCCTCCTCCTGGACCTGTCATCTGCCTTTGACACAGTCGACCATTCCCTCTTACTACAGACTCTCATCTCTTGGCATCATGGACTTGGCCCTATCTTGAATCTCTTCATACCTAACTGACCGGACATTCAGTGTCTGCCACTCACACACCACCTCCTCATCTCGCCCCCTCTCTGTCAGTGTCCCCCAAGGTTCAGTCCTAGGACCCCTGCTCTTCTCCATCTACACATTCGGCCTGGGACAGCTCATAGGGTCCCATGGCTTTCAGTATCACCTCTATGCTGATGACACACAGATCTACCTCTCTGGATCCGATTTCTCCTTCCTACTAACCAAAATCCCACAATGTCTGTCCGCTATTTTATCCTTCTTCTCTGACAGGTTTCTAAAACTTAACATAGACAAAACTGAATTCATCATTTTTCCACTGTCTCACTCAACCCCCCCCAACTGACCTATCCATCAAAGTCAATGGCTGCCCAATCTCCCTAGTCCCGCAAGCCCGCTGCCTCAGGGTAACCCTGGACTCTAACCTCTCCTTTAAACCACATATCCAAGCCCTTTCCACTTCCTTCCGACTCCAACTCAAAAAATATCTCCCGGATCCGCACATTCCTCAACCACGAATCTGCAAAAACACTAGTGCATGCCCTCATCATCTCCTGCCTTGACTACTGCAACCTCTTGCTCTGTGGCCTCCCTTCTACCACTCGCACACCTCCAATCTATCCTGAACTCTGCTGCCCGACTAATCCACGTGTCCCCCGCCTCTCCTCTCTGTCAATCCCTTCACTGGCTCCCCATTGCCCAGAGACTCCAGTGTAGGGCCAGCAATGGCAGCCCTGGGAGCAGCAGTACAGTATATCACTATAACCATAGTGAGCATCCAGGAGATGTGTGGCTGGCATGGCCGTGCTGTTTCTGTGGCAGAAGCCACATGATATAAAGACAAAGTAGCACTCTGTAGTGCTAAAGCATGGAAACATGAAATATATGGAATTTGAATGTCATTACTGCTTTAGATAATAAGAAAAAATGGAGATGTTTAGCACATAATTTGGCCAATTCATGCAAACCCAGCAGCCAACGACAAGGCACTTTCCGGTTTGCTGGGAACTGATCTAATGTGAATCCTCTGCTAGGCTAAAGCCTGCATTTATGGGTAGCTAGGATCCTGCTGCAGTTAAATCCGCCACAGGCTGGAGGGTGGAGCGCTCGGTCAGAGAGACAATATACAAATAGCAAAAAACTGACTGTCACTTCCAAATCAGAAAACTGGTGTGTACAAGTCCACTCTGGAGCGGGGCTGCGCCCACTAGTCGGGTTCTGCCCGGGAGTATGTATAATGCATATATCACCGCCGTCCCCGGGTCAGAAACCAGCGACTCCACACAGTGCACAGTCTCTGCGCTGGAGGATTTATAAGTCTGCAGTTACACAGTGACCCGACAACCCCTTACAGCAGGGGTCTCAAACTCGGGTTGGTATATGGGCCGCACACGGAAAAAAATTTAATTTGGGGGGGCGCATTCTTTGCAGGACAAAGTGACATTTTTAGTGATACCATTTTTTTCTATACACCTTCTAAACATTTTTGCTGTTTTATTTTTTATAGCTTGAGTCTTTGTGGATGTGGCGATAATAAAACATGCACTTTTTTT
Organism: Phyllobates terribilis; assembly: GCF_046119375.1. NCBI lineage: Eukaryota > Metazoa > Chordata > Amphibia > Anura > Dendrobatidae > Phyllobates > Phyllobates terribilis. The sequence continues at coordinate 2,814,798 of NW_027362951.1, read as the reverse complement.
GTTTACTTTAGTTTATACAGTACAGACCAAAAGTTTGGACACACCTTCTCATTTAAAGATTTTTCTGTATTTTCGTGACTATGAAAATTGTACATTCACACTGAAGGCATCAAAACTATGAATTGACACATGTGGAGTTATATACTTAACAAAAAAGTGTGAAACAACTGAAAATATGTCTTATATTCTTGGTTCTTCAAAGTAGCCACCTTTTGCTTTGATGACTGCGTTGCACTCTCTTGGCATTCTCTTGATGAGCTTCAAGAGGTAGTCACCGGAAATGGTTTTCACTTCACAGGTGTGCCCTTTCACGTTTAATAAGTGGGATTTCTTTCCTTATAAATGGGGTTGGGACCGTCAGTTGTGTTGTGCAGAAGTCAGGTGGATACACAGCTGATAGTCCTACTGAATAGACTGTTAGAATTTGTATTATGGCAAGAAAAAAGCAGCTAAGTAAAGAAATACGAGTGGCCATCATTACTTTAAGAAATGAAGGTCAGTCAGTGCGAAAAATTGGGCAAACTTTGAAACTGTTCCCAAGTGCAGTTGCAAAAACCATCAAGCGCTACAAAGAAACTGTCTCACATGAGGACCGCCCCAGGAAAGGAAGACCAAGAGTCACCTCTGCTTCTGAGGATAAGTTTATCCGAGTCACCAGCCTCATAAATCGCAGGTTAACAGCAGCTCAGATTAGAGACCAGGTCAATGCCACACAGAGTTCTAGCAGCAGACACATCTCTACAACAACTGTTAAGAGGAGACTTTGTGCAGCCGGCCTTCATGGTAAAATAGCTGCTAGGAAACCACTACTAAGGACAGACAACATGCAGAAGAGACTTGTTTGGGCTAAAGAACACAAGGAATGGACATTAGACCAGTGGAAATCTGTGCTTTGGTCTGATGAGTCCAAATTTGAGATCTTTGGTTTCAACCACCGTGTCTTTGTGCGACGCAGAAAAGGTGAACGGATGGACTCTACATGCCTGGTTCCCACCGTGAAGCATGGAGGAGGAGGAGGTGTGATGGTGTGGGGGTGCTTTGCTGGTGACACTGCTGGGGATTTATTCAAAATTGAAGGCATACTGAAGCAGGATGGCTACCACAGCATCTTGCAGCGGCATGCTATTCCATCCAGTTTGCGTTTAGTTGGACCATCATTTATTTTTCAACAGGACAATGACCCCAAACACACCTCCAGGCTGTGTAAAAGCTATTTGACCAAGAAGGAGAGTGATGGGGTGCTACGCCAGATGACCTGGCCTCCACAGTCACCAGACCTGAACCCAATCGAGATGGTTTGGGGTGAGCTGGACCGCAGAGTGAAGGCAAAAGGGCCAACAAGTGCTAAGCATCTCTGGGAACTCCTTCAAGATTGTTGGAAGACCATTTCCGGTGACTACCTCTTGAAGCTCATCAAGAGAATGCCAAGAGTGTGCAAAGCAGTCATCAAAGCAAAAGGTGGCTACTTTGAAGAACCTAGAATATAAGACATATTTTCAGTTGTTTCACACTTTTTTGTTAAGTATATAATTCCACATGTGTTAATTCATAGTTTTGATGCCTTCAGTGTGAATGTACAATTTTCATAGTCATGAAAATACAGAAAAATCTTTAAATGAGAAGGTGTGTCCAAACTTTTGGTCTGTACTGTATATAGAGCAGCATTTTTAGTGGCAAAATATTTTTTCATGCTTTATTTTGAAGTTTTTGTACCAAAATCTAGTAGTAACGTGCCCCACCCTGGTCTGCGTCTTGTAATGTCCCCCATCTTTGTCCCCATCGTGTTGTAATATTCCATGCTGGGCCCCATATTGTCGTAATGTCACATACCGGTCCCCATATTGTAGATATGTCCTCATCTTGTAGCAATGCCCCATCCTGGTCCCCATCTTGTTGTAATGTCCCCATCTTCTAGGAATGTCCCCATCCTGGTCCCCCTCTTGTAGTACTGTCCCCAGCCTGGTCCCCATGTTTTAGGACTGTCCCCAGCCTGGTCCCCATGTTTTAGGACTGTCCCCAGCCTGGTCTCCATGTTTTAGGACTGTCCCCAGCCTGGTCCTCATCTTTTAGGACTGTCCCCAGCCTGGTCCCCATCTGTTAGGACTGTCCCCAGCCTGGTCCCCATGTTTTAGGACTGTCCCCAGCCTGGTCCCCATCTGTTAGGACTGTCCCCAGCCTGGTCCCCATGTTTTAGGACTGTCCCCAGCCTGGTCCCCAACATTTTAGGACTGTCCCCAGCCTGGTCCCCACCTTTTTAGGACTGTCCCCAGCCTGATCCCCACCGTTTTTAGGACTGTCCCCAGCCTGGTCCCCACCGTTTTAGGACTGTCCCCAGCCTGTTCCCCACCGTTTTAGGACTGTCCCCAGCCTGGTCCCCACCGTTTTAGGGCTGTCCCCAGCCTGGTCCCCACCGTTTTAGGGCTGTCCCCAGCCTGGTCCCCACCGTTTTAGGGCTGTGCCCAGCCTGGTCCCCACCGTTTTAGGGCTGTCCCCAGCCTGGTCCCCACCGTTTTAGGACTGTCCCCACCGTTTTAGGGCTGTCCCCAGCCTGGTCCCCACCGTTTTAGGGCTGTCCCCAGCCTGGTCCCCACCGTTTTAGGACTGTCCCAGCCTGGTCCCCACCGTTTTAGGACTGTCCCCAGCCTGTTCCCCACCGTTTTAGGACTGTCCCCAGCCTGGTCCCCATCTTGGAGGACTGTCCCCAGCCTGGTCCCCACCGTTTTAGGGCTGTCCCCAGCCTGGTCCCCACCGTTTTAGGGCTGTCCCCAGCCTGGTCCCCATCTTGGAGGACTGTCCCCAGCCTGGTCCCCACCGCTTTAGGGCTGTCCCCAGCCTGGTCCCCACCATTTTAGGGCTGTCCCCAGCCTGGTCCCCACCGTTTTAGGGCTGTCCCCAGCCTGGTCCCCACCGTTTTAGGACTGTCCCCAGCCTGGTCCCCACCGTTTTAGGGCTGTCCCCAGCCTGGTCCCCACCGTTTTAGGGCTGTCCCCAGCCTGGTCCCCACCGTTTTAGGACTGTCCCCAGCCTGGTCCCCACCGTTTTAGGACTGTCCCCAGCCTGGTCCCCATCTTGGAGGACTGTCCCCAGCCTGGTCCCCACCGTTTTAGGACTGTCCCCAGCCTGGTCCCCATCTGTTAGGACTGTCCCCAGCCTGGTCCCCATCTGTTAGGACTGTCCCCAGCCTGGTCCCCATCTGTTAGGACTGTCCCCATCTATTAGGACTGTCCCCAGCCTGGTCCCCATCTTGGAGGACTGTCCCCAGCCTGGTCCCCATCTTGGAGGACTGTCCCTTATGCCGTTCTACACATACAAGAGAAAAAAAAGATTCTTCTCACCTGTCCTCCGTTCCCTCGGCGTCTTTTCTGCACCTGTGGCCCGCAGGCACCATAGACCCCGATCCAGGAGCTGTCGGCAGCTGCGCTTCAGTTCAGTGTACTGCCGCGCAGAGACCGGCTCTCTGCACAGCAATATCAGTGGCAGCCGCCGGCCTATCAGAGGCCAGCAGCTGACATCTGCGCGTGTCAGTGACGTCATACACTGCTGCGCTGGGACGCAGATGTCAGCTGCTGGCCTCTGATAGGCCGGCGGCTGCCACTGGTATTGCTGTGCAGAGCAGTACACTGAACTGAAGCGCAGCTGCCGGCAGCTTCTGGACCGGGCCGCCATCGGGGTCTATGGTGCCTGCGGGCCGCGTGTTTGAGACCCCTGCCTTACAGCAAACCAACCATTTGCTTTGTGTGTAATACCAGGGTGAAGCCAAGGTTATGGAATGATTTGTACTCACAGAACTATAATAAAACAATAGATTTGTCACTTAGTTGATTTTCTTATAGAATGATCAGACTCGCAGAATTGCAAGAAATCAGTTCTGCAGTTTTGTAGGAAAGACTTTGCCCATAAACCAAAAGACTTTGCTAAAACATCTGAAAAGAATTCTGCCACCATCCCTTTCTTTTAGGAAGGATAATGGCCGTTCTCTTTCTTCCCTTTCAGAAGGCGTTTAATGTGTCCAGCGACTGCTCTGCACTTATACCGCTGGCAAACACCGCAATGAGGAGCGACGTCCAGGAAAGTCAGGCGCGGCTTACTACGTCTGGGGAGGCGCAAAGAAGCGCTGGAGAGCGCAGAACTGCTGGGAATGGAATTGGAGACATTATAGGGAAACATTATTTCTCCAACTTGAGAAGAAAAAGTTGCTTTATTATGTTTAAAAGTAAAAATGGATGAAACTTACTATTATGCTCTAGTTAAAAAAAAAGGTATGGAAAAGTTGTCATATTTGCATTGGTCCAGGATCTCCTTCTGCCAGTGACACCTATGTGGGAATGGAGCTGCCAACACCTGGGACCAGCGCTGATATAGTGTTGTGGGAAAACGCTGCAAAGTCAGAATGCTTTAAAAAATAAGTGTTGTGTAGGGGGGGCATGTCCGGCAGCCATTGGGTGCGTATGTGTCCAAGGGGGCTCCGAGCTGCACAGAGAGCTCATCCCGGCATGGAGGGCCATCAGTGTGACTCCTCTTGGTTACAAGAAGCTTATGGGCCCATTTTCAGATGAGTTTGGCTGTGCTCCATTAGCATGGCCTACGCGATGCTCAGAGTTGCGGCCTCACTTGAGCTGAGGTGGGAGACCAGAGGACCTTGTCTGCCATTGTCCTGTTACGAATGAGCCCCAGACTGTGAGACCTGACTCAGAAACACATGGCCCCTTAGCAGCGCTTCACTAATTGGTACTGTCCCTTACCACAAGATGGCGCAGTTGGCCCAGACCAAGGGTGCAGTTCTAGGTAGACATTGTTCCCCCTGATACCATCACCTATTTACCAGCGCTCAGAGGGAGAGCGAGAGGAGACTGAGGAACAGGGCACAGATACGCCCTCACAGACATTATCGGGCGCACTTACAGTCTGATGTCAGCCATACCAGTGCAAGTGGCAGTATCTCTCATTAGTCAGCACATGTAATATGCAGGTACTGTTATGTCTGACCTTATTCTGAGCATAGTACTCTGCTGCCCTCATGTGGTGAATGTGAAAACTGAAACATCTCTGCACATATAAATAAAAATGATTATTCTATCATAGCACCAACCTATTCTGCAGCACTTTCCAATTAAGTAAGGACCTGTACAGACAATAAAAACAATACAATGTAACACATTTTATCCGTTACAGGAGGAGTGAGGGCCCTGCTCGCAAGCTTACAATTTATATACTGAACTCTCTCAGTATCTTAAGCTGTGCAAAGCCCCCCGCTCTCATTCTCTGATGCCGGTGAAATCTGCAGCATTAACTCTGGCTTTGTGGGGTCCGTCCTTTTCAGGCTCATTATAGCTCATTTGCTAATTCTACTTTGGCTACATGAATCCAGTTCTCTATGAATTTGTCTGTCACCCCTCCCCCATCAGATCCTCTTGTTTGTGTGTCTGGAGTAGATCATTAGTGATCCAGTCTCCTTGGGAAACTGTGCGATCTCCTTTTGCGTTGGATTCTATCCTTCTCTTCCTGCCCCTCTTGGAGTTGTACACCCCCGGTAGCACACCGGACACTTACCTTATTCTGTGACAGAGACCACCTACTACACGGCTCATTAGAAGGGGAGATGTAGTGTCCGTCCTTTGCTCGGCTTCACCTGCATCCGGCTATTGCTAACCCGGGCTGTGGAGTCAGTAAGCCAAACCTCCGACTCCTCCATTTCCAGGCCTCCGACTCCCTCATACACGGCTCATGTGTAAGTGATAAATTTACTGTAGCACAGATTCATCTCAGCTAAAAGTCTAGACCCTTAGATCAGGAATAGGACAGACATTTATAGGACATTTCATAACTTTACCAAATTCTTGTGAAAAAAATATTCCCCACAAACTACTGTACCCAATTTATTATATATTTTAGGAGTCTGAGTTGATCCATTTTATACGGACTCCACCAAAATGGGCTTCATCTCACAACAGAACAGCAGATAAGCTGCAACTTGTTAGGGTGCTTTCACCTTGCATTCTGTGTCCCCATCGGGGCATACTTCCGAAGTTCCCCAAAAAACAGGGTCCAGGCGTATTCACTGACTGGACATAGTAGACTGGGTCTGGGTGTCTGTCTCCGGGAGGCGTATACTGGACGTTCTCTCAGTTTGCATCATTGCAGTCTATGGCCCCTTTGGCGCATACTCCTAGACCTTGTTTTGTGGGGGTATTTCAGACATATTCCCAAGTATCCACAGCTCTTTTTAGGGAATGTACTGATCTCCACCTATGACTGGGATAGTTTCTCGGCTATGTACATTGCAGAGGGCATATCACATCCCTCCATCCCTTGCCCCTTGGGTCTGCACCTTACACCTTCATTGCAAAATTCTTCAACTGTAGGGACAGAGACTTTCTTCTTTGCTTGTCTCGAAAAGACCATATGTAGTTTGAGAATACTCGCTCAGTTCTGTCAAATTCCTGAAGGAACTCAACCTTATATACTCCATGTTCTCTCTGTCTCGCCTGAAGGTCATTGCTGACAACCAGTCTGACTTCTTTGAAATCCCACTGGAGGCGTTTTCACGTTATCTGTCTTCAGGTGGGCTTACTATTCAGTCTTTTGTACATATGCCGGGGAGTTTCTATCCTAGTCATGCGCACCCTAAATTGTACCCTTTACAACATTGAAATTTATATAAAGAAGGTATGTGTGTATTCTTGTACTGTACGGAACTTGTGTGTCCTATTACCCATCTGGATATTTATATACCCCCTCCATTTATACCAGTCGTCATGCACAAAGCTGTTGCTTTCATGCTACTATATAGTTCCCCACTAGTAATCTGGCTCCAGTATTTTAACTGTACTCGTGGTATAAATAGGGAGCGGTCCCGGCTGTTGAGCCCTGACACTGATGTGGACTCCTCTGTAATATTGCAGTGTATGGGGACTGGGTCTGGTGCTCTTCCATCTCCTCGTCTAGGACACACTCCTGTTATCCTTTCACTCATGACTGCCTCTCCCACATAGAATAAGAAAGCACAGCAGCACTCTGTAAGGACCAAGACATATGCAAACACTAAGAAAATAAGATCTAAACTGCACTATTGCTAAATAAAATGTACTTAGAAAAAATCAAGGTTCTTAGCTCATAAATTGGCCAATTCATGTGTACCCATCAACCACGGCAAGGTGACCTCCGCATGATGGGTAACTATTTTCCTAAACATGCCTCTCTTGGGCTATAAGCCTACAATTTTAAGTGGGCAGTTAGAAAGCAACACTAATTAAAAGCACTCTTGGGTTGATGGGTGGAGTGCAGAGTCAGAAAAGGAGGCAGTCAAAACCTCCATGGTAAACTGCAAGAAAACAAAAAACCTGACCACCACCTCTTGGCCCTTACAGAGTGCTGCTGTTTTTTCTTATTTTATGTTATGCAGTCATTGCAGCGTGCACCTGTTCACACTATATGGAGGCTGTTAGGGATCCGGGTGGTGGAACCTCTGTGCTGCGGTGCAAGGAGGGACCAGAGGGGCGTAACTAGGTATCAACTCGGACTGACCAAGGTCGCACGGCGGCTCACTCGACTCCGTGAACCAGGGAAGGACCGAGCAGAGGGACCAATTGCTACTCTGGGCCAGTCCTTGTATGAGAGCAGGTGACTCCCATGGGTCAGAAGGCAGGGACTGACCGGTACAGCAGATGAGCACGGCAGGCAGACTGACGGGTGATCCGGGTAGACGGACTGGCGGACACCACAGGTAACTGGCAGGAGCCTCTGGGTAGGCTGGCTGGTAGGCACGGCAGGTAACTGGTACGTTCTCCGGGTAGGCAGGCAAGCCTGGCCCATAGACAGACTGGCGGGTTTGGACCGTAGGCAGACCGTCGGGCTGGAGAGTGTACTTGCCTGGCGGAGTGGACTGGTAGTCAGGCTGGCGGACTGGACTGGTAGTCAGGCTGGCGGACTGGACTGGTAGTCAGGCTGGCGGACTGGACAGGTAGTCAGGCTAGCAGCGGGACCTGAGGGCTGAAGCAGAGTTTAGAACACCGAGCTACAACCTTGCACAGGCACCTCCATTTTGGAGGAGGTTCCTTTTATATGATAAGACCTCCGGCCATTGGCCGGGAACTCCTTAGGACGGCGCGTGCGGCCCCTTTTAAGAGGGAGGGAGCGCGCGCCCTAAGCACAGTGCCCGGGAAGCTGCACGCGCCGGCAGCAGCAGCAGGAGAGCCGGAAGGTGCCGGGCCGTGAGCGCGGCGGTAAGGGGGACGGCGTCTCTGCCTATCAGGGGGCAGAGACGCCGATGCTGCAGAGGTTCTGGTCAGGTTTTTGTTTTCTTGCCTCTCCCACATACATCTTGCCCTGGTGCCGGACTCTGCCTTGGCTGCAGTCATTTTCTATTATTACCTCTGTCACTCCATCCCAGATCTTACTCCTCTCCCTGTTCCCCTCTTGGGAGGGTCCATTTCCAAGGCCACTGTGACATATAAATCCATCTTGTGTCTCTCTCCTTCTCCTTTTTTTTTATTTCAAAATAACAATGAGGACCGTATAATACAACAGGTATGGGATACTTTTGAAGCATTTGCTCATGATATCCTGGCTCCTGCTGTGAGGGATGTGGAGATGACTGAGGTATCACACAGGAGCTCCAGTACCTGTGGAGCATAATTCCCAGTGGCCGGCAGCCTTACTTGTTACACTCCCTCTGCTTAGAGATGATGAGCAACATGGTCCTTTTATGTATGACAGGAATACTAAATGGGGACAAATGTGGTAAACTACTTACCTATATGGCAAATCGTTACTGTGACCCCATGGTAATCAGGGCACTTAGGGGCGAGGAGAGGAGAACTAGAGGGGACCCTAAACATGTTCTGTCGGAGTTTGATAATTTTTACCAATCTTTATTCCTCATACAGGCCTGTTTATTACTTCAGTTTGATGTAAAAATTCTAGATAAAGTATTGGAAATTCCTCTGCGTTCATATATTCGGCAAATTATTCATTGTGACCAAACTGACATTGTGCCAGGAAAGTCGACAACCCTCAACCTCCAGCGTTTTTATTTATTTTTCTCTAAGGAGGACACGTTATGGTCTCTCTTGATGCCAATAAAGCCTTCAGCTCTATTGAATGGTCTGTTCTTTGGGCGACCAAGCGTTGGATGGGCTTTCGGCCAGTGATTACTAAATGGGAGAAGCTCCTATACGCGGACACTGTGGTGCGTATATGCTTCCCCCTGATCCAGGGCGCGCAGCAGGGATGTCCGCTGTCCCCAATGCTGTGACTGTAGTGGAGCCACTGGCCGCCCTTATCCGCTCCACCCCAGAGATTCAGGGGTTTATCCCGGCCCCAACACACAGCAAACTTAGTCTCTACGCAGACAGCACTTTCCTGTACCTGCAAGGTGCTAACGTGTCAGTACCAGCAGCGCTGAATGTGATTGATGAGTGCGGCCTCTTCTCAGGTCTAAAAATCAACTGGGATAAGTCTTTTGTCTTCCCTGTAGACCTGAAAGTCACCTCCAGACAAGCCTCCCTCCTATCTTTGATATGGGTTTCAAAGTTCTCTTATCTAGGAGTCCAAGTATTTACATATTTAGGTGAATTCGCTACACAGCTTCGCTCTTTTGTTGATTATAAAAGCTAAGATAAGGAGATAAGAGAAGTTACTCCTGTCGGTCGCGGCTCACATCAGGTTATATCCCCAATATATGTGAACTTCAATACCTTCAATAAGCGTAACTCCATCTTTTCCTCATTCATTTTGCAGGGTCACAGAACTGGGATCCATCGCCCGGTCCTGTAATATGCTCGGGTGAGGGGGTGGCTTTATCGGACCCTAGACTGTATTATTGGGCGTATTATTATCCTTTTGCGCATTATTGGTTTGTTCAGCTTTCTTGTATATGTAGGTGGAACAGGGATGACTTCCTGAGAGCCCTTGTGGCCATTGTTTGACCCTATGACCCAGAGATTAAACACCCTTTGCACATACTTTTTTGCTCCTCCAAGAGCATACATGGAAAGCTCTGGCCCGCAGGGTGATTTATATTTGGCTTGCGGCACCAGAACCTCCACCCCTATGTGGGGCCCATTACCCTGTATGGAGGACTATGTGGGGCACATTATACTGTATACTGATTGGCTCACGACTTTGTCCAAGGTTTTCATTTTGGCCCTCTGTGTGTTTGAGTTTGACATCCCTGTTCTAGAGGGCCCCTTCAATACATAACTGATTTTCATGCAGGCTATATCAATCTAGACCATGGTATGGAAACTTTTCTGTGCTCCTTTTTCTCACAATCATACCCCTCTCTGGCATAGCAGCACTCTTATTGAATTATTAGATTTGGAGTGAGGGCCTTTATGGGAAAGGGCAGGCTCGGTTTACCTGGGTCAGGTCTATGTGGCTGGTGACCCATTTCATGTTCTGAAGTGAAATCTTCTTTACCCTTCCATTTCCTACAGCTTAGACAAACTAATTCCTAGCTATTCCGAGAGAGCTGCTCAACTCTGTATCCTACATTGCACATATTACACCACAGCCAGGATGAGTAGGGTCCAGCCCCAGTTCCTGGATGTATGCCTCATGTGCCGCAAGGGCCGGGGGACGTTCCTCCACCTTCTGTGACACTGTCCAGAGATTTGGGCTTACTGGCCAAGTTGGTTAGATTCCTACATGACAGTATGGAGAAGCCTGTCGCAGAGGACCCTGTAACCTGCCTTTTGGTTCTTGACCTTGAGGAGTGCCCGGGTCACTCCTAACTGCCTGCACTCTTTTGGGGCTGGTGGAAGGGTGAGAGCGTCGATCCTCATATCTGGTGGCAGAGTTTGTGGTATGGTGGAGTGTTCGTCATTTTTTTCCTTCTTACTGTTCCTCGGTCTCACTCCCGGCCCATTCTCTGTTTCCGGGCCCCCAGTGGGAGCAGTTTATTTTTATTTTTTTATTATTAAAATTGTTTGATCCCAGGCCTTCATAATGTACAATCTCATGGCAGTGCACTTGGTATACGTGATATTTTCTTTGCACATCGGTCCCTCCTAGTTGTACACTGCATGTTCGGTTGACTTGTTCTTTTGCTGTACTGTAGTATGTACTTCATTCTGTATTTTCTTAATGACATTGCCTGGATCGTTGACGTCCGGCTGGAGAATGATTTTGGCACCAGTCAGACACCTCTGTAATGGTACTGAATGGTGGATAAGAATCTGCCTGTATTTCTCAACATCGAGGACACCAAGAAATGGGCAACGTTAAGTGCTGTAGATGCAATGGTCAACCAAGGAAACATAGTGCAGCAGATGAAAGATATATCAGGATTACTTCCCTTCAGTGTTGGAATATGTCCAGCAGTGTCATCAGCTCTAAGCTCCATTTGTTTGTTTAGTTAAATGTCCATTTATTATGCCATACCTCTGTCTTTTTTTTGTGCATATATTTGTGTTTCTTCAGATATTTTGTTATACCATGCCTGAGGAAGAGACCTAAGAAGTCCTGAAAGCTTGCTTTGTAACATCATTTATTTTATTATTTTTGTTAGCCATTAAAAGATATCATAACTACAAGATTATCTTGTTTTTTCCTACTGAGAGCAATCTTTTTTTTTTTTTTTTTTAATTAGCTAACAAGTAGAGATGAGCGAACATTTCAATGTTCGGTTCGGAAATGTTCATAGAATATTTAGACATTCGCCGAACATTTCCGAACACCATACTGTTCAATGGGGGGGGGGGGGACAAAAAAAAAGCATATGCAACACCTTCACTCTGGCCCAAAAGCTGTCAAAACACATCAAATTAAGGGTGTAGACACCAGGAAAGTGGGTCAATTGATGCCAGAGTACAAATACTAGATTTATTATTACTATTGCAGCGACATTTATTCCGTGGTGCTTTGCATGTGAAAAGGGGTCACCGACTGGTACAAGAGGAGAGAGGACCCTGCCTGCGAGGGTGCACAAACAATCTGCAAGGGATGGTTGAGGATACAGTAGGTCAGGGTACAGCTGGTTGTGCAAAAGTACGCTGGAGTGAGGGTTACCACATATTGTACGCTTGTCAGAAGAAGTGGATCTTCAGCTTCTTTTTCAAGGTTTCCATGGTAGGCGACAGTCTGATGTGTTGGGGTACAGCGTTATCACAGTAGGGGAGATGCATGGAACAAATCTGCTGAGAGCCTAAATCACGGTAAGCTTCCAAGAGCTCACAACTGAGCAGATAAACCCCTGCACCAATTAATATGAAGGTGAAAGGCTTCTAATGACTGCAGGAGTGGGAGGAATCAAACACTTCTGGCTCCTCTCTGTGACGGTAAACCCATAACACCTTGCAAGCTTCAACACAATGTTCACAAGGTAGACAGCAGTGGTGGTCGGTCTCCTACACAACGAGCTAACTCCATGATGATAGAGGACAACATCTGCAAGTAGTTTGTATGTTCTCCCCGTGTTTGTGGGGGTTTCCTTCAGGTTCTCCGGTTACCTCCTCAGTGAAAAAGCAGCCATACAGCAGTGTTCACAGTTCAAAAAATTAGGGACTGACACCACCATTTGCGTGGCCAACAGTTCGGAGATGGTGGAGTTCGACCTCTTAGCTTTGTCATGTGTGGGAGGAAATTTGTAAGAAGTAAGGGGCAGACCTAGCACCACACTAAATATAAATTATGTATTTGTGCCAATGTCCCCATGAATGCAAACAAGCATAAGAAAAAGACAAGGGGGATTGGGACAAATCCAGGGCACCAAATACAATTAATAAATAGATATAAAGACACTAATGTACAAAAATATGCAAAATTTTATTAGTCTCAAAGCACACTACATAGGACATTATTAAAAAACATGATAAAAAACATACACAGGACAAAGAAGGAAAAAAATCCACCCAGACAAAAGAAAAATAATCAATAGATATGTCAAAGATGTATTACACAACTGTGCAAGATAAATGTACTTCAATAACAATGGTACATAATTCCAAATATCGCTAAAATATATATGGCATGTTATAGATAAATCAATTGGTAAGAGAGCATAGTGGAAAATATCTATGCTCCACTATCGAGCCCACAAATAAATGAAGTATAAAGCAATATAGGAATAAGGAGAGTACCAGAAAATAAAGATGCACAGAGAAAAGGAAAGAGTATAAATAACCTACGCGTTACGCCAAATGCTTATAAAGCCATGAAGCCATAAGCATTTGGCGTAACGCGTAGGTTATTTATACTCTTTCCTTTTCTCTGTGCATCTTTATTTTCTGGTACTCTCCTTATTCCTATATTGCTTTATACTTCATTTATTTGTGGGCTCGATAGTGGAGCATAGATATTTTCCACTATGCTCTCTTACCAATTGATTTATCTATAACATGCCATATATATTTTAGCGATATTTGGAATTATGTACCATTGTTATTGAAGTACATTTATCTTGCACAGTTGTGTAATACATCTTTGACATATCTATTGATTATTTTTCTTCTGTCTGGGTGGATTTTTTTCCTTCTTTGTCCTGTGTATGTTTTTTATCATGTTTTTTAATAATGTCCTATGTAGTGTGCTTTGAGACTAATAAAATTTTGCATATTTTTGTACATTAGTGTCTTTATATCTATTTATTAATTGTATTTGGTGCCCTGGATTTGTCCCAATCCCCCTTGTCTTTTTCTTATGTGTGGGAGGAAACAATCTTTTACGTGACCACAAATGCGGGACTGAGGGCTGGCTGTGGTGCTGATAGAGGTCGGAGTATGGTGAAACGGACAAACTGCTGGACCGTGAGTGAGGTGCAAGCACAGATGTAACGGTGGATTGAGAAACGTGGTGTGCTCAGTGAAACAAACACAGCAGGCATGTCTGCTTCTGATACAGCTGACAGGCTGTCATTCAGCCTGACTGGAGCAGGTACAGAACTAGAAGTTCTGCGGTGGGAGACCTGCGTGACAATACTTGGCACGGTAACAGAGGAGGAGGAAGAAGCAGCTGATGCGGTTGATGAGGCAGCTGATGGTTGTTGAGGTCCGCATTTTAGCGCGGTAAGATTACCAGCGTAACACATGTTGTGTGCGCATGTGAAGGTTCATGCATGTAGTAGTCAAATCATTAGCACTTTTTCCCTCTACTGAGTTTTTTATCGCAAACTTTGCAGATAACGCGATCTGGCTCATCCTTTGCGGTCTCAAAAAAAAAAAGCCCAGACTAGGCAACCTTTGCCGCCCCTGCGAGCTGCAGACCAGCGGCCGCTTCCAGTCACTGCCACGGTTGTTGCGAAGGATGCAGTGCTCCTCGTGTTTGCATTACTTTGTGTCTGCGCCATAGGACACAACGTAACCTTCTCGTCTTCCTCCTCCACCTCCTCAGATGAGCTACTCAGCTGCGTACCTCTGGGTTCACACCAAGTTGGATGAACAACCTCATCATCCCATGTGCTATCCCATTCCTCACCTTCATAGTCAACCTACTCCTCTTCTTGCCCCGACCGCACGGTACAGTCGAGGGTCACGGAGCTACTCTTACTCAACTCCCCCCTCCCCCACCCGTATGGAGAACAATATCTCTCCCAAACAATTTTAAGCGGAGATGTAGCCTGCTTTATATACCAATTTTGAGTTTATCAGGTCTGTGTACCCCTTTTGTGGAGAAAAATATTGGCACCAAAAAATTTATTTCACTAGAATATAACTATTGTAAAGGAGACCAAAACCTCTTCGAATACAGCCAACCCAGCACATCGAGATCCAATCAGGAGTGTTCACATTTCCCTAAATTAGGGCCTAAAACCACCGAAGTGGCATCAATTTCACTACAGTAGAAATTGTAGAATTAGGAAGGACACCTCTTCCCCTACAGCCAACCCAGTAGATGGAGATCTAATTAGGATTCCCCACATTTCCAAAAATTAGGGCCTAAAACCTGCAGCAGCAGCAAGAGCAGGCACACAACCCACATCACAGACGCAATTCCGCAAGATCAATGCAGCAAACTAAAAACTACAACATCGCCTACTCTGTACAGTCTGCAGTTATGGTGCAAAAGTCCTTGGAGATCCATGACTTGTTCATCTTGATGAAAGTTAGGCGGTCAACACTTTCATGGGACAGCCGGCTGCGCTTATCCGTCGGGACACGACCAGCAGCGCTGAAGACACGTTCTGAGGGAATGCTGGCTGTCGGGCATGATAAAACCTCCAAGGCGTGACAGGCGAGCTCAGGCCATTGATCCATTTTTGAAGACCAAAATGTAAAAGGGTTAAAATCCTCCCTGATAGTATTCATATTGAGCTCTAGATACTCCTCCACCATCCTCTCCAGTCGTTTACCATGTGTCAAACTTGTACTCTGTTGTGCTGGTGCATGAACTGGTCTAAAAAATGTGTGAAAGGACTCAGAAATTGCTTCTGCCACTTACGCTGCTGCTGCTAATGTTTTGGCGTTGACAAACTGACGTGCTGGAGGTTGAAAGACTACAGCTGCGACGCACACTGTGTGCCTCACTCCTATCTTGGGGAAAAGCTCTATTAAGGTTGCTTAAAAGCTTGTTTCGAAACTCCAACATTAGCAGGTCCCTTTCCAGGGCGGGAAGCATCTGGCAAAATTTAGTCTTATAACGTGGATCTAACAAGAGTGGCAACACAGTAGTCAGCATTATTTCGAATCTTAACTATACGAGAATCATGTTGCATATAGTGCATCAAGAAGGCACTTGTATGTCAGGCTCTTCCAGGTGGTCCAAAGCCAGGCTCTGTTGCTGGCTGCGTAACACTGATGCTTTTTTCCTCCGTCCCCTCCTGCAAACCACGTTCAACAGAGAGGGGATGATTATCCTCTTCATCCTCTGACAGCTACTCGCCCATCACCTCTTCCTCCTCCTCCTCCATTTGTTCCTCGGCTCTTGCACCTTCACTAACAGTATGTCTGGTGTCACCAAACCCCTCGATCGCCGGAATCCACCGTCACTTGGCATCCACCTGTGTGACGATAGTCTGGAACTTTGAGACATTCTTATCCCTTCCGCATCCTCCTCTTCTTCTGGGACAACCACCTCGTGCTGCACACTATTCAAATTCTGCTCCAGCATGTGTATGACCGGAATAGTGATGCTGATGATGGCATCGTCAGCGCTAACTATTTTAACCCCTTTCTGACCTTGTCAGTAATAGTACGTAGCTGTGCCCTGGGACTTATGGACCAGCTACGTATTATTACGCGTGCTGCGATCGCGCCCGCACACAAGCGGGGCGATCGCCGCCGAGTGTCAGCTGATAGCACCGGGTGTCAGCTGTGACAATGTGCTGGGAGCGGTCCCGCACCGCTCCCAGCACATTATCCCCCGCAATGCTGCGATCGAAGTCGATCACAGCATTGCGGTGGCAAGGGGGGAGGTGATCGGTATACTCGCCTCTCCTGCCGGCGTCCAGCGATGTCTGGGGCGGCTTCCGGATGTTGCCATGACGATCCGATGTCATCATGACAACATCCGGGTCACCAGGAGGCAGGACGTTCCTTTGGTCATGCGCAGTGTGCGACCAAAGTAATGTCTCCCCGGTGTGCAGCGCTGACAGGCTGCATGACAAAGAGAGTTGCTGCTCTCTATGCCATGCAGCCGATCAGGCAGCAAAAAGTGAAAGTCCCATAGTGGGACAATGTGTAAAAGTAAAAAAAAAAAAAAAAGTAGAAAAGTGAAAAAAAAAAATGTAAAAAAAATTGTAAAAATATAAAAAAAAAAGAAAAAAAAAATCCCCAAAAAATAAAAATATATTGAACCCATAATATTTATTTATTATGAAAAAAAAAATAAACCAATAAAAGTACACATATGTGGCATCGCCGCGTCCGGAACGACCTGACCTATAAAACTGTCCCACTAGTTAACCCCTTTAGTGAAGACAGTAAAAAAAAAAAAACCGAAGCAAAAAACAATGCTTTATCATCATACTGTCAAACAAAAAATGGAATAACACGCGATCAAAAAGACGAATGTAAATAAAAATGGTACCGCTAAAAACGTCATCTTGTCCCGCAAAAAAACAAGCCACCACACACCAACATTGTCCGAAAAAAAAAAAAGTTATAGCTCTCAGAATAAAGCGACACCAAAAAATATTTTTTCTAGAAAATCGTTTTTATTGTGTAAAAGCGGCAAAACATAAAAAAAACTATATAAAAAATGCACTGACCCGAAGAATAACGCTGCATTATCAATTTTACCACACGCAGAATGGCATAAAAAAAACGCAAAAAAACAATTCCTGAATTGTTACTTTTTGTTTATTCTGCCTCCCAAAAATCAGAATAGAAAAAAAATGTCACGTGCCTGAAAATGGTACCAATAAAAAAACCTCAACTTGTCCTGCAAAAAACAAGAAATCACATGACTCTGTCGGCCAAAATATGGAAAAATTATAGCTCTCAAAATATGGTGATGCAAACACTAGTCTGTGCAAAAAAAAGCGTCTTTTAGTGTGTGACCGCTGTCAGTCATAAAAACCCGATATGAATCTGGTATTGCTGTAATCGCACCGACCCGAAGAATAAAGTAGTCTAATCACTTATACCACGCGAGGAATGGTGTAAAAAAATAAACACTAGGGTTACAGATGTGCTAGGGTTAGGGTTGGGGTTGTATTAGGGTTGTATTAGGGTTGGCTTTTTTTCAAAAGTAAAGAAAAAAAAAAAGATAATATGGCGACCAGTGTTGACCCAAGTGCTCGCTACTTGAGTTTGCATCGGGTACTCGGGTATGCACTGAGTATCGCGGGTGCTCGAGTGACATGCTCGAGTCTCCGCCCCATATGCTTCGCGGCCAAAAAAAAACGTTGCTGGGATCGCCTGCCATGCACGAGCGATCCCCGCATGTTTTTTTTGGATGTCTAACAACCGTGAAACATGCGGGGCGGGGACTCGAGCATGTCATTCGAGCACCCGCGATACTTGGTGCATACCCGAGTACCCGATGCAAACTCAAGTAGCGAGCACTTGTGCTCAAGACTAATGACAACTTATTTAATATGTTGACCTAATGTTATCAAATTCTGTCGTACCTTTGGGTTCAAAATGTACACTATACACCTTGATAAAATTCTTGAGGGGTCTAGTTTCCAAAATGGGGTCACTTGTGGGGGATTTTCACTATTTCGGCACATCAGGGGCTCCCGAAATGCGACATGGCGTTCGCTCTTGATTCCAGGCAATTTTGCGTTCAAAAAGTCACACAGTGCTCCTTCCCTTCTGAACCCTGATGTGCACCCAAACAGTGTATTTTCCCCACATATGGGGTATTGGCGCACTCAGGAGAAATTGCACAACAGTTTTTAGGTTCCATTTTCTCCTCTTACCCTTGTGGAACTAAAAAAAATTGGGGCATTTTTGTGGAAAAAGTTAGATTTTTTTTATTTTCACGGCTTCATGTTCTAAACTTCTGTGAAGCACCTGGGGGTTAAGGGTGCTCACCACACATCTAGATAAGTTCCCTCAGGGGTCTAGTTTCCAAAATGGTGTCACTTGTGGGGGTTTTCCACTGTTTAGGCACATCATGGGCACATCCGCTAATTATTCAAGCAAATTTTACATTCAAAAAGTCAAATGGCGCTCCTTCCCTTCCGAACCCTGCCGTGCGCCCAAACAGTGGTTTTCCCACACATATGGGGTATTGGCTTACTCAGGAGAGAATGCACAACAAGTTAGATGGTGCAATTTCTCCTGTTACCCTTATGAAAATGCAAAAATGGGGGCTGAAAAACATTTTCGTGGGAAAAATGTGAAAATGTTATTTACATTGCTCCATGTTATAAACTTCTGTGAAGCACCTGGGGGTTCAAGATGCTCACCACACATCTAGATAAGTTCCCTGAGGGGTCCAGTTTCTAAAATGGTATCACTTTCCACTGTTTAGGCACATCAGGGGCTCTCCAAACGCAACATGGCGTCCGCTAATTATTCAAGCAAATTTTACATTCAAAAAGTCAAATGGCGCTCCTTCCCTTCTGAGCCCTGCTGTGCGCCCAGTGTTTTTTCCCCACGTATGGGGTATCTGCGTACTCAGGGGAAATTGCACAACAAATTTTGGGGTCCATTTTTTCCTGTTACCCCTGCAAAAATAAAAAAATTGGGGTCTAAAGTAACATTTTTGTGAAAAAAGTTAAATGTTCAGTTTTTTCTTCCCCGTTCCAAAAATTCCTGTGGAGCACGTGAAGGGTTAATAAACTTTTTGAATGTGGTTTTGAGCACCTTGAGGGGTGCAGTTTTTAGAATGGTGTCATTTTTGGGTATTTTCTGTCATAAAGGCCCCTAAAAAAAAAATGGTTTTGTAAATTTTGTTGGAAAAATGAGAAATCGCTGATCAACTTTTAACCCTTATAGCGCACTAATAAAAAAAAAATTTGGTTCCAAAATTGTGCTGATGTAAAGTACACATGTGGGAAATGTTATTTATTAACTATTTTGTGTAACATATCTCTCTGATTTACCGGAATAAAAATTCAAATTTTGAAAATTGTGAAATTTTCAAAATTTTCGCCAAATTTTCAATTTTTTCCACAAATAAACGCAAGTGATATTGAAGAAATTTTACCACTATCATGAAGTACAATATGTCACGAAAAAACAGTCTCTCATAATCAGCGGGATCTGTTGAAGCGTTTCAGAGTAATTACCTCCTAAAGTGACAGTGGTCAGAATTGTAAACATTGGCCTGGTCATTAACGTGCAAACCACCCTCGGGGGTAAAGGGGTTAATAATAGCCATTTCAAAACTGTGCAGAAGGGTGCAGAGGTCCTTAATCTGTTCCCACTCCGTAAACGTGATACGCCCCACGTCCGTACTGCGTTGGCACAGGCTATACGACATGACATACTGCGTCAGGGCTCGTTGCTGCTGCCACAGTCGCTGCAACATGTGCAGAGTGGAATTCCACCGCGTTGGCACATCACTATCAACCTGTTAACTGTCATGGAGAAAGACCTCTGTATCAATGCAAGTCGATGACATGAGGGGTGCGAACGGCGGAGGTGAGCACACAGCTTCCCGACTTTCTGAAGCAGCTCATCCAGGCCGAGATAGTGGCGGAGAAATCGCTGTACCACCAGGTTGAGGACGTGAGCCATGCAAAGCACGTGTGTGGGTTCGCCTTGGCGTAGAGTCGCAAACAGGTTCGCACCGTTATCGTACATGGCCTTACCTGGCTCCAGGTTCAGCGGAGACAGCTATTGCTGAAACTGAGCCTGGAGAGCTGTCCACAACTCTTCAGCTGTATGACTGCGATCTTCAAGGCATATTAATTTGAAGACTGCCTGATTGCTGTGCTGCGCAGTATGGAGGTGGTGTGAATTTGCTCTGCACTGTGGGAACGCGTGTCTCGTTAAGGCAGAGGTTGATTGCCAAGTGAAGCACAGTGGATTGTCCTTGCAATTTAGCAAATGGAGTTAGGGATTTAGTCAGGATTGATGGCTAATTATCTGCCTGTATTTTTCAGCATTAAGGACTCCATCATACAATTCCATCAGGGAGGCGTCTGATTGCCTCCAACATTATTCTGCAGCAGCAAAACGACCACAAATATACAGCCAATGTCATTAAGAACTGTAAATGGCAAAAAGAAGAAAAAGGAGTCCTGGAAGTGATGATATGTCCCCACAGAGCCCTGATCTCAACATCAAGTTTGTCTGGGATTACATGAAGAGACAGAAGGTTTTGTGAAAGCCTACATAGGATCTGTGGTTAGATCTCCAAGATGTTCGGAACAATCTCCCTGTCGAGTTCCTTCAAAACTGTGTAAGTGCATCCAGAAGAATTGATGCTTTGGTGATGTATTGTGTTCATTCACTTTGTATTTTGTTAATTGATAAAAATAGACACTTCTACTTTTTAAACCATTTTCACTGTGCAGCATTTTTCCACACCTGCCTGTCTAGTTGATTGGAGGGGTTTCGGTCCTGAGGAACGGTCTTGGGAGCCTGCCGACAACATCGTTCTCCCCCCTCTTCCCCCCTGCGATTTTTGAGCAGTTTCTCCGTCGGGTTGGCCTAAAGAACAGTGGGGCGTCAGGGGGGTGCTGCCACAGCAGTAACTCACGTGCCTCCTCAGCGTCGTCCTACTCTCCATCGTCAGCGTTCGGCGTCTCCTCCCATCAGGTCGGCTCGCTGAGGTTTGCCTCTTGCAGCTCTCCTCTGCACAGCTGCAACAGCATGGTGTTTTCCATTTGGCCTTAGGGGGCGTGGCCGGTCTCTGCAGGAATTTAACCCTGCTTTATAGAAAAAAATCGCTGCACTACCGTATATTGGTGCACAAGTAGGGGCCGAACCCGCTGATATATAGAGAAAAAGCCTCGGCACTCAAATATTCAAAAGCGGTGAAATTTATTTGCAGTCCATATACATACAAAAACGTTTCGGTCTTAGCGACCTTCATCAGTTTAACAATAGTAGTATATAGTGGAATTTGCCAAGAGATAAGTCCAACTGGGACCAATATGATGGGGACCACCTTATACAGAGGGACTGGATGCAGACCAGAAGGGCTCCACAACGCGGTGGATACTCGACAGGGAGATTGTTCCGAACATCTTGGAGATCTAACCACAGATCCTATGTAGGCTTTCACAAAACCTTCTGTCTCTTCATGTAATCCCAGACAAACTTGATGTTGAGATCAGGGCTCTGTGGGGACATATCATCACTTCCAGGACTCCTTTTTCTTCTTTTTGCCATTTACAGTTCTTAATGACATTGGCTGTATATTTGTGGTCGTTTTGCTGCTGCAGAATAATGTTGGAGGCAATCAGACGCCTCCCTGATGGAATTGTATGATGGAGTCCTTAATGCTGAAAAATACAGGCAGATAATTAGCCATCAATCCTGACTAAATCCCTAACTCCATTTGCTAAATTGCAAGGACAATCCACTGTGCTTCACTTGGCAATCAACCTCTGCCTTAACGAGACACGCGTTCCCACAGTGCAGAGCAAATTCACACCACCTCCATACTGCGCAGCACAGCAATCAGGCAGTCTTCAAATTAATATGCCTTGAAGATCGCAGTCATACAGCTGAAGAGTTGTGGACAGCTCTCCAGGCTCAGTTTCAGCAATAGCTGTCTCCGCTGAACCTGGAGCCAGGTAAGGCCATGTACGATAACGGTGCGAACCTGTTTGCGACTCTACGCCAAGGCGAACCCACACACGTGCTTTGCATGGCTCACGTCCTCAACCTGGTGGTACAGCGATTTCTCCGCCACTATCTCGGCCTGGATGAGCTGCTTCAGAAAGTCGGGAAGCTGTGTGCTCACCTCCGCCGTTCGCACCCCTCATGTCATCGACTTGCATTGATACAGAGGTCTTTCTCCATGACAGTTAACAGGTTGATAGTGATGTGCCAACGCGGTGGAATTCCACTCTGCACATGTTGCAGCGACTGTGGCAGCAGCAACGAGCCCTGACGCAGTATGTCATGTCGTATAGCCTGTGCCAACGCAGTACGGACGTGGGGCGTATCACGTTTACGGAGTGGGAACAGATTAAGGACCTCTGCACCCTTCTGCACAGTTTTGAAATGGCTATTATTAACCCCTTTACCCCCGAGGGTGGTTTGCACGTTAATGACCAGGCCAATGTTTACAATTCTGACCACTGTCACTTTAGGAGGTAATTACTCTGAAACGCTTCAACAGATCCCGCTGATTATGAGAGACTGTTTTTTCGTGACATATTGTACTTCATGATAGTGGTAAAATTTCTTCAATATCACTTGCGTTTATTTGTGTAAAAAATTGAAAATTTGGCGAAAATTTTGAAAATTTCACAATTTTCAAAATTTGAATTTTTATTCCGGTAAATCAGAGAGATATGTTACACAAAATAGTTAATAAATAACATTTCCCACATGTGTACTTTACATCAGCACAATTTTGGAACCAAATTTTTTTTTTATTAGTGCGCTATAAGGGTTAAAAGTTGATCAGCGATTTCTCATTTTTCCAACAAAATTTACAAAACCATTTTTTTTTTAGGGGCCTTTATGACAGAAAATACCCAAAAATGACACCATTCTAAAAACTGCACCCCTCAAGGTGCTCAAAACCACATTCAAAAAGTTTATTAACCCTTCACGTGCTCCACAGGAATTTTTGGAACGGGGAAGAAAAAACTGAACATTTAACTTTTTTCACAAAAATGTTACTTTAGACCCCAATTTTTTTATTTTTGCAGGGGTAACAGGAAAAAATGGACCCCAAAATTTGTTGTGCAATTTCCCCTGAGTACGCAGATACCCCATACGTGGGGAAAAAACACTGGGCGCACAGCAGGGCTCAGAAGGGAAGGAGCGCCATTTGACTTTTTGAATGTAAAATTTGCTTGAATAATTAGCGGACGCCATGTTGCGTTTGGAGAGCCCCTGATGTGCCTAAACAGTGGAAAGTGATACCATTTTGGAAACTGGACCCCTCAGGGAACTTATCTAGATGTGTGGTGAGCATCTTGAACCCCCAGGTGCTTCACAGAAGTTTATAACATGGAGCAATGTAAATAACATTTTCACATTTTTCCCACGAAAATGTTTTTCAGCCCCCATTTTTGCATTTTCATAAGGGTAACAGGAGAAATTGCACCATCTAACTTGTTGTGCATTCTCTCCTGAGTAAGCCAATACCCCATATGTGTGGGAAAACCACTGTTTGGGCGCACGGCAGGGTTCGGAAGGGAAGGAGCGCCATTTGACTTTTTGAATGTAAAATTTGCTTGAATAATTAGCGGATGTGCCCATGATGTGCCTAAACAGTGGAAAACCCCCACAAGTGACACCATTTTGGAAACTAGACCCCTGAGGGAACTTATCTAGATGTGTGGTGAGCACCCTTAACCCCCAGGTGCTTCACAGAAGTTTAGAACATGAAGCCGTGAAAATAAAAAAAATCTAACTTTTTCCACAAAAATGCCCCAATTTTTTTTAGTTCCACAAGGGTAAGAGGAGAAAATGGAACCTAAAAACTGTTGTGCAATTTCTCCTGAGTGCGCCAATACCCCATATGTGGGGAAAATACACTGTTTGGGCGCACATCAGGGTTCAGAAGGGAAGGAGCACTGTGTGACTTTTTGAACGCAAAATTGCCTGGAATCAAGAGCGAACGCCATGTCGCATTTCGGGAGCCCCTGATGTGCCGAAATAGTGAAAACCCCCCACAAGTGACCCCATTTTGGAAACTAGACCCCTCAAGAATTTTATCAAGGGGTATAGTGTACATTTTGAACCCAAAGGTACGACAGAATTTGATAACATTAGGTCAACATATTAAATAAGTTGTCATTAGTCTTGAGCACAAGTGCTCGCTACTTGAGTTTGCATCGGGTACTCGGGTATGCACCAAGTATCGCGGGTGCTCGAATGACATGCTCGAGTCCCCGCCCCGCATGTTTCACGGTTGTTAGACATCCAAAAAACATGCGGGGATCGCTCGTGCATGGCAGGCGATCCCAGCAACGTTTTTTTTTGGCCGCGAAGCATATGGGGCGGAGACTCGAGCATGTCACTCGAGCACCCGCGATACTCAGTGCATACCCGAGTACCCGATGCAAACTCAAGTAGTGAGCACTTGGGTCAACACTGGTCGCCATATTATCTTTTTTTTTTTCTTTACTTTTGAAAAAAAAACAACCCTAGCCCCAACCCTAATACAACCCCAACCCTAACCCTAGCACATCCGTAACCCTAAAGTTTATTTTTTTACACCATTCCTCGCGTGGTATAAGTGATTAGACTACTTTATTCTTCGGGTCGGTGCGATTACAGCAATACCAGATTCATATCGGGTTTTTATGACTGACAGCGGTCACACACTAAAAGACGCTTTTTTTGCACAGACTAGTGTTTGCATCACCATATTTTGAGAGCTATAATTTTTCCATATTTTGGCCGACAGAGTCATGTGATTTCTTGTTTTTTGCAGGACAAGTTGAGGTTTTTTTATTGGTACCATTTTCAGGCACGTGACATTTTTTTTCTATTCTGATTTTTGGGAGGCAGAATAAACAAAAAGTAACAATTCAGGAATTGTTTTTTTGCGTTTTTTTTATGCCATTCTGCGTGTGGTAAAATTGATAATGCAGCGTTATTCTTCGGGTCAGTGCATTTTTTATATAGTTTTTTTTATGTTTTGCCGCTTTTACACAATAAAAACGATTTTCTAGAAAAAATATTTTTTGGTGTCGCTTTATTCTGAGAGCTATAACTTTTTTTTTTTCGGACAATGTTGCTGTGTGGTGGCTTGTATTTTTGCGGGACAAGATGACATTTTTAGCGGTACCATTTTTATTTACATTCGTCTTTTTGATCGCGTGTTATTCCATTTTTTGTTTGACAGTATGATGATAAAGCATTGTTTTTTGCTTCGTTTTTTTTTTTTACTGTCTTCACTAAAGGGGTTAACTAGTGGGACAGTTTTATAGGTCAGGTCGTTCCGGACGCGGCGATGCCAAATATGTGTACTTTTATTGGTTTATTTTTTTTTTATCATAATAAATAAATATTATGGGTTCAATATATTTTTATTTTTTGGGGATTTTTTTTTTCTTTTTTTTTTTATATTTTCACAATTTTTTTTACATTTTTTTTTTTTCACTTTTCTACTTTTTTTTTTTTTTTTTTTACTTTTACACATTGTCCCACTATGGGACTTTCACTTTTTGCTGCCTGATCGGCTGCATGGCATAGAGAGCAGCAACTCTCTTTGTCATGCAGCCTGTCAGCGCTGCACACCGGGGAGACATTACTTTGGTCGCACACTGCGCATGACCAAAGGAACGTCCTGCCTCCTGGTGACCCGGATGTTGTCATGATGACATGGCAACATCCGGAAGCCGCCGCAGACATCGCTGGACGCCGGCAGGAGAGGCGAGTATACCGATCACCTCCCCCCTTGCCACCGCAATGCTGTGATCGACTTCGATCGCAGCATTGCGGGGGATAATGTGCTGGGAGCGGTGCGGGACCGCTCCCAGCACATTGTCACAGCTGACACCCGGTGCTATCAGCTGACACTCGGCGGTGATCGCCCCGCTTGTGTGCGGGCGCGATCGCAGCGCGCGTAATAATACGTAGCTGGTCCATAAGTCCCAGGGCACAGCTACGTACTATTACTGACAAGGTCAGAAAGGGGTTAAAATAGTTAGCGCTGACGATGCCATCATCAGCATCACTATTCCGGTCATACACATGCTGGAGCAGAATTTGAATAGTGTGCAGCACGAGGTGGTTGTCCCAGAAGAAGAGGAGGATGCGGAAGGGATAAGAATGTCTCAAAGTTCCAGACTATCGTCACACAGGCGGATGCCAAGTGACGGTGGATTCCGGCGATCGAGGGGTTTGGTGACACCAGACATACTGTTAGTGAAGGTGCAAGAGCCGAGGAACAAATGGAGGAGGAGGAGGAAGAGGTGATGGGCGAGTAGCTGTCAGAGGATGAAGAGGATAATCATCCCCTCTCTGTTGAACGTGGTTTGCAGGAGGGGACGGAGGAAAAAAGCATCAGTGTTACGCAGCCAGCAACAGAGCCTGGCTTTGGACCACCTGGAAGAGCCTGACATACAAGTGCCTTCTTGATGCACTATATGCAACATGATTCTCGTATAGTTAGGATTCGAAATAATGCTGACTACTGTGTTGCCACTCTTGTTAGATCCACGTTATAAGACTAAATTTTGCCAGATGCTTCCCGCCCTGGAAAGGGACCTGCTAATGTTGGAGTTTCGAAACAAGCTTTTAAGCAACCTTAATAGAGCTTTTCCCCAAGATAGGAGTGAGGCACACAGTGTGCGTCGCAGCTGTAGTCTTTCAACCTCCAGCACGTCAGTTTGTCAATGCCAAAACATTAGCAGCAGCAGCGTAAGTGGCAGAAGCAATTTCTGAGTCCTTTCACACATTTTTTAGACCAGTTCATGCACCAGCACAACAGAGTACAAGTTTGACACATGGTAAACGACTGGAGAGGATGGTGGAGGAGTATCTAGAGCTCAATATGAATACTATCAGGGAGGATTTTAACCCTTTTACATTTTGGTCTTCAAAAATGGATCAATGGCCTGAGCTCGCCTGTCACGCCTTGGAGGTTTTATCATGCCCGACAGCCAGCATTCCCTCAGAACGTGTCTTCAGCGCTGCTGGTCGTGTCCCGACGGATAAGCGCAGCCGGCTGTCCCATGAAAGTGTTGACCGCCTAACTTTCATCAAGATGAACAAGTCATGGATCTCCAAGGACTTTTGCACCATAACTGCAGACTGTACAGAGTAGGCGATGTTGTAGTTTTTAGTTTGCTGCATTGATCTTGCGAAATTGCGTCTGTGATGTGGGTTGTGTGCCTGCTCTTGCTGCTGCTGCAGGTTTTAGGCCCTAATTTTTGGAAATGTGGGGAATCCTAATTAGATCTCCATCTACTGGGTTGGCTGTAGGGGAAGAGGTGTCCTTCCTAATTCTACAATTTCTACTGTAGTGAAATTGATGCCACTTCGGTGGTTTTAGGCCCTAATTTAGGGAAATGTGAACACTCCTGATTGGATCTCGATGTGCTGGGTTGGCTGTATTCGAAGAGGTTTTGGTCTCCTTTACAATAGTTATACTCTAGTGAAATAAATTTTTTGGTGCCAATATTTTTCTCCACAAAAGGGGTACACAGACCTGATAAACTCAAAATTGGTATATAAAGCAGGCTACATCTCCACTTAAAATTGTTTGGGAGAGATATTGTTCTCCATACGGGGGGGGGGAGGGGGGAGTTGAGTAAGAGTAGCTCCGTGACCCTCGACTGTACCGTGCGGTCAGGGCAAGAAGAGGAGGAGGGTGACTCTGAAGGTGAGGAATGGGATAGCACATGGGATGATGAGGTTGTTCATCCAACTTGGTGTGAACCCAGAGGTACGCAGCTGAGTAGCTCATCTGAGGAGGTGGAGGAGGAAGACGAGAAGGTTACGTTGTGTCCTATGGCGCAGACACAAAGTAATGCAAACACGAGGAGCACTGCATCCTTCGCAACAACCGTGGCAGTGACTGGAAGCGGCCGCTGGTCTGCAGCTCGCAGGGGCGGCAAAGGTTGCCTAGTCTGGGCTTTTTTTTTTTGAGACCGCAAAGGATGAGCCAGATCGCGTTATCTGCAAAGTTTGCGATAAAAAACTCAGTAGAGGGAAAAAGTGCTAATGATTTGACTACTACATGCATGAACCTTCACATGCGCACACAACATGTGTTATGCTGGTAATCTTACCGCGCTAAAATGCGGACCTCAACAACCATCAGCTGCCCCATCAACCGCATCAGCTGCTTCTTCCTCCTCCTCTGTTACCGTGCCAAGTATTGTCACGCAGGTCTCCCACCGCAGAACTTCTAGTTCTGTACCCGCTCCAGTCAGGCTGAAAGAGAGCCTGTCAGCTGTATCAGAAGCAGACATGCCTGCTGTGTTTGTTTCACTGAGCTCACCACGTTTCTCAATCCACCGTTACATCTGTGCTTGCACCTCACTCACGGTCCAGCAGTTTGTCCGTTTCACCATACTCCGCCCTCTATCAGCACCACAGCCAGCCCTCAGTCCCGCATTTGTGGTCACGTAAAAGATTGTTTCCTCCCACACATAAGAAAAAGACAAGGGGGATTGGGACAAATCCAGGGCACCAAATACAATTAATAAATAGATATAAAGACACTAATGTACAAAAATATGCAAAATTTTATTAGTCTCAAAGCACACTACATAGGACATTATTAAAAAACATGATAAAAAACATACACAGGACAAAGAAGGAAAAAAATCCACCCAGACAAAAGAAAAATAATCAATAGATATGTCAAAGATGTATTACACAACTGTGCAAGATAAATGTACTTCAATAACAATGGTACAGAATTCCAAATATCGCTAAAATATATATGGCATGTTATAGATAAATCAATTGGTAAGAGAGCATAGTGGAAAATATCTATGCTCCACTATCGAGCCCACAAATAAATGAAGTATAAAGCAATATAGGAATAAGGAGAGTACCAGAAAATAAAGATGCACAGAGAAAAGGAAAGAGTATAAATAACCTACGCGTTACGCCAAATGCTTATGAAGCCATGAAGCCATAAGCATTTGGCGTAACGCGTAGGTTATTTATACTCTTTCCTTTTCTCTGTGCATCTTTATTTTCTGGTACTCTCCTTATTCCTATATTGCTTTATACTTCATTTATTTGTGGGCTCGATAGTGGAGCATAGATATTTTCCACTATGCTCTCTTACCAATTGATTTATCTATAACATGCCATATATATTTTAGCGATATTTGGAATTATGTACCATTGTTATTGAAGTACATTTATCTTGCACAGTTGTGTAATACATCTTTGACATATCTATTGATTATTTTTCTTCTGTCTGGGTGGATTTTTTTCCTTCTTTGTCCTGTGTATGTTTTTTATCATGTTTTTTAATAATGTCCTATGTAGTGTGCTTTGAGACTAATAAAATTTTGCATATTTTTGTACATTAGTGTCTTTATATCTATTTATTAATTGTATTTGGTGCCCTGGATTTGTCCCAATCCCCCTTGTCTTTTTCTTATGCTTGTTTGCATTCATGGGGACATTGGCACAAATACATAATTTATATTTAGTGTGGTGCTAGGTCTGCCCCTTACTTCTTACAAATTTCCTCCCACACATGGCAAAGCTAAGAGGTCGAACTCCACCATCTCCAAACTGTTGGCCACGCAAATGGTGGTGTCAGTCCCTAATTTTTTGAACTGTGAACACTGCTGTATGGCTGCTTTTTCACTGAGGAGGTAACCGGAGAACCTGAAGGAAACCCCCACAAACACGGGGAGAACATACAAACTACTTGCAGATGTTGTCCTCTATCATCATGGAGTTAGCTCGTTGTGTAGGAGACCGACCACCACTGCTGTCTACCTTGTGAACATTGTGTTGAAGCTTGCAAGGTGTTATGGGTTTACCGTCACAGAGAGGAGCCAGAAGTGTTTGATTCCTCCCACTCCTGCAGTCATTAGAAGCCTTTCACCTTCATATTAATTGGTGCAGGGGTTTATCTGCTCAGTTGTGAGCTCTTGGAAGCTTACCGTGATTTAGGCTCTCAGCAGATTTGTTCCATGCATCTCCCCTACTGTGATAACGCTGTACCCCAACACATCAGACTGTCGCCTACCATGGAAACCTTGAAAAAGAAGCTGAAGATCCACTTCTTCTGACAAGCGTACAATATGTGGTAACCCTCACTCCAGCGTACTTTTGCACAACCAGCTGTACCCTGACCTACTGTATCCTCAACCATCCCTTGCAGATTGTTTGTGCACCCTCGCAGGCAGGGTCCGCTCTCCTCTTGTACCAGTCGGTGACCCCTTTTCACATGCAAAGCACCACGGAATAAATGTCGCTGCAATAGTAATAATAAATATAGTATTTGTACTCTGGCATCAATTGACCCACTTTCCTGGTGTCTACACCCTTAATTTGATGTGTTTTGACAGCTTTTGGGCCAGAGTGAAGGTGTTGCATATGCTTTTTTTTTGTCCCCCCCCCCCATTGAACAGTATGGTGTTCGGAAATGTTCGGCGAATGTCTAAATATTCTATGAACATTTCCGAACCGAACATTGAAATGTTCGCTCATCTCTACTTGTTAGCTAATTAAAAAAAAAAAAAAAAGATTGCTCTTAGTAGGAAAAAACAAGATAATCTTGTAGTTATGATATCTTTTAATGGCTAACAAAAATAATAAAATAAATCGTGTTACAAAGCAAGCTTTCAGGACTTCTTAGGTCTCTTCCTCAGGCATGGTATAACAAAATATCTGAAGAAACACAAATATATGCACAAAAAAAAGACAGAGGTATGGCATAATAAATGGACATTTAACTAAACAAACAAACGGAGCTTAGAGCTGATGACACTGCTGGACATATTCCAACACTGAAGGGAAGTAATCCTGATATATCTTTCATCTGCTGCACTACGTTTCCTTGGTTGACCATTGCATCTACAGCACTTAACGTTGCCCATTTCTTGGTGTCCTCGATGTTGAGAAATACAGGCAGATTCTTATCCACCATTCAGTACCATTACGGAGGTGTCTGACTGGTGCCAAAATCATTCTGCAGCCGGACGACAACGATCCAGGCAATGTCATTAAGAAAATACAGAATGAAGTACATACTACAGTACAACAAAAGAACAAGTCAACCGAACATGCAGTGTACAACTAGGAGGGACCGATGTGCAAAGAAAATATCACGTATACCAAGTGCACTGCCATGAGATTGTACATTATGAAGGCCTGGGATCAAACAATTTTAATAATAAAAAAATAAAAATAAACTGCTCCCACTGGGGGCCCGGAAACAGAGAATGGGCCGGGGGTGAGACCGAGGAACAGTAAGAAGGAAAAAAATGACGAACACTCCACCATACCACAAACTCTGCCACCAGATATGAGGATCGACGCTCTCACCCTTCCACCAGCCCCAAAAGAGTGCAGGCAGTTAGGAGTGACCCAGGCACGCCTCAAGGTCAAGAACCAAAAGGCAGGTTACAGGGTCCTCTGCGACAGGCTTCTCCATACTGTCATGTAGGAATCTAACCAACTTGGCCAGTAAGCCCAAATCTCTGGACAGTGTCACAGAAGGTGGAGGAACGTCCCCCGGCCCTTGCGGCACATGAGGCATACATCCAGGAACTGGGGCTGGACCCTACTCATCCTGGCTGTGGTGTAATATGTGCAATGTAGGATACAGAGTTGAGCCGCTCTCTCGGAATAGCTAGGAATTAGTTTGTCTAAGCTGTAGGAAATGGAAGGGTAAAGAAGATTTCACTTCAGAACATGAAATGGGTCACCAGCCACATAGACCTGACCCAGGTAAACCGAGCCTGCCCTTTCCCATAAAGGCCCTCACTCCAAATCTAATAATTCAATAAGAGTGCTGCTATGCCAGAGAGGGGTATGATTGTGAGAAAAAGGAGCACAGAAAAGTTTCCATACCATGGTCTAGATTGATATAGCCTGCATGAAAATCAGTTATGTATTGAAGGGGCCCTCTAGAACAGGGATGTCAAACTCAAACACACAGAGGGCCAAAATGAAAACCTTGGACAAAGTCGTGAGCCAATCAGTATACAGTATAATGTGCCCCACATAGTCCTCCATACAGGGTAATGGGCCCCACATAGGGGTGGAGGTTCTGGTGCCGCAAGCCAAATATAAATCACCTTGCGGGCCAGTGCTTTCCATGTATGCTCTTGGAGGAGCAAAAAAGTATGTGCAAAGGGTGTTTAATCTCTGGGTCATAGGGTCAAACAATGGCCACAAGGGCTCTCAGGAAGTCATCCCTGTTCCACCTACATATACAAGAAAGCTGAACAAACCAATAATGCGCAAAAGGATAATAATACGCCCAATAATACAGTCTAGGGTCCGATAAAGCCACCCCCTCACCCGAGCATATTACAGGACCGGGCGATGGATCCCAGTTCTGTGACCCTGCAAAATGAATGAGGAAAAGATGGAGTTACGCTTATTGAAGGTATTGAAGTTCACATATATTGGGGATATAACCTGATGTGAGCCGCGACCGACAGGAGTAACTTCTCTTATCTCCTTAGCTTAGCTTTTATAATCAACAAAAGAGCGAAGCTGTGTAGCGAATTCACCTAAATATGTAGATACTTGGACTCCTAGATAAGAGAACTTTGAAACCCATATCAAAGATAGGAGGGAGGCTTGTCTGGAGGTGACTTTCAGGTCTACAGGGAAGACAAAAGACTTATCCCAGTTGATTTTTTGACCTGAGAAGAGGCCGCACTCATCAATCACATTCAGCGCTGCTGGTACTGACACGTTAGCACCTTGCAGGTACAGGAAAGTGCTGTCTGCGTAGAGACTAAGTTTGCTGTGTGTTGGGGCCTGGATAAACCCCTGAATCTCTGGGGTGGAGCGGATAAGGGCGGCCAGTGGCTCCACTACAGTCACAGCATTGGGGACAGCAGATATCCCTGCTGCGCGCCCTGGATCAGGGGGAAGCATATACGCACCACAGTGTCCGCGTATAGGAGCTTCTCCCATTTAGTAATCACTGGCCGAAAGCCCATCCAACGCTTGGTCGCCCAAAGAACAGACCATTCAATAGAGCTGAAGGCTTTATTGGCATCAAGTGAGACCATAACGTGTCCTCCTTAGAGAAAAATAAATAAAAACGCTGGAGGTTGAGGGTTGTCGACTTTCCTGGCACAATGTCAGTTTGGTCACAATGAATAATTTGCCGAATATATGAACGCAGAGGAATTTCCAATACTTTATCTAGAATTTTTACATCAAACTGAAGTAATAAACAGGCCTGTATGAGGAATAAAGATTGGTAAAAATTATCAAACTCCGACAGAACATGTTTAGGGTCCCCTCTAGTTCTCCTCTCCTCGCCCCTAAGTGCCCTGATTACCATGGGGTCACAGTAACGATTTGCCATATAGGTAAGTAGTTTACCACATTTGTCCCCATTTAGTATTCCTGTCATACATAAAAGGAGCATGTTGCTCATCATCTCTAAGCAGAGGGAGTGTAACAAGTAAGGCTGCCGGCCACTGGGAATTATGCTCCACAGGTACTGGAGCTCCTGTGTGATACCTCAGTCATCTCCACATCCCTCACAACAGGAGCCAGGATATCATGAGCAAATGCTTCAAAAGTATCCCATACCTGTTGTATTATACGGTCCTCATTGTTATTTTGAAATAAAAAAAAAGGAGAAGGAGAGAGACACAAGATGGATTTATATGTCACAGTGGCCTTGGAAATGGACCCTCCCAAGAGGGGAACAGGGAGAGGAGTAAGATCTGGGATGGAGTGACAGAGGTAATAATAGAAAATGACTGCAGCCAAGGCAGAGTCCGGCACCAGGGCAAGATCTATGTGGGAGAGGCAAGAAAACAAAAACCTGACCAGAACCTCTGTAGCATCGGCGTCGACGCCGTCCCCCTTACCGCCGCGCTCACGGCCCGGCACCTTCCGGCTCTCCTGCTGCTGCTGCCGGCGCGTGCAGCTTCCCGGGCACTGTGCTTAGGGCGCGCGCTCCCTCCCTCTTAAAAGGGGCCGTCCTAAGGAGTTCCCGGCCAATGGCCGGAGGTCTTATCATATAAAAGGAACCTCCTCCAAAATGGAGGTGCCTGTGCAAGGTTGTAGCTCGGTGTTCTAAACTCTGCTTCAGCCCTCAGGTCCCGCTGCTAGCCTGACTACCTGTCCAGTCCGCCAGCCTGACTACCAGTCCAGTCCGCCAGCCTGACTACCAGTCCAGTCCGCCAGCCTGACTACCAGTCCACTCCGCCAGGCAAGTACACTCTCCAGCCCGACGGTCTGCCTACGGTCCAAACCCGCCAGTCTGTCTATGGGCCAGGCTTGCCTGCCTACCCGGAGAACGTACCAGTTACCTGCTGTGCCTACCAGCCAGCCTACCCAGAGGCTCCTGCCAGTTACCTGTGGTGTCCGCCAGTCCGTCTACCCGGATCACCCGTCAGTCTGCCTGCCGTGCTCATCTGCTGTACCGGTCAGTCCCTGCCTTCTGACCCATGGGAGTCACCTGCTCTCATACAAGGACTGGCCCAGAGTAGCAATTGGTCCCTCTGCTCGGTCCTTCCCTGGTTCACGGAGTCGAGTGAGCCGCCGTGCGACCTTGGTCAGTCCGAGTTGATACCTAGTTACGCCCCTCTGGTCCCTCCTTGCACCGCAGCACAGAGGTTCCACCACCCGGATCCCTAACAGCCTCCATATAGTGTGAACAGGTGCACGCTGCAATGACTGCATAACATAAAATAAGAAAGAACAGCAGCACTCTGTAAGGGCCAAGAGGTGGTGGTCAGGTTTTTTGTTTTCTTGCAGTTTAACATGGAGGTTTTGACTGCCTCCTTTTCTGACTCTGCACTCCACCCATCAACCCAAGAGTGCTTTTAATTAGTGTTGCTTTCTAACTGCCCACTTAAAATTGTAGGCTTATAGCCCAAGAGAGGCATGTTTAGGAAAATAGTTACCCATCATGCGGAGGTCACCTTGCCGTGGTTGATGGGCACACATGAATTGGCCAATTTATGAGCTAAGAACCTTGATTTTTTCTAAGTACATTTTATTTAGCAATAGTGCAGTTTAGATCTTATTTTCTTAGTGTTTGCATATGTCTTGGTCCTTACAGAGTGCTGCTGTGCTTTCTTATTCTATGTGGGAGAGGCAGTCATGAGTGAAAGGATAACAGGAGTGTGTCCTAGACGATGAGATGGAAGAGCACCAGACCCAGTCCCCATACACTGCAATATTACAGAGGAGTCCACATCAGTGTCAGGGCTCAACAGCCGGGACCGCTCCCTATTTATACCACGAGTACAGTTAAAATACTGGAGCCAGATTACTAGTGGGGAACTATATAGTAGCATGAAAGCAACAGCTTTGTGCATGACGACTGGTATAAATGGAGGGGGTATATAAATATCCAGATGGGTAATAGGACACACAAGTTCCGTACAGTACAAGAATACACACATACCTTCTTTATATAAATTTCAATGTTGTAAAGGGTACAATTTAGGGTGCGCATGACTAGGATAGAAACTCCCCGGCATATGTACAAAAGACTGAATAGTAAGCCCACCTGAAGACAGATAACGTGAAAACGCCTCCAGTGGGATTTCAAAGAAGTCAGACTGGTTGTCAGCAATGACCTTCAGGCGAGGCAGAGAGAACATGGAGTATATAAGGTTGAGTTCCTTCAGGAATTTGACAGAACTGAGCGAGTATTCTCAAACTACATATGGTCTTTTCGAGACAAGCAAAGAAGAAAGTCTCTGTCCCTACAGTTGAAGAATTTTGCAATGAAGGTGTAAGGTGCAGACCCAAGGGGCAAGGGATGGAGGGATGTGATATGCCCTCTGCAATGTACATAGCCGAGAAACTATCCCGGCCATAGGTGGAGATCAGTACATTCCCTAAAAAGAGCTGTGGATACTTGGGAATATGTCTGAAATACCCCCACAAAACAAGGTCTAGGAGTATGCGCCAAAGGGGCCATCGACTGCAATGATGCAAACTGAGAGAACGTCCAGTATACGCCTCCCGGAGACAGACACCCAGACCCAGTCTACTATGTCCAGTCAGTGAATACGCCTGGACCCTGTTTTTTGGGGAACTTCGGAAGTATGCCCCGATGGGGACACAGAATGCAAGGTGAAAGCACCCTAACAAGTTGCAGCTTATCTGCTGTTCTGTTGTGAGATGAAGCCCATTTTGGTGGAGTCCGTATAAAATGGATCAACTCAGACTCCTAAAATATATAATAAATTGGGTACAGTAGTTTGTGGGGAATATTTTTTTCACAAGAATTTGGTAAAGTTATGAAATGTCCTATAAATGTCTGTCCTATTCCTGATCTAAGGGTCTAGACTTTTAGCTGAGATGAATCTGTGCTACAGTAAATTTATCACTTACACATGAGCCGTGTATGAGGGAGTCGGAGGCCTGGAAATGGAGGAGTCGGAGGTTTGGCTTACTGACTCCACAGCCCGGGTTAGCAATAGCCGGATGCAGGTGAAGCCGAGCAAAGGACGGACGCTACATCTCCCCTTCTAATGAGCCGTGTAGTAGGTGGTCTCTGTCACAGAATAAGGTAAGGGTCCGGTGTGCTACCGGGGGTGTACAACTCCAAGAGGGGCAGGAAGAGAAGGATAGAATCCAACGCAAAAGGAGATCGCACAGTTTCCCAAGGAGACTGGATCACTAATGATCTACTCCAGACACACAAACAAGAGGATCTGATGGGGGAGGGGTGACAGACAAATTCATAGAGAACTGGATTCATGTAGCCAAAGTAGAATTAGCAAATGAGCTATAATGAGCCTGAAAAGGACGGACCCCACAAAGCCAGAGTTAATGCTGCAGATTTCACCGGCATCAGACAATGAGAGCGGGGGCTTTGCACAGCTTAAGATACTGAGAGAGTTCAGTATATAAATTGTAAGCTTGCGAGCAGGGCCCTCACTCCTCCTGTAACGGATAAAATGTGTTACATTGTATTGTTTTTATTGTCTGTACAGGTCCTTACTTAATTGGAAAGTGCTGCAGAATATGTTGGTGCTATGATACAATAATCATTTTTATTTATATGTGCAGAGATGTTTCAGTTTTCACATTCACCACATGAGGGCAGCAGAGTACTATGCTCAGAATAAGGTCAGACATAACAGTACCTGCATATTACATGTGCTGACTAATGAGAGATACTGCCACTTGCACTGGTATGGCTGACATCAGACTGTAAGTGCGCCCGATAATGTCTGTGAGGGCGTATCTGTGCCCTGCTCCTCAGTCTCCTCTCGCTCTCCCTCTGAGCGCTGGTAAATAGGTGATGGTATCAGGGGGAACAATGTCTACCTACAACTGCACCCTTGGTCTGGGCCAACTACGCCATTTTGTGGTAAGGGACAGTACCAATTAGTGAAGCGCTGCTAAGGGGCCATGTGTTTCTGAGTCGGGTCTCACAGTCTGGGGCCCATTGGTAACAGGACAATGGCAGACAAGGTCCTCTGGTCTCCCACCTCAGCTCAAGTGAGGCCGCAACTCTGAGCATCGCGTAGGCCATGCTAATGGAGCACAGCCAAACTCATCTGAAAATGGGCCCATAAGCTTCTTGTAACCAAGAGGAGTCACACTGATGGCCCTCCATGCCGGGATGAGCCCTCTGTGTAGCTCGGAGCCCCCTTGGACACATACGCACCGAATGGCTGCCGGACATGCCCCCCCTACACAACACTTATTTTTTAAAGCATTCTGACTTTGCAGCGTTTTCCCACAACACTATATCAGCGCTGGACCCAGGTGTTGGCAGCTCCATTCCCACATAGGTGTCACTGGCAGAAGGAGATCCTGGACCAATGCAAAGATGACAACTTTTCCATACCTTTTTTTTTAACTAGAGCATAATAGTAAGTTTCATCCATTTTTACTTTTAAACATAATAAAGCAACTTTTTCTTCTCAAGTTGGAGAAATAATGTTTCCCTATAATGTCTCCAATTCCATTCCCAGCAGTTCTGCGCTCTCCAGCGCTTCTTTGCGCCTCCCCAGACGTAGTAAGCCGCGCGCCTGACTTTCCTGGACGTCGCTCCTCATTGCGGTGTTTGCCAGCGGTATAAGTGCAGAGCAGTCGCTGGACACATTAAACGCCTTCTGAAAGGGAAGAAAGAGAACGGCCATTATCCTTCCTAAAAGAAAGGGATGGTGGCAGAATTCTTTTCAGATGTTTTAGCAAAGTCTTTTGGATTTATGGGCAAAGTCTTTCCTACAAAACTGCAGAACTGATTTCTTGCAATTCTGCGAGTCTGATCATTCTATAAGAAAATCAACTAAGTGACAAATATATTGTTTTATTATAGTTCTGTGAGTACAAATCATTCCATAACCTTGGGTTCACCCTGGTATTACACACAAAGCAAATGGTTGGTTTGCTGTAAGGCAGGGGTCTCAAACACGCGGCCCGCAGGCACCATAGACCCCGATGGCGGCCCGGTCCAGAAGCTGCCGGCAGCTGCGCTTCAGTTCAGTGTACTGCTCTGCACAGCAATACCAGTGGCAGCCGCCGGCCTATCAGAGGCCAGCAGCTGACATCTGCGTCCCAGCGCAGCAGTGTATGACGTCACTGACACGCGCAGATGTCAGCTGCTGGCCTCTGATAGGCCGGCGGCTGCCACTGGTATTGCTGTACAGAGAGCCGGTCTCTGCGCGGCAGTACACTGAACTGAAGCGCTGCTGCCGGCAGCTCCTGGATCGGGGTCTATGGTGCCTGCGGGCCACAGGTGCAGAAAAGACGCCGAGGGAACGGAGGACAGGTGAGAAGAATCTTTTTTTTCTCTTGTATGTGTAGAACGGCATAAGGGACAGTCCTCCAAGATGGGGACCAGGCTGGGGACAGTCCTCCAAGATGGGGACCAGGCTGGGGACAGTCCTAATAGATGGGGACAGTCCTAACAGATGGGGACCAGGCTGGGGACAGTCCTAACAGATGGGGACCAGGCTGGGGACAGTCCTAACAGATGGGGACCAGGCTGGGGACAGTCCTAAAACGGTGGGGACCAGGCTGGGGACAGTCCTCCAAGATGGGGACCAGGCTGGGGACAGTCCTAAAACGGTGGGGACCAGGCTGGGGACAGTCCTAAAACGGTGGGGACCAGGCTGGGGACAGCCCTAAAACGGTGGGGACCAGGCTGGGGACAGCCCTAAAATGGTGGGGACCAGGCTGGGGACAGTCCTAAAACGGTGGGGACCAGGCTGGGGACAGCCCTAAAACGGTGGGGACCAGGCTGGGGACAGCCCTAAAATGGTGGGGACCAGGCTGGGGACAGCCCTAAAGCGGTGGGGACCAGGCTGGGGACAGTCCTCCAAGATGGGGACCAGGCTGGGGACAGCCCTAAAACGGTGGGGACCAGGCTGGGGACAGCCCTAAAACGGTGGGGACCAGGCTGGGGACAGTCCTCCAAGATGGGGACCAGGCTGGGGACAGTCCTAAAACGGTGGGGAACAGGCTGGGGACAGTCCTAAAACGGTGGGGACCAGGCTGGGACAGTCCTAAAACGGTGGGGACCAGGCTGGGGACAGCCCTAAAACGGTGGGGACCAGGCTGGGGACAGCCCTAAAACGGTGGGGACAGTCCTAAAACGGTGGGGACCAGGCTGGGGACAGCCCTAAAACGGTGGGGACCAGGCTGAGCACAGCCCTAAAACGGTGTGGACCAGGCTGGGGACAGCCCTAAAACGGTGGGGACCAGGCTGGGGACAGCCCTAAAACGGTGGGGACCAGGCTGGGGACAGTCCTAAAATGGTGGGGAACAGGCTGGGGACAGTCCTAAAACGGTGGGGACCAGGCTGGGGACAGTCCTAAAAACGGTGGGGACCAGGCTGGGGACAGTCCTAAAAAGGTGGGGACCAGGCTGGGGACAGTCCTAAAATGTTGGGGACCAGGCTGGGGACAGTCCTAAAACATGGGGACCAGGCTGGGGACAGTCCTAACAGATGGGGACCAGGCTGGGGACAGTCCTAAAACATGGGGACCAGGCTGGGGACAGTCCTAACAGATGGGGACCAGGCTGGGGACAGTCCTAAAAGATGAGGACCAGGCTGGGGACAGTCCTAAAACATGGAGACCAGGCTGGGGACAGTCCTAAAACATGGGGACCAGGCTGGGGACAGTCCTAAAACATGGGGACCAGGCTGGGGACAGTACTACAAGAGGGGGACCAGGATGGGGACATTCCTAGAAGATGGGGACATTACAACAAGATGGGGACCAGGATGGGGCATTGCTACAAGATGAGGACATATCTACAATATGGGGACCGGTATGTGACATTACGACAATATGGGGCCCAGCATGGAATATTACAACACGATGGGGACAAAGATGGGGGACATTACAAGACGCAGACCAGGGTGGGGCACGTTACTACTAGATTTTGGTACAAAAACTTCAAAATAAAGCATGAAAAAATATTTTGCCACTAAAAATGCTGCTCTATATACAGTACAGACCAAAAGTTTGGACACACCTTCTCATTTAAAGATTTTTCTGTATTTTCATGACTATGAAAATTGTACATTCACACTGAAGGCATCAAAACTATGAATTAACACATGTGGAATTATATACTTAACAAAAAAGTGTGAAACAACTGAAAATATGTCTTATATTCTAGGTTCTTCAAAGTAGCCACCTTTTGCTTTGATGACTGCTTTGCACACTCTTGGCATTCTCTTGATGAGCTTCAAGAGGTAGTCACCGGAAATGGTCTTCCAATAATCTTGAGGGAGTTCCCAGAGATGCTTAGCACTTGTTGGCCCTTTTGCCTTCACTCTGCGGTCCAGCTCACCCCAAACCATGTTGATTGGGTTCAGGTCTGGTGACTGTGGAGGCCAGGTCATCTGGCGTAGCACCCCATCACTCTCCTTCTTGGTCAAATATCTCTTACACAGCCGGAGGTGTGTTTGGGGTCATTGTCCTGTTGAAAAATAAATGATGGTCCAACTAAACGCAAACTGGATGGAATAGCATGCCGCTGCAAGATGCTGTGGTAGCCATGCTGCTTCAGTATGCCTTCAATTTTGAATAAATCCCCAACAGTGTCACCAGCAAAGCACCCCCACACCATCACACCTCCTCCTCCTCCATGCTTCACGGTGGGAACCAGGCATGTAGAGTCCATCCGTTCACCTTTTCTGCGTCGCACAAAGACACGGTGGTTGAAACCAAAGATCTCAAATTTGGACTCATCAGACCAAAGCACAGATTTCCACTGGTCTAATGTCCATTCCTTGTGTTCTTTAGCCCAAACAAGTCTCTTCTGCATGTTGTCTGTCCTTAGTAGTGGTTTCCTAGCAGCTATTTTACCATGAAGGCCGGCTGCACAAAGTCTCCTCTTAACAGTTGTTGTAGAGATGTGTCTGCTGCTAGAACTCTGTGTGGCATTGACCTGGTCTCTAATCTGAGCTGCTGTTAACCTGCGATTTATGAGGCTGGTGACTCGGATAAACTTATCCTCAGAAGCAGAGGTGACTCTTGGTCTTCCTTTCCTGGGGCGGTCCTCATGTGAGACAGTTTCTTTGTAGATCTTGATGGTTTTTGCAACTGCACTTGGGAACAGTTTCAAAGTTTGCCCAATTTTTCGCACTGACTGACCTTCATTTCTTAAAGTAATGATGGCCACTCGTATTTCTTTACTTAGCTGCTTTTTTCTTGCCATAATACAAATTCTAACAGTCTATTCAGTAGGACTATCAGCTGTGTATCCACCTGACTTCTGCACAACACAACTGACGGTCCCAACCCCATTTATAAGGAAAGAAATCCCACTTATTAAACGTGAAAGGGCACACCTGTGAAGTGAAAACCATTTCCGGTGACTACCTCTTGAAGCTCATCAAGAGAATGCCAAGAGAGTGCAACGCAGTCATCAAAGCAAAAGGTGGCTACTTTGAAGAACCAAGAATATAAGACATATTTTCAGTTGTTTCACACTTTTTTGTTAAGTATATAACTCCACATGTGTCAATTCATAGTTTTGATGCCTTCAGTGTGAATGTACAATTTTCATAGTCACGAAAATACAGAAAAATCTTTAAATGAGAAGGTGTGTCCAAACTTTTGGTCTGTACTGTATAAACTAAAGTAAACAAAAAAAGTGCATGTTTTATTATCGCCACATCCACAAAGACTCAAGCTATAAAAAATAAAACAGCAAAAATGTTTAGAAGGTGTATAGAAAAAAATGGTATCACTAAAAATGTCACTTTGTCCTGCAAAGAATGCGCCTCCCCAAATTAAATTTTTTTCCGTGTGCGGCCCATATACCAAGCCGAGTTTGAGACCCCTGCTGTAAGGGGTTGTCGGGTCACTGTGTAACTGCAGACTTATAAATCCTCCAGCGCAGAGACTGTGCACTGTGCGGAGTCGCTGGTTTCTGACCCGGGGACGGCGGTGATATATGCATTATACATACTCCCGGGCAGAACCCGACTAGTGGGCGCAGCCCCGCTCCAGAGTGGCCTTGTACACACCAGTTTTCTGATTTGGAAGTGACAGTTTTTTGCTATTTGTATATCGTCTCTCTGACCGAGCGCTCCACCCTCCAGCCTGCGGCGGATTTAACTGCAGCAGGATCCTAGCTACCCATAAATGCAGGCTTTAGCCTAGCAGAGGATTCACATTAGATCAGTTCCCAGCAAACCGGAAAGTGCCTTGTCGTTGGCTGCTGGGTTTGCATGAATTGGCCAAATTATGTGCTAAACATCTCCATTTTTTCTTATTATCTAAAGCAGTAATGACATTCAAATTCCATGTATTTCATGTTTCCATGCTTTAGCACTACAGAGTGCTACTTTGTCTTTATATCATGTGGCTTCTGCCACAGAAACAGCACGGCCATGCCAGCCACAAATCTCCTGGATGCTCACTATGGTTATAGTGATATACTGTACTGCTGCTCCCAGGGCTGCCATTGCTGGCCCTACACTGGAGTCTCTGGGCAATGGGGAGCCAGTGAAGGGATTGACAGAGAGGAGAGGCGGGGGACACGTGGATTAGTCGGGCAGCAGAGTTTAGGATAGATTGGAGGTGTGCGAGTGGTAGAAGGGAGGCCACAGAGCAAGAGGTTGCAGTAGTTAAGGCAGGAGATGATGAGGGCATGCACTAGTGTTTTTGCAGATTCGTGGTTGAGGAATGTGCGGATCCGGGAGATATTTTTTGAGTTGGAGTCGGAAGGAAGTGGAAAGGGCTTGGATATGTGGTTTAAAGGAGAGGTTAGAGTCCAGGGTTACCCTGAGGCAGCGGGCTTGCGGGACTAGGGAGATTGGGCAGCCATTGACTTTGATGGATAGGTCAGTTGGGGGGGGTTGAGTGAGACAGTGGAAAAATGATGAATTCAGTTTTGTCTATGTTAAGTTTTAGAAACCTGTCAGAGAAGAAGGATAAAATAGCGGACAGACATTGTGGGATTTTGGTTAGTAGGAAGGAGAAATCGGATCCAGAGAGGTAGATCTGTGTGTCATCAGCATAGAGGTGATACTGAAAGCCATGGGACCCTATGAGCTGTCCCAGGCCGAATGTGTAGATGGAGAAGAGCAGGGGTCCTAGGACTGAACCTTGGGGGACACTGACAGAGAGGGGGCGAGATGAGGAGGTGGTGTGTGAGTGGCAGACACTGAATGTCCGGTCAGTTAGGTATGAAGAGATTCAAGATAGGGCCAAGTCCATGATGCCAAGAGATGAGAGTCTGTAGTAAGAGGGAATGGTCGACTGTGTCAAAGGCAGATGACAGGTCCAGGAGGAGGAGGACAGAGTAGTGTTGCTTGGATTTGGCAGTTAGTAAGTCGTTGGTGACTTTAGTCAGGGAAGTTTCAGTGGAGTGGTGCGGTCGGAAGCCAGATTGGAGGCGGTCAAAGAGGAGATGTGGGAGGACAGTTCAGAATGGACGTGTTGTTCCAGTAGTTTTGAGTCATAGGGGAGAAGTGATATGCGGCGATAGCTAGACAGAGAGGATGGGTCAAGGGATGGCTTTTTGAGGATGGGTGTGATCGAGGCATGTTTGAAACATGAGGGGAAGACACCAGTTGTTAGTGACAGGTTGAAAAGGTGGGTTAGGGTTGGGATGAGAATAGTGTTAAGGTTAGGGATGAGGTGGGATGGGACTGGGTCAAGTTTGCAGGTGGTGAGGTGTGATTTGGAGAGTAAAGAGGAGAGTTGATTGTCTGTAATGGTGGAGAAGCTGGTTTTGGAGGAGGATGGTTGAGTAGGTGTGAGGAGGGGCTGTGGGGACTTTAGTCAAAAGATATGTCTGATAGTGTCAACCTTCTGCTTGAAGAATGTGGCAAAGTCTTCGGCTGAGATGAGAGGAGATGAAGGAGGCGCTGGGGGACAGAGGAGAGAACTGAAAGTTTTGAATAGCTGTTTAGGGTTGTGAGACAGGGATGATATGAGAGGTATGTTTGTTTTGCTGCAGTAAGTGTGGACTTGAAGGTAGTGAGGGACTGTTAGAATGCAATGAAGTGCTCGTTGGAGTGGGACCTTTTCCATTTCCACTCAGCAACCCTGGAGGCCCTTCGCAGTTCTTTAGTCAGGTTGGTGTGCCAGGGTTGCCGGTTGAATGGGCGAGCTGTGATACGTGTGAGGGGGCGACCGATTTGAGAGCTGCAGCTATTGAGGTGTTATATAAAGTGGCAGCAGCATTTGCATTGTGTAATGAACTTATGCCTGTGAGAGGGAGAAGG
Organism: Phyllobates terribilis; assembly: GCF_046119375.1. Classification (NCBI taxonomy): domain Eukaryota; kingdom Metazoa; phylum Chordata; class Amphibia; order Anura; family Dendrobatidae; genus Phyllobates; species Phyllobates terribilis. The sequence goes on along the minus strand of NW_027362951.1, from coordinate 2,770,026 downwards.
GATTCAGAGATTGAGTGTAGGTCAAGGTGTTTGAGATTTCTGTGAGGGTGTGCAAGTTTGTGGAGTGTGGCTTGTGTACCTGGAGAGGAGAGGTAAGAGAATGTAAGTTGTGGTCAGAAAGAGGGAGAGGTGAGCTTGAGAGGTTAGATAGGGAACAGAGGAGGGTGAAGATGAGGTCCAGTGTGTGGCCATCTTTGTGAGTGGGGGCTGAAGACCATTGAGCAAGGCTGAAGGAGGAAGTGAGGAATAGAAGCTTCGAGACAGATGAGTGGGAAGTGTCAATGGGGATGTTGAAGTCACCCATGATGATAGTGGGGATGTCATCCGAAAGGAAATTAAGCAGCCAGGTGTTGAAGTGGTCAAAGAAGGTGGTGGCTAGTCCTGGGGAGCGGTAAACGACGGCCAGTTGGAGGGGGGAGTAGATGAGCACACAGTGTACTTCAAAGGAGGGGAGAGTAATGGAGGGTGGCAGTGGGATATGGGTGAAGGAGCAGTTGCCTGACAGGAGAAAACCTACTCCTCCACCATGCTTGAAATTGGAGCGGGGTGTGTGAGAAAGATGGAATCCACCGTACGAAAGTGCAGCTGGGGACGCCGTGTCAGAGGTGGTGAGCCAGGTATCGGTGATGCCGATGAAGAAGAGTTTGTTAGTAATGAAAAGATCATGGATGTAGGAAAGTTTGTTGCACACGGAGCGAGCATTGCATAGAGATCCTGTTAGTGGGACTGGGGAGGCGGGGGCTGGGCGGGTGGGAATAAGGTTTGAAGGGTTGCGAGAGTTTGTGACAGATCGTGGATAGGAGGTGGAAGTGACTATATGACAGAAATACCCAACAGTGACTGCATTCTAAAAACTGCACCCCTCAAGGTGCTCAAAACAGCATTCAGGAAGTTTATTAACCCTTCAGGTGCTTCACAGGAATTTTTGGAATGTGGAAGAAAAAAATGAACATTTAACATTTTTCACAAAAATGATCTTTTAGCCCCAAATTTTTTATTTTCACAAGGGTAAGAGGAGAAAATGGACCCCAAAACTTGTTGTGCAATTTCTCCTGAGTACGCCAATACCTGATATGTGGGGAAAAACCACTGTTTGCGCGCACGGCAGGGTTCAGAAGGGAAGGAGCACTGTGTGACTTTTTGAATGCAAAATTGGCAGGAATCGAGAGCGGACGCCATGTCGCATTTGGAGAGCCCCTGATGCACCTAAACAGTGGACATTCCCCACAAGTGACCCCATTTTGGAAACTAGACCCCCCAAGGATTTTATCAAGGGGTTGTTGTAGATCGGCTCACTTGGTTGCATATAGCGGTACACAGGAACATTGTGACGCGCCCCCTGGGCCATGTTGTTAGGGATACCCGGAGCCGGATCAGATGGGGGTTGTAGTCTCCGAGTGGCTGTGACCCGGTCCGTGCCCAGGGTGTCAAACTCAGTGTGCGGCAGTCCTTGTAGATGTTTTTAGTGTCGACTACGCCACCCGTTGATTTGCGGTCAAAAGGCCGCCGCTGCAGGATGGTCCGCTGAGGCTGGTGGTGTGTGTGCAGCTGTGGTAGTATAACCCCCAACGGGAGGGGTATAGCCTCAGGGGGTCAGACGTGGAGGATGGTGGTTGTGAAGGTGCAGCAAGGAGACTCAGAGGCATGAAATGCAGTTCAGGGTTTTTACTCACTGGTGTTGCTCGGGTCACTCTGTACAGCAGTGACCACCCAAGCCGTGCTGCGTCCACCAGGTCCTGGACTCGGCCAACTCCCGGGCAATTCCTGAGTATGGTCCTGAGCTCCTTTCTGACTCTCCCTTCTTCTGGCCGTTCCCACCAGGGATCCACCTGTGTCCGGCTCCCTCGGGTCTCTTGGTGGTTGAACCTTCTCTGGCTTCCCTGACCCTATGCTCGGTGTGCCATTCTGGTGGATTTGGTGAGGGTCGTGGCAGATCCTGCCCACGACCTCCGGTTCCTGGCTAAGGTGTGCTTTGGCCTCTGCCAGCTTGGGATCCGGTACCCTTTTGCCGACCCTTCACCCTTATCAGCTCTCATACGGGCTCTTGGGGTCCCCTCTCGTCCTGCGCCTCTGGGTCCCTCTTCCTTCTCCTCTCCTGGAGTACTGCTGACTCGCTGACTGACTGACTGACTCTGTCCTAAGATGGTGCCCACCTTATATACTCCCTCTATGTGTGAGCTCAGGTGACCAGCACCCAATGAGCTCCTACATTTACCCAGACTACTCCCCCTATCTGCCTCTACACTACTGGGATGTTCCACCCCCCTCCCACTCCAGCCAGGGACAGACGCAGTCGTACCTGCACATATACTGGTGGGAGTGCCGTTGTTCTGTCCCCCGGAAATGGGATGTATGTAGTGCATGCAGCCTACTGAGCTCAGTTCCATACTCCATCCTTACCCGGGAGTGGAATACCACACCTCTGGGTTGAGGTGCAATACCCCTGTAGCAGCCGAATCCTCAGGGTGCTACATTCCCCCCTGGTGAATCACAGCACGTCCTCGGGCTGTAAAAGAATAAACATCCAAAAACATACAATTTTTTTTCAAAACATAAACATATAAAACACTATAAACATTATCAGCAGCGATAAACTTTTTCTTGTTCCTCCGGCCACGGTGCAACTTGTGACCGGGTAAAGTGCCACAGTCTCTTGTAGAAAAACAACAGTTTCCTATAAAACCGGTAGGGGGCGCCTTAAAATGCGCAACTATGTACAAAAGGGGAGGTGGCCGCTCTCAGTCCTCGGCCAGTGGGATTAAGGAATGGCTGTTCACAGTCCTCAGCCTGTTAGGGGATAGGGACACACGGGTATTCACTTGCTGGTCCCGACGGGGACTACACTTTGGTAGCAGCAGTTTTTGTACCCACACGGGTAACTATTTACATATTCTATTTACAGTTCATCAGTGGCGGTGTGCTCTTGGCTGAGGGTAATCTTTAGACCCGTCCGGGTCCTCTTGATCCTCCTCACCCCGTAGCTCCTCCTCAGTCAGTCTATGCACATGCAGGGCATACGGGCCCTTGGCGCACTGATGCCGGGTGAAGGTGACCTCATCACCCAGGTATAGGTCACGGCCTCTGTGTCCCTCCGGCAGATGACTTTCAACGTCTCTGCGGGTGACAAAGACGTCGCCGGGGGTCTTGTGGTCCCGGATGAAACCCCACCCGTGCTCCAACTGGAATTTTATTACAGTCCCGCTGGCACGGGGACCGTGGGCAGCACGGGGGTTTCTGCGGGCTCGGCTCTTCTGCTCGGCGCTCTTCACTTGGAGCCGCTCCTCGCGGACCCGCCTCTCTCGTCGCTCCTTAGTAAAAACCTCCAACTGTTGCCGGCAGCACTCCGCACGCTGGGCTGCGGCTGCCCGGGTCTCCTCGGTGAATCCCATCAGGTCCTCACCGGTAAAGTCCCACTCGAACTGAGCTTCCTCCAACGAGAGTGGGGTGATCTTGGCGGGCGCCGGAGCCGGGATCAGGGGCTCATCCAGGGGTCTTTCTTTCCGGAGTCGGGGATGGTGGTACTCCGGTGGCCACACAGGGGGCTGCCCATCCGGGCAAGTCTGCTGGGCAAACAGGTCTTCACCCAGGTGTGGCGCTGTGGACGTTGAGGGCGCGGTGGTGGTAGCGGCGCCCGGGTTCACCAGGCCTTGCGACCAGGCCTGGGGCACCCTGAAGGTGAAGGGCACCGTGAAGACGGCGGCGCCCGGGGTTACTTGGCCCAGCGACCAGGCCGGTGGCTCGGCTGTGGTATAGGGCGCTGTTGGTACTGCTGCGCCCGGGGTACTCGGCCCTGTGACCAGGTCGATGGCGCTTCCTGTTTGGCCGCGCTCAGAATTGAGGCCCGTGACGTCACAGGGGGCGTGGCCACGGCTCCGGCCGCTTGAGGCCTAGCTTGGAGCGATGACGCAGCGGCTACGGGAACGGTGAATGGGGCTTCGGGCTCTGCGACGGGGAGCTGGGGCAGGTTTACGGCTTCTGGGCACGGGATGTTGTCGTCCCCATTACCTGCCTTCATCTCTTCGGCTCCCTCCGCGGCGTCGTCTCCGGCCGTCGTCCATCCTTCGCCGTCCTCAGAGGTGGACTTGCTCCTCGCTGCGGGTGGCATGCTTCGCTGGCGGGCTCCGGCCTGCCGGGCCATCTCTCGGGTCCACTCCGCCAGTGTTTCCTGCTGCACCCGGGCCATCCTTCGTGCTAGGCCCTCCAGCGCGGTCTGTGCACGCTCCCGATCTCCGGGGAGCTGCGCCAGGATCTCCAGCAGGCCTTCTGGAGTGGCGACCTGCAACAGGCTCCTGACCACTGGGTCGGTGCTGCCTGACTCTCCCTCCATCTCCGGGTGTGTTCTCTCTGGACTCTCCTCCAGACTCCTCCAGGCTGCACCCATCTTCTCTCCTTTGTTCTCGGTCCGCCCACACTGAGGGTGGTCCCGGGGCAACTTGGTGATTGTCAGCCCCAGGGGCAGTTCCCTCACGCTGATGGACATCTCAAGCATCACAGTCTCTGCTGGTGGGGGCGGTCTTCGTTTTTGGCGCCATTCTTGGTCCTGGCCCACGATGGGAGGTGGCCTCTTGCCACCCTCTGGCACGCCCATAATGGCGTCCGCTCTGCCAGGGCGGGAAATCTTCTCAGATGGCGGGAATCGTCTCCCAGTGGCGGGAAACTCCGTGGACGGCGGGAAAAGACCGCAGATGGCGGGCAAACGGCGGGAACCGATCCGAGATGGCGTCCGATGGCGGGGACCCTCCGGAATCGGCGGGAGACTTCTTTTTGAGGTAAATACGAACTTTTCTTCAGGCACGCAGTACCCGGTGGTTGCGGGCACGTTATCCTGCCGACTACGCCAAAGTTGACGCGCCCCCTGGGCCATGTTGTTAGGGATACCCGGAGCCGGATCAGATGGGGGTTGTAGTCTCCAAGTGGCTGTGACCCGGTCCGTGCCCAGGGTGTCAAACTCAGTGTGCGGCAGTCCTTGTAGATGTTTTTAGTGTCGACTACGCCACCCGTTGATTTGCGGTCAAAAGGCCGCCGCTGCAGGATGGTCCGCTGAGGCTGGTGGTGTGTGTGCAGCTGTGGTAGTATAACCCCCAACGGGAGGGGTATAGCCTCAGGGGGTCAGACGTGGAGGATGGTGGTTGTGAAGGTGCAGCAAGGAGACTCAGAGGCATGAAATGCAGTTCAGGGTTTTTACTCACTGGTGTTGCTCGGGTCACTCTGTACAGCAGTGACCACCCAAGCCGTGCTGCGTCCACCAGGTCCTGGACTTGGCCAACTCCCGGGCAATTCCTGAGTATGGTCCTGAGCTCCTTTCTGACTCTCCCTTCTTCTGGCCGTTCCCACCAGGGATCCACCTGTGTCCGGCTCCCTCGGGTCTCTTGGTGGTTGAACCTTCTCTGGCTTCCCTGACCCTATGCTCGGTGTGCCATTCTGGTGGATTTGGTGAGGGTCGTGGCAGATCCTGCCCACGACCTCCGGTTCCTGGCTAAGGTGTGCTTTGGCCTCTGCCAGCTTGGGATCCGGTACCCTTTTGCCGACCCTTCACCCTTATCAGCTCTCATACGGGCTCTTGGGGTCCCCTCTCGTCCTGCGCCTCTGGGTCCCTCTTCCTTCTCCTCTCCTGGAGTACTGCTGACTCGCTGACTGACTGACTGACTCTGTCCTAAGATGGTGCCCACCTTATATACTCCCTCTATGTGTGAGCTCAGGTGACCAGCACCCAATGAGCTCCTACATTTACCCAGACTACTCCCCCTATCTGCCCCTACACTACTGGGATGTTCCACCCCCCTCCCACTCCAGCCAGGGACAGACGCAGTCGTACCTGCACATATACTGGTGGGAGTACCGTTGTTCTGTCCCCCGGAAATGGGATGTATGTAGTGCATGCAGCCTACTGAGCTCAGTTCCATACTCCATCCTTACCCGGGAGTGGAATACCACACCTCTGGGTTGAGGTGCAATACCCCTGTAGCAGCCGAATCCTCAGGGTGCTACAATTGTCTCTTTAAATCTTCGCTGGGTTTATTAAGAATGCTGCATAAACCACAGCAAAAACAAACACGGCCTTCCTGGCCTAACCGGAAAAAACAAAACATAACGTATGGCACAGTCCTTGTAGCTACGAGTAACCGCCCGCTTCAGGAACAAACAACTCAAGGTTTGTCTTTCCTTCACATGACAAAACAGCTCAGAGCTTTCACCTCCAAACCCACCCTACACACATATGCTCTAAAAGGCTGGGATTTTATCCTCTGACCTCCTTCCTTTCTACATGTGTTTAACCACCTTAGAACTAAAGATGGCTGAGTAACCCCTTCGTGTGCTGGAACCTTTTTCCTATATTTAATTACTGGAGCTCCTAATCTCAGTGCTACACATCTTCCCTCCAGTACTTTGCCAGTGACTTTGTCACAGGGTATAGTGAACATTTTGAACCCAGAGGTACGACACAGAACACAGAGTTTGATAACATTATGTCATCATATTGAATATGTTGTCATTAGTCTTAAGCGCAAGTGCTCGCTACTTGAGTTTGCATCAGGTACTCAGGTATGAAACAAGTATCGCGGGGGCTCGAGTGACATGCTCGAGTCCCCGCCTCGCATGTTTCACGGTTTTTAGACACTCAAAAAACAACAAAAAAAACATGCAGGGATTACCGATGCATAGCAGGCAATCCCCATGTGTTTTTTTCTTTTGGCTGTATAACAGCCGTGAAACATATGGGGCAGAGACTCAAGCATGTCACTTGAGCACCTGCGATACTCAGTGCATACCCGGCACCCGACGCATACTCAAGTAGCGAGCACTTGTGCTCAAGACTAGTCACCATATCGTCATCATTTTTTTTTTTCTTTACTTTTGAAAAAATCCCAACGTCAACACAACCCTAACCCTAAAACAACCCTAAGGCCAGGGCCCCATTATCAGTATCTGGTCAGTATTTTTTCTCAGGAGTGGGAGACAAAACCAGGAGAGGAACAATCAGAGAAAAGGTATAATAGAAACAAGTCACCAACTCTGCATTTATCACCCACTCCTGGCTTTGGTTCCCACTCCTGAGAAAAAATACTGACCGAATACTGATAATGAGGCCGTGGTCTAACCGTAACTCTAATGCTAGAGCTTATTTTTTACGCTGTTCCTCGTGTGGTATAAGTGATTAGACGACTTTATTCTTCGGGTTGGTGCGATTACAACGATACCAGATTCATATTCATATTCATAAAAGACGCTTTTTTTTGCAAAGACTAGTTTTTGCATCCCCATATTTTGATAGCTATAATTTTTCCATATTTCGGCTGAGAGAGTCATGTAGAGGCTTGTTTTTTGCGGGACAAGTTGACGGTTTTATTGGTATCATTTTCGGGCACATGACATTTTTTGATCGCTTTCTACTCCTATTTTTGGGAGGCAGAACAAACAAAAACCAACAATTCAGGAATTGTTTTTACTTTTTTTATGCTGCTCCACGTGTGGTAAAATTGATAAGGTCGCTTTATTCTTCGGTTCAGTATATTTACTGCTATACTACATTTATATAGTTTTTTTATGTTTTGGCGCTTTTACACAATAAAAATGCATCTGAATTGATGATATTTCGCCAACGAGGAATTGGTCTTCACATTCCGGAGTTATGTTCATCATACTTATCTGAATAAATACCAGTGACAGGCTGCTGTATATTAATACAATAGCTTTTTTGATATAGAGGTTTTTAAAATTAGTGGCTCCTCTCAATCCTTATATATTTATTATTGTTTTAAATAAATTATATACACATTTTTTATTGTTCATATATGCACTGTAGCACTTTCATTAGTGTATGGAAAGTATGATCAATTGTTATTCACTTTGTGTCGTTTACTTTTAGTTCACAATCATATATGACGCGCCCCCTGGGACATATTCCTTTTTGAGGGGAATACCCGGCACCGGATCAGATGGGGGGGTTGTAGTCTCCGAGCGGCTGTGACCCGGCCCGTGCCCAGGGCGTCAAACTCAGTGTTATGTGGCAGTCCTACAGATGTTATTAAGAGTTCTTTTGTGTCGACTACGCCACCCGTTGTGATGCGGTCACTGTGGCCGCCGCTGCAGCAGGGTCCGCTGAGGCTGATGGTGGGTGCGCAGCTTGGTGGGATAACCCCCAACGGAAGGGGTATAGCCTCAGGGAGGACAGGTGCAGAGGATGGGGGTTGTGGTGGTGCAGTGCAGACGGCAATGAAGACAGAGTCGGGTTGTGCAGTTAAGGGTGTTTACTTACTGCAGATGTTGTACGGGTCACTCCAGCTGCTAGTGACCACCCGAGCCGTGCTGCGTCCACCAGGTCCTGGATCCAGCCAACCCCCAAACAAGTCCGGAGCGTGGCCCTGAGCTCTCCTTCTGTCCCGTTCTCTGGCCGTCCCCACCAGTGATCCACCTAGGTCCAGCTCCCTCGGGCCTTCTGTTGGGACACCCTTGGCCTTGGGTTCCCTGACCCTTCATGTGGTGTGCCTTCGGGGTGGATGTGGTGGGTGACCGTGACAAACGCTGCCCACGGTCTCCGGTCTCTGGCTGGGGAGTGTTTTTACCCCCACCAGCTTGGGTTCCGGTACCCTGTGCCGACTCCTCACCCGGTGCTTTAATTTGGGTTCTTGGGTCCTCTCTGTTTTCCCCTCTGGGTACTCCTTTTCTGCTCCTCTCTCACTCAGGGTCTCTCTTCTCCCTTGCTGCAGGCTGACTTCCTCTCTGCTTGCTGTCTGCTCCTCTGCAGCTGTCTTGCTGTCTCCAACTGACTTGTTCTCTGCATCTGACTGACTGACCCTGTTCTTAGTTGGTGCCCACCTTATATACACCCTCTATGTGTGAGCTCAGGTGACCAGCACCCAATGAGCTCCTATCACTACCCAGACTGCACCCCCTATTCTGCCCCTACACTACATGGGATGTACCACCCCCCTCCCACTCCAGCCAGGAACAGACTCGGTCGTACCTGCACATTTCTAAGTGGGAGTACCGTCGGCCTGTTCCTCGGAAATGGGATGTATGTAGTGCATGCAGCCTACCGAGCTCAGATCCACACTCCATCCTTGCCCGGGAGTGGAATATCACACCTCTGGGTTGAGGTGCAATACCCCTGTAGCAGCCGAATCCTCAGGGTGCTACATTCCCCCCTGGTAAATCACAGCACGTCCTCGGGCTGTAAGACATAAAACAACACCAAAACATACAATTTTTTTTCTTTTCATATAAACATAATAAAACATATAAAACATTATATATATATATAAAACTTTTCATATAAACATTCTCGTCGTCTCTTGTTTCAGGTTCCTCCTCCGGACACTGTGCAACGTGTGTCCGGGAAAAGTGCGACAGTCTCTTAGAAAAACTGGTTTTCCTATAAAACCGGTAGGGGGCGCTTTAGGAAGCGCAACTATATACAGGGGAAGTTGGCCGCTCTCAGTCCTCGGCCAGGTAGAGGGAAGGGAATGGCTGCTCACAGTCCTCAGCCTGTGGGATTTAGGGGTAAACGGGTAAACAGTTCACACATGCTGGTCCCAACGGGGACTATATTATCAGCAACAGTTTCTTTGGTACCCCGACGGGTAACTATGTACAGCCTCTACTCTGCCGTACTTAACGACGACGTCCTCCTGCTCTTTCTTTATGGTTACCTTTAGCTTCAGACCCGTCCGGGTCCTCTTGTTCTTCCTCCTCACACCGCAGCTCTTCCTCCGTCAGGCGATGCACATGGAGGGCGTAGGGTCCTTTGGCACACTTGTGCCGGGTAAAGGTGACCTCGTCCCCGATGTAAAGGTCACGACCTCTGTGTCCCTCCGGTAGGTGGGATTCAACGTTTCTCCTGGTTACGAAGACGTTGCCTGGGGTGCGGTGGTCTCGGATGAAGCCCCACCCATGCTGCATGTTAAACTTGATCACAGTCCCGGTGGTGCGGGGACTATGCGCTGCACGGGGGTCTCTCCTGGCCCGGCTCTTCTGCTCCGCGCTCCTTATTTGAGCTTGCTGTTCCCGGACCCGCCTCTCTCTCCGCTCCCTCTCAAAGACCTCGAGTTGTTGGCGGCAGCACTCAGCACGCTCCGCTGCAGCTGCCCGAGTCTCCTGAGTGAACCCCATGAGATCTTCTCCGGTGGGGTCCCACTCAAATTGGGCCTCTTCTAGCGGGGGCGAGATCCTCTTTACGGGCTGTGGAGCCGGGATCAGGGGTGCACACATGGCCCCAGCCTTCCTCTGCCGTTCCAGTTCATGATATTCCTGGGGCCAGATGAAAGGCTGCCCATCCGGGCACGTGTGTTGGGTAAACAGGTCCTCTCCCAGACGCGGCACTCTTGGTCTTATGGGCGCGGTGGTGTTAGCGCCCGGGTTGCCCGGGCCTTGCGGCCAGGCCTGGGGTATCTGGAAGATGAAGGGCACCGTAAGGACGGCGGCGCCCTGGGCTACTTGGCTCTGCGACCAGGCCGGTGGCTCCGCGGAGGTAGGGGGCGCTGTTGGTATTGCGGCGCCCGGGGGTACTAGGCCTTGCGACCAGGCTGGTGGTACTTCCTGCTTGGTCACGCTCGGGGTCGAGGCGTGTGACGTCACAGGGGTCGCGGCTCCCGTTTGAGGCCTAGTCTGCGGCAGTGGCGTGGCGATTATGGGCGCGGCAGGATAGACTTCGGGCTCTGCGACGGGGAGCTGGGGCAGGTACGCGGTTTCCCGGTTTGGGTTAGAGACGTCCCCTTTACCTGCCTCCACTCGTTCGGCTCCCTTCTCGGCGCCGTCTCCGGCCTTCAGTCCTCCCGCGCCATCCTCAGAGGCGGTCTGTCTCCTCGTCTCGGGTGGTGTGCTCCGCTGACAGGTCTCGGTCTGCTGGGCCATCTCACGGCTCCACGCCGCCAACGTCTCTCGCTGCACCCGGGCCATCCTCCTTGCGAGGCCCTCCAGCGCGGTCTGTGCACACTCCCGGTCTCGGGGGAGCTGTGCTAGGACCTCCACTAGGCCTAGTGGGGTCGTTGCTTCCAGCAGGCTCCTGACCAACGGGTCGGTGCTGCTCTGCTCTCCTTCCACTGTTTCCAGCAGGCTCCTGGCCAGCGGGCCGGTGCTGCTCTGCTCTCCCTCCTCTGTTTCTAGCAGGCTCCTGGCCAACGGGCCGGTGCTGCTCTGCTTTCTCGCCATCTCCGGGTAAGCTCCTCCGATACTCTTCTCCAGGCTTCTTGCCTCCGGGTGCGCTCTCTCCAGACTGCTCCAGGCGGCACCCATCTTTGTTCTCTTGTTCTCAGTCCTCCCACTTCGAGGGCGGTCCCGGGGCCACTTGGTGATTGTCAGCTCCAGGGGCAGTTCTTTCACGCTGACAGACACCTCTAGCATCACAGTCTCTGTTGGTGGGGGCGGTTTCCACTTTTGGCGCCATTTTCGGTCCTGGCCCACGATGGGAGGCGGCCTCTCACCACCCTCTGGCACGCCCATAATGGCGTCCGCTCTTCCAAGGCGGGAAACCTTTGGAAATGGCGGGAATCGTCTCCCAGTGGCGGGAAACTCTGCAGATGGCGGGAAAAAGCTGTTAATGGCGGACAACCGGCAGGAATCGATCTGTGATGGAGTCCGATGGCGGGGACCCTCCGGAACCGGCAGGAGACTTCTTTTTGAGGTAAACTTGTTTTTTTCTTCCGGCACGCAGTACCCGGGTGTTGCGGGCACGTAATCCTGCCGACTACGCCAAAGTTGACGCGCCCCCTGGGACATATTCCTTTTTGAGGGGAATACCCGGCACCGGATCAGATGGGGGGGTTGTAGTCTCCGAGCGGCTGTGACCCGGCCCGTGCCCAGGGCGTCAAACTCAGTGTTATGTGGCAGTCCTACAGATGTTATTAAGAGTTCTTTTGTGTCGACTACGCCACCCGTTGTGATGCGGTCACTGTGGCCGCCGCTGCAGCAGGGTCCGCTGAGGCTGATGGTGGGTGCGCAGCTTGGTGGGATAACCCCCAACGGGAGGGGTATAGCCTCAGGGAGGACAGGTGCAGAGGATGGGGGTTGTGGTGGTGCAGTGCAGACGGCAATGAAGACAGAGTCGGGTTGTGCAGTTAAGGGTGTTTACTTACTGCAGATGTTGTACGGGTCACTCCAGCTGCTAGTGACCACCCGAGCCGTGCTGCGTCCACCAGGTCCTGGATCCAGCCAACCCCCAAACAAGTCCGGAGCGTGGCCCTGAGCTCTCCTTCTGTCCCGTTCTCTGGCCGTCCCCACCAGTGATCCACCTAGGTCCAGCTCCCTCGGGCCTTCTGTTGGGACACCCTTGGCCTTGGGTTCCCTGACCCTTCATGTGGTGTGCCTTCGGGGTGGATGTGGTGGGTGACCGTGACAAACGCTGCCCACGGTCTCCGGTCTCTGGCTGGGGAGTGTTTTTACCCCCACCAGCTTGGGTTCCGGTACCCTGTGCCGACTCCTCACCCGGTGCTTTAATTTGGGTTCTTGGGTCCTCTCTGTTTTCCCCTCTGGGTACTCCTTTTCTGCTCCTCTCTCACTCAGGGTCTCTCTTCTCCCTTGCTGCAGGCTGACTTCCTCTCTGCTTGCTGTCTGCTCCTCTGCAGCTGTCTTGCTGTCTCCAACTGACTTGTTCTCTGCATCTGACTGACTGACCCTGTTCTTAGTTGGTGCCCACCTTATATACACCCTCTATGTGTGAGCTCAGGTGACCAGCACCCAATGAGCTCCTATCACTACCCAGACTGCACCCCCTATTCTGCCCCTACACTACATGGGATGTACCACCCCCCTCCCACTCCAGCCAGGAACAGACTCGGTCGTACCTGCACATTTCTAAGTGGGAGTACCGTCGGCCTGTTCCTCGGAAATGGGATGTATGTAGTGCATGCAGCCTACCGAGCTCAGATCCACACTCCATCCTTGCCCGGGAGTGGAATATCACACCTCTGGGTTGAGGTGCAATACCCCTGTAGCAGCCGAATCCTCAGGGTGCTACATATACAGTACAGACCAAAAGTTTGGACACACCTCATTTAAAGATTTTTCTGTATTTTCATGACTATGAAAATTGTACATTCACTCTGAAGGCATCAAAACTATGAATTAACACATGTGGAATTATATACTTAACAGAAAAGTGTGAAACTACTGAAAATATGTCTTATATTCTAGGTTCTTCAAAGTAGCCACCTTTTGCTCTGATGACTGCTTTGAACACTCTTGGCATTCTCTTGATGAGCTTCAAGAGGTAGGCACCGGAAATGGTTTTCACTTCACAGGTGTGCCCTGTCAGGTTTAATAAGTGGGATTTCTTGCCTTATAAATGGGGTTGGGACCATCAGTTGTGTTGTGCAGAAGTCAGGTGGATACACAGCTGATAGTCCTACTGAATAGAGTGTTAGAATTTGTATTATGGCAAGAAAAAAGTAGCTAAGTGAAGAAAAACGAGTGGCCATCATTATTTTAAGAAATGAAGCTCAGTCAGTCCGAAAAATTGGGAAAACTTTGAAAGTGTCCCCAAGTGCAGTTGCAAAAACCATCAAGCGCTACAAAGAAACTGTCTCACATGAGGACTGCCCCAGGAAAGGAAGACCAAGAGTCACCTCTGCTTCTGAGGATAAGTTTATCCGAGTCACCAGCCTCAGAAATCCCATGTTAACAGCAGCTCAGATTAGAGACCAGGTCAATGCCACACAGAGTTCTAGCAGCAGACACATCTCTACAACAACTGTTAAGAGGAGACTTTGTGCAGCAGGCCTTCATGGTAAAATAGCTGCTAGGAAACCACTGCTAAGGACAGGCAACAAGCAGAAGAGACAAGTTTGGGCTAAAGAACACAAGGAATGGACATTAGACCAGTGGAAATCTGTGCTTTGGTCTGAGGAGTCCAAATTTGAGATCCTTGGTTCCAACCACCGTGTCTTTGTGCGACGCAGAAAAGGTGAACGGATGGACTCTACATGCCTGGTTCCCACCATGAAGCATGGAGGAGGAGGTGTGATGGTGTGGGGGTGCTTTGCTGGTCAAACTGTTGGGGATTTATTCAAAATTGAAGGCATTTTGAACCAGCATGGCTACCACAGCATCTTGAAGCGGCATGCTATTCCATCCGGTTTCGTTTAGTTGGACCATCATTTATTTTTCAACAGGAGAATGACCCCAAACACACCTCCAGGCTGTGTAAGGGCTATTTGACCAAGAAGGAGAGTGATGGGGTGCTACGCCAGATGACCTGGCCTCCACAGTCACCAGACCTGAACCCAATCGAGATGGTTTGGGGTGAGCTGGACCGCAGAGTGATGGCAAAAGGGCCAACAAGTGCTAAGCATCTCTGGGAACTCCTTCAAGATTGTTGGAAGACCATTTCTGGTGACTACCTCTTGAACCTCATCAAGAAAATGCCAAGAGTGTGCAAAGCAGTCATCAAAGCAAAAGGTGGCTACTTTGAAGAACCTAGAATATAAGACATATTTTCAGTTGTTTCACACTTTTTTGTTAAGTATATAATTCCACATGTGTTAATTCATAGTTTTGATGCCTTCAGTGTGAATGTACAATTTTCAAAGTCATAAAAATACAGAAAAATCTTTAAATGAGAAGGTGTGTCCAAACTTTGGTCTGTACTGTATACTCATTACTTAATTTCTTTTTCTATTTTCTTCTTTCTTACTTACATTTTTCACATTTGCTTATCCCCCCCCCACACACTGTTTATTCATAATAGGTCACTAACATTCATTCATTCACCTTTCACACTTCTGTTTTACGTTTCAGGACATGAGGTTTCTTGTATATTTATTGCGCTGAGCCCAGCCGGCTGTAATTTGACCCTTGTGTTCTAACGTGGAGCGCAGAAGTCGCCATCTTGTTTTGCGCTCCAACGCTGAATGCATACCGCCGTCACTTCTGCCCTATTGATGCGCTCAAGCGAGTCGAGTCACGCGGACCGGATGTGACGTTGTCATGCATGACAATCCCTCTCTCTGTTACCAGCTAATCGCGGCTTGCTATATAGCACTTTGCACCCTTTTTGGCTGACTCCGGCTTAAATACCAACTCTGCCTTTTTGTTCCTTGTCCCTAGTCAAAGCCCAGATGGCGAAACGTGCGTTGGGAGCAGCAGCATGTGTGTGTCGTTTCAGCTCATGCCGGTATGTTAATTTTTTCTGGCGATATGGCACCAGAGAGATCCCGCAGAATCCCACCACTGCCACCACATGTGAAGGATCCACACCTCGCCACCCGCCTGACATCACAGTTACGTCTGATGGATCACATGATATGGATCTGCCCTTTGCACCAACGTGACATTCCGCACCCCCTCGAGGATGCGTAATGTCAGATTGGTACAGTTCTACACAGACACCCCTGTCCACACAGGTACAGGAAGATACCGGGCGTGAGAAGAGGTTGCCCACTCAGTGTCTGACGTGGCACCACACTCGCTCACACCCCTGACAGGCTGAGAGGCCCCTTCCACTAGCCCCAGTGAAACAGAACCTTGTCAGCCTGGTAGAGCTGCTACCAGTTTCTATTAGATATAAGCCCCCCGGTCCATTAACGGGAATTATCGGGACAGAAACCAGCCCCGGTATCGTGTTAGTTGGACCGTACAATGGACATGAGGATTCGTGGATCGAGATAAAAGATCAGCCCAAAGTTAAACTATATATTTAATCGCCATCACATCGCCTATATACATAAGGATTATAAATACATAATGGTCAGAGATGCAAACACAATAGTAGTGGTACAAAAGATAAAAACAGATATTAAGAGTGAGTTACCAGTCAGATGGAAAGCCTGGCTTGCGGGGGAGGGCTGCCACATGAGAGGCTTGTGGGTCCCTCTGTGGAGATGACTTCCCTCACATGATGTGTTGTCGCAACCTCCCAGAGAAAAAGCCCTGGGCTAGAACTGCAGGAGCTTTTAAACTCTCTGGGTCACTCCCCCTCCTACCCCTTGGACTGGACCTAAATCTCCACCCATGGCCTCCCTCAGCTATAAACTCCAAAAACGAAAATGGGTTATACTTCCTTAATGGACGGTCCTAGGGAGCCGGTTCTGGTGTCATCATGATCCAGGCGGGCCCCTGCTACGCGTGGAGACTAAAGACAGTGACCCTACGGGTCTTCAAAAGGCTGTGTCTAGTATCTCCCCATCCCTACGCGCTAGACTGGGCTGGGAGTAAGGCTGACATTCCCCATTCTCTTGGGATCTTGAAAATCTATTTTATAAATAACTAGGACATATAGCATTTCCATAATTTGGTATTGAATTATAATTGTCTGACACAAAGGGAACGGCATGGCTTGGATCTCCAGGGGGTCTTCCTGTTGAAGCCCACCGCTAGCTGGTGGGGGTGTAATTTCTTGGCTTGGAGCTGCTAAGTGAAATATTTGTCACTCACTCTCTCAGGCCCCCTTCCTCCTTCTTGGCTGTAGAAGTATCCAGTTACAACTGTATGCAGTAGATCTTTATAATCCCCTGCCAAATAGGATACAATGATTGACATGGGATTATATCTACAATATTCTTTACATATTTTGTATTTTTATTGCATCGTTTTATTCTGAGAGCGATAACTTATTTTTCAGCTGATGGAGCTGTATGGTGGTTTCATTTTTGCGGGACAAGATGACGTTTTCAGCGGTCCCATTTTTATTTACATTTGTCTTTTTGATTGCGTTTTATTCCATTTTGTGTTCGGCGGTATGATGATAAAGCACTGTTTTTTGCATTTTTTTTTTACACCGTGTTCACTAAATGGGTTAATGAGTGGGACAGTTTTAGAGGTCAGGTCGTTCTGGACGTGGTGATGCCAAATATGTTTACTTTTATCATTTTGTTTTTTTCATAATAATATTTATTTCTGGGTATAATATATTTTTATTCTTTAAGATTTTTTCATTTTGTTTTATATTTTTCCAATTTTTTTTTTTACTTTCTGACACTTTTTTACTTTTTTCTACTATGGGACTTTCATTTTTTTGCAGGCTGATTGCTTGTATAGCATAGGGATGCAGCAGCATCTCTAAGCTATGCAGGCTGTAAGCTCTGCACTGACACAAGTTAGATAGTTAGTGCTCTGCACATGATCTAACAAACTTGCTGGTGCCTGGTGACCCGGATGTAGTCATGAAGACATCGGGTCACCATGGCAACAAACAAGACCACCCCACTGAGGCAGCGAGGGGTCTCCGATCCAAGGTAGGAGGGCCTGTCTTACCTCTGCCTGCTCCCGAAATGCTGCGATCCACTTCAAATCACAGCATTTTGGGGGTTAATGTGCCGGGTTGCTCCTGGCACAGAATACTGGGTGTCAGCTGTCAGAATCAGCTGACACTCGGAGATGAACGCGCCAGCACAGCATGTGTTCGGGCGCGATCGCCGAGGTGTAATAATACGTACCTGGTCATTAAGGCCCAGGGCACAGGGATGTCTTATTACGCCTCATGCCAGAAACGGGTTAAAGAAATTTTTGTATGACTGTGACGCTGGATTTCCTGCATTTCCATTGCTGGTGAGCTGGATTTTTCCTATAAAGTCTGTTAGTGCAGTTAATAGTTACCATCCGTTTTCCTCTAGTCAGATAGGTTGAGATCACTTGGACACTAAGTTTGTGTTAAAAAACTCAAAAGAGAATAAAAAAAGTTAGAGAAGACCTCCATGTGTTATACACGTATTTTCCCATCAATATTTTGCCACAAATCAATTTATTGTGGAAAACTCATCATGGCTGGCAAACTGAAATGTTACCAGATTCTGTCATCTGCTCCTCAATGTTTGCTGATCCCTCAGTGCACACGGTGTATAATGCAGTCACAGCACCCGGCACTTACTTCCAGCTGTTAGGAGGTGCTGGGAAGTTTCCTTCAGTTTAATGCTGACTGATATTATAGTGAATGATTCCCAGTGAATAGACCATGCTGGCGGTGTGGAGCATTATTCTATTCAGGGGTCGCCCACCCGTCACCTCCAGTGACTCCGCTCAGTAAGCGCTGCAGCTGCAAGAACTGGTAATAATCAGTGTGGGGCGTCACATTCCTCCCGCAGCGGCCATTTCATCCATCTGCCACATTCTTACACTGTCTTCTCCACATTTACACCATCTAGTTAGTTAGTTACTTATTTTCTGCCAGAAATGTGAGCTACAATTTTGGTGTAATTTCTGGAGTAGAATGTTAGGCCCCTCCCCTCTCACATAAGCCACACCCCTTTTCAGCTAAGCCACGCCTCTTGTCAGACAAGGCACAGAAAGGGTTTAAAACATGTGAAGCAAATCATGAAATACAGATTTTGCTGCACAGAACTACAGGATTCTGTCATTTAGCTGATAAATCTCTCCCAGTGACTTCTGATTAATATTTAGATTTGTATTGAACATAAACCGCAATCGTATGACCATTAATAGATAACCAGCCTTCTTTATACACGTTCAATTGTTACCATAAGTTATTTTCCCCCAAAATATCTCTGCAGATCCTCTAAATGAATCTATGTAAAATATGAAGAGCTATATATGGAGAGCTATATATGCCCCCACATTATCTGCACAGGGCCACATAATATACAGTATTTGGGGAACATTATAGTAAAATGTATTATAGCACTATAACAGCATCCGGTCCCTTTAAATCTTCAGATACTTCTGTCACCATGGTAACTGCATTTCTGAACAACCAATAGGATTGCTCAGTTTGAATTTGGAAAAAAAAAAAAAAAAAGAAGTCAGTCTGTTATATCTCATCCGAGTGTGAAGACAGACACCTGCAGTCAGCGCGAGATTCCAGGTATAAGACGTCTATAAGATAATGGAGGAGCCACATCCCATCACACGCACTCACAGACCACAACCAAGACGTCCTGAGAAATCTGCTCAGCACCAACTTATTATTCCCCAACACACAATAGGATGAGATATCAGGGGGTGAGGCCGCACTCGTCACATCTCCCATCTGGATGGATCCGGCGACTAGATCCCGATATTTACCCCCCGCTCTGCTCCTCCATGGGGAACGGCCCCGGCGCACACAGGATGGCCGCAGTGTAGTATTGCTAGTACTCTGCACGATACCCCGTCCTCCATATATACCACATACTAAAGGGGAGCTCCCAACAAGTTATCACCTATCTGCGGGATAAGATCAGAGTCCGACCACTGGGAACCACCAATCGCCAGAACAGGGCCCTGTTATCCTGTTAGGAGGCAGCGGCAGTACCCTCGCCCAACCACCGAGGGTGCCAGAGAACGTTGAGTACAGCTCCTGCAGGCCCCAGAGAGGGTGAATGGAGCGGCGGTGGAGCATGTGCACCTCCTCTACCATCTAACGGGGATAAAAGTTCTGGTGACAGCTGGAGTTCCCAGCGGACGGACCCCACTGATCTATAAGTCATCACCTATCCCAGGTATAAGTGATAACTTGTTCCAACTGAAAATCCCCCTGTAATGGAGCCGACATATGTAGCAGTCAGTATCCTATACATTTCCCAATGTTGCCCTTCCCCTGCACCAGAATTTATAGTCAAAACCCCTGCTGACTATTCCTGATGTTTTATAGGATTTGGCTACATTGTCAGTGAAGATGTCAGCAGTCACCATGTGCCCCGGATACGTCCCCCCTGAGGAGATACTGAGAAGACTGGCGTATTGTACGAAGCTTCTCCCTTCTCCCCTCTACAAGAAGGAGCGCCTCATGCCAACCAACCCAGAAGCCCAAAGAAGGTATACTGTAAGGAGAGAAGAACGGCCCGCTCCACCCATAAGCATCCAAGCCAGGGAGAAAAGGAAACGGGAAGAAGAAGAACAAATGGCTCTAAGAGAAATGCTGGACTATCTGGATGAAGAGGAAGACAAGAAAGAAGAGCAGAAGGCGGCAAAGAAGATCAAACTGGACATTAAGCTCCCGAGAAGCAGCACAAGAAGAAGCAGGACCAGGCCGCACAACTTCCACCACCAAGTCAGCCAAGTCTTCCCTATGACAAGAAAGAAGAACATCCTGTGGACCGTCCTGCTGGGACCTCTCTGCCGATAACATCAGATGCGGCATTACCGGCCCATAAGTATAAAAACACCAGTAATAATAATAGCAGGAGAATAGTAATATAGTGGGAATAGATCAGTATTAGACTAACAAGAGTAATTATATTAGTGATAATAAGAAAGTCATAAAAGTAGTAATAAAATATCCGTAGTAATAGTACAGTAGTAGGTGGAATAGCAGTGTGATCCGGGGTCCTAGGACTGATCGCCTTTTCTCGGGGTCAAGAAGGAATTTTTCCCCTGTGACACAAATTGGCTGAATGTGTCCTGGGGTTTTTGCCTTCTTCTGGATCAACAGTGTAGGAATAGGGTAGTATTAATGATAATAGAAAAGTTAGAATAATAGTTATAAAATAGCAGTATTAATAATAGTAAGAATATAAAATAGTTATATCTATAAAAAGAACAAAACACTAAATTAAAATAATTATAGTAGTACCTCAATCAGTAGTGTAAAGTGAAATAGTCATAGAAAAGTTAGAATAGTACTATAAGATAGCAGGACGTAAGTAATAAATATAAAATCTATAAAAAGAACAAAACCTAATCTAAAAGTTAGAATAGTTCTGTAATAAAATAGCGGGATATTAATAATAGTATAATATCTATAAAAAGAACAAAACCCTATATATAAAATAATAATAACTATAGTAGTAGTATAATTAGCACTGCAATATTAATTAGATAACTAGTAATAACATAATTAGGTTTGATCCAGGGTCCTAGGACTGATCGCCTTTTCTCGGGGTCAAGAAGGAATTTTTCCCCAGTGACACAAATTGGCTGAATGTGTCCTGGGGTTTTTGCCTTCTTCTGGATCAAAAGCTTTAGACATAGGGATTTTAGTAATACCATTATTAGAGTCACAAGAGTAATAAAAAAATGATAAAACTAATAAATAAAGTAAATAATAAAAGGTACATTTTTAATAAATCGTAAAAATGGTAGTAATAATAAGATATTTGTGAGGCCGAGTTCCAGTTAGTAAATAAATTAGTGTTAGGTTAGTGTAGGGACCCATCTGAAGAGGTCGCCTTGTCGTTGGCAGATGGGCTCGCACAATTTGCTCAAAATGTGCGCTAAGAACCTCATATTTACAGTACAGACCAAAAGTTTGGACACACCTTCTCATTTAAAGATTTTTCTGTATTTTCATGACTATGAAAATTGTACATTCACTCTGAAGGCATCAAAACTATGAATTAACACATGTGGAATTATATACTTAACAAAAAAGTGTGAAACAACTGAAAATATGTCTTGTATTCAAGGTTCTTCAAAATAGCCACCTTTTGCTTTGATGACTGCTTTGCACACTCTTGGCATTCTCTTGATGAGATTCAACTTTTGGTCTGTACTGTATATCTATAGTAAATCTAGCAGTAATACCATTCAGGAGATATAGATATACATGTATACGCTCGTTTTGTGAATAACTTTTTGTGCAGCACCACAGCAGCAGGTATACAGGTATAGGGAGCTCACATCTAATGATAGTGTTACAGTGATATTATAGCTGGGCCTTAACGGGAATCTGTCAGCAGGTTTTTGCTATGTAATCTGACAGCAGCATGATGTAGGGACAGAGACCCTGATTCCAGCGATGTACCACTTACTGGGTGCAGCAATTGTGATAGAATCACACTTTTCTCTGTAGCAGAGCTCAGATGTTGAGCCCTGTATAACCCCGAACACACCATTGATTGGCAGCTTTCTATGTACACTGTATATTGACAGAAAGCCGCTAACCAGTGATGGCGGTGTGGTTGGACTAGGAGACACGAGACACCTAGTCTTGTAATGATAACGTCCTGCTGATAAAATACTGATTGTATTAAAACAGCAAAACACACCCAGTAATTGACACATCACTGGAATCAGACTCTCTACCCTTAACCTGCTGAAAGATTAAGAATAACTGGTTCCCGAGAAGCATCGAAAATATACTTCACAGTCAGGATCCAGCACCCGCTCAATAGTGCACATTTTCATCAGGCAGGTGTCGTCAGGGCACCTACGAGATCTGCAGCAGTCGTACAGCTGTATTACACAGTCCCGCTGCTGGAGGAGCTATTCCTGATCCTGGCAGTTTAACCCCTTATACCCCACCGTCAGTAGCAACCACAGCATCTAGATGGTTTGGACAGAAGGAGAGGGAGATACGATTACGGTGCTGATGAGTTTCTATAGAAGTTGGGGTCCTAACAGTGACCCCCATGACTGACATCTTACTGCTCCTATTAGACCTTGACTGAAGAAAGGTCTATTAGGACATCGGTCAAAGTAATGTCACCTGCTCTGCAGCTACTGGAAATACCTAGGTCTGATTACTTTCCCATTTGCAAAATGTGATTTTGCGCTGCACCTACAGCAGCACTGTTTTACCATCATCATCAGTGACAGGACCTCCAGCCTTTCCTGAGATTGATCAGTGGAGGAAGAAGCTTTCAGTTCCTTGTTCCACCATTCAGTTCACCTGTATGTCTCTGCTAGCAGCTGATTGGACTGGTTAGTGCAACCAGCTGTGACATGCCACTGCTGCCTTGCACTGTGTGCAGGCACAGGAGGCTGAAGGAGGAGGGTCCGGCAGAAACTGGGTGTGGTGTTAGTTGTGACTTCATGACTAGTCTCCGAACAGAACACGAAAAGACTAGTCAGGATGTGACCAGGTCCTCCAAAACCAGGAGTGAGGCTGGTCACATGCTGAAGTATAGTATGTAGGCAACGGTGCAGAATGCTGACAGTGAGTATATTACAAGGGTTCAGCATTCTGCAACTTATACACACACATTGAAAAGTATAAAAGCTCGGACAACCCCTTTAAAGAGGTATTCCTATTTTGTTAACACACACCATACACTTTTTGCACATAATGGTCCTAAGCCCAGAAGTAGCAGAATTCTCTACACTTGTCTCCATTAGTAGCAATGATATCACTCGATGCCTCGTAGTCCTCCAGCTGAGAAATTGTCATTTCTCATTACACAAAACTTCATTTATGGACATCTATGGTGATTTCTTTGCCTGTGTGGATTGGATGGGCTGTTACCGACATCTGGTGAGAATTTCATGGCAATAGCACCTTTAGAAATATATTTACTTAGAATAGTAGTGACGTGATGAATACTTATTCCACCGCTGTTTGTTCCGGGAAATAGTCATGGGATAGCCGCCATAAGAAAGCTTGTCCAGCCGTCACTATTCCTCCTGCCCCCGCTATACACATGCACACTCCACAGCCAAGAGGGCATTTATTCTCACCAGAGAGATAGCCGCTGTCAGACGCCTCTGGTGACAGCTTCTCTCAGAAGAAAAGGATTGGGCATGCTGTTATCCAATATGCCTGATCTTTCCTTCCCAGACATGAAGAAACACCATACATGTTAGGTGGTGAATATGAGCAGGCTTGGTCCACATCCACCCAGTGAGTGTGAGCATTGTTACCGGGAGTTCACACTAATAAATCCCTTGTGCATTTGCAATGTGATCTACGAGCAGAGATTCATGGCTGACCCTATGATTCCCGCTGCAGGTTTAGGCTCTGTGTACACAGCGCCTTTATCAGGCCGGTACGCTCCACAACCCGTCTGAAGAACAACCACCCAATAAATAGATAGAATGACCATATACCCTGCAATGTAATCCGCCTCGCTGTGCACATGGTCAGTCCTTTAACCGTTTCACGTTTATGAAGAGGCCACGCGGTTAGAAGTGACCGCTCCGTTCTCCAGGCGGTTTCTGCTCGGAGTTCTCCCTGTCTCGGTTTCTGCAGCTTCTTCCTGTAGTAAAGCTGAGCGGGTCGCCGGCATCTACAAGACGTGGTGTGCACAGACCCTTATACTTATATCCAGAACACGGAGGACCACGGGAGCATTTTCCTTGCACACGTGAAGATCACGGAGGTGTGAATGAGACCCCACTCGTATCCAAGGTGCGGAGCTCCGAACAGTCATCGTTTCTGGGGCGTCACCGGCAGATCTCTTCTAGGAGATCACAGTGGATCCGAGATCTCCAGCATTTCTCCATCTTTATGTCTCACTATATTGTGGCTGATATCAGCGACTCCACCCTTATAAATGTACAGAGGCCACAGGTGCAACACACCAGACCCCCTGACCACAACATCCCGGACCCCCTGACAACCAGGGCACAACACCCCGGACCCCCTGACCACCAGGCGGTCACTATGGGGGCTAATAGACTATGTTACTGGAGGAGAAAAGGATTTCTATAGAATCAGTAGGAAACACCCTGAAGGTTTCTCTTTGCAGCTTTTCTCCAGGATTTTCCTCACCCGTCATTTATCGCTTCTCATTATTGCCAGAATCCCAGTGGGTGAGGACGATCCCGGACAGCGCCCCCAATAGTGAAGTGCACCGAGGAGTTCACAAGATTCCTTTATATGTTGCAGGGGATTAAACGTCCTGCAGATTGAGGGGTTGGGGTCCTCAGACCCCCAACAATCATGCAGCAGACTTTATAGAAACCCCTGAGCAGCAGAAGCAGTGAGCGGCTGCAGGAGCGTGCACACAGTGCGGTGTGAGGACCAGAGACTTTCTATGGAGTCCATACACAATGTGCTGAGCGCTCTGGCAGGGAAATAACCTCTCTATTGGTGGTGGATCATAGGACCGCTGCAGACAATCAGTAGCTAGAGATCGGCTGCAGACATCACATTCTATATGTAGGTATGGGCTGAGTGTGGGATGGAAATACTGAACAGCCCCTGCTGATCCCCCCCTAGTCCTCCATGCTGCTGGTCGGGTCCCACCAGGCTCCTTGCCCAGTACTGTTGGCATGTGACTGCTGCAGCCAAGTCAGTGGCCATACCTGCAACCACCACTGCTTGGATGGGACAGGCACGAGCCAACAATTGAAGAAGAGAAGAAACAGGCGGGGACCCGGCCAGCAGGACGGAAGAATGGAGGGGGGGGGATATCAGCAGGAGGGAGGAATGGAGGGGGGGTAATATCAGCAGCACGGAGGAATGGAGGAGGGATATCAGCAGCACGGAGGAATGGAGTGGGGGGGGTATCAGCAGCACGGAGGAATGGAGTGGGGGGGTGTATCAGCAGCACGGAGGAATGGAGTGGGAAGGATATCAGCAGCACAGAGGAATAGAGTGGGGGGGATATCAGCAGCACGGAGGAATAGAGTGGGGGGGATATCAGCAGCATGGAGGAATGGAGTGGGGGGATATCAGCAGCACGGAGGAATGGAGGGGGGGATATCAGCAGCATGGAGGAATGGAGGGGGGATATCAGCAGCACGGAGGAATGGAGGGGGGGATATCAGCAGCACAGAGGAATGGAGGGGGTATATCAGCAGCATGGAGGAATGGAGGGGGGATATCAGCAGCACGGAGGAATGAAGGAGGGGGTATACCAGCAGCACGGAGGAATGGAGGGGGGGATATCAGCAGCACGGAGGAATGGAGGGGGGGATATCAGCAGGGCGGAGGACTGAGGGGAGGGAGATCAGCAGGAGAGAAGGTGCTGGGGTATATCTGATATCACACTGGGACCGCACTAACATTAACGGCAGAAAATACAGTTGATAAAATATTCAGTTATCAGAAAATAATATAATAACATTTATACCCATCACTGGAGTGGAAGTCCATATGTGCCACGGCCACCGGGCCAGGAGGAACAGCAGGAGGGTCCTTCACCTCCTCGTGTCTATTACTCAGGGGCTACTCACATCTTATAGGGTCACATTGTAACCCGGAATGTAACGAACAGAATGGCACATAGCAACGCTGCAGCTAATCCCTGGTATATAACGATCACAATGACACATAGCGACGCTGCAGCTAATCCCTTGTATATAACGATCACAATGGCACATAGCGACGCTGCAGCTAATCACTAGGACTTGGTTACAATCCGCTTCTTACAGCCAATCCCAGCTGTAGAATACTGGCAGATCAGCAGGTGATCGAGTCTCCCCGGGCACAGTGAGCGGCACAAGTCTCCCGGGCACTGGCAGCGTTACCAGGGCAGGTGCCAGTCTCACCCCATCACCCCAGACACCACACGCTATGGGCATCTCCTCCTGCCAGCGTCCCTGGCACTGCTGCGCCCCCATCTGACCAGTATGTGCGCACATCACACAGGACCCATCACCTGCTGCCAGTCCCGGCTGCCATCGCCTCTGCCAGCAGCAATCAGCAGCCGGAGGCTTCTCAGCCCGGGACATGGGCTGCGGGCACGGGGCTGCTACTTACCTGTGCCCGCAGCAGCGGCCGGTGATGGATGGAGGCAGCGGTCAGGCTCTCCCCGGCGCCCTGATAGGAAGGGCGGCTCACTGACAGGATCTCTCCGCGGAGTGTGGAGGAGACAGGACGGCTGTCATCTCTGCTGCCCACAATCCACTGCGTTATATCAGACTGGAGACTCAACATTACAGCCTGGAAAAGTGTGCCGCCACCTAGTGGCCAGCGACTGCACTCAGCAATTGTAATGGAAGCAACAGCAGAGATGCCCCGCCACCTAGTGGCCAGCGACTTCACCTGCACGCTAGTATTGGCTGCAACAGCAGAGGTGCCCCGCCATCTAGCGGCCATGTGCGGTAATGTCGGCAGCGGGACATGGAGGGAAGGAGTGATGTGCTCTGTTGCTTGTCTGCTGGACCTTGTAGTTCTAATGGATGGGGAGGACATTGTCCCCAGGGTGTCCTGCACATTAGTAGATGGCTGCACCAGGTCCTGGGTCACATAGTCCTATTGCTTCCTCTTTGCTTTCCAACTTTCTTAGTTTTTTTATTTGCAGTGTTTGCTGTAGTTTTTATCCTTACTATTTTGGGGTCCATACTGTGAAGATCTGAGATGGTGCATTTCAATAATTACTTAGGCAGGTTAATAATAATAATGATTTTTATTTTTATAGCGCCAACATATTCCGCAGCACTTTACAATTAAGCGGGGACATGTACATACAATAAGTTCAATACAAGGTAAGACAGTTTAAACTGTTACATGAGGAGTGAGGTCCCTGCTCCTAAGCTTACCATCTACAAGCAACACTATTTTATTCCTTACATCCATGGTAATACAGCAATTCCAGGTAAATGTCCAAAATACAATTGTCTCAGTCCACAAGATCCCCTCCCCGGGGAGGTAATTCCACTGCATTTGTGCCAAGCGATAATCACTATCCCCCAACTTTTGGTTGGCCCACATATTTCGTATCTCCAGCAAGTATAGTCTGTAGTCACAGTCCACGATTCTCCATATGACACATAAAACGATAGAAGCAAAGGTATCCAGTAGCAACAGTCCTTTAAGAAAATGTATCAAATCCAGACAATGGATCACGGATCCCACAACTGTAGCACATTTATTCAGCTCAGGTGATAGCTGATCTCTACGCCATAAGCCATCGATTCATCCATGGTCCAGATCCTCAGACTAGATACTATCCCTTCAACGACATTCCACCAACTCTAACCATGTGGCTTCTTTTCTCCTTCACTGGGATCAACCCTCTGAATGGACAGAACTGCTCTCACCCTCCCCCCAAAGCTAGTGGAGGTATTTTTCTCAGGTCAAACACATCACCTGGGTCTACATGTGAGACTCCCTGTGGTGACGGCTCCACTGGATATACTTTCAACATTCACACAATGGGCCTATTATAATGCCTCAATAATACTGCCATACAGTGGTCAAATTAATTCCACCAAACAATCCCTAAATACCCACCATATGAAACCTCTAAAGAATAGTAACACATTACTAAAAATGACGATACAATAACTAAATAATGGCACCATACAGTCTATAAGAAAATAATTCCATAAAGTGGTCAAATAATTCTGTCATAAAATAATACCGCACGTACGGTGTTCAAAATGTTACATAGACTATAAAAATAGAAGCAATTACATTAGTATGAACAGAATTGTACAGTCCACAAAATGATGACACAAAGTTTCAGAATAATAGTATCCATAGTGCCAAAAACTACTACCATATGCTGGCCAAATAATATAGCCACACAGTTCTATGGAAAATAGTGCAATACAGTGCACAAAATAATTCTACCCCACAGTCCATAAATACACGTCAGAAAGTCCCCAAATAATAGTGCTGTACAATACTGAAATACACCGGCCAAATAACTGTGCCATAGTCCTGACATCACATCGTAAAGTTTATTGTATTAAAGTTTTAAATATTAGTACAATACAAATCATTACCTAAAAATACTGTTATACCCTGGCCGAATAATTGATAGATTAATGTCCCAAATACTGCACAAACAGCATAAAACCTTCCATATCAGTGTCAGCTCCCATACTCCGAAGGGCCCAATTCCCAACAAAATAAGCAAAATGTTGTGGACCAGGGTCCTCTCTCTGTGGAAAAGCCGCAGCGTATTATAGCAGCAGGAAAGCGGATGGAAGTTTACAAAATGTAATCTGCACGCTGAAAATAAATGTCTCTGCTGATTTCATGCAGAAATTGTTTGCAATGTAGAATTAAAATCTGCATCATGTCAATGTATGTGACACATTTATGTGACGTCCCTTTAGCGTTTCCAAGCGTCTCCTGCCCATTAAACCCTAAAAGACAGACATTGCTCAAATGACGTGGACAGCATCCGAGTGCTGTGCATTTTCCTTACAAACTTTCACTCAAAGGGGCGAGTTTTATCTACAAATCCGATGGAAAATGGATATATCCATGTTTTATCTTTGTGAACATTGTGAACATGACCATAAATTACAGCCCCAATTCCCAAAAAGTTGGGGCCGTGTGTAAAAATGGAAAGAAAACAAGAATGCAATGATTGGGAAATCTCTTATAGCCACATTTTATTCACAACAGAACATAGATCACAGATCAGAGGGTGAACATCAGACATTTTCCATTTCATTTGAAAAACTTACCTAATGTAGAAATTGACGGCAGCAACACAACTCAAAATCAGATCATGGTCATGTCTACCACTGTGTGGCATCTCCTCGTCTTTGTACAGCAGTCAGGAAACCTCCTGTGGAAAGCTTTAACAAGCCTAGGAGACATCATCCGTCCTTACCCAGGAGTTGTCTTCGGGACCGAAACCCTTCCAGGAACCAAGATACTGTAATATCCCTCTATGCCATCTTGAATTCAAAATACGAGAAATTTCATATTCACCGTCTTCCACCACAGGAGGAACTGTGACAGTGGCGTCCCTATTAGAAACGTCAGCCTTTTTCAACAAGGAAACATGAAACACAGGATTAATCTTCCAGGAAGTAGGGACATCCAACGTGACAGCAGATGGGTTAACAACCTGAAGCACTTTAAATGGACCCACAAACTTAGGACCCAGTTTTTTAGAGGAAATCATCAACCGCAAGTTCTTTGAGGACAACCAAACCATGTCACCCACAGTAAACAAAACCTCTTTACGTTTCCTGTTAAAATACTTCTTGGACTTCTTGTTAGCCTCTTGCAGGTTACAACGTACATTAGTCCAAACTCTCTCCAAATCACCGGAAAAATTCTCCTCCTCCGGCACCGCCGACCCCAATTTGGAGAACGAACCAAAAGACGGATGTCTCCCAGTGCAACAAAAAAAAGGAGAACACCCAGCAGAGGAGGATGTATGATTGTTAAGAGCAAATTCTGCGAGAGGCAGAAACTCAGACCACACCTCTTGATTGTCCGCCACAAAACAACGCAAAAACTGTTCAACATCCTGGTTCTTTCTTTCAGTCTGTCCATTAGACTCAGGATGATAACCAGATGAAAATGACAAATGAACTCCCAACCAGTCACAAAAAGCACGCCAAAAGCGAGCCACAAACTGAGGTCCTCTATCAGAAACAATATACGTGGGAACGCCATGGAGCTTGACAATCTCCTTAACAAACGCCTTAGCGAGTGTCTTGGCGCAGGGCAACTTAATGAATGGAATCAAATGACACATCTTACTAAAACGGTCTACGACCACCCAGATGACAGTAAAACCCTCCGGCCCAGGAAGATCAGTAATAAAATCCATAGAGAGATGCGTCCAAGGCGCACTAGGAACCTCCAGAGGGCAAAGCAACCACGCAGCAGGAGTATGTGAAGTCTTTGACCTGGCACACACAGTACACTGACGCACCCACTTGATGACTTCCTTCTGCCATCCAGTCCACCAAAAACTGCCACTGATAAGTCTCTTGGTCTCCGAAACTCCTGGATGACCTGCCAACCGAGACTCATGACTCTCCACAAACAAAGCTCTCCTAAAGGCTCTAGGCACAAACAACCTCCCATGGGGAGTGTTAGATGGAGCATCATCTTGAGCATTCAGAATCCCATTCTCCAAATCGGAGTCCAATGCCGCCACCACAACTCCTTTCTGCAAAATGCTCTCCTCCTCCTCGGCACCGACCGTAGAAGAGAAGCTGCGAGATAAAGCATCGGCTTTAACATTCTTAGTACCAGGGATATAGGTAACAGAAAAATGAAACCGAGAAAAAAAAAGTGCCCACCTAGCTTGACGGGCATTCAAGCGCTTGGCAGCATCCAGATAGATCAAATTCTTATGATCTGTGAAAACCTGAATAGGAAATCTAGCGCCTTTCAAAAAATGACGCCAGTGTTCAAACGCAAGTTTAATAGCCAGGAACTCCCGATTTCCAACATCATAATTCAGTTTGGTTTCCGAAATTTTTTTCGAAAAGAAGGCACAAGGATGTACTCCACCCTTGTTCTCCTGAGACAAAACTGCTCCGACCCCCACCGATGAAGCATCGACCTCGACCAAAAAAGTTTTGTTCTCATCAGGCGGTATAAGGATAGGGGCAGAACTGAACCTCTCTTTGAGATACTCAAACGCTTCAATGGCTTCAGTAGTCCACTGGACCGTATTCGCACCTTTCCTGGTGAGATCGGTTAGAGGTTTAACAATTACAGAAAAATTCTTAATGAATTTCCTGTAATAATTGGCAAAACCCAAAAACCTCTGTATAGATTTCAAACCAATAGGCCTAGGCCATTCCTGCACAGCCTGAACCTTCACAGGGTCCATCTCAAAGCCCTCGCTGGAGACAATGTAGCCCAAAAAACTAATTCTCTGCACAGCGAACTCACATTTCTCCAGCTTAGCAAAGAGTGAATTATCACTCAATAACTACAAAACTTCACATACACTCTGCCAATGGGACTCCAGATCTGGTGAATAAATCAAAATGTCATCCAAATACACAACCACATTCTTGTGGAATGGAATTTTTGTGTAAGTAGTTGTATCAGACAAAAGCTCCAACATTTGGTTGTGATACATGTCTGCATCCATAACTACTACTAGTCCGCCTTTATCTGACATCTTAATAATGACATCCTCCATCCGTTTTAGTTCCTGTAATGCCTTCATTTGTTTTTTGTTCAAATTACTTTTTGAGCTGTTATTTTCCACCTGCATATGGAGATTTTTTAGTTCACGTTGAATAGTTTCCTGGAATTTATCCATTGCTCCCGTTCTCGATTGTATAGGATAAAAAAAAAGATTCCGCCCTGAAAAAAACTCTGCTGAATTGATGCTAGGTTGTGGAGAGCGATTTTCCGTTTCCAAATCTTGAAGGTGTAGTAATGCTGATTGTTCCTGAAAATTAAGAGTCCGAAATTCATTGGTTATTTTGTCATGATCTATATTGTTAGGTGCAGATAAAAAAATGTCTTTTTACCGTCAGGTTTCTTACAAATTTATTGACATCTTTCATCTTTTTATTACTTTGAGAAAAAAATCTATGCAAAAAACAAATGAAGGCATTACAGGAACTAAAACGGATGGAGGATGTCATTATTAAGATGTCAGATAAAGGCGGACTAGTAGTAGTTATGGATGCAGACATGTATCACAACCAAATGTTGGAGCTTTTGTCTGATACAACTACTTACACAAAAATTCCATCAAATCCCTCCACAGATTACAAAATAACAACCCATGCTATAATAAACAAAGGTTTTGTTTTAGGGGTTATTACAGCTAAACAAAAAGACTTTCTCATTGTTGAGCATCCCATGCTACCACTTTTATATGGTCTACCCAAGACACACAAGGGCATCAATCCCCCCCCAATGAGACCAATCATTTCTAATATTAATTCTGTTACAGAGCATCTTGGTAATTGGATGGATACATTATTTCAACCGCTAGTGCAGAGATCTGCAGGTTTTCTTAAAGATTCAAGAGACGTTGTGGACCAATTAACAAATATCACATGGCCGGAGGGATATACATGGTTAGGGTGTGATGTAGTGTCTTTGTACACAAGTATACCATATGATGTCGCTCTGCAAGCATTGGATTTCCATCTTAATAAGTATAGTAATTATACCTTGGATTTAATTAATTATCTTTTGTCTTGTACACAATATCTTATGACTAATAATTTTTTTATGTACAATCAGGAATTTTATCTCCAATGTAGAGGAGTATCCATGGGATCTAGCTATTCCCCATCGTTGGCAAATATGGTAATGTCCCATTGGGAATATGTTGCATTGTACACCTTCGCCAATCCATGGGCTCGTGATGTTTTCTGGTATGGCAGATACATAGATGATTTGATCTTCATCTGGAGTGGGGATGCGTCTGCCATACCGGAATTCATTAAGTATTTAAATAACAATGATGTCAATCTTTCTTTCACTTACACCTTTGATTCTAAGTGTATATCATTTCTTGATCTAAAATTGGGGATTCTTCACGGCTCCATCACTACTTCCACATTTTCCAGACCCATATCTGGGAATACCATTCTACATGCCAAAAGCGGACATTCGCGCCATACTATAAAAGCTATACATGTGGGGGAACTGACAAGAATCAAACGTAACTGTAACAATGCAAATAAATTGGATGAAGAATTCATCAGGTGTAAAAGTAAATTGAAATCTAGGGGTTATCCGGATTGGTCTTTAACCCCTTAACAACATCTGACGTACTAATACGCGTCTGTGCCCTGGGACTTAAGAGCCAGACCCGTATTAGTACGTCATCGCGATCGCGCGCGCACACAGGCTGTGCGGGCGCGATCGCCGCCGCGTGTCAGCTGATTGTCACAGCTGACACCCGGTACTATGTGCAGGGAGCGGTCCTGCACCGTTCCCAGCACATTAACCCCTGCGATGCTGCGATCGAAGTCGATCGAAGTCGATCGCGGCATTGCGGGGGCAAGGGGAGGTGATCGCCGATACTCACCTCCTCTTCCGGCTTCCAGCGCAGTCTGCAAAGGCTTCCCGGGTGTTGCCATGACGACCCGATGTCGTCATGACAACATCCGGGTCACTAGACAGCAGGAAGATTGTTTGGACATGCCCAGTGCATCTCCAAACAATCTTCACACTGTGCACCGCTGATAGCCTGCATGGCATAGGGATGGTGCTGCATTCCTGTGCCATGCAGGCGATCAGAGAAAAAAAAGTGAAAGTCCCAGAGTGGGACAAAGTAATAAAGTGTATAAACTGTCTGAAAGTAGAAAAAAAAAAAAAAAATTGCAAAAATATAAAAAAAAAATAAAAAAAATAATCCACCAAAAATAAAAATATAATGTACCCATCAATAAATATTATTATAAAAAAAAACAAAAAAAAACCAATAAAAGTACACATATTTGGTATCGCCGCGTCCGGAACAACCTGACCTATAAAACTGTCCTACTAGTTAACCCCTTCAGTGAACACGGTAAAAAAAAAACAAAAAAAACGAAGCAAAAAACAATGCTTTATCACCATACCGCCAAACAAAAAGTGGAATAACACGCGATCAAAAAGACGCATATAAATAAAAATGGTACCGCTGAAAACGTCATCTCGTCCCGCAAAAAACAAGCCACCATACAGCTCAATCAGCCGAAAAATCAAAAAGTTATAGCTCTCAGAATAAAGCGATGCTAAAAAATATTTTTTTCTATAAAATAGCTTTTATTGTGTATAAGCGCCAAACATAGAAAAATGATACAAATGTGGTACCGCTGTAAACGTACTGACCCGAAGAATAAAGCTACCTCATCAATTTTACCACACGCAGAACAGAATAAAAAAAAAAAAAACAATTCCTGAATTGTTGGTTTTTGTTTATTCTGCCTCCCAAAAATCGGAATAGAAAGCGATCAAAAAATGTCACGTGCCTGAAAATGGCACCAATAACAACGTCAAGTCATCCCGCAAAAAACGAACCGTCACATGACTGTCTGCCAAAATCTGGAAAAATTATAGCTCTCAAAATATGGCGATGCAAAAACTAGATTTTACAAAAAATGCGTCTTTTAGTGTGTGACAGCTGTCAGTCATAAAAACCCCATATGATTCTGGCATTGCTGTAATCACACCGACCTGAAGAATAAAGTCGTCTAATCACTTATACCGCACAAGGAATGGCGTCAAAAATAAACTCTTGGGTTAGGATTGGGCTAGGGTTAGGGCTGGGTTTGGGGCTAGGGTTGTGCTGGGGCTAGGGTTGTGCTAGGGCTAGGGTTGTGCTATGGTTAGGGTTGTGCTAGGGTTAGGGCTGGGGTTGGGATTTTTTTCAAAAGTAAGAAAAAAAGATGACGATATGGTGACTAGTGTTGAGCGCAAGTGCTCGCTACTTGAGTTTGCATCGGGTGCTCTGGTATGCATTGAGTATCGTGGGTATTTGAGTGACATGCTCGAGTCTCTGCCCCATATGCTTCGCGGCCAAAAAAACTTTACGGGGATTGCCTGCCATGCACGAGCGATCCCCGCATGTTTTTTTTTGGGTGTCTAATAACCGTGAAACATGCGGAGCAGGGACTCGAGCATGTCACTCGAGCACACGCTGTACATGGTGCATACCTGAGTACCCGATGCAAACTCAAGTAGCGAGCACTTGCGCTCAAGAATAATGACAACTTATTCAATATGATGACCTAATGTAAACAAATTCTGTGCCGTACCTCTGGGTTCAAAATGTTCACTATACACCTTAATAAAATCCTTGAAGGGTATAGTTTCCAAAATGGGGACACTTGTGGGGGAGCTCCACTGTTTAGGCACATCACGGGCTCTCCAAACACGACATGGTGTCAGCTAACGAATTGAATGGAAAATCGGCTCAAATTGTTAGCGGACGCCATGTTGCGTTTGGAGAGCCCCTGTGTGCCCAAACATTGGAGCTCCCCCACAAGTGACCCCATTTTGGAAACTAGACCCCCCAAAGCACCTATCTAGATGCATAGTGAGCACTTGGAACCCCCAGGTGCTTCACAAATTGATTCGTAAAAATGAAAAAGTGAAAAAAAAAACACTTTTTCATTTTTATGAATCAATTTGTGAAGCACCTGGGGTTCCAAGTGCTCACTATGAATCTAGATAGGTGCCTTGGGGGGTCTAGTTTCCAAAATGGGGTCACTTGTGGGGGAGCTCCAATGTTTGGGCACACAGGGACTCTCCAAATGCAACATGATATCCGCTAACAAATTGTCGGCTCAAATTGTTAGCGGACACCATGTTGCGTTTGGAGAGCCCCTGTGTGCCCAAACTTTGGAGCTCCCCCACAAGTGACCCCATTTTGGAAACTAGACCCCCCAAGGCACCTATCTAGATTCATAGTGAGCACTTGGAACCCCAGGTGCTTCACAAATTGATTCATAAAAATGAAAAAGTGTTTTTTTTTCACTTTTTCATTTTTACAAATCAATTTGTGAAGCACCTGGGGGTTCCAAGTGCTCACTATGCATCTAGTAAGGTGTCTTGGGGGGTCTAGTTTCCAAAATGGGGTCACTTGTGGGGGAGCTCTAAAGTTTGGGCACAGAGGGGCTCTCCAAACGCAACGTGGTGTCCGCTAACAATTTGAGCCGATTTTCCATTCAATTTGTTAGCGGATACCATGTTGCATTTGGAGAGTCCCTGTGTGCCCAAACATTGGAGCTCCCCCACAAGTGAACCCATTTTGGAAACTAGACCCCCCAAGGCACCTATCTAGATGCATAGTGAGCACTTGGAACCCCCAGGTGCTTCACAAATTGATTCATAAAAATGAAAAAGTGTTTTTTTTTTCACTTTTTCATTTTTACGAATCAATTTGTGAAGCACCTGGGGGTTCCAAGTGCTCACTATGCATCTAGAAAGGTGCCTTGGGGGGTCTAGTTTCCAAAATGGGGTCACTTGTGGGGGAGCTCCAAAGTTTGGGCACACAGGGGCTCTCCAAACACAACATGGCGTCCGCTAATTATTCAAGCAAATTTTACAATCAAAAAGTCAAATGGCGCTCCTTCCCTTCCGAGCCCTGCCGTGCGCCCAAACAGTGTTTTTTCCCCAAATATTGGGTATCTGCGTGCCCAGGGGAAATTGCACAACAAATTTTGGGGTCCATTTTTTCTTGTTACCCCTGTGAAAATAAAAAAAATTGGGTCTAAAGTAACATTTTTGTGAAAAAAGTTAAATGTTCATTTTTTTCTTCCACATTCAAAAAAATCCTGTGAAGCACCTGAAGGGTTAATAAAGTTCTTGAATGTGGTTTTGAGCACCTTGAGGAGTGCAGTTTTTAGAATGGTGTCACTTTTGGGTATTTTCTGTCATAAAGACCTCTCAAAGTGACTTCAAATGTGATGTGGTCCCTAAAAAAATGGTTTTGTAAATTTTGTTGGAAAAATGAGAAATCACTGGTCAACTTTTAACCCTTATAGCTCCCTAACAAAAAAAAATTTTGGTTCCAAAATTGTGCTGATGTAAAGTAGACATGTGGGAAATGTTATTTATTAACTCTTTTGTGTGACATATCTCTCTGATTTCAGGACTTAAAAATTAAAATTTTGAAAATTGCAAAATTTTCAAAATTTTCGCCAAATTTCCGTTTTTTTCACAAATAAATGCAAGTGATATCGAAGAAATTTTTCCACAATCATGAAGTACAATATGTCACAAAAAAACAATCTCAGAATCAGGGGGATCCATTGAAGCGTTCCAGAGTAATTACCTCATAAAATGACAGTGGTCAGAATTGTAAAAATTGGCCTGATCATTAACGTGCAAACCACCCTCGGGGCTTAAGGGGTTAAAGAGAGCAGAAAAAATTGTGGACAGTAAAAATAGACTGGATCTAATTGATCTGTCTAGGGCAAGGATTAATCGCAATGATATTACAGCACATAAAAATCGAAATGTTATTTCCTTTTGATATAGTTCACAATTTCAACTGATTAAAAATATAATACTGAAACATCTTCCCATTTTATATGAGGATACTGTATTATCTAAAATTCTTGATTCTGGAGTTCTGGTGGTGGCAAAAAAAGCGCAAACAATAGGGGGGCTATTGGTATCTAGTCGCCCAAATAATCTACAAAAACGGCATACCTGGCTTAATTGTAAAGGGTTTTACAAGTGTGGTTACACCAGATGCGGCATTTGTCGCTATGTAAAAATCACTAAAAACTTCACTAATGCTGATTCTAGTGAAACACACAATATAAAAAGCTATCTGAATTGCAACAGTAATTATGTGGTTTACATCATAAGATGTGCCAGCTGCGATCTGTTATATGTGGGATGCACTATAAGAAAATGAAAACAGCGAGTGGCAGAACATCTTTCTGATATTTTTAATGTCACTAATCATAACATTTCTTGTGCCTCCTGACATTTTATTGAGCAGCATAATAGAGAGACATCCTCATTTCAGGTCTTTGGCATTGAAAAACTTACCTTTGATCCTCGGGGCGGGGATAATAGGAGACGCCCACTCGATCGAGAAGCATTTTGGATGTATCATCTGAACACTTGCCAACCGAATGGACTAAATTTACGGAGGGAACTACTGTTCCATTATAGCGAGTAACTTGTCTATGCATATGTGATTTCTTCTTTGTCATGTGATTGCTTTTACTATGCATATACTCTGCAAATTGGTTTTATATTTTTGTATGCAAATTTATGTATCATGTGACTTCCATTTTGTATGTGATTGGTGAACAATGGTTTATATACCATGGGTATGCCATTTGCAAGCCAGTCTTGACAAAGAACGCATCTTTAGGGTTCGAAACGCGTTGCCCTGGCTACACTATGTGACTATGAAATCTGTTTTTAAAGAGCTTTTTTCACAATAAAGAAACCTATTTTTTGAACTATTCATGAAGCTGGTAATCCTTTCTCCTTATCCTGCATATTTTTGTAGAGATAATTCATTACAGGTCTAGATCCCTCCAGTCCTTTGAGGACTTTTTATCCAAATTTTCCCAGTCCTTTGAGGACCTTTCATCTAAATTTTCCTTCCATGTTGAAGCAGATATCACTACTTTCAAATTCACCACTTTGGTTCCTATTTACTTCAATATACCCGAGTTTCTATTTCAACTAGGTTTGAGAGAATATGCAGAGTGGGATCCTCGACTAAGGGTCTAATCTTAGTCATCTACATACTTCATCCCTCACCAAAATACTTAGCTAGACCCCCATATATACATGTATTAATACTACTATTATTTCTTTACTTACTGCAGGGTATTTGCTCATTGTTTTATCCTAAGTTTTGTTTGGTAATGCTTTTATTCTGTGTACATACATTGCACAATACAACTTCTTCTGGCTCGTTGGCTGGGAGGCATTGGACTTGGGGAGCGTCAGTATTGGTGGGTTTATTATTTTCTATGTCTGCAATCCATTAGGCAAATAAAAATTAATTATTGACAAATTGTTTAAAGGGTTATTTTACGAAAACTCTGGAAGAGGTGATATCCATAAATAAAATTTATTCTGCGATACGGGCCTCCCCATCATGTAAATGCCCGGGCCCAGATGGCTTTACGCCGGCATTTTACAAACAGTTTAGAGAGCAACTCTCTCCAATAATGGCTAAAACATTTAATGCAATTGATGGAAATGCTGGATTTGTCCCCCAATCTATAGAGGCACATATTAATGTTCTCCCCAAGCCAGGAAAAGACCCCTCAATAATTGCTCATTTTAGACCAATGTCTTTATTAAATATAGATATTAAATTATTTTCAAAAATCTTGGGCCGATAGGTTAGCTCCTTTACTCCCCTCTTTAGTTAATAATGATCAAGTAGGCTTTGTCAAAGGATGAGAAGCTAGGGACAATACTATTAAGACACTACTCATTATTTCTATAGCAAGAATTGAGTCTACTCCACTAAGTCTTCTATCTATAGGCGCAGAGAAGGCTTTTGATAGAGTTCACTGGGGGTTCATGGAGGAAGCTTTAAGACAGACAGGTTTGGGCCCTTGCTACCTACAGAAAATTATGGCACTATATAAAAGCCCAACAGCAAGAGTGAGAGTAAATAATTATCTTTCTGCTCCATTTGCAATTAACAATGGAACTAGACAAGGGTGCCCCCTATCTCCATTGCTATATGTAGTGGTAATGGAGCATCTGGCCAATGCTCTCAGAAATAATCCCAATATTCATGGATACAAGGTGAGATCTAAGTCTTATAAAGCAGCTCTGTATGCAGATGATTTACTTCTCTATATATCCCAACCACAAATAACATTTCCAATGACTCTAAAAGAATTTGATAGGTTTGGATCAGTCAGTAATTTTAAAGTCTAGAGGCCTTGAACATATCTCTCCCACAGACTGAAGTCTCACAACTTATGACTAAATTTCCATTTAAATGGCAGAAAGAATCATTGAAATATTTAGGGGTCCATATTCCCTCAGATCCTAATAAATTATTTGCGCTTAACCATCAAGCTTTACTGAATAGAACATATAGAGATCTATTGAAATATGGTAAATTGAAGCTATCTTGATTTGGAAGAATGAACGCCATCAAAATTGACATTTTACCTCGTTTCTTGTACATTTTTCAAACAGTCCCGATCTCTCCTCTCCATAGTTTCTTTCGTAGACTAAGATTAGCTATGATTAAATTCATTTGGTGTAAGATTAAACCTCGCATAAACATACAGACACTCTCTCGTCATAAATCAATGGGTGGTGCAAGCCTTCCAAATTTCAAGAGATATTTTCAGGCCTCTGCCTTGCTGAGGATCCTAGATTGGCACTTTTATGCAGACACTAAACAATGGGTGGGGGTGGAACAGGAAGGC
This sequence comes from Phyllobates terribilis, assembly GCF_046119375.1. Lineage (NCBI taxonomy): Eukaryota > Metazoa > Chordata > Amphibia > Anura > Dendrobatidae > Phyllobates > Phyllobates terribilis. The sequence goes on along the minus strand of NW_027362951.1, from coordinate 2,730,000 downwards.
TTAGAAGTCCCTCTACCACATCTACCATGGTGTCAAGAAGACTCAGTGACCTTGGTCAAGTGCAAATTAACTAGGGAAACACTTAGAACATGACATTCACTGAGGAAAAAGTGTTTCCAGATAAAACTATTAGTCCACTCACATCAATATTTTATAACCTTTCCTTTCTTCCCGGATATCTACGGGGGTCCTTCCTCGGTCGGAGGGCAGTGGAGGACACCTGATTGTTTCAAATATTGGAAAATGGTATGATACCTTCTTTTGTATCTTTACAAACAAAGTCTCCAAATGTGAAAATCAAATGGTTTGAATACTTGCAAATACAATCCCTTCTAGTAGCACATAACCCTAATGTAAATTCGCTCCCAAACTACACCTGCTTTGAGAACATGTTCCTTCAGGAAAATGGACCGACTCACTCTATTTCTGTGATCTGTGAGGGATTGGGTAGAGAGGAGGGAATGGAGAAGCTGGCACATCAGCGAGCATGGGAGAGGGACTTGGGGATTAGTTTGTCCCCTCTTGAATGGGCAAAAGGGTTCCTCTTCACACACACGCTCACTAATGCTGGGAGTGCACAAGAGAAGAACTATAAAATACTTACACAATGGTATCACTACCCATCTAAATGACATGCAATGTTCCCTACAGTTTCAGAAATGTGTTGGAGATGTGAATGTGAAGTGGGTTCCATGATTCCTATCTGGTGGGAGTGCTCTAGAATGAAACCATTTTGGGAGAAGGTATTCGATAATTACCAACGTATCACAGGTAACAGAGTAACAAGGTCTCCCCAAATAGCTCTCCTGTCAATTCTCCTTTCTTCAATAGGTACTTAAAAGAAAGACCTACTTCGATTTTGCTTTACAACGGCAAGGACGGTAATCCCGCGGTTTTGGAAACTTAAAAACCCACCTAGTATATTGGATTGGTACAATGAAATGGTGAATTTATGTAGAATGGAAGAACTTTCTGCAGAATTTAATGGAACCAATGATAAATTCAGAAGGGTTTGGAGTGGTTGGATTCTGTTTCAGGATTCACATAATTATCATACTATGTTTTAATAGTTTCAACAGATTTATGTTATTGTGCTCATAATCAGCTACGTGGGCATAAGGACCTCCTCCCCCTCCCATCCCTTGTCCCTATGTCTTTTCTCTCTCTTTTTCTTTCTTCTCTTTATATGATTTCTTCAGACATAATATAGAAGTTACCTCAACATAAGAACCTCTTATTGCTGATTATTACATAAACAATATGATGTTCAAGGTATTACAATGTGAATTGATATTGAAAGAGGTGATCTCATTGGAACTGTGGACATTTTCCATATTGTTATGTTTTCTTCAAATTCAATATATTTTTTGATTTGCAAAATGTTTAACAATCAATAATTAATGTTTAATTAATGTTTAATAAAACATATTGAACATGTAGCACCCCGAGGACTCGGCTGCTACAGGGGTATTGCACCTCGATCCAGAGGTGTGGTATTCCACTCCCGGGTAAGGATGGAGGGTGGAACTGAGCTCAGCTAGTTGCATGCACTACACTCATCCCATTTCCGGGGGACAGAACAACGGTACTCCCACCAGATAGATGTGCAGGTACGACAGCGTCTGTCCCTGGCTGGAGTGGGAGGGGGGGAGGAACATCCCAGTAGTGTAGGAGCAGTCAGGGGAGGGACTCTGGGCATAGGAAGGAGCCCATTGGGTGCTAGTCACCTGGGCTCGGGTGTCAGAGGGAGTATAAGAGGTGGGCACCATCTTTAGACAAGGTCCTGTTCAGAGGAGAGTCTGTTCAGAGAGGAGCTCAGCCAGAGAGGGCTGAGGGGGGGAGCTGTGGCTCCGTCTGGGCCCAGCTCCAGAGCCAGGCCTGAAGCAGAGAGAGGAAGAAAAGGGAACACAAGGAAAGGCCCAGAGACGCAAGCAGAGGGAACCCTGAGATCCCACGAGTGAACCAGAACGGGTGAGGGGTTGGCAGAGAAGGGTACTGGATCCCAAGCTGGTGGAGGCAAATCATCCTTAGCCAGAAACCGGAGGTCGTGGTCAAGCTTTGGCACGACCCCTCGCCACATCCACCAGGAAGGCACACCACATAGGGTCAGGAAAACCGGAGAGAGGTTTTGCCCCATAAGGCCCGAGGAAGCCGGACATAGGTGGGTCCCTGGTGAGCACGGCCTGTAGGAAGGACGAGAGGGGAGCTCAGGACCACGCTCTGGAACTGCCTGGGAGTTGGCCGAGTCCCGCACCTGGTGGACGCAGCACGGCTCGGGTGGTCACCCTTGGCCGAAGTGACCGGAGCAACACCTGTGAGTAAAAGCCTTGAAACTGCACCACACGTCTCTGAGCTTCCTTGCTGCACCATCACTACCACTATCATTCACATCTGCTGCCCTGGGGCCATACCCCTCCCGTTGGGGGTTATACCATCTACGCTGCACAACCATAACACCGGCCTCAGTGGACTGCCCTGCAGCGGCGGCTTCATCGCCGCATTCAACGGGTGGCGTAGTCGAACATTCTAATATCTACTGCTAAATACTGCCACTCAGTTTGACTCCCTGGGCACGGACCGGGTCACCGCCACGAGACTACTACCCCTATCTGATCCGGCTCCGGGTAAGCCCCCGTGCGCGCGATGCCACACGACTCAGGCCCAGGGGCGCGTCAAACATAAAGGGTAATTTTAACTTTGGAAACAATTCTCTATCCGATGGGGTAGAAGATAACTGTTCAACTACTGGGACCCCCACTGATCCTGAAAGACAGGGCTCTGAAGTGCCCGGTGTGAATGGAGTCCTGGTCAGTCATGTGCACTGCCGCATCATTAACAGATGACTCCTCCAAAGGAGTGGTAAGGGGCATGAACAACTAAAGCAAAATTTGTTAAACCGTTCATTGCCCCTTGTTTGGGGTGGGGTTATAGTTTATGGCCTGGTAGGGTTTGAGTCACAGTCTGACCCTGATTCAGGGTGTGTGCAGAGCAGGATATCAGTCAAGCAGGAGGGAGTGATTACAGCGACCTCACTGTGTAGTGAGCACTGACTATTCATTACCCCAATGACTGGAAGCAGAAGCTGCAGGGAGAATATAACGTCATTTTCTCCCTGTAGCTGCACTTCCAATTAGACTGCAGCACATGTGTAAATTGTTATTTACCAGCAGGTTCAAATAATAGCAGCAGGTAAATACTATTTTATATAATCGTTTAACCTGTATCTCTGTGTTTTGAGAAGAAAATAAATAATGATTTTTATTGTATTAATTATTCCATTTATAATGAAAAAATATAAATGAGCGTGCAAGTAAAGTTCTTTCAATAAAACACAAGTGCCTGAATATTAACTGTAGAGAAATCAAATCATATCTCTTCCCATGTGTACATTCACACCAGTGTATTGTCCGAGTGCTATGGCCTATGGCTGGGCAAAAGAATCGGTATCCCATACTGATCATCTGTTTTGCATCTAATTTATACAGACACGTTGGTCTTGTAAACTTTTTTAACTGGTGATTTATAAAACAGATGCCATACAGATGTATAAAAGGACGTACAGATAATATACGGATAATATACAGATGACAATAACGATGAAAAATCATTCTTTTTTAATGGATGAAAATCGGAAGATTTTTTATACACTTGTGTGAACTTAGCCTATGATCCATTCAGCGATTCCAGAACAACATTCAGAAAACATTAATTATTTTCCTGGGACTTTAGGTGTTATCAAAATAACTCTGCTCTGGGAATCTGTATGTAATATAAAAAAACTTTTTCAGATAGTTAACATTAAAATTCTCCAATGTGCCCGGCCAGCAGAATCCTATGGCCCTTAATAATGATTAGGTACAGTGACGTACCGTCCTATATAATGGACACAGACTATTTCTTAAGCACTTTGGAAGACTTCACTTGGCAACCCGTTTTCCTTTTGGCTTCTATTCATATTAAAAGTCTGTACACCAGGATTCCCCAGGACGGGGGTCTCCATGCGGTCCAAGACATTCTGATTAACCCAAATACAAATGAACAATTCATTGTATTTATGAGCGAAGCATTACATTTCATACTTACTGCTAATGCTATTAAATTCAATAATAAATGGCATCATCAGCAGTTCGGCACCGCGGTAGGATTCTTCGTCACATGTATTTGCACCGCTATTTTATGTCCGTTTTTGAAAATAATTATATTTTAATCTAAAGTCATCCGTTCATCAGATTTATTTGTATTTTTTGCTGTTTTGTGGACGACATTTTTCTGATATGTTCCGGTACAGACTCACAACTTAACCAGTTTATTAATGATTTAAATAATGTTAAAAAAATGTATATGAAATTTACTAGCAAGTTTAGTGATATCAGAATAGAATTATTAGAGATTTCAGCCTCTATAATTACCAATGAAATCATTACTAAAAACTACAGAAAACTAGTCTTTCCGGCAATAAGAAAGTGCACATGCTCCACATGTAGAAAATCCAATCCATACAGTCACTTCTTGTGAATGTGATGTATATATAATATTATGGAGAATTTCATGGAACAGGACACATAATTAAAAGAAAGATTCACAAAAAGATGGTACCCAAAAAATGAATCCCAGAAGCTCTGAATGGAGTAAGCTCCAATTGCCTTTTATATTCTAAAGATGAAGAAAGAAGAATAGAAAATCACTTTTGCTTTTCTGTTAAACACCGTCCCTTACCTGCGTCTATAAAATCAGTTATTTATAAAACTATTGGCATATAATTGAAAATTATCCAGATTATAAAGTAGTGGCCTGAAACGCAATTGCAATAAAAAAATACATTTTAGTGAGGAGCCGCTTTAGTGATAGGAAAACCACCTGGTTAGAAAAATCCGCACCAAACGGAAATTACAGATGGGGCAATTGCACAATATGTGATTATAATGCGAAAACGAACTACATCAGACTGTGAAACATAACGCATCAGGGTAATGAGTTTATTTCATGCCAATAAACATCATAGTCTATGTCCTGCTCTGTGAATGAGGAGCGTTTTATATAGGAAGAACAATACGTAACCTACAGGTCTAAACAAAAGGAACATTTTAAATCAATTAATACAGGAGCTTTTTCTTCTCATTTAATCGAACATATAAACACCAAGAAGGGAAAATTAATATATTACAGTTTGCAGGTTTAGAAAAGGTCCCACCACCACTCGGGGGTGGTGACAGACATAAGATCCTATTAGGAAAAGAAGCATAATGGATCCTCCATACTAACACATTAGGACCTCTGGGGTTAAATGCTAAATTTGACATGAGAGTGTTCTTCTAATTCATATTTTGTCCACTTGACCTTCCTCTATCGAATGCAGCAGAATAAGTTTCTACCATGACACTTTGTAGCAGGGCGTATATAAGGCATACACTGATGTCATGATAGACTCGGGCCAGATGAAGCGTTAGTCACAGTGCGAAACGGCCGATACCTTTTCATGTTGCCTGTGTGCACATCCCATCCACCGCTGCACAGAAATAAAGCATATGGGCATTTTACTTCCAGGGTGACTGACAGGCTTTTATCTTTTCTTTGAAGATCCTGTATGTGGACTACACCTTTCAGAGTGTCCAGCACTGACCTTGTGGTCGTATGTCCTGGGAGATCCATTATATACATGACATGGTTGCTCTTCCAGTGCAGCCAAGTGATCCATAGTGCTGGCCAATTTCTTTTTACTTTTTTCCTCGCAGTAATAATACTGTAACATTACATCCATAGAGAGATAAAGCCATGAAACTACGTCATCCTGTGGCTACTGCAGGGTATTACATCACTGTGGACAAAACACCACAGTATAAAACCCACTGGAGAATGTAGAGATTTATATACTCTTGTATGTAGATGAAATGTCAGTGTGGCCTCTACACAACACAGGGCTGTGGATAGCGGCAGTAGGAGGCAGAATGTGAAATATAAGGATTAGTTCCTATTTTCATTCATGTACATCACTGCAGATATACACCCATCAGCCATAACATGAACACCACCTGCCTAATATTTTGGGTACTTTGGAGACCTCAGTGATGTTTGCCGTGTAGCAGGGGGCATTCTCCTAATGAAAGGGACCTCTGCCAGTAGGGAACATGGCTGCCATGAAGGGAGATACTCAGTTTTAGATGAGTCCTGGGACGTAATATCAGGTTGGTAAATTCACCTTAGTTTAGTGAACAGGACGGTGAGGGGAGGACACAGAAACATTCACCTCGTGGGCAATATGGGCCTGAAAACACCGGGATTTACTTGTCTTGACCTGTGTTGTGGTGTCATATACTGGAGCACAGAACTATTTCTCTTATACTTATTTATTTGGGAAATCACTGTTCCTCTTCCATCTGCAATCTTTACGTGTACCCTAATGTTACAATATATTATTTCTGCTGCTATATTTAGGCGATTTGGTGTCCTCCTTACTATATTCTGTAACACTGCTGTGTTCCTCCATCGCCGATTGTTATTTTAATATGTCTTTGTGCATATGTTGTTTTTAATCAGATCATGCCCAGCAATTTTGTATATCTAATAAAGATACATTTATTTGTTAAACTTTATATTTGTTGGTGCATCGGTCCTTGTTTTTTTTCAAGGTGCTCATAGTTTTTTGGACAGTTAGATGCACAACATTTAGGACCCATCAGTAGAATCTTAAAAAAGGTATGTTACACTGCAAAACAAAACTTTTCTCATACTGGGTTATCTGATTATGTCAAACTTAGACCTTCAGCGGTTGATGACATCATCGCTTACGCTCTGACTGATGATGTCACAATGGCGATGATATCACAATACTATGGAATTGTAAAGTTAAGATTCCACTATCACTTTTCTTACTTTACCTTCAACTGTTGAAGAGTGAGGACGACTTTTGTATACTTAGCAAATTCTTTTTCATTGATATTAACTTATCATGGGAAGTAAAAGGAAGTGTGGTGAGGAGAATAAGAGGAGCGCTAAAAAGAGATGCATGGAAGAGAGTTTTTCTCAGAGAGGAGAAACTTCTCAGGACATTGTACAGGATGTACCTGTTGAGAAGACAGAAGATCCCTGTACAACATCTTTTGGGCATCCTCTACAGAAAAAGACCCTTAAGAAGGGGAAAAGAAGAGGGAACACATCTCCTGAGAAGGCAGATGAAGCCCCAAATAAGAGAGGGAGAATGGTGGAATCTGAGAGTGGAAAGGATGATACCTCTGAAATAAGGTTTAGCGGGTCAGCTAAAACCAGGAGCTCTCACAAACATCAAGAGAGTGGTGAAGATCTAAGTTGTAGAGAGCAACTTAAGAGAAAGAGGACATCTGACACTCAGACCACTACAAAGAGAAGACGTGAGAATGACAAAGCCATCTACCAAGCTCCAGAAGGTAAATTCTATAGTCATTAAGTCACAGACCACATCCATGTTTTATATAGTGTTCATTTATTTTACAAAATGTAACCTAATGACATAATCGTATCCCGTACATCTTACCATGTACATCAGAGCTCTCCACCTTCTATACTTGGGGCTCTCCGGCCGGAACATGGTGGTATCCAGCTTCATCATGTTCAAAGTTCATGACTGGGTTAAAATAATTGTCAATTTATTGTAGCATTAAATGCGAGTGCGACAGTAAGATTAATTGTTAGTTCTAATGTTTTTCTTTCTAGGAGTAATTGGTGCACAGACCACAAGCATTTCAGACCCAGTGACTGCCCGTATTTCCCTGGAGAGTTTCACCTTTACCAGGAAGCTTGGAGAGGGCAGCTTTGGCAAGGTGATGCTGGCCACACATAAAACCAGCGGACATCAGCTGGCGATCAAGATGGTCAAGAAGAGGGAATTGGTGGAGAACGCTAGAGACGCCATCCGCTTAGAGAGAGAGGTCCTGGAAATCACTGGAGAGAGCAGATTCTTCACACACGCCTATGGCACCTTCCAGACAGCGGTAAGAGACTCCTTTCCTTCTAGAAATCCCCCCTTTCCCCCCATCATGTTTAGTTGCTTCCATTAGAGTGCAAATCCAATCTTTGCCAGTGCAAATGAAAAGATCTGCTGTGTGCCCTTGCCGCCATTACTGATGACTATCGTTAGTGGATTTTGACTGAATCTTGAACTCGTACGCCTCCAGAGTTTGCAGATCATGGGGACATTTTTTCCTGAACATACAGTATAGTTCCCTGAACCATGGTAAATGTTATCAGGATGTAAAAAAGCCACATTATTTACCATCATCTTCCCTCCTTTCACACAGGACTATGCATTTTATGCCATGGAATATCTGAGTGGTGGCGACTTGACTGCATTTATCAATTCCAGAGCCCCCCTGGATGTCTGCACGACCAGGTAAGAGAACAGCAGCTCTGTGACATCTGTGGCCGCTGTCTCCCATCATAGTTATTAGTGGTTCTATAGAAGTATTAATGCTGATAGGATTTTTTTTCTTCCTTCTCAGGTTCCTTGCAGCAGAAATCTTGAGTGGACTAGAGTTTCTCCACAGCCAGGGGATTATTCACCGGTAATAAGTCATTTCTTTTTTATACATAGGAGAAGGTTTACTTTGTTAAATTGTGAAATGTGCCAGAACTAAGTAATCCGAATAATAGGTGGTGTAACGTCAGACAAAAGTCACTAAAGATGCTCCAAATTTACTGTGATGAAATTTGGTGTGTTTTCAGACAGTCTGGTATACGTCTACACAAGACGGGATTAGTAACTCTGCCCCCCAGTGTTAGTGAGTGGTCCTGTGCAGCCGCCCCCACAGCAACCCAAGCACTACAACTGATCCACGTCTGATTCACAGAACTATTTTTCTTTCTTTTTTCAGGGATTTAAAACCAGACAACATCCTTCTGGACAGCGATGGACACGCTAAGATCGCTGATTTCGGCCTTGCTGCAATGAATGTATTTGGCTCTCAGAAGATCAGTGACTTTGCCGGCACTCCCGGCTATATGGCTCCTGAGGTGACTATGTGACTACTGATATCTCATATCTTATTATCCACCTGTGATCTTCACTTACTGTGGAGCTTGTGCAATCACAGACCCATCACCACAGCGGCCCACATTTACTAACGCTGTCTAATAAATGGACTGTGTAAGGGCCCCTATACATATAAGACTAAAGTCAGCCGAACCTGCCAATATCACAGGGTTCAGCCAATGGTCTAATGTGTATGAGGACCTCTCAAGTCTTCACCCGGGAGGAGAAAAACACGGCACATCGGATTTCCAATGACCGATCTTTTGTTCTTCGGAGGAGTCTAGCAGCTTCTTTCTCATAGAGAACAAAGGAGCTCTCGCCCGAGCCGTGCATTCCTGTTCATGGGGGAGGTAGCTAACAACGATCTTTTGGCCAACACCTATGTAATGTTTATGGGGGCTTAGGAGTGGAGGAACACTACCGGTAAACCTGGCCACGGTTGTTTTGTCTCCCAGAATGGAAAATATACTAACTTATCATTTTAATCTGATTTTTCCACAGATGCATCGTCAGAAGCCCTTTAATTACACGGTCGACCTGTTCTCTTTTGGGATCACAGTCTTCCAAATGGCCACAGGATCTTACCCGTTCTATACTGGTCGGAATCGACTAATGATTAAGCGTTCAGTGCAGCATGATAAACCTCGCTATCCGAACACCATGGATTCTAACATCAGGGACATCATAGAGAGAGTGAGTAATTAGACACTTATATCTGGAGACACAGAACAGATAGGACTGTCATGAGTTGTGATAACACGCTGAATATTTCATCACCGTTGTGTTGGGTATTTCAGCTTTATCAAATACAAGTGATTGGGACAACGCTGCAGCCCCCGGCACAGCCCCTCCTATATGTACAGAGTTCTTATGTACAGCCTTATTCATATTATAAAGAGGCTGCGGAGCTCACCAAAATCTCTTCAAACAGCTAATCATCATGATCATTGGGCATCGGCCCCCGTCTGATCTACTACAGACGGCCTATCCTGTCCTATCTTAACCTGTCCTATCGTATCCCATCCTGTCCTGTCTTATCCTGTCCTGTACTATCCTGTCCTGTCTTGTCCAGTCTTATCCTGTCCTATCCTATCCTGTCCTGTCCTGCCCTATCCTATCCTGTCTTATCCTATAATGTACTTTCCTATCCTATGCTGTACTATCCTTATCCTATCTTGTACTATTCTTTCCTATCCTGTACTATCATGTCCTATCCTGTACTGTACTATCCTGTCCTATACTATACTGTCCTGTCCTGCCCTATCCTATCCTGTACTGTCCTATCCTGTACTGTCCTATCCTGTACTGTACTATCCTGTCCTATCCTGTACTATCCTGTCCTATCCTATCCTATTTCTTTCTAGCAATGGTTGTTATAATAAATTCATCTTTCTATAAGAAAATGAGAATACATTTGTGACACTGATGTTTTTCTGGGATTATTTATATTATTCCTTGTGATATAATAATGGTTCTTATATATTTGCAGCTCTTGTGTAAATCACCAGAGAAGAGACAGGTTGCTTGCAGCAATTTAAAAGGACATCCATTCTTCTCGCCCATAAACTGGGAGGAATTGGAGGCAGGAAGGTTACGTCCACCATTTACAATGACACCTGTAAGTACGCAGCATTATTTTATTATAATGTCACCTCCTCGTCTGTGTAATGTGACAATATGTGTAAGAAATACTCAAATAATGAGTAATAATCATACATAGTGTAGGCCAGAATGTGTTTATCCTCCCCTGCTGGTAAACGTGTGGAATTACAGCATGGGGCAGGATGGGCAGGCCTTTACATATTTCTCAAAAGTGTATTTATTGTCCCCAATTCTCCAGAAGGCCACTTATTTAATAACTTGGATCCATTAGGCTGCTTTCACACTGTGCATTTTTTTGGTGAAAGCGCCATAATGCTCTTGCCATTTTTTTTGGAAAACCACAACAAAAGTATGCATTTTTGTCGATACTGCGGCAAAAGAAACCAATGTGGTTGTAACGTGTGAGCGCAGCCTAGTGGTGCAGTTGTAGCCGATGTGCATACCGCAGATTGCCAGGCACCACCAGTAGTTGACTTGTTCTCAAGCTAAAAGTACCGGTGGATGGTGGTGATTAGGGGTAATCTGCACATGGTTACCACGGCTCATCCACAATCTGTACAGGTGCCCTATGGAGGGGACTGATATAATGAAATACCTAATGAATTAACCAGACTGATTTGTCTTTCTTCTATAGATCCCAGTGATGCAAACTAGCAAACAAATTGAATTGCAGCAAGTGATGTCCAGCACTGAAGCTCGGAAACCACCTATAACCCCGGAGGACCAGCGGCTGTTCTGTGGCTTCTCCTATATCAGCGACAGGTGGAAGAACATTCAAAGCCGCAGCAATAACAGCAATGGAAATGTAAAGCAGTTCCCTCCCCCCAATACCTGACTACTGGGTCAGGGAGGCGTGGACCTGGGTGTGGTCTGAAGAAACAGGCGGGGTCTGTTTGAATCCCACCCATGAGCTTTACCATTGGTCTCTTGTCCAGAGTTCTTCCATCTACTCTGTTACATATCAGAGACCATGACCTCCTGCATTCTCTGTTGCTGCCCCATACCTCATCTGGTGGCATGCTGCTTGGAGATGTAGGACCATCATACTACAGGACGGCACGGTGGCGCAGTGATTAGCGCTGTTGGCGAGCAGCACGGTGGTCCTGGGTGTAAATCTGGGACACCATCTGCAATGAGTTTGTATGTTCTCCCCGTGTCTGTGTGGGTTTCCTCCGGGTACTCCGGTTTCCTCCCACAACTCAAAACATACTGATAGGAGAAAAAAATAAAATTATTAATTATTGAACATCATCATCATGTACCTCGTGTATTTCTGTATTTATTACCAGTAAGTGATATATAGAAAGGTGGTAACACTGGACATTCTGTCATGACTTTCATATCCTATTACTTATAATGTCTACAGTGACATAAAACATTAATTTCTCAATAAGTAAGTTTTGAGCCTCTAGTAGTCTGCACAGTTACAATGTAACACGTAAACTCACCGGCTCCTTCCTACAGCCTCCCTATACGTTGTTATTGCTTCCTCCTGAGAATGAGGTTGTGTTGTTACTAGAACTCCGGGTTTTCTGTTCCTACGTGTGTTATGGGAATCTTACTTAGCTGTATATGTACAGCGGGTGATGGTTGTGGGTGCATGGAGTGGGCTCAGAAGCTGAGACTGGGTCATACAAGGCGGGAGTGGGTTGGGTACACAGCTGACTCGTGCCTCTAACTGACTAAGGTTGTATTGTTACTAGAACTATGGGTTTATGGTTCTGAGTCAGGGGCGCATCTTCCTGCAGCCTCAAACTCTGATATTATCACTCACTTCCATCTCTCCATGAGGCCAAATAAAAATAATGATAAAAAGTGATCAAAAAGTCATATGTATTCCAAAATGGCACCAATAAAAACAACAGCTCATTTTACAAAAATACAAGCCCTCATACAGTTCTGTTTACAGAAAAATGAAAAAGCTAGGACTCTGACAATATGACGAGCCCCTAAAAAGCTAATAAAAAGTAATTAAAAAAATATATGTGGCGCCCCTGCGGGTTCAGTCACCTCAGAGGTACTGCATCTCACCCACAGGTGTGGTATCTCATTCTCAGGTAAGGAGGGAGTACTGCTCGGGACCCAAACACCTGCATCCAACACTACACTACTCCAGACCAGCAGGAGGGGCAAGATGCGTCGCTCTCCTGCTGAGCCCTGTCCCTGGCTGGAGTGGGGGGAACCAAATTAAGGGGAACCATGTAGTGGGTGTGGGTGGAGGAAGCAGCTTAGGGGAGCACTTGAAAGGAGGATATAAAATGAGAAGCTATCTTGTGAAGTCAGGTCAGTCTGAAAGTTCAGTCAGAGGAGAAGAGAGTGTGGAGCAGGAGCTCAGCAGGAGCTCTGCTCAGGAGGAGAGCCTAGTGAGACAGGCCCAGGACAGACTGAAGAGAGGAGTAGAGTGAGAAGAAAGGCTCCAGTAAAGCAGAAAGGATCCTAGGGGCACAGGCAGTGCGGATGCCACCCGTGCACCCGAACCCACCAGGAGTGGAAGGATCAGGTCGCAGAGAGGGGACTGGCCCTTTAACTAGCAGAGTTCTTCAAGTCTCAACTAGACAACCGGAGGGTGCAGCATTTCAGGTGCTGCAGCCAAAAGCCACATCTAACTCATCAAAAAGGTGGCCATAGAGGACCCAGGGGACAGAGAAGACGTCGCCCGACAAGGTCCGCGGTCACTGGCTTGGGGCACTGGGTGTGAGGTGCAGGGAGATGGCCAGAGGGAACACAAAGAACGGGGTTCCGTTAAGTACTCTGGAATTGCCTGGGGGTTTGCTGAACCCCTCCCTGAGTAAACACAGGACAACGTGGGAAGTTACCCTGGCCCTGGTAACTTGAAGTCTAAAAATCGTGAGTAAAACCCTGAAGACTGCACCCCACTGTCTCTGTGAATTTTTACTGCGCCATCATCCCCTGCACCACCCTACACACCTACTTCATCTATAACATTCCTGCAACGCCCTGGAGCTAAGCTCTACCTGTGGAGAGCTAAACCAACTCTGCTGTGCTAACATCAGCTCCAGAGGACCTGCTCCGCAGCGGCGGCTCCCTTTTGCTGGCGTCACAAACTTTATATAAAAACTATGAATCCCCTGTAAATAACCCCTTTTGATTGACCGCCCTGGATCACGGACCGGGTCAATGCCACTGTGACATCCCCTGCATCGACCGGCCCGGCACCGAGTACCCCACGGCCCAGGGGGCACATCATATACACTGCGCAAAAAAAAACAAAAAAACACTTAAACAACAGAATATAACTCCAAGTAAATCAAACTTCTGTGAAATCAAACTGTCCATTTAGGAAGCAACACTGATTGACAATCAATTTCACATGCTGTTGTGCAAATGGAATAGACAATAGATGGAAATTATTGGCAATTATCAAGACACCCTCAATAAAGAAGTGGTTCTGCAGGTAGGGACCACAGACCACATCTCAGTACCAATGCTTTCTGGCTGATGTTTTGGTCACTTTTGAATGTTGGTTGTGCTTTCACACTCGTAGTAGCATGAGACGGACTCTACAACCCTCAGAAGATGCTCAGGTAGTGCAGCTCATCCAGGATGGCACATCAATGCGAGCTGTGGCAAGAAGGTTTGCTCTGTCTGTTAGCGTAGTGTCCAGAGGCTGGAGGCGCTACCAGGAGACAGGCCAGTACATCAGGAGACGAGGAGGGGGCCGTAGGAGGGCAACAACCCAGCACCAGGACCGCTACCTCCGCCTTTGTGCAAGGAGAAACAGGAGGAGCACGGCCAGAGCCCTGCAAAATGACCTCCAACAGGCCACATATGTGCATGTGTCTGCACAAACGGTTAGAAACCGACTCCATGAGGGTGGTATGAGGGCCCGACGTCCACAGATGGGGGTTATGCTGACAGCCCAACACCGTGCAGGACGCTTTGCATTTGCCACAGAACACCAGGATTGGCAAAGTCGCCACTGGCGCCCTGTGCTCTTCACAGATGAAAGCAGGTTCACACTGAGCACATGTGACAGACGTGACAGAGTCTGGAGGCGCCATGAAGAGCGATCTACTGCCTGCAACATCCTTCAGCATGACTTTGTACAGAACAAAGTATTCAATGAGAATATTTCATTCATTCAGATCTAGGATGTGTTATTTGAGTGTTCACTTTATTTTTTTGAACAGTGTATATTTTTTTCATGTAAAAAAACTGTAAAAAATAATTAAATATATATATTTTTGTTATCACTATAATTTTATTGACCCAAAAAAAAGTTAACTTGTTGTAAGAGAATGAGAAGTCCTAACAATCTGAACAGCCATGTTAAACCTAGCAGCCATCTTTTGCAAAGTTTGAGTTTTGCAGCTAATGAGATGCATGTTCTGCGGCTCTAGCCACAATGGAGCCATGGAAAGATGTCAGTGCCATTAGCAGGTACGGTTAGCATACACAAAGGTTAATTGGAGCAGCTGCAGGTCATTGTGAAAGTAAATAAGTGGCATTATAGGGTAGAAAATAGTGTCATTGTAATAGTGGTAAAGAAATTAGGACAATACAGTTAGCAATATGTGAGGAATTATGAGGAAACCATCATTAGTTAAGAAGGACATGGGGATTCATGGATTGTAATGGAGTTTGGCAAAAATACTCATAAATATTGTCATGTTGCATTATTTGTTGTTCTAAGACGCATGTTTTCCCTGCAGTATGAGGTTATCGTGTACAGCGGGTACGGAAAGTATTCAGACCCCTTTACATTTTTCACTCTTTGTTTCATTGCAGCCATTTGGTAAATTCTAAATAGTTGATTTTTTTCTCATTAAAGTACACTCTGCACCCCATCTTGACTGAAAAAAACATAAATGTAAAAATGTTTGCAAATGTATTTAAAAAGAAAAACTGAAATATCACATGGTCATAAGTATTTAGCCATGAGTCTTCTTGGGAATGATGCAACAAGTTTTTCACACCTGGATTTGGGAATCCTCTGCCATTCTTCCTTGCAGAGCCTCTCCAGTTCCATCAGGTTGGATGGTGAAAATTGGTGAACAGCCATTTTCAGGTCTCTCCAGAGATGCTCAATTGGGTTTAGGTCAGGGCTCTGGCTGGGCCAGTCAAGAATGGTCACAGAGTTGTTCTAAAGCCACTCCTTTGTTATTTTAGCTGTGTGCTTAGGGTCATTGTCTTGTTGGAAGGTGAGCCTTCTGCCAAGTCTGAGGCCCAGAGCACTCTGGAAGAGATTTTCATCCAGGATATCTCTGCACTTGGCCGTATTCATGTTTCCTTCAATGCAACCAGTCGTCCTGTCCATGCAGCTGAAAAACACCCCCATAGCATGATGCTGCCACCACCAGGTTTCACTGTAGGGATTGTACTGGGCAGGTGATGAGCAGTGCCTGGTTTTCTCCACACATACCGCTTAGAATTATCACCAAAAAGTTCTATCTTCGTCTCATCAGACCAGAGAATCTTATTTCTCATAGTCTGTGAGTCCTTCATGTGTTTTTGAGCAAACTCAATGCGGGCTTTCATATGTCTTGCACTGAGGAGAGGCTTTGTGGAACTTTCTCCCATGTCCCTACTGCATCTCTGGAGCTCAGCCACAGTAATCTTGTGGTTCTTCTTTAACTCTCTCGCCAAGGCTCTTCTCCCACGATTGCTCAGTTTGGCTGGATGGCCAGGTCTAGGAAGACTTCTGGTGGTCCCAAACTTCTTCCATTTAAGGATTATGAAGGCCACTGTGCTCTTAGGAACCTTGACTAATGCAGAAATTCTTTTGTATCCTTGGCCAGATCTGTGCCTTGCAACAATTCTGTCTCTGAGCTCCTTGGGCAGCTCCTTTGAGCTCATGATTCTCATTTGGTCTGACATGCACTGTGAGCTGTGAGGTCTTAAATAGACAGGTGTGTGCCTTTCCAAATCAAGTCCTATCAGTTTAATTAAACACAGCTGGACTCCAATGAAGGAGTAGAACCATATCAAGGAGGATCACAAGGAAATGGACAGCATGTGACTTAAATATGAGCAAAGGGTCTGAATACTTATGACCATATGATATTTCAGTTTTTCTTTTTTAATAAATTTGCAAAAATTTCTACATTTCTGTTTTTTTTTCAGTCAAGATGGGGTGCAGAGTGTACTTTAATGAGAAAAAAAATTAACATTTTAGAATTTCCCAAACGGCTGCAATGAAACAAAGAGTGAAAAATTTAAAGGGGTCTGAATACTTTCCGTACCCACTGTATACGCCTTTTGCCGCAATATGTAGTTCCTTTGTTTAAGCCATGTATAAAAAGGCTCTGATATTGTTGTTCGGGGCCAGTCCATCGCCACAACACATCCACACCATGGTCAGACCACCACCAGATATTCCAATGCTGTGTTGCTGATCTGGACACCTGCGAGTGCCAGTGCATTTTCCCTGTCTGCATTCTGAACTGTTCTGCCGCGTACCTCTGAATAAACTTCATTCTCTGCTTTAAAGAAGAAATTGTCCACACTGTTTTCCCAGCTCTTCCAGCTCTTGGTAAGGACTTTCTTACACATGTCAGTTACTCTTTGTAAAGACTAAAATTTAAAACCAAACACAGATTTAATCTTTTTTGCTCCTGCCTGCTACCAAAATAATGATAAATGATGATAAAAAAAACCTTAAAAACCCCAAAATTGTCCCAGAAAAAACAAGTCCTCATGCAGCCCAATCTGTGGGGAAATAAAGGTTATGATTATCAGAATATGGTGACAAATAAGTATTTTTTTAATGCAAGTTCTTCTGCAAAAGCAGCAAAAAATAAGAAAAAAATCTACAGTATATAAATTTGATATTGTCGTGATCATATTGAATAAAGATTCCATGATCAAAATATAGAATTGATTCCATCCAAACTGTAAAGAAAAATATATCAAAAAGTCGCATGTACCACAAAATGGCACTAATGTAAACTACAGCTAGTAGCACAAGCAATAAGCCCTCGTACAGTTCAGTTGTCCGAAAATTGCAAAATTATAGCTCTCAGAATTTGATGACCCAAAATCAGAAGATTTTTTTTTATCCATGAGCGTATTAATTGTACAACAGTAAACTATATAAATTTGTTATTGTCATATTTGATCTGTCCAAAACAAACTGTTTACATTCGCCCTGGGATAAAATGCTCTCACTTTTACTAAAGACATTATCACTCCTGGATCACACAAATAGAGGCCAAAACTGTCTGTGACACTATGGGGTTAAGGCTTGTGCGTTCTGCTATTTCGTCCTGTAAAGCAAAAGGGACGGTTCTGTGTCAGGACAGGAGGAGGTTGTGGAGAACATTGACGCTTCAGTCAGGACGTTGCTTATGACAAAATGAAGCCCTTAACGATGAATGATGGATATGGCACATCATGAGCGAGTATAAGACTAACCATGCAAACCATGAGATCGGCGAGAGGTGCTGAAACACCATCACTTCCCTGCACGATCAGCACCGGGAGCTCGGCTTATCTGACAGCTGAGCTCCTGTGGTAACAGCCATGGCCGGTGCTAGAACTGACCCTGGCTGATTAACCTTCCAGATGCCACGATCCATAGTGATCGCGGCATTTATAAGTTGTAACAGGGAGAGGGCTCCCCCTCTCACCACCATCAGCACCCCATCGACACAATCACCAGGAGTTGAAAGTTGTCATGGTACCCGGAGGTCAAACAATGACCTCCTGGTCTGCTAGGTACGGTGGCCTGTTAGACCCAGCCGTAGGCTGCCAGTTTAATATGATAGGTCTTATGCATTGCTATTGGTGTTGAGCGAGTATGTTCTGTTCCGAGTATGCTCGGGCCGAGCTCCGAGTATTTACAGCTGCTCGGTGATATGTTTGAATCGCTCCCGTGTGCATGATTTGCAACTGTTTGACAGCTTTATTACATGTGAGGAATGTGTAAGAAATAGACATTCCTCACATGTATTAAAACTGTCAAACAGTTGCAAATCATGCACACGGGAGAGATTCAAACATATCACCGAGCAGCTGTAAATACTCGGAGCTCGGCCCGAGCATACTCGGCGAAAGGGTTAACAGAACATACTCGCTCAACACTAATTGCTATACATGTGTGTTACAGTGCATGAGACCAGTGACCAGACAAATAAAAGTTGAAGTTCCATAGAGGGACTAAGAAAAAAAGGGAAAAAAAGTTAAGAAAAAAATCATAAAAATGATTTAAAAAAAAATAACCAAAGCACAAAAAATATTACACCAATAAATGTGCATATTTATTTAAAAACAAAAATAAAGAAAAAAAGTACAGATATTTGGAATCGTGGCGGACGGAACAATGTGATGTATGAAACTGTCACTCAATTTAACCCCTAAAGTGAGCACCGTAAAAAAAAAAAAAAAAAGTGGCAAAAACTTTTGCATTTTGCTGCCAAACAAAGAGGGGAATAAAACGAGATAAAAAAAATTGTATATGAAATCCTGAAAAGATTATCTTGTCTGCTAAAAAATATTATAAAATTCTATGAAACACATGTATGTTCAAGACGTTCATCACACTCGTCAATATATTCCTTGAGGGGTATAGACTCCAAATTCGGGTCACATGCAACATGGCGTCTGCAATCTATTGCAGACAAATTTACGCTCTAAAAATCATACAGCGCTACTTCCCTTCCAAGCCCTGCATGTGCCCAAACAGTAGTTTTCTCAAAATTCTTTTTATTTCCACCACATATAGGGTATTGTTCTACTCAGGAGAAATTTCACAACAAACTGTGGTGTCCATTTCCACCTTTTACATTTGCAAAAATTTAAAATGTGGGGCTTAACAGACATTTTAGTAAAGAAAATGTAAATTTTCATTTTTTTTTTCCAGGTTTTTCCAAGTTGAATTTATTCCTGTGAAGCGCCTAAATAGTTATCAAACTTTCTGAATGCGGTTTTGAATACTTAGAGGGGTACAGATTTTAAAATGTGGCATTTTTTGCCAGTTTTCTCACATCTAGACGACTTCAAAAGTGAAGCGGTTCTAAAAATAAAGGTTTTCTAAATTTCAATGAAACAATGAAAAATTGCTGATAAACTTTTAACCTTTTCAATAATTTAGCAAAAAAAAGTCATTTCAAGAATGATGTTGATGTAAAGTAGAAATGTGGTGAATATTATTTATGAATTATTTTGTGTGGTATGACTGTTTTAAAAGCAGAACAAAATTAAAAGTTCGAAAATTGCACATTTTCCACATTTTTGTCAAATTTTAGATATTGTCATACATAAGCACAAATCGTATCGACCTAGATTTACTACTATCCTGAAGTACAATGTGTCACGTAAAATGACCTCAGAATCACTGGAATATGTTGAAGTGTTCCAGAGTTATTACCACAAAAAGTGACGCATGTCAGATTAGAAAATTGAGATTCGGTCATTAATATACAAAGTGGCTCGGTCCTTAAAGGGTTAAACAGTATGGGGCTGATTCATTAGGATGTATACGTAGTGGAATAATGGGCCCCAATGAAAATTTGGATCTGGACCAGAAAAGCATGTTGGCCTGATGTATAGGGTTCTGTAGAATTCTACATCCTATAAAGACATACCGTATTTTTTGGACCATAATACGCACTTTTTCCCTCCCAAAATTTGGAAGGAAAATGAGGGGTGCGTCTTATGGTCCGAATGTCTGGGGAGTTGCGGTGGTGGTGGAGTGGGATCGATGGCGGCACACACCATAAAAGCAGCGCACACTCCTCACTCTGCCTCATCGCCTACAGCCAGACACCGGCCCCGAGCATCTCACCTCTTCTGCCACCGCCAGGTTTCTGAGGGAGGGAACGGAGGCTTCTGCTTCTTACGATCCTGCTCCACCACCACCGCAACTCCCCGCTGCTGGAACACTCCGGGTTCACAGCATTCCTCCACTTCCGCCGGCTTCTTGAGGGACCCTACCTCCTGAGGGACCGCCCCCCAGGTAAGATACCTATATACCTATTCAGACTATAAGACGGACCACCATTTTATAAAAACATTTTTTTTCCTATTTTCCACCCCAAAATTTGGGGTGCGTCTTATGGTCCGGTGTGCCTTATAGTCCGAAAAATACGGTATGTGTTTATCTTACCTACATTAGAAAAAAGAAAATATGTAAACCTCATAGAAAACACAGCAGTAAGATCATTTTCTAGGTAAAACTTCTAAATAGTAATCAGAGAGTTACCAAATAACAATCATCACCATATTGCTACTGAACAAGTTCACTATACCAAAATTTATTAACCAGTCATAACAATTTGAAGGGGAAAAATGGCACCACACAATGACCAGATATTAGCACCACACAATGGCCATATATTATCACCACATAGTGTCTGAGTATAACCGCCATCTTGTTACTGAACAAAATCTTCTGCTCTGGGTGCAGAAGTGAGTATTTTGACCATATCATCATTTTTATGCAGAGCTTCAACCTCCAAGCTATATAAACTTGAATGCTTATTGGATGAAGCAGATTATGAAAGATTTTAAAAATCGCCTTCAAATATTGAAATTCTACTCTGTAAGCTCTGGCCAAGGTCATTAATAAATATGTTAAAAAGAAAAGAGCCCAATACAGATCAATGTTAACTGTGACCCAATCATAGCCAAGCTTACGCCAGAAATATACTCCAATCAAGGAGTAACATTTATGCTGGAAGTACACGGCACATGTAAGATACATCTAATACATCACGGACACGTGGACAAGTGCTTGTGGCCAGGGACGGTACATCTCCCTGACGGCACACTGGGTAAACATAGTGCAAGCCGGGTGCCCAGTCGGACCTTGGGACGGAACACATCCTCCCCACACCGAGGATTGCGGGCCCTATGTCAGTCAGAGTTGCCCCCACAGTGTACAGCTCCTACGCATCCTCCTCCTCCTCCTCCTCATGTTCAGCCTCCATCTCACATATCAGCACATCAGTTACAAGCTGGAAGCACTGCAGTACTGCCTCAGCCAAACGGCAACAGGTTGTGCTGAAACTCATAAGTTAGGTGATAAACCTCACACTGCTTGTGAGTTGTGGACAGCTGTGAAAGAGCAGGCAGATCTGTGGCTGACACAGCTGAACCTACATCCAGGCATTGTCGTGTGTGACAATGGCCGTAACCTGGTGGCGGCTCTGAGGCAAGGCGAGATCACACACGTACCATGCCTGGCTCATGTGCTTAACCTTGTGGTTCAGCGGTTTCTTAAATCGTACCCCGAGTTGCCAGATCTGCTCGTCAAAGTAATCCGCCTGTCAGCTCATTTTCGCAAGTCGGCTACAGCTTCCGCCGCCCTTGCTATGCTGCAGCAGCGTTTGCAGCTTCCGGCACACCGACTGGTGTGTGATGTCCCCACACGTTGGAACTCTACCCTCCACATGTTGCAAAGGATTTGTGAGCAGAAGAGAGCAGTTGTGGAGTACCAGCCGCAACAAGGCAGTCGATATTCAGGTCAGACTCCACACATAAGACCTCAGGAGTGGACCTGGATGTCTGACATATGTACCATCCTGACAAACTTTGAGGAGTCCACCAAGATGGTGAGTGGTGATGACGCCATCATTAGCGTCAGCATCCCACTTGTCTGTCTTTTGTAATGCTCTCTGCAGAGAATTAAAGAGGAGACATTGCAGCCAGAGTATGATGAGATGGATCAAGAAGCCGTAAAGGGCGATTACACACAGCCCAGCCTCATCTCATCCCAACGTGCATTGGGGGACAATGAGGGAGAGGAGGAGGAAGAACAGGAGCTGGTAACATGCGCTGTAGATGGTAGTACCTGTACAACTGTCATACCATCGGTTCAGCGTGGGTGGCCTGAGGACAGGGGGGGAGGAGGAGGAGGAGGAGAGCATGGTCAGTCGTCATCTTGGTGAGGACACGGTAGTCTTGCCCGTTACCAGTCTGGCACGCATGGCTGACTTTATGTTACAAGGCCTTAACCGTGACCCTCGCGTTGTCAAAATGTTGGGTGACAGTCATTACTGGTTGGTGACACTTTTAGACCCCCGCTACAAGGAGAACTTTCACTCTCTTATTCCTGAGGTGGAGGGGTCTACAAAAATGTGGCAGTACCAGAAGGCCCTTGCTGCAGAACTGTTAAAAAAATTCCCATCTGAACACGCTAGCAGCAGAGGTCACAGTTCGTTGACCAACCAAGGCGTACAGGCGAGAGAGAAGCAACTGCAATCCAGCAGAGGCAGGGGAACACTGTCAACATTCTGGGACAGTTTTCTGAGACCCGCCCCACTTACAGGCCCTGAGGCGTGGGAAGTTTCAAAAGATGGTGAGGGAGTACCTTGCCAACCTTACCAGCATCCTCCGTGAATCCTCTGTGCCTTTTAATTATTGGGTATCCAAGCTGGACACTTGGAATGAACTCGCTCTGTACGCCTTGGAGGTCCTGGCCTGCTCTGCCGCTAGCGTGTTAAAGGAGCGTGTTTTTAGTGCCGCTGGGGGAATTATAACTGGTAAGCGCACTCGCCTGTCAACTGACAATGCTGACAAGCTGACCCTTATCAAAATGAACAAGGGCTGAATTGGGCCAGACTTCTCATCACCACCAAATGACAGCAGAGTAACATAAAGTCAAATCCACTGTGTCATTTCGGGAGGTGTATTCCCATGCACCGCTTCACATCCACACATGGGTATACGCTTCCTCATTTCGGCTGTATTTTGTTCTTCTCCTTATCCTCAGCATCTACCACCACTATACCACCAGGGTGACCGTGGTCCGTGTTGAAGCACTGCAAGTTCCTCCGTCCTAATTTTTGGCAGCTTTTGCTTGGAAGGCATAGGCAAAGACTATGGGAGACCCACTCCCCAATAATGGGAATAATGTTTTGAATATGCTGTACTGCATGTCTCTTGTAAGGGGCATTAAAATAGTCTTGTTAAGCTACTGTGACCTCCACCACTCTTCCAAGATAAATTGATATTGTCTTTTCATTCCACTTTGACCTCCATGTCTCTTCCAAGGGTCTTTAAAACAGTCTTGTTAAGCTACTGTGACCTCCACCACTCTCCCAAGGGGCATTAAAAGCGTCTTGTTAAACCACTCTGACCTCCACGTCTCTTCCAAGGGGCATTAAAACCGTCTTGTTAAACCACTCTGACCTCCACGTCTCTTCCAAGGGGCATTAAAACCATCTTGTTAAGCTACTGTGACCTCCACGTCTCTTCCAAGGGGCATTAAAACCGTCTTGTTAAACCACTCTGAACTCCACGTCTCTTCCAAGGGGCATTAAAACCGTCTTGTTAAGCTACTGCGACCTCCACCACTTTTCCAAAGGGCATAAAACCCGTCTTTTTAAGCTACTGCGACCTCCACCACTCTTCCAAGGGGCATTGATATTGTCTTTTTATTCCACTGTGACCTCCACGTCTCTTCCAAGGGGCTTTAAAACCGTCTTGTTAAGCAACTGCGACCTCCACCACTCTTCCAAGGGGCATTGATATTGTGTTTTTATTCCATGTCACCTCCACGTCTCTTCCAAGGGGCTTTAAAACCATCTTGTTAAGCTACTGTGACCTCCACCTCTCTTCCAAGGGGCATTAAAAGCATCTTGTTAAACCACTCTGAACTCCACAGCTCTTCCAAGGGGCATTGAAATGTTGTTTTTAATTAACTCTAACCTCCACGACTCTTCCAACGGACATTGCAATTCCTCCTAATTTTAGTCAGCTTTTGCTTTTCAATGCATAGGCGAACACTAAGGGAGACCCACTCCCCAATAATGGGTAGGAGGTTTTTAGTACGCTGTAATCCACGTCTGTTTCAAGGTGCATTGCAGTTCCTCAGAATTTTTGGAAAGCCTTCCATTCACTGCTTAGGCCAACAGTGTACAGGAGACCCAGTTGCTATAAATGGAAAAAATGGTTTAGTTAAGGCCCTCTACCTCCATGTCACTTCCAAGGGGCACTGGAGTGCCTCGAAATTTTTGGTAGGCATTGCACTCATTTTATGCCCTATAACTGTGTAGCCGAACCGTTCCTTTTGGTACAGAAACATATCCTACAAGACATGTGTGGTTGACTGGCCTGATATTGATGTGAATGGTCCCTGTTCCTCCTGCTCTTTCTCCTTTGCCACCACCTCATCCATTATTCATCACCTGAAGCTTTGTTTTAACGGGAGTCATAGAACTGGGATAGTAGCAGGAAAACATCCAGCAATCCTCAGAGGAGGTAGGATATGCGCCAAAACCCTGACCACCTCAGGCCTAGCCGCAACTACATACATGCGCTTGCATTCCAAGGAACAGAAAGCTAAGGAGATGGATGGCCTCATGATCATGAATAATTTACTCGTTGTGTAGGAGGCCCACCACTGCTGCTGTCTACCTTCTGAACTTTGTGTTGAAGCCTGATTGACCCAGGACCCGCAATCCTCTATGTCTGGAGGAAGTGTTGCATCCCAGTGTCCAACTGTGTCCCGGCTTCCACAATATTAACCCAGTGTGACGGCATCAGTCAGATGGACCATTCCTGGCCACATTCATATGTCCACGTGTTTGTGGTTAGGCTGTCCTTCAAATAGGGGCAGCTGGGGACCGTTTATGGACACCCGGCCACCCCCAGGTGGCTGGGGACTGTGTGTGGGCACCCGGCCGCGGGGTGGCTGGGGATGCCATGACATGGTGGCCGGCGTCTGCCTCCACATGCCTAAAAGGCCCAATTTTAAGTGCAAGCAAGCTAGCAGTATGGTATTGCAGCCTGGGGGTGGTCGGGTGGCAGGCTGCATACTTGCGCTTGCATTGCAAGGAATGGGGGAGGTACAATTGAACACTGCCCTGGGACAAGGACTTGCATGGGGATAGTTGCAAGTCTGCATCTTCTGATGCGGCAAGGATCACTTCTGATGGGCACACTTTTAGGCAGTGACCTGGGTGTCAGAGATGCTTCCAGGTATCTTCCCCATGATGTTCCCATGTCTTTTCAGCACTGTATGCATGTGTCACACAGCACATGGCAAGATAAGATTGTAAAATGATAAAATGACATTTCCCGGTGAATGCATTTGTCACGGTTGAAAGCAATACAAAAGTGCAAAAACGCATAAAAAATGCTACTTGTGAACATAGCCGAAGGTGTGGAGGAATATTTTTGTTTTTGGTTATTTATTTTACCTTATACACAAGTCTTTACCCTGGAAAGGAAGTTCCTTAACATATTTCACAGGAAAACCGTTTCAGTTTCGTTTTTGAACGTTTTATTGTGTGCCCGTAAAAGTGGCTTAATACCTCTGACCACATTGTTGACAGCAGTGACCTGGGGGTCAGAAATGCTTCCTGGGGCGATGCAATAGGTACTCAAAAGAAAGACCTACTTCAATTTTGCTTAATCGCGCGGTCCGTCCTAAAAATTCCCCGGCCAATGGCCGGAGGACTTCCCCTATAAATGGCACCTCCTCCAATATGGAGGTGCCCGTGCAAGGTTGTTGCTTTGTGATTCTTACTTTGCTTCAGCCCCCAGGTCCTCTGCAAGTCAGTCCTGTCCGCCAGTCTGATCTTCAGTCCAGTCCGCCAGCCTAACTACTCTCCAGCCCGACAGTCTGTCTACAGTCCAGTCTGCCAGTCTGTCTATGGGCTCTGCCCGCCTGCTAACCTGGAAGCACCTGCCTGTTACCTGCTGTGCCTGGCAGCCCGCTTACCTGGAAGCACCTGCCTGTTACCTGCTGTGCCTGCCAGCCCGCTTACCTGGAAGCACCTGCCTGTTACCTGCCGTGCCTGCCAGCCCACTTACCTGGAAGCACCTGCCTGTTACCTGCCGTGCCTGCCTGCCCGCTTACCAGGAAGCACCAGCCAGCTACCTGTTGTGCCGCAAGTTTGCCTACCTGGAACACTCGCCTGACTATCTGCCTGCTTGTCTACCCAGACCACCAGTCAGCCTGCCAGCCGAAGCTCATCTGTTGTACCGGTCAGTTTCTGCCTCCTGACCCATGGGATTCACCTGCTCTCATACAAGGTCAGTCCCAAAGTGGCACCTGGTCCCTCTGCTCGGTTCCTCCCTGGTTCACGGAGTCGACTGAGCCACCGTGCGACCTTGGTCGGACCGAGTTGATACGAGTTGATACTTGGCACGCCCCACTGGCCCCTCCTTGCACCGCAGCACAGAGGTTCCACCACCCGGATCTGTAACACCATCCAATGATTCCAGAACAACATTCAGAAAACATTAATTATTTTCCTGGGACTTTGGGTGTTATCAAAATAACTCTGCTCTGGGAATCTGTATGTAATATAAAAAAACTTTTTCAGAAAGTTAACACTAAAATTCTCCAATGTGCCTGGCCAGCAGAATCCTATGGCCCTTAATAATGATTAGGTACAGTGACGTACCGTCCTATATAATGGACAGGGACTATTTCTTGAGCACTTTGGAAGACTTCACTTGGCAACCCGTTTTCCTTTTGGCTTCCATTGATACTAAAAGTCTGTACACCAGGATTCCCCAGGACGGGGGTCTCCATGCGGTCCAAGACATTCTGATTAACCCAAATACAAATGAACAATTCATTGTATTTATGAGCGAAGCATTACATTTCATACTTACTGATAATGCTTTTAAATTCAATAATAAATGGCATCATCAGCAGTTCGGCACCGCGGTAGGATTCTTCGTCACATGGATTTACACCAATATTTTATGACCGTTTTTGAAAATAATTATATTTTAATCTATAGTCATCCGTTCATCAGATTTATTTGTATTTTTTGCTGTTTTGTGGATGACATTTTTCTGATATGTTCTGGTACAGACTCACAATTTAACCAGTTTGTTAATGATTTAAATAATATTGAAAAAATGTATATGAAATTTACTAGCAAGTTTAGTGATATCAGAATAGAATTATTAGAGATTTCAGCCTCTATAATTACCAATGAAACCATTACTAAAAACTACAGAAACTAGTCTTTCCTGCAATAAGAAAGTGCACATGCTCCACATGTAGAAAATCCAATCCATACAATCACTTCTTGTGAATGTGATGTATATATAATATTATGGAGAATTTCATGGAACAGGACACATAATTAAAAGAAAGATTCACAAAAAGATGGTACCCAAAAAATGAATCCCAGAAGCTCTGAATGGAGTAAGCTCCAATTGCCTTTTATATTCTAAAGATGAAGAAAGAAGAATAGAAAATCACTTTTGCTTTTCTGTTAAACACCGTCCCTTACCTGCGTCTATAAAATCAGTTATTTATAAAACTATTGGCATATAATTGAAAATTATCCAGATTATAAAGTAGTGGCCTGAAACGCAATTGCAATAAAAAAATACATTTTAGTGAGGAGCCGCTTTAGTGATAGGAAAACCACCTGGTTAGAAAAATCCGCACCAAACGGAAATTACAGATGGGGCAATTGCACAATATGTGATTATAATGCGAAAACGAACTACATCAGACTGTGAAACATAACGCATCAGGGTAATGAGTTTATTTCATGCCAATAAACATCATAGTCTATGTCCTGCTCTGTGAATGAGGAGCGTTTTATATAGGAAGAACAATACGTAACCTACAGGTCTAAACAAAAGGAACATTTTAAATCAATTAATACAGGAGCTTTTTCTTCTCATTTAATCGAACATATAAACACCAAGAAGGGAAAATTAATATATTACAGTTTGCAGGTTTAGAAAAGGTCCCATCACCACTCGGGGGTGGTGACAGACATAAGATCCTATTAAGAAAAGAAGCATAATGGATCCTCCATACTAACACATTAGGACCTCTGGGGTTAAATGCTAAATTTGACATGAGAGTGTTCTTCTAATTCATATTTTGTCCACTTGACCTTCCTCTATCGAATGCAGCAGAATAAGTTTCTACCATGACACTTTGTAGCAGGTCGTATATAAGGCATACACTGATGTCATGATAGACTCGGGCCAAATGAAGCGTTAGTCACAGTGCGAAACGGCCGATACCTTTTCATGTTGCCTGTGTGCACATCCCATCCACCGCTGCACAGAAATAAAGTATATGTGCATTTTACTTCCAGGGTGACTGACATGCTTTTGTCTTTTCTCTGAAGATCCTGTATGTGGACTACACCTTTCAGAGTGTCCAGCACTGACCTTGTGATCGTATATCCTGGGAGATCCATTATATACATGACATGGCTGCTCTTCCAGTGCAGCCAAGTGATCCATAATGCTGGCCAATTTCTTTTTACTTGTTTCCTCGCAGTAATAATACTGTAACATTACATCCATAGAGAGATAAAGCCATGAAACTACGTCATCCTGTGGCTACTGCAGGGTATTACATCACTGTGGACAAAACACCACAGTATAAAACCCACTGGAGAATGTAGAGATTTGTATACTCTTGTATGTAGATGAAATGTCAGTGTGGCCTCTACACAACACAGGGCTGTGGATAGCGGCAGTAGGAGGCAGAATGTGAAATATAAGGATTAGTTCCTATTTTCATTCATGTACATCACTGCAGATATACACCCATCAGCCATAACATGAACACCACCTGCCTAATATTTTGGGTACTTTGGAGACCTCAGTGATGTTTGCCGTGTAGCAGGGGGCATTCTCCTAATGAAAGGGACCTCTGCCAGTAGGGAACATGGCTGCCATGAAGGGAGATACTCAGTTTTAGATGAGTCCTGGGACGTAATATCAGGTTGGTAAATTCACCTTAGTTTAGTGAACAGGACGGTGAGGGGAGGACACAGAAACATTCACCTCGTGGGCAATATGGTCCTGAAAACACCGGGATTTACTTGTCTTGACCTGTGTTGTGGTGTCATATACTGGAGCACAGAACTATTTCTCTTATACTTATTTATTTGGGAAATCACTGTTCCTCTTCCATCTGCAATCTTTACGTGTACCCTAATGTTACAATATATTATTTCTGCTGCTATATTTAGGCGATTTGGTGTCCTCCTTACTATATTCTGTAACACTGCTGTGTTCCTCCATCTCCGATTGTTATTTTAATATGTCTTTGTGCATATGTTGTTTTTAATCAGATCATGTCCAGCAATTTTGTATATCTAATAAAGATACATTTATTAAACTTTATATTTGTTGGTGCATCGGTTCTTGTTTTTTTTCTAGGTGCTCATAGTTTTTTGGACAGTTAGATGCACAACATTTAGGACCCATCAGTAGAATCTTAAAAAAGGTATGTTACACTGCAAAACAAAACTTTTCTCATACTGGGTCATCTGATTATGTCAAACTTAGACCTTCAGCGGTTGATGACATCATCGCTTACGCTCTGACTGATGATGTCACAATGGCGATGATATCACAATACTATGGAATTGTAAAGTTAAGATTCCACTGTCACTTTTCTTACTTTACCTTCAACTGTTGAAGAGTGAGGACGACTTTTGCGTACTTAGCAAATTCTTTTTCATTGATATTAACTTATCATGGGAAGAAAAAGGAAGTGTGGTGAGGAGAATAAGAGGAGCGCTAAAAAGAGATGCATGGAAGAGAGTTTTTCTCAGAGAGGAGAAACTTCTCAGGACATTATACAGGATGTACCTGTTGAGAAGACAGAAGATCCCTGTACAACATCTTTTGGGCATCCTCTACAGAAAAAGACCCTTAAGAAGGGGAAAAAAAGAGGGAACACATCTCCTGAGAAGGCAGATGAAACCCCAAATAAGAGAGGGAGAATGGTGGAATCTGAGAGTGGAAAGGATGATACCTCTGTAATAAGGTTTAGCGGGTCAGCTAAAACAAGGAGTTCTCAAAAACATCATGAGAGTGGTGAAGATCTAAGTTGTAGAGAACAACTTAAGAGAAAGAGGACATCTGACACTGAGACCACTACAAAGAGAAGACGTGAGAATGACAAAGCCATCTACCAAGCTCCAGAAGGTAAAGTCTATAGTCATTAAGTCACAGACCACATCCATGCTTTATATAGTGTTAATTTATTTTACAAAATGTAATCTAATGACATAATCGTATCCCGTACATCTTACCATGTACATCAGAGCTCTCCACCTTCTATACTTGGGGCTCTCCGGCCGGAACATGGTGGTATCCAGCTTCATCATGTTCAAAGTTCATGACTGGGTTAAAATAATTGTCAATTTATTGTAGCATTATATGCGAGTGCGACAGTAAGATTAATTGTTAGTTCTTCTGTTTTTCTTTCTAGGAAAGCGTTTCAGACCCACCAGCGTTTCAGACCCAGTGACTACCCGTATTTCCCTGGAGAGTTTCACCTTTACCAGGAAGCTTGGAGAGGGCAGCTTTGGCAAGGTGATGCTGGCCACACATAAAACCAGTGGACATCAGCTGGCGATCAAGATGGTCAAGAAGAGGGAATTGGTGGAGAACGCTAGACACGCCATCCGCTTAGAGAGAGAGGTCCTGGAAATCACTGGAGAGAGCAGATTCTTCACACACGCCTATGGCACCTTCCAGACAGCGGTAAGAGACTCCTTTCCTTCTAGAAATTCCCCCTTTCCCCCCATCATGTTTAGTTGCTTCCATTAGAGTGCAAATCCAATCTTTGCCAGTGCAAATGAAAAGATCTGCTGTGTGCCCTTGCCGCCATTACTGATGACTATCGTTAGTGGATTTTGACTGAATCTTGAACTCGTACGCCTCCAGAGTTTGCAGATCATGGGGCCATTTTTTCCTGAACATACAGTATAGTTCCCAGAACCATGGTAAATGTTATCAGGATGGATAAAATCCACATTATTTAACATCATCTTCCCTCCTTTCACACAGGACTATGCATTTTATGCCATGGAATATCTGAGTGGTGGCGACTTGACTGCATTTATCAATTCCAGAGCCCCCCTGGATGTCTGCACGACCAGGTAAGAGAACAGCAGCTCTGTGACATCTGTGGCCGCTGTCTCCCATCATAGTTATTAGTGGTTCTATAGAAGTATTAATGCTGATAGGATTTTTTTTCTTCCTTCTTAGGTTCCTTGCAGCAGAAATCTTGAGTGGACTAGAGTTTCTCCACAGCCAGGGGATTATTCACCGGTAATAAGTCATTTCTTTTTTATACATAGGAGAAGGTTTACTTTGTAAAATAGTGAAATGTGGCAGAACTAAGTAATCCGATCAATAGGTGGTGTAACGTCAGACAAAAGTCACTAAAGATGCTCCAAATTTACTGTGATGAAATTTGGTGTGTTTTCAGACAGTCTGGTATACGTCTACACAAGACGGGATTAGTAACTCTGCCCCCCAGTGTTTAGTGAGTGGTCCTGTGCAGCCGCCCCCACAGCAACCCAAGCACTACAACTGATCCACGTCTGATTCACAGAACTATTTTTCTTTCTTTTTTCAGGGATTTAAAACCAGACAACATCCTTCTGGACAGCGATGGACACGCGAAGATCGCTGATTTCGGCCTTGCTGCAATGAATGTATTTGGCTCTCAGAAGATCAGTGACTTTGCCGGCACTCCCGGCTATATGGCTCCTGAGGTGACTATGTGACTACTGATATCTCTTATCTTATTATCCACCTACGATCTTCATTTACTGTGGAGCTTGTGCAATCACAGACCCATCACCACAGCGGCCCTCATTTACTAACGCTGTCTAATTGATGGACTGTGTAAAGGCCCCCATACATATAAGACTAAAGTCAGCCGAACCTGCCAATATCACAGGGTTCAGCCAATGGTCTAATGTGTATGAGGGCCTCTCAAGTCTTCACCCGGGAGGAGAAAACCACGGCACATCGGATTTCCAATGACCGATCTTTTGTTCTTCGGAGGAGTCTAGCAGCTTCTTTCTCATCGAGAACAAAGGAGCTCTCGCCCGAGCCGTGCATTCCTGTTTATGGGGGAGGTAGCTAACAACGATCTTTTGGCCAACATCTATCTAATGTATATGGGGGCTTAGGAGTGGAGGAACACTACTGGTAAATCTGGCCACGGTTGCTTTGTCTCCCAGGATGGAAAATGTACTAACTTATCCTTTTAATCTGATTTTTCCACAGATGCATCGTCAGCAGCCCTTTAATTACATGGTCGACCTGTTCTCTTTTGGGATCACAGTCTTCCAAATGGCCACAGGATCTTACCCGTTCTATACTGGTCGGAATCGACTAATGATTAAGCGTTCAGTGCAGCATGATAAACCTCGCTATCCGAACACCATGGATTCTAACATCAGGGACATCATAGAGAGAGTGAGTAATTAGACCCTTATATCTGGAGACACAGAACAGATAGGACTGTCATGAGTTGTGATAACACGCTGAACATTTCATCACCATTGTGTTGGGTATTTCAGCTTTATCCAATACAAGTGATTGGGACAACGCTGCAGCCCCCGGCACAGCCCCTCCCATATGTACAGAGTTCTTATGTACAGCCTTATTCATACTATAAAGAGGCCGCGGAGCTCACCAAAACCTCTTCAAACAGCTAATCATCATGATGATTGGGCATCGGCCCCCGTCTGATCTACTACAGACGGCCTATCCTATCCTATCTTAACCTGTCCTATCGTATCCCATCCTGTCATGTCTTATCCTGTCCTGTACTATCCTGTCCTGTCTTGTCCAGTCTTATCCTATACTGTCCTGTCCTATCCTATCCTATAATGTACTTTCCTATCCTATCCTGTACTATTCTTTCCTATCCTGTACTGTACTGTACTATCCTGTCCTGTCCTGCCCTATCCTATACTGTACTATCCTATCCTGTACTATCTTGTCCTATCTTGTCCTATCCTGTCCTATCCTGTCCTATCCTGTACTATCCTGTACTATCCTGTCCTATCCTGTCCTATCCTACTTCTCTCTAGCAATAGTTGTTATAATAAATTCATCTTTCTATAAGAAAATGAGAATACATTTGTGACACTGATGTTTTTCTGGGATTATTCATATGACTACTTGTGATATAATAATGGTTCTTATATATTTGCAGCTCTTGTGTAAATCACCAGAGAAGAGACAGGTTGCTTGCAGCAATTTAAAAGGACATCCCTTCTTCTCGCCCATAAACTGGGAGGAATTGGAGGCAGGAAGGTTACGTCCACCATTTACAATGACACCTGTAAGTACGCAGCATTATTTTATTATACTGTCACCTCCTCGTCTGTGTAATGTGACAATATGTGTAAGAAATACTCAAATAATGAGTAATAATCATACATAGTGTAGGCCAGAATGTGTTTATCCTCCCCTGCTGGTAAACGTGTGGAATTACAGCATGGGGCAGGATGGGCAGGCCTTTACATATTTCTCAAAAGTGTAATTATTGTCCCCAATTCTCCAGACGGCCACTTAGTTAAAAACTTGGATCCATTAGGCTGCGTTCACACTGTGCATTTTTTTGGTAAAAGCGCCATAATGCTCTTGCCATTTTTTTGGGAAAACCACAACAAAAGCATGCATTTTTGTCGATACTGTGGCAAAAGAAACCAATGTGGTTGTAACGTGTGAGCGCAGCCTAGTGGTGCAGTTGTAGCCGATGTGCATACCGCAGATTGCCAGGCACCACCAGTAGTTGACTTGTTCTCAAGCTAAAAGTACCGGAGGATCGTGGTGATTAGGGGTAATCTGCACATGGTTACCACGGCTCATCCACAATCTGTACAGGTGCCCTAAGGAGGGGACTAATATAATGAAATACCTAATGAATTAACCAGACTGATTTGTCTTTCTTCTATAGATCCCAGTGATGCAAACTAGCAAACAAATTGAATTGCAGCAAGTGATGTCCCGCACTGAAGCTCGGAAACCACCTATAACCCCGGAGGACCAGCGGCTGTTCTGTGGCTTCTCCTATATCAGCGACAGGTGGAAGAACATTCAAAGCCGCAGAAATAACAGCAATGGAAATGTAAAGCAGTTCCCTTCCCCCAATACCTGACTACTGGGTCAGGGAGGCGTGGACCTGGGTGTGGTCTGAAGAAACAGGCGGGGTCTGTTTGAATCCCACCCCTGAGCTTTACCATTGGTCTCTTGTCCAGAGTTCTTCCACCTACTCTGTTACATATCAGAGACCATGACCTCCTGCATTCTCTATTGCTGCCCCATGCCTCATCTGGTGGCATGCTGCTTGGAGATGTAGGACCATCATACTACAGGACGGCACGGTGGCGCAGTGATTAGCGCTGTTGGCGAGCAGCACGGTGGTCCTGGGTGTAAATCTGGGACACCATCTGCACTGAGTTTGTATGTTCCCCCCGTGTCTGTGTGGGTTTCCTCCGGGTACTCCGGTTTCCTCCCACAACTCAAAACATACTGATAGGAGAAAAAAATAAAATTATTAATTATTGAACATCATCATCATGTACCTCGTGTATTTCTGTATTTATTACCAGTAAGTGATATATAGAAAGGTGGTAACACTGCACATTCTGTTATGACTTTCATATCCTATTACTTATAATGTCTACAGTGACATAAAACATTAATTTCTCAATAAGTAAGTTTTGAGCCTCTAGTAGTCTGCACAGTTACAATGTAACACGTAAACTCACCGGCTCCTTCCTACAGCCTCCCTATACGTTGTTATTGCTTCCTCCTGAGAATGAATTTGTGTTGTTACTAGAACTCCGGGTTTTCTGTTCCTACGTGTGTTATGGGAATCTTACTTAGCTGTATATGTACAGCGGGTGATGGTTGTGAGTGCATGGAGTGGGCTCAGGAGCTGTGACCGGGTCATACAAGGCGGGAGTGGGTTGGGTACACAGCTGACTCGTGCCTCTAACTGACTAAGGTTGTATTGTTACTAGAACTATGGGTTTATGGTTCTGAGTCAGGGGCGCATCTTCCTGCAGCCTCAAACTCTGAATTATCACTCACTTCCATCTCTCCATGAGGCCAAATAAAAATAATGATAAAAAGTGATCAAAAAGTCATATGTATTCCAAAATGACACCAATAAAAACAGCAGCTCATTTTACAAAAATACAAGCCCTCATACAGTTCTGTTTACAGAAAAATGAAAAAGCTAGGACTCTGACAATATGACGAGCCCCTAAAAAGCTAATAAAAAGTAATTAAAAAAATATACACTGCGCAAAAAAAACCAAAACACTTAAACAACAGAATATAACTGCAAGTAAATCAAACTTCTGTGAAATCAAACTGTCCATTTAGGAAGCAACACTGATTGACAATCAATTTCACATGCTGTTGTGCAAATGGAATAGACAATAGATGGAAATTATTGGCAATTATCAAGACACCCTCAATAAAGGAGTGCTTCTGCAGGTGGGGACCACAGACCACATCTCAGTACCAATGCTTTCTGGCTGATGTTTTGGTCACTTTTGAATGCTGGTTGTGTTTTCACACTCGTAGTAGCATGAGACGGACTCTACAACCCACAGAAGAATTACCTTTGGAAGAATTACTTGCGTTATCAAATAAGAGAATCACAGTTATGGGAGCGGCCATCTTGGGTTTGGCGGCTCGGCGTCCTGTGCTCTGAGACACGCCCCCAGAGGCTGGTTGCTAGGCAGCGCCTCTGGTCAGCAGTGTAGTGACCCTAAGAGCTCATTTATCAAATGGTTGTAATAGAAAGGGGGACAATCTATATAAAGGGTCTCCTGTCTATATATACTGTGTGTAGAGCCAGAGAGAAGGCTACAGAGTGACCACAGCATGTATCACCCATATCTGCGAATAAAGATCCACATTTACATCTCGTGGCTAAAAATGGAGCAAGTTAAGAGTTGAAGCAGCGCTCCAGTGGAAATAAGTGAAAAAGGCCGACATTATCCATCCAGATCAGATGGGGGAATAAAGTGCGCATCACTTATTTTCAGTGAAGTGCTGCTTCCATTCTATTTTTTCCTAATTTGAAGGTTTTTGGCCGGTTGCTGATATTTTTTCCATATATCTCTCTATATCTATAGCAAAAAAATGGCAGCCAGCTCTCCAAAAAAAAATATAGACTTTATTAGCCCGGTGTGGCGATGTTTCAGTTGCAGACAACCTTCATCACTGCTTGATCACTGCACCGCAACCGAAACGTCGCCACGCTGGGCTAATAAAGTCCATATTTTTTCAAAGACCTTTTGGAGCGCTGCCTGCCGTTTTTTTGCTCTACTGTCTATACTTATGGATATCTGTTTGGGGGCCTTGCACCCGATATTTTGAAGATATGGTGCTGTTCCAATTTTGACTCTCTCTATATCTATAGATTTATATATAGCGCAACTTTATGTAACTGCACATGATGTTGAGCCCCTCTGTCTATATAACACACGAATGCTTATATACAGTATATATAGCACTGTCTCTTGCTATATATAAATATGTATGTGTACACAAATATACCTGTGTAATATATAGTAGTATATATACAGTATAGACCAAAAGTTTGGACACACCTTCTCATTTAAAGATTGTTCTGTATTTTCATGAGTATGAAAATTGTACATTCACACTGAAGGCATCAAAACTATGAATTATGTGGAATTATATACTTAACAAAAAAGTGTGAAAGAACTGAAAATATGTCTTATACTCTAGGTTCTTCAAAGTAGCCACCTTTTGCTTTGATGACTGCTTTGCACACTCTTGGCATTCTCTTGATGAGCTTCAAGAGGTAGTCACCGGAAATGGTGCTGGACTAGCCGAGCATGTGTCCAGACCGAAACCCTGTTGAACATTTGTGGGGCATCCTCAAACAGAAGGTGGAGGAGTGCAAAGTCTCTAACATCCACCAGCTCCGTGATGTCATCATGGAGGAGTAGAAGAGGATTCCAGTGGCAACCTGTGAAGCTCTAGTGACCTGCATGCCCAAGAGAGTTAAGGCACTGCTTGAAAATAATGGTGGCCACGAATCATCTATTTAATTCTCTTCCTCTTGTCGGAACTAATCCTCACCTTTAGCTCTACTCAACTGGCACTTCTGTTTGATTTCTAATTTTTGATCTTCCTGTAATATCTTATTTCCAGATGTTGTTCCACCATAGTTGTATCTCTGATTTGTCTTTACTTTTTTGATTCATGATAAATAAATAATTTAAATCAAAACGAAAATAATGGTGGCCACACAAAGTTTTGACACTATGAGCACAATTTGGCCATTTTCAAGTAGGGGTGTACTCACTTTTGTTGCCAGTGGCTTAGACATTAATGGCTGTGTGAGTTATTTAGAGGGCACACCAAATTTACAAGCTGTACACTGACTATTTTACATTGTATCAAAGTGTCATATCTTCAGTGTTGTCCCATGAAAATATATAATAAAATATTTACAAAAATGTGAGGGGTGTACTCACTTTTGTGATATACTGTATCCCCAAAGATCAACGGCTGTAAGCTATTCTAGTGCCTGATCTGCATTGTCTGGTGATGACTGCTATACATTGACTGGGACTACACACTGGAAATCTGGGAGATGAGACATGGGAGCCAGAATGGGAGATGAGACATGGGAGCCAGAATGGGAGATGAGACATGGGGGCAGAATGGGAGATGAGACAAGAAGGTCAGAATGGGAGATGAGACATGGAAGCAGAATAGGAGATGACACATAGGGGCAGAGTGGGAGATGGCACATAGTAGGCAGAATGGGAGATGAGACATGGGGGCAGAATGGGAGATGGCACATAGTAGGC
Source organism: Phyllobates terribilis (assembly GCF_046119375.1). Lineage (NCBI taxonomy): Eukaryota > Metazoa > Chordata > Amphibia > Anura > Dendrobatidae > Phyllobates > Phyllobates terribilis. Next base: position 2,691,861 of record NW_027362951.1, on the reverse strand, counting down.
AGAATGGGAGATGAGACATGGGGGCAGAATGGGAGATGAGACATGGGGGCAGAATGGGAGATGAGACATGGGGGCAGAATGGGAGATGAGACATGGGGGCAGAATGGGAGATGAGACATGGGGGCAGAATGGGAGATGAGACATGGGGGCAGAATGGGAGATGATACATGGGGCAAAATGGAGAGGAGACACATGGGAGCTGAATGGAGCAAAAAAATGGGGGCAGAATGTAGAGGAGACAAGGAGGCAGAATGGGAGCTGAGACATGAGGGCAGAATGAGAGCTGACACATGGGGGTCAGAATGGGAGCTAACACATGAGGGGGGGCAGATTGGAAGCTGAGACAGGGGGAAGAATGGGAGATGAGGCATGGAGGTCAGAATGGGAGATGAGACATTGGGGGCAGAATGGGAGCTGAGACATGGAAGCAGAATGGATGATGATACATGGGGGGCAGAATGGGAGATGATACATGGGGGGCAGAATGGGAGATGATACATGGGGGGCAGAATGGGAGATAACACATGGGGCAAAATGGAGAGGAGACACATGGGGGCTGGATGGAGCAAAAAAATGGGGGCAGAATGTAGAGGAGATGTGGAGGCAGAATGAGAGCTGAGACATGGGGGCAGAATGGTAGATAAGACATGGGGGGCAGAATGGTAGATGAGACATGGGGGGCAGAATGGTAGATGAGACATGGGGGGCAGAATGGGAGATGACACATGGGGGGCAGAATGGGAGATGACACATGGGGGGCAGAATGGGAGATGAGACATGGGAGCCAGAATGGGAGATGAGACATGGAAGGCAGAATGGGAGATGACACATGGGGCAAAATGGGAGATGAGACATGGGAGCCAGAATGGGAGATGAGACATGGGGGCAGAATGTGAGCTGACACATGGGGGTCAGAATGGGAGATCACACATGGGGGGAAGAATGGGAGATGAGACATGAGGGTCAGAATGGGAGATGAGACATGGAAGCAGAATGGGAGATGAGACATGGGGGGCAGAATGTGAGTCAATTTTGGGGGCAGAATGGGAGTCAATTTTGGGGGCAGAATGGGAGATGATACATGGGGCAGATTGGGAGCTGACACATAGGGCAAAATGGAGAAGAGACACATGGGGATCAGAATGGGAGCTCAGACATGGGGGGGCAGAATGGAAGATTAGACAGGGGGGAAGAATGGGAGATGAGACATTAGGGTCAGAATGGGAGATGAGACATGGAAGCAGAATGGGAAATCACACATGGGGGCAGAATGGAAGATGAGACATGGGGGGGCAGAATGGGAGATGATACATGGGGGGCAGAATGGGAGATGACACATGGGAGCCAGAGTGGGAGATGAGACATGGGGGCAGAATGGGAGATGAGACATGAAGGTCAGAATAGGACCTGACACATGGGGTTCAGAATGGGAGCTAACACATGGGGGGGGGCAGAATGGAAGCTTAGACAGGGGGGAAGAATGGGAGCTGACACATGGGGTTCAGAATGGGAGCTCACACATGGGGGGCAGAACGGAAGCTTAGACGGGGGGAAGAATGGGAGATAAGACATGGGGGCAGAATGGGAGATGACACATGGGGGGTAGAATGGGAGATGACACATGGGGGGTAGAATGGGAGATGATACATGGGGGGCAGAATGGGAGATGAGACATGGGGGGTAGAATGGGAGATGATACATGGGGGGAAGAATGGGAGATGACACATGGTTGGCAGAATGGGAAATGAGACATGGGGGCAGAATGGGAGATGACACATGGGGCAGAATGGGAGCTGACACATGGGGCAAAATGGAGAGTAGACACATGGGGGCTTGATGGAGCAAAAAAATGGGGGCAGAATGTAGAGGAGACGTGGAGGCAGAATGGGAGCTGAGACATCAGGGCAGAATGGGAGATTAAACATGGGGGGCAGAATGGGAGCTGAAACATTGGGGGCAGAATGGGAGCTGAAACATTGGGGGCAGAATGGGAGCTGAGACATGGGGGCAGAATTAGAGTTAACACATGGGGGCAGAATGAGAGCTAACACATGGGGGCAGAATGGAAGCTGAGACATGGGGGGCAGAATGGAAGCTGAGCATTGGGGGCAGAATGGAAGCTGAGAATTGGGTTCAGAATGGGAGCTGAGACATGGGGGCAGAATGGGAGAAGACACATAGGGGGCAGAATGGGAGAAGACACATAGGGGGCAGAATGGGAGCTGACACATGGGGGGCAGAATGGGAGCTGACACATGGGGGGCAGAATGGGAGCTGAGAAATGGGGGCAGAATGGAACCTGAGAATTGGGTTCAAAATGGAAGCTGAGACATGGGGGGCAGAATGGGAGATGACACATGGGGGGCAGAATGGGAGATGACATATGGGGGGCAGAATGGGAGATGACACATGGGGGGCAGAATGGGAGATGACACATGGGGGGCAGAATGGGAGATGACACATGGGGGGCAGAATGGGAGATGACACATGGGGGGCAGAATGGAATATGAGACATGGGGGCAGAATGGAATATGAGACAAGGGGGCAGAATGGAATATGAGACAAGGGGGCAGAATGGAATATGAGACAAGGGGGCAGAATGAAAGCTAACACATGGGGGTAGACAGAATGAGAGCTAACACATGGGGGGCAGAATGAGAGCTAACACATGCACATGGGGGTCAGAATGGAAGCTGAGACATGGGAGGCAGAATAGGAGATGACACATGGTTGCAGAATGGGAGCTGAGACAAGGGGGGCAGAATAGAAGCTGAGAAATGGAGGCAGAATGGAAGCTGAGACATAGGGGCAGAATGGTAAATGACACATGGGGGGCAGAATGGAAGCTGAGACACGGGGGGCAAAATGGGAGAGGAGACATGGGGGGCAGAATGGGAGTTGACACATTGGGGGGCAGAATGGGAGCTGACACATTGGGGGGCAGAATGGGAGCTGACACATTGGGGGGCAGAATGGGAGCTGACACATTGGGGGGCAGAATGGGAGCTGACACATTGGGGGGCAGAATGGGAGCTGAGAAATGGGAGGCAGAATGGGAGATGAGACCTGGGGGGCAGAATGGAAGCTGAGAATTGGGTTCAGAATGGAAGCTGAGACATGGGGGGCAAAATAGGAGATGAGACATGGGGGGCAAAATGGGAGATGAGACATGGGGGGCAGAATGGGAACTGACACATGCGGGGCAGAATGCGAGCTAACACATGGGGGCCAGAATGGAGAAATATGCAGGGAGAATGAAGTCACATGGGGCCAGGATGGGAGAACATATCAGGGCAAGATGAAGACATATGGGGTCCAGAATGGAGTACATATGGAAGCAGGATGTGGGACATTATTACATTATTACTGTAGGGGCTAATAAAAGGATATTATTACAAGTGTGATGTATTTTATTTTTGAGAATGCTGTTTTCAGTGGGGAGGGGGCCCTGTTCCTGTGCAGGGTGGCACTATGTCGCTTTTTTTCTTCATTTGGTGTAGTGTAGAAGTTGGTGAAAAATTAGGGAATGTGCTCTGGAAACTGCTCTAGATAACTATGTGTTACTTTCTGCAGAGACGAGTCCTTGCTGGAAGAAGTGATGGCAGTCTGTGCTGGATGAAGAGGAAAAGCGAAGATGAAGGACTTCAACTAGAGACGTTACCGGTGAGTCAGTGTGTTACCTGTACATTTACACTATGCATTACATACTATACACAGAGCTCCTATATACTGTACTTAAAAAGAGTTTTAGGTAAAATAAGAAATGTTTAATAGGTTAGAGTAGAGTAGGGCCCGGGCAGAAGAATCTCCTTGTCGTGGTGGCAGCTTAAAAAAATCTTTTGGCCAAAACAAAAGCTGCTGGCTATGTAGGTGATCTGGTATTCGATGGAACTGTTAATATGTGATTGGTGAGGACGTGGTGCAGAAAGTGGAGTTTTTCCAAGAGTGAGCGGTGGCACTGTGGAAGGTTCGAGGGGTGGAGCTGGTGTGGAGCCTGGGGTGAAGTCTCAGGGGGGCCCAAAAACTTTGGCTGTATGGGGCCCTAAAATTCCTGGAGGCAGCCCTGCAATGTATTCAGGCAGGTCACATTCTCCTGGCATTCACCAAACTTAGAGCCATCCATCAGATGCAGGGCTGCCACCAGTAATTTGGGGGCCCCATACTGACAAAATTTTTGGGCCCCCTTGAAACTCCAGCCAGGCTCCATCCCAGCTCCACCTCCACCCCAGCTCTGTCTCCATCCCTCAAAAGTTCCACAGTCCCACCGCCCACTCCTGGAAAAACTCTACTTTCTGCACCACATCTTCACCAATCACACATTAACATTTCCCATTGAACAGCAGATCACATATATAGCCAGCAGCTTTTGTTTTTGCCAAAAGATATTTTAAGTCACCACCACGACAAGGAGACTCTTCTGGCCGGGCCATAATCTACGCTAACCTATTAAAAATTTCTTATAATATCCAATATTCTTTTTAGGTATATTTTTATTTATGGGAATGTGTTACATATGACGCGCCCCCTGGGACATATTCCGTTTTGAGGGGAATACCCGGCACCGGATCAGATGGGGGGGGGGGTTGTAGTCTCCGAGCGGCTGTGACCCGGTCCCGTGCCCAGGGCGTCAAGCTCAGGGTTATGTGGCAGTCTTTACTGATGTTATTAAAGTTCGTTGTGTCGACTACGCCACCCGTTGTGATGCGGTCACTGTGGCCGCCGCTGCAGCAGGGTCCGCTGAGGCTGATGGTGGATGCGCAGCTTGGTGGGATAACCCCCAACGGGAGGGGTATAGCCTCAGAGGGGACAGGCGCAGAGGATGGGGGTTGTGGTGGTGCGGTGCAGCCGGTAATGATGACAGACTCGGGTAGTGCAGTTAAGGGTCTTTACTTACTGCAGATGTTCCTGGTCACTCTAGCTCCAAGTGACCTCCCGAGCCGTGCTGCGTCCACCAGGTCCTGGATCCGGCCAACCCCCAAACAAGTCCGGAGCGTGGCCCTGAGCTCTCCCTCTGTCCTTCCTTCAGCCGTCCCCACCAGTGATTCACCTAAATCCAGCTCCCTCGGGCCTTCTGTTGGGCAACCTTTGGCCTCAGGTTCCCTGACCCTCCATGTGGTGTGCCTTCAGGGTGAATGTAGTGGGTGACCGTGACAGACTCTGCCCACGGTCTCCGGTCTCTGGCTGGGGAATGTCTTTACCCCCACCAGCTTGGGTTCCGGTACCCTTCTGCTGACTCCTCACCCGGTGTTCTTATTTGGGTTCTTGGGTCCCTTCTTTGTCCCCCTCTGGGTCTCCTTCTTTGCTCCACTCTCTCTCCAGGGCTGTTGTTTCTTTCTGCAGGCTTGTCCTCTGCATCTGACTTACTCTCTGCGTCTGACCCTGATCCTAGTTGGTGCCCTCCTTATATATCCCTCTATGTGTGAGCTCAGGTGACCAGCACCCAATGAGCTCCTACCACTACCCAGACTGCTCCCCCTATCTGCCCCTACACTACATGGGATGTTCCTCCCCCCCTCCCACTCCAGCCAGGAACAGGCTCGGTCGCACCTGCACATTTCTAAGTGGGAGTGCCGTCGGCCTGCTCCTCTGGAATGGGATGTATGTAGTGCATGCAGTCTATCTGAGCTCAGTTCCACACTCCATCCTTACCCGGGAGTGGAATATCACACCTCTGGGTTGAGGTGCAATACCCCTGTAGCAGCCGAATCCTCAGGGTGCTACATTCCCCCCTGGTAAATCACAGCACGTCCTCGGGCTGCAAAGACAAAAACACCAAACATACAAATTTTTATAAACATATAAAACATATAAAATATTATATATATATAAACTTTTTCATATAAACATCATCATAACATTCTCGTCGTCTCTTTCTTTCTTCCTCCTCTGGTCACCGTGCAACTCGTGACCAGGTAAAGTGCGACAGTCTTTTGAAAAGCAGTTTCTCATATAAAACCAGTAGGGGGCGCCTTAGGAAGCGCAACTATGTACAGGGAAGTTTTGGCCGTTCTCTGTCCCCGGCCAGGTAAGGGAAAGGGATGGCTGCTCACAGTCCTCAGCCTGGTTTGGGTAAGGGACACACGGGTTAAACTGTTCACTGGTCCCAACGGGGACTAAACGTTAAAGCAGCCACGGTTTCTTGTGTACCCCGACGGGTAACTATATACAGTTTTTCTTTACTACTGTTCTTAATCGTAGTACCTCCTAGCCTTGAACCCGTCCGGGTCTTCTGGCTCTTCCTCCCTACACCGCAACTCCTCCTCTGTCAGGCGATGCACGTGGAGGGCGTAAGGTCCCTTGGCACACTTGTGCCGGGTGAACGTTACCTCGTCACCGACGTAGAGGTCACGGCCTTTGTGACCCTCTGGCAGGTGAGACTCGACATCCCGTCGGGTAACGAAGACGTCACCCATGGTGTTCTGGTCCTTTATGAAGCCCCACCCATGCTGCGCATTAAACTTTATTACCGTCCCGATGGTACGGGGACGATCTGCTGCACGGGGGTCCCTTCTGGTCCGGCTCTTTTGCTCCGCGCTGCGGGTCCGGGCCCATTGCTCTCTGGCCCGCCTCTCCTCCCGCTCTCTCTTGAACTCTGCCAGCTGTTGACGGCAACACTCGGTACGCTCTGCTGCAGCTGCCCGAGTCTCTCCGGTGAACCCCATCAAATCTTCTCCCGTGGGGTCCCACACGAACTGGGCTTCCTCGAGTGGAGGCGAGACCCGAGTCACGGGCTTTGGAGCCGGGATCAGGGGCTCACACAAGGGCCCTAGTCTTTGCTGCCGCTCTAGCTCAGGGTACCCTTCGGGCCAGATGAAGGGCCGCCCGTCCGGCCATGTGAGCTGGCCGAAGAGGTCCTCCCCCAGGTGTGGCACCCTTGGTATTACGGGCGCGGGCGCGGTGGTGATGGCGCCCGGGTTGCCCAGGCCTTGCGGCCAGGCCTGGGGCACCTGGAAGGTGAAGGGCACCGTTAGGACGGCGGCGCCCTGGGTTACCTGGCCTTGCGACCAGGCCGGAGGCTCCGCGGAGGTAGATGGCTCTGCTTTGGATGCGGCGCCCGGAAACGCTAGGCCCTGTGACCAGGCCGGAGGCTCTTCTTCCTGCGCCACGCTCCGGGTCACGACGCGTGACGTCACTGGGGTCGCGACGGCGGCTTCCGGTCGGGGCCTAGTCGGTGGCGGTGTCATGGCGGTCTCGGGTACGGCAGGGGGACTTTCGGGCTCTGCGACGGGGAGCTGGGGCAGGTGGGTGGTCTTCCGGTATGGGGTATAGGCATCCCCCTTACCTGCTGCCATACGTCTCGCTCCCTCTTCTGCGCCGTCTCCGGCCTTGGGTCCTCCCGCGTCATCCGCAGAGGTAGTCGGTGTCTTCTTCCAAGGGAGCGGGTTCCGTGGGCGGATTCCAGCTTGCTGGGCCATCTCCCGGCCCCACTCCGCCAGGATCTCCCTCTGCACTCGGGCCATCCTTCCCGCGAGGCCCTCCAGGGCACTCCGCGCGCACTCCCGATCTCGGGGAAGCTGCGCCAGGATCTCCGCTAAGCCTAGCGGGGTTGTTGACTCTAGCAGGCTCCTGACCATCGGGTCGGTGCTGCTCTGCTCTTCTTCCGGCAGGCTCCTGGCCAGCGGGCCGGTGCTGCTCTGCTCTCCTCCTTCTTCCTTCTGCAGGCTCCTGGCCAGCGGGCCGGTGCTGCTCTGCTGCCGCTCCATTCCCGGGTCTACTCTTTCTCTCCTCGACTCCGGGTGCTCTTGCTCTGGACACCTCGCCTCCGGGTGCGCTCGTTCTAGACTGCTCCAAGCGACACCCATCTTTGCTCTTTTCTTTCGTCTCCTCCCACTTCGAGGGCGGTCCCGGGGCAACTCGGTGACTGTCAGCTCCAGGGGGAGTTCTTTCACGCTGACAGACACCTCCAGCATCACAGTCTCTGTTGGTGGGGGCGGTTTCCACTTTTGGCGCCATTTTCTGTCCCGGCCCACGATGGGATGTGGCCTCTTGCCCTCCTTTGGCACGCCCATAATGGCGTCCGCTGCTCTTCCAAGGCGGGAAATCTGCGGTTTTGGCGGGAATCGCTTCCCAGTGGCGGGAAACTCTGCAGATGGCGGGAACAAGCTGGAAATGGCGGACAATCGGCGGGAAACGACTGGTGATGGAGTCCGATGGCGTGGACCCTCCGGAACCGGCAGGAGTCTTCTTTCTGAGGTAAACTTGCACTTTTCTTCAGGCACGCAGTACCCGGGTGTTGCGGGCACGTAATCCTGCCGACTACGCCAAAGTTGACGCGCCCCCTGGGACATATTCCGTTTTGAGGGGAATACCCGGCACCGGATCAGATGGGGGGGGGGTTGTAGTCTCCGAGCGGCTGTGACCCGGTCCCGTGCCCAGGGCGTCAAGCTCAGGGTTATGTGGCAGTCTTTACTGATGTTATTAAAGTTCGTTGTGTCGACTACGCCACCCGTTGTGATGCGGTCACTGTGGCCGCCGCTGCAGCAGGGTCCGCTGAGGCTGATGGTGGATGCGCAGCTTGGTGGGATAACCCCCAACGGGAGGGGTATAGCCTCAGAGGGGACAGGCGCAGAGGATGGGGGTTGTGGTGGTGCGGTGCAGCCGGTAATGATGACAGACTCGGGTAGTGCAGTTAAGGGTCTTTACTTACTGCAGATGTTCCTGGTCACTCTAGCTCCAAGTGACCTCCCGAGCCGTGCTGCGTCCACCAGGTCCTGGATCCGGCCAACCCCCAAACAAGTCCGGAGCGTGGCCCTGAGCTCTCCCTCTGTCCTTCCTTCAGCCGTCCCCACCAGTGATTCACCTAAATCCAGCTCCCTCGGGCCTTCTGTTGGGCAACCTTTGGCCTCAGGTTCCCTGACCCTCCATGTGGTGTGCCTTCAGGGTGAATGTAGTGGGTGACCGTGACAGACTCTGCCCACGGTCTCCGGTCTCTGGCTGGGGAATGTCTTTACCCCCACCAGCTTGGGTTCCGGTACCCTTCTGCTGACTCCTCACCCGGTGTTCTTATTTGGGTTCTTGGGTCCCTTCTTTGTCCCCCTCTGGGTCTCCTTCTTTGCTCCACTCTCTCTCCAGGGCTGTTGTTTCTTTCTGCAGGCTTGTCCTCTGCATCTGACTTACTCTCTGCGTCTGACCCTGATCCTAGTTGGTGCCCTCCTTATATATCCCTCTATGTGTGAGCTCAGGTGACCAGCACCCAATGAGCTCCTACCACTACCCAGACTGCTCCCCCTATCTGCCCCTACACTACATGGGATGTTCCTCCCCCCCTCCCACTCCAGCCAGGAACAGGCTCGGTCGCACCTGCACATTTCTAAGTGGGAGTGCCGTCGGCCTGCTCCTCTGGAATGGGATGTATGTAGTGCATGCAGTCTATCTGAGCTCAGTTCCACACTCCATCCTTACCCGGGAGTGGAATATCACACCTCTGGGTTGAGGTGCAATACCCCTGTAGCAGCCGAATCCTCAGGGTGCTACACATATATTTTTTAAAATGACCAATAATACCACGTATAAGGGACAAATACCATCACACCATGACCAGATCACATAATACCACCACATAGTGACCGAATAATACCACATACAAGGGACAAATACCACCACACTATGACCAGATCACATATTACCACCACATAGTGACCGAATACAATACTGATTATTAATAAAAAAAAGAAAACTAATATTACCATAAGTACCATTATACACAGGAGCTCTGTACAACGTACACAGTGTATAGTGTAAATGTACAGATAACACATTGACTCACCGGTGACATTTCTAGTTGAAGTCCTTCATCTTTGCTTTTCCTCTTCATCCAGCGCAGACTGCCATCACTTCTTCCAGCCAGGACTCGTCTCTGCATAAGATAACACAGTTATCAAGAACAGTTTCCAGAGCACATAACCCAATTTTTCCCCAGCTTCTACACTGCACAAGATAAAGAAAATAAAGCAACCTAGTGTCGCCTTGCACAGTAACATGACCCCCCTCACAAGGTCTTCATCCTGTCCCCCATGTCTCCATCCTGCCCCCCATGTCTCCATTTTGCCTCCATTCTGCCCCCCATGTCTCAAGCTTGCCCCCATCCTCTCCCCCATGTCTCCATCCCGCTCCCTATGTCTCCATTTTGCCTCCATTCTGCCCCCCATGTCTCTATCCTGGCCCCCATGTCTCCATTTTGCCTCCATTCTGCCCCCAATGTCTCCATTCTGCCCCCAATGTCTCCATCAAGTCCCGCCCCCTACACCCCCTGTACAGAGAACAGAGGGCCCCCCCGGTTCGCTAATCATGTCGGCAGCACTGCCGATATGATTAGTGATGGGCCCTCTGGAGAGCGATCTCCCTGCTCTGTCTGCTGCCGCAGTGGCCTTCTGCCTCCTGTGCGCAGCGCGACACTGCCGGAGCGTGCGCAGGAGGTCAGTCTCAGGGTGATGACGTCATCGCCCTGGGACTGCTTCCTGTACGCGCTGACGGACCCGGCGTCGCTCCAGGCAGCGTGTTCAGGGCCCCGGCAGCCGGATACTTACCTCTCCTCGTGCCTCCGCAGATCCGCTGTCTTCCTGCTCTGCGCTCCCTGTGACGTCTCAGGTTAGAGGGTGCGGTGACGACTTTCCACCGCGTCCTCCCCTGAGCCATCACAGGCAGCGCAGAGCGGGAAGACGCCGGCAACGCAGGAGTATAGACCTGAGCAGCGGCAGCAGGTGAGGAGGAGGGAGGTGAATATTTGATTTTTTTTTTTTTTTATGTATGGAGGCATGGGGCATTATATGGGCGGGGGTGACAGCCTGCATGGGGCATTATATTGGGGGCGGGTGACATCCTGCATGGGGCTTTATATGGGTGGGTTAACAGCATGCATGGGGCATAATATGGGAGGGTAACAGCCTGCATGGGGCATTATATGGGGGGATGACATCCTGCATGGGGCATTATATGGGGGGAGGACATCCTGCATGGGGCATTATATGGGGGGAGGACATCATGCATGGGGCATTATATGGTGGGGTGACAGCCTGCATGGGGCATTATATGGGGGGGGGGTGACAGCATGCATGGGGCATTATATGGGGGGTGACATCCTGCATGGGGCATTATATGGGGGGAAGGGACATCCTACATGAGGCATTATAAGGGGGGGTGACATCCTGCATGGGGCTTATATTGCGGGGTGACATCCTGCATGGGGCATTATATGGGGGGGAGAAGTGACATCCTGCATGGTGCATTATATGGGGGATGGCATTCTGCATGGGGCATTATATGGGGGGGGAGTGATATCCTGCATGGGGCATTATATGTGGGGGAGTGACATTTTTCATGGTGCATTATATGATGAGTGACATTCTGCATGGGGCATTATATGGAGGGGAAGGGACATCCTACATGGGTCATTATATGGGGGGGGAGGGACATCCTGCATAGGGCATTATATGGGGGGGGGAGTGACATCCTGCATGGGGCATTATATGGGGGGAAGTGGCATCCTGCAAGGGGCATTATATGGGGGGTGACATCCTGCATGGGACATTATATGGGGGGGGGACAGCCTGCATGGGGCATTATAAGGGGGGGGGGAACAGCCTGCATGGGGCATTATAAGGGGGGGACGGGACAGCCTGCATGGAGCTTTATATGGGGGCCAGTATCCTGTATGGAGCCTTATATGGGGGCCAGAATCCTGTATGGAGCATTTTATGGGGGCTAGTATACTGTGTGGAGCGTTATATGGGGCCATTATCCTGAATGGAGCGTTATATGGGGGCCAGTATCCTGTATGGAGCATTTTTGGGGGGCCAGTATCCTGTATGGAGCGTTATATGGGGACCAGTATCCTGTATGGAGGATTTTTTTGGGGGCCAGTATCCTGTATGGAGCGTTATTTGGGGGCCAATATCCTGTATGGAGCATTTTTGGGGGGCCAGTACACTCTGTGGAGCGATTCGCCGGTTTCTGAGCTATTGTAGAATTTAAAATAGATATCAGTCATATAATATAAGAAGTGAAATCTTTGCATTGTACTATACTTTTATTTCTCTACAGTATCTGTGCATCATGAATCGTGGTATGTGTTAAAGGGGCCCACTGAGACTCTTTCGCCCGGGGCCCAGAAAAACCTGGATCCGGCCCTTTGTGGTACTATCATGCTAGTAGTACTACCACCAGTGGCTGGCTGGCAGGACATGCCGGGTGGGCATGATAGTACCACAGAGGCTTGCAGGACATACTAGGCATGAATCATGCTTAGTATGTCCTGCTAGCCTCTGTGCACTATCATGCCCAGCATGTCCTGTCCTGCCAGCCAATGGTGGTACCATCATGCATGCCCATTGCCCAGTCACTGGTGGTGTGGTACTATCATGCTAGTACTAACACCAGTGGCTGGCTGGCAGGACATGCCATGTGAGCTTGAATGCTAGTACCACAGAGGCTGGCAGTACATACTGGGCAATGGTCATGATAGTACCACCAGTAGACTGACTAGGCGGTCTCCAGGGCTCCATCTCCCCTTCTCGCTGCTGTTAGGATGGGTTAACATTGCGTTTATGCTGTGCGTTACAACGGATCCGTTGTAAATCAGCGCAGACGCAATGTACCGTAGACTTGCATTGCAAAAATAGGCATGCATTTGAAAGTATGCATTATTTGCAACGCGCAGGAAAACATGGTCGGCGGCTGGAGGCCAGCTGAGCACTTCTCTGACAACTGTGTTCTAGTGTCATTCTGTGCCTGCTCATCTCTGTCAGCAGGCATATTTGTCTGATGGCAAAGATGTAGCAGAGCTGGAGACAGAAGATCCGTGGATTACGTCAGGGCGAGGATTTTGTTATTTATTAACCGGTTCCCGACCGCCCACTGTACATAAACGTCCGCGCTGCCTGGGCTCTGTGCAGCGCGGACGTTTAAAAACGGTGGGTGGTCTCGCAGCGCTCAGGACCCCCAGGGTCCTGCAAGCGCTGCGATTCCGGTGCAAAGCGTTAGCTCTGACAGGGAACATCATCGGGACCTGATTGGATGTTAACCCTTTGCTGTCTTCTATATGCTGCGATCTATAGTGATCGCGGCATATAGGAGACAGCAGGAGGAGAGGGGGTCGTCTTACTTACCTCCGAAGACCACCGATTCCTTTCAGGACCTGGGGTTGCTATGGCAGCTGGAGGTCACATGACCGCCTCCAGCTCTGCCATATATGGTGTCCTGTCTGGCTCAGCCTGCAAGCTGAGCCAGACAGGAGACTCTGCCTGAAACAGGGAAGATCTCATGTAATGTAATGTAATATATGTCTATTACATTACATGAGATCAGTGATCAGAAAAATAAAAATTAATGTCCCATACAGGGACTAAGTAAAAATGTAAAAAAAAGTAAAAAAAAAAAGTTTTTAAACTGTTAAAAAAAAAAATCACAAAATAAATAAAAATAAATAAACAAAATATTAAACCAATAAATCCGTATATTTTTACAAAACCAAAAAAAGAACACATATTTGGTATCGCCGCGTCCAAAACAACCCGAGCTATAAAACTGTCACACTAATTAACTCCTTCTGTGCACACCGTAATAAAAATAAATAAAAAACGGAGCAAAGAAATATGCTTTTTCCTCATATCGCCAAACAAAAAGTGGAAAAAAATGCGATCAGAAAGCAAAATAGAAAAAAAAATGGTACCGCTGAAAACGTCATCTTGTTCCGCAAAAAACAAGCCGCCATACAGTTCCATCAGTCGAAAAATAAAAAAGTTATAGTGCTCAGAATAAAGCAATGCAAAAAAAATATTTTTTTCTATAAATTTGTTTTATTGTGTAAAAGCGCCAAAACATAAAAAAATATACAGTAAGTGTAGTATCGCTGTAAATGTACTGACCCGAAGAATAACGCTGCCTGATCACTTTTACCACACGCAGAACGGCATAAAAAAAACCTCAAAGAACAATTCCTGAATTGGTTTTTGTTAATTTTACCTCCCAAAAAACGGAATAGAAAGCGATCAAAAAATGTCACGTACCCAAAAATAGTACCAATAAAAATGTCAACTCGTCCTGCAAAAAACAAGCCATCACATGACTGTCGGCCGAAATGTGGAAAAATTATAGCTCTCAAAATATGGTGATGCAAAAACTAGATTTTGCAAAAAAAAGCGTCTTTTAGTGTGTGACAGCTGTGAGTCATAAAAACCCGATATAAATCTGGTATCTCTGTAATCGCACCGACCCGAAGAATAAAGTAATCTCATCACTTATACCGCACGAGGAGTGGCGTAAAAAATAAATATAACCAATTCTTCACCTGCTACTGATTTGTTTATTATGTCTCCGAAAGATCGCAGTAAGGCTCTGCTCACATTTATCCTGCGCTCTGCGCTGAGCACTTACACCAGAGTTTCCGTGTAAATCTCTGAAATACGTGATTCAGCCAGAACCCATGACGGAAGATTCCCTGTAATGAGGCAGATATAGACCACTGTGGACGCCGTCTAGCCTGGGATCCCACGGTGTCATTTGTTTTAGGCGTGCATAAAAGTGCGGTTGGCCGTTTTGTGCACTTCTGAAAAAAAGGACACCGCTAAACAGAGGCCAGACGGAGTCCAGAGTAACTCTGCTGCCTCATTACAGTGAATGGATCCCGCAGGGGTTTCATCTGAATTATATCACTTGGAAATTTAGATGGAAACCCTGATGTAAGTGCTCGGCCTAGAGCGCCGGATAAATGTTACATAAAATGTTCCCAATAAAAGCTTCAACTCAGTCCTCAAAAAAAGCTAGTCCCCACTCAGGTCTGTCATCTGTTAAAAGTATAAGGGACTTCCAAGTTACTGGTAGCAGAAAGTCTCTGGAAAAGCGAAATGGCCCTTGCCCCCCAAAAGAAATTCAGAAAATTTTGTGCTCCCAAATCCAAATGCCTATTCTACAATAATTTGTTCTCCAATTGTCAAATAGCACTCCGTCCCCCCCAGATCTCGCCGTATGGTTGAGCGGTACGATACAGCCACATATGGGGTATTGCCACTTTTAGAAGAAATTGTGTGACACATTTCGGCACCATGCCCTGTGTGAAAATGTAAAATCTGAGGGTAAAACATTTTTTTGTGGTAAAAATATAATTATGCTTTTTTCACTGCCCAATTGTATAAAATAAAAAATTAAAAAATACTCACTACTTCCCTAGATAAATTCCTTGAGAGGTGTAGTTTACAAAATGGGGTCACTTGTGGGGGTTTCTGCTGTTTTGGCATGTCAGCGACTCTTCAAATGTGACATGGTGTCAGCCACCTATCCCAGCCAACATAGCGCTCCTTTCTCTTCCGAACCCTGCCGTACACCAAAGCAGTGGTTTTCCCCCACATATGGGGTATCGGCGTACTCAGGAGAAATTGCACAACCAATTTCATGGTGCAATTTATTCTGTTACCCTTATGATAATGCAAAATTAAGGGATGAAAAACGGTTTTGTGGGAAAAATTAGAAAATTTTATTTTTACAGCTCAATATTATAAACTTCTGTGAAGCACCTTGGGGTTCAAGGTGCTCACCACACATCTAGATAAGTTCCCTAAGGGGTCTAGTTTCCAAAATGGTGTCACTTGTGGGAGGTTTCCACTGTTTAGGCACTTCAGAAGCTCTCCAAACGCAACATGGCGTCCTCTAATTATTCAGACAAATTTTACATTCAAAAAGTCAAATGGCGCTCCTTCCCTTTCAAACCCTGCCGTGCGCCCAAACAGTGGTTTGCCTCCACATATGGGGTATCAGCGAGTTCAGGAGAAATTGCACAACAAATTTCATAGTGCAATTTTTCCCATTACCCTTATGATAATGCAAAATTAAGGGATGAAAAATGTTTTTGTGGGAAAAATGTGAAAATTTTATTTTTACAGCTCAATATTATAAACTTCTGTGAAGCACCTTGGGGTTCAAGGTGCTCAACACACATCTAGATAAGTTCCCTAAGGGGTCTAGTTTCCAAAATGGTGTCACTTGTGGGGGGTTTCCACTGTTTAGGCACATCAGGAGCTCTCCAAACGCAACATGGCGTCTGCTAATTATTCAGACAAATTTTATATTCAAAAAGTCTAATGGCGCTCCTTCCCTTCCGAACCCTGCAGTGCGCCCAAACAGTGGTTTTCCCTCACATATGGGGTATCAGCACGCTCAAGAGAAATTGCACAAAAAAATTTGAGGTCCATTTTTTCCTGTTACTCCTGTGAAAATAGAAAAAATTGGGTCTAAAGTAACATTTTTGTGAAAAAAGTTAAATATTAATTTTTTTCTTCCACATTCCAAAAATTCCTGTGAAGCACCTGAAGGGTTAATAAAGTTCTTGAATGTGGTTTTGAGCACCTTGAGGGGTGCAGTTTTTAGAATGGTGTCACTTTTTGGTATTTTCTGTCATAAAGACCCCTCAAAGTGACTTCAAATATGATGTGGTCCCTAAAAAAATGTTTTTGTAAATTTTGTTCAAAAAATGAGAAATCGCTGGTCAACTTTTAACCCTTATAGCTCCCTAACAAAAAAAAATTTTGGTTCCAAAATTGTGCTGATGTAAAGTAGACATGTGGGAAATGTTATTTATTAACTATTTTGTGTGACACATCTTTCTGATTTAAGCTCATGAAAATTCAAAGTTGGAAAATTGGAAAATTTTCAAAATTTTTGCCAAATTTCCGATTTTTTCACAAATAAACGTAAGTTATATCGAAGAAATTTTACCAGTATCATGAAGTACAATATGTCACGAAAAAATAATCTCAGAATCAGGGGAATACGTTGAAGCGTTCCAGAGTAATTACTTCATAAAGTGACCTTGGTCAGAATTGAAAAAATTGGCCCGGTCACGAAGGCAAAAACAGGCTCTGGTGCGAAGTGGTTAAAGATGGAGTCCCTACATGTGTTTTGTGTTTTATTTTTATTAAAAAAAAATTTCTGTGTTGTGGTTTTTTTTTCTGTTTACTAGAAATTCATGGTGGCCATGTCTAGTTTGGCGTGACGCCATGAATTTCAGGCTTAGTGCCATCTGATAATACAAAGCTGGTACTGACCCCATTATTACCCAGCGTGCCACCCCCACCAGGGCCGTTGGAAGAGCCGGATAAAGTGCCTGGAAATGGCGCTACGATGTATGCACCAATTCCAGGGGTGGCTGCGGGCTGCCGTTTTCAGCGTGGGGGGCCCAGAATGCTTGGGCCTTACCATGCTGAGAATCCCAGACCCCAGCTGCCTGGTTTTTTACCAGGCTGGCGATCAAAATATGGCGGGAGCCCACGCATTTTTTTTTGTATTATTTTTTTAAATAATTAAAAAAAAACATTGGGCTTTCCTGACTTTTGATCACCAGGCAGCTAGAAGTGGCAACCCATAGCTGTCTGCTTTATCTGCGCTGAGAATCAAAAATTCTGCGGAGCGCTATGTCATTTTTGTTTTATTATTTATTTATTTTCACACTTCTATATGTGTGACAGGCCCAACAGCTAATCACAGACGCTGACACAGAAAATGGGCGTCTGTGATTGGCTGCTTGAGTAACCTGAAAGCAGCCCATACATAGTACCATACTAGAATGTATGGGCTGATTGTACATTACTCGAACAGCCAGTCACAGACGCCCATCCTCTTTGACAGCATCTGTGATTGGCTGTTGGGTCTGTGACATATAGAAGTGTGAAAAGAAATCATTTTTAAAAACATGATGTAGCACTCTGCAGAATTTTTGATTCTCACCGCAGGTAAAGCGGACAGCTACGGCCTGCCACCCCCAGCTGCCTGGCTTTACCTTGGCTGGCGATCAAAAGACAGAGAAGCCGAATATTTGTTTTAAACTTATTTAAAATATTTTTTTTTAGAAAAAGGTGTGTGCTCCTGCCATATGTTGATCACCAGCCAGATAAAACAAGGCAGCTGGGGGCTGGGATTCTCAGCATGGTAAGGCCCAAGTGTTCTTGGCCCCCCACGCTGAAAATCGCAGCCCGCAGCCACCCTTGAAAATTTCCAGGCGCTTTAGCTGGCTCTTCTAGCGGCCCTGATGGTGAGTACCCTGGGTAATAATAGGGTTAGTACCAGGCCAGCTTTGTATTATCAGCTGATACTAAGCCCGATATTCATGTTGTCACGCCAAATTAGATATGGCCACCATGAATTTCTAGTAAACAGAAAAAAAACACAGAAATTTTTTTATTATTAAAAATAAAACACAAAACACATTTAGGCTACTTTCATACGCGGCGCAAAAAATCGCTACTACATGCCGACGTTGCGCTTTTCTCAGCGCGCTTTTCCCAAAGCCATGTTAACATGTAGCCTATAGGGAAATCGTGCCGAAAAAAACGCCAAGAATTGGCATGTCAATTCTTTTTGCACGGCCGCTTTTGCAGTGAAAGCGCCCGCGCAAAAATACGTGGCAAAACGCGACGTCTGAACGCTTTTCAGTAAAAGCCATAGCTTTTGCTGGAAGCCGTTTCCAGCTTTCTTTGGCACTGCTTTTACGCGAGCGCTCTACAGCGCCGCATAAAAGCAGGAATATGCGGCTATTACTCCGCGTGGGAACGTAGCCTAAGGGACTCTATCTTTAATATAAAAAAAAATCCTCGCTCTGACGTAATCCATGGGTCTTCTGTCTTCAGCTCTGCCACATCTTTGCCATCAGACAAATATGTCTGCTGACAGATGAGCAGGCACAGAATGACACTGGAGCACTGTTACTGTGTAGTGCGGCACTATGTTGCTTTTTTGTCATTTCATGCAGTGTAGAAATCTTGGGAAAAGTGTGGATTGTGCTCTGGAAGTGATCAGTTATAGCTAACTATGTTATTTTCTGCATAGATAAGTCCTGCATAGAAGATGTGATATATCGGTCAGCAGATAAAGAACTTCACCTAGAGACATCACTGGTGAGTATGTGTATTACCTATACACACACACTGACACTATATACAGAGCTTCTGTGTATAATGTCACTGGTGATGACTGTATAACCTGTACACTATATACAGAGCTCCGGTGTATAATGTCACTGGTGATCACTGTATAACCTGTACACTGACCCAATATACTGAGTTTTTTACATTTTTATTATTTTAGCATTATTTGTCACTATGTGGTAGCATTATGTGCTTTGGTCATGACTAGTGTTGAGCGATACCTTCCGATATTGGGAAATATCGGATCGGATTGGATCGGACCGATACCGAAAAAGTATCGGATATCGCCGATTCCGATACCGGAAACCAATGCAAGTCAATGGGACATAAATATCGGAATTAAAATAAACCCTTTCTTTCCTTGTAGGTTAATTCTACATGAAGGAAAACAACTAAGAATAATGTAGAATGTATTGGGGGAGGTGGGGGAGACAATAAAGGCATAGAGGTTTAGCCCAGTCAAATGGAATAGCAGGAATTACTATTTTTTTAAGATGTTCTGAGTTACGGAAATATTAACTATGTTAAGTATTTTTATATTTTGTCAGATATTTATGTTTCACTACTTCCATGCTCTTCACCTTCTTTTTTACTTCTCCCACACTTTCTCCTTCATCATCTTCAGCATCTTTTTCATCCACTTCTTCTTCACCTTCTTCTTCTTCACCTTCTTCGTATTATTCTTTTTTTTACATTCTTCATATTCTACTTCTTCATCTTCTTCATATTCTTCTTCTTCATCATATTCTTATTTGTGACAGGCATTCCTGTAGTTGTTATCTATAAAAGGTTGGACATTACACCTTTCGTTCTGCCCGTCACAAAAGATTCACAACAGGATTTGTCCGCGTTCAGTTTGGCCTGCAGCAGCAGGTCTTTTCCAGGGGCACCACGAGGAGGAACGGACTCACCCCCATACACTGCTTAGTCATATTCTGCTTATAATTTAGATATTATCTTTTGCTCTGAATTTTAATCTTATGCTTAATGTTCTTCCGCTTTTTGTTCTGCAGCTTCTTGTATTTCTGCTTCTTGGTTTTCTGTCTCTTGTTCTTCTGTATCTTGGTACTTGTCTTCTCTTCTTTGTCCTCTTGGTCAACTTCTTCAGGGTCATCTTCTTGGTCTTCTTCAGGGTGGTCTTCAGGGTGGTCGTCTTCCGGGTCCTCGTCTTCGGGGTCCTCGTCTTCTTCGGGTTGGTCTTCTGGGTCCTCGTCTTCGGGGTCCTCGTCTTCTTCGGGGTGGTCTTCAGGGTCCTCGTCTTCTTCGGGGTGGTCTTCAGGGTCCTCGTCTTCTTCGGGGTGGTCTTCAGGGTCCTCGTCTTCAGGGTCCTCGTCTTCTTCGGGGTGGTCTTCAGGGTCCTCGTCTTCAGGGTCGTCGTCTTCGGGGTCCTCGTCTTCTTCGGGTTGGTCTTCAGGGTCCTCGTCTTCAGGGTCCTCGTCAGGGAGATCCAGAGTGATTACCAAAAACCATTTCAAAAAGCTTGAACTTGGAAATGTAGCAGAAAGTACAAGAAGGCTGAGGAACTACCGAGGACCAGCTGACGGTACTGGAACCCGGATGGGTAGCAGAAGGTACAAGAGCCAATGGAACTACCGAGGACCAGCTGATGTTACTGGAACTCGGTTACTAAGCAGGAGGTACCTGTGCCAGAAAGCACTACCAAGGACCAGCAGAAGTTGGTGGAACTTGGATACCGAGAAGGAGGCACCTAATCCAAAGGCACTGCCGAGAACCAGCTGACGGTACTGGAACCCGGATGGGTAGCGGAAGGTACCCATGTAAAAAAAAGTTCAAGGCCGCGAGCTGGCCGCAGTTACCAAAACCCACAGTCCTACAGGGGATGCTTGTCCTATTGGCACTATGGAACCAGCCTTCATTGCCAGATCCCGCAGCCCACATAGGAGTCACCTAAACTGCAGGCACCATAGAGTCGGCTAACCCGACCGCAACACGACAGGACAACGCATTGGAGGCAAAGTGACGCTGACACTACCCGGAAACAGCTGGCGTGCTGGAACCAGGCTGGGCAGGAGGGAGTACCCGTGCCAAAGACACTGCCGAGAACCAGCTGACGGTACTGGAACCCGGATGGGTAGCAGAAGGTACAAGAGCCAATGGAACTACCGAGGACCAGCTGATGTTACTGGAACTCGGTTACTAAGCAGGAGGTACCTGTGCCAGAAAGCACTACCAAGGACCAGCAGACGTTGGTGGAACTTGGATACCGAGAAGGAGGCACCTAATCCAAAGGCACTGCCGAGAACCAGCTGACGGTACTGGAACCCGGATGGGTAGCGGAAGGTACCCATGTAAAAAAAAGTTCAAGGCCGCGAGCCGGCCGCAGTTACCAAAACCCACAGTCCTACAGGGGGTGCTTGTCCTATTGGCACTATGGAACCAGCCTTCATTGCCAGATCCCGCAGCCCACATAGGAGTCACCTAAACTGCAGGCACCATAGAGTCGGCTAACCCGACCGCAACACGACAGGACAACGCATTGGAGGCAAAGTGACGTTGACACTACCCGGAAACAGCTGGCGTGCTGGAACCAGGCTGGGCAGGAGGGAGTACCCATGCCAAAGACACTGCCGAGAACCAGCTGAGGGTACTGGAACCCGGATGGGTAGCAGAAGGTACAAGAGCCAATGGAACTACCGAGGACCAGCTGATGTTACTGGAACTCGGTTACTAAGCAGGAGGTACCTGTGCCAGAAAGCACTACCAAGGACCAGCAGACGTTGGTGGAACTTGGATACCGAGAAGGAGGCACCTAATCCAAAGGCACTGCCGAGAACCAGCTGACGGTACTGGAACCCGGATGGGTAGCGGAAGGTACCCATGTAAAAAAAAGTTCAAGGCCGCGAGCCGGCCGCAGTTACCAAAACCCACAGTCCTACAGGGGGTGCTTGTCCTATTGGCACTATGGAACCAGCCTTCATTGCCAGATCCCGCAGCCCACATAGGAGTCACCTAAACTGCAGGCACCATAGAGTCGGCTAACCCGACCGCAACACGACAGGACAACGCATTGGAGGCAAAGTGACGTTGACACTACCCGGAAACAGCTGGCGTGCTGGAACCAGGCTGGGCAGGAGGGAGTACCCGTGCCAAAGTCACTGCCGAGAACCAGCTGACGGTACTGGAACCCGGATGGGTAGCAGAAGGTACAAGAGCCAATGGAACTGTCGAGAACCAGCTGGCGGTGCTGGAGCCCAGGGTAAATACTAAAAACAGAGGAGCCAGAGGTGTATTTGGAGGAGGTTTTAAATCCGTAGTACAGTGGATGTGGACAAAGCAGGAGAATTTGCCGGACACACAGCTGGGGATCAGCTGACGTTACTGAACCCCAATAACACTGGAGCAAGCGTTGACTGTGCAGACGGCACTTCTGAGCAGCAACTAGCGGTATTGGAGCCCAGGGTAAATACTAAAAACGGAGGAGCCAGAGGTGTATTTGGAGGAGGTTTTAAATCCGTAGTACAGTGGATGTGGACAAAGCAGGAGAATTTGCCGGACACACAGCTGGGGATCAGCTGACGTTACTGAACCCCAATAACACTGGAGCAAGCGTTGACTGTGCAGACGGCACTTCTGAGCAGCAACTAGCGGTATTGGAGCCCAGGGTAAATACTAAAAACGGAGGAGCCAGAGGTGTATTTGGAGGAGGTTTTAAATCCGTAGTACAGTGGATGTGGACAAAGCAGGAGAATTTGCCGGACACACAGCTGGGGATCAGCTGACGTTACTGAACCCCAATAACACTGGAGCAAGCGTTGACTGTGCAGACGGCACTTCTGAGCAGCAACTAGCGGTATTGGAGCCCAGGGTAAATACTAAAAACGGAGGAGCCAGAGGTGTATTTGGAGGAGGTTTTAAATCCGTAGTACAGTGGATGTGGACAAAGCAGGAGAATTTGCCGGACACACAGCTGGGGATCAGCTGACGTTACTGAACCCCAATAACACTGGAGCAAGCGTTGACTGTGCAGACGGCACTTCTGAGCAGCAACTAGCGGTATTGGAGCCCAGGGTAAATACTAAAAACGGAGGAGCCAGAGGTGTATTTGGAGGAGGTTTTAAATCCGTAGTACAGTGGATGTGGACAAAGCAGGAGAATTTGCCGGACACACAGCTGGGGATCAGCTGACGTTACTGAACCCCAATAACACTGCAGCAAGTGTTGACTGTGCAGACGGCACTTCCGAGCGCCAACTGGCGGTGTTGGAGCCCAGGGATAAGAATGAAAACAGAGAGGAGTCAGAGGTGTAATTGGAGCAAGTTTTAAATAAGTAGCACAGTGAATATGGACAGAGCAGGAGAAATTGCCGTGAACACAGCAGGGGAACAGCTGACGTTACTGAACCCCAATAACACCGCAGCAAGTGTTGACTGTGCAGACGGCACTTCTGAGCGCCAACTGGCGGTGTTGGAGCCCAGGGATAAGAATGAAAACAGAGGAGCCAGAGGTGTAATTGGAGCAACTTTAAAATGTGTAGTACAGTGGATGTGGACAAAGCAGGAGAAATTGCCGTCCGCACAGCAGGGGAACAGCTGACGTTACCGAACCCCAATAACACGGCAGCAAGTGTTGACTGTGCAGACAGCACTTCCGAGCGCCAACTGGCGGTGCTGGAGCCCAGGGATAAGAATGAAAACAGAGGAGCCAGAGGTGTAATTGGAGCAACTTTAAAATGTGTAGTACAGTGGATGTGGACAAAGCAGGAGAAATTGCCGTCCGCACAGCAGGGGAACAGCTGACGTTACCGAACCCCAATAACACGGCAGCAAGTGTTGACTGTGCAGACAGCACTTCCGAGCGCCAACTGGCGGTGTTGGAGCCCAGGGATAAGAATGAAAACAGAGAGGAGCCAGAGGTGTAATTGGAGCAAGTTTTAAATAAGTAGCACAGTGAATATGGACAGAGCAGGAGAAATTGCCGTGAACACAGCAGGGGAACAGCTGACGTTACTGAACCCCAATAACACCGCAGCAAGTGTTGACTGTGCAGACGGCACTTCCGAGCGCCAACTGGCGGTATTGGAGCCCAGGGATAAGAATGAAAACAGAGAGGAGCCAGAGGTGTAATTGGAGCAAGTTTTAAATAAGTAGCACAGTGAATATGGACAGAGCAGGAGAAATTGCCGTGAACACAGCAGGGGAACAGCTGACGTTACTGAACCCCAATAACACCGCAGCAAGTGTTGACTGTGCAGACGGCACTTCCGAGCGCCAACTGGCGGTGTTGGAGCTCAGGGATTACAGTTCAGGTGGTAGAAACATGAACAGAACAGGAGACCTGGATACTGTTGCCAACCAATTATTTATTCTGGAAGAGGACTGGCAAATTCATGAGAGATCCAGGCCTTGTTCATTTTGAGAAAAGTAAGCCGGTCAACGTTATCGGAGGATAGTCGCATGCGACGGTCTGTTAGTACACCTCCTGCGGCACTAAAGACGCGTTCCGATAATACACTAGCAGCAGGGCAAGCTAGCACCTCCAATGCATACTGACTAAGCTCTGGCCATGTATCCAGCTTACAGACCCAAAACTTGAAGGGAGAAGAGCCGTCTGGGAGTACACTAAGAGGGCAAGACATGTAGTCTGTCACCATCTGACGGAAACGTTGCCTCCTGCTGACTGGAGCCGTCTGTGATGGTGTAGACATTTGTGGTGGCGGGGACACAAAACTTTGCCACATTTCGGCCATAGTGGTCTTGCCTTGTGCTGAGGCGCTGCTTCTGCTCCCTCTTTGTGCAGAGCTTCCTCCACTGCCTCGACGCACTGAGCTGCTTTGTAAAGCACTAGCAGCACTGCTCTCGGTTGGAATGGAGAACATGATGGAATGCACCAGTGCGTCTTGGTACTCCCGCATTTTACGCTCCCGGTTCAACGGTGTTATGAGGCTTTGTAAGTTGTCCCGGTAGCGAGGATCTAAGAGGGTGGACACCCAATAATCAGCCGTGTTGAGAATGTGGGCGATGCGGCGGTCGTTTCTCAGGCACTGCAGCATGAAATCAACCATGTGCTGCAGACTGCCAACTGGCCAAGAAACGCTGTCCCCTGCTTGAGGCGTGATCTCTGCCTGCTCTGCATCACCCCACCCTCGCTCTAGATACTGACTACTAGAGCATTGTGTACCTCCCTCCTCTGGACAGATGTCTTCCTCATCCATTGACTCCTCCTCATCCTCCTCACAAAGTGTCCCCTGCCTAGGCCTTTGTGAGGAACCACGTTGCGCAGACTGTAGAGAAGCAGATGGCATTTGTGACTCCTCATCCTCCACCTCTTCCAAAACCTCGTCCCTTAGTGCTTGCAGTGTTTTTTCAAGCAGGCAGATAAGGGGGATAGTCATGCTGACTAGTGCATCATCTGCACTCGCCATCCGCGTGGAATAATCGAAGGCACGCAAAACGTGGCAAATGTCCTTCATAGAGGCCCACTCAGTGGTGGTGAAGTGTGAACGGCGCGCACTGCGACTTGTTTGCGCCTGCTGCAGCTGGTACTCCATTACTGCTGCCTGCTGCTCACACAACCTCTCCAACATATGTAACGTTGAATTCCACCTGGTGGGTAGGTCACATATGATGCGATGTTCCGGAAGACGTAATCGGCGCTCCAGAGCTGCAATGCGTGATCTTGCATTGCTGGAATGCCGCAAGTGAGCGCACTCTATGCGGACCTTGTGAAGCAGTGCATCAAGATCCGGATAGTCCCTCAAAAAACTCTGCACGACCAAGTTGAGCACATGTGCCAGACATGGGATGTGAGTGAGGTTGCCTAGGCCCAGAGCTGCCACCAGATTTCGGCCATTGTCACACACTACCATGCCTGGCTGGAGATTCGCTGGCACAAACCACACGTCGCTCTGCTGCTTGATGGCATTCCAGAGCTCCTGCGCTGTGTGGCTTCGATTCCCCAAAGAAATTAATTTTAATACGGCCTGTTGACGTTTGGCCACGGCTGTGCTCATATCGGTCATCATAACAGGTAACCGTTCACGGGTCGATGTGGAGGTAGACCGTGACGGCTCCTGCAGCGCTGATTCAGAGGAACTGGAGTATGAGGAGGAGTCAATGTGTACAGACTGGATTCCTGCAATCCTTGGAGTTGGCAGAACACGTACAGCGCCACTCTCAAGATCTGTACCCGGCTCCACAACATTTACCCAATGGGCAGTGAGGGAAAGGTATCGTCCCTGTCCATGCTTACTGGTCCACGCATCAGTGGTCAGGTGGACCTTGCTACTGACGGCGTTTTGTAGCGCATGTTTAATTTTTCCCTCCACATGATGTTGCAGGGCAGGGACGGCTTGCCTGCTGAAATAAAAGCGCCTGGGTACGTTGTATTGTGGGACTGCCAATGCCATAAAGTTACGGAATGTGTCAGTCTCCACCAGCCTGAATGATAGCATTTCAAGGGCCAGTAGTTTAGCAATGCCAGCATTCAGAGCCTGTGCTCGGGGGTGGTTTGCCGAGTATGGGCGCCTTTTCTCCCATGCCTGTGCTAACGATGGCTGTAGACTGGCCTGGGAGTGTGAGGATGACTGGGAAAGTGGTGCTGTGGGTGGAATTACACTGTGTCTCTGTACAACAGTGCCAGAGATTCTTCCATGGCGATCCTGTGAGGAAGCCGAACCAGCTGTGTGTGAGCTGGAGGAAGAGGCTACAACACGAGCTGAAGAGGTGGTAGGTGGCGCTGTAGGTTGGCCTAGGTCTTCAGTGTGTTTTTGTAACTCCACCACGTGCTTGGTCCGCACATGTTTCCACATATTTGTGGTATTGAGGTTGCTGACACTTTTCCCTCTTTTCACCTTCTGATTACACAGCTTGCATTTGACAAAGCAAATGTCATCTGCAACTGTGTCAAAAAAGGACCAGGCACTGCAAGTCTTGGGAGCGCCCGCTTTGGATTTTGGAAGAGCCATGCTCCTAATGGGTGCCGAAGTGGAGGCTACAGGCAACCAAGTCTGCCCCCTCCCTCTCCCTCCTTTTTGGGCCGTTCGGGGAATCTCTTCCTCAGAGCTGCTCCCACCACCTTCCTGTCCCTCACGCCATGATGGGTCAAGGACCTCATCATCTACACCACCCTCTTCAAACAACTGCTTCTCCTGGGTAGTCTCGACAGCACAGTACGCACCAGAAAGTGGCACCTGAGTCTCATCATCAGATGCGTACTGAGGTGTGCTGCTGACCATAGGCACTGGCCCACCCGCCTCTTCAGATTCAGAGAGACAAAACGGTTGCGCATCACTGCATACTACCTCTTCTTCAAATTCTAGAATTCTGCTTGGCTGGCCCCCTCTTTCCAAGCCAAGAGATTCAGAGAACAGAAGTAGAGATGGCTCCTGTCCAGAGCTCTCTGACTGCCTGGGCAATTTGGCAGGTGGTGAAGAGACAGATGGGTGCTCTTCAGTGCTCAGGACCTGAGAGGATCTGGAACTAATTGAAGTCGATGCGTTAGCTGCCATCCATCCGACAACGGCTTCAATTTGGTCCTCGCGCAGCAGTGGGGTACGGCTAGCTCCTACAAAGCTGCGCATAAAGGACTGTTCCCTGGTAAAACTGGGGGATGCTGAGTCACTGGTGCCCGCAGCAGGCACAGAATCCCCACGTCCTCTCCCTGCAGGCACAGAATCCTCACGTCCTCTCCCTGCAGAAACTCCACGCCAACGACCACATGCCTTACTCCCTGCCTTCTTCATCTTGGTAGACTGATAAAGATAGGCAGAAAAGTACTAAGGGCTTAGTGTGCTTATTCCTGAACAGCTGCTAACAGGTATAAGAAACACTAATTTTATAAAGTGTGGACTAGATTTTAATATGAGCTAATGTGGCCTACACAACTGTAAAGTGGAGTGTTTGGTGAACTTTATTTAGGTTTTTTTTTGTCACAAAAAGACACTGGATGTGCCTAAAGATGTAATAACGATAGTATCACAAACTTTTTGTAGCTATTACAATGTAGGAAGGTAACCTACAATGCAATAGATGAGGCTGCAAAAAATAGGCTAATACTAATCTGGCTGGGGCTGCAGGGCCCAATGCTGCAGAAAGGCTCCTCTATCTACTCCTATATAGTGTGTTTGGAATCAATTTAGCTGAATACGGATGGAACCACCACACTAATAGGAGATATCAGGAAAAATTATGAATTGGCAAAAAAGGACAATGTATGAGGCAGTGACACACACTGAGTGCACTACAACCAGACGTGGCTGAAGCACACACTACAGGGTGAGCTGCACTCACACACACAGACCTTGCAGACAGCGGTGAACAGCACAGGGAACTGTGCACTAGCGCTGCAAGGCACAGTGATTTAGAAAGTAGCTTGGGTAAAGCAGTATAGAGCAAATAGGTAGCTAAAACTGTCCCTCAGAACAACAGCGTCCTATCCCTAACTGAATTCACAGCAGAGTGAGCTCAAAATGGCGGCGGCGGCTTTTATAGTGCATCATGACATCATTTCAGCAGCCAATCACAGCCATGCCATTAGTTAAGATGCCTACATGCCTAACAGGATGTGCCCACACTTCTTAGGATCCTCATTGGCTGAATAAAATGAAAATGGCTCATTGCATTATGGGAACTTCCGATTCCGGTATACGATATTGCAAAAGTATCGGAATTAAGTATCGGAATTCCGATACCGCGAATATCGGCCGATACCCGATATTTCAGTATCGGAATGCTCAACACTAGTCATGACATGACGATATTTGTCCCTTGTATGTGGCATTATTCAGTCACTATGTGGTGGTAATATGTGGTCTCATGGTGTGTCAGTATTTATACCTTGTATCTGGTAGCATTTGATCACTATATGGTGGTATTATGTGCTTTGGTCATGGTGTGGGGGTATTTGTGCCTTGTATGTGGCATTATTTGGGCACAATGTGGTGGTAATATGTGATCTGGTCACGGTGTGATGGTATTTCTGCCTTCTATCTGGTAATATTGATCTTGGTAGAGTGGATTGTGGTTGGTCATTTGTTTTACCTGATATCAATAAGGGGAAACCTCTTTATTTCCAATAGATATTAAATACTTGGATGTTTAACTCCTCCCTGCCCTGTGACTATTACACAGCAGCAGAGATGCAGTTACAGAGGTTCACCAGAGAAAGCAAGTTGGCATTTGGTGAGATTTTCACCTCTGAAGTTGACGCGCCCCCTGGGCCGCGTGGGGAACCCGGAACTGGGCCTTTCGTGGGACGCTGGGGGTTGTAGTCACCGTGGCGGTGACCCGGTCCCGTGGCTCAGGGTGGTCAAACCAGTGCCAGTCTATTTGTAAGGTTTTAGGTTAATTGTCCGACTACGCCACCCGTGGATTGCGGTCAGGTTGTACCGCCGCTGCGAGGCAGACCGCTGAGGCTGGTGTTGTATGCACAGCAGAGAATGGGATGACTCCCCACGGGAGGAGTATAGCCTCAGGGCAATGAGTGTGGATGATGGGAGTGATGGTGCACGAGCGTAACAGGAACGACTCAGAGTCTTTGCAGTGCAGTTCAGGGTCTTTACTGATGATAATAAGGCAGACCCTCCCGGGAGTACTGGCTAGCATAAGAGGCCTGGTCAGTCTGTGAGCAAGCAGGAGCTCCCGTGGCCAGGTGGAGTTGTAGGCCTCCCCGTCTGTCTGCACTCTTCCTGGCTACCTTGCTATAAGCGGGTGATAGTAGCCCACGTCCCTGAGTGTACCGTTTAGTGCTCACCCGTATGGCTGGTGACTTGGGGCCTTCTGTTAGCCTCCGCTCCTCGATGGCGGTGCTGGTCCCTTGCTTGTGACTGAGCCTCCGGGCTTCTATGGCCAGAGGACCTGGAATCCCCTGTCAGCTGGGTTCTGCTGTTGGACTTAGAGATCCTTACAGCCTCTGACTCCGGTGTCCGGTACTTAGATTCTTCTGCCAGGGCGAGCTCTGCTCAGCTCCAGCCCCTGGTCTTCAGCTCCTGCTCCTACAGAGCTCCTTGCTGTTACTTTCTCTGTGTCTGCTTGTTCTCCCTAACCCCGCCCCAGACCCAGTTTATAAGGGCAGATTCCTCCCCTCCCAGGACTGGGCCGGAGGTGTTGCATGTTTAAGGGCTCCTGACCAGGAAACCTCCCACTTGCTCTCAGACGTAATATTTCTATTACTGTGGTAACCAGACCCCTGGGGTGCCACATATTTATACGACAAAACCAGGAGTGGGTGAGAAATGCATAAAACATTACCTCTGACTGCTCCACTCCTGGTTTTGTCTTATAAATACAGAGGTAAAAATGTCACCAAATACTCAAAGTGCCACAATCTTCTGACAGTGCGGATTCCACCAATAAATAAGTGATCACCTTCCCAACCTGTGTATCGCTGATAACTTGTTTTCACCAATAATAACCCTTTAATGCAAACTACAGTAATTGTACATCGCAGTTCTTGTGAGCGCACAGTGATGTGCAGGAGCCGACAATATAATGGGTATAACGGCTAACAGGTATTTGCAAATAGCTGAAAGGTGGGTGGGCCCCTGGAGTCAATGTCCCTGGTGGGCCCCAGACACCCCAGTCCGGCGCTGTATGTACAGTAGTATTCAAAATAATAGCAGTCCAATATGACTAACCAGATTGATCACTGTTTTTGGTATAAATTATATTAAACATTAACAGCAAAATTCAAGGGGCGGCAATATGTGTGGGTTGCCCCTCCTGCCAAGTCCACAATTCGAAAATCATACAGTTAGGTCCATATATATTTGGACAGAGACAATATTTTTCTAATTTTGGTTCTAGATATTACCACAATGAATTTTAAACAAAACAATTCAGATGCAGTTGAAGTTCAGACTTTCAGCTTTCATTTGAGGGTATCCACATTAAAATTGGATGAAGGGTTTAGGAGTTTCAGCTCCTCAACATGTGCCACCCTGTTTTTAAAGGGACCAAAAGTAATTGGACAGATTAAATAATTGTAAATAAAATGTTCATTTCTAGTACTTGGTTGAAAACCCTTTGTTGGCAATGACTGCCTGAAGTCTTGAACTCATGGACATCACCAGACGCTGTGTTTCCTCCTTTTTGATGCCTGGCCTTCACTGCGGTGGTTTTCAGTTGCTGTTTGTTTGTGGGCCTTTCTGTCTGAAGTTTAGTCTTTAACAAGTGAAATGCATGCTTAATTGGGTTGAGATCAGGTGACTGACTTGGCCATTCAAGAATATTCCACTTCTTTGCTTTAATAAACTCCTGGGTTGCTTTGGCTTTATGTTTTGGGTCATTGTCCATCTGTAGTATGAAACGACGACCAATCAGTTTGGCTGCATTTGGGTGGATCTGAGCACACAGTATGACTCTGAATACATCACAATTCATTCGTCTGCTTCTGTCCTGTGTCACATCATCAATAAACACTAGTGACCCAGTGCCACTGGCAGCCATGCACGTATGCACGTCACTTCCGGTGCACTGGAGCGCAGAATACGTTTGAGGGTCAGTCAAGATTATAGGGACTGAAAGGGATAATCAACCCCTTGGACTCCATGATTTGGGCCTTTATGGATGAGGACCTGTTGGAGGAATTTGGAGACCAGCGAATTTGGTGAGATCTTTCCTTATATCCATTAGCCCTACTGTATACAATTTCTGGACTTTATTGTCTGGTTTTGTTGTAACATGTTATATATTTATATAGGTATTCACTGATGCCTTGTTGCCACCTTTTTGACTATTGTCAGAGTATGATCCTAAACAAACACATGGACATATTTTCTAGTTTTTAACATATTTGTTATGTGTATTGTCAATTTTGTATTGAGGATTGCCAAATCTTTTATTCTTAATAGTAAAAGTTAAGTTTTAAATCCACTATAGTTGCTATATATGATTTATAAATTATATTACCACATGTCAAACAATTTACCAGTTGGTGCAGTAGATTCTAAGAAAACCAACAGACTCCGCATTCATGATCTGCATGAGTCTGTGTATTTGAATAATTAATTGTTAGGGGGTGTGTTCAAAATAATAGCAGTGTGGAGTTCAATAGTGAGGTCAATCATTCTGTGAAGATACAGGTATGAATCAGGTGGCCCTTATTTAAGGATGAAGCCAGCACATGTTGTACATGCATTTCTCCTTGAAAGCCTGAGAAATATGGGTCATTCGAGACATTGTTCAGAAGAACAGCGTACTTTGATTAAAAAGTTGTTTGGAAAGGGTAAAACTTATATAGAAGTGCAGACTATGATAGGCTGTTCAGCTAAAATGATCTCCAATGCTTTAAAATGGAAAGCAAAACCAGAGAGACGTGGAAAAAAAACAGAAGACTACCATTCGAGTGGATCGAAGAATATCCAGAATGGAAAAGGTTCAGCCAATGATCAGCTCCAGGATGATCAAAGAGCGTCTCAAGTTACCTGTGAGTACTGTGACAGTTAGAAGATGCCTGTGTGAAGCTAATCTCTTAGCAAGAAGTCCCCGCAAAGTCCCACTGTTAAAAAAAGACATGTACTGAAGCGGATACAATTTGTCAAAGAACACATCAACTAGCCTAAAGAGAAGTGGAGAAACATTTTGTGGACTGATGAAAGTAAAATTGTTCTTTTTGGGTCCAAGGGGCACAGACAGTTCGTCAGACGACCCCTAAACTCTGCATTCAAGCCACGGTACTCTCTGAAGACAGTGAAGCATGGTGGAGCAAGCATCATGATATGGGCACGTTTCTCTTACTATGGTGCCGGACCTATTTACCGCATACCAGGGATTATGGACCAGTTTGCATATATTAAAATAATTGAAGAGGTCATGTTGCCTTACGCTGAAGAGGATATGCCCTTGAAATGGGTGTTTCAACAAGACAACGACCCTAAACACACCAGTAAACGATCAAAATCTTGGTTCCAGTCCAACAAAATAGAGGTTATGGAGTGACCAGTCCAATCCCCGGTGTTACGGATCCGGGTAGTGGAACCTCTGTGCTGCGGTGCAAGGGGGGACCAGAGAGGCGTAACTAGGTATCAACTCGGACCGACCAAGGTCGTACGGCGGTTCAATCGACTCCGTGACCAGGGAAGGACCGAGCAGAGGGACCAGGTGCTACTCTGGGTACCAACCTTGTATGAGAGCAGGTGACTCCCACGGGTCAGAAGGCAGGGACCGACCGATACAGCAGATGAGCACGGCAGGCAGGCTGACGGGTGATCCGGGCAGACGGACAGGCAGGCGCGACAGGTAACAAGCAGGAGCCTCCAGGTAGGCTGACAGGTAGGCACGGCAGGTAACAAGCAGGAGCCTCCAGGTAGGCTGACAGGTGGGCACTGGCATGCACGGCTGGCATGCAGACAGGTAGGCACGGCAGGTAACAGGCAGATGCTTCCAGGCAAGCAGGCGGGTTGAGCCCATAGACAAACTGGCGGACTGGACCGTAGGCAGACTGTCGGGCTGGAGAGTAGACAAGCTGGCGGACAGGACTGGTAGTCAGGCTGGCGGACAGGACTGGTAGTCAAGCTGGCGGACAGGACTGGTAGTCAAGCTGGCGGACAGGACTGGTAGTCAGGCTGGCGGGCAGGCAGGACTTGTAGTCAGGCTAGCAGCGGGACCTGAGGGCTGAAGCAGAGTTTAACATACAAAGCTACAACCTTGCACGGGCACCTCCATATTGGAGGAGGTGCCTTTTATAGGGGAAGTCCTCCGGCCATTGGCCGGGGACTTTTTAGGACGGCGCGCGCGGCCCCTTTAAGAGGTAGGGAGCGTGTGCGCACCCTAAGTACAGAGCCGGGGAAGCTGCGTGCACCAGCAGCAGCTGCAGGGAGGCCAGAAGACGCCGGAGCAGGACCGCGGCGATAAGGGGGACGGAGTCTCTGCCGGGCAGGAGGCAGAGACGCCGATGCTACACCCCTATCTTAATCCGATAGAACACTTGTGGGGTGACATCAAAAATGCTGTTTCTGAGGCAAAGCCAACAGATGCCAAAAAATTGTGGGGTGTAGTCAAAGCATGAAACTACTTGCATTTTGCACTTAGTGCATAGCCTTTATGAGTCTAGAAGTACTACTATATGTCAAATTGACCAGAATGTGTATGAGACCCTCCTTTATTCTAATACAGGATGTATCAGAATCCCTAATTTTTGGCAGTTCTTTCTTCCTTCATAAATTACACTGAAATTACCTATTTGTTAATAAAAAATAAAATTTTGGTTTAAGTCATTATACAGGAAAAAAATGATTCTTAAAGAAGTTGTCCAGTACTTTAGATTACCCCCCCCCAATGTATCCCCACGGGGCCCCTAAGGATTTTTGTAATTAGCTGACGTTGCAGCCAAGGATAGCGCCGCTCACAGGCATCACGTGACCCCGCGCTGACGTCACGACAAGTGAGGCGTGACAGCTGGATTGTGGGCGCGATCACCCCCCGCGTCACACCCAGCATTCACCGCGTGCGTTCCCAATGAATGGGGAGAGGGAGAGCGCGAGGTGGATGCCGGGTGTGATGCAGGGGGTAACCCCACCTACAGCCTGGCATTCACCGTGGAATGTGGAAGAGAGAGACCCCCGGCTGCTGCCAGCACTTGTCGTGACATCAGCGGATATCAGAGCCGGCTGCAGCCGGGGGTCACGTGATGCCTGTGAGCGGCCAGTGATAGCGCCACTCACAGGCATTATCTGCAACGTAAGGTAATTACAAAAATCCTTAGGGGCCCAGGGGGGATACATTGTGGGGGTAATCTAAAGTACTGGGCAACCCTTTTAACATTTTTGTTCCTGTAAAATGCAATTTCTCATTGATTGGGAATGTTTTATTGTCAGTCCTTAAAGTGGAGAAAAAGTGTCACACCATTGTTCTCAGCAGCGATCTGGGAGTCAGAGATGCCTCCAGGGGTCTTCCCCATGCTGTTCTCCTTCCATTCAGCACTTTTTCCATCCATTTGAACATTTTCACTGCCACCCAGACCTCCTTGTAGGGTCTTCCAGAAAAATGCTCGGATTTCTCATTGACTTCCATTATACTTGTTACTTGAAATGAGCACACGAGCATTAGGAATTGTTCGGTTCGAGTAACAAGCATCTGAGCAGTTTAGTGCTCACTCATCTATAGTCTTAATATGTGCTGTTATCTACCACTATATGGTCACCAAATAGTGGTAATATCGGTTAGTGACCCACTCGGATGTTTCGCCTCGTCAGTGCTTGAAGTCTTAGCTACGATTTTGGTGGATTGTGACTGCTGGGACCCCCAGGATGCACAGCACAGAATCCAACTTGTTCTTGTGCCTGAATCTGAAATAGAGCGCTACTAAGGTCGCTACTAAGGTAAAAGTGTCTGAGCTCTTGTAAAATCAGTGGATCAGGGCATGTTTCCACCTAGCTTGATTTCCACTTTTTGTGCACACAATGTCTATTTCAGGTGGTTTCCTCCTGGTTCCCTTATGAAAAGCACTCAATAAAAATTAAATTGAACATACACTGCAATGTAAAAACAACTTGCTGTGCAAACTGTATGTTTCAGTCTTGTCTAATCTTCTGTTTGGTGTCCAAACCGTTGGACAGATATAACATGTATAGCATTGATATGCCATAAATGTCAGTAATATTCAATTAAATTCAAAAGGACATTAATCAATTTTAATTTTTTTTTTTTAATTAAGAATTACATGGAAGGTTGAAAAGATGTTCTTGGAGGCCTTTGACTTTTGCAGATATTTCTTGCTGGTCAGACGGCCGCAGGTACAGTAGATGGTACAACTCTTTCCATGCAGGTACAGCATTGATGGTGGATGTGCTGTACTTTCTTCAGGGCACTAGATGTGAGGGTTTTCTGCCCTTGAGATGTTTCTGGTGCCCTGGTGACAGTGGGCAAAAATGCAGCTTTGTCTGATAGTGCGAGCAGCCCTGGATAATCCACGCCGGCAGGATGATATCATCCGGCGGAAGATAGAACCTATAAAATAGATGTAAAACCGAAGTAAGTAATGGGACTCCATATTAGAGGACACTACTGTGGTGTCTCTGTGGGAGGCCGGTAGAGGAATCTTCTCCATACAGAGGTGCGGGATCATTGTCAGCCATCATACATGTGACAATCCCACCACTGACAGATGACATCTGCTCCACATGACTTATCTCACTGACATCATACAACATGGAGATTATCCTCACACTTCCCTCGCCTACTACTTTCCCCCTCTTCCACTTTATCTGTTCTTTTCTGTTTTCTCAGATTTAGTGCAGATTTCTTTCTCTCCTGAACTGGAGGTTCTAATAAAAAGTCAGAAAAAGATGTTGATTATAAACTCCTCAAAGATTAATTTTATATGTTTATAGAGTTACTCAAACTGGTTAATATGCACTTGTAGCTTTTCTGTGTGCGGCCGTGTGGTGTCTCCCTTATTAACATGACATTACTTGCAGCAAGCCAAAGTGTTTTTATATAATCCGTCAGATAACACTTAAGCGTAAGTTTAAAGAAGACTCATCACCAGGTCTTAAGTGTCCAGAATTCACTCTTACTTTATTCCCCCTGCTCCCCTGAGGACTCTGTTTTTGGTTTTTATTAAAATCCCCCTTAGGCTATGTGCCCACGATGCAGAAATGCTCTGGATTTTTTCCTGAGCGTTTCTGCATCTTCCTGCCACAAAAAACACATGCGGATTGTACATGCGGATTGTACATGTGGATTGTACATGCGTATTGTACATGCGTATTGTACATGCGGATTGTACATGTGGATTGTACATGCGGATTGCACATGTGGATTGTACATGCGGATTGTACATGCGGATTGCACATGTGGATTGTACATGTGGATTGCACATGTGGATTGCACATGTGGATTGTACATGCGGATTGTACATGCGGATTGTACATGCGGATTGTACATGCGGATTGTACAGGTGGATTGTACAGGCGGATTGTACAGGC
This sequence comes from Phyllobates terribilis, assembly GCF_046119375.1. Lineage (NCBI taxonomy): Eukaryota > Metazoa > Chordata > Amphibia > Anura > Dendrobatidae > Phyllobates > Phyllobates terribilis. The sequence goes on along the minus strand of NW_027362951.1, from coordinate 2,655,069 downwards.
GGATTGTACATGCGGATTGTACATGTGGATTGTACATGCGTTTTTCCTGCCAGGGACATGTGGATGTGAAGCGTTTTGATCATGCGATTTCGCATGCGGGTTGTCAAGCGCTTTCCAAGCGATTTTAGTATCACTTGGAAAGTGCTTGACAACCTGGTCACACTATATTAATCCATGCAACTGGCATGGATTTATATAGTGTGACCGAAAGAATGGTAAAAAATAAAAAATAAATATACTTGCCTTCTGATGGCCCCCGGAGTCCTTGTCTTGGCTTGCCGGCAGCTCGCGATAGATTTAAGGACCTGCCGACATCATTGGTTGCATGACCCGTCACATGACTAAATGACGTCAGCGCAGGTCCTTTAGTCTACCGCGATCTGCCGGCAAGCCTAGACAAGGAACCGGAGGCCATCAGAAGGTAAGTATAATATTTATTTTTTATTTTATTCTTTTTTTTACAGGTTCTATGGTGGGGGGGGTCTGGAGGAGAGTCTCCTCTTCTCCAGACCCGAGTACCATCCGCACATTGAAACACATGGATTCCGCATGTACAGATGCAGTGATGTGGATTCCATGCGTTCCAATGCAAGTCAATGGCGGTGAAAACGCAGCACTTCTGCAAAATAATTGGTAGTGCTGCGGATTTTTCCGCAATGATAATCTGCAGCGGAAATTTCCGCAGCATGTGCACAGCAGATGCGGATTATCATTGGGGAACATGGCAGACCTTCTACCAAGCGTTTTTTAAGCGTTTCTGCGGCGGAATTGCCGCTGCGGAAACGATTAAAAACGCATAGTGAGCACATCGCCTTACAGTTCCACAGACAGGGGCCTTTTTATTTAGTGGTCATTTTTATGGTCTTTACCACAGTATAATACTGAAGAAGAGGCTGAAGACCCCCCCCCAGATAATCCTGTAAGCACCACCCCCTTGTAAAGAACATAAAAATTAGCACTAAATAAAACTGCCAATAACTCTGGAACCGTATGGTGGATTTTACCAAAACAAAAAATTGAATACTCAGGGGCAGCGGGAATAAAGTAAGTCATTATCTGAGCCTTCATGTGCAGATTCACATTACACTTTTGTATCATAGCCTATAATGGGATGGTCTATAAATCTGTACATACCTGACAATGAGGGCGAGGATGACTCACACTTTTTAGCAGTGACACACTGATTGTCACCATCATCAGTTTTGGAAGGGGGAGATTCTTTCTGCCTGTTTGGTAGAAGAAAGTCAAGTAAATTACAAGTGAAAACAATACAAAAAGGAAGAACACTTGTCTGTAAGGCCATTTGGGACATCATGAAGGGGATACTCTGCTCAGGACCCATTCTACCAGCAAGAATGGAGTCTAACTAGTAATATTGGCCTATAAAGAGCTGGGAATGAATGGCTGGTTGCAATGATCAACTGATATTGCTGTGTAATCACAAGCCAGATGAGCAGCAATCAGTTATCATGGGGTGGTGGATGCTGGATTTAGATTTGTGTTACTCGTGTCTGAGCATATATCAGAGCTAAATCTCATAATAATAATAATCTACTCACAAGTCTGGGTGTTTTTTGCTGTTCTCAGGGGTACACTCTGGAGGTGACATAGGTTCTTCAATGGTCACCATCTTGGTACTGGTGGTATATAGCTAAAAAACACAAAGAAATATAAAATATAAATAGATATATTTTTAAACTTTTTTTCTAATTATAGGTTTTATTCATTTTATTGACCTACATGCTTTAGACATACTTACTTTGGAAAACCTTTGAGAAGATGATTCAAAGTTTTTGATTTCTGGACAGTCATTGTCCTCACTTGTGTCCCCATCATCTGAATTCCTAAGTTTATAACGTACAGAGCGATCTGAAAAGTAAAAGTTTTATGAGAAATTATTAGTATAAGAGCCGGTCAGACAGTCACCATGTTATTACTCATTATGATGGGAACTGATTGTCACACATAATGAAAGAAAAGACACTCAGCAGTTTTCTGCTGATAACGTCTCATTTTACTTACTGCTAAAGTAGCAGGTGTCCTCATCTGATTTTAGATCAGGAACGAACAGAGGCTTCTGACTTAGAAGGTTGTTAAAGTTTAAGGCTCGCAGAAATGGATGAATTTTGATCTCGTGTGCCCCTCCTGGAAAAGGAAGACAAGAAAGAAATCGATACAGTTATTGTCAGAGAAACTACTCCGTATCTATACAGTTTATGTTAATCTGAACTGGAGATTTAAAAGAGCCAACATGAAGGAAATGTACTGAACATTAGAGCATGAAGAATGGGGAATGGACACGTTGGTAGAGACCTTCAGTGCTTATCCTCATGGACACCTTCATTTGTCCAGAGGTGTAATAAGTCATTATTAATACTATTATCATATTACCTGTCCCAAGTCTTTGTTCTGGATTTTTTCTGAGTAGCTGAGTGATGATGCCCCGAGCATTTGGTGGAGGAAAGTAATTACATCTCCAAACAATGTCATCTGTGATATAAAAAGAAAATATTATAGGAAATAAAACCTCTTCATTTATTTACATAAAAAAGCATTTTCCTTAAAAAAGCTAGAAGCTAAACCAAGGAACCAATCAAACCAAATAACAGCGACATGACAAGCAGTCAGATTATTTTACTTACCACTGAGGATACTGCGTAATTTCTCCTTTTGGGAAGCCCTATAAAATGGTGTATATCCAAAGAGAAATTCATATAGGATGATGCCTACTGACCACCAGTCAACAGGTCTTCCATAGCCTTTCATTAGAATAACTTCTGGGGCCATGTAACTAGACGTGCCAGCAGTCTGGAAAACAACAGAAGAATGAGATGATGATCAATACATACGACAAATAACATCAGTGGAAATGTGATGAGAAATGATCAGAGAAGGAGAAAGAGATGAGATATGTAAAGTAGAAGATCCTGTAAGTAAAGCCGACCTCTTTATCACAGAACTCTTTGGTGATGTCCTTAGTTGGAGCCTTATAGATGTTTGATGTTGGTCTCATGAGGCCAAGTTTTGAAACTCCAAAATCGGTCACTTTAATATGTCCTGTTGATGTTATCAGGATGCTGTAAAAGAAAAGATGGTGTCAGCCCCAAGTAATAACCCATAGACTGTATAACAAACTAACTTTCATCCCCTTTATTATACCTCAAGGGTCACTTACTTTACAGGCTTCAGGTCTCTGTGCACCACACCATAGCTGTGCAGATATTCCACAGCAAGGACTGTTTCTGCAATGTACAGACGGGCCAAGGTGATAGGTAAAGGACCCCTGTGCTGTAGAAGATTGCCACAGTCTCCTCCTACAGGAAAAAGCAAATATGACAGGTGAGGGTCTGTTACAGAGTAAATTACACATGATGAGTGTGAATGTGAAACAAGCGGAGATATTGGGACAGGATGGTATATATAGAGATACACTGTGTAATGTAGAGCGTATACTGCAGAGGAACCCTGTACATAGAGACAGAGCCAGGCCTCATCTACAAGCCTCTAATTTATTTCTCTGTGAAAGTTCTCATCTATAAAAACTGTTCAAATACAGAGAAATCTTCCTTTCCTCCATAGCAGATATTGCCGCCATGCTCAGTGAGGACACACAAGGCATCTTAGTAACATTATAGTAAATGCGGTGTGGACATGTAACCGTCCATGTGGACATGTTCAGGTTATATATAAGGTGCTAGGATTAGGCAGACGTGGGCTGGATATAAATACAATGGATGTGTCCTACCTGGTGCATACTCCATGACCATACACAGATGAAGTTTAGTAGGAAAGGAGCAGAACATGGAGGCCACAAAGGGACAATCAGCGAATGTAGAGATGTCCCTCTCCTGAAAGGCCCATTTAAGGGTCTTTGGCTTTTTCAGGTTCTGCTTGTCCATTTTCTTCATAGCACATATCTTGTTTGTGTCTGTATGGCGAACTAGGTGGACGGATCTGAGGAGGAAGAAAATCCATGATTTGTTATGAATTCTTACTAACAGTCCATCCATAGACCTGATCAAGTGATCTCCTGTACTAATGGTTAATACTAGATGTGCGGCCATCACTAGAAATCCATAAAATAACACTCCATAAATGATCACCTATGGAAAGTCCTCATCCACGTCACATCCTAACTGACCTGAAGAGAGACAATTAGATGTGGACAGTGATGTGGAACCATAATTTCTCTATGGTAGCATTGCACGGGCAGGAGGTAGAGACATAGGCATCGTCATAAGGAGCCCTGAGAAATGAATATTATACCAAAGTAAAGCTCACCCAAATCCTCCACAGCTGATCAGTTTGATAGGATTAAAGTCGTCCTTACAAGGATTTCTCCCCGGGTTCACTGATCCGATCAAGGCCTAAAAAGGAATAAGAAATGACATTAAGACAACGAAGCTGCAGGAGGATAAAAGCTCCAGATGCAGGAACATCTTCCGTCTATATTATATCCCCCCTGATTACACTGCAACCGAAGTAGAGGACGTGATAAAAGCCGGACCCCCCACAGACACTATTATATTATAGGGGGATATTCCCCATACACATAAATCATTGTACTGCAGGGGAGGATAAGGGACATCACACGGAGGAGACAGAATAATAACACCACCATCACACATAATAGGTCTGATCTACATAAGAGCAGAGATATCCCATTGTCATATGGGGTATAATATGGGATGTGTAATTCCCACCCGTCATCTGATGATATACAGACGTCCCATGATACTTACACTGGCTGATTCCTGGATGATTTCTGGTGGCTCAGATGTTCCACCATCAGTATTTGCCGGCACAGTTATTCCTATAATAATGATAAAATAATGAAGAGACGACATGTATTAGTCTATATCACCACTTATATAACACATCCATATAATAATGGAAATGATAAGACCCCTGTACATGGAATATACTAGATATAAGGATATTCTGCACACACTGTATATATTTATGGCATATGTATATATATATACTGTATTATGAACGTGTCATTGCTCAGGATCTGACCGAATCCTCAACAATTACATGATTGGGGACCAATGAGCCTCTTTGTACATTTGTGACCCCCTCCATTATAGTCCATGGGGGCTCATGAGCCGCCAGCGGTCTCATACATTGGATGAAGAGTAAATCTCCATGTTCTCTGCCTTTCTCTATAACTTGATATTTGTATGTAGAATATTAGATGACCGGCTTACCTTCCATCAGATCAGGGTTCGGCCCCGGCTGACTGATATCAGGGTCAGCAATATTTCCGTTTTGCCCCTCTTTGGAGTCGCCTTCAGATGTTTCCTGATGGATATAATATATACAATTAATATAACATTTCACAAATACTACATTACCACATACAATAGACAGGAAGGACTAAACATTGGATTTCCTGGATAATTTCAGTATTGGACGAACTGTACAACGCCGCTCCCCCCAGTAAATCCACATTAATATACAACCCCTGGCAAAAATTATGGAATCACCGGGCTCGGAGGATGTTCATTTAGTTGTTTAATGTTGAAAAAAAAGCAGATCACAGACATGGCACAAAACTAAAGTAATTTCCAATGGCAACTTTAGGGCTTTAAGAAACACTAAAAGAAATCAATATTAAAAATGTGGTACTCAGTAAGGGTAATTTTTTTTAGACCAAGCAGAGGGAAAAAAATTATGGAATCACTAAATTCTGAAGAAAAAATTATGGAATCACCCTGTAAATTTTCATTTCCAAAACTAACACCTGCATCAAATTAGATCTGCTAGTTAGTCTGCATCTAAAAAGGAGTGATCACACCTTGGAGAGCTGTTGCACCAAGTGGACTGACATGACTCATGGCTCCAACACGAGAGATGTCAATTGAAACAAATTAGAGGATTATCAAACTCTTAAAAGAAGGTAAATCATCACACAATGTTGCAAAAGATGTTGGTTTTTCACAGTAAGCTGTGTCTAAAATATGGACCAAATAGAAACAACATGGGAAGGTTGCTAAAGGCAAATATACTGGTAGACCAAGGAAGACATCAAAGCGTCAAGACCGGAAACTTAATCCAATATGTCTTCAAAACAGGAAATGCACAACAAAACAAATGAGGAATGAATTGGAGGAAACTGGAGTCAATGTCTGTGACCGAACTGTAAGAAACCGCCGAAAGGAAATGGGATTTACATACAGAAAAGCTAAACATAAGCCATCATTAACACCTAAACACAGAAAGAAACAAGGTTACAATGGGCTAAGGAAAAGCAATTGTGGACTGTGGATGACTGGATGAAAGTCATATTCAGTGATGAATCGCGAATCTGCATTGGGCAAGGTGATGATGCTGGAACTTTTGTTTGGTGCCGTTCCAATGAGATTTATAAAGATGACTGCATGAAGAGAACATGCAAATTTCCACAGTCATTGATGATATGAGGCTGCATGTCAGGTAAAGGCATTGGGGAGATGGCTGTCATTACATCTTCAATAAATGCCCAAGTTTACATTGATATTTTGGACAGTCTTCTTATCCCATCAATTGAAACGATGTTTGGGGATGATGACATCATTTTTCAAGATGATAATGCATCCTGCCATAGAGCAAAAACTGTGAAAACATTCCTTGAAAGAAGACACATAAGGTCAATGTCATGGCCTGCAAATAGTCCGGATCTGAATCCAATTGAAAATCTTTGGTGGAAGTTGAAGAAAATGGTGCATGACAAAGCTCCAACATGCAAAGCTGATCTGGCAACAGCAGTCAGAGAAAGTTGGAGCCAGATTGATGAAGAGTACTGTTTGTCACTCATTAAGTCCATGCCTCAGAGACTGCAAGCTGTTATTAAAGCCAGAGGTGGTGCAACAAAATACTAGTGATGTATTGGAGTGTTCTTTTGTGTGTTTGTTTTTCATGATTCCATAATTTTTCCTCAGAATTGAGTGATTCCATATTTGTTTCAATTGACATCTCTCGTGTTGGAGCCATGAGTCATGTCAGTCCACTTAGTGCAACAGCTCTCCAAGGTGTGATCACTCCTTTTTAGATGCAGACTAACTAGCAGATCTATTTTCATGCAGGTGTTAGTATTGGAAATGAAAATTTACAGGGTGATTCCATAATTTTTTCTTCAGAATTTAGTGATTCCATATTTTTTTTCCCTCTACTTGGTATGAAAAAAATTACCCTTACTGAGTACCACATTTTTAATCTTGATTTCTTTTAGTGTATCTTAAAGCCCTAAAGTTGCCATTTGAAATGACTTTAGTTTTGTGCCATGTCTGTGATCTGCTTTTTCTTCAACAACATTAAACAACTGAATGAACATCAGACTGTCCTCACAGATGATGGAGCCGCAGAGACAGGCGGTCATAAAATGTCCTGTGTCTGCCTGGAGCGGACAGGGAGGCCTCTACCACCATAAATCTGAGCTTCTGCTATATGACGGTAATCTGGAGAGGATCAGACAACAAGGACATGAGATATAGAAGACGATGGCTCCTTACCAGGCGCTCCAGGGAGTAGGCCGGATACTCCAGTACAAGCAGGACATTCTGGGCCAGTTGTTTAATAAAGGCCAATTCTCCACTATGGGATTTTTCTTCAGCCTATAGAGATGGAAATAAACAAGAAAGGAAAATCATGAGAGAAAGTGCAGAATGGAGGACGCCATTTATATCGCCGTGTTACTCCTGTTATCGCCACTACAAATGCTACATGACAGCTGACGAGGGATCCGGTCATTTGTAAACCTCTAAAGGGAACCTGTCATGTAAAGTAATGCTATTAACCTGCAGATATGGAGTTGATATACATTTTATTAGCATTCTGACACTGTGCTGCCATATTAGCACCGGCTGTCAGTCAGTGCCGGGTGCGGTTACAGCCGCCGCTCACTATGCAGAGAACGGAGACTGAAAGCCTGCCGGCGCCACCGATATGACTGAAAGAGTGAGGCTGCCAGGGGGATACAGTTTATTTCAGTGTGGCGGCTCCATGGTGTCAGAACGCTATTAACCTGCAGATTAAGGTGCAGATTAATAGCATTATTTTAGGCGACAGGTTCCCTTTATATCTCCACGTCCACCCTCCACACCTAGGGCATGTAAGTAAGACACATGACTGCTTACGACTTGTGTAAATCGGCCTGTGACAATTAAAAATCACATCTCCCCAAACCATCTATTTATCAAGTACCGCCTTTTAAATCCTCCTTCCTCTCCTCCATTTCTTACAGCGTAAAAAACAAGTCTTCACTGGGCCCCATCAACAGAAAAATAAGAAATGTTACGGGTCTCAGAATTTAGCGACACAAAGCAAAAAAATGTTTTCGCAATATTCTGAATTGTCTTTGCATATTCGGTATCGCCTTAATCGAACTGACGTGGAAAATCATTTTTCCAGGTCATTTTTACTGCATAACAAACGCCGTAAAAACAAAACCCCCAAAAACTACTGTATATTTTATGGTAAAAAGAATGGAGCCACTCAAAACTACAACTCTTCTCACAAACGCCAACAGAAAAATAAGAAAGTTATGGCTCTTAAAAGAAAGTGATGAAAAAATGACAGCAAAAAAATGTCAAATTTCCTGGTCCTTACAAGGTTAACCAATCCCATTCACCCCACGGTAACAACCTTCCTGTCCCTATTTCAATTAACCCTTTAGATACCTCAATTTCCCTTGTCATGTAGCCTGTATGCCCTATTTTTGGTCCCCAGCTATTCTTATCTTAGTATTTGGAACAGGTTAAACTTAAACTTGTAATCCCTTATCATATTCTATTATTATTATTATTATTATTATTATTATAAGATTTGTGCAGATTGCCTGCTATTTACCTGCTGTACGAGTGTCCAGATGTTTTGCTGTAAATGCTCAAGATATTCTGAGCTAATACGACCTTTGTGGTATTTGGTCAGGCAGTCTCTCACAAGCTTCATAACCAGCCGGTAAGTGAAGCTGAGGACGCCATCGGGTAGTGGTAGCACAATGTCAGGGGCGTAGGTGGTAAGAATCCCCTGGAGCAGTGCTAACACCTGAAGTCTGTCTGAAGGAATTTCAGACATTTCAAGTAAATCCAAAGTAAATCCAAGCGCAATCAGTATATGATTAGCTATGTAGCTTCTCACTGACAGCAATGACACCGGAATGTCAAAGTGACTATGTGGGTGTAAACACTTCTGTAAGTAGTGATGGTTAATTATGATGTCATGATGGAATCTAGTGTTCTCATCTTTTTTTTTTTAAACAAACTTTATTTAATGAGACAAAATAGACAAACAAATCAGGTTATAATCCTAGAATCTCCATGACATTTACCAACACAGACCACATCTTTAGAAATAAGTGTGAAATCCATCCAATCATTTTTTTTCACAATTTTAACAGATTCAGTTTTTAACTCCGCATGCAAAACAACAAAAAAATACTTGTCCAAAATCCTTATATGAATAGATGTAAAAATAAGTGAATCCATTAGACTTTAAGTAATCCTGTTGTCCCCCTATGTTCCTCCGTATGATACCAGGATGTGTGTCAGAATACTTTCATCAGCTGTGACATATCAGATTGTGTATTGCTATATTCATTAAAAGATCTCAGTTTATGAAAAAACGCTGTCGTCGACTTTTCTTTTTGTCTTTCTGACTCAAGTTTGTCATAAACTAATAAGGTTTTCAGAGTTTTGATTATTTCAGATAATTGAGGAGTCTCTTTCTTCAACCAATATCTAAGTGGACATTTTTTAACCACCAAAAGAACGACATGTATTATCTGTATAGACAGAACTCTGTCCCCATCCTCCCGATGTTCTGTTACAATATGATGAAATAAACATGCCCGAGGAGACTGTGGTACTTTAATTCTCCAAACATTATCTAAATAGAGAAGGGTCTCTTCCCACACCATTTGGGTGGAAGGGCATCGCCTGATTCTATCAAACAAATTGGTTTTAGGTTACATTTTGGGCATTTTCATAAATAATGTGATGAAGCATCTTTGTAGGAAAATTTGAAAGCATAAATGGCATTATGAATCAGTTTGTACTGCATTTCTCTCCATTGTTCATTGCTATTTTTACTTTATCCAAGCCCATCAAAAGTTTACCATCTATCTAAGTGTCATTTAGCGCTATACTCCAATGGATAAATGAATCCGGTACCGCAGTGTGCAGAATTTGTCTCCTAATCCTTTGATATATTGTGGATAGAGAATTTACCCATGAGCTAGACCACATCAATATGTCAAAATCACCCCTCCTTTCCACCTTCCCGAAATCTCTCACCATAGAGCTGTAGAAAGTAACTGTTTGGTGGTACTGTAGACATTGATGATCTCCCATATCATACATCCCTGAGAATTCCTGCCAGGTGAGCAGCCTTCCTTCATTAACATTTAATAAATCCCTTTCTGGTTCCATTGCTTACAAAGCTTGTTCTGTTTACCCTGAATAAATCTAGGATTTTCCCATAAGGGCACTAATTTAGATAGGTGAAAAGGTTGTGTGTATAATTTTCTTAAAACTTTCTACACACCCCCGGGCATGGGGAGCAGTGAATATTCCGCCAGCTGACATCGGCGTGTGGGGGCCATAAACAGTGCCAGCAGGAGACCCTTCCCCATAACAATGCGGCATGACATTTTTTTCTTCACATTTTTTTCCTATTTTCCTCCTCTAAAACCTTATAGTCTGTAAAATACGGTATATTAAAAACTGTGGATTAAGACATAGATTTCAAAAAACAAATCACATATATACATTTCTCATTTAACCCCTTTACCATCTTGGGATTTTTTGTTTTTGCATTTTCATTTTTTGATCCCCTTCTACCCAGAGTCATAACTTTTTTTTTTAGTCAATATGGTCGTGTGAGGGCTTGTTTCTCGCGGACGAGTTGTACTTTTGAACGACACCATTGATTTTACCATATTGTGTACTGGAAAACGGGAAAAAAATTCCAAGTGTGGTGAAATTGCAAAAAAAGTGCAATTCAACAATTGTTTTTTTTAACATATTCACTAAATGCTAAAAGTGACCTGCCATTATGATTCTCCGTGTCATTACAAGTTTGTAGACACCAAACATGTATAGGTTCTTTTTTATTTAAGTGGTGAAAAAAAATTCCAAAGTTTGTAAAAAAGAAAATAAAGGAGTCATTTTCCAAGACCCATGGAATCTCTTTTTTTGGGATCTGGGGTCGGGTGAGGGCTTATTTCTTGCGCGCTGAGCTGACATTTTTATTGATGCCATTTTGGGGTAGATACGATGTTTTTATCACCCGTTATTTCATTTTATTGCAATGTTGCAGCAAACAAAATTCTACATTTTTGTTTTTTATCCTCATTACCGATCTGATTAATTCTTTTTATATTTTGACAGATCGGGTGATTCTGAACTCGCCCATTAGAGATGAGCGTTGTTCGACTCGAACTGTTCGCCAATCTCAAATTCGAGCTGTTTTGGGCGGTGTTCGAGCCGTTCGGCGAACACGAAAAAAATTCGGCTGTTCGAGGTTATGTTCGATAACTGTTCGTGCACCAAAATCATAACTGGATTTTTTCTCAGTAATGATGAAAATTAATGTTAATACGCAGTTTGAGTGTACAGCGGGGCGGGGGGAGGGGCAGGGGATGGATCTCTGCAGGAATAATGAAGATCTCCATTTTTTTTTCTCTTTCCCGCATTTACAGTGGGGAGGTGCAATCTGTCAGCCTATCAGCAGCGCACACACGGAGCGAAGTGCTTTTTTTCACACAAGCAAGGGCATGTGTCATTGGCAGTGTATGTCACATGTCCTTGCCCTATAAGACCCTGCCATTTTCCCCGTCGCCACCATTTTCTCACTGCTGCAGCTGCGTGTTAGACGGCACCGCTGTTGCTGTGTGCGCTATACCTTGTTAATTTCAAGCCAATCTACAGATAGCTTGGGAGTAGGGAAGAGTTGTGATTGCAGTCCTTTTAAGGACTAGGTTACAGCATTTCCTACGACTTTTATCAGGCAGGTCTGTGCTCTTAAATAGATAGGTTGGGAGTAAAGACTAATTGTAATTGCAGTCCTTTTCAGGACTAAGTTACATCAGTTCCTATCAGTTTTTGCCAGGCAGGTCTGTGCAAGTTTTTTTCACAGCATTTTGCTAAATCTAGCAAAGCAAATCCTTTTTGGCCTCTTGCAGTGTGTGTTAGTCAGTGGAGTAGCCTATCTGTGTTGCAAGCTACACCACCTGTGTATAGAATACCAATATTTTTTACTGCACCTAGTGAAGTAAAACCTTTTGGGCATAGCATCATTCTATTAGTCCATCTATACTAACCTCCACCAGGTTGCAAATTGAATATAATTTTTTTCTGCATATAGCTCTGAAAAAATATTTGGGCTTCTAGCAGTGTGTGGGACTTGGTCTATTAGTCCATCTATACTGACCTCCATCAGGTTGCAAATTCAATATAATTTTTTTCTGCATCTAGCTCTGAAAAAATATTTGGGCTTCTAGCAGTGTGTGGGACTTGGTCTATTAGTCCATCTATACTGACCTCCATCAGGTTGCAAATTCAATATAATTTTTTTCTGCATCTAGCTCTGAAAAAATATTTGGGCTTCTAGCAGTGTGTGGGACTTGTTCTATTAGTCCATCTATACTGACTTCCATCAGGTTGCAAATTCAATATAATTTTTTTCTGCATCTAGCTCTGAAAAAATATTTGGGCTTCTAGCAGTGTGTGGGACTTGGTCTATTAGTCCATCTATACTTCGCCGGGGCAATGTCACACACGTGCCTTGTATGGCTCACGTGTTGAACCTGGTTGTTCAGCAATTTTTAGCCCACTATCCCGGACTAGATGGCCTTCTGCAGAGGGCACGGTTGCTGTGTGCTCACTTCCTCCGTTCGCATCCCGCAGCTCAGCAACTTACATCTCTACAGAAGTCGTTGGGCCTGCCACTTCACCGGCTAAAATGCGATGTGCCTACCCGGTGGAATTCAACTCTGCACATGTTGCAGTGACTGTGACCATTTCCGGTGACTACCTCTTGAAGCTCATCAAGAGAATGCCAAGAGTGTGCAAAGCAGTCATCAAAGCAAAAGGTGGCTACTTTGAAGAACCTAGAGTATAAGACATATTTTCAGTTGTTTCACACTTTTTTGTTAAGTATATAATTCCACATGTGTTAATTCATAGTTTTGATGCCTTCAGTGTGAATGTACAATTTTCATAGTCATGAAAATACAGAAAAATCTTTAAATGAGAAGGTGTGTCCAAACTTTTGGTCTGTACTGTATATAGAGCAGCATTTTTAGTGGCAAAATATTTTTTCATGCTTTATTTTGAAGTTTTTCTGCCAAAATCTAGTAGTAACGTGCCCCACCCTGGCCTGCATCTTGTAATGCCCCCCATCTTTGTCCCCATCTTGTCGTAATATTCCATACTGGGCCCCATATTGTCGTAATGTCACATGCTGGTCCCCATATTGTAGATATGTCCTCATCTTGTAGTAATGCCCCATCCTGGTCCCCATCTTGTTGTAATGTCCCCATCTTCTAGGAATGTCCCCATCCTGGTCCCCCTCTTGTAGTTCTGACCCCAGCCTGGTCCCCATGTTTTAGGACTGTCCCCAGCCTGGTCCCCATGTTTTAGGACTGTCCCCAGCCTGGTCCCCATGTTTTAGGACTGTCCCCAGCCTGGTCTCCATGTTTTAGGACTGTCCCCAGCCTGGTCTCCATGTTTTAGGACTGTCCCCAGCCTGGTCTCCATGTTTTAGGACTGTCCCCAGCCTGGTCTCCATGTTTTAGGACTGTCCCCAGCCTGGTCCCCATCTGCTAGGACTGTCCCCAGCCTGGTCCCCATCTGCTAGGACTGTCCCCAGCCTGGTCCCCATCTGTTAGGACTGTCCCCAGCCTGGTCCCCACCTTTTTAGGACTGTCCCCAGCCTGGTCCCCACCTTTTTAGGACTGTCCCCAGCCTGGTCCCCACCTTTTTAGGACTGTCCCCAGCCTGGTCCCCACCTTTTTAGTACTGTCCCCAACTGTAGCGCTGGCGTCTCTGCCCTCTGCTAGGCAGGGACGCTGCTCCCCTCACCGCTCTTCTCCGTGCCCGGCGTCCTCTCCCCGCTCTGCTGTCAGCGCGCGCTCCTTCCCGGCGTCCTCCTCCCGCTCTGCTCTCAGCGCGCGCTCCTTCCCGGCCCCTGTGCTTAGGGCGCGCGCGCGCGCGCTCCCCTCCTCTTAAAGGGGCCGCGCGCGCCGTCCTAAGGAGTCCCCGGCCAATGGCCGGAGGACTTCATCATATTTAAGGCACCTCCTCCAAGATGGAGGTGCCCGAGCAATGTTGTTTGCACCTGTGTCTCACCTGTGCTTCAGCCCTCAGGTCCCGTTGCCAGTTACCTGCCAGTTACCTGCCAGTTTCCTGCCAGTTTCCTGCTAGTTACCTGCTTGATTCCTGCCTGAATACTTGTTACCTGTCTGCCAGCCTGAGGTCCGACGGTCTGCCTTACTACTCCTGTCAGTCTGTCTAAAGGACCAGCCTGCCCGCTCACCTGGGAGCGCATATCAGCTACCTGCCTGCTTGCCTGAGGTCCGACGGTCTGCCTTACTACTCCGGTCAGTCTGTCTATGGACCAGCTTGCCCGCTCACCTGGGAGCGCTTCTCCGTTATCTGCCTGCTTGCCAGCCCGGAGGCTCCGTTGTCACGTGCTGTGACCACCAGCTATCTCAGAGACTCTTGCCCGCTCACCTGGGAGCGCATCTCCGTTACCTGCCTGCTTGCCAGCCCGGAGGTCCCGTTGTCACGTGCGGTGACCACCAGCTATTCCAGAGACTCTTGCCCGCTCACCTGGGAGCGCTTCTCCGTTACCTACCTGCCTGCCAGCCCGGAGGTTCCGCTGTCACGTGCCGTGACCACCTGCTATTCCAGAGACTCTCGCTTGCTCACCTGGGAGCACACATCTACCATCTGCCTGCTAGCCTACCCGGAGGCTCTGCCATCACAGGTCGTACCTACCCCTTACCCAGAGACTGCCCTGATCACTTGCCGTAACTCCCTGTCCGTTCACCCAGAGACTGCCACCCGCTCCCTTACAAGGGCCGCCCCCTTGTATAGTAGCTCAGAGGTTCCGCCTCCCGGACCCGTTACAGTTTGCTCGGGCCATGGAACCCGGTGGCACCCAAGCTCCCTCGCTCTCGGACCTCTGTCTTGAACTGTCCCGTCAGAGGTCCCAACAGGAGGCCATCCTGGGTCACCTGCGGAATGTTAATACTCGCCTGAACACTCTGTCAGATCCACCAACAACCTCCGCCAGTGCCATATCTTGCAATCCGGCAGCTCCGCTGCCCACTAATACTATGGTATCCTACCCCGGACCCCGGCTTTCTGCACCTCCTCGCTTCGGAGGCGACCCCGTCCAGGCTCGGGGCTTCATAAATCAGTGCACCCTGCACTTTGAACTTTTGTCCCATCAGTTTAATTCCGACCGGGCCAAAATTGCCTTTATTATGTCCCATCTCACCGGGGAGGCCCTGGCCTGGCTAAATCCTCTATGGGAGAGAGGAGACCCCCTGGTGTCCAACTTGCCTGCTTTTCTCTCGGCTTTCCGGAAAGTCTTCGACGAACCCGGACGGAAGACCTCATCCGCATCCTCTCTGCTACGCCTCCGTCAGGAGGGTCTCACCGTGGGCCAATATGCCATACGGTTCCGCACCCTTGCCTCGGAGCTGGCCTGGGATAACGACGCTCTGGTATCCGTCTTCTGGGAGGGTCTGTCCGGTCGTATTAAAGATGAACTTGCTGGTCGGGACATTCCTACCTCTCTCGATGATCTAATAACCCTTGCCACCCGGATTGACCTACGGTTCCAGGAGCGTGCCAAAGAGGTCACCCGTGAGAGAAGGATTCCACGTTTAGCTCCTACTTTCCAGAAACCCGTCATTCCCTCCATCTCTCCCCAGGTACACTCTCCTGAGCCTATGCAGGTCGACCAGACCAAGATGGTCAAAACCCGTCAGGACTCACGCCGTGCCGAGGGGAGCTGCTTCTACTGTGGCAGTAAGGAGCACCGGATCCGTGCCTGCCCGGAGAGGTCGGGAAACGCCTGTGTCTAGGTTCGCTCAGAGAGGTCCACCTAGACAAAAATAAATCCTCTCCATCCCTGCTGTTGTCAGTTTCGATCATCTACGGGGAGAACCGTTATTTCGAACTAGCCCAACTTGACTCTGGAGCAGCCGGGAACCTTATTTCACAGTCCCTGGTTGAGAAATACCGCATCCCCACCAAACCTCTGGCTGTACCCTTGTCTGTCGCTGCCGTGGATGGGGGCCTCTTACCTCGCCCCATTCAACTCATCACCGAATCCATTACCCTGCAGGTGGGAATGCTGCATTCTGAAAGTATCTCCTTTCATGTTCTACCTGGACTCTCTCACGCCCTCTTGCTAGGTCTGCCCTGGCTCCAGAGACATGCACCCGTGCTAGACTGGCAAACCGGAGAGGTCCTTCGCTGGGGACAAGACTGTCATAAAACCTGCCTGGTTCCCGTCCATCCCGTCCGTCCCTCTCCTACCCCAGCTAATCTACCTGGACTTCCGATTCCTTATTGGTCTTATGCAGATGTCTTTAATAAAAAGGAGGCAGAGACATTACCACCACATAGACCATACGACTGTCCCATCGATCTGCTACCCGGTACTACTCCTCCCCGTGGGCGTATCTATCCTTTATCCGCTGCTGAGACCCGGTCAATGTCCGAATATATTGAGGAGAATCTGGCCAGAGGATTCATCCGGAAATCTACCTCCCCGGCGGGAGCAGGCTTCTTTTTCGTCAAAAAGAAGGACGGCTCTCTCCGTCCCTGTATAGACTATAGAGGCCTAAACCTGATCACGGTGAAGAATAAGTACCCCCTTCCGCTCATTCCAGAATTATTTGATCGCCTGAGGGGGGCTAGGATCTTCACCAAACTGGACCTTCGTGGGGCGTACAACCTGGTTCGTATTCGTCAGGGGGATGAATGGAAGACGGCATTCAACACCCGGGACGGCCACTATGAATACCTGGTAATGCCCTTTGGTCTCTGTAACGCTCCTGCCGTCTTTCAAGAGTTGGTCAATGACATCTTCCGGGACCTTCTCTACTCCTGCGTAGTGGTGTACCTGGACGACATCTTGGTCTTCTCTCCGGATCTCCAGACTCACCGGAGGGACGTTCGTCAGGTCCTGCTCAGGCTAAGGCAGAACCATCTCTACGCTAAATTTGAGAAGTGCCTCTTTGAGCAGACCTCGCTTCCGTTTCTGGGCTACATTATCTCTCAGACCGGCCTACAAATGGATCCTGAGAAACTGTCTGCCATCGAGAAATGGCCCCGACCGGAGGGGTTGAAGGCCATTCAGCGATTCCTGGGCTTCGCCAACTACTACCGCCTCTTCATACCACACTTCTCTTCCCGGACGGCCCCAATTTCTGCGCTCACCCGTAAAGGTACTAATCCCAAAGAGTGGCCACCCGAAGCAGAGGAGGCCTTTCTTTCCCTTAAACAGGCCTTCTCTTCCGCCCCGGTGCTGCATCGCCCAGATGGCAACAAACAGTTCTTCCTGGAAGTTGACGCCTCCTCCTCTGGAGCCGGAGCGGTACTTACTCAAAAATCATCTTCCGGGAGGATGGTAACTTGTGGCTTCTTCTCTAAACTCTTCTCCTCCTCTGAGCGCAACTATTCCATAGGAGACCGAGAGTTATTGGCCATCAAACTGGCATTGGAGAAGTGGCGTTACCTGCTCGAGGGGGCTCTTCACCCGGTAATAATTTACACTGACCACAAGAACTTGGCTTACCTCCAGCATGCCCAGAGACTTAACCCGCGCCAAGCCCGGTGGTCCTTGTTTTTTGCTCGTTTTGATTTTGTCCTTCATTTTCGCCCGGCTGACAAAAACGTCAAGGCGGACGCCTTGTCTCGGTCCTTTCTGGTGTCTGATCTCGAGGAGGATCCGAAACATATCATCGATCCCGCCAGAGTAATGCAGGTGGCTCCCGTGAGTCTAAATCGTCTTCCTCCTGGTAAGACGTTCGTACCAGTACCTGATCGGGAGAAGATCCTACACTGGGGTCATTCTTCTAAACTAGCTGGCCACGCCGGTCAGAAAAAGACCCTCCAGCTTATTACCCGGCACTACTGGTGGCCTAACCTGCACAAGGATGTAATAGACTTTGTTTCTGCCTGTGTGTCCTGCGCCCGCAACAAAGTTCCGAGACACCTGCCGGCCGGCCGCCTCCTACCTCTGCCAGTACCTGCTGCCCCCTGGCAGCATATAGCGATGGACTTCATTACTGATCTACCCGTCTCTGCCGGTTGTACGGTCATTTGGGTGGTCGCTGACCGCTTCTCCAAGATGGCTCACTTCATTCCACTGCCAGGTCTTCCGTCTGCACCCGAGCTGGCTAAAGACTTTATCCGCCACATCTTCCGTCTTCATGGCCTGCCCCGTCACATCGTGTCGGATCGTGGGGTACAGTTCACTTCCCGTTTCTGGAGAGCCACTTGTAAATTGCTGGACGTCACCCTGGACTTCTCCTCCGCTTACCACCCACAGTCTAATGGTCAAGTGGAGCGGATCAATCAGAACCTGACCAGTTACCTTCGGCACTTCGTTAATGTCCACCATTCTGACTGGGTGGATCTCCTGCCATGGGCCGAATTCTCGTACAACAATCACGAGAGCGAGTCTTCCTCCAAATCCCCGTTTTTTGTAGTCTACGGTCAGCATCCTCGGATCCCGTTTCCCGTCTCCACCTCGGCGGACAATCCGGCTGCGGAATCTCTTGTTAACAAATTTTCCTCCATATGGGAGAGTACCCGGTCCGCACTCCTTCTGTCATTCGAGCGTATGAAAAGACACGCTGACAAAAAACGTCTGGACCCTCCTCAATTCCGCCCTGGGGATAAAGTCTGGCTCTCGTCCAAATATGTCCGGCTCAAGATCCCTTCCTATAAGTTAGGGCCTCGGTTCATCGGCCCACTGGAGGTCATCAGTCAGATCAACCCGGTGGCCTATAAATTGAAACTCCCGGCCAACTTACGGATCCCTAACTCCTTCCATGTGTCTCTCCTCAAACCTGTGGTGCTTAACTCTTTTTCCAAGTCTACAGGTACGCCTCCTGCTCCGGTTTCTGCTGAGGACGAGTTTGAGGTAGAGAACATTCTTGCCACCAAAAGGGTAAGAGGAAAGACCTTTTTTCTGGTAGATTGGAAGGGGTTTGGTCCTGAGGAGAGAACGTGGGAGCCCCGGGAGAACATCCATGCCCCTCTCATCCTAGCTAAATTTCTGTCTGGCCTAAAAAAGGGGGGGCCTAAAGGGGGGGGTACTGTAGCGCTGGCGTCCCTGCCCTCTGCTAGGCAGGGACGCTGCTCCCCTCACCGCTCTTCTCCGTGCCCGGCGTCCTCTCCCCGCTCTGCTGTCAGCGCGCGCTCCTTCCCGGCGTCCTCCTCCCGCTCTGCTCTCAGCGCGCGCTCCTTCCCGGCCCCTGTGCTTAGGGCGCGCGCGCGCGCGCTCCCCTCCTCTTAAAGGGGCCGCGCGCGCCGTCCTAAGGAGTCCCCGGCCAATGGCCGGAGGACTTCATCATATTTAAGGCACCTCCTCCAAGATGGAGGTGCCCGAGCAATGTTGTTTGCACCTGTGTCTCACCTGTGCTTCAGCCCTCAGGTCCCGTTGCCAGTTACCTGCCAGTTACCTGCCAGTTTCCTGCCAGTTTCCTGCTAGTTACCTGCTTGATTCCTGCCTGAATACTTGTTACCTGTCTGCCAGCCTGAGGTCCGACGGTCTGCCTTACTACTCCTGTCAGTCTGTCTAAAGGACCAGCCTGCCCGCTCACCTGGGAGCGCATATCAGCTACCTGCCTGCTTGCCTGAGGTCCGACGGTCTGCCTTACTACTCCGGTCAGTCTGTCTATGGACCAGCTTGCCCGCTCACCTGGGAGCGCTTCTCCGTTATCTGCCTGCTTGCCAGCCCGGAGGCTCCGTTGTCACGTGCTGTGACCACCAGCTATCTCAGAGACTCTTGCCCGCTCACCTGGGAGCGCATCTCCGTTACCTGCCTGCTTGCCAGCCCGGAGGTCCCGTTGTCACGTGCGGTGACCACCAGCTATTCCAGAGACTCTTGCCCGCTCACCTGGGAGCGCTTCTCCGTTACCTACCTGCCTGCCAGCCCGGAGGTTCCGCTGTCACGTGCCGTGACCACCTGCTATTCCAGAGACTCTCGCTTGCTCACCTGGGAGCACACATCTACCATCTGCCTGCTAGCCTACCCGGAGGCTCTGCCATCACAGGTCGTACCTACCCCTTACCCAGAGACTGCCCTGATCACTTGCCGTAACTCCCTGTCCGTTCACCCAGAGACTGCCACCCGCTCCCTTACAAGGGCCGCCCCCTTGTATAGTAGCTCAGAGGTTCCGCCTCCCGGACCCGTTACACCAGCCTGGTCCCCACCTTTTTAGGACTGTCCCCAGCCTGGTCCCCACCTTTTTAGGACTGTCCCCAGCCTGGTCCCCACCTTTTTAGGACTGTCCCCAGCCTGGTCCCCACCTTTTTAGTACTGTCCCCAGCCTGGTACCCACCTTTTTAGGACTGTCCCCAGCCTGGTACCCACCTTTTTAGGACTGTCCCCAGCCTGGTCCCCATCTTGGAAGACTGTCCCCAGCCTGGTACCCACCTTGGAGGACTGTCCCTTATGCTGTTCTACACATACAAGAGAAAAAAAAAGATTCTTCTCACCTGTCCTCCGTTCCCTCGGCGTCTTTTCTGCACCTGTGGCCCGCAGGCACCATAGACCCCGATCCAGGAGCTGTCGGCAGCTGCGCTTCAGTTCAGTGTACTGCCGCGCAGAGACCGGCTCTCTGTACAGCAATACCAGTGGCAGCCGCCGGCCTATCAGAGGCCAGCAGCTGACATCTGCGCGTGTCAGTGACGTCATACGCTGCTGCGCTGGGACGCAGATGTCAGCTGCTGGCCTCTGATAGGCCGGCGGCTGCCACTGGTATTGCTGTACAGAGAGCCGGTCTCTGCGCGGCAATACACTGAACTGAAGCGCAGCTGCCGGCAGCTTCTGGACCGGGCCGCCATCGGGGTCTATGGTGCCTGCGGGCCGCGTGTTTGAGACCCCTGCCTTACAGCAAACCAACCATTTGCTTTGTGTGTAATACCAGGGTGAATCCAAGGTTATGGAATGATTTGTACTCACAGAACTATAATAAAACAATAGATTTGTCACTTAGTTGATTTTCTTATAGAATGATCAGACTCGCAGAATTGCAAGAAATCAGTTCTGCAGTTTTGTAGGAAAGACTTTGCCCATAAATCCAAAAGACTTTGCTAAACCATCTGAAAAGAATTCTGCCACCATCCCTTTCTTTTAGGAAGGATAATGGCCGTTCTCTTTCTTCCCTTTCAGAAGGCGTTTAATGTGTCCAGCGACTGCTCTGCACTTATACCGCTGGCAAACACCGCAATGAGGAGCGACGTCCAGGAAAGTCAGGCGCGCGGCTTACTACGTCTGGGGAGGCGCAAAGAAGCGCTGGAGAGCGCAGAACTGCTGGGAATGGAATTGGAGACATTATAGGAAAACATTATTTGTCCAACTTGAGAAGAAAAAGTTGCTTTATTATGTTTAAAAGTAAAAATGGATGAAACTTACTATTATGCTCTAGTTAAAAAAAAAGGTATGGAAAAGTTGTCATATTTGCATTGGTCCAGGATCTCCTTCTGCCAGTGACACCTATGTGGGAATGGAGCTGCCAACACCTGGGACCAGCGCTGATATAGTGTTGTGGGAAAACGCTGCAAAGTCAGAATGCTTTAAAAAATAAGTGTTGTGTAGGGGGGGCATGTCCGGCAGCCATTGGGTGCGTATGTGTCCAAGGGGGCTCCGAGCTACACAGAGGGCTCATCCCGGCATGGAGGGCCATCAGTGTGACTCCTCTTGGTTACAAGAAGCTTATGGGCCCATTTTCAGATGAGTTTGGCTGTGCTCCATTAGCATGGCCTACGCGATGCTCAGAGTTGCGGCCTCACTTGAGCTGAGGTGGGAGACCAGAGGACCTTGTCTGCCATTGTCCTGTTACCAATGGGCCCCAGACTGTGAGACCCGACTCAGAAACACATGGCCCCTTAGCAGCGCTTCACTAATTGGTACTGTCCCTTACCACAAGATGGCGTAGTTGGCCCAGACCAAGGGTGCAGTTGTAGGTAGACATTGTTCCCCCTGATACCATCACCTATTTACCAGCGCTCAGAGGGAGAGCGAGAGGAGACTGAGGAGCAGAGCACAGATACGCCCTCACAGACATTATCGGGCGCACTTACAGTCTGATGTCAGCCATACCAGTGCAAGTGGCAGTATCTTTCATTAGTCAGCACATGTAATATGCAGGTACTGTTATGTCTGACCTTATTCTGAGCATAGTACTCTGCTGCCCTCATGTGGTAAATGTGAAAACTGAAACATCTCTGCACATATAAATAAAAATGATTATTGTATCATAGCACCAACATATTCTGCAGCACTTTCCAATTAAGTAAGGACCTGTACAGACAATAAAAACAATACAATGTAACACATTTTATCCGTTACAGGAGGAGTGAGGGCCCTGCTCGCAAGCTTACAATTTATATACTGAACTCTCTCAGTATCTTAAGCTGTGCAAAGCCCCCCGCTCTCATTGTCTGATGCCGGTGACATCTGCAGCATTAACTCTGGCTTTGTGGGGTCCGTCCTTTTCAGGCTCATTATAGCTCATTTGCTAATTCTACTTTGGCTACATGAATACAGTTCTCTATGAATTTGTCTGTCGCCCCTCCCCCATCAGATCCTCTTGTTTGTGTGTCTGGAGTAGATCATTAGTGATCCGGTCTCCTTGGGAAACTGTGCGATCTCCTTTTCCGTTGGATTCTATCCTTCTCTTCCTGCCCCTCTTGGAGTTGTACACCCCCGGTAGCACACCGGACACTTACCTTATTCTGTGACAGAGACCACCTACTACACGGCTCATTAGAAGGGGAGATGTAGCGTCCGTCCTTTGCTCGGCTTCACCTGCATCCGGCTATTGCTAACCCGGGCTGTGGAGTCAGTAAGCCAAACCTCCGACTCCTCCATTTCCAGGCCTCCGACTCCCTCATACACGGCTCATGTGTAAGTGATAAATTTACTGTAGCACAGATTCATCTCAGCTAAAAGTCTAGACCCT
This sequence comes from Phyllobates terribilis, assembly GCF_046119375.1. Taxonomy (NCBI): domain Eukaryota; kingdom Metazoa; phylum Chordata; class Amphibia; order Anura; family Dendrobatidae; genus Phyllobates; species Phyllobates terribilis. Next base: position 2,631,869 of record NW_027362951.1, on the reverse strand, counting down.
TAGATCAGGAATAGGACAGACATTTATAGGACATTTCATAACTTTACCAAATTCTTGTGAAAAAAATATTCCCCACAAACTACTGTACCCAATTTATTATATATTTTAGGAGTCTGAGTTGATCCATTTTATACGGACTCCACCAAAATGGGCTTCATCTCACAACAGAACAGCAAATAAGCTGCAACTTGTTAGGGTGCTTTCACCTTGCATTCTGTGTCCCCATCGGGGCATACTTCCGAAGTTCCCCAAAAAACAGGGTCCAGGCGTATTCACCGACTGGACATAGTAGACTGGGTCTGGGTGTCTGTCTCCGGGAGGCGTATACTGGACGTTCGCTCAGTTTGCATCATTGCAGTCTATGGCCCCTTTGGCGCATACTCCTGGACCTTGTTTTGTGGGGGTATTTCAGACATATTCCCAAGTATCCACGGCTCTTTTTAGGGAATGTACTGATCTCCACCTATGGCCGGGATAGTTTCTCGGCTATGTACATTGCAGAGGGCATATCACATCCCTCCATCCCTTGCCCCTTGGGTCTGCACCTTACACCTTCATTGCAAAATTCTTCAACTGTAGGGACAGAGACTTTCTTCTTTGCTTGTCTCGAAAAGACCATATGTAGTTTGAGAATACTCGCTCAGTTCTGTCAAATTCCTGAAGGAACTCAACCTTATATACTCCATGTTCTCTCTGCCTCGCCTGAAGGTCATTGCTGACAACCAGTCTGACTTCTTTGAAATCCCACTGGAGGCGTTTTCACGTTATCTGTCTTCAGGTGGGCTTACTATTCAGTCTTTTGCACATATGCCTGGGGAGTTTCTATCCTAGTCATTCGCACCCTAAATTGTACCCTTTACAACATTGAAATTTATATAAAGAGGGTATGTGTGTATTCTTGTACTGTACGGAACTTGTGTGTCCTACTACCCATCTGGATATTTATATACCCCCTCCATTTATACCAGTCGTCATGCACAAAGCTGTTGCTTTCATGCTACTATATAGTTCCCCACTAGTAATCTGGCTCCAGTATTTTAACTGTACTCGTGGTATAAATAGGGAGCGGTCCCGGCTGTTGAGCCCTGACACTGATGTGGACTCCTCTGTAATATTGCAGTGTATGGGGACTGGGTCTGGTGCTCTTCCATCTCCTCGTCTAGGACACACTCCTGTTATCCTTTCACTCATGACTGCCTCTCCCACATAGAATAAGAAAGCACAGCAGCACTCTGTAAGGGCCAAGACATATGCAAACGCTAAGAAAATAAGATCTAAACTGCACTATTGCTAAATAAAATGTACTTAGAAAAAATCAAGGTTCTTAGCGCATAAATTGGCCAATTCATGTGTGCCCATCAACCACGGCAAGGTGACCTCCGCATGATGGGTAACTATTTTCCGAAACATGCCTCTCTTGGGCTATAAGCCTACAATTTTAAGTGGGCAGTTAGAAAGCAACACTAATTAAAAGCACCCTTGGGTTGATGGGTGGAGTGCAGAGTCAGAAAAGGAGGCAGTCAAAACCTCCATGGTAAACTGCAAGAAAACAAAAAACCTGACCACCACCTCTTGGCCCTTAGAGAGTGCTGCTGTTCTTTCTTATTTTATGTTATGCAGTCATTGCAACGTGCACCAGTTCACACTATATGGAGGTTGTTAGGGATCTGGGTGGTGGAACCTCTGTGCTGCGGTGCAAGGAGGGACCAGAGGGGCGTAACTAGGTATCAACTCGGACTGACCAAGGTCGCACGGAGGCTCAATCGACTCCGTGAACCAGGGAAGGATCGAGCAGAGGGACCAGGTGCTACTCTGGGCCAGTCCTTGTATGAGAGCAGGTGACTCCCACGGGTCAGAAGGCAGGGACTGACCGGTACAGCAGATGAGCACAGCAGGCAGACTGACGGGTGATCCGGGTAGACGGACTGGCAGACACCACAGGTAACTGGCAGGAGCATACAGGTAGGCTGGCTGGTAGGCACGGCAGGTAACTGGTACGTTCTCCGGGTAGGCAGGCAAGCCTGGCCCATAGACAAACTGGCGGGTTTGGACCGTAGGCAGACCGTCGGGCTGGAGAGTGTATTTGGCTGGCGGACTGGACTGGTAGGCTGGCGGACTGGTAGTCAGGCTGGCGGACTGGTAGTCAGGCTGGCGGACTGGTAGTCAGGCTGGCGGACTGGACAGGCTGGCGGACTGGACAGGTAGTCAGGCTGGCCGACTGGACTGGTAGTCAGGCTGGCCGACTGGACTGGTAGTCAGGCTGGCCGACTGGACTGGTAGTCAGGCTGGCCGACTGGACTGGTAGTCAGGCTGGCCGACTGGACTGGTAGTCAGGCTGGCCGACTGGACTGGTAGTCAGGCTGGCCGACTGGACTGGTAGTCAGGCTGGCGCACTGGACTGGTAGTCAGGCTGGCGCACTGGACTGGTAGTCAGGCTGGCGGACTGGACTGGTAGTCAGGCTAGCAGCGGGACCTGAGGGCTGAAGCAGAGTTTAGAACACAGAGCTACAATCTTGCACGGGCACCACCATTTTGGAGGAGGTGCCTTTTTATATGAGAAGTCCTCTGGCCACTGGCCGGGGACTCTTTAGGACGGCGCGCGCGCCCTAAGCACAGTGCCCGGGAAGCTGCGCGTGCCAGCAGTAGCAGGAGAGCTGGAAGACGCCGGGATCACGGCGGTAAGAGGGACGGCGTCTCTGCCTGTCAGGGGGCAGAGACGCCGATGCTACAGTACCCCCCCCCCCCTTTATGCCCCCTCTTTTTTAAAAAACCAAGCAATGTGAACTGAGGTCTAAGATGGTAGACATGCAAGAAATAGGAGCATGTTCACACTAGCAAAAAGAAACAAAACCTACAAAAGACAAAAATATATCTCATACCCTACCATCATTATATATAAATGTAAAGCAAAGTTGCATAATAAATATAGGGTACTTAGTGAACTATTTTTGATCAAAAAAAGTATACAAGCCGTCCCACCAGCGGCAAGGTGACCCTAAATTGGGACGGTACCTATACTGCCTATATTAAAAACCTTACTGTATATCAAAGTTGAAGTAATGCATATAAAAGGGTAGACAAATAGGACCGGGTCCCAACTCCAGACCACCCAGGCCCGTGGTAAGCTACATATATACCAGTCAGCTCAACAAAGGGGATGCCACACCCTTAAATTGCACAGAATGCAAACAAGACAAAAAACCAAGCAATGTGAACTGAGGTCTAAGATGGTAGACATGCAAGAAATAGGAGCATGTTCACACTAGCAAAAAGAAACAAAACCTACAAAAGACAAAAGACAAAAATATATCTCATACCCTACCATCATTATATATAAATGTAAAGCAAAGTTGCATAATAAATATAGGGTACTTAGTGAACTATTTTTGATCAAAAAAAGTATACAAGCCGTCCCACCAGCGGCAAGGTGACCCTAAATTGGGACGGTACCTATACTGCCTATATTAAAAACCTTACTGTATATCAAAGTTGAAGTAATGCATATAAAAGGGTAGACAAATAGGACCGGGTCCCAACTCCAGACCACCCAGGCCCGTGGTAAGCTACATATATACCAGTCAGCTCAACAAAGGGGATGCCACACCGTTAAATTGCACAGAATGCAAACAAGACAAAAAACCAAGCAATATGAACTGAGGTCTAAGATGGTAGATTTATTTAAGGGTGTGGCATCCCCTTTGTTGAGCTGACTGGTATATATGTAGCTTACCACGGGCCTGGGTGGTCTGGAGTTGGGACCCGGTCCTATTTGTCTACCCTTTTATATGCATTACTTCAACTTTGATATACAGTAAGGTTTTTAATATAGGCAGTATAGGTACCGTCCCAATTTAGGGTCACCTTGCCGCTGGTGGGACGGCTTGTATACTTTTTTTGATCAAAAATAGTTCACTAAGTACCCTATATTTATTATGCAACTTTGCTTTACATTTATATATAATGATGGTAGGGTATGAGATATATTTTTGTCTTTTGTAGGTTTTGCTTTTTTTTTTGCTAGTGTGAACATGCTCCTATTTCTTGCATGTCTACCATCTTAGACCTCAGTTCACATTGCTTGGTTTTTTGTCTTGTTTGCATTCTGTGCAATTTAAGGGTGTGGCATCCCCTTTGTTGAGCTGATTAGTATATATGTAGCTTACCACGGGCCTGGGTGGTCTGGAGTTGGGACCCGGTCCTATTTGTCTGCCCTTTTATATGCATTACTTCAACTTTGATATACAGTAAGGTTTTTAATATAGACAGTATAGGTACCGTCCCAATTTAGGGTCACCTTGCCGCTGGTGGGACGGCTTGTATACTTTTTTTGATCAAAAATAGTTCACTAAGTACCCTATATTTATTATGCAACTTTGCTTTACATTTATATACAATGATGGTAGGGTATGAGATATATTTTTGTCTTTTGTATGTTTTGCTTTTTTTTTGCTAGTGTGAACATGCTCCTATTTCTTGCATGTCTACCATCTTAGACCTCAGTTCACATTGCTTGGTTTTTTGTCTTGTTTGCATTCTGTGCAATTTAAGGGTGTGGCATCCCCTTTGTTGAGCTGATTAGTATATATGTAGCTTACCACGGGCCTGGGTGGTCTGGAGTTGGGACCCGGTCCTATTTGTCTGCCCTTTTATATGCATTACTTCAACTTTGATATACAGTAAGGTTTTTAATATAGACAGTATAGGTACCGTCCCAATTTAGGGTCACCTTGCCGCTGGTGGGACGGCTTGTATACTTTTTTTGATCAAAAATAGTTCACTAAGTACCCTATATTTATTATGCAACTTTGCTTTACATTTATATACAATGATGGTAGGGTATGAGATATATTTTTGTCTTTTGTAGGTTTTGCTTTTTTTTGCTAGTGTGAACATGCTCCTATTTCTTGCATGTCTACCATCTTAGACCTCAGTTCACATTGCTTGGTTTTTTGTCTTGTTTGCATTCTGTGCAATTTAAGGGTGTGGCATCCCCTTTGTTGAGCTGATTAGTATATATGTAGCTTACCACGGGCCTGGGTGGTCTGGAGTTGGGACCCGGTCCTATTTGTCTGCCCTTTTATATGCATTACTTCAACTTTGATATACAGTAAGGTTTTTAATATAGACAGTATAGGTACCGTCCCAATTTAGGGTCACCTTGCCGCTGGTGGGACGGCTTGTATACTTTTTTTGATCAAAAATAGTTCACTAAGTACCCTATATTTATTATGCAACTTTGCTTTACATTTACATACAATGATGGTAGGGTATGAGATATATTTTTGTCTTTTGTAGGTTTTGCTTTTTTTTGCTAGTGTGAACATGCTCCTATTTCTTGCATGTCTACCATCTTAGACCTCAGTTCACATTGCTTGGTTTTTTGTCTTGTTTCCAAACAATTTTAAGCGGAGATGTAGCCTGCTTTATATACCAATTTTGAGTTTATCAGGTCTGTGTACCCCTTTTGTGGAGAAAAATATCTGCACCAAAAAATTATTTCACTAGAGTATAACTATTGTAATGGAGACCAAAACCTCTTCAAATACAGCCAACCCAGCACATCGAGATCCAATCAGGAGTGTTCACATTTCCCTAAATTAGGGCCTAAAACCTCCGAAGTGGCATCAATTTCACTACAGTAGAAATTGTAGAATTAGGAAGGACACCTCTTCCCCTCCAGCCAACCCAGTAGATGGAAATCTAATCAGGATTCCCCACATTTCCAAAAATTAGGGCCTAAAACCTGCAGCAGCAGCAAGAACAGGCACACAACCCACATCACAGACGCAATTCCGCAATATCAATGCAGCACACTAAAAACTACAATATCGCCTACTCTGTACAGTCTGCAGTTATGGTGCAAAAGTCCTTGGAGATCCATGACTTGTTCATCTTGATGAAAGTTAGGCGGTCCACACTTTCATGGGACAGCCGGCTGCGCTTATCCGTCGGGACACGACCAGCAGCGCTGATGACACGTTCTGAGGGAATGCTGGCTGTCGGGCATGATAAAACCTCCAAGGCGTGACAGGCAAGCTCAGACCATTGAACCATTTTTGAAGACCAAAATGTAAAAGGGTTAAAATCCTCCCTGATGGTATTCATATTGAGCTCTAGATACTCCTCCACCATCCTCTCCAGTCGTTTACCATGTGTCAAACTTGTACTCTGTTGTGCTAGTGCATGAGCTGGTCTAAAAATGTGTGAAAGGACTCAGAAATTGCTTCTGCCACTTACGCTGCTGCTGCTAATGTTTTGGCGTTGACAAACTGATGTGCTGGAGGTTGAAAGACTACAGCTGCGACGCACACTGTGTGCCTCACTCCTATCTTGGGGAAAAGCTCTATTAAGGTTGCTTAAAAGCTTGTTTCGAAACTCCAACATTAGCAGGTCCCTTTCCAGGGCGGGAAGCATCTGGCAAAATTTAGTCTTATAACGTGGATCTAACAAGAGTGGCAACCCAGTAGTCAGCATTATTTCGAATCCTAACTATACGGGAATCATGTTGCATATAGTGCATCAACAAGGCACTTGTATGTCAGGCTCTTCCAGGTGGTCCAAAGCCAGGCTCTGTTGCTGGCTGCGTAACACTGATGCTTTTTTCCTCAGTCCCCTCCTGCAAACCACGTTCAACAGAGAGGGGATGATTATCCTCTTCATCCTCTGACAGCTACTCGCCCATCACTTCTTCCTCCTCCTCCTCCATTTGTTCCTCGGCTCTTGCACCTTCACTAACAGTATGTCTGGTGTCACCAAACCCCTCGATCGCCGGAATCCACCGTCACTTGGCATCCGCCTGTGTGACGATAGTCTGGAACTTTGAGACATTCTTATCCCTTCCGCATCCTCCTCTTCTTCTGGGACAACCACCTCGTGCTGCACACTATTCAAATTCTGCTCCAGCATGTGTATGACCGGAATAGTGATGCTGAAGATGGCATCGTCAGCGCTAACTATTTTAACCCCTTTCCGACCTTGTCAGTAATAGTACGTAGCTGTGCCCTGGGACTTATGGACCAGCTACGTATTATTACGCGCGCTGCGATCGCGCCCGCACACAAGCGGGGCGATCGCCGCCGGGTGTCAGCTGATTGTCACAGCTGACACCCGGTGCTATGTGCACAGCTGACACCCGGCACATTGCGGTGGCAAGGGGGGAGGTGATCGATATACTCGCCTCTCCTGACGGCGTCCAGCGATGTCTGCGGCGTCTTCCGGATGTTGCCATGACGATCCGATGTCATCATGACAACATCCGGGTAACCAGGAGGCAGGACGTTCCTTTGGTCATGCGCAGTGCGCGACCAAAGTAATGTCTCCCCGGTGTGCAGCGCTGACAGGCAGCATGACAAAGAGAGCTGCTGCTCCCTATGCCATGCAGCCGATCAGGCTGCAAAAAGTGAAAGTCCCATAGTGGGACAATGTGTAAAAGTAAAAAAAAAAAGTAGAAAAGTGAAAAAAATTAAAAAAATAAAAAAAAAATTGTAAAAATATAAAAAAGAAAAAAATAATCCCCAAAAAATAAAAATATATTGAACCCCTAATATTTATTTATTATGAAAAAAAAAATAAACCAATAAAAGTACACATATTTGGCAGCGCTGCGTCCGGAATGACCTGACCTATAAAACTGTCCCACTAGTTAACCCCTTTAGTGAACATAGAAAAAAAAAAAAAAAACGAAGCAAAAAATAATGCTTTATCATCATACCGCCAAACAAAAAATGAAATAAGACGCGATCAAAAAGACGAATGTAAATAAAAATGGTACCGCTAAAAACGTCATCTTGTCCCACAAAAACACAAGCCACCACACAGCAACATTGTCCGAAAAAAAAAAGTTATAGCTCTCCGAATACACTGTGTTCCAAATTATTATGCAAATAATATTTTCTTAGATTTTCCTAAATTACCTATATGAATTGCAGTCATTGTAATTTTCCAGTCAAATAACTATTAGAGTACAATTGAAAGGTTTTTGTACAAACTGCCTATGATAACAGTATATTTTTAAAAAAATAAAAAACTCAAACTGCACTCAAAATGCATGTTCCAAATTATTATGCACAGCAGAGTTTTCAACCTTTTCATTTTAATAAAGAACAAAAAAATGGTCATTTTTGAAATTAGAAGCATTAGCAGGTTATTACAAACTAAAATCAAACAGTTTTCAACTCAAAACTTTATTCTAGGTGATGTTACATTTGCACATAGGACCCCTTGTTCGAAAGGAGCTTCTGAACTCTCTCGTCCATTGAATTTGTCAGGTTTTGGATGGTTTCTGCTTTAATTGTTTTGCATGAGGACAGAATACCCTCCCAGAGCTGTTGCTTAGATGTGAACTGCCTCCCGCCATCATAGACACTCCTTTTGATGATGCTCCAGAGGTTCTCAATGGGGTTGAGGTCAGGGGAGCATGGGGGCCACACCATAAGTTTGTCCCCTTTTATGCCCACAGCAGCCAGATATGCAGATGTGTTATGTGCAGCATGAGACGGGGACTCCCGAAATGTGACATGGCGTCCGCTCTTGATTCCAGGCAATTTTGCGTTCAAAAAGTCACACAGTGCTTCTTCCCTTCTGAACCCTGACGTGCGCCCAAACAGTGTATTTTCCCCACATATGGGGTATTGGTGCACTCAGGAGAAATTGCACAACAGTTTTTAGGTTCCATTTTCTCCTCTTACCCTTGTGGAACTAAAAAAAATCGCTGATCAAATTTTAACCCTTATAGCGCACTAATAAAAAAAAATTTTGGTTCCAAAATTATGCTGATGTAAAGTAGACATGTGGGAAATGTTATTTATTAACTATTTTGTGTAACATATCTCTCTGATTTAACGGAATAAAAATTAAAATTTTGAAAATTGTGAAATTTTCTAAATTTTCGCCAAATTTCCATTTTTTTCACAAATAAACGCAAGTGATATTGAAGAAATTTTACCACTATCATGAAGTACAATATGTCACGAAAAAACATTCTCATAATCAGCGGGATCCGTTGAAGCATTTCAGAGTAATTTCCTCCTAAAGTGACAGTGGTCAGAATTGTAAACATTGGCCTGGTCATTAAAGTGCAAACCACCCTGGGGGTAAAGGGGTTAATAATAGCCAATTCAAAACTGTGCAGAAGGGTGCAGAGGTCCTTAATCTGTTCCCACTCCGTAAACGTGATACGCCCCACGTCCGTACTGCGTTGGCACAGGCTATACGACATGACATACTGCGTCAGGGCTCGTTGCTGCTGCCACAGTCGCTGCAACATGTGCAGAGTGGAATTCCACCGCGTTGGCACATCACTATCAACCTGTTAACTGTCATGGAGAAAGACCTCTGTATCAATGCAAGTCGATGACATGAGGGGTGCGAACGGCGGAAGTGAGCACACAGCTTCCGGACTTTCTGAAGCAGCTCATCCAGGCTGGGATAGTGGCGGAGAAATCGCTGTACCACCAGGTTGAGGACGTGAGCCATGCAAAGCACGTTTGTGGGTTCGCCTTGGCGTAGAGCCGCAAACAGGTTGGCACCGTTATCGTACATGGCCTTCCCTGGCTCCAGGTTCAGCGGAGACAGCTATTGCTGAAACTGAGCCTGGAGAGCTGTCCACCACTCTTCAGCTGTATGACTGCGATCTTCAAGGCATATTAATTTGAAGACTGCCTGATTGCTGTGCTGCGCAGTATGGAGGTGGTGTGAATTTGCTCTGCACTGTGGGAACGCGTGTCTCGTTAAGGCAGAGGTTGATTGCCAAGTGAAGCACAGTGGATGGTCCATGCAATTTAGCAAATGGAGTTAGGGATTTAGTCAGGATTGATGGCTAATTATCTGCCTGTATTTTTCAGCATTAAGGACTCCATCATACAATTCCATCAGGGAGGCGTCTGATTGCCTCCAACATTATTCTGCAGCAGCAAAACGACCACAAATATACAGCCAATGTCATTAAGAACTGTAAATGGCATAAAGAAGAAAAAGGAGTCCTGGAAGTGATGATATGTCCCCACAGAGCCCTGATCTCAACATCAAGTTTGTCTGGGATTACATGAAGAGACAGAAGGTTTTGTGAAAGCCTACATAGGATCTGTGGTTAGATCTCCAAGATGTTGAGAACAATCTCCCTGTCGAGTTCCTTCAAAACTGTGTAAGTGCATCCAGAAGAATTGATGCTTTGATGATGTATTGTGTTCATTCACTTTGTATTTTGTTAATTGATAAAAATAGACACTTCTACTTTTTAAACCATTTTCACTGTGCAGCATTTCTCCACACCTGCCTGTCTAGGTGATTGGAGGGGTTTCGGTCCTGAGGAAAGGTCTTGGGAGCCTGCCGACAACATCGTTCTCCCCCCTCTTCCCCCCTGTGATTTTTGAGCAGTTTCTCCGTCGGGTTGGCCTAAAGAACAGTGGGGCGTCAGGGGGGTGCTGCCACAGCAGTAACTCACGTGCCTCCTCAGCGTCGTCCTACTCTCCATCGTCAGCGTTCAGCGTCTCCTCCCATCAGGTCGGCTCGCTGAGGTTTGCCTCTTGCAGCTCTCCTCTGCACAGCTGCAACAGCATGGTGTTTTCCATTTGGCCTTAGGGGGCGTGGCCGGTCTCTGCAGGAATTTAACCCTGCTTTGTCCTGCAGAGATCAGGAGTGGTACCTGGCGACTACCTGTGGCCAAGACTATCCTCGCCACCAGAGGCTCTAGTGAAAACCAGTTAGTTGCTTAGTCACGCCACTCCAGGGTCAGCCCGGCCCCAGGAGCAGTGGGTCCACACCCAGCCGTGTTACAGGAAGTTTCATCAGTTTTTATTTTAAGTACATTAAGACAACTTTTTCTGTTGAACAACTTCCTTTGTAGAGAAGCTGTCACTTGACATAAATGTGTAATTTTTTCCGTTCTCATGAATCTGCGTCATTTAGTTTTTCTTTCCTGTGCCCCTTCGTTTCTAAAATATGGCACTTTACGCCTTGTGTAAAGTAGTCTTTTTAGCCAACTCGGAGTGGTCTTTAACCCCTTACTGGCCAGGGGCGTATTAGTACACCCCAGGCCATCACTCCCGGTTCCGCTCTGGCTCCGGCGCTGAGCCCGCACTGAACCAGGCACATGTCAGCTGATTCTTACAGCTGACATGTGGCTGCAACAGCCGTTGGTGGAATTGCGATCCACCCGCAGCTGTTAACCACTTAAATGCCGCTGTCAATCTCCGACAGCGGCATTAGCCCCGCCCATCGGTGACCTGTCACGTGATCGCGGGTTACCGATGCGTGGGCATGGCTACCCGGGGTCTGCAGCAGACTCCTGTGGTTGTCATGTCTTGCTTGCTATGAGGGCCACCTAGTGGTTGGCGCTCATAGCACATGAGCATTTCTGCTACATAGAGGCAATCTGCTCATCGCCTTTCTGAAGCCGAGCCGATCAGGTATCTGCAGCTTCTGGTCTCCTGTGGAGACTATTGAAGCATGAGGAAAGTGGAAAAAAATGTTTTTAAAAATATGAAAATGGTAAAACAATATATAAAAGTTTAATTCGCCCCCTTTCGCCACATTCAAAATAAAATAATAATAAAGAAAAAACACATATTTGGTATTGCTGCGTTCAGAATCGCCCATTCTATCAATATAAAAAAAAGAATTAATCCGATCGGTAAACGGCGTAACGAGAAAATTCTAGACGCCAGAATTATGTTTTTTGGTCGTCACAACATTGAAATAAAATGAAATAATGGGCGATCAGCTCGACACGCAAAAAATAAGCCCTCACTTGGCCCCAGATCCCGAAAAATGGAGACTCTACGGGTCTCGGAAAATGGCGCCATTTTTTAGCAAATTTTGGATTTTTTTTTCACCACTTAAATAAAAAAGAACCTATACATGTTTGGTGTCTACAAACTCGTAATGACCTGGAGAATCATAATTGCAGGTCAGTTATAGCATTCAGTGAACGTGGTAAAAAAAACAACAACCGTGGAATTGCATTTTTTTTGCAATTTCACCGCGCTTGGAATTTTTTTCCCCGTTCTCCAGTACATGATATGGTAAAACCAGTGATGGCGTTTAAAAGTACAACTTGTCCCGCAAAAAATAAGCCCTCACATGGCAATATTGACCTAAAAATAAAAAGGCTATGGGTCTGGGAAGAAGGGGAGCAAACAATGAAAATGCAAAAATGGAAAATGCTCCGGTCATTAAGGGGTTAAAAAGCCTCCCATGTAGAGGAGTTTTGTATCACTACCACTTAGCTAAAGGGACAAGATTAATATATAAGTAAGAGGAGTGGAGTGGCCGATGGAAAAGGGAATAAAACCAATCCCAGATTCAGAAGAACAGCGGCATTTACACCAAATAAATGTGACAGATCCTATTTAATGTGATTGTTTCTGTGACAAAACAGACATTTTCTGATGTTCTATAACTCCTTTCCATATAAATGTATTGTGGGCTCTAGATGGTGCCGTGTATGCTATCATTGTAATCTCCATTACTGGATAGAATTAGAGGAGAAAGACTAAGGCCAGAAGCTGTGACCAAAAAATTATCAAAAGTGACTGCAGATTTTATTTGTATTTTTTTTAGGCAAAAGGAGTTAATAACAGCGACCACCTGACTGGGGTCTTACATCTTCAAGCAACTATTCCCAATCATCCGGGGAATCTACAAGAAGAAATGTCTTGTTTGCAGCCACTGATTTCTCTGCCTCCATTCAGTCCACAGTTGTGGATTTGTCCGGCTGAATCTTCCATGAGGCTTTTCCTCTCCATCACTGACTGCGAGGATCCATCACAGAACTGCCATAGATTCAGCTTATGTGCTCAGACATCACTGGGAGCCCCCCAGCAATGTATACATGACATTGCCAGAGCAGACCACCCCACTGTATCCAGAGTTGATCCCTCCGTACTAGGACCCTGTAATAGAAGTGGACGGCCTCCACACACAGGGGGCAGCTGTGGACGTGGTCCTGTGCCGGCTTCATTAGGGCAAGGTATATAGAGGATCTCATCTGTACCGAGAAGCCGGACGAGCAGTCCTGCAGCAGAAGTGACCGAACACTGCGAGGGTCAGTACCTAGGACCACCTCTTGGGAGGAGGAGGATGTTTTAATGAAGTATAAAAACTTAGGACACTATAGTCCTGATTGATCAATGCAATTATGCCAGAATTCTGGTGTAAATCACTTTGAAAAGTCACAATTTTTGTGCATTGTTGAGTTGATCAAAAATGTTGTGACTTTTGGTGTTTTCACGTCAGTTTTGCCCAGCTTCACCAAAATGGGCAGAGTTGGGGCAAGATGGAAGTGTGGCACCACAGCTTGTCTAATTCATGGTGAACTGTGGCTTCCCTTACACCCGAAATCTTACTCCAGTCTGTGACTGGAGTAAGATTTGTGGCAAGGTGCACGCACCACTTGTCAGAAGCGCATAATTCATGCGCCACTTAATGAATCTGGACCGTCTGACTCCAGCACGCTCCCTCATCAAGAGCAGCTTGAATATGGCCAGTCTTAATGAATCCCTGTCCTAAGTGCTTTATTAGTTAAAGAATAACCGTTGTTTTAATTTTTGTTTTGTAAATTAATATTACACATGAAAATAAGTAATTTTATAATCTTATCAGAGAAGTCGTCTTTTTCCTGCTGGATTGATCTTTCAGTCTCAATTCGCGGTAACATCTGTAAAATCTGTATTCAGTGAAGACAAACTTTCCTATTAGTGAGATAGATGACAGTTAGTGCTATTAATACTCTTTAAAGAAGGAAGGGGGAGGAGCTAGCGGAAGGGGGAGGAGCTAGCGGAAGGCACAGACCTTCTGCTGCAAGTTCTCCTGAAACCACAGTTACTTCTCCATGGAAGATTGCAGCTGGTGTTTATAAATAGAATCCTAGAACATTAGAATTGGAGGAACCTCCAGGGTCCTAGTGTCCAACCCCTGCTCAATGCAGGATTCACTAAACCATCTCAGACAAATGTCTGTCCAGCCTCTGTTTGAAGACTTCCATTGAAGGAGAATTCACCACCTCTCGTGGCAGCCTGTTCCATTGAAGAACGCACCAAATCTGCAGCGTGTGCACACAGCCTTGTTGTTCTTTTGGTCACAGGCAGGTCTTTGCACAGTCCTGAATGATAAGTACAGCACATACACGCTAAGGCTATGTGCCCACGTAGCAGATTTGATGCAGAGTGTTTTTGCCTCTCTCTGGCAGATTTACATGCAGATTTACATGCAGATTTACATGCATTTTTTCTGCCAGAGAGAAGTGTTTTTTCAGCATTTTTTCAGCGTTTTCGCATGCGTTTTTTCAAGCACTTTTCCAAGTGATTTTGAGCATAACTTGGAAAAGTGCTTGACAAGTTGGTCACACAATATAAATCCATGAAACCGGCATGGATTTATATTGTGTGACCAACTTAGATGCTTTAAATGCTGCATCTATAGTAAAAAAAAAACCTGTATACTCACCTCTCCAGTCTCCTCCCGGCGGCGTTCTCTCTCTTCAGCGTCCCGCGGTATACTGGCAGGATCTGCGGTGACGTCATCTAGTCAGCTGATGGTCACGCAACCATCACCTGACCCCTGACGTCAGCGGTCGCGTGACCATCACCTGACTAGATGACATCACTGCAGGTCCTGCAAGTACACCGCTGGACGCCGAGGAGAGAGGATCGCCGCCGGGAGCAGACCGGAGAGGTGAGTATACAGGGTTTTTTTATTTTTATTTATTTCTTTTTTTCACCGCTTGGTAGCCGGGATGAAGAGGAGTTGTAGTCTCTTCTTCATCCTGGGTACCACACGCACCCCGATTACGCTGCAAATTCTCGGCCATTGAATTTAATTGAAACGCAGCAAATCCACATATACCTGCGGGGTTGCTGCTTTTCAATGGCCGCGAATTTGCGGCGTAATCGCGGTAGAAATGGTCATGCTGCGTTTTGCAACGCAATGCGAATTCTGCGCGCTAATTAGCGCATCATGTGCACAGCACATCCGAATTCACATTGCTTTGCATGGCAGACGGTTTTACAAGCGTTTTCATGGGCACATAGCCTAACAGCGGGGAGCGGCTCTAGTGTCACCTGCTGGGATGGCACAATCACTGTCACCAGGATACAGGGGACATTATCAGAAAGGAGGAGATGACGTCTCTTCCCTCTCGCCTATCAGAGAATAGATTGCTGTATACGGGGGGCCTTATCCTCCTCTATTACACATCACTCAGTTCCTAAAGGGAATGATTTGACCATAATACAATATATTTGAGTGGGGCCAGTGCTCCAGTTTTATGTTCATAATGTTGAATGGAGATTGATCAGTTCCAGTGTGTCTGAACAGGGTCCGAGCCCACATCTCCTGAACTCAGGCTTTACACTGAGCATCACTGTCACGGACGTCAGATGAGAAGGGCATGGAGCACGATGTGGATGGTTGCCTCCGTATCCGCCATTACCTGGACTGCTAGCTTTACCTGGACACTCTGGATCAGCTCCTCCGTCTTGTCGAGACCTCTAAGGGCCTGTTCACACAAGCAGATAAAATATCATTCAGAGTTTCATCCAGAAAAGTGGGAGAATTCTTTTCTCACTTGTCATCCATGTGCAGTCCAGATCTAATCTGGCTTTTTAACCATTTACAGTTTCCAGGGCTACAGGATTGCAATGTATCTGTATAAAGCAGATTTTTTTCTGTACCCATAGACTTGAATGGGTGAATCTTGTCTGACGGATGAAACGAGGACATGCTGCCATTTTCTCTATTTATTTTTTGCTCACACACAGATTCGATCAGTGACAAAAAAAAAAAATGACTCCTCTGCACTTTCCCATTGAATAGCATTGGTCGGAGTGCTGTCCATTTGTTCCACAGACAACTTTCCTACTGAAAATACATTCGTGTGAACGAGTCCTAAGAAAGACATTGTAATTGGTTATTAGATGTTGACTGAAGTTTGGCTCTGAAAATGCAGGGCTCTTAAAGACGTTCTCTAATACTTTAATGTAGATGATTTATGCATAAAATAGGTCGTCTATATCAGATGGTTGTAGGTCCGACTCTTGGCTCCCCACCAATAAGTTGTTTATAGCTCTGGCAACGGCCGGATGTAACTTGTGCACAGAGCGCACCCCAGTGGCCACTGCCTGGTGCTGCAGATCACCTCCGGTACTCCTCAATAGCTGGTCTGCACCCGGCAGCGGCCGCAGTGTACGGAGCGGTTTTGTTCCACTTTGAACATTGCCTGCATCTTGCCAGAGGTGATGGCAGCTGATCATCGGGGGGCCGATGGTTGGACCCCCACCTATCTTATATTAATGACCTATCCAGTGGAGTATAAAAGTGTTTGATAACTCCTTTTAAAATCTTGTTTCCATCCCATTGTCTTATACAGCGTGTATCTGTGTTCTTGCTGTAACCAGATCGGCCTGACCTCTGATGGTTCTTCTAGGCCTCTATTACAGCTCTTACAGCCCCAGCATGCATCATTTGTGCTGGAGAGGAATATGAAGACACAGGAGCAAATAGAAGAACAATTAGGAAAGCTTGGATTATTAGAAGAGCAAAAAATGCTCATAGTGGAGGTGAGCCTATTATTATTATTTTTTCTTTTTAACTTTCATTTTTATATTTTTTTATTTTTAGGACATTTGTTTCCTCTCTTCAGAAAATAACAGTAGATAAGATTGATTAAAGCTTCTGGAAAGGTGTTCAATAACGTCTGATCAGGTGGCTGGTTTGTAATGGTTGTCCCATCTTACCAATCCCTCTCTCCTGCGGTGAATGTGACATTGTGGGATGAATATATATATATATATGTATATGTGTATGTGTGAAAAGTTATTTGCCCCTTCCTGATTTCTCATTCTTTTGCATGTTTGTCATACTTAAATATTTCAGATCTCAAAACCTCAAAACAAATTTTAATATTAGACAAAGATAACACAAGTAAACACAAAATGCAGTTTTTAAATGAAGATCCTAATTATTAAGGGAAAAAGAAATCCAAACCTACAGGGCCCTGTGTGAAAAAGTGATTGCCCTCTAAACCTAATAACTGGTTGAAGCACCCTCAGCAACAACAACTACAATCAAGTGTTTGGGATAATTGGCAATGAGTCTTTTACAACACTCTGGAGGAATTTTTGCCCACTCATCTTTGCAAAATTGTTGTAATTTAGCCACATTGGAGGGTTTCCGAGCATGAACCTCTTTCTTAAGGTCAGGACTTTGACTAAGCCATAGTAACATATAGTAACATAGTTTGTAAAGCCGAATAAAGACTTGCGTCCATCAAGTTCGACCTGTTAGTTCTGTAATTGCTAAAGTTGATCCAGAGGAGGGCAAAAACCCCAAATGATTTGGCCAATCTTCACCTGAGGAAAAATTCCCTCCCGACTCTGAAACCAGCAGTCAGAATAAATCCCTGTATCAACCTACTATTTTATTTTATTTTTAAGTATATGCTGAAATCTGCCTGGTATCTAGAAATGCATCCAGTCCCCGCTTGAACTGGTTTAGTGAATCCGACATTACCGTCTCCTCACTCAGTGAATTCCATATTCTCACTGCTCTTACCGTAAAGAACCCCTTCCTATGCTGGTGCTGAAACCTTTTCTCTTCCAGTCTTAGTGAGTGCCCTCTTGTTACCGTAATATCCCTCCTTTTGAACAAATCCCGGGCAAGATCTCTATACTGTCCCCTAACATATTTGTACACATTTATTATGTCCCCCCTCAACCTTCTCTTTTCCAGGCTGAATAGTCCTAGTTTTGCCAACCTCTCTGGGTATTGCAGTCCCTCCATTCCCTTTATTAATTTTGTTGCCCTCCTTTGTACCTTTTCAAGCTCATTTATATCCTTTCTATATATTGGGGCCCATAACTGAGCACAGTATTCCAAGTGTGGTCTGACCAGTGCTTTGTACAGTGGAAGAACAATGTTCTCATCCTTTGCAGCTATACCTCTTCTGATACATCCCATTACCCTGTTTGCCCTTACAGCAGCGGCCTGACTTTGGGCACTCCAATTTAGTTTGCTATCAATCAAGATGCCCAAGTCCTTCTCCATCTCTGAATTCCCCAATGATTTCCCATTCAGTGAGTACTGGTGACTTCCATTTTTCCTTCCCATATGTATGACCTTACATTTCTCCTCGTTAAACCTCATTTGCCATTTAATGCTCCACCTACTCAGCTTATCCAAATCCCTCTGTAGGTCTGCACTGTCCTCTTTTGTATTAATTGTTTTACATAACTTTGTGTCATCTGCAAATATTGATATTTTACTATTTATCCCATTGACTATGTCGTTAATAAAGATATTAAATAACATTGGGCCTAGTACAGACCCCTGTGGTACCCCACTAGTGACGCTTACCCAATCTGAGTATATTCCATTTATAACCACCCTCTGCCTTCTATCCTTTAGCCAGTTAGCTACCCACTTGCAGACATTTTCCCCCAGCCCCATCATTCTCATTTTGTATACCAACCTATTATGTGGCACGCTATCGAACGCTTTTGAGAAGTCGAGATACACGACATCCACTGGTTCCCCCTGATCTACTCGAGAGCTAACCTCCTCGTAGAAGTCAATCAGGTTTGTTTGGCAGGAGCGACTCCACATGAATCCATGTTGGTTCGGGATTAAAAGATTATTAGCATCAAGATGCTCCGTAATTGCCTCTTTAATGAAGCTTTCAAAAATTTTGCCCACAACGGACGTCAGACTCACCGGCCGATAGTTTCCGGCGTCACTTTTCGCTCCCTTTTTGAATATTGGCACTACATTCGCCTGTCGCCAATCAAGTGGTACAGACCCAGTCTCAACAGAGTCCTTAAATATAAGATATAACGGTCTGTCTATCACATTACTTAGTTCCCTTAGTACCCGTGGGTGTATGCCATCAGGTCCTGGTGATTTGTTTATTTTAATGTTACTGAGGCGTTTCTGTACCCCAACTTGGGTTAGATTTGTCATACTTAGTGGAGGATTAAGTTTGTCACTTCTCATTTCTCCTGTTAGTTCTATTTCCTTTGTGAAAGTTGTCGAAAAAAAATTATTTAATAGATTAGCTTTATCCTCATCTTTCTCTATGATTTTGCCTTCCTCACTTTTTATCGGTCCAATATTATCCGATTTAATCCTTTTACTATTTATATACGTAAAGAACAGTTTGGGATTTGATCTACTTTCCCTAGCAATACGTTTCTCTGTTTCCTCCTTCGCTATTTTTATTTGTTTTTTACAGGTTCTCGTTTTTTCCTTGTAACACATTAGTGCCTCCTTACTGTTTTTCCTGTTTTAATCTCTTGAATGCCTCTTTTTTGCTATTTAACGCCCCTTTTACGTTCTTGTTCAACCATATTGGTTTCCTCTTATTTCTGGCCCTTTTATTCCCATACGGTATATACCTCTCGCACTGAGTATTCAGAATTCTTTTGAAGGTTTCCCATTTACTATTCGTATTCCTTTGATTAAGAACTTTGTCCCAGTCTATAAGTTGAAGGTTTTCTTTCAGCTGATCAAACTTCGCCCTCCTAAAGTTTAATGTTTTTGTTGTTCCCTTATTGATAACCCTACTGAAGGGCATTTTGAAGTCGATAATATTATGTTCGCTATTACCTATGTGCCCCCCTATCTGTACCTCAGTTATTCTATCAGGCCTATTAGTCAATATTAAGTCCAACACGGCCTTCCCTCTCGTTGGTTCCTGCACTAGTTGGGAGAGATAATTATCCTTAATATTTGTCAAGAACCTTTTTCCTTTCTGAGATCTACAGGTTTCTGTTTCCCAGTCAATATCCGGGTAGTTGAAATCCCCCATTACAATCACTTCATTATGTTTTGCTACTTTGTCTATTTGTCCTAATAGCAGATTCTCATTCTCCTCTGTTATATTTGGTGGCTTATAGCAGACCCCCAGTAATATTTTATTATTATTTTTAGTTCCCTCTATCTCTACCCACATGGACTCGACCCCCTCTTCTCCCTCTCCTATATCTTCCCTTAGTCTGGGTTTTAGACATGACTTTACATATAAGCAGACTCCTCCGCCTTTCCCCTGTTTCTGGTCCCTTCTAAATAAACTATAATCTAATAAATTTACCGCCCAGTCGTAGCTATCGTCTAGCCAAGTCTCTGTTATACCTACGATGTCATACCTCTCCTCCGATATAAGCGCCTGCAGCTCATCTGCCTTATTGGTCAGGCTTCTTGCGTTGGTCAGCATGCAAGATAAAACTTTGGGGTTATTTAGCATCCTATTCTTCTCTAACGATCTAACTGTACTATCCCCACCCCCCCTCTCCACCCTCATTATATTCACTTCTCCCCTTCCCCCTTGCTTGCCTCACATCCCACCTATTTCCTTTGTTTCCCCCCCCGTCTCTAGTTTAAAAACTCCTCCAACCTATTAGCCATCTTCTTCCCCAGCACCGCTGCACCCTCCCCATTGAGGTGCAGCCCGTCCCTACGGTAGAGCCTGTAGCCGACCGCGAAGTCGGCCCAGTTCTCCATGAACCCAAACCCTTCTGCCTTGCACCAACTCTTTAGCCACTTATTCACCTCCCTAACTTCCCGTTGGCGCTCCTGTGTGGCTCGCGGGATTGGTAGTATTTCTGAGAAAACTACCTTGGAGGTCCTTGCCCTAAGCTTCCTACCTAGGTCCCTGAAATCATTTTTAAGGACCCTCCATCTACCACTCACTTTGTCATTGGTGCCGATGTGGACCTTGACCGCTGGGTCTTCGCCAGCCCCACCCAGTAACCTGTCTACCCGATCCGCGATGTGCCGGACTCGAGCGCCAGGGAGGCAGCACACCGTTCGGCGATCCCGGTCTTTGTGACAGATTGCCCTGTCTGTCCCCCTAATAATAGAGTCACCCACTACCAGAACCTGTCTTGCCTGCCCTACACTTCCCCCCTCCCCCTCATTACTGGAGCATACACTCCCCCGGCGGTCAGAGGATCTGTCGTGCTCCAATAATGCCGGTTCTGAACCAGCCTTCCTATACTTCTTCCCTCTATCCCTCCTAACTGTTATCCAGCTCCCTGCCTGTTCAGCCTGCACTTCCCCTCTATGCTCCACCCCCAGTATTGACCCATTGAGTGTCTGCTCGGTGAGCAGCAAACTCCGTTCCATGTTGTCGATGCTCCTCAGTACCGCTATCTGAGCACTTAGATCCAGAATTTGGGCTTCCAAGTGCACGATATGCTCACATCTCTCGCAGCAGTATGGATCCTCGAGCGGTTGCTCACGGAATGCATACATTGCGCAAGATGTACACTGCACAGCTCCGGCCAAAATGGACGTCATTCTAAATATGGGGATACAGTCAGTATATATATACAAGTACAAAACACAATTATTTATATATAGGTGTATGGACGGGGATCAATTAGGGATGTGCAAGTGTATCAATTAGATATCGGCGGGAGATCAGTTAAGTATCAAGTATGGACGGGGGAATCAGATAAGTAGGTCAGGTGGATTAATTAAGCAAAAAGTAAAGTAAAGAAAGAATGAAATACAGTCAGCAATTCAGTCCTAAGTCCTCCCTTCCAAACTCCCTGAATCCAAAGCCACTGCAAAGTCTTAATTTTGTTTTCCTTAAGCCATTCAGAGGTGGACTTACTGCTGTGTTTTGGATCATTGTCCTGCTGCATAACCCAAGTGCACTTCAGCTTGAGGTCATGAACAGATGGCCGGACATTCTCTTTCAGGATTTTTTGGTTAACCAGCAGAATTCATGGTTCCATTTACCACAGCAAGTCTTCCAGGTCCTGAAGCAGCATAACAGTCCCAGACAATCACGCTACTGCCACCATATTTTACGGTTGGTATGATGTTCCTTTTTTGAAATGCAGTGTTACTTCTACGCCAGATGTAATGGGACATACACCTTCCAAAAAGTTCAACTTTTGTCTTGTCAGTCCACAGAGTATTCTCCCAAAAGTCTTGGCAATCATCAAGATGTTTTCTGCCAAAACTGACATGAGCCTTTGTTCTTATTGCTCAGCAGTGTTTTTTGTCTTGGAACTCTGCTATGCGTGTCATTTTTGCCCAGTCTCTTTCTTATGGTGTAGTCATGAACACTGTCCTTAACTGAGGCAAGTGAGACCTGCAGTTCTCTGGATGTTGTTGTGGGGTCTTTTGTAACCTCTTGGATGAGTCGTTGCTGCGCTCTTGGGGTAATTTTGATCAGCCGGCCACGCCTAGGAAAGTTCACCATTGTTCCATATTTTCGCCTATTGTGGATAATGACTCCCACTGTGGTTCGCTGGAGTCCCAAATCTTTAGAAATGGCTTTAGAACTTTTTCCAGACTGATAGATCTCAATTACTTTGTTTCTCATTTGGTCCTGAATTTCTTTGGATCGCAGCATGATCTCTAGCTTTAGAGGATCTTTTGTTCTACTTCACTTTGTCAGGCATGTCCTATTTAAGTGATTTCTTGATTGAGAACACGTGTGGCAGTAAACAGGGCTGTGTGGGGCTACGGAAATTGAACTCAGCTTCCCAAAGATGTGACAAATCACAGTTCATTTATGTTTTAAGGAGGGAGGGGCATCACTTTTTTCACACAGGGCCCTGTAGGTTTGGATTTCCTTTTCCCTTAATCATAAAAACCTTCCTTTTAAAAACTGCATTTTGTGTATACTTGTGCTATCTTTGTCTAATAGGAGTCTGCTGCTGACATTGGTATTGGGGTAATGTCCCCTAATTCTGTTAATATCCTCCATCCTGGTATGTATGGTCCCTTCTTCCTGGTATATGTGGCCCCCATCCCATCTTGGTATACGTGGCCCTCATCCCCATCCTGGAATGCATGGCACCCATTGATCCCCCATCCTGGTATTCATGGCACCCCTTTGATCTACCATCCTGGTATGCATGGCACCCCCTGATCCCCATCCTAGTTTTCATGGCACCCCTTGATCCCCCATCCTGGTATGCATGGCACCCCTTGATCCCCCATCCTGGTATGCATGGCATCCCTTGATCACCCATCCTGGTATGCATGACACCCCTTGATCCCCCATTCTGGTATGTATGGCACCCCTTGATCACACATCCTGGATATATACAGTAACAGACCAAAAGTTTGGACACACCTTCTCATTTAAAGATTTTTCTGTATTTTCAATGACTATGAAAATTGTACATTCACACTGAAGGCATCAAAACTATGAATTAACACATGTGGAATTATATACTTAACAAAAAAGTGTGAAACAACTGAAAATATGTCTTATATTATAGGTTCTTCAAAGTAGCCACCTTTTGCTTTGATGACTGCTTTGCACACTCTTGGCATTCTCTTGATGAACTTCAAGAGGTAGTCATCGGAAATGGTTTTCACTTCACAGGTGTGCCCTGTCAGGTTTAATAAGTGGGATTTCTTGCCTTATAAATGGGGTTGGGACCATCAGTTGTGTTGTGCAGAAGTCTGGTGGATACACAGCTGATAGTCCTACTGAATAGAATTTGTACTATGGCAAGAAAAAAAGCAGAAAAACACGTCCCCAGCATGACACACCCATTCAGGGCCAGCGTTAGGGCAGGCAGACTAGGCATCTGCCTGGGGCCTCCAGCCCGTGGCGTGCCGCTATAGGGCCCGTGAGTTCCCCCCGCATCGCGCATTGAACTGTATCGGTAGCGGGGGAATGACTGTGCCTGCAGAGTGGAGCTGCTGAGACGCTCTGCAGAGCATGGAGCAGCTGGAGAACGAGGAGAGGTGAGTATTGTATGTATTTGTTTTTTATACGTGGTGACCATAATACTGCAGAACTGGGGGGCTGCATTATACTCTATGGTTGGGGCCGAATTATACTTTATCGAGGACTATGGGTTGCATTATATTATATGTACTATATGTTTGGCTGCATTATACTATAGGGAGGCTGCATTATACTCTATTAAGGACTGAGGAGAATGCATTATACTATATGAAGGACTATGGGGAGTGCATTATACACTATGAAGGACTATGGAGAGTGCATTATACTAAAGGGAGGGCTATGGGGAGTGCATTATACTATAGGGAGGGCTATAGGGAGTGGCATTATACTATATGGATGGCTATTGGGAGTGCATTATACTATATGGAGGACTATGGGGAGTATATTATACTATATGGAGGGCTATGGGGAGTGTATTATACTATATGGAGGACTATGAGGTGCATTATACTATATGGAGGGCTATGGGGAGTGCATTATACTATATGGAGGACAATGAGGTGCATTATACTATATGGAGGACAATGAGGTGCATTATACTATATGGAGGGCTATGGGGAGTGTATTATACTATATGGAGGGCTATGGGGAGTGTATTATACTATATGGAGGGCTATGAGGTGCATTATACTATATGGAGGGCTATGGGGAGTTTATTATACTATATGGCGGACTATGAGGTTCATTATACTATATGGAGGACTATGAGGTGCATTATACTATGCGGAGGGCTATGGGGAGTGTATTATACTATTTGGAGGAATATGGGCCACATTATACAATATTGAGCGCTGTGGGGCACATTATACAATATGGAGGACTATGGGGAGTACATTATACTATAGGGAGGGCTATAGGGAGTGCATTATACTATATGGAGCGCTATGGGGCAGTGTATTATACTATATGGAGGGCTGTGGGGCAGTGTATTATACTATACAGAGGGCTATGGGAAGTGTATTATACTATATGGAGGACTATGGGGAATGTATTATACTATATTGAGGAATATGGGCCACATCATACAATATGGAGGGCTGTGGGCCACATTATACTATATGGAGGACTATTGGGAGTGCATTATACTATATGGAGGACTATGGGCCGTATATTATACTATATGGAGGACTTTGGGGAGTGCATTATACTATTTAGAGGGGTATGGGGAGTGTATTATACTATATGGCGGACTATGAGGTTCATTATACTATATGGAGGACTATGAGGTGCATTATATTATGTGGAGGGCTACGGGGATTGTATTATACTATTTGGAGGAATATGGGTCACATTATACAATATGGAGCTCTGTGGGGCACATTATACAATATTGAAGACTTTGGGGAGTGCATTATACTATAGGGAGTGTATTATACTATATGGAGGGCTATGGGGCAGTATATTATACTATATGGAGGGTTATGGGGCAGTGTATTATACTATATGGAGGGCTATGGGGCAGTGTATTATACTATATGGAGGGCTATGGGGAGTGTACTATACTATATGGAGGACTATCAGGTGCATTATACTATATGGAGGGCTATGGGGAATGTAATTACTATATTGAGGAATATGGGCCACATTATACAATATGGAGTGCTGTGGGGCACATTATACAATATGAAAGACTATGGGGAGTGCATTATACTATATGAAGTACTATGGGGAGTATATTATACTATATGGAGGGCTATGAGGTGCATTATACTATACTGTGTTCCAAATTATTATGCAAATAATATTTTCTCAGATTTTCCCAAATTGCCTATATGAATGGCAGTCATTGTAATTTTCCAGTCAAATAACTATTAGAGTACAATTGAAAGGTTTTTGTACAATCTGCCTATGATAACAGTATATTTTTTAAAAAATAAAACACTCAAACTGCACTCAAAATGCATGTTCCAAATTATTATGCACAGCAGAGTTTTCAACCTTTTCATTTTAATAAAGAACAAAAAAATGGTCATTTTTGAAATTATAAGCATTAGCAGGTTATTACAAACTGAAATCAAACAGTTTTCAACTCAAAACTTTATTCTAGGTGATGTAATATTTGCACATAGGACCCCTTGTTCGAAAGGAGCTTCTGAACTCTCTCATTCATTGAATTTGTCAGGTTTTGGATGGTTTCTGCTTCAATTGTTTGCATGAGGACAGAATACGCTAACAGAGCTGTTGCTTAGATGTGAACTGCCTCCCGCCATCATAGACACTCCTTTTGATGATGCTCCAGAGGTTTTCAATGGGGTTGAGGTCAGGGGAGCATGGGGGTCACACCATAAGTTTGTCCCCTTTTATGCCCATAGCAGCCAGAGATGCAGATGTGTTATGTGCAGCATGAGACGGGGCATTATCATGCATGAAATGATCTCGATGGTCCAGATGGATGGAATGGAGGATGGCTGGTTGATGGACACCCCATGCAAACACGGCTACGGCACCAACAAGGAGGAGACGGAGTAATGTTTTGGGCTGGAATCATGGGGAGAGAGATTGTCGGCCCTTTTAGGATCCCTGAAGGGGTAAAGATGAACTCCATAATGTATGTTGAGTTTCTCAAACAGTACTTCCTGCCATGGTTCAAGAAGAAGAACCGTGCATTCCGCAGCAAGATCATTTTCATGCATGATAATGCCCCGTCTCATGCTGCACATAACACATCTGCATCTCTGGCTGCTGTGGGTATAAACCGGGACAAACTTATTCAATGAATGAGAGAGTTCAGAAGCTCCTTTCGAACAAGGGGTCCTATGTGCAAATGTAACATCACCTAGAATAAAGTTTTGAGTTGAAAACTGTTTGATTTCAGTTTGTAATAACCTGCTAATGCTTATAATTTCAAAAATGACCATTTTTTTTGTTCTTTATTAAAATGAAAAGGTTGAAAACTCTGCTGTGCATAATAATTTGGAACATGCATTTTGAGAGCAGTTTGAGTGTTTTATTTTTTTTAAAATATACTGTTATCATAGGCAGTTTGTACAAAAACCTTTCAATTGTACTCTAATAGTTATCTGACTGGAAAATTACAATGACTGCAATTCATATAGGTAATTTGGGAAAATCTGAGAAAATATTATTTGCATAATAATTTGGAACACAGTGTATATGGAGGACTATGAGGTGCATTATACTATATGGAGAACTATGAGGTGCATTATACTTTATAGAGAGCTATGGGGAGTGTATTATACTATTTGGAGGAATATGGGCCACATTATACAATATGGAGGGCTGTGGGGCACATTATACAATATGGAGGACTATGGGGAGTATATTATACTATATAGAGGGTTATGGGGAGTGCATTATACTATATTGAGGACTATGGGGAGTATATTATACTATATAGAGGGTTATGGGGAGTGTATTATACTATTTGGAGGACTATGGGCCTCATTATACAATATGGGGGGCTCTGGGGCACATTATAAAATATGGAGAACTATGGCATGTATTATACTAAACAAGCAAAATGCTGCCTATTCATCGAGTAATTGGATTGTTTATGCCAGAACAAAAATCCTTGTTCTCAGCAGCACATCGCCCGGTGGATAACATGATGCGTATGGGGACAGATTGATCTATTAGTGATTGTTCTGTATCCATCATTCTTCCTCAGCTGGTGTAAAGAGGTCGGGAAACAAGCGTCGAACGGCTTCAGTATTGTGGATTGCGCTCGTTTAGCGGCCTGATCTCAGCGCATGTAAATACAAGCTAAATGTTTGTGTGGTGCTGTATGTCAGCATTTGGGACCCCACTTTAAACTTTTCCCCAGGGCCCCACTTTATCTAAAATCGGCCCTGCACCCATTTAAATGGTTCCCGTACGCTGCACAGACTGGGAGAGAGAGGGGAGACTATTTGTGGCTTATGTAGTGGCGCTCAGTTTTGTGGACATCGGAGGGAAAGTTTTCTTTTAATTTATGAAATTCAATTCATGTGCTAAATTTACAAAAATAATATTAGTAACAATTCAACTTTATTTTAGTCCTTGGGTTATGGGTGAGGATCTTTTGGCAGAAAGAACAGAGGAAGGACAAACGGACACAAAAACCACTCAGACATTGGCCTCTTACATAATGCCGTCGGACGCCGAGTTCAGAGTCAAATGGTTTCAGAAAGCGACCACTTTCCTAATGAGCAGCGAGTAAAGATGATCAGCTCTCCGCCATCACTGACTGTCTGCCAACTGGAGCTTGTCCATCTCTAATCATTCCTGCTCAATGGGGGCGACAATATTTTTACTTCACAGTAATCCCGGACATCTTTTCGGAGTATATTGTATACATAGTGATATTTATACGGCTGGAGCACTTAGCAAATCAGATGGCATGCAGGTAGCGTTGTGCAAGATCCAGTATGCCGTCCTGCTTCTATCATTAGAGGGTCCTGCTAGAGAACAGCGGCCACACTATTATACTGTGTCCAGAGTTACAGGAGTCTGTCAGATGTGGACTGCTACGTTGCAAAAAATACTTAATAAGTTATTTTTTTTCAAACTGGATTGATATGCAAAATATTTTTAATAAAATCATTTTCTTATACTTGCAGGGTTTCTGTTTATTCAGTAATGTTGTAGCTGTTTTCTCTCACGCTGTGGATGATTGTAAATGAATACAGTTTCCTACATAATCATTGCAGCGGATCAGTTAAAAACGGGTGCCGTATGTGTTGTACCCAGGGCCGGCATCACCACCCAGGCAAGAGCCTGGGCCCTGAGCGAGCAGGGGGCCCACTCACCCTCTGGGACACCAGCGCGCTATGGGGCCCATGAGTCGGCGGGGCCTGATGCCAGCGAATGGGCACTTGCACTGGGTCTTCCTCAGTGCTTTAAACTGTTTGCAATACTTACCTCTCCCTGTTCCTCTGCTGCTCCTCTGTCTTCTGCGTCTTCTTACTCTGTGACATCTCAGGGCAGAGGGCGCGATGACGTCACTACAGAGCGCCCTCTGCTGAGCAGTCCCAGTGCAGAGAGTCGGAAGACGCTGATGAGACAGGCCTGCTTCCAGCAAGGAGCGGTGAGTATTTGATTTTTTTTTTTATGTAAGGAGTATTATATGGGGCTCATTATCTATTGAACAATATATGGGGCCCATTATGTATGGAGTATTATATAGGGCCCATTATCTATGGAGCATTATATGGGGCCTATTCTTTATGGAGCAATATATTGGGCCCACTATTTATGGAGCAATATATAGGGCCCATACTGTGTGGAGCAATATATGGGGCCCATACTGTATGGAGCAATATTTGGGCTCCATTATTCTGTATGGAGCATTATATGGTACCCATTTTGTATGGAGCAATATATGGGGCTCATTTTACTTTATGGAGCAATATATGGGGTCCATTATACTGAATGGAGCAATATATGGGGATCATACTGTATGGAGCATTATATGCGGTCCATTATTCTGTATGGAGCAATATATGGTGCCCATAGTACTGGATGCAGGACCATGTGCTGCCCATAATACTATATGGAGGACCATGTGGTGTCCATAATATTGTATGGAGGACCATGTGGTGTCCATAATACTGTATGGAGGACCATGTGGTGTCCATAATACTGTATAGAGGAAGGACCATGTGGTGTCCATAATACTGTATGGAGGACCATGTGGTGTCCACAATACTGTATGGAGGACCATGTGGTGCCCATAATACTGTATAGAGGACCATGTGGTGCCCATAATACTGTATGGAGGACCATGTGGTGCCCATAATACTGTGTGGAGGACCATGTGGTGCCCATAATACTGTGTGGAGGACCATGTGGTGCCCATAATACTATATATGGAGGACCATGTGGTGCCCATAATACTGTATATGGAGGACCATGTGGTGCCCATAATACTGTATATGGAGGACCATGTGGTGCCCATAATACTGTATATGGAGGACCACGTGGTGCCCATAATACTGTATATGGAGGACTACGTGGGGCCCATAATACTGTATAGAGGACTATATTGTCTGCACTGTGCGCTGGGAGGATTCGCCGGTTTCTGAGCTGTTGTAGACTTTACAATAGATATCACTCATGTAATGTGAGAAGTCAGTGAAATCTTTAGCATTGTACTATACCTATATTTCTGTGCATCATGAATCGTGGTAGGTGTGAAAGGGGCCCACTGAGACTTTTGCCCGGGACCCATGAAATCCTGGAGCCGGCCCTGGTTGTGGCATCTATTTCTTTTTGTACTGTATGCATGAGTTTTAATGGCAAATTTCTTTCAAAAAACAGTGGGATAAACCGTCATCTGAACTTGTCCCTTAACTTACATTGGTCTGTGAGGTGATCTGAAAGCAGAAAATCCAATGCTGACTTCTATAACATTTGGGGTAACTTTCCCGCATTGGTCTCTACATAATCTGTGAATTCAGGGAACTGCTAGATCTGCAGCAGATAAGAGGGATTATATCAAAATGCCATCATGCAGACCAGCAAGTGACACATCGCTGGGATAAGGTCCTCTGCCCCGACTTGTTGCTTTTAGATTACATAGCAAAAACCTGATGACAGTTTCCCTGTAATAAAATATCAGAGCTTCTCACATGGGAAATACAGCGG
The DNA here is from genome assembly GCF_046119375.1 of Phyllobates terribilis. Taxonomy (NCBI): domain Eukaryota; kingdom Metazoa; phylum Chordata; class Amphibia; order Anura; family Dendrobatidae; genus Phyllobates; species Phyllobates terribilis. Next base: position 2,601,571 of record NW_027362951.1, on the reverse strand, counting down.
GTGGCAGATACTGGCCTGGAATCCTGCAAATACACAGTACTGCCGTCGCCTATACACTGCATTGTGAAAGGATTTGGCCCCCTTAAACTTTTCTACCTTTTGCCACATTTCTGGCTTCAAACATCTACTATATAATTGTCTTATCCCGTCTGTCTGTCCGTCCTGGAAATCCCGCGTCGCTCATTGGTCCGGCAGCGGCCAATCAGCGCCGCGGGATTTCTGAAAAAGGATGGCGGCCGTTAGCGGCTCATCTGGCGGACGGAGGTCAGCGACGATGCAGCGGGGAGATGAGCGGCGCTAGCAGCACAACTACCCCGACCGGCGCCGCTGACCTCCATGCGGCTAACGTCGGAAGATCAGCGGCTCGGCCCGCTGATCTCCCGACAGCAAGTGTGAACGGAGGACCGGGGAGCGGCGCCGCCGGTCGGGATGCTTCTGCTGCGAGTAGCCGCTCATCTCCCGGCTTCTCGCAGCAGAAAGAGCCGCACAAGCAGCGCCGCTCCCGGGCCCACACTAATACGACGCTGATTGGTCGCGGTGGCCGGCCGCGACCAATCAGCGAGATGGGTGGCAAATTTAAATGCCGCTGTGCTAAATGGTCGCGGTGGCCGACCGCGACCAATCAGCGAGATGGGCTGCAAATTTAAACGCCGCTCTGCTGATTGGTCGCGGTGGCCAACCGCGACCAATCAGCGAGATGGGTGGCAAATTTAAACGCCGCTCTGCTGATTGATCGCGGCCGGCCACCGCGACCAATGAGCGAGATGGGCGGCAAATTTAAACGCCGCTCTGCTGATTAATCTTGGCCGGCCACCGCGACCAATCAGCGATATCGGCGGCAAATTTAAACGCCGCTCTGCTCATTGGTCGCGGCCGCCGGCCGGCCAAGACCAATCAGCGAGATGGGCGGCAAATGTAAACACCGCTGTGCTGATTCGTCGTGGCCGCCAGCCGCGACCAATCAGCGAGATTGGCGCCAAGCTTAAACAACGCTCTGCTGATTGGTCGCGGCCGCCGGCGACTGCTACCAATCAGCGATTTTGGCGCCAAATTTAAACACCGCTCTGCTCATTGGTCCCGGCCGCCGGCCGGCCAAGACCAATCAGCGAGATTGCCGGAAAATGTAAACAACGCTCTGCTGATTGGTCTATTTTATCGCCAAATTTAAACAAGCTCTCCCGTCCTCACTAACACAGTTCGCTGATTGGTCGCGGCCGCCACCCGTGACTAATCACCGATATTGCCGCCAAATTTAAACACCGTTTTGCTGATTAGTCGCGGTTGCCGGCCGCGACCAATCAGCGATTTTGGCGCCAAATTTAAACAACGTTCTGCTGATTGCGCCCGGTCGGCCGCATACATATTCTAGAATACCCGATGCGTTAGAATCGTGCCACCATCTAGTAAAGATATAAAATTCTATTTTTCTGGGGAAGAATCAACAACTAGTGGGACACAATCGTGAAGTGGAACGAAATTTATTTGCTATTTTAAACTTTTTTAACAAATTGAAAAGTGGGGCGTGCAATATTATTCGGCCCCCTTGAGTTAATACTTTTATAGTGCCACCTTTTGCTGCGATTACAGCTGCAAGTCGCTTGGGGTATGTCTCTATCAGTTTTGCACATTGAGAGGCTGAAATTCTTGCCCATTCTTCCTTGCAAAACAGCTCGAGCTCATTGAGGTTGGATGGAGGGCGTTTGTGAACAGCAGTTTTCAGCTCTTTCCACTGATTCTCGATTGGATTCAGGTCTGGACTTTGACTTGGCCATTCTAACACCTGGATACGTTTATTTTCTAACCATTCCATTGTAGAGTTTGCTTTATGTTTGGGATCATTGTCTTGTTGGAAGATAAATCTTCTTCCCAGTCTCAGGTCTTTTGCAGACTCCAACAGGTTTTCTTCCAGAATGGTCCTGTATTTGGCTCCATCCATCTTCCCATCAATTTTAACCATCTTCTCTGTCCCTGCTGAAGATAAGCAGGCCCAAACCATGATGCTGCCACCACCATGTTCGACAGTGGGGATGGTGTTTTGAGGGTGATGAGCTGTGTTGCTTTTACGCCAAACATATCGTTTTGCATTGTGGCCAAAAAGTTCGATTTTGGTTTAATCTGACCAGAGCACCTTATTCTACATGTTTGGTGTGTCTCCCAGGTGGCTTGTGGCAAACTTCAAACGAGACTGTTTATGGATATCTTTGAGAAATGGCTTTCTTCTTGCCATTCTTCCATAAAGCCCAGATTTGTACAGTGTACAACTGATTGTTGTCCTATGTACAGACTATCCCACCTCAGCTCTAGATCTCTGCAGTTCATCCAGAGTGATCATGGGCCTTTTGGCTGCATCTCTGATCAGTCTTCTCCTTGTTCGAGATGAAAGTTTAGAGCAGTGTTTCCCATACTCCAGTCCTCACAGACCCCACAGGTCATGTTTTCAGGATTTCCATAGTATTGCACAGGTGAGATAATTCCTGATGCCTTGATGATACTTCCATCACCTATGCAATACTAAGGGAATACTGAAAACACGACCTGTGGGGGTCCGTGAGGACTGGAGTTTGGGAAAAACTGGTTTAGAGGGACGGCCGGGTCTTGGTAGATTTGCATTGGTCTGATACTCCTTCCATTTCAATATTATCGCTTGCACAGTGCTCCTTGAAATGTTTAAAACTTGGGAAATCTTTTTGCATCCAAATCCGGCTTTGAACTTCGCCACAACAGTATCTCAGACCTGCCTGGTGTGTTCCTTGGTCTTCATGATGCTCTCTGCACTTGAAACAGAACCCTGAGACTATCACACAGCAGGTGCATTTATAGGAGACTTGATCACACACAGGTGGATTCTAGTTATCGTTACCAGTCATTTAGGACAACATTGGATCAGTGGATTCTAGTTATCGTTACCAGTCATTTAGGACAACATTGGATCAGTGGATTCTAGTTATCGTTACCAGTCATTTAGGACAACATTGGATCAGTGGATTCTAGTTATCGTTACCAGTCATTTAGGACAACATTGGATCATTCAGAGATCCTCACTGAACTTCTGGAGTGAGTTTGCTGAACTGAAAGTAAAGGGGCTGAATAATATTGCACGCCCCACTTTTCATTTTTTATTTTTTTTAAAAAGTTTAAAATACCCAATAGATTTCATTCCCACTTGTTGATTCTTCCCAAAAAAATTTGAATTTTATATCTTTATGTTTGAAGCCAGAAATGTGGCAAAAGGTAGAAAAGTTCAACGGGGCCAAATCCTTTCACAATGCGCTGTATCTACCACTCGCCGACCTCCCTGTGTGAGAAGCTGATGGTTATTAATTATGGAATACAATGTTTTATTATAGCGGTGAGTGCTGCATTCACTTCTTACACTCATTCATGTGGATTTGTCTGATTAGTGACCTGCACCAGCTTATATCATGGGGCTGCTCAAAGTATAACAATTTACCAAAAAGGTGTGGTCTGTTTATTTTCTTTTGGTTTCCATTTTTTTTTACTTTTTTTTTTTTCTTTACCTGGATCTTTCTGTAAAAAATAAATAAATAAAAAATAAAATATAGTCAACCTCTGGTATGCTCTACTACCATGAGATCCCCAGAATAAAGGCAGAATTTAATAAAGGGTTACACATTTATCCAAGACATTGAAAGTTATGGTTAAAAAGGTAAAAAGACTTTTCTTTTTTTGCAGCAAAATTGGCTACAATTGCCCAGACAGGTTATATTTGCCCACAGCGTCGGACTGGGGAGACTGGGGCCCACCCTACAGCTAGATGCAGATACCTGTTAGCCTTTATCCCCGTTATAGTGGAACCTCGACTGTAAAACACAGGCGGCTCCTGCACATCTACTGTGCGCACAGCACAACTGGGATGTACAATTACGGTAGTTTGCATTAAAGGGCTTCTTTGGTGAAAACAAGTTATCACCGATCCATGGGCTCCTCAGGATTGGTGATAACTTAATGATCGTTTGGGTCCGACCATTGGAAACCGCACTGATCAGAATTGGGAAGTTTTATCCCTGACAGGACACTTTTATCCCCATTTTAAAATGCAGCGGCAGGTGGGACGTCTGACCGCAGATCCATTTATTCTCTTTGGGGCTTCCAGAAAAAAACAAGAGCAGCGCTCGCAGCCATTGAGGGAATGAATGGATCAGTGGTGAAGTCGCACATGCTGCTCCAGTCTAGTGGGGATAAAAGCTCCACATTCTACCAATCGGTGCGGGTCCCGGCAGTCAGACCCCCACCAATCAATAATTTATCACTTATCCTTTGGAAAGGTGATTACTTGTTTTCACAGTAGATTTTCTGTAAATGCATCTTGTTCCAAGTATTTAATCACAAATCTAAATAAAGATTATTCTCCTAATTAATATCTGAGAGAACAATTGACTGCTATACACTACACAATCCACTTTTTCAAGACCAATAATACCACATTCAAGGGAGAATAATCCCACGTAGAAGGGAGAAATACAGCCACACCGTGACCAGACCACATATTACCACCACATAGTGACCGAATAATACCACATATTGTATAAGGGACAAATATCGCCACACCATGACCAGACCAGATTTTACCAGCATATAGCGACCAAATTATTCCACATAGAAGGGAGAACTACCGTCACACCGTGAGCAGACCACATATGACCACCACATAGTGACCGAACAATACCACATACTGTAAAAGGGAGAAATATCGCCACACCATGACCAGACCAGATATTACCAACATATAGCGACCAAATAATTCCACATACAAGGGAGAAATACCACCACACCATGTCCACACCACATAGTGACCAAATAATAACACATACAGGGATAAATACCACACCATGACCGGACCAGATATTACAACATAGTGACCGAATATTACAATACTGATCATTAATGAAATGTCCTCGGATGCACATTCAGTTGAAACCAGTGGGCCCCCTCTACGTCCTGCTCAGGGTCCTGCCAAGGACCCTGGCCCACCGGATAATCGTCCAGTGTCCCGGTGCTCCAGTCAGACCCTGTTTGCCCACCAAACTCATCCATTTAAATGTCTGATTTTAGAGTTTGCATTGTGTTCCTTTTCTTTGCTTATAAAAACGTAATAATTATAGTCTATGGACCTTTTCTGATGCTGATGGTTCACAAAAGAAATTTGAGACATGTTTGATTGTAATCTGATTTGCAGATAAAACTGGCCCATTCAAATGATTGGATTGTCAAAAAAAAGATACATTTGCATCCTTGTTCTGTATGTTTTTCACTGACTAATGTTAGAAGTTTGTAAATCTTCATCACTTTTTTTCTCTCATCAATAGGTGGCAGAAAATGTCATTTTTCAACATGAGGAGAGAAAACTTCCTTCCATCACTTTACCTGATGGGCCCATGTGTCAGATCAGCACAGAAGCAAATAGGCAGCAATTGCTCATTTTTAACTCCTCTTTAGCTCATAATGTGGAGTAACATTGTGTGGATCAGACACACAAAAACTCTGTTCAAAGGTCGGCTTAGGGTTTACTTCATGTACACACAAATTGCCAAAGGCAAATAGAGATCCCTTAATAAAGACCGAAATATAAAACATAACTTTTATTTTGATTATTAGATATAATAACGGAAAATATAACACACACTTAAGCCCCCGTCTCACATAGCGAGATCGCTGCTGTGTCACGGTTTTGGTGACGCAACAGCGACCTCACCAGCGATGTCGCTATGTGTGACACTTTGCAGCGATCAGGCCCCTGCTGTGAGGTCGCTGATCGCTGCAAAGTGTCCTGGACCATTTTTTGGTCGTTGCTCTCCCGCTGGTCAGCACACATTGCTGTGTGTGACCAGCGGGAGCAGCGATCAGGCTGGTAACCATGGTAAACATCGGGTTACTAGGGGCACACACGCACTGTAGCAGAGTGGTAAGCATGATAAACAATTGGTTACTAGGTGCGCGTGTGCCACTAGTAACCCGATGTTTACCATAGTTACCAGCCTGCTCCTGCTTCAGCAGGCTCGTAACCAGGAGCAGGACATCGTGGAAAAATTCTTTCCACGATGTCGCTGCTCCCCTGATCGTTGGTGAGCCTGCCTGTTTGACAGCTCACCAGCGACCACATAGCGACGCAGCAACGATCCCTGACAGGTCGTATCGTTGTCGGGATCATGCAGCGTCGCTAAGTGTGACGGGGCCTTTAAAATCACACAGTACTGGATGTTTCTGATAATTCAGCGCTGGGTTATATGAGCCATAACTATTAAAGTGCTTGTGCTTCTGTTATGGCAGTTGTGTATCGAGGGCTTATTTGTCTAATATATTATTCTTCAGAATAAATCACCACCAATAGTGAGTCCTCAATATAATCCTACTCGGTATACACTATTCACTTTATTATGAGGGCTTATTTATCAGGAAATTGGATAAAAGGGATTATGCTATACGTAGCAAGAGAAAACTGCTTCTATGTACAACTACACTGGTCATCCCGGTGTTCAGCCGTCTCTCCAGTCTCTATATATAGAAAACTATTTGGATCACAATAGATATCTTTTCATATCCAAATGAGCCTTATTCGGCAATATTTGGTTTCATTCATTAGTGGGCAGTGAGGTAAATGCTTCTACTGCCGCCCTTGTATCTCATCTATTAGACTTATGAGCTGTAGCACTTATTTATCATTGTAGTGCTTTTCAATTGTCATACAATAGGGCTTCTTGTAGCATGCATTCTTACCTGTAGCAGCTACTCCAAACCATAAAATGTACTGATTTTTATCAATTGTATATAAAGCAGAAATCATACTGCTCCTGTTATTCAGCCCTTGTATTTTGATCAACAGTTACTAATACAATATGATGTACCACCCGGCCCGGCACCTAGAATGACATCCCCACAAAGCCTCACTACACAGTATTATGTCCTCACAGAACGATATGCTCACACAGCCCCCTTACACAGTATTGTCCCCACAAAGTTCCCTTAAACAGTATTCTGCACCCTGTGACAGTCACTGGTGTTATATGCAAGAGGAGGTATGTGTCACTCCGGCTGCTAGCTTGTGTGAACTGAAACCTACAAACTTTCCTCCAGCATGTTATATGTTGGGGGTTAATTCCTAAAGGGTGTGGTTTTATGTGAATGGCAAAGAGGGTGGGAGGTCATTCACCCTATGTCCCCTCAGGGTGTAGCTGAGCAAGCTTAAATGCTCAGTCACTGTTTTTTTTTCTGTAGTGTGTGGTCTGGAGAGTGAATTTTCCAGGCTGTGTTTGCCAGAGAGCAACACCGAAGGACTGGTGTTTGGGGCACTTCACTGTGCTGCTTTGAGTGGGCAAAGCCTCACTAATGGACTCTGCTATACTTTATCTTTTGTTTTCCCGTTAACCCAGAGAGGGCCTGTTTATTTTTGTGGAACGCTGCTGGAGTTTATGCCATACAATAAACCAGCAGGAAGTTAACCCGAACCGTGTGTCCTGTGTCTGCCTCTGGAAAGCCTAGCAAGTCGCTTTACCACAATTGGTGGAGAATACGGGCAAGATTCCAGGAACACTTGTACCTGCCATAGAGAATGGTGGATGTCCTGGGTGAAGGCCGTCAGCCAGCCACAGATGTCCGGAAACATGGAGGAGCTTATTAAGCATTTAGTCCAGAGCCAAGCGCAGCAACACCAGCAGCACCTACAGCAATTACAGCAGCACCGGGAGCTACAGCAGCAACAAGCTCAACAGGAGACGACCAAACTTGCTGCAACAGTTGCAGCCAAAGGCGCAGCAGCAGCACCAGCGGGAGCAGCAAAAGAAGATACAGTTTCTGGCGGATGCCATCCAGGGTAGAGCAACCGCCCCACCCCCTGGGCCGACTGATGACTCACACGTCAGGAAGGCGGTAAGATGGGCCATGCAGAAGATGACCCCTGGGATGATGTAGAAGCCTTTCTGACAGTCTTTGAGAGGGTGGCTGATCGGGATTGGCTTCCACCAGATCAGTGGGCAGAGGTTCTGGCACCATATTTGTCTGAGACATGGTTATGACTAAAGATATTTTTGCTCGAAACGCGTAATCCCTTGGATCCACAATTTTAACAGCATGATTTTAAAGGAATTCTAATAAACATGAAGTTTTAATACACATTCAGATTCTCATTTGGATGTTTGTTGCTGGATCCCTGTTTTTTGTTGTTGGACTCTGGGAGTCTGGTGGCCTTAATCAGATCTACCCTTCCCCACCAGTTGGTCCCTACCAAATCCGTGGGCGTTCGGTAAATCTATGAGGATGCCAAGCACTACCCCGTGGCCACAGTGACAGTGGTAAAAGAGTGTGGTGCCCAGTCCCACGAGGTCGGGGTGGTAAAGGACCTGATATATCCCGTATTACTGGGATGTGATTTTTCTTCGTTTTGGGACTTGTGGGGAAAGGGAACCGGACTATGTAGCATGGGCCAAAGCTTGGTCCCTAGGTAAGAACCCCCGATGAAGTCTCAAGTGGATGAGTTCCCACTGTGCATCCTTGCTGGCAATGAGGGTGAGATGGTGACCGACGAGGCCGAGCTTCCTGAATTAGATGTGTCCAGAGAGAACTTTGGGACTGCTCAAGTTCGGGACCTGACCTTAAAGGGGGCGTTTGACCAGGTTACTGTATGTAATGGGGTTGCTCAAGAGCCGGGGGCCGACACCAGGTTCCCCCACTTTGCAGTTCAGGGGGAGTTGTTCTATCGGGTGGCCAAACTAAGGGGCGGTGAGATAGTGGAACAGCTGTTAGTGCCGGGGCCCTACCGACGGAGGGTATTAGATATGACCCATTCACATGTTCTGGGGGGACATCTAGGGGTCGAGAAAACTCAGGAGAGGATGTTGAGAAGGTTTTATTGGCCAGGGTGTTACCGAGAAATTCTAAACTATTGTAGGTCCTGCCCCACCTGCCAGTTAACCACTCCGTCTTCCCACTTCCGTAGCCCACTAATCCCACTACCTGTGATAGAGGTCCCATTTGAGAGGATTGCAATGGACCTAGTGGGGCCCTTAGTCAAATCAGTCCGGGGCCACCAATACATTTTGGTGGTCATGGACTATGTGACCTGGTATCCAGAAGCGGTACCGCTAAGGAACTCATCGACTAAGTACATAGCCAGAGAACTTGTCAATATATTCACCAGGACCGGTCTGCCGAAGGAAATACTAACCGATCAAGGGACCCTACTCATGAGCAAGGTAATGAAGGAGCTGTGTAAGGTCCTACAGATTAACCAGTCCATTAGACTCAGGATGATAACCAGACGAAAATGACAAATGAACTCCCAACCAGTCACAAAAAGCACGCCAAAAGCGAGCCACAAACTGAGGTCCTCTATCACAAACAATATCCGTGGGAACGCCATGGAGCTTGACAATCTCCTTAACAAACGCCTTAGCGAGTGTCTTGGCGCAGGGCAACTTAATGAATGGAACCAAATGACACATCTTACTAAAACGGTCTACGACCACCCAGATGACAGTAAAACCCTCAGACACAGGAAGATCAGTAATAAAATCCATAGAGAGATGCGTCCAAGGCGCACTAGGAACCTCCAGAGGGCAAAGCAACCCCGCAGCAGGAGTATGTGAAGCCTTTGACCTGGCACACACAGTACACTGACGCACCCACTTGATGACTTCCTTCTGCCATCCAGGCCACCAAAAACTGCGACTGATAAGTCTCTTGGTCTCCGAAACTCCTGGATGACCTGCCAACCGAGACTCATGACACTCCACAAACAAATCTTTCCTAAAGGCTCTAGGCACGAACAACCTCCCATGGGGAGTGTTAGATGGAGCATCATCTTGAGCATTCAGAATCCCATTCTCCAAATCGGAGTCCAATGCCGCCACCACAACTCCTTTCTGCAAAATGCTCTCCTGCTCCTCGGCACCGACCGTAGGAGAGAAGTTGCGAGATAAAGCATCGGCTTTAACATTCTTAGTACCAGGGATATAGGTAACAGAAAAATGAAACCGAGAAAAAAAAAGTGCCCACCTAGCTTGATGGGCATTCAAGCGCTTGGCAGCATCCAGATAGATCAAATTCTTATGATCTGTGAAAACCTGAATAGGAAATCTAGCGCCTTCCAAAAAATGATGCCAGTGTTCAAACGCAAGTTTAATAGCCAGAAACTCCCGATTTCCAACATCATAATTCAGTTTGGTTTCCGAATTTTTTTTCGAAAAGAAGGCACAAGGATGTATTCCACCCTTGTTCTCCTGAGACAAAACTGCTCCGACCCCCACTGATGAAGCATCGACCTCGACCAAAAAAGGTTTGGTCTCATCAGGCTGTATAAGGATAGGGGCAGAACTGAACCTCTCTTTGAGATACTCAAACGCTTCAATGGCCTCAGTAGTCCACTGGGTCGTATTCGCACCTTTCCTGGTGAGATCGGTTAGAGGTTTAACAATTACAGAAAAATTCTTAATGAATTTCCTGTAATAATTGGCAAAACCCAAAAACCTCTGTATAGATTTCAAACCAATAGGCCTAGGCCATTCCTGCACAGCCTGAACCTTCACAGGGTCCATCTCAAAGCCCTCGCTGGAGACAATGTAGCCCAAAAAACTAATTTTCTGCACAGGGAACTCACATTTCTCCAGCTTAGCAAAAAGTGAATTATCACTCAATAACTGCAAAACTTCACGTACACTCTGCCAATGGGACTCCAGACCTGGTGAATAAATCAAAATGTCATCCAAATACACAACCACATTCTTACCAATCAAAGGTCTGAGGATGTCGTTAATAAGATTCTGAAAAAATGCAGTTGCATTGGTAAGACCAAAAGGCATAACCAGATTCTCAAAATGACCTACCGGAGTGTTAAAAGCAGTTTTCCATTCATCACCCTCCTTCACATGTAACAAATTGTATGCCCCTCGGAGATCAATTTTTGAGAACCACTTGGCCCCCACTAACTGGTTAAACAAATCAGGAATTAATGGCAAGGGGTAGGAATTGCATATGGTACTCTTATTAATTTCACGAAAATCCAGACATGGACGCAAACCGCCGTCCTTTTTTTTAACAAAGAAGAATCCGACTGCCACAGGCGACTTAGAAGGTCTAATGTGACCAGCAGCCAGGCTAGTCTGTATGTACTCCTCCAATGCCTTTCTTTCAGGGATAGTCTGATTAAACAAGCGATTTTTGGGAAGAGTAGCACCTGGAACAAACTCAATGGTGCAATCATAATCCCTATGAGGAGGTAAAACTTGCGACTCCTCCTCCGAAAAAACCCTCCAAAAATCTTGAATAGGTACAGGTAATTCCCCTTTTTCCACAGCCGCAATGCGACCATTACAACATTTATCATAGCACTTCGGACTCCAAGACTTAATCTTGGAGTCCGAAGTTATGATCTGTAACATAAACTAAGGAAAGAATGGGAAAAGCTGTCCCTACAGTAAGACTAAGCTGAATCCCTACAATGTAGCGGGCAGCCTGTTCCTTGTGAACAGACCCGCCTTCATCCTCGGCTAGTCTGAACAGAGACATATAGAATAAAGGGAGGGGTCCCTAAAAGAACTAAGGACTGGGACAAAAATGGGACACCTCTTAACAGAAGTTGTTGCAGAGCAAAAAGACAAACTGACAAAAAGTACTAGAGGTCCCAGAGGACCAAGCAAACTAGACAGATAGGCACCGAAGCACCTGGCTAGAGAGACAGGCAAAAAAACACTGAAGTCCAGCAAAGCCAGAAGGGCGGAGCTGGAATATATAGGCAGCTGGTCACGTGACCGCAAAACACAAGATAGCAAAAACTAACAGGAGGGTTCTAACAATTGCAGCTGTTGCCTATTTGAAGGTTATAGACTCTAACAATGAAGCCCATGTTGGATTTCTATTTGGAAAGGCTAAACTGGCTCCTAAACCTGAACACACCATACCCAGACTTGAGCTCTGTGGAGCTGTACTAGCCATCGACATTGCAGACTTCATACAGAATGAACTACCTATTCACGTGGATGACACAAGATTCTACACAGACAGCAAGGTTGTTCTGGGCTACATATACAACCAGACAAAACGCTTCTATGTCTATGTCAGTAACCGCGTTGAAAGGATCAGGAAATCCTCTAAACCTGAGCAATGGAAGTATGTTCCATCACATCTTAACCCTGCTGACATTGCTACTAGGCCAGTGTCTGTTGGTGCCCTCGCAAACTCTTCTTGGTTAAAAGGACCGGGGTTCCTTTGCGGCCAGTGTGAAGAGACTGCTGTTGAAGACAGCTTCAGTCTTCAGGATCCAGACGTTGACCCAGAGATCCGTCCTGATGTCAGCACCCCCATTACCAAAGAGAAGGTTGGCTTGGGCTGACAGCAATTTGAACACTTCTCCAGATGGACAAGGCTTGTTTGCGCCAACACATCTGGAACTTGAACTTGGAACTTTCAAGAAACTTTTGGACTGCTAAAAACACTCATCTGATTGCAACCAGGAACTGTAACCACTGGATTACAATTGGGTTGGAGACAGTTTGGCCTAGTGCGGCTTCTCCAATCTGAAGATGGGCATCCTTTGGATTGCTTCAGGAACTGTTATAGACATTCGTCTACCTCGTTTGTTATATGTTATTGTTGCATTGCATGCATTGTTTGTCTTTCAGGTTGAGGTATCCCTCAGTACTTCAGGAAAACACCCCCACCTCAAGACTGTTAATATAGTGAAATCCAGGGATTTCAGACGGGGAGTGTGCTGTCCAGCTTTTTATTTGAAAATACTTTCAGACATTTGGGGCATTACCTAATGTTACATGATTATTGTATTGTTGTACTTTGCTGCCATCTACTGGCCGTAGTTATAATACTGTATGTTATAACATGTATTATTTTTGTGTTTTACCCACAAACCCCTTCGGTCTGTAACTCCTCCTATCTCCTGTTCAGCACTTCCTTCTTCTTCTTCACATCCATCTTGACTACTCATGCTGCAGGACTGGAGAAAGGATTCTCTTGTTACCACTTTACCTGGCGCTTCTAATACCTACAATTCCTACCCTTTCCTCATCCTTCACTTTCCCTCATCTCAGCTCATCAAGAACTGTAAATAAATCTGTTGAATTCATCACTGCATCATCATTCCGGATTACCACGTGCAGTTCATGAGGAACAGGAGCGCAGGTCAGTGAGTTAGTAGAGAAGTAACCTGGCACTCAGAAGACTCATGGGTTCTTTTATAGTTTTTAATAAAGTAGTGCAGAAAAATAAACAACGGACGTTTCGGTCACATTAGACCTTCATCGGTGTACTACAAAAATAAAAATGGCAGTAAGTATCATATAGACATGTATAAATAATACAGATGTGACCAAACATGATCAAATCAAACCAATTAGTCATGAAAAAGTGCTTAAAGGGAGTACAACATGGGAAAAAAAGGATGGGAAGGGGAGGAGGATTAGGAGAGGGAATGGTGGTGTAGCACCCCGAGGGCTCGGCTGCTACAGGGGTATTGCACCTCGAACCAGAGGTGTGGTATTCCACTCCCGGGTAAGGATGGAGTGTGGACTAGAACTCAGTTAGCTGCATGCACCACATACATCCCATTTCCGGGGGACAGATCAACGGTACTCCCACCAAATAGATGTGCAGGTACGACAGCGTCTGTCCCTGGCTGGAGTGGGAGGGGGGGAGGAATATCCCAGTGGTGCAGGAGCAGAGAGGGGAGGGACTCTGGGCATAGGAAGGAGCCCATTGGTGGCTAGTCACCTGGGCTCGGGTGTCAGAGGGAGTATAAAAAGGTGGGCACCATCTTAGGACCACAAAGGGAAGTTGAGTCAGACAGAAGAAGAGGAGAAGAGTAGTGACAGGGAGCAGCAGCCCTGTCTGGGTGCTGCTCCTGAAGGGAGCAAGAGAGAGAAAGACAAGAGGAAAGGAACAAGGAACAAGGAAGGAATGGAACCTGGAGAAAGGCCCAGAGACATGAAGGAAGAGGGAACCCGAACACACTAGGAGTCAGCGGGTGAAGGGTTGGCAGATCAGGGTACCGGATCCCGAACTGGTGGAGGCCACTTATCCTCAGCCAGGAACCGGAGGTCGTGGCCACGTCTTGGCGCGACCACTCACTACACTCACCACGAAGGCACGCCACATAGGGTCAGGGAAACCGGAGATAGGTTTCGCCACCAGAAGGCCCGAGGAAGCTGGACATGGGTGGGTCCCTAGTGGGGACGGCCAGAGAAAGGAACGGAGAAAGGAGTTCAAGGTCCCACTCTGGAACTGCCTGGGGGTTGGTCGAGCCCCGTACCTGGTGGACGCAGCACGGCTCGGGTCGTCATCACCTGCAGGACTGACACTGATAACATCTGTGAGTAAAGCATTGAAAACTGCCATCAGTCTCTGTGTTCCATCGTACTACCAGCACTAAAGGTACCGGGACGCCCTTTCTATCACTCCCTTCACCCGCACCAGCTGCCCTGAGGCCATACCTCTCCCGTTGGGGGTTATACCACCATTGCTGCACACATACCACCGGCCTCAGCGGACTGTTCTGCAGCGGCGGCCTTGCGACCGCAAATCAACGGGTGGCGTAGTCGACACTTAAACAACATCTACAAAGACTGCCACACACTTAGTTTGACCACCCTGGGCACGAACCAGGTCCCCGCCACTCGGAGACTACTACCCCCATCGGATCCGGCTCCGGGTATTCCCCCGCGCACACGTGCGCCGCACTACAGCACTGGCCCAGGGGGCGCGTCAACTTTGGCGTAGTCGGCAGGATCTCGTGCCCGTAACCACCGGGTACTGCGTGCCTGAAAAAGAGACTTTTTACTTACCTGTGGTGAAGTTTCCCGCCGTCCGGAGTCGTTTCCCGCCATCCGGAGCCGATTCCCGCCATCCGACGCCATCTTCTGCCTTCTTCCCGCCATCCGTGGAGTTTTCCCGCCATTGGGCGCCATCTTGAGGACGCCGCGCGGGAAGAAGAGGGGTGTGGACTCCGAAAGCCCGCGAGAACTGAAGCCCCGCCTCACGTCCGGACGTTGCGTAAGGTCCTGGAAGGAGCCCAGTGACGCCAACGTCACAGGAGCGCGACGGAAGGTCCTCAACCCTGACGATCCACTGCGGAGCCGCGGCCTACGGAAGAGGATCATCGCCAGGTAGGCCACGGTCCACTAGGGGGGAGGGGGATGTCGGATACGGAGGAGAGCTTCACCGCCACAGCCGCCATACCAGATTGCAGAGCTGCTAGCGGTGCTCCAGAAGGAAGAACCGGAGTACGCGCAGGCCGCGCTGGAAGAGCTGAACAGGAGGATGATCTGGGCGCAACGAGACGTGCTCGCCGGGTGGAAGGAGGAGTTGACCCGGCGCACGCTGACCTGCCAACCGGAGGTGCAGCCACCATCCAGCACCGAGTCGATCCCGAGAGGCAGCAGAAGCGGACCGGAGGCCGGGGACGACGCCGCGGGGGAGGCCGCAACGACAAGTAAGGGGAACGCCGTTACTCCGGGCCCTGAGGCGGCGGACCTGCCCCTACCTCCCGCCGCGGGACCTGAAGCTCTGGGTGCCGCACCGCCCACCGCACCTCCACCACCAGTAGTCAGCCCTCCAGCAGCAAGCTCTGCAGCGGAGCCTCGCCCTGAACCGTGCTCCCCAACACCGGGCACGATCAGAAAGTCACCGGCCTGGTTAAAAGGCCGAGTGCCCGCGGGCGCTGCACCCCAGCCGGGGCCCCCAGTCGTGCCATCATTGGGGAAAGACCTGTATGAGCAGCACACCTGCCCGGATGGGACACCATTCATCTGGCCGCCTGAGTACACCAACCCCCGCTCCAGGAAGAGTCATCCCGTAGGAGCAAGGGCCCCAGATGAACCGCTAATCCCAGCTCCGGAGCCCGTGGACCTCTCTTCACCCCGCTGGAGGACGCCCAATTCGAGGGGGACCCCACTCGAGAAGACCTGATGGGGTTCACTCAGGAGACCCGGGCGGGCGCCGCCCGGCGCTATGAGACCTGCCGCCAACAACTGGCAACGTTTGAGCGGGAGCGGAGAGAGAGGAAAGTGAAGGAGGAGTGGCTCCACATTAAAAACGTGGAGCAGAAGACAAGGACCCCCCCGTGCAGCTCACGGTCCCCGAGTCACCGGGACTGTTGTTAAGTTTCACATGGCATGTGGCTGGGGCATCATCCAAGACCCGAAGACCATAAGCCAGGTGTTTGTAAACAGGAGCGACGTAGAGTCCCACCTACCGGAGGGGCACAGTGGACGGGACCTGGTGCCTGGAGATACCGTCACCTATACCAGGCATAAGGGAGTGAAGGGGTGGTACGCCCTTCATGTCCACCGGGTCAAGGAAGAAGAGGAGCAATCGTACCAGGAGGAGGAGGAGAAAGAGGGCCCGGACGGGTCTGAACCTGAGGAAGAGAAAGGAGCGTGTGGAGCACACCGTTAATCGTAAACGGTAAAAGAGGAGATGTGAATAGTTACCCGACCGGGTATAAGGACTGTTGTGGGACTGTTTCCACTAAGAGTGTGGTCACCGTTGGGACAGAAAGAGAACTGTTGCCTATTTTTGCCCTAATCCCTAACCTGACCGAGGACTGAGAGCGGTCATCCCTTCCCTCTACCTGGCCGAAGACTGAGAGCGGCCAGATCCCAAGATCCCAAGAACCCGAGAATTCAAGAATGTTTTATTTGAGAATGCCTTAATGTGAAATTTGATATGATGTCAAAGTTTTACATAATGTTTTTGTAAAAGAGTTCCGGTGGCATTAGCCAGCTGTTGAGAAAACCTCCCATAAAGGGATGGATGAAAGTTGATGTGTTTTATGTGTACGTACACTTTAAAAATTGTTTTTACTCTATTTCAGCCCGAGGACGTGCTGTGGTTTACCAGGGGGGAATGTAGCACCCCGAGGGCTCGGCTGCTACAGGGGTATTGCACCTCGAACCAGAGGTGTGGTATTCCACTCCCGGGTAAGGATGGAGTGTGGACTAGAACTCAGTTAGCTGCATGCACCACATACATCCCATTTCCGGGGGACAGATCAACGGTACTCCCACCAAATAGATGTGCAGGTACGACAGCGTCTGTCCCTGGCTGGAGTGGGAGGGGGGGAGGAATATCCCAGTGGTGCAGGAGCAGAGAGGGGAGGGACTCTGGGCATAGGAAGGAGCCCATTGGTGGCTAGTCACCTGGGCTCGGGTGTCAGAGGGAGTATAAAAAGGTGGGCACCATCTTAGGACCACAAAGGGAAGTTGAGTCAGACAGAAGAAGAGGAGAAGAGTAGTGACAGGGAGCAGCAGCCCTGTCTGGGTGCTGCTCCTGAAGGGAGCAAGAGAGAGAAAGACAAGAGGAAAGGAACAAGGAAGGAATGGAACCTGGAGAAAGGCCCAGAGACATGAAGGAAGAGGGAACCCGAACACGCTAGGAGTCAGCGGGTGAAGGGTTGGCAGATCAGGGTACCGGATCCCGAACTGGTGGAGGCCACTTATCCTCAGCCAGGAACCGGAGGTCGTGGCCACGTCTTGGCGCGACCACTCACTACACTCACCACGAAGGCACGCCACATAGGGTCAGGGAAACCGGAGATAGGTTTCGCCACCAGAAGGCCCGAGGAAGCTGGACATGGGTGGGTCCCTAGTGGGGACGGCCAGAGAAAGGAACGGAGAAAGGAGTTCAAGGTCCCACTCTGGATCTGCCTGGGGGTTGGTCGAGCCCCGTACCTGGTGGACGCAGCACGGCTCGGGTCGTCATCACCTGCAGGACTGACACTGATAACATCTGTGAGTAAAGCATTGAAAACTGCCATCAGTCTCTGTGTTCCATCGTACTACCAGCACTAAAGGTACCGGGACGCCCTTTCTATCACTCCCTTCACCCGCACCAGCTGCCCTGAGGCCATACCTCTCCCGTTGGGGGTTATACCACCATTGTTGCACACATACCACCGGCCTCAGCGGACTGTTCTGCAGCGGCGGCCTTGCGACCGCAAATCAACGGGTGGCGTAGTCGACACTTAAACAACATCTACAAAGACTGCCACACACTTAGTTTGACCACCCTGGGCACGGACCGGGTCCCCGCCACTCGGAGACTACTACCCCCATCGGATCCGGGTATTCCCCCGCGCACACGTGCGCCGCACTACAGCACTGGCCCAGGGGGCGCGTCAGTGGCAGATCCTGAAATCTTATAAAAAGGAACCTACCAGTTAGCAGAAGTGGGTATATTAAAGCAGTAGCCTATTAGGTTCTGTAAGCTGCGGGGATAAAAATAAAGGCATAAATGCCATGGACCAAGGCTATTACTAGTATGGAGAGTGAGGGGATTGTCCCTATGAAGTTACCTGTAGATGTGTGGTAGCCGGACACGGTGTCCACCATTTGTCAGGAGGTGCTATGAGGGACTGAGGACCCTATGGGTCTTAAGTAGGTAGTGGAGAGGGTTAAAAGTCACTCTCTGGGCTGATCATTGGTAGCAGTGGGATTAGAGCGCGCATATAACAATCAGAAGGACCTGAGGAGCGGAAGTAGCGTCATTTGACGTTCTTTAAGGTCCTACAACGAGAAGGGCCGGTCACGTGACCGGAAGTGACGCGTGATTGCGTTCCACGCTATGTTGTATGCGTTCCACTGCATAAGAGTAGCGCTGGAGACAGTTTGGTAGGATGGAGGGATGTGATAGGATCAGGATAGGAGTCCAGGAGGGTAGGGGATCAGGAGGGAGGAACACCAATTAGGATGGGATCTAAAGAAAATGAGAAAAAGGGTATAAATAACGTGATCATAGTATGCATCATTAAACCAACATAGAATAATATAGATCATATCAGCAAGGCATCGCATATTTCAAGACATCAGAGAATCAGAGTAATGATTACAATAACTGGGTATCCCATATAGGTCAATATGATAATGACAACTGAGTTATTAGTCCCTTGGATAAACGGTATCATATGTAGAAAATCAAAGGTCCCTGTTAAATGCCATAGTTAAGCCCATGTTCAATATGATTGCATGAGCTAATTGATAACTAAGTAAATGAGCTAAGATCATATTCTTTATTGAGTCCTTTAGGGGATAGTGATTGTAGCTCATGGATCCAAAAAGACTCCCTGCGTTTTAACAAACGGATTCGGTCTCCTCCCCGTCTGGGAGGGGGGACATGTTCAATCACCTGGAATTTGAGTTGTGACACCAGATGACCAGCTGTCACAAAATGTAAGGGAACTGGTAAGAGTAAATTTTTACAACATATTGTTGATTTACGCTTAGAGATCCTATCTTTGATACACTGAGTAGTCTCCCCCACATAAATCAGGCCACAAGGGCATTTTGAAAAGTAAACCACGTAGGAAGAGTTGCATGTGAAATAATCCCTAATTTTATACTGTTTGCCTGATTGTGGGTGATAGATAGTATCTCCTCGGATAATGTTATTGCATTGGTGACATTGTAAACATGGAAAAGTCCAATGTTTCGGTGTGGATAGGAATCTCTGTCTTGGTTGAGTGTTAGTGGTACCGATGTCTGAGTGGACGAGTTGGTCACGGAGGTTGGTGGATCTTTTATAACATGGTAAGAACGGGACCTTAAATTCTGGAACTGTTGGATAAGCTGTTTTCAATATGTTCCAGTGTTGCCTGATCTTTTTATGTAATATTGAAACCATAGGATGGTAAGTATGGACGAATGGTATGCGTTTGTTAGAAGTAAGACGAGTGCTTGTAGTGGGCTCTAAGGCTCGAGATGACAGAGGTTATCCACCAGCCATGTTAAGAATTTTTTCCCTCATCTCAGTGATCCTGACATCCTGTGTAGAGGGGTTACTAACAATGCGTTGAACCCGGTGGAATTGGGATCTGGGTACTGAGGTAAAGATGGATTTCGGGTGAAGGCTCGTGTAGTGTAGAAGACTATTTCTGTCTGTGGGTTTCACATACAAGTCAGTAGAGAGGAAGCCCAGCTCATCTTTGATGATGGTGGTATCAAGGAAATGAATAGATTGTCTACTGGAAGACATGGTGAAACCAAGACCATCCCAGGATGAGTTCAGAATTTCAAAAAATTGTGTCAAAGTCTCCATGGGCCCTGTCCAAATGCAGAAAATGTCATCTATGTATCACTTCCATAACCTAGAGTGGGTCTTGAATAGTGGATTTGTGTATACTACCTCTTCCTCAAATCTTGACATGTAGCAGTTAGCATACGGGGGGGCTACATTAGACCCCATTGCGGTACCCTGTTTCTGTAGGTAAAAAGTGTCTTGGAATAAGAAGAAATTTTTAGATAGGACCAAGGTTAAAAGATCTAGGCAGAGGCGGTTCATCTCTGGTGGTGTATGGGAAATAGCCAGTAGTTTTTTTACACAAGTGATCCCTTTCTCATATGGGATGGAGGTATATAGGTTATTGACATCAAATGTGACTAATAAGGATTCTGGGTGGATCTGTGCAATCTCTTTAATAATAGTGTTTAACCAAAGGGGTCAATATTTTTTCCAAGAAAATCGCTAAAGGTGATAGAATGGAATTAGTGGCAGCGACTATCGGACAGCCCGGGGGGTTTTCGAGATTCTTGTGAATTTTCGGTAAGGTATAAAACACTGGAGTAATTGGGAAGGTATTGGTTAAGAATTCACGGGTTTTGTTGTCAATTGTTCCCTTAAGGCAATGATGTTCCAGGGTTTTGGAGATAGCCTCCTTAATAGTGGAGGTGGGGTCGTGTGTAAGTCTCTCATAAACTGAGTTGTCGTCTAGTTGTCTATGAATCTCATTCAGATAGGTGGATTTGTCCATTACTACTATCGCCCCGCCCTTGTCCGCTGATTTGATGATAATGGAAGAATCAGATTGGAGTGTTTTTAGTGCTTGTCTGTCCAAAGAGGACAGATTCTGTTGGTAATGTAACCGGCCTAAATCAATATCTGATCGTAATTTTTGGAAAGATTGTTTAATAAAATCGATGAAAGTTTCTGCAGCATGGTAGTTCTGGGGGGGTCGATAAGTACTTTTATTCTTTAATCCTAGGCTAGCCGCTGTGATGCTGACTGGATTAATGATAGGTGTAGTGGTATTGGGAATAACCTCCTGAGAAAAGTGAGCCTTGAGTCTAATAGATCTGAAAAACCTTTGTAAATCCATCTCTAAACCAAAAGTATTACACTTGTAAGACGGGCAGAAAGACAGGCCTTTCTGTAACACCTATAGTTCCGCTATGCTGAGGGATCGTGACGAAATGTTCACAACTAATGGGGTCAGACCTGGGAGCGTGTAACCCTGACGAAGCTCCTGTCGCCAACTGTTGGTACCGCCTCTCCTCGTCCTCCTCTTTTTCGGTTGTACTTCTTCCGAAAACCTAAATAATGAGTAGAGGTGGATGGGTGATTTGGTCTGTCCAATTCCGTGCCAGAAGAGGAAAGGTCGGTGGAGGAGTGACCCGGTTGTCCCGGACCACGTCGTGTGCTGGAGAAGTCGCGCCATTTGTATACTCGATCCTTCTGGTAGTCCTCTGCGTCACGGATGAATTTCAGTCGTTTCCTTTCTTCAGTATCCCATCGGTGTTGTTCCAGGTTCTGATTTACCTTGGTCTTTAGAGAATTCAATTCTTCTATGGAGATCGTGGATGCTAGTTGAGTTTCAATGCTAGAAATCTGTTCTTTGGATGCCATGATTTCCTTCTGTAAGAATTCAATCGTTAAAGTCATGAGATCAAACAAGCATTTGTTTAAAATAAGTTCAAACTTTATGCAATAGTCCTCTTGGTCATAGAAAAGTGTAGGGCGTAATGGGACTCTAAGTCCCCTTGGAATACGTTGGACTCTGACGTATTTAGAGAGTGTGGCACAATGTAGTTCAAGATTAGTACAGTGGCGTAACTCCTTTCCCCAATCTCTACCTCTCGTCTCCTTCGGCGGTTCCTCCCTCCTGATCCCCTACCCTCCTGGACTCCTATCCTGATCCTATTACATCCCTCCATCCTACCAAACTGTCTCCAGCGCTACTCTTATGCAGTGGAACGCATACAACATAGCGTGGAACGCACTCGCGCGTCACTTCCGGTCACCTGACTGGCCCTTCTCGTTGTAGGACCTTAAAGAACGTCAAATGACGCTACTTCCGCTTCTCAGGTCCTTCTGATTGTTATATGCGCGCTCTAATCCCACTGCTACCAATGATCAGCCCAGAGAGTGACCTTTAACCCTCTCCACTACCTACTTAAGACCCATAAGGTCCTCAGTCCCTCATAGCACCTCCTGACAAACGGTGGACACCGTGTCCGGCTACCACACATCTACAGGTAACTTCATAGGGACAATGCCCTCACTCTCCATACTAGTAATAGCCTTGGTCCATGGCATTTATGCCTTTATTTTTATCCCCACAGCTTACAGAACCCAATAGGCTACTGCTTTAATATACCCACTTCTGCTAACTGGTAGGTTCCTTTCTATAAGATTTCAGGATCTGCCACCATTCCCTCTCCTAATCCTCCTCCCCTTCCCATCCTTTTTTTCCCATGTTGTACTCCCTTTAAGCACTTTTTCATGACTAATTGGTTTGATTTGATCATGTTTGGTCACATCTGTATTATTTATACATGTCTATATGATACTTACTGCCATTTTTATTTTTGTAGTACACCGATGAAGGTCTAATGTGACCGAAACGTCTGTTGTTTATTTTTCTGCACTACTTTATTAAAAACTATAAAAGAACCCATGAGTCTTCTGAGTGCCAGGTTACTTCTCTACATGACTACGGGCTTGTAACCCTACCTGGGCACCACCATCGCCCCAGGAGTGGGGTAGTTTTCATCTATTCAGATCAGTGAGTTGACGCTATATGCCACTGCTTATACAGAGATCCGTGTCACATCCCTCAGACACATCTCGCCCCACGTACATCGGTGGCAGAATATACTCCATACAGTATTATGGGCACCACATGGTCCTCCATACAGTATTATGGACACCACATGGTCCTCCATACAGTATTATGGACACCATATATTGCTTCATACAGAATAATGGACCGCATATAATGCGCCATACAGTATAATGAGCCCCATATATTGCTCCATTCAGTATAATGGACTCCATATATTGCTCCATAAAGTAAAATGAGCCTCATATATTGCTCCATACAGTATGGGCCCCATATATTGCTCCATACAGTATGGGCCTTATATATTGCTCCATAAATAGTGGGCCCAATATATTGCTCGATAAAGAATAGGCCCCATATAATGCTCCATAGATAATGGGCCCTATATAATACTCCATATATAATGAGCCCCATATAATACTCCTTACATAAAAAAAAAAAAATCAAATACTCACCGCTCTTTGCTGGAAGCAGGCCTGTCTCATCAGCGTCTTCCGACTCTCTGCACTGGGACTGCTCAGCAGAGGGCGCTCTGTAGTGACGTCATCGTGCCCTCTGCCCTGAGATGTCACAGAGTAAGAAGACGCAGAAGACAGAGGAGCAGCAGAGGAACAGGGAGAGGTAAGTATTGCAAACAGTTTAAAGCACTGGGAAAGGCCCAGTGCAAGTGCCCATTCGCTGGCATCAGGCCCCGCCGACTCATGGGCCCCATAGCGCGCTGGTGTCCCAGAGGGTGAGTGGGCCCCCTGCTCGCTCAGGGCCCAGGCACTTGCCCGGGTGGTGATGCCGGTCCTGGGTACAACACATACGGCACCCGTTTTTAACTGATCCGCTGCAATGATTATGTAGGAAACTGTATTCATTTACAATCATCCACAGCGTGAGAGAAAACAGCTACAAAATTACTGAATAAACAGAAACCCTGCAAGTATAAGAAAATGATTTTATTAAAAATATTTTGCATATCAGTTTGAAAAAAAATAACTTATTAAGCATTTTTTGCAACGTAGCAGTCCACATCTGACCGACTCCTGTAACTCTGGACACAGTATAATAGTGTGGCCGCTGTTCTCTAGCAGGACCCTCTAATGATAGAAGCAGGACGGCATACTGTATCTCGCACAACGCTACCTGCATGCCATCTGATTTGCTACTGTAAGTGCTCCAGCCGTATAAATATCACTATGTATACAATATACTCAGAAAAGATGTCAGGGATTACTGTGAAGTAAAAATATTGTGGCCCCCATTGAGCAGGAATGATTAGAGATGGACAAGCTCCAGTTGGCAGACAGTCAGTGATGGCGGAGAGCTGATCATCTTTACTCGCTGCTCATTAGGAAAGTGGTCGCTTTCTGAAACCATTTGACTCTGAACTCGGCGTCAGACGGCATTATGTAAGAGGCCAATGTCTGAGTGGATTTTGTGTCCGTTTGTCCTTCCTCTGTTCTTTCTGCCAAAAGATCCTCACCCATAACCTAAGGACTAAAATAAAGTTGAATTGTTACTAATATTATTTTTTTAAATTTAGGACATGAATTGAATTTCATAAATTAAAAGAAAACTTTCCCTCCGATGTCCACAAAACTGAGCGCCACTACATAAGCCACAAATAGTCTCCCCTCTCTCTCCCAGTCTGTGCAGCGGACGGGAACCATTTAAATGGGTGCAGGGCCGATTTTAGATAAAGTGGGGCCCTGGGGAAAAGTTTAAAGTGGGGTCCCAAATGCTGACATACAGCACCACACAAACATTTAGCTTGTATTTACATGCGCTGAGATCAGGCAGCTAAAACGAGCGCAATCCACAATACTGAAGCCGTTCGACGCTTGTTTCCCGACCTCTTTACACCAGCTGAGGAAGAATGATGGATACAGAACAATCACTAATAGATCAATCTGTCCCCATACAGCATCATGTTATCCACCGGCCGATGTGCTGCTGAGAACAAGGATTTTTGTTCTGGCATAAACAATCCAATTACTCGATGAATAGGCAGCATTTTGCTTGTTTAGTATAATACATGCCATAGTCCTCCATATTTTATAATGTGCCCCACAGCCCCCCATATTGTATAATGAGGCCCATAGTCCTCCATATAGTATAATACACTCCCGATAGCCCTCCATATACTATAATGCACTCCCCATAGCCCTCCATATTGTATAATGTGCCCCACAGCCCTCCATATTGTATAATGTGCCCCACAGCCCTCCATATTGTATAATGTGGCCCATATTCCTCCAAATAGTATAGTATATTCCCCATAGCCTTCTATATAGTATAATGCACCTCATAGTTCTCCATATAGTATAATGCACCTAATAGCCCTCCATATAGTATAATATACTCTCCACAGTCCTCCATATAGTATAATGCACGCCCCATAGTCTTTCATATTGTACAATGTGCCCCACAGCCCTCCATATTGTATAATGTGGCCCATATTACTCAATATAGTATAATATATTCCCCATAGCCTTCTATATAGTATAATGCACCTCATAGTCCTCCATATAGTATAATACACTGCCCCATAGCCATCCATATAGTATAATACACTGCCCCATAGCCCTCCATATAGTATAATAGACTGCCTCATAGCCCTCCATATAGTATAATACACTGCCTCATAGCCCTCCATATAGTATAATACACTGCCCCATAGCCCTCCATATAGTATAATACACTGCCTCATAGCCCTCCATATAGTATAATACACTCCCTATAGTATAATACACTCCCTATAGTATAATGCACTCACAAAAGTCTTCAATATTGTATAATGTGCCCCACAGAGCTCCATATTGTATAATATGGCTCATATTCCTCCAAATAGTATAATACACTCCCCATAGCCCTCCACATAGTATAATGCACCTCATAGTACTCCACATAGTATAATACACTCCCCATAGTCCTCCATATAGTATAATACACTCCCCATAGCCCTCCATATAGTATAATATACTCCCCATAGTCCTCCATATAGTATAATGCACTCCCCATAGTCCTCCATATTGTATAATGTGCCCCCCTCCATATAGTACACCGCGTGCAGAATTATTAGGCAAATGCGTATTTTGATCACTTTGATACTTTTTATACATGTTGTCCTACTCCTACTTGAGAGCCAACTACCAATTAAGTAAATCTGGTGATGTGCATCTCTGTAATGAGGAGGGGTGTTGACTAATGACATCAACGCCCTATATAAGGTGTGCTTAATTATTAGGCAACTTCCTTTCCTTTGGCAAAATGGGTCAGAAGAGAGATTTGACGGGCTCTGAAAAGTCCAAAATTGTGAGATGTCTTGCAGATGGATGCAGCAGTCTTTAAATTTCCAAACTTTTGAAGCGTGATCACCGAACAATCAAGCGTTTCATGGCAAATAGCCAACAGGGTCGCAAGAAGCGTGTTGGTCAAAAAAGGCGCAAAATAACTGCCGATGAATTGAGGAAAATCAAGCGTGAAGCTGCCAAGATGCCATTCGCCACCAGTTTTGCCATATTTCAGAGCTGCAACGTTACTGGAGTATCAGAAAGCATAAGGTGTGCAATACTCAGGGACATGGCCAAGGTAAGGAAGGCTGAAAAACGACCACCTATGAACAAGAAACATAAGATAAAACGTCAATAATGGGTCAAGAAATATCTTAAGACTGATTTTTCAAAGGTGTTATGGACTGATGAAATGAGCGTGACTCTTGATGGGCCAGATGGATGGGCCAGAGGCTGTATCAGTAAAGGGCAGAGAGCTCCACTCCGACGCCAGCAAGGTGGAGGTGGGGTACTGGTATGTGCTGGTATCATCAAAGATGAACTTGTGGGACCTTTTAGGGTTGAGGATGGAGTGAAGCTCAACTCCCAGACCTATTGCCAGTTTCTGGAAGACAACTTCTTCAAGCAGTGGTAAGGAAGAAGTCAGTATCGTTCAAGAAAAACATGATTTTCATGCAGGACAATGCTCCATCACATGCATCCAACTACTCCACAGCGTGGCTGGCCCGTAAAGGTCTAAAAGAAGAAAAAATAATGACATGGCCCCCTTGTTCACCTGATCTGAACCCCATAGAGAACCTGTGGTCCATCATAAAATGTGAGATCTACAGGGAGGAAAAACAGTACACCTCTCGGAACAGTGTCTGGGAGGCTGTGGTGACTGCTGCACGCAATGTTGATCAAAAACAGATCAAGCAACTGACAGAATCTATGGATGGAAGGCTGCTGACTGTCATCATAAAGAAAGGTGGCTATATTGATCACTAATTTTTTGGTTTTTGTTTTTGCGTGTCAGAAATGTTTATTTCTAAATTTTGTGCACGGATATTGGTTTACCTGGTGAAAATAAACAAGTGAGATGGGATTATATTTGGTTTTTATTAAGTTGCCTAATAATTCTGCACAGTAATAGTTACCTGCACAAACAGATATCCTCCTAAGATAGCCAAATCTAAAAAAAACCCACTCCAACTTCCAAAAATATTAAGCTTGGATATTTATGAGTCTTTTCGGTTGATTGAGAACTTAGTTGTTGATCAATAATAAAAATAATCCTTTAATATACAACTTGCCTAATATTTCTGCACACAGTGTATAATACACTGCCCCATAGGCCTCCATATAGTATAATGCACGCCCCTTAGTCTTTCATATTGTACAATGTACCCCACAGCCCTTCATATTGTATAATGTGGCCCATATTACTCAATATAGTATAATATATTCCCCATAGCCTTCTATATAGTATAATGCACCTCATAGTCCTCCATATAGTATAATACACTACCCCATAGCCCTCCATATAGTATAATACACTACCTATAGTATAATGCACTGCCCATAGTCCTCCATATTGTATAATGTGCCCCCCAGCCCTCCATATTGTATAATGTGGCCCATATTCCTCAATATAGTATAATACATTCCCCATAGTCCTCCATATAGTATAATACACTCCCCATAGCCCTCTATATAGTATAGTACACTGCCCCATAGCCCTCCATATAGTATACACTGCCCCATAGCCCTCCATATAGTATGATGCACTCCCTATAGCCCTCTATATAGTATAGTACACTCCCCATAGCCCTCTATATAGTATAGTACACTGCCCCATAGCCCTCCATATAGTATAATACACTGCCCCATAGCCCTCCATATAGTATGATGCACTCCCTATAGCCCTGCCTATAGTATAATGTACTCCCCATAGTCCTCCATATTGTATAATGTGCCACACAGCGCTCCATATTGTATAATGTGGCCCATATTCCTCCAAATAGTATAATGCACTCCCCATAGCCCTCCATATAGTACAATGCACTCCCCATAGTCCTCCATATTAGTATAATGCACCTCATAGTCCTCCATATGTGTGACGCTCGCAGCCCTGCCCTGGGAAAAGATGGTGGGGGTACTCGGAACCGAGTCAGATGTTAGGGGGGATGCAGTCGTGGACCGGACCCGTTCCATGCCCAGGGCCGTCACATTGAAAAGGATGTAAGGGCTTTCAGGGTTGAGTGGTATTATCGACTACGCCTCCTGCGGTGTCTGGTGATGCGCCACCAGCGCTGCTAGCAGTCCTCTGAGGCCGGGAGTTGTGGCAGCTTGCGATGGTATAACTCCCCACAGGCGGAGCTGTGCCTCAGGGCAGATGAGACAGGAGGATGGGGAGAGTAGTCCTGGGTCACTCGGGTGCGGTGTGGTGCAGCGCAGAAATAAAGGAACCATAGGCCATAAGGATAGTCTTTCAGGTCTTTTACTCACAGTTCTTTTAGCTCAGCCGCAAGGCTTCTACCTGCTCCTCACGGATGACTGCGGCCACCAGGGATGAGGGCTCAGCGCACCCAAGTCCTTCAGGTGCCTGGATCAGGACCCTCAGAGTGTTCCTAACTCTCCCCTTTTTGGACCTCTCCTGTCCGTGTGTAGACTAAAGGCTGGGTATCCCTCTGGACTTTCCACAGATTTGGGGCACGGCGGCAATTGCTGTTGCGTCCGTCCCGCGACGGGATCCACTGTAGCCCACCGGGCTTCTCTGACGGAGACCTAAAGTGACAAAGTCAGATATCGGGGGCCGGTACCCCTCTTGCAGCAGGAGTCCCTCTGGCTGGGCCAGTATAGCGAGGACAGGTGGCGTATACCGCTCCGTCCGCATCCTCCTGGGATCCTTTTGCTATGGAGCTACACTATAGCTCCCGACCTTCTTAAGCAAGGGAACTTGACCGGGGTAGAGACTCTGTTAACTCGTACCCGCTCCTCGTGTCAAGGTCAGAGCACGAGGACTGTGCATCTTCAGCACACTGCAGGCTCCTACACAAGGCCACTGTCAGCTGCAAAGACCACAATCAAAGAACAGGAGCCAAGAATCAAGAATCAAGAACCTTGTGCTTAAGATGGCTGGCTATTATATATGAAACTATGTGTGCAAACTAAAAGTGTGTTCTACACCCTTCACCCACTACATGGTTCCCCTAACTTTTGGTTCCCCCCACTCGTGATCCTGCTGAGGCAGCACTATGGTGCATACTTGCCTCCCATAGGTCAGGAGTGTGTAGTGTTGGATGCAAGACAGGGTCCTGACCAGTGCACCTTCCTTACCTGGGTGAGGAGACACTACACCTGCTGACAGGCTGCAGTATCCCCTCTTGTGGCGACCGAACCCTCAGGGGCGCCACACATATAGTATAATACACTCACCATAGCCCTCCATATAGTATAATATACTCCCTATAGCCCTCAGTATAGTATAATGCACTCCCCATAGCCCTCCCTATAGTATAATGCACTCCCCATAGCCCTCCCTATAATATAATGCACGCCCCATAGCCCTCCATATAGTATAATGCACTCCCCATAGTCCTTCATATAGTATAATGCACTCCCCATAGTCCTTCATATAGTATAATGCACTCCCCATAGTCCTTCATATAGTATAATGCACTCCCCATAGTCCTTCATATAGTATAATGCATTCTCCTTAGTCCTTAATAGAGTATAATGCAGCCTCCCTATAGTTTAATGCAGCCAAACATATAGTACATATAATATAATGCAACCCATAGTCCACGATAAAGTATAATTCTGCCCCCCCATAGAGTATATTTCAGCCACTCCATACAGTATAATGCAGCCCCCCAGTTCTGCAGTATTATGGTCACCACGTATAAAAAAACAAATACATACAATACTCATCCTCATTCTCCAGCTGCTCCATGCTCTGCAGAGCGTCTCAGCAGCTCCACTCTGCAGGCACAGTCATTCCCCCGCTGCCGATACAGTTCAATGTGCGATGCGGGGGGACGAACTCACAGGCCCTATAGCGGCACGCCACGGGCTGGGGGCCCCAGGCAGATGCCTAGTCTGCCTGCCCTTACGCCGGCCCTGAATGGGTGTCCCATGCTGGGGACCACATCCCGTGTCCTTACGTGAAACAGCCTCAGCAGAGGAATCTAACCATCTGTTTGGATCTATAATGTAGGTAACTTGGCAGACAGTGGGGAGATTAAAAGAAATGCAAGTGCAAAGTGAACACATGTTTCAATTGGCACTTGGAAAATTATATATATACACACACACATACACACACACGTGTGCGTGTGTGTGCGCGCGTGTGTGTGCTCGTGTGTGTGCGCGTATGTGTGCGGTGTGTGTGGTGTGTGTGTGTGTGTGTGGTGTGTGTGTACAGTACAGACCAAAAGTTTGGACACACCTTCTCATTTAAAGATTTTTCTGTATTTTCATGACTATGAAAATTGTACATTCACACTGAAAGCATCAAAACTATGAATTAACACATGTGGAATTATATACTTAACAAAAAAGTGTGAAACAACTGAAAATATGTCTTATATTCTAGGTTCTTCAAAGTAGCCACCTTTCGCTTTGATGACTGCTTTGCACACTCTTGGCATTCTCTTGATGAGCTTCAAGAGGTAGTCACCGGAAATGGTCTTCCAACAATCTTGAAGGAGTTCCCAGAGATGCTTAGCACTTGTTGGCCCTTTTGCCTTCACTCTGCGGTCCAGCTCACTCCAAACCATCTCGATTGGGTTCAGGTCTGGTGACTGTGGAGGCCAGGTCATCTGGCGTAGCACCCCATCACTCTCCTTCTTGGTCAAATAGCCCTTACACAGCCTGGAGGTGTGTTTGGGGTCATTGTCCTGTTGAAAAATAAATGATGGTCCAACTAAACGAAAACCGGATGGAATAGCATGCCGCTGCAAGATGCTGTGGTAGCCATGCTGGCTCAGTATGCCTTCAATTTTGAATAAATCCCCAACAATGTCACCAGCAAAGCACCCCCACACCATCACACCTCCTCCTCCATGCTTCACGGTGGGAACCAGGCATGTAGAGTCCATCCGTTCACCTTTTCTGCGTCGCACAAAGACACGGTGGTTGGAACCAAAGATCTCAAATTTGGACTCATCAGACCAAAGCACAGATTTCCACTGGTCTAATGTCCATTCATTGTGTTCTTTAGGCCAAACAAGTCTCTTCTGCTTGTCGCCTGTCCTTAGCAGTGGTTTCCTAGCAGCTATTTTACCATGAAGGCCTGCTGCACAAAGTCTCCTCTTAACAGTTGTTGTAGAGATGTGTCTGCTGCTAGAACTCTGTGTGGCATTGATCTGCTCTCTAATCTGAGCTGCTGTTAACCTGCAATTTCTGAAGCTGGTGACTCGGATAAACTTATCCTCAGAAGCAGAGGTGACTCTTGGTCTTCCTTTCCTGGGGCGGTCCTCATGTGAGACAGTTTCTTTGTAGCGTTTGATGGTTTTTCCAACTGCACTTGGGGACATTTTCAAAGTTTGCCCAATTTTTCAGACTGACTGACCTTCATTTCTTAAAATAATGATGGCCACTCGTTTTTCTTTACTTTGAATTTGTATTATGGCAAGAAAAAAGCAGCTAACAGTCTATTCAGTAGGACTATCAGCTGTGTATCCACCTGACTTCTGCACAACACAACTGATGGTCCCAACCCCATTTATAAGGCAAGAAATCCCACTTATTAAACCTGACAGGGCACATCTGTGAAGTATAAACCATTTCCAGTGACTACCTCTTGAAGCTCATCAAGAGAATGCCAAGAGTGTGCAAAGCAGTCATCAAAGCAAAAGGTGGCTACTTTGAAGAACCTAGAATATAAGACATATTTTGAGTTGTTTCACACTTTTCTGTTAAGTATATAATTCCACATGTGTTAATTCATAGTTTTGATGACTGCAGTGTGAATGTACAATTTTCAAAGTCATGAAAATACAGAAAAATCTTTAAATGAGAAGGTGTGTCCAAACTTTTGGTCTGTACTGTATATTTATAAATATATATATATATATATATATACACACACTAGATGGTGGCCCGATTCAAACGCATCGGGTTTTCTAGAATATGTATGCGGTACACCGGGCGCAATCAGCACAGCGGTGTTTAATTTTGGCGCCAATATCGCTGACTGGTCGTGGCCGGGGGGCGCGACCAATCAGCACAGCGGTGTTTAAATTTGGCGCCAATATCGCTGATTGGCGAACCGTATTACTGAGGACCGGGCAGCGGCGCCGTACTTCCCTTCACACTTGCCGTCGGGAGATCAGCGGCCCAAGCCGCTGATCTCCCGACGGTAGCCGCATGGGGGTCAGCGGTGCCACAGGTTGGGGTACTTATGCTGCTAGCAGCCGAGAGATGAGTGGCTAGCGCCGCTCATCTCCCGCTGCATCGCCGCTGATCTCCCGACGGTAGCCGCATGGAGGTCAGCGGCGCCGCCCGTCGGGGTACTTGTGCTGCCAGCAGACAGGAGATGAGCAGCTAGCGCTGCTCATCTCCCGGCTGCATCGCCGCTGACCTCCGTCCGGCAGATGAGCAGCTAACGGCCGCCATCTTTTTCTGAAAACCCGCGTCGCTGATACACACACACAGACACAGACATATACATACACTGGTGTGAAAAAGTGTTTGCCCCTTTCCTTGCATATTTGTCACACTTAAATGTTTCAGATCACAAAACAAATTTAAATATTAGACAAAGATAACACAAGGAAACACTTAATGCAGCTTTTAAAAGGAAGGTTTTTATTATTAAGGGAAAAGGAAATCCAAACCTACAGGGCCCTGAGTGAAAAAGTGATCCCCCTCCCTCCTTAAAACATAAATTAACTGTGGTTTGGTGAACTTTCCTAGGCGTGGCCGGCTGATCAAAATTAACCCAAGAGCGCAGCAAAGACTCATTCAAGAGGTCACAAAAGACCCCACAACAACATCCAGAGAACTGCAGGTCTCACTTGCCTCCGTTAAGGTCAGTGTTCATGACTCCACCATAAGAAAGAGACTGGGCAAAAATGACACGCATAGCAGAGTTCCAAGACGAAAACCACTGCTGAGCAATGAGAACATAAAGGCTCATCTCAGTTTTGGCAGAAAAAATCTTGATGATCACCAAGACTTTGGGGAGAATACTCTGTGGATTGACAAGACAAAAGTTGAACTTTTTGGAAGGTGTATGTCCCATTACATCTGGCGTAGAAGTATCACTGCATTTCAAAAAAGGAACATCATACCAACAGTAAAATATGGTGGCGGTATTGTGATGGTCTGGGACTGTTTTGCTGCTTCAGGACCTGGAAGACTTACTGTGGTAAATGGAACCATGAATTCTGCTGGTTAAACAAAAAATCCTGAAAGAGAATGTCCGGCCATCTGTTCATGACCTCAAGCTGAAGTGCACTTGGGTTATGCAGCAGGACAATGATCCAAAACACAGCAGTAAGTCCACCTCTGAATGGCTTAAGGAAAACAAAATTAAGACTTTGCAGTGGCTTAGGCTTAGTGCCCACGATGCAGAAATGAAGCAGAAATTTTCCTGAGTATTTGCATGCGTATTTGCCATGCGTTTTTCCAATGCATTGTATAGGCAAATACGCATGCAGAAATGCACAAGAATTGGTCATGTCCGTATTTTTTCTGCGAGTAAAATCTGCGCAGAAAAAATACGGACCATGTGCACAGAACTTGCAGAATGTCATAGGATAAGGTATGCAATGCGTTTCTGGAGCGTTTACGCGCTGCAAATATGCACCAAAATATGCACCAAAAACGCATCGTGGGCACACAGCCTTAGTCAAAGTCCTGACCTTAAGAAAGCGGTTCATGCTCGGAAACCCTCCAATGTGGCTAAATTACAACAATTTTGCAAAGATGAGTGGGCAAAAATTCATCCAGAGTGTTGTAAAAGACTCATTGCCAATTATCCCAAACACTTGATTGTAGTTGTTGTTGCTGAGGGTGCTTCAACCAGTTATTAGGTTTAGAGGGCAATCACTTTTTCACACAGGGCCCTGTAGGTTTGGATTTTTTTTCCCTTAATAATTAGGATCTTCATTTAAAAACTGCATTTTGTGTTTACTTGTGTTATCTTTGTCTAATATTAAAATTTGTTTTGAGATCTGAAATATTTAAGTGTGACAAACATGCAAAAGAATTAGAAATCAGGAAGGG
Organism: Phyllobates terribilis; assembly: GCF_046119375.1. Classification (NCBI taxonomy): domain Eukaryota; kingdom Metazoa; phylum Chordata; class Amphibia; order Anura; family Dendrobatidae; genus Phyllobates; species Phyllobates terribilis. The sequence continues at coordinate 2,567,227 of NW_027362951.1, read as the reverse complement.
GCAAATAACTTTAAACACATACACATATACATATATATATATATATTCATCCCACAATGTCACATTCACCGCAGGAGAGAGGGATTGGTAAGATGGGACAACCATTACAAACCAGCCACCTGATCAGACGTTATTGAACATCTTTCCAGAAGCTTTAATCAATCTTATCTACTGTTATTTTCTGAAGAGAGGAAACAAATGTCCTAAAAATAAAAAAATATAAAAATGAAAGTTAAAAAATAAATAAAATAATAATAATAGGCTCACCTCCACTATGAGCATTTTTTGCTCTTCTAATAATCCAAGCTTTCCTAATTGTTCTTCTATTTGCTCCTGCGTCTTCATATTCCTCTCCAGCACAAATGATGCATGCTGGGGCTGTAAGAGCTGTAATAGAAGTCTAGAAGAACCATCAGAGGTCAGGCCGATCTGGTTACAGAAAGAACACAGATACACGCTGTATAAGACAATGGGATGGAAACAAGATTTTAAAAGGAGTTATCAAACACTTTTATACTCCACTGGATAGGTCATTAATATAAGATAGGTGGGGGTCCAACCATCGGCCCCCCGATGATCAGCTGTCATCACCTCTGGCAAGATGCAGGCAATGTTCAAAGTGGAAGAAAACCGCTCCGTACACTGCGGCCGCTGCCGGGTGCAGACCAGCTATTGAGGAGTACCGGAGGTGATCTGCAGCACCAGGCAGTGGCCACTGGGGTGCGCTCTGTGCACAAGTTACATCCGGCCGTTGCCAGAGCTATAAACAACTTATTGGTGGGGAGCCAAGAGTCGGACCTACACCGATCTGATATAGACGACCTATTTTATGCATAAATCATCTGCATTAAAGTATTAGAGAACGTCTTTAAGAGCCCTGCATTTTCAGAGCCAAACTTCAGTCAACATCTAATAACCAATTACAATGTCTTTCTTAGGACTCGTTCACACGAATGTATTTTCAGTACGAAAGTTGTCTGTGGAACAAATGGACAGCACTCAGACCAATGCTATTCAATGGGAAAGTGCAGAGGAGTCTTTTTTTTTTTTGTCACTGATCGAATCTGTGTGTGAGCAAAAAATAAATAGAGAAAATGGCAGCATGTCCTCGTTTCATCCGTCAGACAAGATTCACCCATTCAAGTCTATGGGTACAGAAAAAAATCTGCTTTATACAGATACATTGCAATCCTGTAGCCCTGGAAACTGTAAATGGTTAAAAAGCCAGATTAGATCTGGACTGCACATGGACGACAAGTGAGAAAAGAATTCTCCCACTTTTCTGGATGAAACTCTGAATGATATTTTATCTGCTTGTGTGAACAGGCCCTTAGAGGTCTCGACAAGACGGAGGAGCTGATCCAGAGTGTCCAGGTAAAGCTAGCAGTCCAGGTAATGGCGGATACGGAGGCAACCATCCACATCGTGCTCCATGCCCTTTAATCTGACGTCCGTGACAGTGATGCTCAGTGTAAAGCCTGAGCTCAGGAGATGTGGGCTCGGACCCTGTTCAGACACACTGGAACTGATCAATCTCCATTCAACATTATGAACATAAAACTGGAGCACTGGCCCCACTCAAATATATTGTATTATGGTCAAATCATTCCCTTTAGGAACTGAGTGATGTGTAATAGAGGAGGATAAGGCCCCCCGTATACAGCAATCTATTCTCTGATAGGCGAGAGGGAAGAGACGTCATCTCCTCCTTTCTGATAATGTCCCCTGTATCCTGGTGACAGTGATTGTGCCATCCCAGCAGGTGACACTAGAGCCGCTCCCCGCTCTTAGGCTATGTGCCCATGAAAACGCTTGTAAAACCGTCTGCCATGCAAAGCAATGTGAATTCGGATGTGCTGTGCACATGATGCGCTAATTAGCGCGCCGAATTCACATTGCGTTGCAAAACGCAGCATGACCATTTCTACCGCGATTACGCCGCAAATTCGCGGCCATTGAAAAGCAGCAACCCCGCAGGTATATGTGGATTTGCTGCGTTTCAATTGAATTTAATGGCCGAGAATTTGCAGCGTAATCGGGGTGCGTGTGGTACCCAGGATGAAGAAGAGACTACAACTCCTCTTCATCCCGGCTACCAAGCGGTGAAAAAATGAAATAAATAAGTTAAAAATAAAAAACCTATATACTCACCTCTCCGGTCTGCTCCCGGCGGCGATCCTCTCTCCTCGCCGTTCAGCGGTGTACTTGCAGGACCTGCGGTGACGTCATCTAGTCAGCTGATGGTCACGCGACCGCTGACGAAAGAGGTCAGGTGATGGTCGCGTGACCATCAGCTGACTAAATGACGTCACCGCAGGTCCTGCCAGTATACCGCGAGACGCTGACGAGAGAGAACGCCGCCGGGAGGAGACTGGAGAGGTGAGTATACAGGTTTGTTTTTTATTTTTAACTTTTTAATTCTTTTTTTTTTTTTTACTATAGATGCAGCATTTAAAGCATCTAAGTTGCTCACACAATATAAATCCATGCCGGTTGCATGGATTTATATTGTGTGACCAACTTGTCAAGCACTTTTCCAAGTGATGCTCAAAATCACTTGGAAAGTGCTTGAAAAAATGCTGAAAAAACACTTCTCTCTAGCAGAAAAAATGCACGTAAATCTGCATGTAAATCTGCATGTAAATCTGCATGTAAATCTGCATGCGTTTTCTTCTGCCAGAGAGAGGCAAAAATGCTCTGCATCAAATCTGCTACGTGGGCACATAGCCTTAGCGTGTATGTGCTGTACTTATCATTCAGGACTGTGCAAAGACCTGCCTGTGACCAAAAGAACAACAAGGCTGTGTGCACACGCTGCAGATTTGGTGCGTTTTTCAATGGAACAGACTGCCACGAGAGGTGGTGAATTCTCCTTCAATGGAAGTCTTCAAACAGAGGCTGGACAGACATTTGTCTGAGATGGTTTAGTGAATCCTGCATTGAGCAGGGGTTGGACACTAGGACCCTGGAGGTTCCTCCAATTCTAATGTTCTAGGATTCTATTGATAAACACCAGCTGCAATCTTCCATGGAGAAGTAACTGTGGTTTCAGGAGAACTTGCAGCAGAAGGTCTGTGCCTTCCGCTAGCTCCTCCCCCTTCCACTAGCTCCTCCCCTTCCTTCTTTAAAGAGTATTAATAGCACTAACTGTCATCTATCTCACTAATAGGAAAGTTTGTCTTCACTGAATACAGATTTTACTGATGTTACCGCGAATTGAGACTGAAAGATCAATCCAGCAGGAAAAAGAAGACTTCTCTGATAAGATTATAAAATTACTTATTTTCATGTGTAATATTAATTTACAAAAAAAAAATAAAACAACGGTTATTCTTTAACTAATAAAGCACTTAGGACAGGGATTCATTAAGACTGGCCATATTCAAGCTGCTCTTGATGAGGGAGCGTACTGGAGTCAGACGGTCCAGATTCATTAAGTGGCGCATGAATTATGCGCTTCTGACAAGTGGTGCGTGCACCTTGCCACAAATCTTACTCCAGTCACGGACTGGAGTAAGATTTCGGGTGTAAGGGAAGCCACAGTTCGCCATGAATTAGACAAGCTGTGGTGCCACACTTCCATCCTGCCCCAACTCTGCCCATTTTGGTGAAGCTGGGCAAAACTGACGTGAAAACACCAAAAGTCACAACATTTTTGATCAACTCAACAATGCACAAAAATTGTGACTTTTCAAAGTGATTTACACCGGAATTCTGGCATAATTGCATTCATCAATCAGGACTATAGTGTCCTAAGTTTTTATACTTCATTAAAACATCCTCCTCCTCCCAAGAGGTGGTCCTAGGTACTGACACTTGCAGTGTTCGGTCACTTCTGCTGCAGGACTGCTCGTCCGGCTTCTCGGTACAGATGAGATCCTCTATATACCTTGCCCTAATGAAGCCGGCACAGGACCACGTCCACAGCTGCCCCCTGTGTGTGGGGGCCGTCCACTTCTATTACAGGGTCCTAGTGACGCGCCCCCTGGGCCATGTTGTGAAGCGTTGCGCATGCGGGGAATACCCGGAGCCGGATCTGATAGGGGTAGTAGTCCTCGTGGCGGTGACCCGGTCCGTGCCCAGGGTGTCAAACTAAGTGGCGGTGCTTGGCATAAGATGTTATATTGTTCGACTACGCCACCCGTGGATTGCGGTCAGTGGGGACCGCCGCTGCACTGCAGACCGCTGAGCCTGATGTTGGTTGTGCAGCTCAGTATGGGATGACTCCCCACGGGAGGAGTATTGCCTCAGGGCAGCTAGTGTGGAAATTGATGGGAGTGATGTTGTGAGGGTCCCAGTGCTAGTGGTGCTGGAGTGGCAAGGAATCACAGAGACTTGTGGTGCAGGTTTAAAGCTTTACTCACAGTTGTTGCTCCGGTCACTCCGGCCAGCAGTGACCACCCAAGCCGTGCTGCGTCCACCAGGTACGGGACTTGGCCAACTCCCAGGCAATTCCAGAGCGTGGTCCAGAGCTCCCCTCTCTCCCTTCCTACTGGCCGTCCCCACCAGGGACCCACCTTTGTCCGGCTCCCTCGGGCCTTCTGGTGGTGAAACCTTTCCCGGTTTCCCTGACCCTATATGGTATGCCTTCCTGGTGGATATGGTGAGGGGTCGCGCCAAGACTTGACCACGACCTCCGGTTCCTGGCTGAGGATAATTGGCCTCCACCAGTTTGGGATCCGGTACCCTGTTCTGCCAACCCTTCACCCGTTAACTCGTGGGATCTCAGGGTTCCCTCTTTTCTTGCGTCTCTGGGCCTTTCCTTGTGTTCCTGCTCCTTTCTGTTCCTTCTTCTTCTTCCTTCTCTCTCTCTGCCTCAGGCCTCCACTTCAGGCCTGGTTCTGGAACTGGGCCCGGACTGAGCCACAGCTCCCTGTCAGCCCTCTCTGGCTGAGCTCCTCTCCGAACTGAACTCCTCTCTGACTGCACTCCCCTGCCCTATCATGGTGCCCGCCTTATATACTCCCTTCTGACACCCGAGCCCAGGTGACCAGCACCCAATGGGCTCCTACCTATGCCCAGAGTCCCTCCCCTCTCTGCTCCTACACCACTGGGATATTCCTCCCCCCTCTCCACTCCAGCCAGGGACAGACGCTGTCGTACCTGCACATCAATCTGGTGGGAGTACCGTTGATCTGTCCCCCGGAAATGGGGTGAGTGTGGTGCATGCAGCTAACTGAGCCCCGTTCCACACTCCATCCTTACCCGGGAGTGGAATACCACACCTCTGGTTCGAGGTGCAATACCCCTGTAGCAGCCGAGCCCTCGGGGTGCTACACTAGTACGGAGTGATCAGCTCTGGATACAGTGGGGTGGTCTGTTCTGGCAATGTCATGTATACATTGCTGGGGGGCTCCCAGTGATGTCTGAGCACATAAGCTGAATCTATGGCAGCTATGTGATGGATCCTCGCAGTCAGTGATGGAGAGGAAAAGCCTCATGGAAGATTCAGCCGGACAAATCCACAACTGTGGACTGAATGGAGGCAGAGAAATCAGTGGCTGCAAACAAGACATTTCTTCTTGTAGATTCCCCGGATGATTGGGAATAGTTGCTTGAAGATGTAAGACCCCAGTCAGGTGGTCGCTGTTATTAACTCCTTTTGCCTAAAAAAAATACAAATAAAATCTGCAGTCACTTTTGATAATTTTTGGTCACAGCTTCGAGCCTTAGTCTTTCTTCTCTAATTCTATCCAGTAATGGAGATTACAATGATAGCATACACGGTGCCATCTAGAGCCCACAATACATTTATATGGAAAGGAGTTATAGAACATCAGAAAATGTCTGTTTTGTCACAGAAACAATCACATTAAATAGGATCTGTCACTTGTCATAAATATGTGACATTTATTTGGTGTAAATGCCGCTGTTCTTCTGAATCTGGGATTGGTTTTATTCCCTTTTCCATCGGCCACTCCACTCCTCTTACTTATATATTAATCTTGTCCCTTTAGCTAAGTGGTAGTGATACAAAACTCCTCTACATGGGAGGCTTTTTAACCCCTTAATGACCGGAGCATTTTCCATTTTTGCATTTTCATTTTTTGCTCCCCTTCTTCCCAGACCCATAGCCTTTTTATTTTTAGGTCAATATTGCCATGTGACGTCTTATTTTTTGCGGGACAAGTTGTACTTTTAAACGCCATCACTGGTTTTACCATATCATGTACTGGAGAACGGGGAAAAAAATTCCAAGCGCGGTGACATTGCAACAAAAAATGCAATTCCACGGTTGTTGTTTTTTTACCACGTTCACTGAATGCTATAACTGACCTGCAATTATGATTCTCCAGGTCATTACGAGTTTGTAGACACCAAACATGTATAGGTTCTTTTTTATTTAAGTGGTGAAAAAAAAATCCAAAGTTTGCTAAAAATGGCGCCATTTTCCGAGACCCGTAGAGTCTCCATTTTTCGGGATCTGGGGCCAAGTGAGGGCTTATTTTTTGCGTGTCGAGCTGATCACCCGTTATTTCATTTTATTTCAATGTTGTGACGACCAAAAAACATAATTCTGGCGTTTAGAATTTTCTCGTTACGCCGTTTACCGATCGGATTAATTCTTTTTTTTATATTGATAGAATGGGCGATTCTGAACGCAGCAATACCAAATATGTGTTTTTTCTTTATTATTATTTTATTTTGAATGGGGCGAAAGGGGGCGATTTAAACTTTTATATATTGTTTTACCTTTTTCATATTTTTAAAAACATTTTTTTCCACTTTCTGCATGCTTCAATAGTCTCCACAGGAGACCAGAAGCTGCAGATACCTGATCGGCTCGGCTTCAGAAAGGCGATGAGCAGATTGCCTCTATGTAGCAGAAATGCTCTGTGCTATGAGCGCCAACCACTAGGTGGCGCTCATAGCAAGCAAGACATGAGAACCACAGGAGTCTGCTGCAGACCCCGGGTTGCCATGCCCACGCATCGGTAACCCGCGATCACGTGACAGGTCACCGATGGGCGGGGCTAATGTCGCTGGCCAGTAAGGGGTTAAAGACCACTCCGAGTTGGCTAAAAAGACTACTTTACACAAGGCATAAAATGCCATATTTTCTAAACGAAGGGGCACAGGAAAGAAAAACAAAATGACGCAGATTCATGAGAACGGAAAAAATTACACATTTATGTCAAGTGACAGCTTCTCTACAAAGGAAGTTGTTCAACAGAAAAAGTTGTCTTAATGTACTTAAAATAAAAACTGATGAAACTTCCTGTAACATGGCTGGGTGTGGACCCACTGCTCCTGGGGCCGGGCTGACCCTGGAGTGGCGTGACTAAGCAACTAACTGGTTTTCACTAGAGCCTCTGGTGGCGAGGATAGTCTTGGCCGCAGGTAGTCGCCAGGTACCACTCCTGATCTCTGCAGGACAAAGCAGGGTTAAATTCCTGCAGAGACCGGCCACGCCCCCTAAGGCCAAATGGAAAACACCATGCTGTTGCCGCTGTGCAGAGGAGAGCTGCAAGAGGCAAACCTCAGCGAGCCGCCCTGATGGGAGGAGACGCCGAACGCTGACGATGGAGAGTAGGACGACGCTGAGGAGGCACGTGAGTTACTGCTGTGACAGCACCCCCCTGACGCCCCACTCTTCTTTAGGCCAACCCGACGGAGAAACTGCTCAAAAATCACAGGGGGGAAGAGGGGGGAGAACGATGTTGTCGGCAGGCTCCCAAGACCTTTCCTCAGGACCGAAACCCCTCCAATCAACTAGACAGGCAGGTGTGGAGAAATGCTGCACAGTGAAAATGGTTTAAAATGTAGAAGTGTCTATTTTTATCAATTAACAAAATACAAAGTGAATGAACACAATACATCATCAAAGCATCAATTCTTCTGGATGCACTTACACAGTTTTGAAGGAACTCGACAGGGAGATTGTTCCGAACATCTTGGAGATCTAACCACAGATCCTATGTAGGCTTTTGCAAAACCTTCTGTCTCTTCATGTAATCCCAGACAAACTTGATGTTGAGATCAGGGCTCTGTGGGGACATATCATCACTTCCAGGACTCCTTTTTCTTCTTTATGCCATTTACAGTTCTTAATGACATTGGCTGTACATTTGTGGTCGTTTTGCTGCTGCAGAATAATGTTGGAGGCAATCAGACGCCTCCCTGATGGAATTGTATGATGGAGTCCTTAATGCTGAAAAATACAGGCAGATAATTAGCCATCAATCCTGACTAAATCCCTAACTCCATTTGCTAAATTGCATGGACCATCCACTGTGCTTCACTTGGCAATCAACCTCTGCCTTAACGAGACACGCGTTCCCACAGTGCAGAGCAAATTCACACCACCTCCATACTGCGCAGCACAGCAACCAGGCAGACTTCAAATTAATATGCCTTGAAGATCGCAGTCATACAGCTGAAGAGTTGTGGACAGCTCTCCAGGCTCAGTTTCAGCAATAGCTGTCTCCGCTGAACCTGGAGCCAGGGAAGGCCATGTACGATAACGGTGCGAACCTGTTTGCGGCTCTACGCCAAGGCGAACCCATACACGTGCTTTGCATGGCTCACGTCCTCAACCTGGTGGTACAGCGATTTCTCCGCCACTATCCCGGCCTGGATGAGCTGCTTCAGAAAGTCCGGAAGCTGTGTGCTCACTTCTGCCGTTCGCACCCCTCATGTCATCGACTTGCATTGATACAGAGGTCTTTCTCCATGACAGTTAACAGGTTGATAGTGATGTGCCAACGCGGTGGAATTCCACTCTGCACATGTTGCAGCGACTGTGGCAGCAGCAACGAGCCCTGACGCAGTATGTCATGTCGTATAGCCTGTGCCAACGCAGTACGGACGTGGGGCGTATCAGTTTACGGAGTGGGAACAGATTAAGGACCTCTGCACCCTTCTGCACAGTTTTGAAATGGCTATTATTAACCCCTTTACCCCCCAGGGTGGTTTACACGTTAATGACCAGGCCAATGTTTACAATTCTGACCACTGTCACTTTAGGAGGTAATTATTCTGAAACGCTTCAACGGATCCCGCTGATTATGCAAATGTTTTTTCGTGACATATTGTACTTCATGATAGTGGTAAAATTTCTTCAATATCACTTGCATTTATTTGTGAAAAAAATTTGAAATTTGGCAAAAATTTTGAAAATTTCACAATTTTCAAAATTTGAAATTTTATTCTGTTAAATCAGAGAGATATGTTACACAAAATAGTTAATAAATAACATTTCCCACATGTCTACTTTACATCAGCATAATTTTGGAACCAACATTTTTTTTTATTAGTGCGCTATAAGGGTTAAAATTTGATCAGCGATTTTTTTTAGTTCCACAAGGGTAAGAGGAGAAAATGGAACCTAAAAACTGTTGTGCAATTTCTCCTGAGTGCACCAATACCCCATATGTGGGGAAAATACACTGTTTGGGCGCACGTCAGGGTTCAGAAGGGAAGGGGCACTGTGTGACTTTTTGAACGCAAAATTGTCTGGAATCAAGAGCGGACGCCATGTCGCATTTCGGGAGCCCCTGATGTGCCGAAATAGTGGAAACCCCCCACAAGTGACCCCATTTTGGAAACTAGACCCCTCAAGAATTTTATCAAGGTGTATAGTGTACATTTTGAACCCAAAGGTACGACAGAATTTGATAATATTAGGTCAACATATTAAATAAGTTGTCATTAGTCTTGAGCGCAAGTGCTCGCTACTTGAGTTTGCATCGGGTACTCGGATATGCACCAAGTATCGCGGGTGCTCGAATGACATGCTCGAGTCCCCGCCCCGCATGTTTCACGGTTGTTAGACACCCAAAAAAAACATGCGGGGATCGCTCGTGCATGGCAGGCGATCCCAGCAACGTTTTTTTTTTTGGCCGCGAAGCATATGGGGCGGAGACTCGAGCATGTCACTCGAGCACCCGCGATACTCAGTGCATACCCGAATACCCGATGCAAACTCAAGTAGCGAGCACTTGCACTCAACAATGGTCGCCATATTATCTTTTTTTTTTTTCTTTACTTTTGAAAAAAAAAACAACCCTAGCCCCAACCCTAATACAACCCCAACCCTAACCCTAGCACATCTGTAACCCTAGAGTTTATTTTTTTACACCATTCCTCGCGTGGTATAAGTGATTAGACTACTTTATTGTTCGGGTCGGTGTGATTACAGCAATACCAGATTCATATCGGGCTTTTATGACTGACAGCAGTCACACACTAAAAGACGCTTTTTTTGCAAAGACTAGTGTTTGCATCACCATAATTTGAGAGCTATAATTTTTCCATATTTTGGCCGACAGAGTCATGTGATTTCTTGTTTTTTGCAGGACAAGTTGAGGTTTTTTTATTGGTACCATTTTCGGGCACGTGACATTTTTTTTCTATTCTGATTTTTGGGAGGCAGAATAAACAAAAAGCAACAATTCAGGAATTGTTTTTTTGCGTTTTTTTTTATGCCATTCCGCGTGTGGTAAAATTCATAATGCAGCGTTATTCTTCAGGTCAGTGCATTTTTTATATAGTTTTTTTTATGTTTTGCTGCTTTTACACAATAAAAACGATTTTCTAGAAAAAATATTTTTGTGTCGCTTTACACTGTGTTCCAAATTATTATGCAAATAATATTTTCTCAGATTTTCCCAAATTACCTATATGAATTGCAGTCATTGTAATTTTCCAGTCAAATAACTATTAGAGTACAATTGAAAGGTTTTTGTACAAACTGCCTATGATAACAGTATATTTTTTAAAAAATAAAACACTCAAACTGCACTCAAAATGCATGTTCCAAATTATTATGCACAGCAGAGTTTTCAACCTTTTCATTTTAATGAAGAACAAAAAAATGGGCATTTTTGAAATTATAAGCATTAGCAGGTTATTACACACTAAAATCAAACAGTTTTCAACTCAAAACTTTATTCTAGGTGATGGTACATTTGCACATAGGACCCCTTGTTCGAAAGGAGCTTCTGAACTCTCTCATTCATTGAATTTGTCAGGTTTTGGATGGTTTCTGCTTCAATTGTTTTGCATGAGGACAGAATACCCTCCCAGAGCTGTTGCTTAGATGTGAACTGCCTCCCGCCATCATAGACACTCCTTTTGATGATGCTCCACAGGTGCTCAATGGGGTTGAGGTCAGGGGAGCATGGGGGCCACACCATAAGTTTGTCCCCTTTTATGCCCATAGCAGCCAGAGATGCAGATGTGTTATGTGCAGCATGAGACGGGGCATTATCATGCATGAAATGATCTCGATGGTCCAGATGGATGGAGTGGAGGATGGCTGGTTGATGGACACCCCATGAAGTTGACGCGCCCCTGGGCCTGTGTCGCGCTGCGTTGCGCACGCGGGAGCTTACCCGGAGCCGGATCTCTTGAGGGTTGTAGTCTCGTGGCGGTGATCCGGTCCGTGCCCAGGGAGTCAGACTAAGTGGCGCTGTATCAGCGGTAGATGATGGACGACTATGCCACCCGTTGAATGCAGCTATGGAGCTGCCGCTGCAGGGCAGACCGCTGAGGCCGGTGGAAGGATGGTGCAGCGTGGATGGTATAACCCCCAACGGGAGGGGTATGGCCTCAGGGCAGCCGACGTGGATGATGGGGGTAGCAGGAACCACTCAGAGACGATGCGGTGTAGTTCAGGGTCTTTACTGGTGACAAAGATAGACCCTCCCGGAGTACTGGCTAGCAGTTGGGATCTCCCCTGGCCAGGCGGAGTTGTAGGCCTCCCAAACTAACGATACTCTTCTGGCTACCTTGCTAGAAGCGAGTATAAGTAGCCCACGTCCCTGAGTGTACCGTGTGGTGCTCACCCGTATGGCCGGTGACTCGGGGCCTTCTAGTAGCTTCCGCTCCACGACGGCGGTGCTGGTCCCATGCGTGTGACCGTGCCTTCGGGTTTCTTGGCCAGAGGACCTGAAATCCCCTGCCTGACGGATTCTGCTGCTGGGTAGGAGTTAGTCCCCACAGCCTCGGACTCCGGGTCCGGTAAGAAATCTTCTCAGTCAGGGCGAGCTCTGCAGCTGCCAGCCCCTGACTCTTTGTAACACTGCTCCCACAGAGCTCCTGTTGTTTCTTCCTATGCTGCTTCTCTTCTTCTACTTCTGGCATGGCCCAGGAGCTGGGCCCAGCCGGAGCCACAGCTCCCTGTCAGCCCTCCTGGCTGCACTCTCCCTCTGAACTCTCTAACCCTGCCTCAGCCCCAGGTTTATACAGGGGAAGTTCTTCCCCTCCCAGGACTGGGCAGGAGGTGTGGCATGCATAGGATTCCTGACCAAGAGACCTCCCACCTGCTCTCAGACGTAATATCTCTATCACTGTGGCAACCAGACCCCTGGGTGTCACACAAACACGGCTACGGCGCCAACAAGGAGGAGGTGGAGTAATGTTTTTGGCTGGAATCATGGGGAGAGAGATTGTCGGCCCTTTTAGGATCCCTGAAGGGGTAAAGATGAACTCCATAATGTATGTTGAGTTTCTCAAACAACACTTCCTGCCATGGTTCAAGAAGAAGAACCGTGCATTCCGCAGCAAGATCATTTTCATGCATGATAATGCCCCGTCTCATGCTGCACATAACACATCTGCATCTCTGGCTGCTATGGGCATAAAAGGGGACAAACTTATGGTGTGGCCCCCATGCTCACCTGACCTCAACCCCATTGAGAACCTCTGGAGCATCATCAAAAGGAGTGTCTATGATGGCGGGAGGCAGTTCACATCTAAGCAACAGCTCTGGGAGGGTATTCTGTCCTCATGCAAAACAATTGAAGCAGAAACCATCCAAAACCTGACAAATTCAATGAATGAGAGAGTTCAGAAGCTCCTTTCGAACAAGGGGTCCTATGTGAAAATGTAACATCACCTAGAATAAAGTTTTAAGTTGAAAACTGTTTGATTTTAGTGTGTAATAACCTGCTAATGCTTATAATTTCAAAAATGACCATTTTTTTGTTCTTTATTAAAATGAAAAGGTTGAAAACTCTGCTGTGTATAATAATTTGGAACATGCATTTTGAGTGCAGTTTGAGTGTTTTATTTTTTTAAAAATATACTGTTATCATAGGCAGTTTGTACAAAAACCTTTCAATTGTACTCTAATAGTTATTTGACTGGAAAATTACAATGACTGCAATTCATATAGGTAATTTGGGAAAATCTAAGAAAATATTATTTGCATAATAATTTGGAACACAGTGTATTCGGAGAGCTATAACTTTTTTTTTTCGGACAATGTTGCTGTGTGGTGGCTTGTGTTCTTGCGGGACAAGATGACGTTTTTAGCGGTACCATTTTTATTTACATTCGTCTTTTTGATTGCGTCTTATTCCATTTTTTGTTTGGCGGTATGATGATAAAGCATTATTTTTTGCTTCGTTTTATTTCTTTTTTTTTTTTACTATGTTCACTAAAGGGGTTAACTAGTGGGACAGTTTTATAGGTCAGGTCGTTCCGGACACGGCGATGCCAAATATGTGTACTTTTATTGGTTTATTTTTTTTTTTCATAATAAATAAATATTATGGGTTCAATATATTTTTATTTTTTGGGGATTATTTTTTACTTTTTTATATTTCTACAATTTTTAAAAATTTTATTTTTTTTTTTCCACTTTTCTACTTTTTTTTTTTTTAACTTTTACACATTGTCCCACTATGGGACTTTCACTTTTTGTAGCCTGATCGGCTGCATGGCATAGAGAGCAGCAGCTCTCTTTGTCATGCAGCCTGTCATCGCTGCACACCGGGGAGACATTACTTTGGTCGCGCACTGCGCATGACCAAAGGAACGTCCTGCCTCCTGGTGACCCGGATGTTGTCATGATGACATCGGATCGTCATGGCAACATCCGGAAGCCGCCGCAGACATCGCTGGACGCCGGCAGGAGAGGAGAGTATACCGATCACCTCCCCCCTTGCCACCGCAATGTGCCGGGTGTCAGCTGTGACAATCAGCTGACACCCAGCGGCGATCGCCCCGCTTGTGTGCGGGCGCGATCGCAGCGCGCGTAATTATACGTAGCTGGTCCATAAGTCCCAGGGCACAGCTACGTACTATTACTGACAAGGTCAGAAAGGGGTTAAAATAGTTAGCGCTGACGATGCCATCATCAGCATCACTATTCCGGTCATACACATGCTGGAGCAGAATTTGAATAGTGTGCAGCACGAGGTGGTTGTCCCAGAAGAAGAGGAGGATGCGGAAGGGATAAGAATGTCTCAAAGTTCCAGACTATCGTCACACAGGCGGATGCCAAGTGACGGTGGATTCCGGCGATCGAGGGGTTTGGTGACACCAGACATACTGTTAGTGAAGGTGCAAGAGCCGAGGAACAAATGGAGGAGGAGGAGGAAGAAGTGATGGGCGAGTAGCTGTCAGAGGATAATCATCCCCTCTCTGTTGAACATGGTTTGCAGGAGGGGACTGAGGAAAAAAGCATCAGTGTTACGCAGCCAGCAACAGAGCCTGGCTTTGGATCACCTGGAAGAGCCTGACATACAAGTGCCTTCTTGATGCACTATAAGCAACATGATTCTCGTATAGTTAGGATTCGAAATAATGCTGACTACTGGGTTGCCACTCTTGTTAGATCCACGTTATAAGACTAAATTTTGCCAGATGCTTCCCGCCCTGGAAAGGGACCTGCTAATGTTGGAGTTTCGAAACAAGCTTTTAAGCAACCTTAATAGAGCTTTTCCCCAAGATAGGAGTGAGGCACACAGTGTGCGTCGCAGCTGTAGTCTTTCAACCTCCAGCACGTCAGTTTGTCAACGCCAAAACATTAGCAGCAGCAGCGTAAGTGGCAGAAGCAATTTCTGAGACCTTTCACACATTTTTAGACCAGCTCATGCACCAGCACAACAGAGTACAAGTTTGACACATGGTAAACGACTGGAGAGGATGGTGGAGGAGTATCTAGAGCTCAATATGAATACCATCAGGGAGGATTTTAACCCTTTTATATTTTGGTCTTCAAAAATGGATCAATGGCCTGAGCTCGCCTGTCACGCCTTGGATGTTTTATCATGCCCGACAGCCAGCATTCCCTCAGAACGTGTCTTCAGCGCTGCTGGTCGTGTCCCGACGGATAAGCGCAGCCGGCTGTCCCATGAAAGTGTTGACCGCCTAACTTTCATCAAGATGAACAAGTCATGGATCTCCAAGGACTTTTGCACCATAACTGCAGACTGTACAGAGTAGGCGATGTTGTAGTTTTTAGTGTGCTGCATTGATCTTGCGGAATTGCGTCTGTGATGTGGGTTGTGTGCCTGTTCTTGCTGCTGCTGCAGGTTTTAGGCCCTAATTTTTGGAAATGTGGGGAATCCTGATTAGATCTCCATCTACTGGGTTGGCTGTAGGGGAAGAGGTGTCCTTCCTAATTCTACAATTTCTACTGTGTGAAATTGATGCCACTTCGGTGGTTTTAGGCCCTAATTTAGGGAAATGTGAACACTCCTGATTGGATCTCGATGTGCTGGGTTGGCTGTATTTGAAGAGGTTTTGGTCTCCTTTACAATATTTATACTCTAGTGAAATAAATTTTTTGGTGCAGATATTTTTCTCCACAAAAGGGGTACACAGACCTGATAAACTCAAAATTGGTATATAAAGCAGGCTACATCTCCGCTTAAAATTGTTTGGGACAGATATTGCTCTCCATACGGGGGGGGGGGGGGGTTTGAGTAAGAGTAGTTCCGTGACCCTCGACTGTACTGTGCGGTCGGGGTAAGAAGAGGAGGAGGGTGACTATGAAGGTGAGGAATGGGATAGCACATGGGATGATGAGGTTGTTCATCCAACTTGGTGTGAACCCAGAGGTACGCAGCTGAGTAGCTCATCTGAGGAGGTGGAGGAGGAAGACGAGAAGGTTACGTTGCGTCCTATGGCGCAGACACAAAGTAATGCAAACACGAGGAGCACTGCATCCTTCGCAACAACCGTGGCAGTGACCGGCAGCGGTCGCTGGTCTGCAGCTCGCAGGGGCGGCAAAGGTTGCCTAGTCTGGGCTTTTTTTTTTTTTTGAGACCGCAAAGGATGAGCCAGATCACGTTATCTGCAAAGTTTGCGATAAAAAACTCAGTAGAGGGAAAAAGTGCTAATAATTTGACTACTACATGCATGAACCTTCACATGCGCACACAACATGTGTTACGCTGGTAATCTTACCGCGCTAAAATGCGGACCTCAACAACCATCAGCTGCCTCATCAACCGCATCAGCTGCTTCTTCCTCCTCCTCTGTTACCGTGCCAAGTATTGTCACGCAGGTCTCCCACCGCAGAACTTCTAGTTCTGTACCCGCTCCAGTCAGGCTGAATGACAGCCTGTCAGCTGTATCAGAAGCAGACATGCCTGCTGTGTTTGTTTCACTGAGCACACCATGTTTCTCAATCCACTGTTACATCTGTGCTTGCACCTCACTCACGGTCCAGCAGTTTGTCCGTTTCACCATACTCCGCCCTCTATCAGCACCACAGCCCGCCCTCAGTCCCGCATTTGTGGTCACGTAAAAGATTGTTTCCTCCCACACATGACAAAGCTAAGAGGTCGAACTGCACCATCTCCAAACTGTTGGCCACGCAAATGGTGGTGTCAGTCCCTAATTTTTTGAACTGTGAACACTGCTGTATGACTGCTTTTTTACTGAGGAGGTAACCGGAGAACCTGAAGGAAACCCCCACAAACACGGGGAGAACATACAAACTACTTGCAGATGTTGTCGTCTATCATCATGGAGTTAGCTCGTTGTGTAGGAGACCGACCACCACTGCTGTCTACCTTGTGAACATTGTGTTGAAGCTTGCAGTCATTAGAAGCCTTTCGCCTTCATATTAATCGGTGCAGGGGTTTATCTGCTCAGTTGTGAGCTCTTGGAAGCTTACCGTGATTTAGGCTCTCACCAGATTTGTTCCATGCATCTCCCCTACTGTGATAACGCTGTACCCCAACACATCAGACTGTCGCCTACCATGGAAACCTTGAAAAAGAAGCTGAAGATCCACTTCTGACAAGCGTACAATATGTGGTAACCCTCACTCCAGCGTACTTTTGCACAACCAGCTGTACCCTGACCTACTGTATCCTCAACCATCCCTTGCAGATTGTTTGTGCACCCTCGCAGGCAGGGTCCTCTCTCCTCTTGTACCAGTCGGTGACCCCTTTTCACATGCAAAGCACCACGGAATAAATGTCGCTGCAATAGTAATAATAAATATAGTATTTGTACTCTGGCATCAATTGACCCACTTTCCTGGTGTCTACACCCTTAATTTGATGTGTTTTGACAGCTTTTGGGCCAGAGTGAAGGTGTTGCATATGCTTTTTTTTTTTGTCCCCCCCCCCCCCACATTGAACAGTATGGTGTTCGGAAATGTTCGGCGAATGTCTAAATATTCTATGAACATTTCCGAACCGAACATTGAAATGTACAACTAGGAGGGACCGATGTGCAAAGAAAATATCACGTATACCAAGTGCACTGCCATGAGATTGTACATTATGAAGGCCTGGGATCAAACTATTTTAATAATAAAAAAATAAAAATAAACTGCTCCCACTGGGGGCCAGGAAGCAGAGAATGGGCCGGGGGTGAGACCCAGGAACAGTAAGAAGGAAAAAAATGACGAACACTCCACCATACCACAAACTCTGCCACCAGATATGAGTATCGACGCTCTCACCCTTCCACCAGCCCCAAAAGAGTGCAGGCAGTTAGGAGTGACCCGGGCACTCCTCAAGGTCAAGAACCAAAAGGCAGGTTACAGGGTCCTCTGCGACAGGCTTCTCCATACTGTCATGTAGGAATCTAACCAACTTGGCCAGTAAGCTCAAATCTCTGGTATAATGTGCCCCACATAGTCCTCCATACAGGGTAATGGGCCCCACATAGGGGTGGCGGTTCTGGTGCCGCAAGCCAAATATAAATCACCCTGCGGGCCAGAGCTTTCCATGTATGCTCTTGGAGGAGCAAAAAAGTATGTGCAAAGGGTGTTTAATCTCTGGGTCATAGGGTCAAACAATGGCCACAAGGGCTCTCAGGAAGTCATCCCTGTTCCACCTACATATACAGGAAAGCTGAACAAACCAATAATGCGCAAAAGGATAATAATACGCCTAATAATACAGTCTAGGGTCCGATAAAGCCACCCCCTCACCCGAGCATATTACAGGACCGGGCGATGGATCCCAGTTCTGTAACCCTGCAAAATGAATGAGGAAAAGATGGAGTTACGCTTATTGAAGGTATTGAAGTTCACATATATTGGGGATATAACCTGATGTGAGCCGCGACCGACAGGAGTAACTTCTCTTATCTCCTTATCTTAGCTTTTATAATCAACAAAAGAGCGAAGCTGTGTAGCGAATTCACCTAAATATGTAGATACTTGGACTCCTAGATAAGAGAACTTTGAAACCCATATCAAAGATAGGAGGGAGGCTTGTCTGGAGGTGACTTTCAGGTCTACAGGGAAGACAAAAGACTTATCCCAGTTGATTTTTAGACCTGAGAAGAGGCCGCACTCATCAATCACATTCAGCGCTGCTGGTACTGACACGTTAGCACCTTGCAGGTACAGGAAAGTGCTGTCTGCGTAGAGACTAAGTTTGCTGTGTGTTGGGGCCGGGATAAACCCCTGAATCTCTGGGGTGGAGCGGATAAGGGCGGCCAGTGGCCCCACTACAGTCACAGCATTGGGGACAGCGGACATCCCTGCTGCGCGCCCTGGATCAGGGGGAAGCATATACGCACCACAGTGTCCGCGTATAGGAGCTTCTCCCATTTAGTAATCACTGGCCGAAAGCCCATCCAACGCTTGGTCGCCCAAAGAACAGACCATTCAATAGAGCTGAAGGCTTTATTGGCATCAAGTGAGACCATAACGTGTCCTCCTTAGAGAAAAATAAATAAAAACGCTGGAGGTTGAGGGTTGTCGACTTTCCTGGCACAATGTCAGTTTGGTCACAATGAATAATTTGCCGAATATATGAACGCAGAGGAATTTCCAATACTTTATCTAGAATTTTTACATCAAACTGAAGTAATAAACAGGCCTGTATGAGGAATAAAGATTGGTAAAAATTATCAAACTCCGACAGAACATGTTTAGGGTCCCCTCTAGTTCTCCTCTCCTCGCCCCTAAGTGCCCTGATTACCACGGGGTCACAGTAACGATTTGCCATATAGGTAAGTAGTTTACCACATTTGTCCCCATTTAGTATTCCTGTCATACATAAAAGGACCATGTTACTCATCATCTCTAAGCAGAGGGAGTGTAACAAGTAAGGCTGCCGGCCACTGGGACTTATGCTCCACAGGTACTGGAGCTCCTGTGTGATACCTCAGTCATCTCCACATCCCTCACAGCAGGAGCCAGGATATCATGAGCAAATGCTTCAAAAGTATCCCATACCTGTTGTATTATACGGTCCTCATTGTTATTTTAAAATAAAAAAAGGAGAAGGAGAGAGACACAAGATGGATTTATATGTCACAGTGGCCTTGGAAATGGACCCTCCCAAGAGGGGAACAGGGAGAGGAGTAAGATCTGGGATGGAGTAACAGAGGTAATAATAGAAAATGACTGCAGCCAAGGCAGAGTCCGGCACCAGGGCAAGATCTATGTGGGAGAGGCAAGAAAACAAAAACCTGACCAGAACCTCTGTAGCATCGGCGTCTCTGCCCCCTGATAGGCAGAGACGCCGTCCCCCTTACCGCCGCGCTCCCGGCCCGGCACCTTCCGGCTCTCCTGCTGCTGCCGGCGCGCGCAGCTTCCCGGGCACTGTGCTTAGGGCACGCGCTCCCTCCCTCTTAAAAGGGGCCGCACGCGCCGTCCTAAGAACTCCCCGGCCAATGGCCGGAGGTCTTATCATATAAAAGGAACCTCCTCCAAAATGGAGGTGCCTGTGCAAGGTTGTAGCTCGGTGTTCTAAACTCTGCTTCAGCCCTCAGGTCCCGCTGCTAGCCTGACTACCAGTCCAGTCCGCCAGCCTGACTACCAGTCCAGTCCGCCAGCCTGACTACCAGTCCAGTCCGCCAGCCTGACTACCAGTCCAGTCCGCCAGCCTGACTACCAGTCCAGTTCGCCAGCCTGACTACCAGTCCAGTCCGCCAGCCAGATACACTCTCCAGCCCGATGGTCTGCCTACGGTCCAAACCCGCCAGTCTGTCTATGGGCCAGGCTTGCCTGCCTACCCGGAGAACGTACCAGTTACCTGCCGTGCCTACCAGCCAGCCTACCCGGAGGCTCCTGCCAGTTACCTGTGGTGTAAGCCAGTCCGTCTACCCAGATCACCTGTCAGTCTGCCTGCCGTGCTCATCTGCTGTACTGGTCAGTCCCTGCCTTCTGACCCATGGGAGTCACCTGCTCTCATACAAGGACTGGCCCAGAGTAGCACCTAGTCCCTCTGCTCGGTCCTTCCCTGGTTCACGGAGTCGATTGAGCCGCCGTGCAACCTTGGTCAGTTCGAGTAGATACCTAGTTACGCCCCTCTGGTCCCTCCTTGCACCGCAGCACAGAGGTTCCACCACCCGGATCCCTAACACCCTCCATATAGTGTGAACAGGTGCACGCTGCAATGACTGCATAACATAAAATAAGAAAGAACAGCAGCACTCTGTAAGGGCCAAGAGGTGGTGGTCAGGTTTTTTGTTTTCTTGCAGTTTACCATGGAGGTTTTGACTGCCTCCTTTTCTGACTCTGCACTCCACCCATCAACCCAAGGGTGCTTTTAATTAGTGTTGCTTTCTAACTGCCCACTTAAAATTGTAGGCTTATAGCCCAAGAGAGGCATGTTTAGGAAAATAGTTACCCATCATGCGGAGGTCACCTTGCCGTGGTTGATGGGCACACATGAATTGGCCAATTTATGCGCTAAGAACCGTGATTTTTTCTAAGTACATTTTATTTAGCAATAGTGCAGTTTAGATCTTATTTTCTTAGTGTTTGCATATGTCTTGGCCGTACAGTACAAGAATACACACATACCTTCTTTATATAAATTTCAATGTTGTAAAGGGTACAATTTAGGGTGCGCATAACTAGGATAGAAACTACCCGGGCATATGTACAAAAGACTGAATAGTAAGCCCACCTGAAGACAGATAACGTGAAAACGCCTCCAGTGGGATTTCAAAGAAGTCAGACTGGTTGTCAGCAATGACCTTCAGGCGAGACAGAGAGAACATGGAGTATATAAGGTTGAGTTCCTTCAGGAATTTGACAGAACTGAGCGAGTATTCTCAAACTACATATGGTCTTTTCGAGACAAGCAAAGAAGAAAGTCTCTGTCCCTACAGTTGAAGAATTTTGCAATGAAGGTGTAAGGTGCAGACCCAAGGGGCAAGGGATGGAGGGATGTGATATGCCCTCTGCAATGTACATAGCCGAGAAACTATCCCGGCCATAGGTGGAGATCAGTACATTCCCTAAAAAGAGCCGTGGATATTTGGGAATATGTCTGAAATACCCCCACAAAACAAGGTCCAGGAGTATGCGCCAAAGGGGCCATAGACTGTAATGATGCAAACTGAGCGAACGTCCAGTATACGCCTCCCGGAGACAGACACCCAGACCCAGTCTACTATGTCCAGTCAGTGAATACGCCTGGACCCTGTTTTTTGGGGAACTTCGGAAGTATGCCCCGATGGGGACACAGAATGCAAGGTGAAAGCACCCTAACAAGTTGCAGCTTATCTGCTGTTCTGTTGTGAGATGAAGCCCATTTTGGTGGAATCCGTATAAAATGGATCAGCTCAGATTCCTAAAATATATAATAAATTGGGTACAGTAGTTTGTGGGGAATATTTTTTGCACAAGAATTTGGTAAAGTTATGAAATGTCCTATAAATGTCTGTCCTATTCCTGATCTAAGGGTCTAGACTTTTAGCTGAGATGAATCTGTGCTACAGTAAATTTATCACTTACACATGAGCCGTGTATGAGGGAGCCGGAGGCCTGGAAATGGAGGAGTCGGAGGTTTGGCTTACTGACTCCACAGCCCGGGTTAGCAATAGCCGGATGCAGGTGAAGCCGAGCAAAGGACGGACGCTACATCTCCCCTTCTAATGAGCCGTGTAGTAGGTGGTCTCTGTCACAGAATAAGGTAAGTGTCCGGTGTGCTACCGGGGGTGTACAACTCCAAGAGGGGCAGGAAGAAAAGGAGATCGCACAGTTTCCCAAGGAGACCGGATCACTAATGATCTACTCCAGACACACAAACAAGAGGATCTGATGGGGGAGGGGTGACAGACAAATTCATAGAGAACTGGATTCATGTAGCCAAAGTAGAATTAGCAAATGAGCTATAATGAGCCTGAAAAGGATGGACCCCACAAAGCCAGAGTTAATGCTGCAGATGTCACCGGCATCAGACAATGAGAGCGGGGGGCTTTGCACAGCTTAAGATACTGAGAGAGTTCAGTATATAAATTGTAAGCTTGCGAGCAGGGCCCTCACTCCTCCTGTAACGGATAAAATGTGTTACATTGTATTGTTTTTATTGTCTGTACAGGTCCTTACTTAATTGGAAAGTGCTGCAGAATATGTTGGTGCTATGATACAATAATCATTTTTATTTATATGTGCAGAGATGTTTCAGTTTTCACATTCACCACATGAGGGCAGCAGAGTACTATGCTCAGAATAAGGTCAGACATAACAGTACCTGCATATTACATGTGCTGACTAATGAGAGATACTGCCACTTGCACTGGTATGGCTGACATCAGACTGTACGTGCGCCCGATAATGTCTGTGAGGGCGTATCTGTGCCCTGTTCCTCAGTCTCCTCTCGCTCTGCCTCTGAGCGCTGGTAAATAGGTGATGGTATCAGGGGGAACAATGTCTACCTAGAACTGCACCCTTGGTCTGGGCCAACTACGCCATCTTGTGGTAAGGGACAGTACCAATTAGTGAAGCGCTGCTAAGGGGCCATGTGTTTCTGAGTCGGGTCTCACAGTCTGGGGCCCATTCGTAACAGGACAATGGCAGACAAGGTCCTCTGGTCTCCCACCTCAGCTCAAGTGAGGCCGCAACTCTGAGCATCGCGTAGGCCATGCTAATGGAGCACAGCCAAACTCATCTGAAAATGGGCCCATAAGCTTCTTGTAACCAAGAGGAGTCACACTGATGGCCCTCCATGCCGGGATGAGCCCTCTGTGTAGCTCGGAGCCCCCTTGGACACATACGCACCCAATGGCTGCCGGACATGCCCCCCCTACACAACACTTATTTTTTAAAGCATTCTGACTTTGCAGCGTTTTCCCACAACACTATATCAGCGCTGGTCCCAGGTGTTGGCAGCTCCATTCCCACATAGGTGTCACTGGCAGAAGGAGATCCTGGACCAATGCAAATATGACAACTTTTCCATACTATTATGCTCTAGTTAAAAAAAAGGTAAGTTTCATCCATTTTTACTTTTAAACATAATAAAGCAACTTTTTCTTCTCAAGTTGGACAAATAATGTTTCCCTATAATGTCTCCAATTCCATTCCCAGCAGTTCTGCGCTCTCCAGCGCTTCTTTGCGCCTCCCCAGACGTAGTAAGCCGCGCGCCTGACTTTCCTGGACGTCGCTCCTCATTGCGGTGTTTGCCAGCGGTATAAGTGCAGAGCAGTCGCTGGACACATTAAACGCCTTCTGAAAGGGAAGAAAGAGAACGGCCATTATCCTTCCTAAAAGAAAGGGATGGTGGCAGAATTCTTTTCAGATGTTTTAGCAAAGTCTTTTGGATTTATGGGCAAAGTCTTTCCTACAAAACTGCAGAACTGATTTCTTGCAATTCTGCGAGTCTGATCATTCTATAAGAAAATCAACTAAGTGACAAATATATTGTTTTATTATAGTTCTGTCAGTACAAATCATTCCATAACCTTGGCTTCACCCTGGTATTACACACAAAGCAAATGGTTGGTTTGCTGTAAGGCAGGGGTCTCAAACACGCGGCCCGCAGGCACCATAGACCCCGATGGCGGCCCGGTCCAGAAGCTGCCGGCAGCTGCGCTTCAGTTCAGTGTACTGCT
The DNA here is from genome assembly GCF_046119375.1 of Phyllobates terribilis. Classification (NCBI taxonomy): domain Eukaryota; kingdom Metazoa; phylum Chordata; class Amphibia; order Anura; family Dendrobatidae; genus Phyllobates; species Phyllobates terribilis. The sequence continues at coordinate 2,543,227 of NW_027362951.1, read as the reverse complement.
CTGCACAGCAATACCAGTGGCAGCCGCCGGCCTATCAGAGGCCAGCAGCTGACATCTGCGTCCCAGCGCAGCAGTGTATGACGTCACTGACACGCGCAGATGTCAGCTGCTGGCCTCTGATAGGCCGGCGGCTGCCACTGGTATTGCTGTACAGAGAGCCGGTCTCTGCGCGGCAGTACACTGAACTGAAGCGCAGCTGCCGACAGCTCCTGGATCGGGGTCTATGGTGCCTGCGGGCCACAGGTGCAGAAAAGACGCCGAGGGAACGGAGGACAGGTGAGAAGAATCTTTTTTTTTCTCTTGTATGTGTAGAACGGCATAAGGGACAGTCCTCCAAGATGGGGACCAGGCTGGGGACAGTCCTCCAAGATGGGGACCAGGCTGGGGACAGTCCTAATAGATGGGGACAGTCCTAACAGATGGGGACCAGGCTGGAGACAGTCCTAACAGATGGGGACCAGGCTGGGGACAGTCCTAACAGATGGGGACCAGGCTGGGGACAGTCCTAAAATGGTGGGGAACAGGCTGGGGACAGTCCTAAAACGGTGGGGACCAGGCTGGGACAGTCCTAAAACGGTGGGGACCAGGCTGGGGACAGCCCTAAAACAGTGGGGACCAGGCTGGGGACAGCCCTAAAACGGTGGGGACAGTCCTAAAACGGTGGGGACCAGGCTGGGGACAGCCCTAAAACGGTGGGGACCAGGCTGGGCACAGCCCTAAAACGGTGGGGACCAGGCTGGGGACAGCCCTAAAACGGTGGGGACCAGGCTGGGGACAGCCCTAAAACGGTGGGGACCAGGCTGGGGACAGTCCTAAAACGGTGGGGAACAGGCTGGGGACAGTCCTAAAACGGTGGGGACCAGGCTGGGGACAGTCCTAAAAACGGTGGGGACCAGGCTGGGGACAGTCCTAAAAAGGTGGGGACCAGGCTGGGGACAGTCCTAAAATGTTGGGGACCAGGCTGGGGACAGTCCTAAAACATGGGGACCAGGCTGGGGACAGTCCTAACAGATGGGGACCAGGCTGGGGACAGTCCTAAAACATGGGGACCAGGCTGGGGACAGTCCTAACAGATGGGGACCAGGCTGGGGACAGTCCTAAAAGATGAGGACCAGGCTGGGGACAGTCCTAAAACATGGAGACCAGGCTGGGGACAGTCCTAAAACATGGGGACCAGGCTGGGGACAGTCCTAAAACATGGGGACCAGGCTGGGGACAGTACTACAAGAGGGGGACCAGGATGGGGACATTCCTAGAAGATGGGGACATTACAACAAGATGGGGACCAGGATGGGGCATTGCTACAAGATGAGGACATATCTACAATATGGGGACCGGTATGTGACATTACGACAATATGGGGCCCAGCATGGAATATTACAACACGATGGGGACAAAGATGGGGGACATTACAAGATGCAGGCCAGGGTGGGGCACGTTACTACTAGATTTTGGTACAAAAACTTCAAAATAAAGCATGAAAAAATATTTTGCCACTAAAAATGCTGCTCTATATACAGTACAGACCAAAAGTTTGGACACACCTTCTCATTTAAAGATTTTTCTGTATTTTCATGACTATGAAAATTGTACATTCACACTGAAGGCATCAAAACTATGAATTAACACATGTGGAATTATATACTTAACAAAAAAGTGTGAAACAACTGAAAATATGTCTTATATTCTAGGTTCTTCAAAGTAGCCACCTTTTGCTTTGATGACTGCTTTGCACACTCTTGGCATTCTCTTGATGAGCTTCAAGAGGTAGTCACCGGAAATGGTCTTCCAATAATCTTGAAGGAGTTACCAGAGATGCTTAGCACTTGTTGGCCCTTTTGCCTTCACTCTGCGGTCCAGCTCACCCCAAACCATCTCGATTGGGTTCAGGTCTGGTGACTGTGGAGGCCAGGTCATCTGGCGTAGCACCCCATCACTCTCCTTCTTGGTCAAATAGCTCTTACACGGCCTGGAGGTGTGTTTGGGGTCATTGTCCTGTTGAAAAATAAATGATGGTCCAACTAAACGCAAACTGGATGGAATAGCATGCTGCTGCAAGATGCTGTGGTAGCCATGCTGCTTCAGTATGCCTTCAATTTTGAATAAATCCCCAACAGTGTCACCAGCAAAGCACCCCCACACCATCACACCTCCTCCTCCTCCATGCTTCACGGTGGGAACCAGGCATGTAGAGTCCATCCGTTCACCTTTTCTGCGTCGCACAAAGACACGGTGGTTGAAACCAAAGATCTCAAATTTGGACTCATCAGACCAAAGCACAGATTTCCACTGGTCTAATGTCCATTCCTTGTGTTCTTTAGCCCAAACAAGTCTCTTCTGCATGTTGTCTGTCCTTAGTAGTGGTTTCCTAGCAGCTATTTTACCATGAAGGCCGGCTGCACAAAGTCTCCTCTTAACAGTTGTTGTAGAGATGTGTCTGCTGCTAGAACTCTGTGTGGCATTGACCTGGTCTCTAATCTGAGCTGCTGTTAACCTGCGATTTATGAGGCTGGTGACTCGGATAAACTTATCCTCAGAAGCAGAGGTGACTCTTGGTCTTCCTTTCCTGGGGCGGTCCTCATGTGAGACAGTTTCTTTGTAGATCTTGATGGTTTTTGCAACTGCACTTGGGAACAGTTTCAAAGTTTGCCCAATTTTTCGCACTGACTGACCTTCATTTCTTAAAGTAATGATGGCCACTCGTATTTCTTTACTTAGAATTTGTATTATGGCAAGAAAAAAGCAGCTAACAGTCTATTCAGTAGGACTATCAGCTGTGTATCCACCTGACTTCTGCACAACACAACTGACGGTCCCAACCCCATTTATAAGGAAAGAAATACCACTTATTAAACCTGACAGGGCACACCTGTGAAGTGAAAACCATTTCCGGTGACTACCTCTTGAAGCTCATCAAGAGAATGCCAAGAGAGTGCAACGCAGTCATCAAAGCAAAAGGTGGCTACTTTGAAGAACCAAGAATATAAGACATATTTTCAGTTGTTTCACACTTTTTTGTTAAGTATATAATTCCACATGTGTTAATTCATAGTTTTGATGCCTTCAGTGTGAATGTACAATTTTCATAGTCACGAAAATACAGAAAAATCTTTAAATGAGAAGGTGTGTCCAAACTTTTGGTCTGTACTGTATAAACTAAAGTAAACAAAAAAAGTGCATGTTTTATTATCGCCACATCCACAAAGACTCAAGCTATAAAAAATAAAACAGCAAAAATGTTTAGAAGGTGTATAGAAAAAAATGGTATCACTAAAAATGTCACTTTGTCCTGCAAAGAATGCGCCCCCCCAAATTAAATTTTTTTCCGTGTGCGGCCCATATACCAAGCCGAGTTTGAGACCCCTGCTGTAAGGGGTTGTCGGGTCACTGTGTAACTGCAGACTTATAAATCCTCCAGCGCAGAGACTGGGCACTGTGCGGAGTCGCTGGTTTCTGACCCGGGGACGGCGGTGATATATGCATTATACATACTCCCGGGCAGAACCCGACTAGTGGGCGCAGCCCCGCTCCAGAGTGGCCTTGTACACACCAGTTTTCTGATTTGGAAGTGACAGTTTTTTGCTATTTGTATATTGTCTCTCTGACCGAGCGCTCCACCCTCCAGCCTGTGGTGGATTTAATTGCAGCAGGATCCTAGCTACCCATAAATTCAGGCTTTAGCCTAGCAGAGGATTCACATTAGATCAGTTCCCAGCAAACCGGAAAGTGCCTTGTCGTTGGCTGCTGGGTTTGCATGAATTGGCCAAATTATGTGCTAAACATCTCCATTTTTTTCTTATTATCTAAAGCAGTAATGACATTCAAATTCCATGTATTTCATGTTTCCATGCTTTAGCACTACAGAGTGCTACTTTGTCTTTATATCATGTGGCTTCTGCCACATAAACAGCACGGCCATGCCAGCCACACATCTCCTGGATGCTCACTATGGTTATAGTGATATACTGTACTGCTGCTCCCAGGGCTGCCATTGCTGGCCCTACACTGGAGTCTCTGGGCAATGGGGAGCCAGTGAAGGGATTGACAGAGAGGAGAGGCGGGGGACACGTGGATTAGTCGGGCAGCAGAGTTTAGGATAGATTGGAGGTGTGCGAGTGGTAGAAGGGAGGCCACAGAGCAAGAGGTTGCAGTAGTCAAGGCAGGAGATGATGAGGGTGTGCACTAGTGTTTTTGCAGATTCGTGGTTAGGGATGTGCGGATCCGGGAGATATTTTTTGAGTTGGAGTCGGAAGGAAGTGGAAAGGGCTTGGATATGTGGTTTAAAGGAGAGGTTAGAGTCCAGGGTTACCCTGAGGCAGCGGGCTTGCGGGACTAGGGAGATTGGGCAGCCATTGACTTTGATGGATAGGTCAGTTGGGGGGGGTTGAGTGAGACGGTGGAAAAATGATGAATTCAGTTTTGTCTATGTTAAGTTTTAGAAACCTGTCAGAGAAGAAGGATAAAATAGCGGACAGACATTGTGGGATTTTGGTTAGTAAGGAGGAGAAATCGGTTCCAGAGGGGTAGATCTGTGTGTCATCAGCATAGAGGTGATACTGAAAGCTATGAGACCCTATGAGCTGTCCCAGGCCGAAGGTGTAGATGGAGAAGAGCAGGGGTCCTAGGACTGAACCTTGGGGGACACTGACAGAGAGGGGGCGAGATGAGGAGGTGGTGTGTGAGTGGCAGACACTGAATGTCCGGTCAGTTAGGTATGAAGAGATTCAAGATAGGGCCAAGTCCATGATGCCAAGAGATGAGAGTCTGTAGTAAGAGGGAATGGTCGACTGTGTCAAAGGCAGATGACAGGTCCAGGAGGAGGAGGACAGAGTAGTGTTGCTTGGATTTGGCAGTTAGTAGGTCGTTGGTGACTTTAGTCAGGGAAGTTTCAGTGGAGTGGTGCGGTCGGAAGCCAGATTGGAGGCGGTCAAAGAGGAGAGGTGGGAGGACAGTTCAGAATGGACGTGTTGTTCCAGTAGTTTTGAGTCATAGGGGAGAAGTGATATGCGGCGATAGCTAGACAGAGAGGATGGGTCAAGGGATGGCTTTTTGAGGATGGGTGTGATCGAGGCATGTTTGAAACATGAGGGGAAGACACCAGTTGTTAGTGACAGGTTGAAAAGGTGGGTTAGGGTTGGGATGAGAATAGTGTTAAGGTTAGGGATGAGGTGGGATGGGACTGGGTCAAGTTTGCAGGTGGTGAGGTGTGATTTGGAGAGTAAAGAGGAGAATTGATTGTCTGTAATGGTGGAGAAGCTGGTTTTGGAGGAGGATGGTTGAGTAGGTGTGAGGAGGGGCTGTGGGGACTTTAGTCAAAAGATATATCTGATAGTGTCAACCTTCTGCTTGAAGAATGTGGCAAAGTCTTCGGCTGAGATGAGAGGAGATGAAGGAGGCGCTGGGGGACAGAGGAGAGAACTGAAAGTTTTGAATAGCTGTTTAAGGTTGTGAGACAGGGATGATATGAGAGATGAGAAGTATGTTTGTTTTGCTGCAGTAAGTGTGGACTTGAAGGTAGTGAGGGACTGTTAGAATGCAATGAAGTGCTCGTTGGAGTGGGACCTTTTCCATTTCCACTCAGCAACCCTGGAGGCCCTTCGCAGTTCTTTAGTCAGGTTGGTGTGCCAGGGTTGCCGGTTGAATGGGCGAGCTGTGATACGTGTGAGGGGGCGACCGATTTGAGAGCTGCAGCTATTGAGGTGTTATATAAAGTGGCAGCAGCATTTGCATTGTGTAATGAACTTATGCCTGTGAGAGGGAGAAGGGATTCAGAGATTGAGTGTAGGTCAAGGTGTTTGAGATTTCTGTGAGGGTGTGCAAGTTTGTGGAGTGTGGCTTGTGTACCTGGAGAGGAGAGGTAAGAGAATGTAAGTTGTGGTCAGAAAGAGGGAGAGGTGATCTTGAGAGGTTAGATAGGGAACAGAGGAGGGTGAAGATGAGGTCCAGTGTGTGGCCATCTTTGTGAGTGGGGGCTGAAGACCATTGAGCAAGGCTGAAGGAGGAAGTGAGGAATAGAAGCTTCGAGACAGATGAGTGGGAAGTGTCAATGGGGATGTTGAAGTCACCCATGATGACAGTGGGGATGTCATCCGAAAGGAAATTAAGCAGCCAGGTGTTGAAGTGGTCAAAGAAGGTGGTGGTTAGTCCTGGGGAGCGGTAAACGACGGCCAGTTGGAGGGGGGAGTAGATGAGCACACAGTGTACTTCAAAGGAGGGGAGAGTAATGGAGGGTGGCAGTGGGATATGGGTGAAGGAGCAGTTGCCTGACAGGAGAAAACCTACTCCTCCACCATGCTTGAAATTGGAGCGGGGTGTGTGAGAAAGATGGAATCCACCGTACGAAAGTGCAGCTGGGGACGCCGTGTCAGAGGTGGTGAGCCAGGTATCGGTGATGCCGATGAAGAAGAGTTTGTTAGTAATGAAAAGATCATGGATGTAGGAAAGTTTGTTGCACACGGAGCGAGCATTGCATAGAGATCCTGTTAGTGGGACTGGGGAGGCGGGGGCTGGGCGGATGGGAATAAGGTTTGAAGGGTTGCGAGAGTTTGTGACAGATCGTGGATAGGAGGTGGAAGTGACTATATGACAGAAATACCCAACAGTGACTGCATTCTAAAAACTGCACCCCTCAAGGTGCTCAAAACAGCATTCAGGAAGTTTATTAACCCTTCAGGTGCTTCACAGGAATTTTTGGAATGTGGAAGAAAAAAATGAACATTTAACATTTTTCACAAAAATGATCTTTTAGCCCCAAATTTTTTATTTTCACAAGGGTAAGAGGAGAAAATGGACCCCAAAACTTGTTGTGCAATTTCTCCTGAGTACGCCAATACCTGATATGTGGGGAAAAACCACTGTTTGCGCGCACGGCAGGGTTCAGAAGGGAAGGAGCACTGTGTGACTTTTTGAATGCAAAATTGGCAGGAATCGAGAGCGGACGCCATGTCGCATTTGGAGAGCCCCTGATGCACCTAAACAGTGGACATTCCCCACAAGTGACCCCATTTTGGAAACTAGACCCCCCAAGGATTTTATCAAGGGGTTGTTGTAGATCGGCTCACTTGGTTGCATATAGCGGTACACAGGAACATTGTCTCTTTAAATCTTCGCTGGGTTTATTAAGAATGCTGCATAAACCACAGCAAAAACAAACACGGCCTTCCTGGCCTAACCGGAAAAACAAAACATAACGTATGGCACAGTCCTTGTAGCTACAAGTAACCGCCCGCTTCAGGAACAAACAACTCAAGGTTTGTCTTTCCTTCACATGACAAAACAGCTCAGAGCTTTCACCTCCAAACCCACCCTACACACAAATGCTCTAAAAGGCTGGGATTTTATCCTCTGACCTCCTTCCTTTCTACATGTGTTTAACCACCTTAGAACTAAAGATGGCTGAGTAACCCCTTCGTGTGCTGGAACCTTTTTCCTATATTTAATTACTGGAGCTCCTAATCTCAGTGCTACACATCTTCCCTCCAGTACTTTGCCAGTGACTTTGTCACAGGGTATAGTGAACATTTTGAACCCAGAGGTACGACACAGAACACAGAGTTTGATAACATTATGTCATCATATTGAATATGTTGTCATTAGTCTTAAGCGCAAGTGCTCGCTACTTGAGTTTGCATCAGGTACTCAGGTATGAAACAAGTATCGCGGGGGCTCGAGTGACATGCTCGAGTCCCCGCCTCGCATGTTTCACGGTTTTTAGACACTCAAAAAAACAACAAAAAAAAACATGCAGGGATTGCCGATGCATAGCAGGCAATCCCCATGTGTTTTTTTCTTTTGGCTGTATAACAGCCGTGAAACATATGGGGCAGAGACTCGAGCATGTCACTTGAGCACCTGCGATACTCAGTGCATACCCGGCACCCGACGCATACTCAAGTAGCGAGCACTTGTGCTCAAGACTAGTCACCATATCGTCATCATTTTTTTTTTTTTCTTTACTTTTGAAAAAATCCCAATGTCAACACAACCCTAACCCTAAAACAACCCTAAGGCCAGGGCCCCATTATCAGTATCTGGTCAGTATTTTTTCTCAGGAGTGGGAGACAAAACCAGGAGAGGAGCAATCAGAGAAAAGGTAGAATAGAAACAAGTCACCAACTCTGCATTTATCACCCACTCCTGGCTTTGGTTCCCACTCCTGAGAAAAAATACTGACCGAATACTGATAATTAGGCCGTGGTCTAACCGTAACTCTAATGCTAGAGCTTATTTTTTACGCTGTTCCTCGTGTGGTATAAGTGATTAGACGACTTTATTCTTCGGGTTGGTGCGATTACAACGATACCAGATTCATATTCATAAAAGACGCTTTTTTTTGCAAAGACTAGTTTTTGCATCCCCATATTTTGATAGCTATAATTTTTCCATATTTCGGCTGAGAGAGTCATGTAAGGGCTTGTTTTTTGCGGGACAAGTTGACGGTTTTATTGGTATCCTTTTCAGGCACGTGACATTTTTTGATCGCTTTCTACTCCTATTTTTGGGAGGCAGAACAAACAAAAACCAACAATTCAGGAATTGTTTTTACTTTTTTTATGCTGTTCCACGTGTGGTAAAATTGATAAGGTCGCTTTATTCTTCGGGTCAGTACATTTACTGCTATACTACATTTATATAGTTTTTTATGTTTTGGCGCTTTTACACAATAAAAATGCATCTGAATTGATGATATTTCACCAACGAGGAATTGGTCTTCACATTCTGGAGTTATGTTCATCATACTTATCTGAATAAATACCAGTGACAGGCTGCTGTATATTAATACAATAGCTTTTGTGATATAGAGGTTTTTAAAATTAGTGGTTCCTCTCAATCCTTATATATTTATTATTGTTTTAAATAAATTATATACACATTTTTTATTGTTCATATATGCACTGTAGCACTTTCATTAGTGTATGGAAAGTATGATCAATTGTTATTCACTTTGTGTCGTTTACTTTTAGTTCACAATCATATACTGTACAGACCAAAAGTTTGGACACACCTCATTTAAAGATTTTTCTGTATTTTCATGACTATGAAAATTGTACATTCACTCTGAAGGCATCAAAACTATGAATTAACACATGTGGAATTATATACTTAACAAAAAAGTGTGAAACAACTGAAAATATGTCTTATATTCTAGGTTCTTCAAAGTAGCCACCTTTTGCTCTGATGACTGCTTTGCACACTCTTGGCATTCTCTTGATGAGCTTCAAGAGGTAGTCACCGGAAATGGTTTTCACTTCACAGGTGTGCCCTGTCAGGTTTAATAAGTGGGATTTCTTGCCTTATAAATGGGGTTGGGACCATCAGTTGTGTTGTGCAGAAGTCAGGTGGATACACAGCTGATAGTCCTACTGAATAGAGTGTTAGAATTTGTATTATGGCAAGAAAAAAGCAAAAAAAAAACTTTGAAAGTGTCCCCAAGTGCAGTTGCAAAAACCATCAAGCGCTACAAAGAAACTGTCTCACATGAGGACCGCCCCAGGAAAGGAAGACCAAGAGTCACCTCTGCTTCTGAGGATAAGTTTATCCGAGTCACCAGCCTCAGAAATCCCATGTTAGCAGCAGCTCAGATTAGAGACCAGGTCAATGCCACACAGAGTTCTAGCAGCAGACACATCTCTACAACAACTGTTAAGAGGAGACTTTGTGCAGCAGGCCTTCATGGTAAAATAGCTGCTAGGAAACCACTGCTAAGGACAGGCAACAAGCAGAAGAGACAAGTTTGGGCTAAAGAACACAAGGAATGGACATTAGACCAGTGGAAATCTGTGCTTTGGTCTGAGGAGTCCAAATTTGAGATCCTTGGTTCCAACCACCGTGTCTTTGTGCGACGCAGAAAAGGTGAACGGATGGACTCTACATGCCTGGTTCCCACCGTGAAGCATGGAGGAGGAGGTGTGATGGTGTGGGGGTGCTTTGCTGGTCAAACTGTTGGGGATTTATTCAAAATTGAAGGCATTTTGAACCAGCATGGCTACCACAGCATCTTGAAGCGGCATGCTATTCCATCCGGTTTCGTTTAGTTGGACCATCATTTATTTTTCAACAGGAGAATGACCCCAAACACACCTCCAGGCTGTGTAAGGGCTATTTGACCAAGAAGGAGAGTGATGGGGTGCTACGCCAGATGACCTGGCCTCCACAGTCACCAGACCTGAACCCAATCGAGATGGTTTGGGGTGAGCTGGACCGCAGAGTGATGGCAAAAGGGCCAACAAGTGCTAAGCATCTCTGGGAACTCCTTCAAGATTGTTGGAAGACCATTTCTGGTGACTACCTCTTGAACCTCATCAAGAAAATGCCAAGAGTGTGCAAAGCAGTCATCAAAGCAAAAGGTGGCTACTTTGAAGAACCTAGAATATAAGACATATTTTCAGTTGTTTCACACTTTTTTGTTAAGTATATAATTCCACATGTGTTAATTCATAGTTTTGATGCCTTCAGTGTGAATGTACAATTTTCAAAGTCATAAAAATACAGAAAAATCTTTAAATGAGAAGGTGTGTCCAAACTTTGGTCTGTACTGTATACTCATTACTTAATTTCTTTTTCTATTTTCTTCTTTCTTACTTACATTTTTCACATTTGCTTACCCCCCCCCCACACACTGTTTATTCATAATAGGTCACTAACATTCATTCATTCACCTTTCACACTTCTGTTTTACGTTTCAGGACATGAGGTTCCTTGTATATTTATTGCGCTGAGCCCAGCCGGCTGTAATTTGACCCTTGTGTTCTAACGTGGAGCGCAGAAGTCGCCATCTTGTTTTGCGCTCCAACGCTGAATGCATACCGCCGTCACTTCTGCCCTATTGATGCGCTCAAGCGAGTCGAGTCACGCGGACCGGATGTGACGTTGTCATGCATGACAATCCCTCTCTCTGTTACCAGCTAATCGCGGCTTGCTATATAGCACTTTGCACCCTTTTTGGCTGACTCCGGCTTAAATACCAACTCTGCCTTTTTGTTCCTTGTCCCTAGTCAAAGCCCAGATGGCGAAACGTGCGTTGGGAGCAGCAGCATGTGTGTGTCGTTTCAGCTCATGCCGGTATGTTAATTTTTTCTGGCGATATGGCACCAGAGAGATCCCGCAGAATCCCACCACTGCCACCACATGTGAAGGATCCACACCTCGCCACCCGCCTGACATCACAGTTACGTCTGATGGATCACATGATATGGATCTGCCCTTTGCACCAACGTGACATTCCGCACCCCCTCGAGGATGCGTAATGTCAGATTGGTACAGTTCTACACAGACACCCCTGTCCACACAGGTACAGGAAGATACCGGGCGTGAGAAGAGGTTGCCCACTCAGTGTCTGACGTGGCACCACACTCGCTCACACCCCTGACAGGCTGAGAGGCCCCTTCCACTAGCCCCAGTGAAACAGAACCTTGTCAGCCTGGTAGAGCTGCTACCAGTTTCTATTAGATATAAGCCCCCCGGTCCATTAACGGGAATTATCGGGCCAGAAACCAGCCCGGGTATCGTGTTAGTTGGACCATACAATGGACATGAGGATTCGTGGATCGAGATAAAAGATCAGCCCAAAGTTAAACTATATATTTAATCGCCATCACATCGCCTATATACATAAGGATTATAAATACATAATGGTCAGAGATGCAAACACAATAGTAGTGGTACAAAAGATAAAAACAGATATTAAGAGTGAGTTACCAGTCAGATGGAAAGCCTGGCTTGCGGGGGAGGGCTGCCACATGGTAGGCTTGTGGGTCCCTCTGTGGAGATGACTTCTCTCACATGATGTGTTGTCGCAACCTCCCAGAGAAAAAGCCCTGGGCTAGAACTGCAGGAGCTTTTAAACTCTCTGGGTCACTCCCCCTCCTACCCCTTGGACTGGACCTAAATCTCCACCCATGGCCTCCCTCAGCTATAAACTCCAAAAACGAAAATGGGTTATACTTCCTTAATGGACGGTCCTAGGGAGCCGGTTCTGGTGTCATCACGATCCAGGCGGGCCCCTGCTACGCGTGGAGACTAAAGACAGTGACCCTACGGGTCTTCAAAAGGCTGTGTCTAGTATCTCCCCATCCCTACGCGCTAGACTGGGCTGGGAGTAAGGCTGACATTCCCCATTCTCTTGGGATCTTGAAAATGTATTTTATAAATAACTAGGACATATAGCATTTCCATAATTTGGTATTGAATTATAATTGTCTGACACAAAGGGAACGGCATGGCTTGGATCTCCAGGGGGTCTTCCTGTTGAAGCCCACCGCTAGCTGGTGGGGGTGTAATTTCTTGGCTTGGAGCTGCTAAGTGAAATATTTGTCACTCACTCTCTCGGGCCCCCTTCCTCCTTCTTGGCTGTAGAAGTATCCAGTTACAACTGTATGCAGTAGATCTTTATAATCCCCTGCCAAATAGGATACAATGATTGACATGGGATTATATCTACAATATTCTTTACATATTTTGTATTTTTATTGCATCGTTTTATTCTGAGAGCGATAACTTATTTTTCAGCTGATGGAGCTGTATGGCGGTTTCATTTTTGCGGGACAAGATGCCGTTTTCAGCGGTACCATTTTTATTTACATTTGTCTTTTTGATTGCATTTTATTCCATTTTGTGTTCGGCGGTATGATGATAAAGCACTGTTATTTGCATCTTTTTTTTACACCGTGTTCACTAAATGGGTTAATGAGTGGGACAGTTTTAGAGGTCAGGTCGTTCTGGACGTGGTGATACCAAATATGTTTTCTTTTATTGTTTTGTTTTTTTCATAATAATATTTATTTATGGGTATAATATATTTTTATTCTTTAAGATTTTTTCATTTTGTTTTATATTTTTCCAATTTTTTTTTAACTTTCTGACACTTTTTTACTTTGTACTACTATGGGACTTTCATTTTTTTGCAGGCTGATTGCTTGTATAGCATAGGGATGCAGCAGCATCTCTAAGCTATGCAGGCTGTAAGCTCTGCACTGACACAAGTTAGATAGATAGTGCTCTGCACATGATCTAACAAACTTGCTGGTGCCTGGTGACCCGGATGTAGTCATGAAGACATCGGGTCACCATGGCAACAAACAAGACCACCCCACTGAGACAGCGAGGGGTCTCCGATCCAAGGTAGGAGGGGCTGTCTTACCTCAGCCTGCTCCCGAAATGCTGCGATCGACTTCAAATCGCAGCATTTTGGGGGTTAATGTGCCGGGCTGCTCCTGGCACAGAATACTGGGTGTCAGCTGTCAGAATCAGCTGACACTCGGAGCTGAACGCGCCAGCACAGCATGTGTGCGGCCGCGATCGCCGAGGTGTAATAATACGTACCTGGTCATTAAGGCCCAGGGCACAGGGATGTCTTATTACGCCTCATGCCAGAAACGGGTTAAAGAAATTTTTGTATGACTGTGACGCTGGATTTCCAGCATTTCCATTGCTGGTGAGCTGGATTTTTCCTATAAAGTCTGTTAGTGCAGTTAATAGTTACCATCCGTTTTCCTCTAGTCAGATAGGTTGAGATCACTTGGACACTAAGTTTGTGTTAAAAAACTCAAAAGAGAATAAAAAAAAGTTAGAGAAGACCTCCATGTGTTATACACGTATTTTCCCATCAATATTTTGCCACAAATCAATTTATTGTGGAAAACTCATCATGGCTGGCAAACTGAAATGTTACCAGATTCTGTCATCTGCTCCTCAATGTTTGCTGATCCCTCAGTGCACACGGTGTATAATGCAGTCACAGCACCCGGCACTTACTTCCAGCTGTTAGGAGGTGCTGGGAAGTTTCCTTCAGTTTAATGCTGACTGATATTATAGTGAATGATTCCCAGTGAATAGACCATGCTGGCGATGTGGAGCATTATTCTATTCAGGGGTCGTCCACCCGTCACCTCCAGTGACTCCGCTCAGTAAGCGCTGCAGCTGCAAGAACTGGTAATAATCAGTGTGGGGCGTCACATTCCTCCCGCAGCGGCCATTTCATCCATCTGCCACATTCTTACACTGTCTTCTCCACATTTACACCATCTAGTTAGTTAGTTACTTAGTTTCTGCCAGAAATGTGAGCTACAATTTTGGTGTAATTTCTGGAGTAGAATGTTAGGCCCCTCCCCTCTCATATAAGCCACACCCCTTTTCAGCTAAGCCACGCCTCTTGTCAGACAAGGCACAGAAAGAGTTTAAAACATGTGAAGCAAATCATGAAATACAGATTTTGCTGCACAGAACTACAGGATTCTGTCATTTAGCTGATAAATCTCTCCCAGTGACTTCTGATTAATATTTAGATTTGTATTGAACATAAACCGCAATCGTATGACCATTAATAGATAACCAGCCTTCTTTATACACGTTCAATTGTTACCATAAGTTATTTTCCCCCAAAATATCTCTGCAGATCCTCTAAATGAATCTATGTAAAATATGAAGAGCTATATATGGAGAGCTATATATGCCCCCACATTATCTGCACAGGGCCACATAATATACAGTATTTGGGGAACATTATAGTAAAATGTATTATAGCACTATAACAGCATCCTGTCCCTTTAAATCTTCAGATACTTCTGTCACCATGGTAACTGCATTTCTGAACAACCAATAGGATTGCTCAGTTTGAATTTGGAAAAAAAAAAAAAAAGAAGTCAGTCTGTTATATCTCATCCGAGTGTGAAGACAGACACCTGCAGTCAGCGCGAGATTCCAGGTATAAGACGTCTATAAGATAACGGAGGAGCCACATCCCATCACACGCACTCACAGACCACAACCAAGACGTCCTGAGAAATCTGCTCAGCACCAACTTATTATTCCCCAGCACACAATAGGATGAGATATCAGGGGGTGAGGCCGCACTCGTCACATCTCCCATCTGGATGGATCCGGCGACTAGATCCCGATATTTACCCCCCGCTCTGCTCCTCCATGGGGAACGGCCCCGGCGCACACAGGATGGCCGCAGTGTAGTATTGCTAGTACTCTGCACGATACCCCGTCCTCCATATATACCACATACTAAAGGGGAGCTCCCAACAAGTTATCACCTATCTGCGGGATAAGATCAGAGTCCGACCACTGGGAACCACCAATCGCCAGAACAGGGCCCTGTTATCCTGTTAGGAGGCAGCGGCAGTACCCTCGCCCAACCACCGAGGGTGCCAGAGAACGTTGAGTACAGCTCCTGCAGGCCCCAGAGAGGGTGAATGGAGCGGCGGTGGAGCATGTGCACCTCCTCTACCATCTAACAGGGATAAAAGTTCTGGTGACAGCTGGAGTTCCCAGCGGACGGACCCCACTGATCTATAAGTCATCACCTATCCCAGGTATAAGTGATAACTTGTTCCAACTGAAAATCCCCCTGTAATGGAGCCGACATATGTAACAGTCAGTATCCTATACATTTCCCAATGTTGCCCTTCCCTTGCACCAGAATTTATAGTCAAAACCCCTGCTGACTATTCCTGATGTTTTATAGGATTTGGATACATTGTCAGTGAAGATGTCAGCAGTCACCTTGTGCCCCGGATACGTCCCCCCTGAGGAGATACTGAGAAGACTGGCGTATTGTACGAAGCTTCTCCCTTCTCCCCTCTACAAGAAGGAGCGCCTCATGCCAACCAACCCAGAAGCCCAAAGAAGGTATACTGTAAGGAGAGAAGAACGGCCCGCTCCACCCATAAGCATCCAAGCCAGGGAGAAAAGGAAACGGGAAGAAGAAGAACAAATGGCTCTAAGAGAAATGCTGGACTATCTGGATGAAGAGGAAGACAAGAAAGAAGAGCAGAAGGCGGCAAAGAAGATCAAACTGGACATTAAGCTCCCGAGAAGCAGCACAAGAAGAAGCAGGACCAGGCCGCACAACTTCCACCACCAAGTCAGCCAAGTCTTCCCTATGACAAGAAAGAAGAACATCCTGTGGACCGTCCTGCTGGGACCTCTCTGCCGATAACATCAGATGCGGCATTACCGGCCCATAAGTATAAAAACACCAGTAATAATAATAGCAGGAGAATAGTAATATAGTGGTAATAGATCAGTATTAGACTAACAAGAGTCATTATATTAGTGATAATAAGAAAGTCATAAAAGTAGTAATAAAATATCCGTAGTAATAGTACAGTAGTAGGTGGAATAGCAGTGTGATCCGGGGTCCTAGGACTGATCGCCTTTTCTCGGGGTCAAGAAGGAATTTTTCCCCTGTGACACAAATTGGCTGAATGTGTCCTGGGGTTTTTGCCTTCTTCTGGATCAACAGTGTAGGAATAGGGTAGTATTAATGATAATAGAAAAGTTAGAATAATAGTTATAAAATAGCAGTATTAATAATAGTAAGAATATAAAATAGTTATATCTATAAAAAGAACAAAACACTAAATTAAAATAATTATAGTAGTACCTCAATCAGTAGTGTAAAGTGAAATAGTCATAGAAAAGTTAGAATAGTACTATAAGATAGCAGGACGTAAGTAATAAATATAAAATCTATAAAAAGAACAAAACCTAATCTAAAAGTTAGAATAGTTCTGTAATAAAATAGCGGGATATTAATAATAGTATAATATCTATAAAAAGAACAAAACCCTATATATAAAATAATAATAACTATAGTAGTAGTATAATTAGCACTGCAATATTAATTAGATAACTAGTAATAACATAATTAGGTTTGATCCAGGGTCCTAGGACTGATCGCCTTTTCTCGGGGTCAAGAAGGAATTTTTCCCCAGTGACACAAATTGGCTGAATGTGTCCTGGGGTTTTTGCCTTCTTCTGGATCAAAAGCTTTAGACATAGGGATTTTAGTAATACCATTATTAGAGTCACAAGAGTAATAAAAAAAATGATAAAACTAATAAATAAAGTAAATAATAAAAGGTACATTTTTAATAAATCGTAAAAATGGTAGTAATAATAAGATATTTGTGAGGCCGAGTTCCAGTTAGTAAATAAATTAGTGTTAGGTTAGTGTAGGGACCCATCTGAAGAGGTCGCCTTGTCGTTGGCAGATGGGCTCGCACAATTTGCTCAAAATGTGCGCTAAGAACCTCATATTTACAGTACAGACCAAAAGTTTGGACACACCTTCTCATTTAAAGATTTTTCTGTATTTTCATGACTATGAAAATTGTACATTCACTCTGAAGGCATCAAAACTATGAATTAACACATGTGGAATTATATACTTAACAAAAAAGTGTGAAACAACTGAAAATATGTCTTGTATTCAAGGTTCTTCAAAATAGCCACCTTTTGCTTTGATGACTGCTTTGCACACTCTTGGCATTCTCTTGATGAGATTCAACTTTTGGTCTGTACTGTATATCTATAGTAAATCTAGCAGTAATACCATTCAGGAGATATAGATATACATGTATACACTCGTTTTGTGAATAACTTTTTGTGCAGCACCACAGCAGCAGGTATACAGGTATAGGGAGCTCACATCTAATGATAGTGTTACAGTGATATTATAGCTGGGCCTTAACGGGAATCTGTCAGCAGGTTTTTGCTATGTAATCTGACAGCAGCATGATGTAGGGACAGAGACCCTGATTCCAGCGATGTGCCACTTACTGGGTGCAGCAATTGTGATAGAATCACACTTTTCTCTGTAGCAGAGCTCAGATGTTGAGCCCTGTATAACCCCGAACACACCATTGATTGGCAGCTTTCTATGTACACTGTATATTGACAGAAAGCCGCTAACCAGTGATGGCGGTGTGGTTGGACTAGGAGACACGAGACACCTAGTCTAGTAGTGATAATGTCCTGCTGATAAAATACTGATTGTATTAAAACAGCAAAACACACCCAGTAATTGACACATCACTGGAATCAGACTCTCTACCCTTAACCTGCTGAAAGATTAAGAATAACTGGTTCCCGAGAAGCATCGAAAATATACTTCACAGTCAGGATCCAGCACCCGCTCAATAATGCACATTTTGATCAGGCAGGTGTCGTCAGGGCACCTACGAGATCTGCAGCAGTCGTACAGCTGTATTACACAGTCCCGCTGCTGGAGGAGCTATTCCTGATCCTGGCAGTTTAATCCCTTATACCCTACCGTCAGTAGCAACCACAGCATCTAGATGGTTTGGACAGAAGGAGAGGGAGATACGATTACGGTGCTGATGAGTTTCTATAGAAGTTGGGGTCCTAACAGTGACCCCCATGACTGACATCTTACTGCTCCTATTAGACCTTGACTGAAGAAAGGTCTATTAGGACATCGGTCAAAGTAATGTCACCTGCTCTGCAGCTACTGGAAATACCTAGGTCTGATTACTTTCCCATTTGCAAAATGTGATTTTGCGCTGCACCTACAGCAGCACTGTTTTACCATCATCATCAGTGACAGGACCTCCAGCCTTTCCTGAGATTGATCAGTGGAGGAAGAAGCTTTCAGTTCCTTGTTCCACCATTCAGTTCACCTGTATGTCTCTGCTAGCAGCTGATTGGACTGGTTAGTGCAACCAGCTGTGACATGCCACTGCCGCCTTGCACTGTGTGCAGGCACAGGAGGCTGAAGGAGGAGGGTCCGGCAGAAACTGGGTGTGGTGTTAGTTGTGACTTCATGACTAGTCTCCGAACAGAACACGAAAAGACTAGTCAGGATGTGACCAGGTCCTCCAAAATCAGGAGTGAGGCTGGTCACATGCTGAAGTATAGTATGTAGGCAACGGTGCAGAATGCTGACAGTGAGTACATTACAAGGGGTCAGCATTCTGCAACTTAGACACACACATTGAAAAGTATAAAAGCTCGGACAACCCCTTTAAAGAGGTATTCCTATTTTGTTAACACACACCATACACTTTTTGCACATAATGGTCCTAAGCCCAGAAGTAGCAGAATTCTCTACACTTGTCTCCATTAGTAGCAATGATATCACTCGATACCTCGTAGTCCTCCAGCTGAGAAATTGTCATTTCTCATTACACAAAACTTCATTTATGGACATCTATGGTGATTTCTTTGCCTGTGTGGATTGGATGGGCTGTTACCGACATCTGGTGAGAATTTCATGGCAATAGCACCTTTAGAAATATATTTACTTAGAATAGTAGTGACGTGATGAATACTTATTCCACCGCTGTTTGTTCCGGGAAATAGTCATGGGATAGCCGCCATAAGAAAGCTTGTCCAGCCGTCACTATTCCTCCTGCCCCCGCTATACACATGCACACTCCACAGCCAAGAGGGCATTTATTCTCACCAGAGAGATAGCCGCTGTCAGACGCCTCTGGTGACAGCTTCTCTCAGAAGAAAAGGATTGGGCATGCTGATATCCAATATGCCTGATCTTTCCTTCCCAGACATGAAGAAACACCATACATGTTAGGTGGTGAATATGAGCAGGCTTGGTCCACATCCACCCAGTGAGTGTGAGCATTGTTACCGGGAGTTCACACTAATAAATCCCTTGTGCATTTGCAATGTGATCTACGAGCAGAGATTCATGGCTGACCCTATGATTCCCGCTGCAGGTTTAGGCTCTGTGCACACAGCGCCTTTATCAGGCCGGTACGCTCCACAACCCGTCTGAAGAACAACCACCCAATAAATAGATAGAATGACCATATACCCTGCAATGTAATCCGCCTCGCTGTGCACATGGTCAGTCCTTTAACCGTTTCACGTTTATGAAGAGGCCACGCGGTTAGAAGTGACCGCTCCGTTCTCCAGGTGGTTTCTGCTCGGAGTTCTCCCTGTCTCGGTTTCTGCAGCTTCTTCCTGTAGTAAAGCTGAGCGGGTCGCCGGCATCTACAAGACGTGGTGTGCACAGACCCTTATACTTATATCCAGAACACGGAGGACCACGGGAGCATTTTTCTTGCACACGTGAAAATCACGGAGGTGTGAATGAGACCCCACTCGTATCCAAGGTGCGGAGCACCGAACAGTCATCGTTTCTGGGGCGTCACCGGCAGATCTCTTCTAGGAGATCACAGTGGATCCGAGATCTCCAGCATTTCTCCATCTTTATGTCTCACTATATTGTGGCTGATATCAGCGACTCCACCCTTATAAATGTACAGAGGCCACAGGTGCAACACACCAGACCCCCTGACCACAACATCCCGGACCCCCTGACAACCAGGGCACAACACCCCGGACCCCCTGACCACCAGGCGGTCACTATGGGGGCTAATAGACTATGTTACTGGAGGAGAAAAGGATTTCTATAGAATCAGTAGGAAACACCCTGAAGGTTTCTCTTTGCGGCTTTTCTCCAGGATTTTCCTCACTCGTCATTTATCGCTTCTCATTATTGCCAGAATCCCAGTGGGTGAGGACGATCCCGGACAGCGCCCCCAATAGTGAAGTGCACCGAGGAGTTCACAAGATTCCTTTATATGTTGCAGGGGATTAAACGTCCTGCAGATTGAGGGGTTGGGGTCCTCAGACCCCCAACAATCATGCAGCAGACTTTATAGAAACCCCTGAGCAGCAGAAGCAGTGAGCGGCTGCAGGAGCGTGCACACAGTGCGGTGTGAGGACCAGAGACTTTCTATGGAGTCCATACACAATGTGCTGAGCGCTCTGGCAGGGAAATAACCTCTCTATTGGTGGTGGATCATAGGACCGCTGCAGACAATCAGTAGCTATAGATCGGCTGCAGACATCACATTCTATATGTAGGTATGGGCTGAGTGTGGGATGGAAATACTGAACAGCCCCTGCTGATCCCTCCCTAGTCCTCCATGCTGCTGGTCGGGTCCCACCAGGCTCCTTGCCCAGTACTGTTGGCATGTGACTGCTGCAGCCAAGTCAGTGGCCATACCTGCTACCACCACTGCTTGGATGGGACAGGCACGAGCCAACAATGGAAGAAGAGAAGAAACAGGCGGGGACCCGGCCAGCAGGACGGAAGAATGGAGGGGGGGGGATATCAGCAGGAGGGAGGAATGGAGGGGGGGTAATATCAGCAGCACGGAGGAATGGAGGAGGGATATCAGCAGCACGGAGGAATGGAGTGGGGGGGTATCAGCAGCACAGAGGAATGGAGTGGGGGGGTGTATCAGCAGCACGGAGGAATGGAGTGGGAAGGATATCAGCAGCACGGAGGAATAGAGTGGGGGGGATATCAGCAGCACGGAGGAATAGAGTGGGGGGGATATCAGCAGCATGGAGGAATGGAGTGGGGGGGATATCAGCAGCACGGAGGAATGGAGGGGGGATATCAGCAGCATGGAGGAATGGAGGGGGGATATCAGCAGCACGGAGGAATGGAGGGGGGGGATATCAGCAGCACAGAGGAATGGAGGGGGGATATCAGCAGCATGGAGGAATGGAGGGGGGATATCAGCAGCACGGAGGAATGAAGGAGGGGGTATACCAGCAGCACGGAGGAATGGAGGGGGGGATATCAGCAGCACGGAGGAATGGAGGGGGGGATATCAGCAGGGCAGAGGACTGAGGGGAGGGAGATCAGCAGGAGAGAAGGTGCTGGGGTATATCTCATAGCACACTGGGACCGCACTAACATTAACGGCAGAAAATACAGTTGATAAAATATTCAGTTATCAGAAAATAATATAATAACATTTATACCCATCACTGGAGTGGACGTCCATATGTGCCACGGCCACCGGGCCAGGAGGAACAGCAGGAGGGTCCTTCACCTCCTCATGTGTATTACTCAGGGGCTACTCACATCTTATAGGGTCACATTGTAACCCGGAATGTAACGAACAGAATGGCACATAGCAACGCTGCAGCTAATCCCTGGTATATAACGATCACAATGGCACAGAGCGACGCTGCAGCTAATCCCTGGTATATAACGATCACAATGGCACATAGCGACGCTGCAGCTAATCACTAGGACTTGGTTACAATCCGCTTCTTACAGCCAATCCCAGCTGTAGAATACTGGCAGATCAGCAGGTGATCGAGTCTCCCCGGGCACAGTGAGCGGCACAAGTCTCCCGGGCACTGGCAGCGTTACCAGGGCAGGTGCGAGTCTCACCCCATCACCCCAGACACCACACGCTATGGGCATCTCCTCCTGCCAGCGTCCCTGGCACTGCTGCGCCCCCATCTGACCAGTATGTGCGCACATCACACAGGACCCATCACCTGCTGCCAGTCCCGGCTGCCATCGCCTCTGCCAGCAGCAATCAGCAGCCGGAGGCTTCTCAGCTCGGGACATGGGCTGCGGTCACGGGGCTGCTACTTACCTGTGCCCGCAGCAGCGGCCGGTGATGGATGGAGGCAGCGGTCAGGCTCTCCCCGGCGCCCTGATAGGAAGGGCGGCTCACTGACAGGATCTCTCCGCGGAGTGTGGAGGAGACAGGGCGGCTGTCATCTCTGCTGCCCACAATCCACTGCGTTATATCAGACTGGAGACTCAACATTCCAGCCTGGAAAAGTGTGCCGCCACCTAGTGGCCAGCGACTGCACTCAGCAATTGTAATGGAAGCAACAGCAGAGATGCCCCGCCACCTAGTGGCCAGCGACTTCACCTGCACGCTAGTATTGGCTGCAACAGCAGAGGTGCCCCGCCATCTAGCGGCCATGTGCGGTAATGTCGGCAGCGGAACATGGAGGGAAGGAGTGATGTGCTCTGCTGCTTGTCTGCTGGACCTTGTAGTTCTAATGGATGGGGAGGACATTGTCCCCAGGGTGTCCTGCACATTAGTAGATGGCTGCACCAGGTCCTGGGTCACATAGTCCTATTGCTTCCTCTTTGCTTTCCAACTTTCTTAGTTTTTTTATTTGCAGTGTTTGCTGTAGTTTTTATCCTTACTATTTTGGGGTCCATACTGTGAAGATCTGAGATGGTGCATTTCAATAATTACTTAGGCAGGTTAATAATAATAATGATTTTTATTTTTATAACGCCAACATATTCCGCAGCACTTTACAATTAAGCGGGGACATGTACATACAATAAGTTCAATACAAGGTAAGACAGTTTAAACTGTTACATGAGGAGTGAGGTCCCTGCTCCTAAGCTTACCATCTACAAGCAACACTATTTTATTCCTTACATCCATGGTAATACAGCAATTCCAGGTAAATGTCCAAAATACAATTGTCTCAGTCCACAAGATCCCCTCCCCGGGGAGGTAATTCCACTGCATTTGTGCCAAGCGATAATCACTATCCCCCAACTTTTGGTTGGCCCACATATTTCGTATCTCCAGCAAGTATAGTCTGTAGTCACAGTCCACGATTCTCCATATGACACATAAAACGATAGAAGCAAAGGTATCCAGTAGCAACAGTCCTTTAAGAAAATGTATCAAATCCAGACAATGGATCACGGATCCCACAACTGTAGCACATTTATTCAGCTCAGGTGATAACTGATCTCTACGCCATAAGCCATCGATTCATCCATGGTCCAGATCCTCAGACTAGATACTATCCCTTCAACGACATTCCACCAGCTCTAACCATGTGGCTTCTTTTCTCCTTCACTGGGATCAACCCTCTGAATGGACAGAACTGTTCCCACCCTCCCCCCAAAGCTAGTGGAGGTATTTTTCTCAGGTCAAACACATCACCTGGGTCTACATGTGAGACTCCCTGTGGTGACGGCTCCACTGGATATACTTTCAACATTCATACAATGGGCCTATTATAATGCCTCAATAATACTGCCATACAGTGGTCAAATTAATTCCACCAAACAATCCCTAAATACCCACCATATGAAACCTCTAAAGAATAGTAACACATTACTAAAAACGACGATACAATAACTAAATAATGGCACCATACAGTCTATAAGAAAATAATTCCATAAAGTGGTCAAATAATTCTGTCATAAAATAATACCGCACGTACGGTGTGCAAAATGTTACATAGACCAGTGGTCCCCAACCGCCGGTCCACGGACCAGGACCAGGCCGTTGGGGTTTTTCAGCCGGTCCGCGGGGAGAGGGGGCCCCTCCAGCCTCCAGCAGGGCCGCCATCAGGGCATGACTGCCCTGACTCCAGTATGGGGCCCGGCCGGTAGGAGCCCCCTCGGAGCCCCCCTCTTGTGCGTCTCTCTCCTCATGGGGCCCCCGGCCGCATGCTAAGCGCCGGGTCCGGGACATCTTAGCGCTGCGCTGCTGCGGCAGCACCTTCATGATTCCCCTGACTTCCGGTCATGTGACGGCGCCGTCACATGGCCGGAAGTCAGGAGAACCTGGTGTCAGCGATTTGGACGAGCGCCAGGATTCTGCAGGGATCGCATGGGGGTAAGTATAACAAGTTTTATTTTTTTTTAAATACAATTAACTAGGAGTGGGGGGAATGGGAGATGCACATGGGGGGAGGGGAGAGATGAGAGATGCACATGGGGGAGGGGAGAGATGAGAGATCCACATGGGGGGAGGGGAGAGATGAGAGATGCACATGGGGGAGGGGAGAGATGAGAGATCCACATGGGGGGGAGGGGAGAGATGAGAGATGCACATGGGGGAGGGGAGAGATGTGAGATCCACATGGGGGGAGGGGAGAGATGAGAGATGCACATGGGGGGAGGGGAGAGATGAGATATGCACATGGGAGGGAGGGGAGAGATGAGAGATGCACGGGGGGGTGAGAGATGCACGGGGGGTGGATGAGAGATGCACGGGGGGGTGAGAGATGCACGGGGGGGATGAGAGATGCACGGGGGGTGGATGAGAGATGCACGGGGGGGTGAGAGATGCACGGGGGGGATGAGAGATGCACGGAGGGGATGAGAGATGCACGGGGGGGGATGAGAGATGCACGGGGGGGATGAGAGATGCACGGGGGGTGGATGAGAGATGCACGGGGGGTGAGAGATGCACAGGGGGGATGAGAGATGCACGGAGGGGATGAGAGATGCACGGGGGGTGGATGAGAGATGCACGGAGGGGGATGAGAGATGCACGGAGGGGGATGAGAGATGCACGGGGGTGAGCTGCACATGGGGGGGTGAGAGATGCACATGGGGGGGTTATGTTTACATAACTTTGTTGCCTTATGAAGGGCGGGGGGGGCCCCCAAAAATTTCTTGC
The DNA here is from genome assembly GCF_046119375.1 of Phyllobates terribilis. Lineage (NCBI taxonomy): Eukaryota > Metazoa > Chordata > Amphibia > Anura > Dendrobatidae > Phyllobates > Phyllobates terribilis. The sequence continues at coordinate 2,518,244 of NW_027362951.1, read as the reverse complement.
ACAGGGGCCCACTACAGTCTGTGTCCGCCCCTGGGATGAAGTAAATGCAGCTGAACAGCAGCTGTCAGGACAGCTGCCCTGTCCTGCTGCAGGGCGTGATGGGGCCTCAGTGATGCGGCTCCTGGCACAGCACATTATGTGGGGCTCCTGGCATAGCTCCTGGCGGGGACCTGGTCTACACTATATGATAAGTATGCACTAAACTCCAAATCCCTCCATTACCCCGCCCCCATATGACCAAAGCCCCGCCCACCCCACCCCCTCCTTGCTGGGCCATGGAAAAATGATCTTGCTTCAAGCCGGTCCCTGGTGCAAAAAAGGTTGGGGACCACTGACATAGACTATAAAAATAGAAGCAATTACATTAGTATGAACAGAATTGTACAGTCCACAAAATGATGACACAAAGTTTCAGAATAATAGTATCCATAGTGCCAAAAACTACTACCATATGCTGGCCAAATAATATAGCCACACAGTTCTACGGAAAATAGTGCAATACAGTGCACAAAATAATTCTACCCCACAGTCCATAAATACACGTCAGAAAGTCCCCAAATAATAGTGCTGTACAATACTGAAATACACCGGCCAAATAACTGTGCCATAGTCCTGACATCACATCGTAATGTTTATTGTATTAAAGTTTTAAATATTAGTACAATACAAATCATTACCTAAAAATACTGTTATACCCTGGCCGAATAATTGATAGATTAATGTCCCAAATACTGCACAAACAGCATAAAACCTTCCATATCAGTGTCAGCTCCCATACTCCGGAGGGCCCAATTCCCAACAAAATAAGCAAAATGTTGTGGACCAGGGTCCTCTCTCTGTGGAAAAGCCGCAGCGTATTATAGCAGCAGGAAAGCGGATGGAAGTTTACAAAATGTAATCTGCACGCTGAAAATAAATGTCTCTGCTGATTTCATGCAGAAATTGTTTGCAATGTAGAATTAAAATCTGCATCATGTCAATGTATGTGACACATTTATGTGACGTCCCTTTAGCGTTTCCAAGCGTCTCCTGCCCATTAAACCCTAAAAGACAGACATCGATCAAATGACGTGGATAGCATCCGAGTGCTGCGCATTTTCCTTACAAACTTTCTCTCGAAGGGGCGAGTTTTATCTACAAATCCGATGGAAAATGGATATATCCATGTTTTATCTTTGTGAACATTGTGAACATGACCATAAATTACAGCCCCAATTCCCAAAAAGTTGGGGCCGTGTGTAAAAATGGAAAGAAAACAAGAATGCAATGATTGGGAAATCTCTTATAGCCACATTTTATTCACAACAGAACATAGATCACAGATCAGAGGGTGAACATCAGACATTTTCCATTTCATTTGAAAAACTTACCTAATGTAGAAATTGACGGCAGCAACACAACTCAAAATCAGGTCATGGTCATGTCTACCACTGTGTGGCATCTCCTCTTCTTTGTACAGCAGTCAGGAAACCTCCTGTGGAAAGCTTTAACAAGCCTAGGAGCAGAGACATCATCCGTCCTTACCCAGGAGTTGTCTTCGGGACCGAAACCCTTCCAGGAACCAAGATACTGTAATATCCCTCTATGCCATCTTGAATTCAAAATACGAGAAATTTCATATTCACCGTCCTCCACCACAGGAGGAACTGTGACAGTGGCGTCCCTATTAGAAACGTCAGCCTTTTTCAACAAGGAAACATGAAACACAGGATTAATCTTCCAGGAAGTAGGGACATCCAACCTGACAGCAGATGGGTTAACAACCTGAAGCACTTTAAATGGACCCACAAACTTAGGACCCAGTTTTTTAGAGGAAATCATCAACCGCAAGTTCTTTGAGGACAACCAAACCATGTCACCCACAGTAAACAAAACCTCTTTACGTTTCCTGTTAAAATACTTCTTGGACTTCTTGTTAGCCTCTTGCAGGTTACAACGTACATTAGTCCAAACTCTCTCCAAATCACCGGAAAAATTCTCCTCCTCCGGCACCGCCAACCCCAATTTGGAGAACGAACCAAAAGACGGATGTCTCCCAGTGCAACAAAAAAAAGGAGAACACTCAGCAGAGGAGGATGTATGATTGTTAAGAGCAAATTCTGCGAGAGGCAGAAACTCAGACCACACCTCTTGATTGTCCGCCACAAAACAACGCAAAAACTGTTCAACATCCTGGTTCTTTCTTTCAGTCTGTCCATTAGACTCAGGATGATAACCAGACGAAAATGACAAATGAACTCCCAACCAGTCACAAAAAGCACGCCAAAAGCGAGCCACAAACTGAGGTCCTCTATCAGAAACAATATACGTGGGAACGCCATGGAGCTTGACAATCTCCTTAACAAACGCCTTAGCGAGTGTCTTGGCGCAGGGCAACTTAATGAATGGAACCAAATGACACATCTTACTAAAACGGTCTACGACCACCCAGATGACAGTAAAACCCTCCGGCCCAGGAAGATCAGTAATAAAATCCATAGAGAGATGCGTCCAAGGCGCACTAGGAACCTCCAGAGGGCAAAGCAACCACGCAGCAGGAGTATGTGAAGCCTTTGACCTGGCACACACAGTACACTGACGCACCCACTTGATGACTTCCTTCTGCCATCCAGGCCACCAAAAACTGCCACTGATAAGTCTCTTGGTCTCCGAAACTCCTGGATGACCTGCCAACCGAGACTCATGACACTCCACAAACAAAGCTCTCCTAAAGGCTCTAGGCACAAACAACCTCCCATGGGGAGTGTTAGATGGAGCATCATCTTGAGCATTCAGAATCCCATTCTCCAAATCGGAGTCCAATGCCGCCACCACAACTCCTTTCTGCAAAATGCTCTCCTCCTCCTCGGCACCGACCGTAGGAGAGAAGTTGCGAGATAAAGCATCGGCTTTAACATTCTTAGTACCAGGGATATAGGTAACAGAAAAATGAAACCGAGAAAAAAAAAGTGCCCACCTAGCTTGACGGGCATTCAAGCGCTTGGCAGCATCCAGATAGATCAAATTCTTATGATCTGTGAAAACCTGAATAGGAAATCTAGCGCCTTTCAAAAAATGACGCCAGTGTTCAAACGCAAGTTTAATAGCCAGAAACTCCCGATTTCCAACATCATAATTCAGTTTGGTTTCTGAAATTTTTTTCTTAAAGAAGGCACAAGGATGTACTCCACCCTTGTTCTCCTAAGACAAAACTGCTCCGACCCCCACCGATGAAGCATCGACCTCGACCAAAAAAGGTTTGTTCTCATCAGGCTGTATAAGGATAGGGGCAGAACTGAACCTCTCTTTGAGATACTCAAACGCTTCAATGGCTTCAGTAGTCCACGGGACCGTATTCGCACCTTTCCTGGTGAGATCGGTTAGAGGTTTAACAATTACAGAAAAATTCTTAATGAATTTCCTGTAATAATTGGCAAAACCCAAAAACCTCTGTATAGATTTCAAACCAATAGGCCTAGGCCATTCCTGCACAGCCTGAACCTTCACAGGGTCCATCTCAAAGCCCTCGCTGGAGACAATGTAGCCCAAAAAACTAATTCTCTGCACAGCGAACTCACATGTCTCCAGCTTAGCAAAGAGTGAATTATCACTCAATAACTGCAAAACTTCACGTACACTCTGCCAATGGGACTCCAGACCTGGTGAATAAATCAAAATGTCTTCCAAATACACAACCACATTCTTGTGGAATGGAATTTTTGTGTAAGTAGTTGTATCAGACAAAAGCTCCAACATTTGGTTGTGATACATGTCTGGATCCATAACTACTACTAGTCCGCCTTTATCTGACATCTTAATAATGACATCCTCCATCCGTTTTAGTTCCTGTAATGCCTTCATTTGTTTTTTGTTCAAATTACTTTTTGAGCTGTTATTTTCCACCTGCATATGGAGACTTTTTAGTTCACGTTGAATAGTTTTCTGGAATTTATCCATTGCTCCCGTTCTCGATTGTATAGGATAAAAAAAAAGATTCCGCCCTGAAAAAAACTCTGCTGAATTGATGCTAGGTTGTGGAGAGCGATTTTCCGTTTCCAAATCTTGAAGGTGTAGTAATGCTGATTGTTCCTGAAAATTAAGAGTCTGAAATTCATTGGTTATTTTGTCATGATCTATATTGCTAGGTGCAGATAAAAAAATGTCTTTTTACCGTCAGGTTTCTTACAAATTTATTGACATCTTTCATCTTTTTATTACTTTGAGAAAAAAATCTATGCAAAAAACAAATGAAGGCATTACAGGAACTAAAACGGATGGAGGATGTCATTATTAAGATGTTAGATAAAGGCGGACTAGTAGTAGTTATGGATGCAGACATGTATCACAACCAAATGTTGGAGCTTTTGTCTGATACAACTACTTACACAAAAATTCCATCAAATCCCTCCACAGATTACAAAATAACAACCCATGCTATAATAAACGAAGGTTTTGTTTTAGGGGTTATTACAGCTAAACAAAAAGACTTTCTCATTGTTGAGCATCCCATGCTACCACTTTTATATGGTCTACCCAAGACACACAAGGGCATCAATCCCCCCACAATGAGACCAATCATTTCTAATATTAATTCTGTTACAGAGCATCTTGGTAATTGGATGGATACATTATTTCAACCGCTAGTGCAGAGATCTGCAGGTTTTCTTAAAGATTCAAGAGACGTTCTGGACCAATTAACAAATATCACATGGCCGGAGGGATATACATGGTTAGGGTGTGATGTAGTGTCTTTGTACACAAGTATACCATATGATGTCGCTCTGCAAGCATTGGATTTCCATCTTAATAAGTATAGTAATTATACCTTGGATTTAATTAATTATCTTTTGTCTTGTACACAATATCTTATGACTAATAATTTTTTTATGTACAATCAGGAATTTTATCTCCAATGTAGAGGAGCATCCATGGGATCTAGCTATTCCCCATCGTTGGCAAATATGGTAATGTCCCATTGGGAATATGTTGCATTGTACACCTTCGCCAATCCATGGGCTCGTGATGTTTTCTGGTATGGCAGATACATAGATGATTTGATCTTCATCTGGAGTGGGGATGCGTCTGCCATACCGGAATTCATTAAGTATTTAAATAACAATGAATTCAATCTTTCTTTCACTCACACCTTTGATTCTAAGTGTATATCATTTCTTGATCTAAAATTGGGGATTCTTCACGGCTCCATCACTACTTCCACATTTTCCAGACCCATATCTGGGAATACCATTCTACATGCCAAAAGCGGACATCCGCGCCATACTATAAAAGTTATACCTATGGGGGAACTGACAAGAATCAAACGTAACTGTAACAATGCAAATAAATTGGATGAAGAATTCATCAGGTGTAAAAGTAAATTGAAATCTAGGGGTTATCCGGATTGGTCTTTAACCCCTTAACAACATCTGACGTACTAATACGCGTCTGTGCCCTGGGACCTAAGAGCCAGACCCGTATTAGTACGCCATCGCGATCGCGCGCGCACACAGGCTGTGCGGGCGCGATCGCCGCAGCGTGTCAGCTGATTGTCACAGCTGACACCCGGTACTATGTGCAGGGAGCGGTCCTGCACCGCTCCCAGCACATTAACCCCTGCGATGCTGCGATCGAAGTCGATCGCGGCATTGCGGGGGCAAGGGGAGGTGATCGCCGATACTCACCTCCTCTTCCGGCTTCCAGCGCAGTCTGCAAAGGCTTCCCGGGTGTTGCCATGACGACCCGATGTCGTCATGACAACATCCGGGTCACCAGACAGCAGGAAGATTGTTTGGACATGCCCAGTGCATCTCCAAACAATCTTCACACTGTGCACCGCTGATAGCCTGCATGGCATAGGGATGGTGCTGCATTCCTGTGCCATGCAGGCGATCAGAGAAAAAAAAGTGAAAGTCCCAGAGTGGGACAAAGTAATAAAGTGTATAAACTGTGTGAAAGTGGAAAAAAAAAAAAAAATTGCAAAAATATAAAAAAAAAATAAAAAAAATAATCCACCAAAAATAAAAATATAATGTACCCATCAATAAATATTATTATAAAAAAAAACAAAAAAAAAACAATAAAAGTACACATATTTGGTATCGCCGCGTCCGGAACAACCTGACCTATAAAACTGTCCCACTAGTTAACCCCTTCAGTGAACACGGTAAAAAAACAACAACAAAAAACGAAGCAAAAAACAATGCTTTATCACCATACCGCCAAACAAAAAGTGGAATAACACGCGATCAAAAAGACGCATATAAATAAAAATGGTACCGCTGAAAACGTCATCTCGTCCCGCAAAAAACAAGCCACCATACAGCTCAATCAGCCGAAAAATAAAAAAGTTATAGCTCTCAGAATAAAGCGATGCTAAAAAATATTTTTTTCTATAAAATAGCTTTTATTGTGTATAAGCGCCAAACATAGAAAAATGATACAAATGTGGTACCGCTGTAAACGTACTGACCCGAAGAATAAAGCTACCTCATCAATTTTACCACACGCAGAACAGAATAAAAAAAAAAAAACAATTCCTGAATTGTTGGTTTTTGTTTATTCTGCCTCCCAAAAATCGGAATAGAAAGCGATCAAAAAATGTCACGTGCCTGAAAATGGCACCAATAACAACGTCAAGTCATCCCGCAAAAAACAAACCGTCACATGACTGTCTGCCAAAATCTGGAAAAATTATAGCTCTCAAAATATGGCGATGCAAAAACTAGATTTTACAAAAAATGCGTCTTTTAGTGTGTGACAGCTGTCAGTCATAAAAACCCCATATGATTCTGGCATTGCTGTAATCACACCGACCTGAAGAATAAAGTCGTCTAATCACTTATACCGCACAAGGAACGGCGTCAAAAATAAACTCTTGGGTTAGGATTGGGCTAGGGTTAGGGCTGGGTTTGGGGCTAGGGTTGTGCTGGGGCTAGGGTTGTGCTGGGGCTAGGGTTGTGCTATGGTTAGGGTTGTGCTAGGGTTAGGGCTGGGGTTGGGATTTTTTTCAAAAGTAAGAAAAAAGATGACGATATGGTGACTAGTGTTGAGCGCAAGTGCTCGCTACTTGAGTTTGCATCGGGTGCTCTGGTATGCATTGAGTATCGTGGGTATTTGAGTGACATGCTCGAGTCTCTGCCCCATATGCTTCGCAGCCAAAAAAACTTTACGGGGATTGCCTGCCATGCACGAGCGATCCCCGCATGTTTTTTTTTGGGTGTCTAATAACCGTGAAACATGCGGAGCAGGGACTCGAGCATGTCACTCGAGCACACGCTGTACATGGTGCATACCTGAGTACCCGATGCAAACTCAAGTAGCGAGCACTTGCGCTCAAGAATAATGACAACTTATTCAATATGATGACCTAATGTAAACAAATTCTGTGCCGTACCTCTGGGTTCAAAATGTTCACTATACACCTTAATAAAATCCTTGAGGGGTATAGTTTCCAAAATGGGGACACTTGTGGGGGAGCTCCACTGTTTAGGCACATCACGGGCTCTCCAAACGCGACATGGTGTCAGCTAACGAATTGAATGGAAAATCGGCTCAAATTGTTAGCGGACGCCATGTTGCGTTTGGAGAGCCCCTGTGTGCCCAAACATTGGAGCTCCCCCACAAGTGACCCCATTTTGGAAACTAGACCCCCCAAGGCACCTATCTAGATGCATAGTGAGCACTTGGAACCCCCAGGTGCTTCACAAATTGATTCGTAAAAATGAAAAAGTGAAAAAAAAACACTTTTTTATTTTTATGAATCAATTTGTGAAGCACCTGGGGTTCCAAGTGCTCACTATGAATCTAGATAGGTGCCTTGGGGGGTCTAGTTTCCAAAATGGGGTCACTTGTGGGGGAGCTCCAATGTTTGGGCACACAGGGACTCTCCAAATGCAACATGATATCCGCTAACAAATTGTCGGCTCAAATTGTTAGCGGACACCATGTTGCGTTTGGAGAGCCCCTGTGTGCCCAAACTTTGGAGCTCCCCCACAAGTGACCCCATTTTGGAAACTAGACCCCCCAAGGCACCTATCTAGATTCATAGTGAGCACTTGGAACCCCAGGTGCTTCACAAATTGATTCATAAAAATGAAAAAGTGTTTTTTTTTTTCACTTTTTCATTTTTACAAATCAATTTGTGAAGCACCTGGGGGTTCCAAGTGCTCACTATGCATCTAGAAAGGTGTCTTGGGGGGTCTAGTTTCCAAAATGGGGTCACTTGTGGGGGAGCTCCAAAGTTTGGGCACAGAGGGGCTCTCCAAACGCAACGTGGTGTCCGCTAACAATTTGAGCCGATTTTCCATTCAATTTGTTAGCGGATACCATGTTGCATTTGGAGAGTCCCTGTGTGCCCAAACATTGGAGCTCCCCCACAAGTGAACCCATTTTGGAAACTAGACCCCCCAAGGCACCTATCTAGATGCATAGTGAGCACTTGGAACCCCCAGGTGCTTCACAAATTGATTCGTAAAAATGAAAAAGTGTTTTTTTTTTCACTTTTTCATTTTTACGAATCAATTTGTGAAGCACCTGGGGGTTCCAAGTGCTCACTATGCATCTAGAAAGGTGCCTTGGGGGGTCTAGTTTCCAAAATGGGGTCACTTGTGGGGGAGCTCCAAAGTTTGGGCACACAGGGGCTCTCCAAACACAACATGGCGTCCGCTAATTATTCAAGCAAATTTTACAATCAAAAAGTCAAATGGCGCTCCTTCCCTTCCGAGCCCTGCCGTGCGCCCAAACAGTGTTTTTTCCCAAAATATTGGGTATCTGCGTGCCCAGGGGAAATTGCACAACAAATTTTGAGGTCCATTTTTTCTTGTTACCCCTGTGAAAATAAAAAAAATTGGGTCTAAAGTAACATTTTTGTGAAAAAAGTTAAATGTTCATTTTTTTCTTCCACATTCAAAAAAATCCTGTGAAGCACCTGAAGGGTTAATAAAGTTCTTGAATGTGGTTTTGAGCACCTTGAGGAGTGCAGTTTTTAGAATGGTGTCACTTTTGGGTATTTTCTGTCATAAAGACCTCTCAAAGTGACTTCAAATGTGATGTGGTCCCTAAAAAAATGGTTTTGTAAATTTTGTTGGAAAAATGAGAAATCACTGGTCAACTTTTAACCCTTATAGCTCCCTAACAAAAAAAAATTTTGGTTCCAAAATTGTGCTGATGTAAAGTAGACATGTGGGAAATGTTATTTATTAACTCTTTTGTGTGACATATCTCTCTGATTTCAGGACTTAAAAATTAAAATTTTGAAAATTGCAAAATTTTCAAAATTTTTGCCAAATTTCCGTTTTTTTCACAAATAAACGCAAGTGATATCGAAGAAATTTTTCCACAATCATGAAGTACAATATGTCACGAAAAAACAGTCTCAGAATCAGGGGGATCCATTGAAGCGTTCCAGAGTAATTACCTCATAAAGTGACAGTGGTCAGAATTGTAAAAATTGGCCTGGTCATTAATGTGCAAACCACCCTCGGGGCTTAAGGGGTTAAAGAGAGCAGAAAAAATTGTGGACAGTAAAAATAGACTGGATCTAATTGATCTGTCTAGGGCAAGGATTAATCGCAATGATATTACAGCATATAAAAATCGAAATGTTATTTCCTTTTGATATAGTTCACAATTTCAACTGATTAAAAATATAATACCGAAACATCTTCCCATTTTATATGAGGATACTGTATTATCTAAAATTCTTGATTCTGGAGTTCTGGTGGTGGCAAAAAAAGCGCAAACAATAGGGGGGCTATTAGCATCTAGTCGCCCAAATAATCTACAAAAACGGCATACCTGGCTTAATTGTAAAGGGTTTTACAAGTGTGGTTACACCAGATGCGGCATTGGTCGCTATGTAAATATCACTAAAAACTTCACTAATGCTGATTCTAGTGAAACCCACAATATAAAAAGCTATCTGAATTGCAGCAGTAATTATGTGGTTTACATCATAAGATGTGCCAGCTGCGATCTGTTATATGTGGGATGCACTATAAGAAAATGAAAACAGCGAGTGGCAGAACATCTTTCTGATATTTTTAATGTCACTAATCATAACATTTCTTGTGCCTCCTGACATTTTATTGAGCAGCATAATAGAGAGACATCCTCATTTCAGGTCTTTGGCATTGAAAAACTTACCTTTGATCCTCGGGGCGGGGATAATAGGAAACGCCCACTCGATCGAGAAGCATTTTGGATGTATCATCTGAACACTTGCCAACCAAATGGACTAAATTTACGGAGGGAACTACTGTTCCATTATAGCGAGTAACTTGTCTATGCATATGTGATTTCTTCTTTGTCTTGTGATTGCTTTTACTATGCATATACTCTGCAAATTGGTTTTATATTTTTGTATGCAAATTTATGTATCATGTGACTTCCATTTTGTATGTGATTGGTGAACAATGGTTTATATACCATGGGTATGCCATTTGCAAGCCAGTCTTGACAAAGAACGCATCTTTAGGGTTCGAAACGCGTTGCCCTGGCTACACTATGTGACTATGAAATCTGTTTTTAAAGAGCTTTTTTCACAATAAAGAAACCTATTTTTTGAACTATTCATGAAGCTGGTAATCCTTTCTCCTTATCCTGCATATTTTTGTAGAGATAATTCATTACAGGTCTAGATCCCTCCAGTCCTTTGAGGACCTTTCATCTAAATTTTCCTTCCATGTTGAAGCAGATATCACTACTTTCAAATTCACCACTTTGGTTCCTCTTTACTTCAATATACCCGAGTTTCTATTTCAACTAGGTTTGAGAGAATATGCAGAGTGGGCTCCTCGACTAAGGGTCTAATCTTAGTCATCTACATACTTCATCCCTCACCAAAATACTTAGCTAGACCCCCATATATACATGTATTAATACTACTATTATTTCTTTACTTACTGCAGGGTATTTGCTCATTGTTTTATCCTAAGTTTTGTTTGGTAATGCTTTTATTCTGTGTACATACATTGCACAATACAACTTCTTCTGGCTCGTTGGCTGGGAGGCATTGGACTTGGGGAGCGTCAGTATTGGTGGGTTTATTATTTTCTATGTCTGCAATCCATTAGGCAAATAAAAATTAATTATTGACAAATTGTTTAAAGGGTTATTTTACGAAAACTCTGGAAGAGGTGATATCCATAAATAAAATTTATTCTGCGATACGGGCCTCCCCATCATGTAAATGCCCGGGCCCAGATGGCTTTACGCCGGCATTTTACAAACAGTTTAGAGAGCAACTCTCTCCAATAATGGCTAAAACATTTAATGCAATTGATGGAAATGCTGGATTTGTCCCCCAATCTATAGAGGCACATATTAATGTTCTCCCCAAGCCAGGAAAAGACCCCTCAATAATTGCTCATTTTAGACCAATGTCTTTATTAAATATAGATATTAAATTATTTTCAAAAATCCTGGGCCGATAGGTTAGCTCCTTTACTCCCCTCTTTAGTTAATAATGATCAAGTAGGCTTTGTCAAAGGACGAGAAGCTAGGGACAATACTATTAAGACACTACTCATTATTTCTATAGCAAGAACTGAGTCTACTCCACTAAGTCTTCTATCTATAGGCGCAGAGAAGGCTTTTGATGGAGTTCACTGGGGGTTCATGGAGGAAGCTTTAAGACAGATAGGTTTGGGCCCTTGCTACCTACAGAAAATTATGGCACTATATAAAAGCCCAACAGCAAGAGTGAGAGTAAATAATTATCTTTCTGCTCCATTTGCAATTAACAATGGAACTAGACAAGGGTGCCCCCTATCTCCATTGCTATATGTAGTGGTAATGGAGCATCTGGCCAATGCTCTCAGAAATAATCCCAATATTCATGGATACAAGGTGAGATCTAAGTCTTATAAAGCAGCTCTGTATGCAGATGATTTACTTCTCTATATATCCCAACCACAAATAACATTTCCAATGACTCTAAAAGAATTTGATAGGTTTGGATCAGTCAGTAATTTTAAAGTCTAGAGGCCTTGAACATATCTCTCCCACGGACTGAAGTCTCACAACTTATGACTAAATTTCCATTTAAATGGCAGAAAGAATCATTGAAATATTTAGGGGTCCATATTCCCTCAGATCCTAATAAATTATTTGCGCTTAACCATCAAGCTTTACTGAATAGAACATATAGAGATCTATTGAAATATGGTAAATTGAAGCTATCTTGATTTGGAAGAATGAACGCCATCAAAATTGACATTTTACCTCGTTTCTTGTACATTTTTCAAACAGTCCCGATCTCTCCTCCCCATAGTTTCTTTCGTAGACTAAGATTAGCTATGATTAAATTCATTTGGGGTAAGATTAAACCTCGCATAAACATACAGACACTCTCTCGTCATAAATCAATGGGTGGTGCAAGCCTTCCAAATTTCAAGAGATATTTTCAGGCCTCTGCCTTGCTGAGGATCCTAGATTGGCACTTTTATGCAGACACTAAACAATGGGTGGGGGTGGAACAGGAAGGCTTAGAAGTCCCTCTACCACATCTACCATGGTGTCAAGAAGACTCAGTGACCTTGGTCAAGTGCAAATTAACTAGGGAAACACTTAGAACATGACATTCACTGAGGAAAAAGTGTTTCCAGATAAAACTATTAGTCCACTCACATCAATATTTTATAACCTTTCCTTTCTTCCCGGATATCTACGGGGGTCCTTCCTCGGTCGGAGGGCAGTGGAGGACACCTGATTGTTTCAAATATTGGAAAATGGTATGATACCTTCTTTTGTATCTTTACAAACAAAGTCTCCAAATGTGAAAATCAAATGGTTTGAAAACTTGCAAATACAATCCCTTCTAGTAGCACATAACCCTAATGTAAATTCGCTCCCAAGCTACACCTGCTTTGAGAACATGTTCCTTCAGGAAAATGGACCGACTCACTCTATTTCTGTGATCTGTGAGGGATTGGGTAGAGAGGAGGGAATGGAGAAGCTGGCATATCAGCGAGCATGGGAGAGGGACTTGGGGATTAGTTTGTCCCCTCTTGAATGGGCAAAAGGGTTCCTCTTCACACACACGCTCACTAATGCTGGGAGTGCAAAAGAGAAGAACTATAAAATACTTACACAATGGTATCACTACCCATCTAAATGACATGCAATGTTCCCTACAGTTTCAGAAATGTGTTGGAGATGTGAATGTGAAGTGGGTTCCATGATTCCTATCTGGTGGGAGTGCTCTAGAATGAAACCATTTTGGGAGAAGGTATTCGATAATTACCAACGTATCACAGGTAACAGAGTAACAAGGTCTCCCCAAATAGCTCTCCTGTCAATTCTCCTTTCTTCAATAGGTACTTAAAAGAAAGACCTACTTCGATTTTGCTTTACAACGGCAAGGACGGTAATCCCGCGGTTTTGGAAACTTAAAAACCCACCTAGTATATTGGATTGGTACAATGAAATGGTGAATTTATGTAGAATGGAAGAACTTTCTGCAGAATGTAATGGAGCCAATGATAAATTCAGAAGGGTTTGGAGCGGTTGGATTCTGTTTCAGGATTCACATAATTTTCATACTATGTTTTAATAGTTTCAACAGATTTATGTCATTGTACTCATAATCAGCTACATGGGCATAAGGACCTCCTCCCCCTCCCATCCCTTGTCCCTATGTCTTTTCTCTCTCTTTTTCTTTCTTCTCTTTATATGATTTCTTCAGACATAATATAGAAGTTACCTCAACATAAGAACCTCTTATTGCTGATTATTACATAAACAATATGATGTTCAAGGTATTACAATGTGAATTGATATTGAAAGAGGTGATCTCATTGGAACTGTGGACATTTTCCATATTGTTATGTTTTCTTCAAATTCAATACATTTTTTGATTTGCAAAATGTTTAACAATCAATAATTAATGTTTAATTAATGTTTAATAAAACATATTGAACATAAAGGGTAATTTTAACTTTGGAAACAATTCTCTATCCGATGGGGTAGAAGATAACTGTCCAACTACTGGGACCCCCACTGATCCTGAAAGACAGGGCTCTGAAGTGCCCGGTGTGAATGGAGTCCTGGTCAGTCATGTGCACTGCCGCATCATTAACAGATGACTCCTCCAAGGGAGTGGTAAGGGGCATGAACAACTAAAGCAAAATTTGTTAAACCGTTCATTGCCCCTTGTTTGGGGTGGGGTTATAGTTTATGGGCTGGTAGGGTTTGAGTCACAGTCTGACCCTGATTCAGGGTGTGTGCAGAGCAGGATATCAGTCAAGCAGGAGGGAGTGATTACAGCGACCTCACTGTGTAGTGAGCACTGACTATTCATTACCCCAATGACTGGAAGCAGAAGCTGCAGGGAGAATATAACGTCATTTTCTCCCTGTAGCTGCACTTCCAATTAGACTGCAGCACATGTGTAAATTGTTATTTACCAGCAGGTTCAAATAATAGCAGCAGGTAAATACTATTTTATATAATCGTTTAACCTGTATCTCTGTGTTTTGAGAAGAAAATAAATAATGATTTTTATTATATTAATTATTCCATTTATAATGAAAAAATATAAATGAGCGTGCAAGTAAAGTTCTTTCAATAAAACACAAGTGCCTGAATATTAACTGTAGAGAAATCAAATCATATCTCTTCCCATGTGTACATTCACACCAGTGTATTGTCCGAGTGCTATGGCCTATGGCTGGGCAAAAGAATCGGTATCCCATACTGATCATCTGTTTTGCATCTAATTTATAGACACGTTGGTCTTGTAAACTTTTTTAACTGGTGATTTATAAAACAGATGCCATACAGATGTATAAAAGGACGTACAGATAATATACGGATAATATACAGATGACAATAACGATGAAAAATCATTCTTTTTTAATGGATGAAAATCGGAAGATTTTTTATACACTTGTGTGAACTTAGCCTATGATCCATCCAGCGATTCCAGAACAACATTCAGAAAACATTAATTATTTTCCTGGGACTTTGGGTGTTATCAAAATAACTCTGCTCTGGGAATCTGTATGTAATATAAAAAAACTTTTTCAGATAGTTAACATTAAAATTCTCCAATGTGCCCGGCCAGCAGAATCCTATGGCCCTTAATAATGATTAGGTACAGTGACGTACGGTCCTATATAATGGACACGGACTATTTCTTGAGCACTTTAGAAGACTTCACTTGGCAACCCGTTTTCTTTTGGCTTCCATTGATATTAAAAGTCTGTACACCAGGATTCCCCAGGACGGGGGTCTCCATGCGGTCCAAGACATTCTGATTAACCCAAACACAAATGAACAATTCATTGTATTTATGAGCGAAGCATTACATTTCATACCTACTGCTAATGCTATTAAATTCAATAATAAATGGCATCATCAGCAGTTCGGCACCGCGGTACGATTCTTCGTCACATGGATTTACACCAATATTTTATGACCGTTTTTGAAAATAATTATATTTTAATCTAAAGTCATCCGTTCATCAGATTTATTTGTATTTTTTGCTGTTTTGTGGACGACATTTTTCTGATATGTTCCGGTACAGACTCACAATTTAACCAGTTTATTAATGATTTAAATAATATTAAAAAAATGTATATGAAATTTACTAGCAAGTTTAGTGATATCAGAATAGAATTATTAGAGATTTCAGCCTCTATAATAAACAATGAAATCATTACTAAAAACTACAGAAAACTAGTCTTTCCGGCAATAAGAAAGTGCACATGCTCCACATGTAGAAAATCCAATCCATACAGTCACTTCTTGTGAATGTGATGTATATATAATATTATGGAGAATTTCATGGAACAGGACACATAATTAAAAGAAAGATTCACAAAAAGATGGTACCCAAAAAATGAATCCCAGAAGCTCTGAATGGAGTAAGCTCCAATTGCCTTTTATATTCTAAAGATGAAGAAAGAAGAATAGAAAATCACTTTTGCTTTTCTGTTAAACACCGTCCCTTACCTGCGTCTATAAAATCAGTTATTTATAAAACTATTGGCATATAATTGAAAATTATCCAGATTATAAAGTAGTGACCTGAAACGCAATTGCAATAAAAAAATACATTTTAGTGAGGAGCCGCTTTAGTGATAGGAAAACCACCTGGTTAGAAAAATCCGCACCAAACGGAAATTACAGATGGGGCAATTGCACAATATGTGATTATAATGCGAAAACGAACTACATCAGACTGTGAAACATAACGCATCAGGGTAATGAGTTTATTTCATGCCAATAAACATCATAGTCTATGTCCTGCTCTGTGAATGAGGAGCGTTTTATATAGGAAGAACAATACGTAACCTACAGGTCTAAACAAAAGGAACATTTTAAATCAATTAATACAGGAGCTTTTTCTTCTCATTTAATCGAACATATAAATAAAAACCAAGAAGGGAAAATTAATATATTACAGTTTGCAGGTTTAGAAAAGGTCCCACCACCACTCGGGGGTGGTGACAGACATAAGATCCTATTAAGAAAAGAAGCATAATGGATCCTCCATACTAACACATTAGGACCTCTGGGGTTAAATGCTAAATTTGACATGAGAGTGTTCTTCTAATTCATATTTTGTCCACTTGACCTTCCTCTATCGAATGCAGCAGAATAAGTTTCTACCATGACACTTTGTAGCAGGGCGTATATAAGGCATACACTGATGTCATGATAGACTCGGGCCAGATGAAGCGTTAGTCACAGTGCGAAACGGCCGATACCTTTTCATGTTGCCTGTGTGCACATCCCATCCACCGCTGCACAGAAATAAAGTATATGGGCATTTTACTTCCAGGGTGACTGACACGCTTTTATCTTTTCTTTGAAGATCCTGTATGTGGACTACACCTTTCAGAGTGTCCAGCACTGACCTTGTGGTCGTATGTCCTGGGAGATCCATTATATACATGACACGGCTGCTCTTCCAGTGCAGCCAAATGATCCATAGTGCTGGCCAATTTCTTTTTACTTTTTTCCTCGCAGTAATAATACCGTAACATTACATCCATAGAGAGATAAAGCCATGAAACTACGTCATCCTGTGGCTACTGCAGGGTATTACATCAATGTGGACAAAACACCACAGTATAAAACCCACTGGAGAATGTAGAGATTTATATACTCTTGTATGTGGATGAAATGTCAGTGTGGCCTCTACACAACACAGGGCTGTGGATAGCGGCAGTAGGAGGCAGAATGTGAAATATAAGGATTAGTTCCTATTTTCATTCATGTACATCACTGCAGATATACACCCATCAGCCATAACATGAACACCACCTGCCTAATATTTTGGGTACTTTGGAGACGTCAGTGATGTTTGCCGTGTAGCAGGGGGCATTCTCCTAATGAAAGGGACCTCTGCCAGTAGGGAACATGGCTGCCATGAAGGGAGATACTCAGTTTTAGATGAGTCCTGGGACGTAATATCAGATTGGTAAATTCACCTTAGTTTAGTGAACAGGACGGTGAGAGGAGGACACAGAAACATTCACCTCGTGGGCAATATGGGCCTGAAAACACCGGGATTTACTTGTCTTGACCTGTGTTGTGGTGTCATATACTGGAGCACAGAACTATTTCTCTTATACTTATTTATTTGGGAAGTCACTGTTCCTCTTCCATCTGCAATCTTTACGTGTACCCTAATGTCACAATTGATTATTTCTGCTGCTATATTTAGGCGATTTGGTGTCCTCCTTACTATATTCTGTAACACTGCTGTGTTCCTCCATCTCCGGTTGTTATTTTAATATGTCTTTGTGCATATGTTGTTTTTAATCAGATCATGCCCAGCAATTTTGTATATCTAATAAAGATACATTTATTTATTAAACTTTATATTTGTTGGTGCATCGGTCCTTGTTTTTTTTCTAGGTGCTCATAGTTTTTTGGACAGTTAGATGCACAACATTTAGGACCCATCAGTAGAATCTTAAAAAAGGTATGTTACACTGCAAAACAAAACTTTTCTCATACTGGGTTATCTGATTATGTCAAACTTAGACCTTCAGCGGTTGATGACATCATCGCTTACGCTCTGACTGATGATGTCACAATGGCGATGATATCACAATACTATGGAATTGTAAAGTTAAGATTCCACTATCACTTTTCTTACTTTACCTTCAACTGTTGAAGAGTGAGGACGACTTTTGTATACTTAGCAAATTCTTTTTCATTGATATTAACTTATCATGGGAAGTAAAAGGAAGTGTGGTGAGGAGAATAAGAGGAGCGCTAAAAAGAGATGCATGGAAGAGAGTTTTTCTCAGAGAGGAGAAACTTCTCAGGACATTGTACAGGATGTACCTGTTGAGAAGACAGAAGATCCCTGTACAACATCTTTTGGGCATCCTCTACAGAAAAAGACCCTTAAGAAGGGGAAAAGAAGAGGGAACACATCTCCTGAGAAGGCAGATGAAGCCCCAAATAAGAGAGGGAGAATGGTGGAATCTGAGAGTGGAAAGGATGATACCTCTGAAATAAGGTTTAGCGGGTCAGCTAAAACCAGGAGCTCTCACAAACATCAAGAGAGTGGTGAAGATCTAAGTTGTAGAGAACAACTTAAGAGAAAGAGGACATCTGACACTCAGACCACTACAAAGAGAAGACGTGAGAATGACAAAGCCATCTACCAAGCTCCAGAAGGTAAATTCTATAGTCATTAAGTCACAGACCACATCCATGTTTTATATAGTGTTCATTTATTTTACAAAATGTAACCTAATGACATAATCGTATCCCGTACATCTTACCATGTACATCAGAGCTCTCCACCTTCTATACTTGGGGCTCTCCGGCCGGAACATGGTGGTATCCAGCTTTATCATGCTCAAAGTTCATGACTGGGTTAAAATAATTGTCAATTTATTGTAGCATTAAATGCGAGTGCGACAGTAAGATTAATTGTTAGTTCTAATGTTTTTCTTTCTAGGAGTAATTGGTGCACAGACCACAAGCATTTCAGACCCAGTGACTGCCCGTATTTCCCTGGAGAGTTTCACCTTTACCAGGAAGCTTGGAGAGGGCAGCTTTGGCAAGGTGATGCTGGCCACACATAAAACCAGCGGACATCAGCTGGCGATCAAGATGGTCAAGAAGAGGGAATTGGTGGAGAACGCTAGAGACGCCATCCGCTTAGAGAGAGAGGTCCTGGAAATCACTGGAGAGAGCAGATTCTTCACACACGCCTATGGCACCTTCCAGACAGTGGTAAGAGTCTCCTTTCCTTCTAGAAATCCCCCCTTTCCCCCCATCATGTTTAGTTGCTTCCATTAGAGTGCAAATCCAATCTTTGCCAGTGCAAATGAAAAGATCTGCTGTGTGCCCTTGCCGCCATTACTGATGACTATCGTTAGTGGATTTTGGCTGAATCTTGAACTCGTACGCCTCCAGAGTTTGCAGATCATGGGGACATTTTTTCCTGAACATACAGTATAGTTCCCTGAACCATGGTAAATGTTATCAGGATGTAAAAAAGCCACATTATTTACCATCATCTTCCCTCCTTTCACACAGGACTATGCATTTTATGCCATGGAATATCTGAGTGGTGGCGACTTGACTGCATTTATCAATTCCAGAGCCCCCCTGGATGTCTGCACGACCAGGTAAGAGAACAGCAGCTCTGTGACATCTGTGGCCGCTGTCTCCCATCATAGTTATTAGTGGTTCTATAGAAGTATTAATGCTGATAGGATTTTTTTTCTTCCTTCTCAGGTTCCTTGCAGCAGAAATCTTGAGTGGACTAGAGTTTCTCCACAGCCAGGGGATTATTCACCGGTAATAAGTCATTTCTTTTTTATACATAGGAGAAGGTAAAATAGTGAAATGTGCCAGAACTAAGTAATCCGAATAATAGGTGGTGTAACGTCAGACAAAAGTCACTAAAGATGCTCCAAATTTACTGTGATGAAATTTGGTGTGTTTTCAGACAGTCTGGTATACGTCTACACAAGACGGGATTAGTAACTCTGCCCCCCAGTGTTTAGTGAGTGGTCCTGTGCAGCCGCCTCCACAGCAACCCAAGCACTACAACTGATCCACGTCTGATTCACAGAACTATTTTTCTTTCTTTTTTCAGGGATTTAAAACCAGACAACATCCTTCTGGACAGCGATGGACACGCTAAGATCGCTGATTTCGGCCTTGCTGCAATGAATGTATTTGGCTCTCAGAAGATCAGTGACTTTGCCGGCACTCCCGGCTATATGGCTCCTGAGGTGACTATGTGACTACTGATATCTCTTATCTTATTATCCACCTACGATCTTCATTTACTGTGGAGCTTGTGCAATCACAGACCCATCACCACAGCGGCCCTCATTTACTAACGCTGTCTAATTGATGGACTGTGTAAGGGCCCCCATACATATAAGACGTAAGTCAGCCGAACCTGCCAATATCACAGGGTTCAGCCAATGGTCTAATGTGTTTGAGGACCTCTCAAGTCTTCACCCGGGAGGAGAAAAACACGGCACATCGGATTTCCAGTGACCGATCTTTTGTTCTTCGAAGGAGTCCAGCAGCTTCTTTCTCATAGAGAACAAAGGAGCTCTCGCCCGAGCTGTGCATTCCTGTTTATGGGGGAGGTAGCTAACAACGATCTTTTGGCCAACACCTATGTAATGTTTATGGGGGCTTAGGAGTGGAGGAACACTACCGGTAAACCTGGCCACGGTTGTTTTGTCTCCCAGAATGGAAAATATACTAACTTATCATTTTAATCTGATTTTTCCACAGATGCATCGTCAGCAGCCCTTTAATTACACGGTCGACCTGTTCTCTTTTGGGATCACAGTCTTCGAAATGGCCACAGGATCTTACCCGTTTTATACTGGTCGGAATCGACTAAGGATTAAGCGTTCAGTGCAGCATGATAAACCTCGCTATCCGAACACCATGGATTCTAACATCAGGGACATCATAGAGACAGTGAGTAATTAGACACTTATATCTGGAGACACAGAACAGATAGGACTGTCATGAGTTGTGATAACACGCTGAATATTTCATCACCGTTGTGTTGGGTATTTCAGCTTTATCCAATACAAGTGATTGGGACAACGCTGCAGCCCCCGGCACAGCCCCTCCTATATGTACAGCGTTCTTATGTACAGCCTTATTCATATTATAAAGAGGCCGCGGCGCTCACCAAAATCTCTTCAAACAGCTAATCATCATGATCATTGGGCATCGGCCCCCGTCTGATCTACTACAGACGGCCTATCCTGTCCTATCTTAACCTGTCCTATCGTATCCCATCCTGTCCTGTCTTATCCTGTCCTATCCTATACTGTCCTGTCTTGTCCAGTCTTATCCTGTCCTATCTTATCCTGTCCTGTCCTGCCCTATCCTATCCTGTCTTATCCTATAATGTACTTTCCTATCCTATGCTGTACTATCCTATCTTATCTTGTACTATTCTTTCCTATCCTGTACTATCATGTCCTATCCTGTACTGTACTATCCTGTCCTATACTACACTGTCCTATCCTATACTGTCCTGTCCTGCCCTATCCTATCCTGTACTGTCCTATCCTGTCCTATCCTGTACTATCCTGTCCTATCCTGTACTATCCTGTCCTATTTCTTTCTAGCAATGGTTGTTATAATAAATTCATCTTTCTATAAGAAAATGAGAATACATTTGTGACACTGATGTTTTTCTGCGATTATTTATATTATTACTTGTGATATAATAATGGTTCTTATATATTTGCAGCTCTTGTGTAAATCACCAGAGAAGAGACAGGTTTCTTGCAGCAATTTAAAAGGACATCCATTCTTCTCGCCCATAAACTGGGAGGAATTTGAGGCAGGAAGGTTACGTCCACCATTTACAATGACACCTGTAAGTACACAGCATTATTTTATTATAATGTCACCTCCTCGTCTGTGTAATGTGACAATATGTGTAAGAAATACTCAAATAATGAGTAATAATCATACATAGTGTAGGCCAGAATGTGTTTATCCTCCCCTGCTGGTAAACGTGTGGAATTACAGCATGGGGCAGGATGGGCAGGCCTTTACATATTTCTCAAAAGTGTATTTATTGTCCCCAATTCTCCAGAAGGCCACTTATTTAATAACTTGGATCCATTAGGCTGCTTTCACACTGTGCATTTTTTTGGTGAAAGCGCCATAATGCTCTTGCCATTTTTTTTGGAAAACCACAACAAAAGTGTGCATTTTTGTCGATACTGCGGCAAAAGAAACCAATGTGGTTGCAACGTGTGAGCGCAGCCTAGTGGTGCAGTTGTAGCCGATGTGCATACCGCAGATTGCCAGGCACCACCAGTAGTTGACTTGTTCTCAAGCTAAAAGTACCGGAGGATCGTGGTGATTAGGGGTAATCTGCACATGGTTACCACGGCTCATCCACAATCTGTACAGGTGCCCTATGGAGGGGACTGATATAATGAAATACCTAATGAATTAACCAGACTGATTTGTCTTTCTTCTATAGATCCCAGTGATGCAAACTAGCAAACAAATTGAATTGCAGCAAGTGATGTCCCGCACTGAAGCTCGGAAACCACCTATAACCCCGGAGGACCAGCGGCTGTTCTGTGGCTTCTCCTATATCAGCGACAGGTGGAAGAACATTCAAAGCCGCAGCAATAACAGCAATGGAAATGTAAAGCAGTTCCCTCCCCCCAATACCTGACTACTGGGTCAGGGAGGCGTGGACCTGGGTGTGGTCTGAATAAAACAGGCGGGGTCTGTTTGAATCCCACCCCGGAGCTTTACCATTGGTCTCTTGTCCAGAGTTCTTCCATCTACTCTGTTACATATCAGAGACCATGACCTCCTGCATTCTCTGTTGCTGCCCCATACCTCATCTGGTGGCATGCTGCTTGGAGATGTAGGACCATCATACTACAGGACGGCACGGTGGCGCAGTGATTAGCGCTGTTGGCGAGCAGCACGGTGGTCCTAGGTGTAAATCTGGGACACCATCTGCAATGAGTTTGTATGTTCTCCCCGTGTCTGTGTGGGTTTCCTCCGGGTACTCCGGTTTCCTCCCACAACTCAAAACATACTGATAGGAGAAAAAAATAAAATTATTAATTATTGAACATCATCATCATGTACCTCGTGTGTTTCTGTATTTATTACCAGTAAGTGATATATAGAAAGGTGGTAACACTGGACATTCTGTCATGACTTTCATATCCTATTACTTATAATGTCTACAGTGACATAAAACATTAATTTCTCAATAAGTAAGTTTTGAGCCTCTAGTAGTCTGCACAGTTACAATGTAACACGTAAACTCACCGGCTCCTTCCTACAGCCTCCCTATACGTTGTTATTGCTTCCTCCTGAGAATGAGGTTGTGTTGTTACTAGAACTCCGGGTTTTCTGTTCCTACGTGTGTTATGGGAATCTTACTTAGCTGTATATGTACAGCGGGTGATGGTTGTGGGTGCATGGAGTGGGCTCAGGAGCTAAGACCGGGTCATATAAGGCGGGAGTGGGTTGGGTACACAGCTGACTCGTGCCTCTAACTGACTAAGGTTGTATTGTTACTAGAACTATGGGTTTATGGTTCTGAGTCAGGGGCGCATCTTCCTGCAGCCTCGAACTCTGAATTATCACTCACTTCCATCTCTCCATGAGGCCAAATAAAAATAATGATAAAAAGTGATCAAAAAGTCATATGTATTCCAAAATGACACCAACAAAAACAGCAGCTCATTTTACAAAAATACAAGCCCTCATACAGTTCTGTTTACAGAAAAATGAAAAAGCTAGGACTCTGACAATATGACGAGCCCCTAAAAAGCTAATAAAAAGTAATTAAAAAAATATATGTGGCGCCCCTGCGGGTTCAGTCACCACAGAGGTACTGCATCTCACCCACAGGTGTGGTATCTCATTCTCAGGTAAGGAGGGAGTACTGCTCGGGACCCAAACACCTGCATCCAACACTACACTACTCCAGACCAGCAGGAGGGGCAAGATGCGTCGCTCTCCTGCTGAGCCCTGTCCCTGGCTGGAGTGGGGGGAACCAAATTAGGGGGAACCATGTAGTGGGTGTGGGTGGAGGAAGCAGCTTAGGGGAGCACTTGAAAGGAGGATATAAAATGAGAAGCCATCTTGTGAAGTCAGGTCAGTCTGAAGGTTCAGTCAGAGGAGAAGAGAGTGTGGAGCAGGAGCTCAGCAGGAGCTCTGCTCAGGAGGAGAGCCTAGTGAGACAGGCCCAGGACAGACTGAAGAGAGGAGTAGAGTGAGAAGAAAGGCTCCAGTAAAGCAGAAAGGATCCCAGGGGCACAGGCAGTGCGGATGCCACCCGTGCACCCGAACCCACCAGGAGTGGAAGGATCAGGTCGCAGAGAGGGGACTGGCCCTTTAACTAGCAGAGTTCTTCAAGTCTCAACTAGACAACCGGAGGGTGCAGCATTTCAGGTGCTGCAGCCAAAAGCCACATCTAACTCATCAAAAAGGTGGCCATAGAGGACCCAGGGGACAGAGAAGACGTCGCCCGACAAGGTCCGCGGTCACTGGCTTGGGGCACTGGGTGTGAGGTGCAGGGAGATGGCCAGAGGGAACACAAAGAACGGGGTCCCGTTAAGTACTCTGGAATTGCCTGGGGGTTTGCTGAACCCCTCCCTGAGTAAACACAGGACAACGTGGGAAGTTACCCTGGCCCTGGTAACTTGAAGTCTAAAAATCGTGAGTAAAACCCTGAAGACTGCACCCCACTGTCTCTGTGAATTTTTACTGCGCCATCATCCCCTGCACCACCCTACACACCTACTTCATCTATAACATTCCTGCAACGCCCTGGAGCTAAGCTCTACCTGTGGAGAGCTAAACCAACTCTGCTGTGCTAACATCAGCTCCAGAGGACCTGCTCCGCAGCAGCGGCTCCCTTTTGCTGGCGTCACAAACTTTATATAAAAACTATGAATCCCCTGTAAATAACCCCTTTTGATTGACCGCCCTGGATCACGGACCGGGTCAATGCCACTGTGACATCCCCTGCATCGACCGGCCCGGCACCGAGTACCCCACGGCCCAGGGGGCACATCATATACACTGCGCAAAAAAAACCAAAAAAACACTTAAACAACAGAATATAACTCCAAGTAAATCAAACTTCTGTGAAATCAAACTGTCCAATTAGGAAGCAACACTGATTGACAATCAATTTCACATGCTGTTGTGCAAATGGAATAGACAATAGATGGAAATTATTGGCAATTATCAAGACACCCTCAATAAAGGAGTGGTTCTGCAGGTAGGGACCACAGACCACATCTCAGTACCAATGGTTTCTGGCTGATGTTTTGGTCACTTTTGAATGTTGGTTGTGCTTTCACACTCGTAGTAGCATGAGACGGACTCTACAACCCTCAGAAGATGCTCAGGTAGTGCAGCTCATCCAGGATGGCACATCAATGCGAGCTGTGGCAAGAAGGTTTGCTCTGTCTGTTAGCGTAGTGTCCAGAGGCTGGAGGCGCTACCAGGAGACAGGCCAGTACATCAGGAGACGAGGAGGGGGCCGTAGGAGGGCAACAACCCAGCACCAGGACCGCTACCCCCGCCTTTGTGCAAGGAGGAACAGGAGGAGCACGGCCAGAGCCCTGCAAAATGACCTCCAACAGGCCACATATGTGCATGTGTCTGCACAAACGGTTAGAAACCGACTCCATGAGGGTGGTATGAGGGCCCGACGTCCACAGATGGGGGTTATGCTGACAGCCCAACACCGTGCAGGACGCTTTGCATTTGCCACAGAACACCAGGATTGGCAAAGTCGCCACTGGCGCCCTGTGCTCTTCACAGATGAAAGCAGGTTCACACTGAGCACATGTGACAGACGTGACAGAGTCTGGAGGCGCCATGAAGAGCGATCTACTGCCTGCAACATCCTTCAGCATGACTTTGTACAGAACAAAGTATTCAATGAGAATATTTCATTCATTCAGATCTAGGATGTGTTATTTGAGTGTTCACTTTATTTTTTTGAACAGTGTATATTTTTTTCATGTAAAAAAACTGTAAAAAATAATTAAATATATATATTTTTGTTATCACTATAATTTTATTGACCCAAAAAAAAGTTAACTTGTTGTAAGAGAATGAGAAGTCCTAACAATCTGAACAGCCATGTTAAACCTAGCAGCCATCTTTTGCAAAGTTTGAGTTTTGCAGCTAATGAGATGCATGTTCTGCGGCTCTAGCCACAATGGAGCCATAGAATGATGTCAGCGCCATTAGCAGGTATGGTTAGCATACACAAAGGTTAATTGGAGCAGCTGCAGGTCATTGTGAAAGTAAATAAGTGGCATTATAGGGTAGAAAATAGTGTCATTGTAGTAGTGGTAAAGAAATTAGGACAATACAGTTAGCAATATGTGAGGAATTATGAGGAAACCATCATTAGTTAAGAAGGACATGGGGATTCATGGATTGTAATGGAGTTTGGCAAAAATACTCATAAATATTGTCATGTTGCATTATTTGTTGTTCTAAGACGCATGTTTTCCCTGCAGTATGAGGTTATCATGTACAGCGGGTACGGAAAGTATTCAGACCCCTTTACATTTTTCACTCTTTGTTTCATTGCAGCCATTTGGTAAATTCTAAATAGTTGATTTTTTTCTCATTAAAGTACACTCTGCACCCCATCTTGACTGAAAAAAACATAAATGTAAAAATGTTTGCAAATGTATTTAAAAAGAAAAACTGAAATATCACATGGTCATAAGTATTTAGCCATGAGTCTTCTTGGGAATGATGCAACAAGTTTTTCACACCTGGATTTGGGAATCCTCTGCCATTCTTCCTTGCAGAGCCTCTCCAGTTCCATCAGGTTGGATGGTGAAAATTGGTGAACAGCCATTTTCAGGTCTCTCCAGAGATGCTCAATTGGGTTTAGGTCAGGGCTCTGGCTGGGCCAGTCAAGAATGGTCACAGAGTTGTTCTAAAGCCACTCCTTTGTTATTTTAGCTGTGTGCTTAGGGTCATTGTCTTGTTGGAAGGTGAGCCTTCTGCCAAGTCTGAGGCCCAGAGCACTCTGGAAGAGATTT
Organism: Phyllobates terribilis; assembly: GCF_046119375.1. Lineage (NCBI taxonomy): Eukaryota > Metazoa > Chordata > Amphibia > Anura > Dendrobatidae > Phyllobates > Phyllobates terribilis. Next base: position 2,491,224 of record NW_027362951.1, on the reverse strand, counting down.
TCATCCAGGATATCTCTGCACTTGGCCGTATTCATGTTTCCTTCAATTGCAACCAGTCGTCCTGTCCCTGCAGCTGAAAAACACCCCCATAGCATGATGCTGCCACCACCAGGTTTCACTGTAGGGATTGTACTGGGCAGGTGATGAGCAGTGCCTGGTTTTCTCCACACATACCGCTTAGAATTATCACCAAAAAGTTCTATCTTCGTCTCATCAGACCAGAGAATCTTATTTCTCATAGTCTGTGAGTGTCACGCTGTCTCCGTATACTGGAGGTAGGGGGCCTAAGCTGACCCTAAGCTGGGGCCCTGACTAATCCCTCAACCTGGAGGTACTGTTAAAGGTACAGAGGTCCAGGCCGCCAGCGTAACCCCTACCTCCTGAAGATCCCTGCACCACAGTAATCTAGTCCTGAGAAGGACCCCGATCACAACCAAAGGGAACAAGACATAATATGCCCAAACACAATACTTAGACGAACGAGACAGTACAAGGGACAAACCAAAACCACCTTGCATACAAACAACTACTCAACTACAACAGAGGGAAAACCAACGGGAAAGGAGATAAATGATAAAGCGAGGAAAGGGAAAAACACTTCCAAATACACTTATCTCAGCAACTCCAAACACCACGATCCGCTCTGTCAGTCTGAATGAAATGCTTTCACCGACACTTCCCAAACAGACCAGCAGGTATATGAAGGAGTCTCACTACAGAAGTATTGATTGCAGCTGGGCGAGGCTGGACCTCATCTAGCCCAGAGAGAGAGAGAATTAACTCCCTCACTGCCGAGAGACACAAAGCACCAACAAGTCAGCTGCGAGAAGTCAGGCTGTGTACTCGTGACGATCTTCGTGGCAACACACCCGTGACAGTACCCCCCCTTCTACGAGGGGCCTCCGGACCCTCAGGGCCAGGTTTATCCGGGTGAGTCGTGTGGAAGGCCCGAACTAATCGGTCTGCGTTAATATCCGACGCAGGAACCCACATCCTCTCCTCAGGACCATACCCCTTCCAATGAACCAGGTACTGAAGGGACCGGCGATTAAAGCGTGAATCAATGACCCTCGATACCTGGAACTCCAAGTTACCATTGACAACCACTGGAGGGGGAGGTAAAGGTGACGGTACCACCGGCGCCACATACCTCTTAAGCAATGATCTGTGAAACACGTTGTGAATTTTAAACGTAGGGGGAAGATCAAGACGGAATGCCACCGGATTAATAATAGAACTGATTCTGTACGGCCCGATGAACCTGGGACCCAATTTCCAGGAGGGAACCTTAAGTTTAATATTCCTGGTAGACAACCATACCCGATCGTTCACACTTAGGTCCGGACCAGACACTCTCCTCCTATCAGCCATACGTTTGTATCGGTTCCCCATAGTATTCAGATTCTTCAGCACCCCTCTCCATACTGAAGCGAGTGATGAGGAAAATCGTTCCTCCTCAGGAACCCCCGAAGAGCCCCCCCTACTGAAAGTACAAAACTGGGGGTGAAAACCATATGCCCCAAAAAACGGGGACTTACCAGTGGACTCGCTCCGCCTATTATTAAGAGCAAACTCTGCCAGAGGTAAGAAAGAAGCCCAGTCCTCCTGGTTCTCTGACACAAAACACCGGAGATATGTCTCCAAGCTCTGGTTCATACGTTCCGTCTGACCATTGGTCTGAGGATGAAAAGCCGAAGAGAATGACAACTGCATCCCCCGCCGTGCACAAAACGCCTTCCAGAACTTAGACACAAACTGAGACCCCCGATCAGACACCACCTCGGAGGGTACCCCGTGAAGCCTCACAATCTCCCCAATGAACACTTGCGCAAGAGTTTTAGCATTAGGGAGAGCCGGAAGAGCGATAAAATGTGCCATCTTGCTGAACCTGTCCACTACAACGAGTATGACCGTTTTACCCGAAGACGGAGGGAGGTCCGTAATAAAGTCCATAGACAGATGAGTCCAAGGACGCTCCGGGATCTTCAAAGGTAAGAGGGCCCCAGACGGACGGGTATGTGAGGTCTTAGAGCGCGCACAAACCCCACAGGACGCGACAAAAGTTACCACCTCCTTATGTAAGTTAGGCCACCAAAACCGACGCGAGAGGAGATCCACAGTTGCTTTACTCCCCGGGTGTCCTGCAAAAACAGAGTTATGGTGTGCCTCGATCACCTTTTGTCGCAACTGATCTGGAACAAACAGTCTCCCTGGAGGTCCAACAGGGGCGTCCCCCTGAGCCTCCAATACCTCCTCCTCCAGCTCAGAGCATACTGCCGAAACCACCACCCCCTCCTGAAGGATAGGAATCGGGTCGTCCGTATTCCCGGCCCCCGGGAAACTACGAGATAAGGCATCCGCCTTTACATTTTTTGACCCAGGACGATATGTAACGACAAAATTAAACCTGGTAAAAAACAATGACCACCTAGCTTGTCTGGGATTCAGACGTTTCGCGGACTCCAGATATAGCAGGTTCTTGTGATCGGTGATGACGGTGACCGGATGAACTGCCCCCTCCAAAAAATGGCGCCACTCCTCAAAAGCTAACTTAATGGCCAAGAGTTCCCTATTGCCGACATCGTAATTCCTCTCAGCGGACGACAATTTTTTAGAGAAAAAGGCGCACGGATGCCACTTACCAGGGGACGAACCCTGTGACAATACTGCTCCCACCCCTACCTCGGAAGCGTCTACCTCTACAATGAATGGCTGAGACGCATCAGGTTGAATGAGTATGGGCGCCGAGGCAAAACATTTTTTCAAAGAGGAGAATGCTTGACAAGCCTTGTCAGACCACCTAGAAAAATCCGTCCCCTTTTTAGTCATGTCTGTGAGAGGCTTAACCATGGACGAGAAATTACGAATGAACTTCCGGTAATAATTAGCAAACCCCAGGAAACGTTGTAGTGCCTTAAGGTTCTCTGGCCGATCCCACTCAAGAACTGCCCGCACTTTCCCAGGGTCCATACGAAAACCGGACGCTGAAACCAGGAAGCCTAAAAACTGGAGTTCCTGTACGGCGAACACACACTTTTCCCACTTGGCATACAGTTTATTATCCCGCAAGATCTGTAACACCTGCCTAACGTGCTCCTGATGAGACACCAGATCCGGCGAGTAAATTAAGATATCATCCAGATATATGACAACAAACTGTCCCACCAGGCGGCGAAAGATGTCATTAACAAAGTGTTGAAACACCGCCGGGGCATTAGTCAGACCGAATGGCATGACAAGGTTCTCATAATGCTCCTCCGGAGTGTTAAACGCCGTCTTCCACTCATCCCCCTCTTTCATCCTAATCAGATTGTACGCCCCCCTGAGATCCAACTTAGAGAACCATTTGGCGCCCACGATCTGATTAAAGAGATCGGGAATAAGTGGGAGCGGATACGGATCTCGGACCGTAATCCGATTAAGTTCACGGAAATCCAGGCAAGGGCGTAGGCCTCCATCTTTCTTCTTAACAAAGAAGAACCCCGCAGCCACCGGTGAAGATGAAGGTCTAATATGCCCCTTAGCCAGACTTTCTGAGATATAATCCTTCATGGCCTGCCTCTCAGGACCAGAAAGGTTATACAACCTAGCTTTAGGTAACTTGGCCTCAGGGAGCAGTTTTACAGAACAGTCATACACGCGATGAGGAGGTAGTTCCTGACACCCTTTCTCCGAGAATACATCCTCAAAGTCCGCCAGAAATGGAGGTAAGACCCAAGGAGTAACCGCACCAATGACCGTGTTCATGCAGTTTTTATTACAGAATTTACTCCATTGGCTTATCTCCCTGGTTTGCCAATTAATAACCGGGTTATGCTTAGCTAACCAAGGAAGGCCCAACACAATAGGAGTGGGAAGTCCCTCCAACACGTAGCAAGACAACAGTTCTTTATGTATTGCCCCCACTTGAAGTTTTACGTCATGCACAGCTTGCAAAAAACTTCCCTGACCGAGAGGCCTGGCATCGATCGAGAATATGGGGATGGGTTTAGCCAACTCACTCAACCGCATACCTTGGACCCGGGCAAACCGAGCATCAACCAGATTAGCCCCGGCCCCACTATCCAGAAGAACAGATATCCTCTCAGTTCTCGTACCCACCACCACCTCCGCCGGTACGAGAAATTGAGACGAACCTAGGGACGAAATACCTACTCCCAGATTGCCGTCCACCACACAACCTGGGATTAACAGTTTTCCGACGACTCTTCACTCTGCAAGGGACGGGATGGACACCCCCCAATAAAATGTCCCTTTCTCCCGCAGAAGAAACACCTTCCTGCCTTATGGCGTACCACCGGTCCCCTCCCCCGAAATGATGTCCCTCCTAATTGCATAGGCTCCTCTGGACTGACCAGGGGAACCACCATATGAGGGGACCTTGTAGGAGGTGGAGTCATCACAGGGGGTAGAATTATCCCGCACCTCTCCCGAAGCCGTCTGTCCACGCGAATAGCAAGGGCCATAGCGGCTTCCAGTGACACGGGAGAGTCATACTGTGCCAACACATCCTGTAATTTGTCGGATAAACCATGACAAAACTGGCTCCTAAGAGCCGGGTCATTCCACTGGGTGTCCGTGGCCCACCTACGGAACTCCGAACAGAATTCCTCCGCCGGACGATCTCCCTGCTGGATCCTACGTAACTTAGACTCAGCAAGGGAGATCCGATCTGGGTCATCATATACGAGTCCCAGAGCAGCGAAAAACCTATCCACTGACTGGAGAGCCGGGGAACCCGGGGGAAGAGAGAACGCCCAGGATTGTGGGTCCCCTTGTAGGAGCGAGATGACAATTCCCACCCTTTGTTCTTCACTCCCCGATGACCGAGGCCGCAGCCGAAAGTACAATTTGCATGCCTCCCGGAAAACAAAAAACTTGTCCCGCCCCCCAGTGAACCTATCAGGGAGAGCTACTTTAGGTTCTGGTCCGGCTTGCTCCTGAGGATGCCAAACCTTGGACCTAACGTCCGCCAGCTCCATGGACAAACTCTGCAATTGCCGAGCTAGACCGGCTACTGGATCCATGGTAGCTGGAGAAAAACTAAGTTGGGTCGGTGAAAATGTCACGCTGTCTCCGTATACTGGAGGTAGGGGGCCTAAGCTGACCCTAAGCTGGGGCCCTGACTAATCCCTCAACCTGGAGGTACTGTTAAAGGTACAGAGGTCCAGGCCGCCAGCGTAACCCCTACCTCCTGAAGATCCCTGCACCACAGTAATCTAGTCCTGAGAAGGACCCCGATCACAACCAAAGGGAACAAGACATAATATGCCCAAACACAATACTTAGACGAACGAGACAGTACAAGGGACAAACCAAAACCACCTTGCATACAAACAACTACTCAACTACAACAGAGGGAAAACCAACGGGAAAGGAGATAAATGATAAAGCGAGGAAAGGGAAAAACACTTCCAAATACACTTATCTCAGCAACTCCAAACACCACGATCCGCTCTGTCAGTCTGAATGAAATGCTTTCACCGACACTTCCCAAACAGACCAGCAGGTATATGAAGGAGTCTCACTACAGAAGTATTGATTGCAGCTGGGCGAGGCTGGACCTCATCTAGCCCAGAGAGAGAGAGAATTAACTCCCTCACTGCCGAGAGACACAAAGCACCAACAAGTCAGCTGCGAGAAGTCAGGCTGTGTACTCGTGACGATCTTCGTGGCAACACACCCGTGACAGTGAGTCCTTCATGTGTTTTTGAGCAAACTCAATGCGGGCTTTCATATGTCTTGCACTGAGGAGAGGCTTTGTGGAACTTTCTCCCATGTCCCTACTGCATCTCTGGAGCTCAGCCACAGTAATCTTGTGGTTCTTCTTTAACTCTCTCGCCAAGGCTCTTCTCCCACGATTGCTCAGTTTGGCTGGATGGCCAGGTCTAGGAAGACTTCTGGTGGTCCCAAACTTCTTCCATTTAAGGATTATGGAGGCCACTGTGCTCTTAGGAACCTTGACTAATGCAGAAATTCTTTTGTATCCTTGGCCAGATCTGTGCCTTGCAACAATTCTGTCTCTGAGCTCCTTGGGCAGCTCCTTTGAGCTCATGATTCTCATTTGGTCTGACATGCACTGTGAGCTGTGAGGTCTTAAATAGACAGGTGTGTGCCTTTCCAAATCAAGTCCTATCAGTTTAATTAAACACAGCTGGACTCCAATGAAGGAGTAGAACCATATCAAGGAGGATCACAAGGAAATGGACAGCATGTGACTTAAATATGAGCAAAGGGTCTGAATACTTATGACCATATGATATTTCAGTTTATCTTTTTTAATAAATTTGCAAAAATTTCTACATTTCTGTTTTTTTTTCAGTCAAGATGGGATGCAGAGTGTACTTTAATGAGAAAAAAAATTAACATTTTAGAATTTACCAAACGGCTGCAATGAAACAAAGAGTGAAAAATTTAAAGGGGTCTGAATACTTTCCGTACCCACTGTATACGCCTTTTGCCGCAATATGTAGTTCCTTTGTTTAAGCCATGTATAAAAAGGCTCTGATATTGTTGTTCGGGGCCAGTCCATCGCCACAACACATCCACACCATGGTCAGACCACCACCAGATATTCCAATGCTGTGTTGCTGATCTGGACACCTGCGAGTGCCAGTGCATTTTCCCTGCCTGCATTCTGAACTGTTCTGCCGCGTACCTCTGAATAAACTTCATTCTCTGCTTTAAAGAAGAAATTGTCCACACTGTTTTCCCAGCTCTTCCAGCTCTTGGTAAGGACTTTCTTACACATGTCAGTTACTCTTTGTAAAGACTAAAATTTAAAACCAAACACAGATTTAATCTTTTTTGCTCCTGCCTGCTACCAAAATAATGATAAATGATGATAAAAAAAACCTTAAAAACCCCAAAATTGTCCCAGAAAAAACAAGTCCTCATGCAGCCCAATCTGTGGGGAAATAAAGGTTATGATTATCAGAATATGGTGACAAATAAGTATTTTTTTAATGCAAGTTCTTCTGCAAAAGCAGCAAAAAATAAGAAAAAAATCTACAGTATATAAATTTGATATTGTCGTGATCATATTGAATAAAGATTCCATGATCAAAATATAGAATTGATTCCATCCAAACTGTAAAGAAAAATATATCAAAAAGTCGCATGTACCACAAAATGACACTTATGTAAACTACAGCTAGTAGCACAAGCAATAAGCCCTCGTACAGTTCAGTTGTCCGAAAATTGCGAAATTATAGCTCTCAGAATTTGATGACCCAAAATCAGAAGATTTTTTTTTATCCATGAGCGTATTAATTGTACAACAGTAAACTATATAAATTTGTTATTGTCATATTTGATCTGTCCAAAACAAACTGTTTACATTCGCCCTGGGATAAAATGCTCTCACTTTTACTAAAGACATTATCACTCCTGGATCACACAAATAGAGGCCAAAACTGTCTGTGACACTATGGGGTTAAGGCTTGTGCGTTCTGCTATTTCGTCCTGTAAAGCAAAAGGGACGGTTCTGTGTCAGGACAGGAGGAGGTTGTGGAGAACATTGACGCTTCAGTCAGGACGTTGCTTATGACAAAATGAAGCCCTTAACGATGAATGATGGATATGGCACATCATGAGCGAGTATAAGACTAACCATGCAAACCATGAGATCGGCGAGAGGTGCTGAAACACCATCACTTCCCTGCACGATCAGCACCGGGAGCTCGGCTTATCTGACAGCTGAGCTCCTGTGGTAACAGCCATAGCCGGTGCTAGAACTGACCCTGGCTGATTAACCTTCCAGATGCCACGATCCATAGTGATCGCGGCATTTATAAGTTGTAACAGGGAGAGGGCTCCCCCTCTCACCACCATCAGCACCCCATCGACACAATCACCAGGAGTTGAAAGTTGTCATGGTACCCGGAGGTCAAACAATGACCTCCTGGTCTGCTAGGTACGGTGGCCTGTTAGACCCAGCCGTAGGCTGCCAGTTTAATATGATAGGTCTTATGCATTGCTATTGGTGTTGAGCGAGTATGTTCTGTTCCGAGTATGCTCGGGCCGAGCTCCGAGTATTTACAGCTGCTCGGTGATATGTTTGAATCGCTCCCGTGTGCATGATTTGCAACTGTTTGACAGCTTTATTACATGTGAGGAATGTGTAAGAAATAGACATTCCTCACATGTATTAAAACTGTCAAACAGTTGCAAATCATGCACACGGGAGCGATTCAAACATATCACCGAGCAGCTGTAAATACTCGGAGCTCGGCCAGAGCATACTCGGCGAAAGGGTTAACAGAACATACTCGCTCAACACTAATTGCTATACATGTGTGTTACAGTGCATGAGACCAGTGACCAGACAAATAAAAGTTAAAGTTCCATAGAGGGACTAAGAAAAAAAGGGAAAAAAAGTTAAGAAAAAAATCATAAAAATGATTTAAAAAAAAATAACCAAAGAACAAAAAATATTACACCAATAAATGTGCATATTTATTTAAAAACAAAAATAAAGAAAAAAAGTACAGATATTTGGAATCGTGGCGGACGGAACAATGTGATGTATGAAACTGTCACTCAATTTAACCCCTAAAGTGAGCACCGTAAAAAAAAAAAAAAAAAAGTGGCAAAAACTTTTGCATTTTGCTGCCAAACAAAAAGGGGAATAAAACGAGATAAAAAAATTGTATATGAAATCCTGAAAAGATTATCTTGTCTGCTAAAAAATATTATAAAATTCTATGAAACACATGTATGTTCAAGACGTTCATCACACTCGTCAATATATTCCTTGAGGGGTATAGACTCCAAATTCGGGTCACATGCAACATGGCGTCTGCAATCTATTGCAGACAAATTTACGCTCTAAAAATCATACAGCGCTACTTCCCTTCCAAGCCCTGCATGTGCCCTAACAGTAGTTTTCTCAAAATTCTTTTTATTTCCACCACATATATTGTATTGTTCTACTCAGGAGAAATTTCACAACAAACTGTGGTGTCCATTTCCACCTTTTACATTTGCAAAAATTAAAAATGTGGGGCTTAAGAGACATTTTAGTAAAGAAAATGTAAATTTTCATTTTTTTTTTCCAGGTTTTTCCAAGTTGAATTTATTCCTGTGAAGCGCCTAAATAGTTATCAAACTTTCTGAATGTGGTTTTGAATACTTAGAGGGGTACAGATTTTAAAATGTGGCATTTTTTGCCAGTTTTCTCACATCTAGACGACTTCAAAAGTGAAGCGGTTCTAAAAATAAAGGTTTTCTAAATTTCAATGAAACAATGAAAAATTGCTGATAAACTTTTAACCTTTTCAATAATTTAGCAAAAAAAAGTCATTTCAAGAATGATGTTGATGTAAAGTAGAAATGTGGTGAATATTATTTATGAATTATTTTGTGTGGTATGACTGTTTTAAAAGCAGAACAAAATTAAAAGTTTGAAAATTGCACATTTTCCACATTTTTGTCAAATTTTAGATATTGTCATACATAAGCACAAATCGTATCGACCTAGATTTACTACTATCCTGAAGTACAATGTGTCACGTAAAATTACCTCAGAATCACTGGAATATGTTGAAGTGTTCCAGAGTTATTACCACAAAAAGTGACGCATGTCAGATTAGAAAATTGAGATTCGGTCATTAATATACAAAGTGGCTCGGTCCTTAAAGGGTTAAACAGTATGGGGCTGATTCATTAGGATGTATACGTAGTGGAATAATGGGCCCCAATGAAAATTTGGATCTGGACCAGAAAAGCATGTTGGCCTGATGTATAGGGTTCTGTAGAATTCTACATCCTATAAAGACATACCGTATTTTTTGGACCATAATACGCACTTTTTCCCTCCCAAAATTTGGAAGGAAAATGAGGGGTGCGTCTTATGGTCCGAATGTCTGGGGAGTTGCGGTGGTGGTGGAGTGGGATCGATGGCGGCACACACCATAAAAGCAGCGCACACTCCTCACTCTGCCTCATCGCCTACAGCCAGACACCGGCCCCGAGCATCTCACCTCTTCTGCCACCGCCAGGTTTCTGAGGGAGGGAACGGAGGCTTCTGCTTCTTACGATCCTGCTCCACCACCACCGCAACTCCCCGCTGCTGGAACACTCCGGGTTCACAGCATTCCTCCACTTCCGCCGGCTTCTTGAGGGACCCTACCTCCTGAGGGACCGCCCCCCAGGTAAGATACCTATATACCTATTCAGACTATAAGACGGACCACCATTTTATAAAAACATTTTTTTTCCTATTTTCCACCCCAAAATTTGGGGTGCGTCTTATGGTCCGGTGTGCCTTATAGTCCGAAAAATACGGTATGTGTTTATCTTACCTACATTAGAAAAAAGAAAATATGTAAACCTCATAGAAAACACAGCAGTAAGATCATTTTCTAGGTAAAACTTCTAAATAGTAATCAGAGAGTTACCAAATAACAATCATCACCATATTGCTACTGAACAAGTTCACTATACCAAAATTTATTAATCAGTCATAAACAATTTGAAGGGGAAAAATGGCACCACACAATGACCAGATATTATCACCACACAATGGCCATATATTATCACCACATAGTGTCTGAGTATAACCGCCATCTTGTTACTGAACAAAATCTTCTGCTCTGGGTGCAGAAGTGAGTATTTTGACCATATCATCATTTTTATGCAGAGCTTCAACCTCCAAGCTATATAAACTTGAATGCTTATTGGATGAAGCAGATTATGAAAGATTTTAAAAATCGCCTTCAAATATTGAAATTCTACTCTGTAAGCTCTGGCCAAGGTCATTAATAAATATGTTAAAAAGAAAAGAGCCCAATACAGATCAATGTTAACTGTGACCCAATCATAGCAAAGCTTAAGCCAGAAATATACTCCAATCAAGGAGTAACATTTATGCTGGAAGTACACGGCACATGTAAGATACATCTAATACATCACGGACACGTGGACAAGTGCTTGTGGCCAGGGACGGTACATCTCCCTGACGGCACACTGGGTAAACATAGTGCAAGCCGGGTGCCCAGTCGGACCTTGGGACGGAACACATCCTCCCCACACCGAGGATTGCGGGCCCTATGTCAGTCAGAGTTGCCCCCACAGTGTACAGCTCCTACGCATCCTCCTCCTCCTCATGTTCAGCCTCCATCTCACATATCAGCACATCAGTTACAAGCTGGAAGCACTGCAGTACTGCCTCAGCCAAACGGCAACAGGTTGTGCTGAAACTCATAAGTTAGGTGATAAACCTCACACTGCTTGTGAGTTGTGGACAGCTGTGAAAGAGCAGGCAGATCTGTGGCTGACACAGCTGAACCTACACCCAGGCATTGTCGTGTGTGACAATGGCCGTAACCTGGTGGCGGCTCTGATGCAAGGCGAGATCACACACGTACCATGCCTAGCTCATGTGCTTAACCTTGTGGTTCAGCGGTTTCTTAAATCGTACCCCGAGTTGCCAGATCTGCTCGTCAAAGTAATCCGCCTGTCAGCTCATTTTCGCAAGTCGGCTACAGCTTCCGCCGCCCTTGCTATGCTGCAGCAGCGTTTGCAGCTTCCGGCACACCGACTGGTGTGTGATGTCCCCACACGTTGGAACTCTACCCTCCACATGTTGCAAAGGATTTGTGAGCAGAAGAGAGCAGTTGTGGAGTACCAGCCGCAACAAGGCAGTCGATATTCAGGTCAGACTCCACACATAAGACCTCAGGAGTGGACCTGGATGTCTGACATATGTACCATCCTGACAAACTTTGAGGAGTCCACCAAGATGGTGAGTGGTGATGACGCCATCATTAGCGTCAGCATCCCACTTGTCTGTCTTTTGCAATGCTCTCTGCAGAGAATTAAAGAGGAGACATTGCAGCCAGAGTATGATGAGATGGATCAAGAAGCCGTAAAGGGCGATTACACACAGCCCAGCCTCATCTCATCCCAACGTGCATTGGGGGACAATGAGGGAGAGGAGGAGGAGGAGGAGGAAGAACAGGAGCTGGTAACATGCGCTGTAGACGGTAGTACCTGTACAACTGTCATACCATCGGTTCAGCGTGGGTGGCCTGAGGACAGGGGGGGAGGAGGAGGAGGAGGAGAGCATGGTCAGTCGTCATCTTGGTGAGGACACGGAAGTCTTGCCCGTTACCAGTCTGGCACGCATGGCTGACTTTATGTTACAAGGCCTTAACCGTGACCCTCGCGTTGTCAAAATGTTGGGTGACAGTCATTACTGGTTGGTGACACTTTTAGACCCCCGCTACAAGGAGAACTTTCACTCTCTTATTCCTGAGGTGGAGGGGTCTACAAAAATGTGGCAGTACCAGAAGGCCCTTGCTGCAGAACTGTTAAAAAAATTCCCATCTGAACACGCTAGCAGCAGAGGTCACAGTTCGTTGACCAACCAAGGCGTACAGGCGAGAGAGAAGCAACTGCAATCCAGCAGAGGCAGGGGAACACTGTCAACATTCTGGGACAGTTTTCTGAGACCCGCCCCACTTACAGGCCCTGAGGCGTGGGAAGTTTCAAAAGATGGTGAGGGAGTACCTTGCCAACCTTACCAGCATCCTCCGTGAATCCACTGTGCCTTTTAATTATTGGGTATCCAAGCTGGGCACTTGGAATGAACTCGCTCTGTACGCCTTGGAGGTCCTGGCCTGCTCTGCCGCTAGCGTGTTAACGGAGCGTGTTTTTAGTGCCGCTGGGGGAATTATAACTGGTAAGCGCACTCGCCTGTCAACTGACAATGCTGACAAGCTGACCCTTATCAAAATGAACAAGGGCTGAATTGGGCCAGACTTCTCATCACCACCAAATGACAGCAGAGTAACATAAAGTCAAATCCACTGTGTCATTTCGGGAGGTGTATTCCCATGCACCGCTTCACATCCACACATGGGTATACGCTTCCTCATTTCGGCTGTATTTTGTTCTTCTCCTTATCCTCAGCCTCTACCACCACTATACCACCAGGGTGACCGTGGTCCGTGTTGAAGCACTGCAAGTTCCTCCGTCCTAATTTTTGGCAGCTTTTGCTTGGAAGGCATAGGCAAAGACTATGGGAGACCCACTCCCCAATAATGGGAATAATGTTTTGAATATGCTGTACTGCATGTCTCTTGTAAGGGGCATTAAAATAGTCTTGTTAAGCTACTGTGACCTCCACCACTCTTCCAAGATAAATTGATATTGTCTTTTCATTCCACTTTGACCTCCACGTCTCTTCCAAGGGTCTTTAAAACAGTCTTGTTAAGCTACTGTGACCTCCACCACTCTCCCAAGGGGCATTAAAAGCGTCTTGTTAAACCACTCTGACCTCCACGTCTCTTCCAAGGGACATTAAAACCGTCTTGTTAAACCACTCTGAACTCCACGTCTCTTCCAAGGGGCATTAAAACCATCTTGTTAAGTTACTGCGACCTCCACCACTCTTCCAAGGGGCATTAAAACAGTCTTGTTAAACCACTCTGAACTCCACGTCTCTTCCAAGGGCCATTAAAACCGTCTTGTTAAGCTACCGTGACCTCCACGTCTCTTCCAAGGGGCATTAAAACCGTCTTGTTAAACCACTCTGACCTCCACGTCTCTTCCAAGGGGCATTAAAACCATCTTGTTAAGCTACTGTGACCTCCACGTCTCTTCCAAGGGGCATTAAAACCGTCTTGTTAAACCACTCTGAACTCCACGTCTCTTCCAAGGGGCATTAAAACCGTCTTGTTAAGCTACTGCGACCTCCACCACTTTTCCAAAGGGCATAAAAAACGTCTTTTTAAGCTACTGCGACCTCCACCACTCTTCCAAGGGGCATTGATATTGTCTTTTTATTCCACTGTGACCTCCACGTCTCTTCCAAGGGGCTTTAAAACCGTCTTGTTAAGCAACTGCGACCTCCACCACTCTTCCAAGGGGCATTGATATTGTGTTTTTATTCCATGTCACCTCCACGTCTCTTCCAAGGGGCTTTAAAACCATCTTGTTAAGCTACTGTGACCTCCACCTCTCTTCCAAGGGGCATTAAAAGCATCTTGTTAAACCACTCTGAACTCCACAGCTCTTCCAAGGGGCATTGAAATGTTGTTTTTAATTAACTCTAACCTCCACGACTCTTCCAACGGACATTGCAATTCCTCCTAATTTTAGTCAGCTTTTGCTTTTCAATGCATAGGCGAACACTAAGGGAGACCCACTCCCCAATAATGGGTAGGAGGTTTTTAGTACGCTGTAATCCACGTCTGTTTCAAGGTGCATTGCAGTTCCTCATAATTTTTGGAAAGCCTTCCATTCACTGCTTAGGCCAACAGTGTACAGGAGACCCAGTTGCTATAAATGGAAAAAATGGTTTAGTTAAGGCCCTCTACCTCCATGTCACTTCCAAGGGGCACTGGAGTGCCTCGAAATTTTTGGTAGGCATTGCACTCATTTTATGCCCTATAACTGTGTAGCCGAACCGTTCCTTTTGGTACAGAAACATATCCTACAAGACATGTGTGGTTGACTGGCCTGATATTGATGTGAATGGTCCCTGTTCCTCCTGCTCTTTCTCCTTTGCCACCACCTCATCCATCATTCATCACCTGAAGCTTTGTTTTAACGGGAGTCATAGAACTGGGATAGTAGCAGGAAAACATCCAGCAATCCTCAGAGGAGGTAGGATATGCGCCAAAACCCTGACCACCTCAGGCCTAGCCGCAACTACATACATGCGCTTGCATTCCAAGGAACAGAAAGCTAAGGAGATGGATGGCCTCATGATCATGAATAATTTACTCGTTGTGTAGGAGGCCCACCACTGCTGCTGTCTACCTTCTGAACTTTGTGTTGAAGCCTGATTGACCCAGGACCCGCAATCCTCTATGTCTGGAGGAAGTGTTGCATCCCAGTGTCCAACTGTGTCCCGGCTTCCACAATATTAACCCAGTGTGACGGCATCAGTCAGATGGACCATTCCTGGCCACATTCATATGTCCACGTGTTTGTGGTTAGGCTGTCCTTCAAATAGGGGCAGCTGGGGACCGTTTATGGACACCCGGCCACCCCCAGGTGGCTGGGGACTGTGTGTGGGCACCCGGCCGCCGGGTGGCTGGGGATGCCATGACATGGTGGCCGGCGTCTGCCTCCACATGCCTAAAAGGCCCAATTTTAAGTGCAAGCAAGCTAGCAGTATGGTATTGCAGCCTGGGGGTGGTCGGGTGCAGGCTGCATACTTGCGCTTGCATTGCAAGGAATGGGGGAGGTACAATTGAACACTGCCCTGGGACAAGGACTTGCATGGGGATAGTTGCAAGTCTGCATCTTCTGATGCGGCAAGGATCACTTCTGATGGGCACACTTTTAGGCAGTGACCTGGGTGTCAGAGATGCTTCCAGGTATCTTCCCCATGATGTTCCCATGTCTTTTCAGCACTGTATGCATGTGTCACACAGCACATGGCAAGATAAGATTGTAAAATGATAAAATGACATTTCCCGGTGAATGCATTTGTCACGGTTGAAAGCAATACAAAAGTGCAAAAACGCATAAAAAATGCTACTTGTGAACATAGCCGAAGGTGTGGAGGAATATTTTTGTTTTTGGTTATTTATTTTACCTTATACACAAGTCTTTACCCTGGAAAGGAAGTTCCTTAACATATTTCACAGGAAAACCGTTTCAGTTTCGTTTTTGAACGTTTTATTGTGTGCCCGTAAAAGTGGCTTAATACCTCTGACCACATTGTTGACAGCAGTGACCTGGGGGTCAGAAATGCTTCCTGGGGCGATGCAATAGGTACTCAAAAGAAAGACCTACTTCAATTTTGCTTAATCGCGCGCTCCGTCCTAAAAATTCCCCGGCCAATGGCCGGAGGACTTCCCCTATAAATGGCACCTCCTCCAATATGGAGGTGCCCGTGCAAGGTTGTTGCTTTGTGATTCTTACTTTGCTTCAGCCCCCAGGTCCTCTGCAAGTCAGTCCTGTCCGCCAGTCTGATCTTCAGTCCAGTCCGCCAGCCTAACTACTCTCCAGCCCGACAGTCTGTCTACAGTCCAGTCTGCCAGTCTGTCTATGGGCTCTGCCCGCCTGCTAACCTGGAAGCACCTGCCTGTTACCTGCTGTGCCTGCCAGCCCGCTTACCTGGAAGCACCTGCCTGTTACCTGCCGTGCCTGCCAGCCCGCTTACCTGGAAGCACCTGCCTGTTACCTGCCGTGCCTGCCAGCCCACTTACCTGGAAGCACCTGCCTGTTACCTGCCGTGCCTGCCTGCCCGCTTACCAGGAAGCACCAGCCAGCTACCTGTTGTGCCGCAAGTTTGCCTACCCGGAACACTCGCCTGACTATCTGCCTGCTTGTCTACCCAGACCACCAGTCAGCCTGCCAGCCGAAGCTCATCTGTTGTACCGGTCAGTTCCTGCCTCCTGACCCGTGGGATTCACCTGCTCTCATACAAGGTCAGTCCCAAAGTGGCACCTGGTCCCTCTGCTCGGTTCCTCCCTGGTTCACGGAGTCGACTGAGCCACCGTGCGACCTTGGTCGGACCGAGTTGATACGAGTTGATACTTGGCACGCCCCACTGGCCCCTCCTTGCACCGCAGCACAGAGGTTCCACCACCCGGATCCGTAACACCATCCAATGATTCCAGAACAACATTCAGAAAACATTAATTATTTTCCTGGGACTTTGGGTGTTATCAAAATAACTCTGCTCTGGGAATCTGTATGTAATATAAAAAAACTTTTTCAGAAAGTTAACACTAAAATTCTCCAATGTGCCTGGCCAGCAGAATCCTATGGCCCTTAATAATGATTAGGTACAGTGACGTACCGTCCTATATAATGGACAGGGACTATTTCTTGAGCACCTTGGAAGACTTCACTTGGCAACCCGTTTTCCTTTTGGCTTCCATTGATACTAAAAGTCTGTACACCAGGATTCCCCAGGACGGGGGTCTCCATGCGGTCCAAGATATTCTGATTAACCCAAATACAAATGAACAATTCATTGTATTTATGAGCGAAGCATTACATTTCATACTTACTGATAATGCTTTTAAATTCAATAATAAATGGCATCATCAGCAGTTCGTCACCGCGGTAGGATTCTTCGTCACATGGATTTACACCAATATTTTATGACCGTTTTTGAAAATAATTATATTTTAATCTAAAGTCATCCGTTCATCAGATTTATTTGTATTTTTTGCTGTTTTGTGGACAACATTTTTCTGATATGTTCTGGTACAGACTCACAATTTAACCAGTTTGTTAATGATTTAAATAATATTGAAAAAATGTATATGAAATTTACTAGCAAGTTTAGTGATATCAGAATAGAATTATTAGAGATTTCAGCCTCTATAATTACCAATGAAATCATTACTAAAAACTACAGAAACTAGTCTTTCCTGCAATAAGAAAGTGCACATGCTCCACATGTAGAAAATCCAATCCATACAGTCACTTCTTGTGAATGCGATGTATATATAATATTATGGAGAATTTCATGGAACAGGACACATAATTAAAAGAAAGATTCACAAAAAGATGGTACCCAAAAAATGAATCCCAGAAGCTCTGAATGGAGTAAGCTCCAATTGCCTTTTATATTCTAAAGATGAAGAAAGAAGAATAGAAAATCACTTTTGCTTTTCTGTTAAACACCGTCTCTTACCTGCGTCTATAAAATCAGTTATTTATAAAAGTATTGGCATATAATTGAAAATTATCCAGATTATAAAGTAGTGGCCTGAAACGCAATTGCAATAAAAAAATACATTTTAGTGAGGAGCCGCTTTAGTGATAGGAAAACCACCTGGTTAGAAAAATCCGCACCAAACGGAAATTACAGATGGGGCAATTGCACAATATGTGATTATAATGCGAAAACGAACTACATCAGACTGTGAAACATAACGCATCAGGGTAATGAGTTTATTTCATGCCAATAAACATCATAGTCTATGTCCTGGTCTGTGAATGAGGAGCGTTTTATATAGGAAGAACAATACGTAACCTACAGGTCTAAACAAAAGGAACATTTTAAATCAATTAATACAGGAGCTTTTTCTTCTCATTTAATCGAACATATAAATAAAAACCAAGAAGGGAAAATTAATATATTACAGTTTGCAGGTTTAGAAAAGGTCCCACCACCACTCGGGGGTGGTGACAGACATAAGATCCTATTAAGAAAAGAAGCATAATGGATCCTCCATACTAACACATTAGGACCTCTGGGGTTAAATGCTAAATTTGACATGAGAGTGTTCTTCTAATTCATATTTTGTCCACTTGACCTTCCTCTATCGAATGCAGCAGAATAAGTTTCTACCATGACACTTTGTAGCAGGGCGTATATAAGGCATACACTGATGTCATGATAGACTCGGGCCAGATGAAGCGTTAGTCACAGTGCGAAACGGCCGATATCTTTTCATGTTGCCTGTGTGCACATCCCATCCACCGCTGCACAGAAATAAAGTATATGGGCATTTTACTTCCAGGGTGACTGACATGCTTTTGTCTTTTCTCTGAAGATCCTGTATGTGGACTACACCTTTCAGAGTGTCCAGCACTGACCTTGTGGTCGTATATCCTGAGAGATCCATTATATACATGACATGGTTGCTCTTCCAGTGCAGCCAAGTGATCCATAGTGCTGGCCAATTTCTTTTTACTTGTTTCCTCGCAGTAATAATACTGTAACATTACATCCATAGAGAGATAAAGCCATGAAACTACGTCATCCTGTGGATACTGCAGGGTATTACATCACTGTGGACAAAACACCACAGTATAAAACCCACTGGAGAATGTAGAGATTTGTATACTCTTGTATGTAGATGAAATGTCAGTGTGGCCTCTACACAACACAGGGCTGTGGATAGCGGCAGTAGGAGGCAGAATGTGAAATATAAGGATTAGTTCCTATTTTCATTCATGTACATCACTGCAGATATACACCCATCAGCCATAACATGAACACCACCTGCCTAATATTTTGGGTACTTTGGAGACCTCAGTGATGTTTGCCGTGTAGCAGGGGGCATTCTCCTAATGAAAGGGTCCTCTGCCAGTAGGGAACATGGCTGCCATGAAGGGAGATACTCAGTTTTAGATGAGTCCTGGGATGTAATATCAGGTTGGTAAATTCACCTTAGTTTAGTGAACAGGACGGTGAGGGGAGGACACAGAAACATTCACCTCGTGGGCAATATGGGCCTGAAAACACCGGGATTTACTTGTCTTGACCTGTGTTGTGGTGTCATATACTGGAGCACAGAACTATTTCTCTTATACTTATTTATTTGGGAAGTCACTGTTCCTCTTCCTTCTGCAATCTTTACGTGTACCCTAATGTCACAATTGATTATTTCTGCTGCTATATTTAGGTGATTTGGTGTCCTCCTTACTATATTCTGTAACACTGCTGTGTTCCTCCATCTCCGATTGTTATTTTAATATGTCTTTGTGCATATGTTGTTTTTAATCAGATCATGTCCAGCAATTTTGTATATCTAATAAAGATACATTTATTTATTAAACTTTATATTTGTTGGTGCATCGGTCCTTGTTTTTTTTCTAGGTGCTCATAGTTTTTTGGACAGTTAGATGCACAACATTTAGGACCCATCAGTAGAATCTTAAAAAAGGTATGTTACACTGCAAATCAAAACTTTTCTCATACTGGGTTATCTGATTATGTCAAACTTAGACCTTCAGCGGTTGATGACATCATCGCTTACGCTCTGACTGATGATGTCACAATGGCGATGATATCACAATACTATGGAATTGTAAAGTTAAGATTCCACTGTCACTTTTCTTACTTTACCTTCAACTGTTGAAGAGTGAGGACGACTTTTGCGTACTTAGCAAATTCTTTTTCATTGATATTAACTTATCATGGGAAGAAAAAGGAAGTATGGTGAGGAGAATAAGAGGAGCGCTAAAAAGAGATGCATGGAAGAGAGTTTTTCTCAGAGAGGAGAAACTTCTCAGGACATTATACAGGATGTACCTGTTGAGAAGACAGAAGATCCCTGTACAACATCTTTTGGGCATCCTCTACAGAAAAAGACCCTTAAGAAGGGGAAAAAAAGAGGGAACACATCTCCTGAGAAGGCAGATGAAACCCCAAATAAGAGAGGGAGAATGGTGGAATCTGAGAGTGGAAAGGATGATACCTCTGTAATAAGGTTTAGCGGGTCAGCTAAAACAAGGAGTTCTCAAAAACATCATGAGAGTGGTGAAGATCTAAGTTGTAGAGAACAACTTAAGAGAAAGAGGACATCTGACACTGAGACCACTACAAAGAGAAGACGTGAGAATGACAAAGCCATCTACCAAGCTCCAGAAGGTAAAGTCTATAGTCATTAAGTCACAGACCACATCCATGCTTTATATAGTGTTAATTTATTTTACAAAATGTAATCTAATGACATAATCGTATCCCGTACATCTTACCATGTACATCAGAGCTCTCCACCTTCTATACTTGGGGCTCTCCGGCCGGAACATGGTGGTATCCAGCTTCATCATGTTCAAAGTTCATGACTGGGTTAAAATAATTGTCAATTTATTGTAGCATTATATGCGAGTGCGACAGTAAGATTAATTGTTAGTTCTTCTGTTTTTCTTTCTAGGAAAGCGTTTCAGACCCACCAGCGTTTCAGACCCAGTGACTACCCGTATTTCCCTGGAGAGTTTCACCTTTACCAGGAAGCTTGGAGAGGGCAGCTTTGGCAAGGTGATGCTGGCCACACATAAAACCAGCGGACATCAGCTGGCGATCAAGATGGTCAAGAAGAGGGAATTGGTGGAGAACGCTAGACACGCCATCCGCTTAGAGAGAGAGGTCCTGGAAATCACTGGAGAGAGCAGATTCTTCACACACGCCTATGGCACCTTCCAGACAGTGGTAAGAGACTCCTTTCCTTCTAGAAATTCCCCCTTTCCCCCCATCATGTTTAGTTGCTTCCATTAGAGTGCAAATCCAATCTTTGCCAGTGCAAATGAAAAGATCTGCTGTGTGCCCTTGCCGCCATTACTGATGACTATCGTTAGTGGATTTTGACTGAATCTTGAACTCGTACGCCTCCAGAGTTTGCAGATCATGGGGCCATTTTTTCCTGAACATACAGTATAGTTCCCTGAACCATGGTAAATGTTATCAGGATGGATAAAACCCACATTATTTACCATCATCTTCCCTCCTTTCACACAGGACTATGCATTTTATGCCATGGAATATCTGAGTGGTGGCGACTTGACTGCATTTATCAATTCCAGAGCCCCCCTGGATGTCTGCACGACCAGGTAAGAGAACAGCAGCTCTGTGACATCTGTGGCCGCTGTCTCCCATCATAGTTATTAGTGGTTCTATAGAAGTATTAATGCTGATAGGATTTTTTTTCTTCCTTCTTAGGTTCCTTGCAGCAGAAATCTTGAGTGGACTAGAGTTTCTCCACAGCCAGGGGATTATTCACCGGTAATAAGTCATTTCTTTTTTATACATAGGAGAAGGTTTACTTTGTAAAATAGTGAAATGTGCCAGAACTAAGTAATCCGATCAATAGGTGGTGTAACGTCAGACAAAAGTCACTAAAGATGCTCCAAATTTACTGTGATGAAATTTGGTGTGTTTTCAGACAGTCTGGTATACGTCTACACAAGACGGGATTAGTAACTCTGCCCCCCAGTGTTTAGTGAGTGGTCCTGTGCAGCCGCCTCCACAGCAACCCAAGCACTACAACTGATCCACGTCTGATTCACAGAACTATTTTTCTTTCTTTTTTCAGGGATTTAAAACCAGACAACATCCTTCTGGACAGCGATGGACACGCTAAGATCGCTGATTTCGGCCTTGCTGCAATGAATGTATTTGGCTCTCAGAAGATCAGTGACTTTGCCGGCACTCCCGGCTATATGGCTCCTGAGGTGACTATGTGACTACTGATATCTCTTATCTTATTATCCACCTACGATCTTCATTTACTGTGGAGCTTGTGCAATCACAGACCCATCACCACAGCGGCCCTCATTTACTAACGCTGTCTAATTGATGGACTGTGTAAGGGCCCCCATACATATAAGACGTAAGTCAGCCGAACCTGCCAATATCAGAAGTTTCAGCAAACAGTCTAATGTGTATGAGGACCTCTCAAGTCTTCACCCGGGAGGAGAAAACCACGGCACATCGGACTTCCAATGACCGATCTTTTGTTCTTCGGAGGAGTCTAGCAGCTTCTTTCTCATCGAGAACAAAGGAGCTCTCGCCCGAGCCGTGCATTCCTGTTCATGGGGGAGGTAGCTAACAACGATCTTTTGGCCAACATCTATCTAATGTATATGGGGGCTTAGGAGTGGAGGAACACTACTGGTAAATCTGGCCACGGTTGCTTTGTCTCCCAGGATGGAAAATGTACTAACTTATCCTTTTAATCTGATTTTTCCACAGATGCATCGTCAGCAGCCCTTTAATTACACGGTCGACCTGTTCTCTTTTGGGATCACAGTCTTCCAAATGGCCACAGGATCTTACCCGTTCTATACTGGTCGGAATCGACTAATGATTAAGCGTTCAGTGCAGCATGATAAACCTCGCTATCCGAACACCATGGATTCTAACATCAGGGACATCATAGAGACAGTGAGTAATTAGACCCTTATATCTGGAGACACAGAACAGATAGGACTGTCATGAGTTGTGATAACACGCTGAACATTTCATCACCGTTGTGTTGGGTATTTCAGCTTTATCCAATACAAGTGATTGGGACAACGCTACAGCCCCTCCTATATGTACAGCGTTCTTATGTACAGCCTTATTCATACTATAAAGAGGCCGCGGCCCTCACCAAAACCTCTTCAAACAGCTAGTCATCATGATCATTGGGCATCGGCCCCCGTCTGATCTACTACAGACGGCCTATCCTATCCTATCTTAACCTGTCCTATCGTATCCCATCCTGTCATGTCTTATCCTGTCCTGTACTATCCTGTCCTGTCTTGTCCAGTCTTATCCTATACTGTCCTGTCCTATCCTATTCTATAATGTACTTTCCTATCCTATCCTGTACTATTCTTTCCTATCCTGTACTATACTGTACTATCCTGTCCTGTCCTGCCCTATCCTATACTGTACTATCCTATCCTGTACTATCTTGTCCTATCCTGTACTATCCTGTACTATCCTGTAATATCCTGTACTATCCTGTCCTATCCTACTTCTCTCTAGCAATAGTTGTTATAATAAATTCATCTTTCTATAAGAAAATGAGAATACATTTGTGACACTGATGTTTTTCTGGGATTATTCATATGACTACTTGTGATATAATAATGGTTCTTATATATTTGCAGCTGTTGTGTAAATCACCAGAGAAGAGACAGGTTGCTTGCAGCAATTTAAAAGGACATCCATTCTTCTCGCCCATAAACTGGGAGGAATTGGAGGCAGGAAGGTTACGTCCACCATTTACAATGACACCTGTAAGTACGCATTATTTTATTATACTGTCACCTCCTCGTCTGTGTAATGTGACAATATGTGTAAGAAATACTCAAATAATGAGTAATAATCATACATAGTGTAGGCCAGAATGTGTTTATCCTCCCCTGCTGGTAAACGTGTGGAATTACAGCATGGGGCAGGATGGGCAGGCCTTTACATATTTCTCAAAAGTGTAATTATTGTCCCCAATTCTCCAGACGGCCACTTAGTTAAAAACTTGGATCCATTAGGCTGCGTTCACACTGTCCATTTTTTTGGTAAAAGCGCCATAATGCTCTTGCCATTTTTTTGGGAAAACCACAACAAAAGCATGCATTTTTGTCGATACTGTGGCAAAAGAAACCAATGTGGTTGTAACGTGTAATCGCAGCCTAGTGGTGCAGTTGTAGCCGATGTGCATACCGCAGATTGCCAGGCACCACCAGTAGTTGACTTGTTCTCAAGCTAAAAGTACCGGAGGATCGTGGTGATTAGGGGTAATCTGCACATGGTTACCACGGCTCATCCACAATCTGTACAGGTGCCCTAAGGAGGGGACTAATATAATGAAATACCTAATGAATTAACCAGACTGATTTGTTTTTCTTCTATAGATCCCAGTGATGCAAACTAGCAAACAAATTGAATTGCAGCAAGTGATGTCCCGCACTGAAGCTCGGAAACCACCTATAACCCCGGAGGACCAGCGGCTGTTCTGTGGCTTCTCCTATATCAGCGACAGGTGGAAGAACATTCAAAGCCGCAGAAATAACAGCAATGGAAATGTAAAGCAGTTCCCTTCCCCCAATACCTGACTACTGGGTCAGGGAGGCATGGACCTGGGTGTCTGAAGAAACAGGCGGGGTCTGTTTGAATCCCACCCCTGAGCTTTACCATTGGTCTCTTGTCCGGAGTTCTTCCATCTACTCTGTTACATATCAGAGACCATGACCTCCTGCATTCTCTATTGCTGCCCCATACCTCATCTGGTGGCATGCTGCTTGGAGATGTAGGACCATCATACTACAGGACGGCACGGTGGCGCAGTGATTAGCGCTGTTGGCGAGCAGCACGGTGGTCCTGGGTGTAAATCTGGGACACCATCTGCACTGAGTTTGTATGTTCTCCCCGTGTCTGTGTGGGTTTCCTCCGGGTACTCCGGTTTCCTCCCACAACTCAAAACATACTGATAGGAGAAAAAAATAAAATTATTAATTATTGAACATCATCATCATGTACCTCGTGTATTTCTGTATTTATTACCAGTAAGTGATATATAGAAAGGTGGTAACACTGCACATTCTGTCATGACTTTCATATCCTATTACTTATAATGTCTACAGTGACATAAAACATTAATTTCTCAATAAGTAAGTTTTGAGCCTCTAGTAGTCTGCACAGTTACAATGTAACACGTAAACTCACCGGCTCCTTCCTACAGCCTCCCTATACGTTGTTATTGCTTCCTCCTGAGAATGAGGTTGTGTTGTTACTAGAACTCCGGGTTTTCTGTTCCTACGTGTGTTATGGGAATCTTACTTAGCTGTATATGTACAGCGGGTGATGGTTGTGAGTGCATGGAGTGGGCTCAGGAGCTAAGACCGGGTCATATAAGGCGGGAGTGGGTTGGGTACACAGCTGACTCGTGCCTCTAACTGACTAAGGTTGTATTGTTACTAGAACTATGGGTTTATGGTTCTGAGTCAGGGGCGCATCTTCCTGCAGCCTCGAACTCTGAATTATCACTCACTTCCATCTCTCCATGAGGCCAAATAAAAATAATGATAAAAAGTGATCAAAAAGTCATATGTATTCCAAAATGACACCAATAAAAACAGCAGCTCATTTTACAAAAATACAAGCCCTCATACAGTTCTGTTTACAGAAAAATGAGAAAGCTAGGACTCTGACAATATGACGAGCCCCTAAAAAGCTAATAAAAAGTAATTAAAAAATATACACTGCGCAAAAAAACCCAAAACACTTAAACAACAGAATATAACTGCAAGTAAATCAAACTTCTGTGAAATCAAACTGTCCATTTAGGAAGCAACACTGATTGACAATCAATTTCACATGCTGTTGTGCAAATGGAATAGACAATAGATGGAAATTATTGGCAATTATCAAGACACCCTCAATAAAGGAGTGCTTCTGCAGGTGGGGACCACAGACCACATCTCAGTACCAATGCTTTCTGGCTGATGTTTTGGTCACTTTTGAATGCTGGTTGTGTTTTCACACTCGTAGTAGCATGAGACGGACTCTACAACCCACAGAAGAATTACCTTTGGAAGAATTACTTGCGTTATCAAATAAGAGAATCACAGTTATGGGAGCGGCCATCTTGGGTTTGGCGGCTCGGCGTCCTGTGCTCTGAGACACGCCCCCAGAGGCTGGTTGCTAGGCAGCGCCTCTGGTCAGCAGTGTAGTGACCCTAAGAGCTCATTTATCAAATGGTTGTAATAGAAAGGGGGACAATCTATATAAAGGGTCTCCTGTCTATATATACTGTGTGTAGTGCCAGAGAGAAGGCTACAGAGTGACCACAGCATGTATCACCCATATCTGCGAATAAAGATCCACATTTACATCTCGCGGCTAAAAATGGAGCAAGTTAAGAGTTGAAGCAGCGCTCCAGTGGAAATAAGTGAAAAAGGCCGACATTATCCATCCAGATCAGATGGGGGAATAAAGTGCGCATCACTTATTTTCAGTGAAGTGCTGCTTCCATTCTATTTTTTCCTAATTTGAAGGTTTTTGGCCGGTTGCTGATATTTTTTCCATATATCTCTCTATATCTATAGCAAAAAAATGGCAGCCAGCTCTCCAAAAAAAAATATAGACTTTATTAGCCCGGTGTGGCAATGTTTCAGTTGCAGACAACCTTCATCACTGCTTGATCACTGCACCGCAACCGAAACGTCGCCACGCCGGGCTAATAAAGTCCATATTTTTTCAAAGACCTTTTGGAGCGCTGCCTGCCGTTTTTTTGCTCTACTGTCTATACCTATGGATATCTGTTTGGGGGCCTTGCACCCGATATTTTGAAGATATGGTGCTGTTCCAATTTTGACTCTCTCTATATCTATAGATTTATATATAGCGCAACTTTATGTAACTGCACATGATGTTGAGCCCCTCTGTCTATATAACACACGAATGCTTATATACAGTATATATAGCACTGTCTCTTGCTATATATAAATATGTATGTGTACACAAATATACCTGTGTAGTATATAGTAGTATATATACAGTATAGACCAAAAGTTTGGACACACCTTCTCATTTAAAGATTGTTCTGTATTTTCATGAGTATGAAAATTGTACATTCACACTGAAGGCATCAAAACTATGAATTAACACATGTGGAATTATATACTTAACAAAAAAGTGTGAAAGAACTGAAAATATGTCTTATACTCTAGGTTCTTCAAAGTAGCCACCTTTTGCTTTGAAGACTGCTTTGCACACTCTTGGCATTCTCTTGATGAGCTTCAAGAGGTAGTCACCGGAAATGGTGCTGGACTAGCCAAGCATGTGTCCAGACCGAAACCCTGTTGAACATTTGTGGGGCATCCTCAAACAGAAGGTGGAGGAGTGCAAAGTCTCTAACATCCACCAGCTCCGTGATGTCATCATGGAGGAGTGGAAGAGGATTCCAGTGGCAACCTGTGAAGCTCTAGTGACCTGCATGCCCAAGAGAGTTAAGGCACTGCTTGAAAATAATGGTGGCCACGAATCATCTATTTAATTCTCTTCCTCTTGTCGGAACTAATCCTCACCTTTAGCTCTACTCAACTGGCACTTCTGTTTGATTTCTAATTTTTGATCTTCCTGTAATATCTTATTTCCAGATGTTGTTCCACCATTGTTGTATCTCTGATTTGTCTTTACTTTATTGATTCATGATAAATAAATAATTTAAATCAAAACGAAAATAATGGTGGCCACACAAAGTTTTGACACTATGAGCACAATTTGGCCATTTTCAAGTAGGGGTTTACTCTCTTTTGTTGCCAGTGGCTTAGACATTAATGGCTGTGTGAGTTATTTAGAGGGCACACCAAATTTACAAGCTGTACACTGACTATTTTACATTGTATCAAAGTGTCATATCTTCAGTGTTGTCCCATGAAAATATATAATAAAATATTTACAAAAATGTGAGGGGTGTACTCACTTTTGTGATATACTGTATCCCCAAAGATCAACGGCTGTAAGCTATTCTAGTGCCTGATCTGCATTGTCTGGTGATGACTGCTATACATTGACTGGGACTACACACTGGAAATCTGGGAGATGACACATGGGAGCCAGAATGGGAGATGAGACAAGAAGGTCAGAATGGGAGATGAGACATGGGGGCAGAATGGGAGATGGCACATAGTAGGCAGAATGGGAGATGAGACATGGGGGCAGAATGGGAGATGAGACATGGGGGCAGAATGGGAGATGAGACATGGGGGCAGAATGGGAGATGAGACATGGGGGCAGAATGGGAGATGAGACATGGGGGCAGAATGGGAGATGAGACATGGAGGCAGAATGGGAGATGATACATGGGGCAAAATGGAGAGGAGACACATGGGAGCTGAATGGAGCAAAAAAATGGGGGCAGAATGTAGAGGAGACAAGGAGGCAGAATGGGAGCTGAGACATGAGGGCAGAATGAGAGCTGACACATGGGGGTCAGAATGGGAGCTAACACATGAGGGGGGGCAGATTGGAAGCTGAGACAGGGGGAAGAATGGGAGATGAGGCATGGAGGTCAGAATGGGAGATGAGACATTGGGGGCAGAATGGGAGCTGAGACATGGAAGCAGAATGGATGATGATACATGGGGGGCAGAATGGGAGATGATACATGGGGGGCAGAATGGGAGATGATACATGGGGGGCAGAATGGGAGATGATACATGGGGGGCAGAATGGGAGATGATACATGGGGGGCAGAATGGGAGATGATACATGGGGGGCAGAATGGGAGATAACACATGGGGCAAAATGGAGAGGAGACACATGGGGGCTGGATGGAGCAAAAAAATGGGGGCAGAATGTAGAGGAGATGTGGAGGCAGAATGAGAGCTGAGACATGGGGGCAGAATGGTAGATGAGACATGGGGGGCAGAATGGTAGATGAGACATGGGGGGCAGAATGGTAGATGAGACATGGGGGGCAGAATGGGAGATGACACATGGGGGAAGAATGGGAGATGAGACATGGGAGGCAGAATGGGAGATGAGACATGGGAGGCAGAATGGGAGATGAGACATGGGGCAAAATGGGAGATGAGACATGGGAGCCAGAATGGGAGATGAGACATGGGGGCAGAATGTGAGCTGACACATGGGGGTCAGAATGGGAGATCACACATGGGGGGGGGGGGAGAATGGAAGCTTAGACAGGGGGGAAGAATGGGAGATGAGACATGAGGGTCAGAATGGGAGATGAGACATGGAAGCAGAATGGGAAATGACACATGGGGGGCAGAATGGTAGATGAGACATGGGGGGCAGAATGGTAGATGACACATGGGGGGCAGAATGGTAGATGAGACATGGGGGGCAGAATGGTAGATGAGACATGGGGGGCAGAATGGTAGATGAGACATGGGGGGCAGAATGGTAGATGAGACATAGGGGGCAGAATGGGAGATGAGACATGGGGGGCAGAATGGGAGATGAGACATGGGGGGCAGAATGGGAGATGAGACATGGGGGGCAGAATGGGAGATGAGACATGGGGGGCAGAATGGGAGATGAGACATGGGGGGCAGAATGGGAGATGACACATGGGAGGCAGAATGGGAGATGAGACATGGGAGGCAGAATGGGAGATGAGACATGGGGCAAAATGGGAGATGAGACATGGGGGCAGAATGTGAGCTGACACATGGGGGTCAGAATGGGAGATCACACATGGGGGGGGGGGGAGAATGGAAGCTTAGACAGGGGGGAAGAATGGGAGATGAGACATGAGGGTCAGAATGGGAGATGAGACATGGAAGCAGAATGGGAAATGACACATGGGGGCAGAATGGGAGATGAGACATGGGGGGCAGAATGTGAGTCAATTTTGGGGGCAGAATGGGAGTCAATTTTGGGGGCAGAATGGGAGATGATACATGGGGCAGATTGGGAGCTGACACATAGGGCAAAATGGAGAAGAGACACATGGGGGTCAGAATGGGAGCTCAGACATGGGGGGGCAGAATGGAAGATTAGACGGGGGGGAAGAATGGGAGATGAGACATTAGGGTCAGAATGGGAGATGAGACATGGAAGCAGAATGGGAAATCACACATGGGGGCAGAATGGAAGATGAGACATGGGGGGCAGAATGGGAGATGACACATGGGAGCCAGAGTGGGAGATGAGACATGGGGGCAGAATGGGAGATGAGACATGAAGGTCAGAATAGGAGCTGACACATGGGGTTCAGAATGGGAGCTAACACATGGGGGGGGGCAGAATGGAAGCTTAGACAGGGGGGAAGAATGGGAGCTGACACATGGGGTTCAGAATGGGAGCTCACACATGGGGGGCAGAACGGAAGCTTAGACGGGGGGAAGAATGGGAGATGAGACATGGGGGCAGAATGGGAGATGACACATGGGGGGTAGAATGGGAGATGACACATGGGGGGTAGAATGGGAGATGACACATGGGGGGTAGAATGGGAGATGACACATGGGGGGCAGAATGGGAGATGAGACATGGGGGGTAGAATGGGAGATGATACATGGGGGGAAGAATGGGAGATGACACATGGTTGGCAGAATGGGAAATGAGACATGGGGGCAGAATGGGAGATGACACATGGGGCAGAATGGGAGCTGACACATGGGGCAGAATGGAGAGTAGACACATGGGGCAGAATGGAGAGTAGACACATGGGGCAGAATGGAGAGTAGACACATGGGGGCTTGATGGAGCAAAAAAATGGGGGCAGAATGTAGAGGAGATGTGGAGGCAGAATGGGAGCTGAGACATCAGGGCAGAATGGGAGATTAAACATGGGGGGCAGAATGGGAGCTGAAACATTGGGGGCAGAATGGGAGCTGAAACATTGGGGGCAGAATGGGAGCTGAGACATGGGGGCAGAATTAGAGTTAACACATGGGGGCAGAATGAGAGCTAACCCATGGGGGGCAGAATGGAAGCTGAGACATGGGGGGCAGAATGGGAGATGACACATGGTTGCAGAATGGGAGCTGAGACGTGGGGGGACAGAATGGAAGCTGAGCATTGGGGGCAGAATGGAAGCGGAGAATTGGGTTCAGAATGGGAGCTGAGACATGGGGGCAGAATGGGAGAAGACACATAGGGGGCAGAATGGGAGAAGACACATAGGGGGCAGAATGGGAGAAGACACATAGGGGGCAGAATGGGAGAAGACACATAGGGGGCAGAATGGGAGATGAGACATAGGGGGCAGAATGGGAGATGAGACATTGGGGGCAGAATGGGAGCTGAGACATGGAAGCAGAATGGATGATGATACATGGGGGGCAGAATGGGAGATGATACATGGGGGGCAGAATGGGAGATGATACATGGGGGGCAGAATGGGAGATGATACATGGGGGGCAGAAAGGGAGATAACACATTGGGCAAAATGGAGAGGAGACACATGGGGGCTGGATGGAGCAAAAAAATGGGGGCAGAATGTAGAGGAGATGTGGAGGCAGAATGAGAGCTGAGACATGGGGGCAGAATGGTAGATAAGACATGGGGGGCAGAATGGTAGATGAGACATGGGGGGCAGAATGGGAGATGAGACATGGGGGGCAGAATGGGAGATGAGACATGGGGGGCAGAATGGGAGATGAGACATGGGGGGCAGAATGGGAGATGAGACATGGGGGGCAGAATGGGAGATGAGACATGGGGGGCAGAATGGGAGATGACACATGGGGGGCAGAATGGGAGATGACACATGGGGGGCAGAATGGGAGATGACACATGGGGGGCAGAATGGGAGATGACACATGGGGGGCAGAATGGGAGATGACACATGGGGGGCAGAATGGGAGATGAGACATGGGGGGCAGAATGGGAGATGAGACATGGGGAGCAGAATGGGAGATGAGACATGGGGGGCAGAATGGGAGATGAGACATGGGAGGCAGAATGGGAGATGAG
The DNA here is from genome assembly GCF_046119375.1 of Phyllobates terribilis. Taxonomy (NCBI): domain Eukaryota; kingdom Metazoa; phylum Chordata; class Amphibia; order Anura; family Dendrobatidae; genus Phyllobates; species Phyllobates terribilis. The sequence goes on along the minus strand of NW_027362951.1, from coordinate 2,459,639 downwards.
ACATGGGAGGCAGAATGGGAGATGAGACATGGGAGCCAGAATGGGAGATGAGACATGGGAGCCAGAATGGGAGATGAGACATGGGAGCCAGAATGGGAGATGAGACATGGGAGCCAGAATGGGAGATGAGACATGGAGGTCAGAATGGGAGATGAGACATGGAGGTCAGAATGGGAGATGAGACATGGAGGTCAGAATGGGAGATGAGACATGGGGGCAGAATGTGAGCTGACACATGGGGGTCAGAATGGGAGATCACACATGGGGGTCAGAATGGGAGATCACACATGGGGGGGGGGGGAGAATGGAAGCTTAGACAGGGGGGAAGAATGGGAGATGAGACATGAGGGTCAGAATGGGAGATGAGACATGGAAGCAGAATGGGAAATGACACATGGGGGCAGAATGGGAGATGAGACATGGGGGGCAGAATGTGAGTCAATTTTGGGGGCAGAATGGGAGTCAATTTTGGGGGCAGAATGGGAGATGATACATGGGGCAGATTGGGAGCTGACACATAGGGCAAAATGGAGAAGAGACACATGGGGGTCAGAATGGGAGCTCAGACATGGGGGGGCAGAATGGAAGATTAGACGGGGGGAAGAATGGGAGATGAGACATTAGGGTCAGAATGGGAGATGAGACATGGAAGCAGAATGGGAAATCACACATGGGGGCAGAATGGAAGATGAGACATGGGGGGCAGAATGGGAGATGACACATGGGAGCTAGAGTGGGAGATGAGACATGGGGGCAGAATGGGAGATGAGACATGAAGGTCAGAATAGGAGCTGACACATGGGGTTCAGAATGGGAGCTAACACATGGGGGGGGCAGAATGGAAGCTTAGACAGGGGGGAAGAATGGGAGCTGACACATGGGGTTCAGAATGGGAGCTCACACATGGGGGGCAGAACGGAAGCTTAGACGGGGGGAAAGAATGGGAGATGAGACATGGGGGCAGAATGGGAGATGACACATGGGGGGTAGAATGGGAGATGACACATGGGGGGTAGAATGGGAGATGATACATGGGGGGCAGAATGGGAGATGAGACACGGGGGGTAGAATGGGAGATGATACATGGGGGGAAGAATGGGAGATGACACATGGTTGGCAGAATGGGAAATGAGACATGGGGGCAGAATGGAAGATGACACATGGGGCAGAATGGGAGCTGACACATGGGGCAGAATGGAGAGTAGACACATGGGGGCTTGATGGAGCAAAAAAATGGGGGCAGAATGTAGAGGAGATGTGGAGGCAGAATGGGAGCTGAGACATCAGGGCAGAATGGGAGATTAAACATGGGGGGCAGAATGGGAGCTGAAACATTGGGGGCAGAATGGGAGCTGAAACATTGGGGGGCAGAATGGGAGCTGAGACATGGGGGCAGAATGGGAGCTGAGACATGGGGGCAGAATGGGAGCTGAGACATGGGGGCAGAATGGGAGCTGAGACATGGGGGCAGAATGGGAGATGACACATGGTTGCAGAATGGGAGCTGAGACGTGGGGGGGCAGAATGGAAGCTGAGCATTGGGGGCAGAATGGAAGCTGAGCATTGGGTTCAGAATGGAAGCTGAGACATGGGGGCAGAATGGGAGAAGACACATAGGGGGCAGAATGGGAGAAGACACATAGGGGGCAGAATGGGAGAAGACACATAGGGGGCAGAATGGGAGAAGACACATAGGGGGCAGAATGGGAGCTGACACATGGGGGGCAGAATGGGAGTTGAGAAATGGGGGCAGAATGGAACCTGAGAATTGGGTTCAAAATGGAAGCTGACACATGGGGGGCAGAATGGGAGTTAAGAAATGGGGGCAGAATGGAACCTGAGAATTGGGTTCAAAATGGGAGATGACACATGGGGGGCAGAATGGGAGATGACACATGGGGGGCAGAATGGGAGATGACACATGGGGGGCAGAATGGGAGATGACACATGGGGGGCAGAATGGGAGATGACACATGGGGGGCAGAATGGGAGATGACACATGGGGGGCAGAATGGGAGATGACACATGGGGGGCAGAATGGGAGATGACACATGGGGGGCAGAATGGGAGATGACACATGGGGGGCAGAATGGGAGATGACACATGGGGGGCAGAATGGGAGATGACACATGGGGGGCAGAATGGGAGATGAGACATGGGGGCAGAATGGAATATGAGACAAGGGGGCAGAATGGAATATGAGACAAGGGGGCAGAATGAAAGCTAACACATGGGGGTAGACAGAATGAGAGCTAACACATGGGGGGCAGAATGAGAGCTAACACATGCACATGGGGGTCAGAATGGAAGCTGAGACATGGGAGGCAGAATAGGAGATGACACATGGTTGCAGAATGGGAGCTGAGACAAGGGGGGCAGAATAGAAGCTGAGAAATGGAGGCAGAATGGAAGCTGAGACATGGGGGCAGAATGGTAAATGACACATGGGGGGCAGAATGGAAGCTGAGACACGGGGGGCAAAATGGGAGAGGAGACATGGGGGGCAGAATGGGAGTTGACACATTGGGGGGCAGAATGGGAGCTGACACATTGGGGGGCAGAATGGGAGCTGACACATTGGGGGGCAGAATGGGAGCTGAGAAATGGGAGGCAGAATGGGAGCTGAGACCTGGGGGGCAGAATGGAAGCTGAGAATTGGGTTCAGAATGGAAGCTGAGACATGGGGGGCAAAATGGGAGATGAGACATGGGGGGCAAAATGGAAGATGAGACATGGGGGGCAGAATGGGAACTGACACATGCGGGGCAGAATGCGAGCTAACACATGGGGGCCAGAATGGAGAAATATGCAGGGAGAATGAAGTCACATGGGGCCAGGATGGGAGAACATATCAGGGCAAGATGAAGACATATGGGGTCCAGAATGGAGTACATATGGAAGCAGGATGTGGGACATTATTACATTATTACTGTAGGGGCTAATAAAAGGATATTATTACAAGTGTGATGTATTTTATTTTTGAGAATGCTGTTTTCAGTGGGGAGGGGGCCCTGTTCCTGTGCAGGGTGGCACTATGTCGCTTTTTTTCTTCATTTGGTGTAGTGTAGAAGTTGGTGAAAAATTAGGGAATGTGCTCTGGAAACTGCTCTAGATAACTATGTGTTATTTTCTGCAGAGACGAGTCCTTGCTGGAAGAAGTGATGGCAGTCTGTGCTGGATGAAGAGGAAAAGCGAAGATGAAGGACTTCAACTAGAGACGTTACCGGTGAGTCAGTGTGTTACCTGTACATTTACACTATGCATTACATACTATACACAGAGCTCCTATATACTGTACTTAAAAAGAGTTTTAGGTAAAATAAGAAATGTTTAATAGGTTAGAGTAGAGTAGGGCCCGGCCAGAAGAATCTCCTTGTCGTGGTGGCAGCTTAAAAAAATCTTTTGGCCAAAACAAAAGCTGCTGGCTATGTAGGTGATCTGGTATTCGATGGAACTGTTAATATGTGATTGGTGAGGACGTGGTGCAGAAAGTGGAGTTTTTCCAAGAGTGAGCGGTGGCACTGTGGAAGGTTCGAGGGGTGGAGCTGGTGTGGAGCCTGGGGTGAAGTCTCAGGGGGGCCCAAAAACTTTGGCTGTATGGGGCCCTAAAATTCCTGGAGGCAGCCCTGCAATGTATTCAGGCAGGTCACATTCTCCTGGCATTCACCAAACCTAGAGCCATCCATCAGATGCAGGGCTGCCACCAGTAATTTGGGGGCCCCATACTGACAAAATTTTTGGGCCCCCTTGAAACTCCAGCCAGGCTCCATCCCAGCTCCACCTCCACCCCAGCTCTGTCTCCATCCCTCAAAAGTTCCACAGTCCCACCGCCCACTCCTGGAAAAACTGTACTTTCTGCACCACATCTTCACCAATCACACATTAACATTTCCCATTGAACAGCAGATCACATATATAGCCAGCAGCTTTTGTTTTTGCCAAAAGATATTTTAAGTCACCACCACGACAAGGAGACTCTTCTGGCCGGGCCATAATCTACGCTAACCTATTAAAAATTTCTTATAATATCCAATATTCTTTTTAGGTATATTTTTATTTATGGGAATGTGTTACATATATTTTTTAAAATGACCAATAATACCACGTATAAGGGACAAATACCATCACACCATGACCAGATCACATAATACCACCACATAGTGACCGAATAATACCACATACAAGGGACAAATACCACCACACTATGACCAGATCACATATTACCACCACATAGTGACCGAATACAATACTGATTATTAATAAAAAAAAGAAAACTAATATTACCATAAGTACCATTATACACAGGAGCTCTGTACAACGTACACAGTGTATAGTGTAAATGTACAGATAACACATTGACTCACCGGTGACATTTCTAGTTGAAGTCCTTCATCTTTGCTTTTCCTCTTCATCCAGCGCAGACTGCCATCACTTCTTCCAGCCAGGACTCGTCTCTGCATAAGATAACACAGTTATCAAGAACAGTTTCCAGAGCACATAACCCAATTTTTCCCCAGCTTCTACACTGCACAAGATAAAGAAAATAAAGCAACCTAGTGTCGCCTTGCACAGTAACATGACACCCCCCTCACAAGGTCTTCATCCTGTCCCCCATGTCTCCATCCTGCCCCCCATGTCTCCATTTTGCCTCCATTCTGCCCCCCATGTCTCAAGCTTGCCCCCATCCTCTCCCCCATGTCTCCATCCCGCTCCCCATGTCTCCATTTTGCCTCCATTCTGCCCCCAATGTCTCCATCAAGCCCCGCCCCCTACACCCCCTGTACAGAGAACAGAGGGCCCCCCGGTTCGCTAATCATGTCGGAGCACTGCCGATATGATTAGTGATGGGCCCTCTGGAGAGCGATCTCCCTGCTCTGCCTGCTGCCGCAGTGGCCTTCTGCCTCCTGTGCGCAGCGCGACACTGCCGGAGCGTGCGCAGGAGGTCAGTCTCAGGGTGATGACGTCATCGCCCTGGGACTGCTTCCTGTGCGCGGTGACGGACCCGGCGTCGCTCCAGGCAGCGGCTGGAGGCCTGCCGCTCATCTCGACGCGTGAGTATGAAAAGCAGGGGCCGGAACCGGGGGAGGGATCGGTGGGAGTGACTGGGAGGACCCCTGGCCGAGGCTGGCAGTAAATACTACTGGGCAGTGGGCATGATTATCATCATGCCCATTGCCTAGCATGTCTTGCTTCCAGCCTCTGGTTACTGGTACTATGCCTAGCAGCATGTACTACCACCAGGGGCTGGCAGGACATGCTGGGTGGGCATGATAGTACCAAGGAGGTTGGTGGTGTGGTAGTCAGGGCTGGCGTCAGCTCCCGGGCAAGTGCCGGGGCCCTGAGCAGGCGGGAGGCCCACTTGCCGTCGGGCTCCCAGCCGGGCTATGGGCGGAGGCGAGCAGTGCCAGCGCCCGCCCTTCTCCCCCGCTTGCTCAGGGCCCTGGCAGCCGAATACTTACCTCTCCTCGTGCCTCCGCAGATCCGCTGTCTTCCTGCTCTGCGCTCCCTGTGACGTCTCAGGTCAGAGGGTGCGGTGACGACTTTCCACCGCGTCCTCCCCTGAGCCATCACAGGCAGCGCAGAGCGGGAAGACGCCGGCAACGCAGGAGTATAGACCTGAGCAGCGGCAGCAGGTGAGGAGGAGGGAGGTGAATATTTGATTTTTTTTTTTTTTTTATGTATGGAGGCATGGGGCATTATATGGGCAGGGGTGACAGCCTGCATGGGGCATTATATTGGGGGCGGGTGACATCCTGCATGGGGCTTTATATGGGGGGGGTAACAGCATGCATGGGGCATAATATGGGAGGGTAACAGCCTGCATGGGGCATTATATGGGGGGATGACATCCTGCATGGGGCATTATATGGGGGGAGGACATCCTGCATGGGGCATTATATGGGGGGAAGACATCATGCATGGGGCATTATATGGTGGGGTGACAGCCTGCATGGGGCATTATATGGGGGGGGGGGTGACAGCATGCATGGGGCATTATATGGGGGGTGACATCCTGCATGGGGCATTATATGGGTGGAACGGACATCCTACATGAGGCATTATAAGGGGGGGTGACATCCTGCATGGGGCTTATATGGCGGGGTGACATCCTGCATGGGGCATTATATGGGGGGGAGAAGTGACATCCTGCATGGTGCATTATATGGGGGATGGCATTCTGCATGGGGCATTATATGGGGGGGGAGTGATATCCTGCATGGGGCATTATATGTGGGGGAGTGACATTTTTCATGGTGCATTATATGATGAGTGACATTCTGCATGGGGCATTATATGGAGGGGAAGGGACATCCTACATGGGTCATTATATGGGGGGGGGGAGGGACATCCTGCATAGGGCATTATATGGGGGGGGGGAGTGACATCCTGCATGGGGCATTATATGGGGGGAAGTGGCATCCTGCAAGGGGCATTATATGGGGGGTGACATCCTGCATGGGACATTATATGGGGGGGGACAGCCTGCATGGGGCATTATAAGGGGGGGGGACAGCCTGCATGGGGCATTATAAGGGGGGGGCGGGACAGCCTGCATGAAGCTTTATATGGGGGCCAGTATCCTGTATGGAGCCTTATATGGGGGCCAGTATCCTGTATGGAGCATTTTATGGGGGCTAGTATACTGTGTGGAGCGTTATATGGGGCCAGTATCCTGTATGGAACATTTTTGGGGGCCAGTATCCTGTATGGAGCGTTATATGGGGACCAGTATCCTGTATGGAGGATTTTTTTGGGGGCCAGTATCCTGTATGGAGCGTTATTTGGGGGCCAATATCCTGTATGGAGCATTTTTGGGGGGCCAGTACACTGTGTGGAGCGATTCGCCGGTTTCTGAGCTATTGTAGAATTTAAAATAGATATCAGTCATATAATATAAGAAGTGAAATCTTTGCATTGTACTATACTTTTATTTCTCTACAGTATCTGTGCATCATGAATCGTGGTATGTGTTAAAGGGGCCCACTGAGACTCTTTCGCCCGGGGCCCAGAAAAACCTGGATCCGGCCCTTTGTGGTACTATCATGCTAGTAGTACTACCACCAGTGGCTGGCTGGCAGGACATGCCGGGTGGGCATGATAGTACCACAGAGGCTTGCAGGACATACTAGGCATGAATCATGCTTAGTATGTCCTGCCAGCCTCTGTGCACTATCATGCCCAGCATGTCCTGTCCTGCCAGCCACTGGTGGTACCATCATGCATGCCCATTGCCCAGTCACTGGTGGTGTGGTACTATCATGCTAGTACTAACACCAGTGGCTGGCTGGCAGGACATGCCATGTGAGCTTGAATGCTAGTACCACAGAGGCTGGCAGTACATACTGGGCAATGGTCATGATAGTACCACCAGTAGACTGACTAGGCGGTCTCCAGGGCTCCATCTCCCCTTCTCGCTGCTGTTAGGATGGGTTAACATTGCGTTTATGCTGTGCGTTACAACGGATCCGTTGTAAATCAGCGCAGACGCAATGTACCGTAGACTTGCATTGCAAAAATAGGCATGCATTTGAAAGTATGCATTATTTGCAACGCGCAGGAAAACATGGTCGGCGGCTGGAGGCCAGCTGAGCACTTCTCTGACAACTGTGTTCTAGTGTCATTCTGTGCCTGCTCATCTCTGTCAGCAGGCATATTTGTCTGATGGCAAAGATGTAGCAGAGCTGGAGACAGAAGATCCGTGGATTACGTCAGGGCGAGGATTTTGTTATTTATTAACCGGTTCCCGACCGCCCACTGTACATAAACGTCCGCGCTGCCTGGGCTCTGTGCAGCGCGGATGTTTAAAAACGGTGGGTGGTCTCGCAGCGCTCAGGACCCCCAGGGTCCTGCAAGCGCTGCGATTCCGGTGCAAAGCGTTAGCTCTGACAGGGAACATCATCGGGACCTGATTGGATCTGGTCCCAGTGATGTTAACGCTTTGCTCTCTTCTATATGCTGCGATCTATAGTGATCGCGGCATATAGGAGACAGCAGGAGGAGAGGGGGTCGTCTTACTTACCTCCGAAGACCTCCGATTCCTTTCAGGACCTGGGGTTGCTATGGCAGCTGGAGGTCACATGACCGCCTCCAGCTCTGCCATATATGGTGTCCTGTCTGGCTCAGCCTGCAAGCTGAGTCAGACAGGAGACTCTGCCTGAAACAGGGAAGATCTCATGTAATGTAATATATGTCTATTACATTACATGAGATCAGTGATCAGAAAAATAAAAATTAATGTCCCATACAGGGACTAAGTAAAAATGTAAAAAAAAGTTAAAAAAAAAGTTTTTAAACTGTTAAAAAAAAAAAATCACAAAATAAATAAAAATAAATAAACAAAATATTAAACCAATAAATCCGTATATTTTTGCAAAACCAAAAAAAGAACACATATTTGGTATCGCCGCGTCCAAAACAACCCGAGCTATAAAACTGTCACAATTAACTCCTTCTGTGCACACCGTAATAAAAATAAATAAAAAACGGAGCAAAAAAATATGCTTTTTCCTCATATCGCCAAACAAAAAGTGGAAAAAAATGCGATCAGAAAGCAAAATAGAAAAAAAAATGGTACCGCTGAAAACGTCATCTTGTTCCGCAAAAAACAAGCCGCCATACAGTTCCATCAGTCGAAAAATAAAAAAGTTATAGTGCTCAGAATAAAGCAATGCAAAAAAAATATTTTTTTCTATAAATTTGTTTTATTGTGTAAAAGCGCCAAAACATAAAAAAATATACAGTAAGTGTAGTATCGCTGTAAATGTACTGACCCGAAGAATAACGCTGCCTGATCACTTTTACCACACGCAGAACGGCATAAAAAAACCCTCAAAGAACAATTCCTGAATTGGTTTTTGTTAATTTTACCTCCCAAAAAACGGAATAGAAAGCGATCAAAAAATGTCACGTACCCAAAAATAGTACCAATAAAAATGTCAACTCGTCCCGCAAAAAACAAGCCATCACATGACTGTCGGCCGAAATATGGAAAAATTATAGCTCTCAAAATATGGTGATGCAAAAACTAGATTTTGCAAAAAAAAGCGTCTTTTAGTGTGTGACAGCTGTGAGTCATAAAAACCCGATATAAATCTGGTATCTCTGTAATCGCACCGACCCGAAGAATAAAGTAATCTCATCACTTATACCGCACGAGGAGTGGCGTAAAAAATAAATATAACCAATTCTTCACCTGCTACTGATTTGTTTATTATGTCTCCGAAAGATCGCAGTAAGGCTCTGCTCACATTTATCCTGCGCTCTGCGCTGAGCACTTACACCAGAGTTTCCGTGTAAATCTCTGAAATACGTGATTCAGCCAGAACCCATGACGGAAGATTCCCTGTAATGAGGCAGATATAGACCACTGTGGATGCCGTCTAGCCTGGGATCCCACGGTGTCATTTGTTTTAGGCGCGCATAAAAGTGCGGTTGGCCGTTTTGTGCACTTCTGAAAAAAAGGACACCGCTAAACAGAGGCCAGACGGAGTCCAGAGTAACTCTGCTGCCTCATTACAGTGAATGGATCCCGCAGGGGTTTCATCTGAATTATATCACTTGGAAATTTAGATGGAAACCCCGATGTAAGTGCTCAGCCTAGAGCGCCGGATAAATGTTACATAAAATGTTCCCAATAAAAGCTTCAACTCAGTCCTCAAAAAAAGCTAGTCCCCACTCAGGTCCGTCATCTGTTAAAAGTATAAGGGACTTCCAAGTTACTGGAAGCAGAAAGTCTCTGGAAAAGCGAAATGGCCCTTGCCCCCCAAAAGAAATTCAGAAAATTTTGTGCTCCCAAATCCAAATGCCTATTCTACAATAATTTGTTCTCCAATTGTCAAATAGCACTCCGTCCCCCCCAGATCTCGCCGTATGGCTGAGCGGTACGATACAGCCACATATGGGGTATTGCCACTTTTAGAAGAAATTGTGTGACACATTTCGGCACCATGCCCTGTGTGAAAATGTAAAATCTGAGGGTAAAACATTTTTTTGTGGTAAAAATATAATTATGCTTTTTTCACTGCCCAATTGTATAAAATAAAAAATTAAAAAATACTCACTACTTCCCTAGATGAATTCCTTGAGAGGTGTAGTTTACAAAATGGGGTCACTTGTGGGGGTTTCTGCTGTTTCGGCATGTAAGCGACTCTTCAAATGTGACATGGTGTCAGCCACCTATCCCAGCCAACATAGCGCTCCTTTCTCTTCCGAACCCTGCCGTACACCAAAGCAGTGGTTTTCCCCCACATATGGGGTATCGGCGTACTCAGGAGAAATTGCACAACAAATTTCATGGTGCAATTTATTCTGTTACCCTTATGATAATGCAAAATTAAGGGATGAAAAACGGTTTTGTGGGAAAAATGAGAAAATTTTATTTTTACAGCTCATTATTATAATCTTCTGTGAAGCACCTTGGGGTTCAAGGTGCTCACCACACATCTAGATAAGTTCCCTAAGGGGTCTAGTTTCCAAAATGGTGTCACTTGTGGGGGGTTTCCACTGTTTAGGCACATCAGGGGCTCCCCAAATGCAACATGGCGTCCGCTAATTATTCAAACAAATTTTACATTCAAAAAGTCAAATGGCGCTCCTTCCCTTTGAAACCCTGCCGTGCGCCCAAACAGTGGTTTGCCTCCACATATGGGGTATCAGCGTGTTCAGGAGAAATTGCACAACAAATTTCATGGTGCAATTTTTATTATTACCCTTATGATAATGCAAAATTAAGGGATGAAAAACTCTTTTGTGGGAAAAATGTGAAAATTTTATTTTTACAGCTCAATATTATAAACTTCTGTGAAGCACCTTGGGGTTCAAGGTGCTCACCACACATCTAGATAAGTTCCCTAAGGGGTCTAGTTTCCAAAATGGTGTCACTTGTGGGAGGTTTCCACTGTTTAGGCACTTCAGAAGCTCTCCAAACGCAACATGGCGTCCTCTAATTATTCAGACAAATTTTACATTCAAAAAGTCAAATGGCGCTCCTTCCCTTTCAAACCCTGCCGTGCGCCCAAACAGTGGTTTGCCTCCACATATGGGGTATCAGCGAGTTCAGGAGAAATTGCACAACAAATTTCATAGTGCAATTTTTCCCATTACCCTTATGATAATGCAAAATTAAGGGATGAAAAACGTTTTTGTGGGAAAAATGAGAAAATTTTATTTTTACAGCTCATTATTATAATCTTCTGTGAAGCACCTTGGGGTTCAAGGTGCTCACCACACATCTAGATAAGTTCCCTAAGGGGTCTAGTTTCCAAAATGGTGTCACTTGTGGGGGGTTTCCACTGTTTAGGCACATCAGGGGCTCCCCAAATGCAACATGGCGTCCGCTAATTATTCAAACAAATTTTACATTCAAAAAGTCAAATGGCGCTCCTTCCCTTTGAAACCCTGCCGTGCGCCCAAACAGTGGTTTGCCTCCACATATGGGGTATCAGCGTGTTCAGGAGAAATTGCACAACAAATTTCATGGTGCAATTTTTATTATTACCCTTATGATAATGCAAAATTAAGGGATGAAAAACTCTTTTGTGGGAAAAATGTGAAAATTTTATTTTTACAGCTCAATATTATAAACTTCTGTGAAGCACCTTGGGGTTCAAGGTGCTCACCACACATCTAGATAAGTTCCCTAAGGGGTCTAGTTTCCAAAATGGTGTCACTTGTGGGAGGTTTCCACTGTTTAGGCACTTCAGAAGCTCTCCAAACGCAACATGGCGTCCTCTAATTATTCAGACAAATTTTACATTCAAAAAGTCAAATGGCGCTCCTTCCCTTTCAAACCCTGCCGTGCGCCCAAACAGTGGTTTGCCTCCACATATGGGGTATCAGCGAGTTCAGGAGAAATTGCACAACAAATTTCATAGTGCAATTTTTCCCATTACCCTTATGATAATGCAAAATTAAGGGATGAAAAACGTTTTTGTGGGAAAAATGTGAAAATTTTATTTTTACAGCTCAATATTATAAACTTCTGTGAAGCACCTTGGGGTTCAAGGTGCTCAACACACATCTAGATAAGTTCCCTAAGGGGTCTAGTTTCCAAAATGGTGTCAGTTGTGGGGGGTTTCCACTGTTTAGGCACATCAGGAGCTCTCCAAACGCAACATGGCGTCTGCTAATTATTCAGACAAATTTTATATTCAAAAAGTCTAATGGCGCTCCTTCCCTTCCGAACCCTGCAGTGCGCCCAAACAGTGGTTTTCCCTCACATATGGGGTATCAGCACGCTCAAGAGAAATTGCACAAAAAAATTTGGGGTCCATTTTTTCCTGTTACCCCTGTGAAAATAGAAAAAATTGGGTCTAAAGTAACATTTTTGTGAAAAAAGTTAAATATTAATTTTTTTCTTCCACATTCCAAAAATTCCTGTGAAGCACCTGAAGGGTTAATAAAGTTCTTGAATGTGGTTTTGAGCACCTTGAGGGGTGCAGTTTTTAGAATGGTGTCACTTTTTGGTATTTTCTGTCATAAAGACCCCTCAAAGTGACTTCAAATATGATGTGGTCCCTAAAAAAATGTTTTTGTAAATTTTGTTCAAAAAATGAGAAATCGCTGGTCAACTTTTAACCCTTATAGCTCCCTAACAAAAAAAAATTTTGGTTCCAAAATTGTGCTGATGTAAAGTAGACATGTGGGAAATGTTATTTATTAACTATTTTGTGTGACACATCTCTCTGATTTAAGGGCATGAAAATTCAAAGTTGGAAAATTGGAAAATTTTCAACATTTTTGCCAAATTTCCGATTTTTTCACAAATAAACGTAAGTTATATCGAAGAAATTTTACCAGTATCATGAAGTACAATATGTCACGAAAAAATAATCTCAGAATCAGGGGAATACGTTGAAGCGTTCCAGAGTAATTACTTCATAAAGTGACCTTGGTCAGAATTGAAAAAATTGGCCCGGTCACGAAGGCAAAAACAGGCTCTGGTGCGAAGTGGTTAAAGATGGAGTCCCTACATGTGTTTTGTGTTTTATTTTTATTAAAAAAAAATTTCTGTGTTGTGTTTTTTTTTTCTGTTTACTAGAAATTCATGGTGGCCATGTCTAGTTTGGCGTGACGCCATGAATTTCAGGCTTAGTGCCAGCTGATAATACAAAGCTGGTACTGACCCCATTATTACCCAGCGTGCCACCCCCACCAGGGCCGTTGGAAGAGCCGGATAAAGTGCCTGGAAATGGCGCTACGATGTATGCACCAATTCCAGGGGTGGCTGCGGGCTGCCGTTTTCAGCGTGGGGGGCCCAGAATGCTTGGGCCTTACCATGCTGAGAATCCCAGACCCCAGCTGCCTGTTTTTTTACCAGGCTGGCGATCAAAATATGGCGGGAGCCCACGCATTTTTTTTTATTATTTTTTTAAATAATTAAAAAAAAACATTGGGCTTTCCTGACTTTTGATCACCAGGCAGCTAGAAGTGGCAGCCTGTAGCTGTCTGCTTTATCTGCGCTGAGAATCAAAAATTCTGCGGAGCGCTATGTCATTTTTGTTTTATTATTTATTTTCACACTTCTATATGTGTGACAGGCCCAACAGCTAATCACAGACGCTGACACAGAAAATGGGCGTCTGTGATTGGCTGCTTGAGTAACCTGAAAGCAGCCCATACATAGTACCATACTAGAATGTATGGGCTGATTGTATATTACTCGAACAGCCAATCACAGACGCCCATCCTCTTTGACAGCATCTGTGATTGGCTGTTGGGTCTGTGACTTACAGAAGTGTGAAAAGGAATCATTTTTAAAAACATGATGTAGCAGAATTTTTGATTCTCACCGCAGGTAAAGCGGATAGCTACGGCCTGCCACCCCCAGCTGCCTGGCTTTACCTTGGCTGGCGATCAAAAGACAGAGAAGCCGAATATTTGTTTTAAACTTATTTAAAATATTTTTTTTTAGAAAAAGGTGTGTGCTCCTGCCATATGTTGATCACCAGCCAGATAAAACAAGGCAGCTGGGGGCTGGGATTCTCAGCATGGTAAGGCCCAAGTGTTCTTGGCCCCCCACGCTGAAAATCGCAGCCCACAGCCACCCTTGAAAATTTCCAGGCGCTTTAGCTGGCTCTTCTAGCGGCCCTGGTGGTGAGTACCCTGGGTAATAATAGGGTTAGTACCAGGTCAGCTTTGTATTATCAGCTGATACTAAGCCCGATATTCATGTTGTCACGCCAAATTAGATATGGCCACCATGAATTTCTAGTAAACAGAAAAAAAACACAGAAATTTTTTTATTATTAAAAATAAAACACAAAACACATTTAGGCTACTTTCATACGCGGCGCAAAAAATCGCTACTACATGCCGACGTTGCGCTTTTCTCAGCGCGCTTTTCCCAAAGCCATGTTAACATGTAGCCTATAGGGAAATCGTGCCGAAAAAAACGCCAAGAATTGGCATGTCAATTCTTTTTGCACGGCCGCTTTTGCAGTGAAAGAGCCCGCGCAAAAATACGTGGCAAAACGCGGCGTCTGAACGCTTTTCAGTAAAAGCCATAGCTTTTGCTGGAAGCCGTTTCCAGCTTTCTTTGGCACTGCTTTTACGCGAGCGCTCTAAAGCGCCGCATAAAAGCAGGAATATGCGGCTATTACTCCGCGTGGGAACGTAGCCTAAGGGACTCTATCTTTAATATAAAAAAAAATCCTCGCTCTGACGTAATCCATGGGTCTTCTGTCTTCAGCTCTGCCACATCTTTGCCATCAGACAAATATGTCTGCTGACAGATGAGCAGGCACAGAATGACACTGGAGCACTGTTACTGTGTAGTGCGGAACTATGTTGCTTTTTTGTCATTTCATGCAGTGTAGAAATCTTGGGAAAAGTGTGGATTGTGCTCTGGAAGTGATCAGTTATAGCTAACTATGTTATTTTCTGCATAGATAAGTCCTGCATAGAAGATGTGATATATCGGTCAGCAGATAAAGAACTTCACCTAGAGACATCACTGGTGAGTATGTGTATTACCTATACACACACACTGACACTATATACAGAGCTTCTGTGTATAATGTCACTGGTGATGACTGTATAACCTGTACACTATATACAGAGCTCCGGTGTATAATGTCACTGGTGATCACTGTATAACCTGTACACTGACCCAATATACTGAGTTTTTTACATTTTTATTATTTTAGCATTATTTGTCACTATGTGGTAGCATTATGTGGTTTGGTCATGACTAGTGTTGAGCGATACCTTCCGATATTGGGAAATATCGGATCGGATTGGATCGGACCGATACCGAAAAAGTATCGGATATCGCCGATTCCGATACCGGAAACCAATGCAAGTCAATGGGACATAAATATCGGAATTAAAATAAACCCTTTCTTTCCTTGTAGGTTAATTCTACATGAAGGAAAACAGCTAAGAATAATGTAGAATGTATTGGGGGAGGTGGGGGAGACAATAAAGGCATAGAGGTTTAGCCCAGTCAAATGGAATAGCAGGAATTACTATTTTTTTAAGATGTTCTGAGTTACGGAAATATTAACTATGTTAAGTATTTTTATATTTTGTCAGATATTTATGTTTCACTACTTCCATGCTCTTCACCTTCTTTTTTACTTCTCCCACACTTTCTCCTTCATCATCCTCAGCATCTTTTTCATCCACTTCTTCTTCACCTTCTTCTTCTTCACCTTCTTCGTATTATTCTTTTTTTTACATTCTTCATATTCTACTTCTTCATCTTCTTCATATTCTTCTTCTTCATCATATTCTTATTTGTGACAGGCATTCCTGTAGTTGTTATCTATAAAAGGTTGGACATTACACCTTTCGTTCTGCCCGTCACAAAAGATTCACAACAGGATTTGTCCGCGTTCAGTTTGGCCTGCAGCAGCAGGTCTTTTCCAGGGGCACCACGAGGAGGAACGGACTCACCCCCATACACTGCTTAGTCATATTCTGCTTATAATTTAGATATTATCTTTTGCTCTGAATTTTAATCTTATGCTTAATGTTCTTCCGCTTTTTGTTCTGCAGCTTCTTGTATTTCTGCTTCTTGGTTTTCTGTCTCTTGTTCTTCTGTATCTTGGTACTTGTCTTCTCTTCTTTGTCCTCTTGGTCAACTTCTTCAGGGTCATCTTCTTGGTCTTCTTCAGGGTGGTCGTCTTCCGGGTCCTCGTCTTCGGGGTCCTCGTCTTCTTCGGGTTGGTCTTCTGGGTCCTCGTCTTCGGGGTCCTCGTCTTCTTCGGGGTGGTCTTCAGGGTCCTCGTCTTCTTCGGGGTGGTCTTCAGGGTCCTCGTCTTCTTCGGGGTGGTCTTCAGGGTCCTCGTCTTCAGGGTCCTCGTCTTCTTCGGGGTGGTCTTCAGGGTCCTCGTCTTCAGGGTCCTCGTCTTCGGGGTCCTCGTCTTCTTCGGGTTGGTCTTCAGGGTCCTCGTCTTCAGGGTCCTCGTCAGGGAGATCCAGAGTGATTACCAAGAACCATTTCAAAAAGCTTGAACTTGGAAATGTAGCAGAAAGTACAAGAAGGCTGAGGAACTACCGAGGACCAGCTGACGGTACTGGAACCCGGATGGGTAGCAGAAGGTACAAGAGCCAATGGAACTACCGAGGACCAGCTGATGTTACTGGAACTCGGTTACTAAGCAGGAGGTACCTGTGCCAGAAAGCACTACCAAGGACCAGCAGACGTTGGTGGAACTTGGATACCGAGAAGGAGGCACCTAATCCAAAGGCACTGCCGAGAACTAGCTGACGGTACTGGAACCCGGATGGGTAGCGGAAGGTACCCATGTAAAAAAAAGTTCAAGGCCGCGAGCTGGCCGCAGTTACCAAAACCCACAGTCCTACAGGGGGTGCTTGTACTATTGGCACTATGGAACCAGCCTTCATTGCCAGATCCCGCAGCCCACATAGGAGTCACCTAAACTGCAGGCACCATAGAGTCGGCTAACCCGACCGCAACACGACAGGACAACGCATTGGAGGCAAAGTGACGTTGATACTACCCGGAAACAGCTGGCGTGCTGGAACCAGGCTGGGCAGGAGGGAGTACCCGTGCCAAAGACACTGCCGAGAACCAGCTGACGGTACTGGAACCCGGATGGGTAGCAGAAGGTACAAGAGCCAATGTAACTACCGAGGACCAGCTGATGTTACTGGAACTCGGTTACTAAGCAGGAGGTACCTGTGCCAGAAAGCACTACCAAGGACCAGCAGACGTTGGTGGAACTTGGATACCGAGAAGGAGGCACCTAATCCAAAGGCACTGCCGAGAACCAGCTGACGGTACTGGAACCCGGATGGGTAGCAGAAGGTACAAGAGCCAATGGAACTGCCGAGAACCAGCTGGCGGTGCTGGAGCCCAGGGTAAATACTAAAAACGGAGGAGCCAGAGGTGTATTTGGAGGAGGTTTTAAATTCGTAGTACAGTGGATGTGGACAAAGCAGGAGAATTTGCCGGACACACAGCTGGGGATCAGCTGACGTTACTGAACCCCAATAACACCGCAGCAAGTGTTGACTGTGCAGACGGCACTTCCGAGCGCCAACTGGCGGTGTTGGAGCACAGGGATAAGAATGAAAACAGAGAGGAGTCAGAGGTGTAATTGGAGCAAGTTTTAAATAAGTAGCACAGTGAATATGGACAGAGCAGGAGAAATTGCCGTGAACACAGCAGGGGAACAGCTGACGTTACTGAACCCCAATAACACCGCAGCAAGTGTTGACTGTGCAGACGGCACTTCTGAGCGCCAACTGGCGGTGTTGGAGCCCAGGGATAAGAATGAAAACAGAGGAGCCAGAGGTGTAATTGGAGCAACTTTAAAATGTGTAGTACAGTGGATGTGGACAAAGCAGGAGAAATTGCCGTCCGCACAGCAGGGGAACAGCTGACGTTACCGAACCCCAATAACACGGCAGCAAGTGTTGACTGTGCAGACAGCACTTCCGAGCGCCAACTGGCGGTGCTGGAGCCCAGGGATAAGAATGAAAACAGAGAAGCCAGAGGTGTAATTGGAGCAAGTTTTAAAATGTGTAGTACAGTGGATGTGGACAAAGCAGGAGAAATTGCCGTCCGCACAGCAGGGGAACAGCTGACGTTACCGAACCCCAATAACACGGCAGCAAGTGTTGACTGTGCAGACAGCACTTCCGAGCGCCAACTGGCGGTGTTGGAGCCCAGGGATAAGAATGAAAACAGAGAGGAGCCAGAGGTGTAATTGGAGCAAGTTTTAAATAAGTAGCACAGTGAATATGGACAGAGCAGGAGAAATTGCCGTGAACACAGCAGGGGAACAGCTGACGTTACTGAACCCCAATAACACCGCAGCAAGTGTTGACTGTGCAGACGGCACTTCCGAGCGCCAACTGGCGGTGTTGGAGCCCAGGGATAAGAATGAAAACAGAGAGGAGCCAGAGGTGTAATTGGAGCAAGTTTTAAATAAGTAGCACAGTGAATATGGACAGAGCAGGAGAAATTGCCGTGAACACAGCAGGGGAACAGCTGACGTTACTGAACCCCAATAACACCGCAGCAAGTGTTGACTGTGCAGACGGCACTTCTGAGCGCCAACTGGCGGTGTTGGAGCTCAGGGATTACAGTTCAGGTGGTAGAAACATGAACAGAACAGGAGACCTGGATACTGTTGCCAACCAATTATTTATTCTGGAAGAGGACTGGCAAATTCATGAGAGATCCAGGCCTTGTTCATTTTGAGAAAAGTAAGCCGGTCAACGTTATCGGAGGATAGTCGCATGCGACGGTCTGTTAGTACACCACCTGCGGCACTAAAGACGCGTTCCGATAATACACTAGCAGCAGGGCAAGCTAGCACCTCCAATGCATACTGACTAAGCTCTGGCCATGTATCCAGCTTACAGACCCAAAACTTGAAGGGAGAAGAGCCGTCTGGGAGTACACTAAGAGGGCAAGACATGTAGTCTGTCACCATCTGACGGAAACGTTGCCTCCTGCTGACTGGAGCCGTCTGTGATGGTGTAGACATTTGTGGTGGCAGGGACACAAAACTTTGCCACATTTCGGCCATAGTGGTCTTGCCTTGTGCTGAGGCGCTGCTTCTGCTCCCTCTTTGTGCAGAGCTTCCTCCACTGCCTCGACGCACTGAGCTGCTTTGTAAAGCACTAGCAGCACTGCTCTCGGTTGGAATGGAGAACATGATGGAATGCACCAGTGCGTCTTGGTACTCCCGCATTTTACGCTCCCGGTTCAACGGTGTTATGAGGCTTTGTAAGTTGTCCCGGTAGCGAGGATCTAGGAGGGTGGACACCCAATAATCAGCCGTGTTGAGAATGTGGGCGATGCGGCGGTCGTTTCTCAGGCACTGCAGCATGAAATCAACCATGTGCTGCACACTGCCAACTGGCCAAGAAACGCTGTCCCCTGCTTGAGGCGTGATCTCTGCCTGCTCTGCATCACCCCACCCTCACTCTAGATACTGACTACTAGAGCATTGTGTACCTCCCTCCTCTGGACAGATGTCTTCCTCATCCATTGACTCCTCCTCATCCTCCTCACAAAGTGTCCCCTGCCTAGGCCTTTGTGAGGAACCACGTTGCGCAGACTGTAGAGAAGCAGATGGCATTTGTGACTCCTCATCCTCCACCTCTTCCAAAACCTCGTCCCTTAGTGCTTGCAGTGTTTTTTCAAGCAGGCAGATAAGGGGGATAGTCATGCTGACTAGTGCATCATCTGCACTCGCCATCCGCGTGGAATAATCGAAGGCACGCAAAACGTGGCAAATGTCCTTCATAGAGGCCCACTCAGTGGTGGTGAAGTGTGAACGGCGCGCACTGCGACTTGTTTGCGCCTGCTGCAGCTGGTACTCCATTACTGCTGCCTGCTGCTCACACAACCTCTCCAACATATGTAACGTTGAATTCCACCTGGTGGGTAGGTCACATATGATGCGATGTTCCGGAAGACGTAATCGGCGCTGCAGAGCTGCAATGCGTGATCTTGCATTGCTGGAACGCCGCAAGTGAGCGCACTCTATGCGGACCTTGTGAAGCAGTGCATCAAGATCCGGATAGTCCCTCAAAAAACTCTGCACGACCAAGTTGAGCACATGTGCCAGACATGGGATGTGAGTGAGGTTGCCTAGGCCCAGAGCTGCCACCAGATTTCGGCCATTGTCACACACTACCATGCCTGGCTGGAGATTCGCTGGCACAAACCACACGTCGCTCTGCTGCTTGATGGCATTCCAGAGCTCCTGCGCTGTGTGGCTTCGATTCCCCAAAGAAATTAATTTTAATGCGGCCTGTTGACGTTTGGCCACGGCTGTGCTCATTTCGGTCAGGTAACCGTTCACGGGTCGATGTGGAGGTAGACCGTGACGGCTCCTGCAGCGCTGATTCAGAGGAACTGGAGTATGAGGAGGAGTCAATGTGTACAGACTGGATTCCTGCAATCCTTGGAGTTGGCAGAACACGTACAGCGCCACTCTCAAGATCTGTACCCGGCTCCACAACATTTACCCAATGGGCAGTGAGGGAAAGGTATCGTCCCTGTCCATGCTTACTGGTCCACGCATCAGTGGTCAGGTGGACCTTGCTACTGACGGCGTTTTGTAGCGCATGTTTAATTTTTCCCTCCACATGATGTTGCAGGGCAGGGACGGCTTGCCTGCTGAAATAAAAGCGGCTGGGCACGTTGTATTGTGGGACTGCCAATGCCATAAAGTTACGGAATGTGTCAGTCTCCACCAGCCTGAATGATAGCATTTCAAGGGCCAGTAGTTTAGCAATGCCAGTATTCAGAGCCTGTGCTCGGGGGTGGTTTGCCGAGTATGGGCGCCTTTTCTCCCATGCCTGTGCTAACGATGGCTGTAGACTGGCCTGGGAGTGTGAGGATGACTGGGAAAGTGGTGCTGTGGGTGGAATTACACTGTGTCTCTGTACAACAGTGCCAGAGATTCTTCCATGGCGATCCTGTGAGGAAGCCGAACCAGCTGTGTGTGAGCTGGAGGAAGAGGCTACAACACGAGCTGAAGAGGTGGTAGGTGGCGCTGTAGGTTGGCCTAGGTCTTCAGTGTGTTTTTGTAACTCCACCATGTGCTTTGTCCGCACATGTTTCCACATATTTGTGGTATTGAGGTTGCTGACACTTTTCCCTCTTTTCACCTTCTGATTACACAGCTTGCATTTGACAAAGCAAATGTCATCTGCAACTGTGTCAAAAAAGGACCAGGCACTGCAAGTCTTGGGAGCGCCCGCTTTGGATTTTGGAAGAGCCATGCTCCTAATGGGTGCCGAAGTGGAGGCTACAGGCAACCAAGTCTGCCCCCTCCCTCTCCCTCCTTTTTGGGCCGTTCGGGGAATCTCTTCCTCAGAGCTGCTCCCACCACCTTCCTGTCCCTCACGCCATGATGGGTCAAGGACCTCATCATCTACACCACCCCCTTCAAACAACTGCTTCTCCTGGGTAGTCTCGACAGCACAGTACGCACCAGAAAGTGGCACCTGAGTCTCATCATCAGATGCGTACTGAGGTGTGCTGCTGACCATAGGCACTGGCCCACCCGCCTCTTCAGATTCAGAGAGACAAAACGGTTGCGCATCACTGCATACTACCTCTTCTTCAAATTCTAGAATTCTGCTTGGCTGGCCCCCTCTTTCCAAGCCAAGAGATTCAGAGAACAGAAGTAGAGATGGCTCCTGTCCAGGGCTCTCTGACTGCCTGGGCAATTTGGCAGGTGGTGAAGAGACAGATGGGTGCTCTTCAGTGCTCAGGACCTGAGAGGATCTGGAACTAATTGAAGTCGATGCGTTAGCTGCCATCCATCCGACAACGGCTTCAATTTGGTCCTCGCGCAGCAGTGGGGTACGGCTAGCTCCTACAAAGCTGCACATAAAGGACTGTTCCCTGGTAAAACTGGGGGATGCTGAGTCACTGGTGCCCGCAGCAGGCACAGAATCCCCACGTCCTCTCCCTGCAGGCACAGAATCCTCACGTCCTCTCCCTGCAGAAACTCCACGCCCACGACCACATGCCTTACTCCCTGCCTTCTTCATCTTGGTAGACTGATAAAGATAGGCAGAAAAGTACTAAGGGCTTAGTGTGCTTATTCCTGAACAGCTGCTAACAGGTATAAGAAACACTAATTTTATAAAGTGTGGACTAGACTTTAATATGAGCTAATGTGGCCTACACAACTGTAAAGTGGAGTGTTTGGTGAACTTTATTTAGGTTTTGTTTTGTCACAAAAAGACACTGGATGTGCCTAAAGATGTAAAAAGATAGTATCACAAACTTTTTGTAGCTATTACAATGTAGGAAGGTAACCTACAATGCAATAGATGAGGCTGCAAAAAATAGGCTAATACTAATCTGGCTGGGGCTGCAGGGCCCAATGCTGCAGAAAGGCTCCTCTATCTACTCCTATATAGTGTGTTTGGAATCAATTTAGCTGAATACGGATGGAACCACCACACTAATAGGAGATATCAGGAAAAATTATGAATTGGCAATAAAGGACAATGTATGAGGCAGTGACACACACTGAGTGCACTACAACCAGACGGGGTTGAAGCACACACTACAGGGTGAGCTGCACTCACACACCAGACCTTGCAGACAGCGGTGAACAGTACAGATGCAGAGCACTGTGCACTAGTGCTGCAAGACGGAAAAAAATTTCTCTATCTACTCCTATATAGTGTGTTTGGAACCAATTTAGCTGAATACAGATGGAACCACCACACTAATAGGAGATATCAGGAAAAATTATGAATTGGCAAAAAAGGACAATGTATGAGGCAGTGACACACACTGAGTGCACTACAACCAGATGTGGCTGAAGCACACACTACAGGGTGAGCTGCACTCACACACACAGACCTTGCAGACAGCGGTGAACAGCACAGGGAACTGTGCACTAGCGCTGCAAGGCACAGTGATTTAGAAAGTAGCTTGGGTAAAGCAGTATAGAGCAAATAGGTAGCTAAAACTGTCCCTCAGAACAACAGCGTCCTATCCCTAACTGAATTCACAGCAGAGTGAGCTGAAAATGGCGGCGGCGGCTTTTATAGTGCATCATGACATCATTTCAGCAGCCAATCACAGCCATGCCATTAGTTAAGATGCCTACATGCCTAACAGGATGTGCCCACACTTCTTAGGATCCTCATTGGCTGAATAAAATGAAAATGGCTCATTGCATTATGGGAACTTCCGATTCCGGTATACGATATTGCAAAAGTATCGGAATTAAGTATCGGAATTCCGATACCGCGAATATCGGCCGATACCCGATATTTCAGTATCGGAATGCTTAACACTAGTCATGACATGACGATATTTGTCCCTTGTATGTGGCATTATTCAGTCACTATGTGGTGGTAATATGTGGTCTCATGGTGTGTCAGTATTTATACCTTGTATCTGGTAGCATTTGATCACTATATGGTGGTATTATGTGCTTTGGTCATGGTGTGGCGGTATTTGTGCCTTGTATGTGGCATTATTTGGGCACTATGTGGTGGTAATATGTGATCTGGTCACGGTGTGATGGTATTTCTGCCTTCTATCTGGTAATATTGATCTTGGTAGAGTGGATTGTGGTTGGTCATTTGTTTTACCTGATATCAATAAGGGGAAACCTCTTTATTTCCAATAGATATTAAATACTTGGATGTTTAACTCCTCCCTGCCCTGTGACTATTACACAGCAGCAGAGATGCAGTTCCAGAGGTTCACCAGAGAAAGCAAGTTGGCATTTGGTGAGATTTTCACCTCTGAAGTTGACGCGCCCCCTGGGCCGCGTGGGGAACCCGGAACTGGGCCTTTCGTGGGACGCTGGGGGTTGTAGTCACCGTGGCGGTGACCCGGTCCCGTGGCTCAGGGTGGTCAAACCAGTGGCAGTCTATTTGTAAGGTTTTAGGTTAATTGTCCGACTACGCCACCCGTGGATTGCGGTCAGGGTGTACCGCCGCTGCGAGGCAGACCGCTGAGGCTGGTGTTGTATGCACAGCAGAGAATGGGATGACTCCCCACGGGAGGAGTATAGCCTCAGGGCAATGAGTGTGGATGATGGGAGTGATGGTGCACGAGCGTAACAGGAACGACTCAGAGTCTTTGCAGTGCAGTTCAGGGTCTTTACTGATGATAATAAGGCAGACCCTCCCGGGAGTACTGGCTAGCATAAGAGGCCTTGTCAGTCTGTGAGCAAGCAGGAGCTCGCGTGGCTAGGTGGAGTTGTAGGCCTCCCCGTCTGTCTGCACTCTTCCTGGCTACCTTGCTATAAGCGGGTGATAGTAGCCCACGTCCCTGAGTGTACCGTTTAGTGCTCACCCGTATGGCTGGTGACTTGGGGCCTTCTGTTAGCCTCCGCTCCTCGATGGCGGTGCTGGTCCCTTGCTTGTGACTGAGCCTCCGGGCTTCTATGGCCAGAGGACCTGGAATCCCCTGTCAGCTGGGTTCTGCTGTTGGACTTAGAGATCCTTACAGCCTCGGACTCCGGTGTCCGGTACTTAGATTCTTCTGCCAGGGCGAGCTCTGCTCAGCTCCAGCCCCTGGTCTTCAGCTCCTGCTCCTACAGAGCTCCTTGCTGTTACTTTCTCTGTGTCTGCTTGTTCTCCCTAACCCCGCCCCAGACCCAGTTTATAAGGGCAGATTCCTCCCCTCCCAGGACTGGGACGGAGGTGTTGCATGTTTAAGGGCTCCTGACCAGGAAACTTCCCACTTGCTCTCAGACGTAATATTTCTATTACTGTGGTAACCAGACCCCTGGGGTGCCACATATTTATACGACAAAATCAGGAGTGGGTGAGAAATTCATAAAACATTACCTCTGATTGCTCCACTCCTGGTTTTGTCTTATAAATACAGAGGTAAAAATGTCACCAAATACTCAAAGTGCCACAATCTTCTGACAGTGCGGATTCCACCAATAAATAAGTGATCACCTTCCCAACCTGTGTATCGCTGATAACTTGTTTTCACCAATAATAACCCTTTAATGCAAACTACAGTAATTGTACATCGCAGTTCTTGTGAGCGCACAGTGATGTGCAGGAGCCGACAATATAATGGGTATAACGGCTAACAGGTATTTGCAAATAGCTGAAAGGTGGGTGGGCCCCTGGAGTCAATGTCCCTGGTGGGCCCCAGACACCCCAGTCCGGCGCTGTATGTACAGTAGTATTCAAAATAATAGCAGTCCAATATGACTAACCAGATTGAGCACTGTTTTTGGTATAAATTATATTAAACATTAACAGCAAAATTCAAGGGGCGGCAATATGTGTGGGTTGCCCCTCCTGCCAAGTCCACAATTCGAAAATCATACAGTTAGGTCCATATATATTTGGACAGAGACAATATTTTTCTAATTTTGGTTCTAGATATTACCACAATGAATTTTAAACAAAACAATTCAGATGCAGTTGAAGTTCAGACTTTCAGCTTTCATTTGAGGGTATCCACATTAAAATTGGATGAAGGGTTTAGGAGTTTCAGCTCCTTAACATGTGCCACCCTGTTTTTAAAGGGACCAAAAGTAATTGGACAGATTAAATAATTGTGAATAAAATGTTCATTTCTAGTACTTGGTTGAAAACCTTTTGTTGGCAATGACTGCCTGAAGTCTTGAACTCATGGACATCACCAGACGCTGTGTTTCCTCCTTTTTGATGCCAGGCCTTCACTGCGGTGGTTTTCAGTTGCTGTTTGTTTGTGGGCCTTTCTGTCTGAAGTTTAGTCTTTAACAAGTGAAATGCATGCTTAATTGGGTTGAGATCAGGTGACTGACTTGGCCATTCAAGAATATTCCACTTCTTTGCTTTAATAAACTCCTGGGTTGCTTTGGCTTTATGTTTTGGGTCATTGTCCATCTGTAGTATGAAACGACGACCAATCAGTTTGGCTGCATTTGGGTGGATCTGAGCACACAGTATGGCTCTGAATACATCACAATTCATTCGTCTGCTTCTGTCCTGTGTCACATCATCAATAAACACTAGTGACCCAGTGCCACTGGCAGCCATGCATGCCCAAGCCATCACACTGCCTCCGCCGTGTTTTACAGATGATGTGGTATGCTTTGGATCATGAGCTGTACCACGCCTTCGCCATACTTTTCTCTTTCAATCATTCTGGTAGAAGGTTGATCTTGGTTTCATCTGTCCAAAGAATGTTCTTCCAGAACTGTGCTGGCTTTTTTAGATGTTTTTTTTAGCAAAGTCCAGTCTAGCCTTTTTATTCTTGATTCTTATGAGTGGCTTGCACCGTGCAGTGAACCCTCTGTATTTACTTTTATGCAGTCTTCTCTTTATGCTAGATTTGGATATTGATACGCCTACCTCCTGGAGAGTGTTGTTCACTTGGTTGGCTGTTGTGAAGGGGGTTCTCTTCACCATGGAGACTATTCTGCGATCATCCACCACTGTTGTCTTCCGTGGGCGCCCAGGTCTTTTTGCATTGATGCGTTCACCAGTGCTTTCTTTCTTTCTCAGGATGTACCAAACTGTAGATTTTGCCACTCCTAATATTGTAGCAATTTCTCGGATGGGTTTTTTCTGTTTTTGTAGCTTAAGGATGGCTTGTTTCACCTGCATGGAGAGCTCTTTTGACCGCATGTTTACTTCACATCAAAACCTTCCAAATGCAAGCACCACAGCTCAAATCAACTCCAAGCCTTTTATCTGCTTAATTGAGAATGACATAACGAAGGGATTGCTCACACCTGTCCATGAAATAGCCTTGGAGTCAATTGTCCAATTACTTTTGGTCTCTTTAAAAACAGGGTGGCACATGTTAAGGAGCTGAAACTCCTAAACCCTTCATCCAATTTTAATGAGGATACCCTCAAATGAAAGCTGAAAGTCTGAACTTCAACTGCATCTGAATTTTGTTTTTAAATTCATTGTGGTAATGTCTAGAACCAAAATTAGAAAAATGTTGTCTCTGTCCAAATATATATGGACCTACAGTAACTGTATATACCAACTATAGGGATTTAAAACTTAACTTTTACTATCAAGAATAAAAGATTTGGCAATCCTCAATACATAATTGACAATACACATAACAAATATGTTAAAAAGTAGAAAATGTGCCCATGTCCCTGTATAGGATCATACTCTGACAATAGTCAAAAAAGTGGCAACAAGGCATCAGTGAATACCTATATAAATATATAACATGTTACAACAAAACCAGACAATAAAGTCCAGAAATTGTATACAGTAGGGCCAATGGATATAAGGAAAGATCTCACCAAATTCGCTGGTCTCCAAATTCCTCCAACAGGTCCTCATCCATAAAGGCCCAAATCATGGAGTCCAAGGGGTTGATTATCCCTTTCAGTCCCTATAATCTTGACTGACCCTCAAACGTATTCTGCGCTCCAGTGCACCGGAAGTGACGTGCATACGTGTCGCTAATGGTGCACCCCATCTACTTGGCACGCAGGGTGCGTTCCAGCGTACCGGAAGTGACGTGCCGGTGTACCGGAAACGAAGTTTGCAGCTCCCCCGGAAATATAGTAGGGAAACTGTGGAGCGCATACAGCATAGTTTGCGGCTCCCCCAGAAATCCTGTGGAGCGCATACAGTGTTCCATAATAGCATAGTGGCGCATACATCCCGGAACCTACCGGCGGTCCACAAACATGAGATATAATATTAAATCTGGTTATAGGGGCGTGCCCTCTGTTTGTTGCAGGGTCACAGATATGGGTGGTTTTGTAATCCTATTTGCCCAAATAAGGCGAGAATGTCTTGGATAGGTCCACTTGATTAGTTTATTTTTTAATCTACCAATTACGACACATCTACATAACTAACGGGTGGGGCACCACTCTCCAGGTGTCCACACTCCCTGATTTAGACATGCTATAAATTGCTGGCAGCCTCTATGGAATCTACCATTGCCTAAAATTACAACCCAGATAGAGGGTTCCCAGCCCAGTTCCCAGCCCTATATTCTACAGTTTTTTGTGCCAATCCCCTGATGACTCAAGATTTTTGAAGAAACGCGTAGGGAGGCGCATAGGGTCAGTTCAGGGCTGTCCAGGTTTTCAGGGTCACCTCTTGACTGCCCTTGTAAGGGCGGGAGTCTTGGGGTTTGAGGGTCAGTCAAGATTATGGGGACTGACTGGGATAATCAACCCCTTGAACTCCATGATTTGGGCCTTTATGGATGAGGACCTGTTGGAGGAATTTGGAGACCAGCGAATTTGGTGAGATCTTTCCTTATATCCATTGGCCCTACTGTTTCACAATTTCTGGACTTTATTGTCTGGTTTTGTTGTAACATGTTAGATATTTATATAGGTATTCACTGATGCCTTGTTGCCACCTTTTTGACTATTGTCAGAGTATGATCCTAAACAGGGACATGGACATATTTTCTAGTTTTTAACATATTTGTTATGTGTATTGTCAATTTTGTATTGAGGATTGCCAAATCTTTTATTCTTAATAGTAAAAGTTAAGTTTTAAATCCACTATAGTTGCTATATATGATTTATAAATTATATTACCACATGTCAAGCAATTTACCAGTTGGTGCAGTAGATTCTAAGAAAACCAACAGACTCGCATTCATGATCTGCATGTTTTTGAGTCTGTGTATTTGAATAATTAATTGTTAGGGGGTGTGTTCAAAATAATAGCAGTGTGGAGTTCAATAGTGAGGTCAATCATTCTGTGAAGACACAGGTATGAATCAGGTGGCCCTTATTTAAGGATGAAGCCAGCACATGTTGTACATGCATTTCTCCTTGTAAGCCTGAGAAATATGGGTCATTCGAGACATTGTTCAGAAGAACAGCATACTTTGATTAAAAAGTTGTTTGGAAAGGGTAAAACTTATATAGAAGTGCAGACTATGATAGGCTGTTCAGCTAAAATGATCTCCAATGCTTTAAAATGGAAAGCAAAACCAGAGAGATGTGGAAAAAAAACAGAAGACTACCATTCGAATGGATCGAAGAATATCCAGAATGGAAAAGGTTCAGCCAATGATCAGCTCCAGGATGATCAAAGACCGTCTCAAGTTACCTGTGAGTACTGTGACAGTTAGAAGATGCCTGTGTGAAGCTAATCTCTTAGCAAGAAGTCCCCGCAAAGTCCCACTGTTAAAAAAAGACATGTACTGAAGCGGATACAATTTGTCAAAGAACACATCAACTAGCCTAAAGAGAAGTGGAGAAACATTTTGTGGACTGATGAAAGTAAAATTGTTCTTTTTGGGTCCAAGGGGCTCAGACAGTTCGTCAGACGACCCCTAAACTCTGCATTCAAGCCACATTACACTCTGAAGACAGTGAAGCATGGTGGAGCAAGCATCATGATATGGGCACGTTTCTCTTACTATGGTGCCGGACCTATTTACCGCATACCAGGGACTATGGACCAGTTTGCATATATTAAAATACTTGAAGAGGTCATGTTGCCTTACGCTGAAGAGGATATGCCCTTGAAATGGGTGTTTCAACAAGACAACGACCCTAAACACACCAGTAAACGATCAAAATCTTGGTTCCAGTCCAACAAAATAGAGGTTATGGAGTGACCAGCCCAATCCCCGGTGTTACTTATCCGGGTGGTGAAACCTCTGTGCTGCGGTGCAAGGGGGGACCAGAGAGGCGTAACTAGGTATCAACTCGGACCGACCAAGGTCGTACGGCGGTTCAATCGACTCCGTGACCAGGGAAGGACCGAGCAGAGGGACCAGGTGCTACTCTGGGTACCAACCTTGTATGAGAGCAGGTGACTCCCACGGGTCAGAAGGCAGGGACCGACCAGTACAGCAGATGAGCACGGCAGGCAGGCTGACGGGTGATCCGGGCAGACGGACAGGCAGGCGCGACAGGTAACAAGCAGGAGCCTCCAGGTAGGCTGACAGGTAGGCACGGCAGGTAACAAGCAGGAGCCTCCAGGTAGGCTGACAGGTGGGCACTGGCATGCACGGCTGGCATGCAGACAGGTAGGCACGGCAGGTAAAAGGCAGATGCTTCCAGGCAAGCAGGCGGGTTGAGCCCATAGACAAACTGGCGGACTGGACCGTAGGCAGACTGTTTGGCTGGAGAGTAGACAAGCTGGCGGACAGGACTGGTAGTCAGACTGGCAGACAGGACTGGTAGTCAGGCTGGCGGGCAGGCAGGACTTGTAGTCAGGCTAGCAGCGGGACCTGAGGGCTGAAGCAGAGTTTAACACACAAAGCTACAACCTTGCACGGGCACCTCCATATTGGAGGAGGTGCCTTTTATAGGGGAAGTCCTCCGGCCATTGGCCGGGGACTTTTTAGGACGGCGCGCGCGGCCCCTTTAAGAGGGAGGGAGCATGTGCGCGCCCTAAGTACAGAGCCGGGGAAGCTGCGTACACCAGCAGCAGCTGCAGGGAGGCCAGAAGACGCCGGAGCAGGACCGCGGCGGTAATGGGGACGGAGTCTCTGCCGGGCAGGAGGCAGAGACGCCGATGCTACACCCCTATCTTAATCCGATAGAACACTTGTGGGGTGACATCAAAAATGCTGTTTCTGAGGCAAAGCCAACAGATGCCAAAAAATTGTGGGGTGTAGTCAAAGCATGAAACTACTTGCATTTTGCACTTAGTGCATAGCCTTTATGAGTCTAGAAGTACTACTATATGTCAAATTGACCAGAATGTGTATGAGACCCTCCTTTATTCTAACACAGGATGTATCAGAATCCCTCATTTTTGGCAGTTCTTTCTTCCTTCATAAATTACACTGAAATTACCTATTTGTTAATAAAAAATAAAATTTTAGTTTAAGTCATTATACAGGAAAAAAATGATTCTTAAAGAAGTTGTCCAGTACTTTAGATTACCCCCCCCCCCAATGTATCCCCACGGGGCCCCTAAGGATTTTTGTAATTAGCTGACGTTGCAGCCAAGGATAGCGCCGCTCACAGGCATCACGTGACCCCGCGCTGACGTCACGACAAGTGAGGCGTGACAGCTGGATTGTGGGCGCCATCACCCCCCGCATCACACCCAGCATTCACGCGCGTGCGTTCCCAATGAATGGGGAGAGGGACAGCGCGAGGTGGATGCCGGGTGTGATGCAGGGGGTAACCCCACCTACAGCCTGGCATTCACCGTGGAATGTGGAAGAGAGAGACCCCCGGCTGCTGCCAGCACTTGTCGTGACATCAGCGGATATCAGAGCCGGCTGCAGCCGGGGGTCACGTGATGCCTGTGAGCGGCCAGTGATAGCGCCACTCACAGGCATAATCTGCAACGTAAGGTAATTACAAAAATCCTTAGGGGCCCAGGGGGGATACATTGTGGGGGTAATCTAAAGTACTGGACAACCCCTTTAACATTTTTGTTCCTGTAAAATGCAATTTCTCATTGATTGGGAATGTTTTATTGTCAGTCCTTAAAGTGGAGAAAAAGTGTCACACCATTGCTCTCAGCAGCGATCTGGGAGTCAGAGATGTCTCCAGGGGTCTTCCCCATGCTGTTCTCCTTCCATTCAGAACTTTTTCCATCCATTTGAACATTTTCACTGCCGCCCAGACCTCCTTGTAGGGTCTTCCAGAAAAATGCTCGGATTTCTCATTGACTTCCATTATACTTGTTACTTGAAATGAGGACACGAGCATTAGGAATTGTTCGGTTCGAGTAACAAGCATCTGAGCAGTTTAGTGCTCACTCATCTATAGTCTTAATATGTGCTGTTATCTACCACTATATGGTCAACAAATAATGGTAATATCGGTTAGTGACCCACTCGGATGTTTCGCCTCCCCTGTGCTTGAAGTCTTAGCTACGATTTTGGTGGATTGTGACTGCTGGGACCCCCAGGATGCACAGCACAGAATCCAACTTGTTCTTGTGCCTGAATCTGAAATAGAGCGCTACTAAGGTAAAAGTATCTGAGCTCTTGTAAAATCAGTGGATCAGGGCATGTTTCCCCCTAGCTTGGTTGCCACTTTTTGTGCACACAATGTCTATTTCAGGTGCTTTCCTCCTGGTTCCCTTATGAAAAGCACTCAATAAAAATTAAATTGAACATACACTGCAATGTAAAAACAACTTGCTGTGCAAACTGTATGTTTCAGTCTTGTCTAATCTTCTGTTTGGTGTCCAAACCATTGGACAGATATAACATGTATAGCATTGATATGCCATAAATGTCAGTAATATTCAATTAAATTCAAAAGGACATTAATCAATTTTAATTTTTTTTTTTAATTAAGAATTACATGGAAGGTTGAAAAGATGTTCTTGGGGGCCTTTGACTTTTGCAGATATTTCTTGCTGGTCAGACGGCCGCAGGTACAGTAGATGGTACAACTCTTTCCATGCAGGTACAGCATTGATGGTGGATGTGCTGTACTTTCTTCAGGGCACTAGATGTGAGGGTTTTCTGCCCTTGAGATGTTTCTGGTGCCCTGGTGACAGTGGGCAAAAATGCAGCTTTGTCTGATAGTGCGAGCAGCCCTGGATAATCCACGCCGGCAGGATGATATCATCCGGCGGAAGATAGAACCTATAAAATAGATGTAAAACCGAAGTAAGTAATGGGACTCCATATTAGAGGACACTACTGTGGTGTCTCTGTGGGAGGCCGGTAGAGGAATCTTCTCCATACAGAGGTGCGGGATCATTGTCAGCCATCATACATGTGACAATGCCACCACTGACAGATGACATCTGCTCCACATGACTTATCTCACTGACATCATACAACATGGAGATTATCCTCACACTTACCTCGCCTACTACTTTCCCCCTCTTCCACTTTATCTGTTCTTTGCTGTTTTCTCAGATTTAGTGCAGATTTCTTTCTCTCCTGAACTGGAGGTTCTAATAAAAAGTCAGAAAAAGATGTTGATTATAAACTCCTCAAAGATTAATTTTATATGTTTATAGAGTTACTCAAACTGGTTAATATGCACTTGTAGCTTTTCTGTGTGCGGCCGTGTGGTGTCTCCCTTATTAACATGACATTACTTGCAGCAAGCCAAAGTGTTTTTATATAATCCGTCAGATAACACTTAAGCGTAAGTTTAAGGGTATGTGCACACGATGCAGAAATGAAGCAGAAAATTTCTGCATCATTTCTGCATCTCCCTGGCAGAAAAAACGCATGCAGATTGTGCATGCGTTTTTCCTGCGGAATACATGCGGATCCACATGCAGATTCACATGCGTTTCCGCATGCAGATTGTCAAGCGCTTTCCAGGCGATTTTAGCATCACCTGGAAAGTGCTTGACAACTAGGTCACACTATATAAATCCATGCAAACAGCATGGATTTATATAGTGTGACCCGAGAGAGTGTATATACTTACCTCCGATGGCCCGCGCTGTCCTGCTTTACAAAGTTCCCGGCTGCCGGCAACTTTGAATTGAAAGACCTGCCGACGTCAGCGTCACGTGACCCGTCACATGACTCTGACGTCAGCGCAGGTCCTACAACTCACTGCAAGTGCCGGGAACCAAGCGGGAGCGGTGCGCGGGCCGACAGAAGGTAAGAATACATTTATTTTTTATTTTATTCTTTTTTTACAGCTTTTTTAATGGTACCTGGGTGTGGATGAGACTCTCCTCTCCTCCGCACCCGGGTACCATCCACACATTAGAACGCGCCAATAGCGCAAGTACAAATGCAGTCTTGCGGAATTGGCGCGTTCTAATGCAAGTCAATGGCGGCGAAATCGCCGCGTTTCCGCAAAATTAATTGACATGCTGCGGATTTTTGACCGCAGCGTTCACGCTGCGGAAAAATCCGCATCATGGGCACAGCACATGCGGATTTCCATTGGGTAACATTGCTGCCCTTCTACCATGCGTTTTTCATGCGTTTCCGCGGCGTTTACGCAACTGCAAAAATGCCGCGGAAACGCATGAAATACGCATCATGTGAACTCAGCCTCAAGAAGACTCATCACCAGGTCTTAAGTGTCCAGAATTCACTCTTACTTTATTCCCCCTGCTCCCCTGAGGACTCTGTTTTTGGTTTTTATTAAAATCCCCCTTAGGCTATGTGCCCACGATGCAGCAATGCTCCAGATTTTTTCCTGAGCGTTTCTGCATCTCCCTGGCACAAAAAACGCATGCGGATTGTACATGCGGATTGTACATGCGGATTGTACATGCGGATTGTACATGCGGATTGTACATGCGGATTGTACACGCGGATTGTACACGCGGATTGTACACGCGGATTGTACACGCGGATTGTACATGCGGATTGTACATGCGTTTTTCCTGCCAGGGACATGTGGATGTGAAGCGTTGTGATCATGCGATTTCGCATGCGGGTTGTCAAGCGCTTTCCAAGCGATTTTAGTATCACTTGGAAAGTGCTTGACAACCTGGTCACACTATATTAATCCAGGCAACTGGCATGGATTTATATAGTGTGACCGAAAGAATGGTAAAAAATAAATATACTTGCCTTCTGATGGCCCCCGGAGTCCTTGTCTTGGCTTGCCAGCAGCTCGCGGTAGATTTAAGGACCTGCCAACATCATTGGTCGCATGACCCGTCACATGACTAAATGACGTCAGCGCAGGTCCTTTAGTCTACCGCGATCTGCCGGCAAGCCGAGACAAGGAACCGGAGGCCATCAGAAGGTAAGTATAATATTTATTTTTTATTTTATTCTTTTTTTTACAGGTTCTATGGTGGGGGGGGGGTCTGGAGGAGAGTCTCCTCTTCTCCAGACCCGAGTACCATCCGCACATTGAAACACATGGATTCCGCATGTACAGATGCAGTGATGCGGATACCATGCGTTCCAATGCAAGTCAATGGCGGTGAAAACGCAGCACTTCTGCAAAATAATTGGTAGTGCTGCGGATTTTTCCGCAATGATAATCTGCAGCGGAAATTTCCGCAGCATGTGCACAGCAGATGCGGATTATCATTGGGGAACATGGCAGACCTTCTACCAAGCGTTTTTTAAGCGTTTCTGCGGCGGAATTGCCGCTGCGGAAACGATTAAAAACGCATAGTGAGCAAATCGCCTTACAGTTCCACAGACAGGGGCCTTTTTATTTAGTGGTCATTTTTATGGTCTTTACCACACTATAATACTGAAGAAGAGGCTGAAGACGCTCCCCCCCCCCCAGATAATCCTGTAAGCACCACCCCCTTGTAAAGACCATAAAAATTAGCACTAAATAAAACTGCCAATAACTGGAACCGTATGGTGGATGTTACCAAAACAAAAAATTGAATACTGAGGGGCAGCGGGAATAAAGTAAGTCATTATCTGAGCCTTCATGTGAAGATTCACATTACACTATTGTATCATAGCCTATAATGGGATGGTCTATAAATCTGTACATACCTGACAATGAGGGCGAGGATGACTCACACTTTTTAGCAGTGACACACTGATTGTCACCATCATCAGTTTTGGAAGGGGGAGATTCTTTCTGCCTGTTTGGTAGAAGAAAGTCAAGTAAATTACAAGTGAAAACAATACAAAAATGAAGAACACTTGTCTGCAAGGTCATTTGGGACATCATGAAGGGGATACTCTGCTCAGGACCCCATTCTACCAGCAAGAATGGAGTCTAACTAGTAATATTGGCCTATAAAGAGCTGGGAATGAATGGCTGGTTGCAATGATCAACTGATATTGCTGTGTAATCACAAGCCAGATGAGCAGCAATCAGTTATCATGGGGTGGTGGATGCTGGATTTAGATTTGTGTTACTCGTGTCTGAGCATATATCAGAGCTAAATCTCATAATAATAATAATAATCTACTCACCAGTCTGGGTGTTTTTTGCTGTTCTCAGGGGTACACTCTGGAGGTGACATAGGTTCTTCAATGGTCACCATCTTGGTACTGGTGGTATATAGCTAAAAAACACAAAGAAATATAAAATATAAATAGATATATTTTTAAACTTTTTTTCTAATTATAGGTTTTATTCATTTTATTGACCTACATGCTTTAGACATACTTACTTTGGAAAACCTTTGAGAAGATGATTCAAAGTTTTTGATTTCTGGACAGTCATTGTCCTCACTTGTGTCCCCATCATCTGAATTCCTAAATTTATAGCGCACAGAGCGATCTGAAAAGTAAAAGTGTTATGAGAAATTATTAGTATAAGAGCCGGTCAGACAGTCACCATGTTATTACTCATTATGATGGGAACTGATTGTCACACATCATGAAAGAAAAGGCACTCAGCAGTTTTCTGCTGATAAGGTCTCATTTTACTTACTGCTAAAGTAGCTGGTGTCCTCATCTGATTTTAGATCAGGAACAAACAGAGGCTTCTGACTTAGAAGGTTGTTAAAGTTTAAGGCACGCAGAAATGGATGAATTTTGATCTCGTGTGCCCCTCCTGGAAAAGGAAGACAAGAAAGAAATCGATACAGTTATTGTCAGAGAAACTACTCCGTATCTATACAGTTTATGTTAATCTGAACTGGAGATTTAAAAGAGCCAACATGAAGGAAATGTACTGAACATTAGAGCATGAAGAATGGGGAATGGACACGTTGGTAGAGACCTTCAGTGCTCATCCTCATGGACACCTTCATTTTTCCAGAGGTGTAATAAGTCATTATTAATACTATTATCATATTACCTGTCCCAAGTCTTTGTTCTGGATTTTTTCTGAGTAGCTGAGTGATGATGCCCCGAGCATTTGGTGGAGGAAAGTAATTACATCTCCAAACAATGTCATCTGTGATATAAAAAGAAAATATTACAGGAAATAAAACCTCTTCATTTATTTACATAAAAATGCATTTTCCTTAAAAAAGCTAGAAGCTAAACCAAGGAACCAATCAAACCAAATAACAGCGACATGACAAGCAGTCAGATTATTTTACTTACCACTGAGGATACTGCGTAATTTCTCCTTTTGGGAAGCCCTATAAAATGGTGTATATCCAAGGAGAAATTCATATAGGATGATGCCTACTGACCACCAGTCAACAGGTCTTCCATAGCCTTTCTGTAGGATAACTTCTGGGGCCATGTAACTAGACGTGCCAGCAGTCTGGAAAACAACAGAAGAATGAGATGATGATCAATACATACGACAAATAACATCAGTGGAAATGTGATGAGAAATGATCAGAGAAGGAGAAAGAGATGAGATATGTAAAGTAGAAGATCCTGTAAGTAAAGCCGACCTCTTTATCACAGAACTCTTTGGTGATGTCCTTAGTTGGAGCCTTATAGATGTTTGATGTTGGTCTCATGAGGCCAAGTTTTGAAACTCCAAAATCGGTCACTTTAATATGTCCTGTTGATGTTATCAGGATGCTGTAAAAGAAAAGATTGTGTCAGCCCCAAGTAATAACCCATAGACTGTATAACAAACTAACTTTCATCACCTTTATTATACCTCAAGGGTCACTTACTTTACAGGCTTCAGGTCTCTGTGCACCACACCATAGCTGTGCAGATATTCCACAGCAAGGACTGTTTCTGCAATGTACAGACGGGCCAAGGTGATAGGTAAAGGACCCCTGTGCTGTAGAAGATTGCCACAGTCTCCTCCTACAGGAAAAAGCAAATATGACAGGTGAGGGTCTGTTACAGAGTAAATTACACATGATGAGTGTGAATGTGAAACAAGCGGAGATATTGGGACAGGATGGTATATATAGAGATACACTGTGTAATGTAGAGCGTATACTGCAGAGGAACCCTGTACATAGAGACAGAGCCAGGCCTCATCTACAAGCCTCTAATTTATTTCTCTGTGAAAGTTCTCATCTATAAAAACTGTTCAAATACAGAGAAATCTTCCTTTCCTCCATAGCAGATATTGCCGCCATGCTCAGTGAGGACACACAAGGCATCTTAGTAACATTATAGTAAATGCGGTGTGGACATGTAACCGTCCATGTGGACATGTTCAGGTTATATATAAGGTGCTAGGATTAGGCCGACGTGGGCTGGATATAAATACAATGGATGTGTCCTACCTGGTGCATACTCCATGACCATACACAGATGAAGTTTAGTAGGAAAGGAGCAGAACATGGAGGCCACAAAGGGACAATCAGCGAATGTAGAGATGTCCCTCTCCTGAAAGGCCCATTTAAGGGTCTTTGGCTTTTTCAGGTTCTGCTTGTCCATTTTCTTCATAGCACATATCTTGTTTGTGTCTGTATGGCGAACTAGGTGGACGGATCTGAGGAGGAAGAAAATCCATGATTTATTATGAATTCTTACTAACAGTCCATCCATAGACCTGATCAAGTGATCTCCTGTACTAATGGTTAATACTAGATGTGCGGCCATCACTAGAAATCCATAAAATAACACTCCATAAATGATCACCTATGGAAAGTCCTCATCCACGTCACATCCTAACTGACCTGAAGAGAGACAATTAGATGTGGACAGTGATGTGGAACCATAATTTCTCTATGGTAGCATTGCAGGGGCAAGACGTAGAGACATAGGCATCGTCATAAGGAGCCCTGAGAAATGAATATTATACCAAAGTAAAGCTCACCCAAATCCTCCACAGCTGATCAGTTTGATAGGATTAAAGTCGTCCTTACAAGGATTTCTCCCCGGGTTCACTGATCTGATCAAGGCCTGAAAAGGAATAAGAAATGACATCAAGACAACGAAGCTGCAGGAGGATAAAAGCTCCAGATGCAGGAACATCTCCCGTCTATATTATATCCCCCCTGATTACACTGCAACCGAAGTAGAGGACGTGATAAAAGCCGGACCCCCCACAGACACTATTATATTATAAGGGGATATTCCCCATACACATAAATCATTGTACTGCAGGGGAGGATAAGGGACATCACACGGAGGAGACAGAATAATAACACCACTGTCACACATAATAGGTCTGATCTACATAAGAGCAGAGATATCCCATTGTCATATGGGGTATAATATGGGATGTGTAATTCTCACCCGTCATCTGATGATATACAGACGTCCCATGATACTTACACTGGCAGATTCCTGGATGATTTCTGGTGGCTCAGATGTTCCACCATCAGTATTTGCCGACACAGTTATTCCTATAATAATGATAAAATAATGAAGAGACGACATGTATTAGTCTATATCACCACTTATATAACACATCCATATAATAATGAAATGATAAGACCCCTGTACATGTAATATACTAGATATAAGGATATTCTGCACACACTGTATATATTTATGGCATATCTATATATATATATACTGTACTATGAACGTGTCATTGCTCAGGATCTGACCGAATCCTCAACAATTACATGATTGGGGACCAATGAGCCTCTTTGTACATTTGTGACCCCCTCCATTATAGTCCATGGGGGCTCATGAGCCGCCAGCGGCCTCATACATTGGATGAAGAGTAAATCTCCATGTTCTCTGCCTTTCTCTATAACTTGATGTTTGTATGTAGAATATTAGATGACCGGCTTACCTTCCATCAGATCAGGGTTCGGCCCCGGCTGACTGATATCAGGGTCAGCAATATTTCCGTTTTGCCCCTCTTTGGAGTCGCCTTCAGATGTTTCCTGATGGATATAATATATACAATTAATATAACATTTCACAAATACTACATTACCACATAAAATAGACAGGAAGGACTAAACATTGGATTTCCTGGATAATTTCAGTATTGGACGAACTGTACAACGCCGCTCCCCCCAGTAAATCCACATTAATATACAACCCCTGGCAAAAATTATGGAATCACCGGGCTCGGAGGATGTTCATTTAGTTGTTTAATGTTGAAAAAAAAGCAGATCACAGACATTGCACAAAACTAAAGTCATTTCCAATGGCAACTTTAGGGCTTTAAGAAACACTAAAAGAAATCAATATTAAAAATGTGGTACTCAGTAAGGGTAATTTTTTTAGACCATGCAGAGGGAAAAAAATTATGGAATCACTAAATTCTGAAGAAAAAATTATGGAATCACCCTGTAAATTTTCATTTCCAAAACTAACACCTGCATCAAATTAGATCTGCTAGTTAGTCTGCATCTAAAAAGGAGTGATCACACCTTGGAGAGCTGTTGCACCAAGTGGACTGACATGACTCATGGCTCCAACACGAGAGATGTCAATTGAAACAAATTAGAGGATTATCAAACTCTTAAAAGAAGGTAAATCATCACACAATGTTGCAAAAGATGTTGGTTTTTCACAGTCAGCTGTGTCTAAAATATGGACCAAATAGAAACAACATGGGAAGGTTGTTAAAGGCAAATATACTGGTAGACCAAGGAAGACATCAAAGCGTCAAGACCAGAAACTTAATCCAACATGTCTTCAAAACAGGAAATGCACAACAAAACAATTGAGGAATGAATTGGAGGAAACTGGAGTCAATGTCTGTGACCGAACTGTAAGAAACCGCCTGAAGGAAATGGGATTTACATGCAGAAAAGCTAAACATAAGCCATCATTAACACCTAAACACAAAAAGAAACAAGGTTACAATGGGCTAAGGAAAAGCAATTGTGGACTGTGGATGACTGGATGAAAGTCATATTCAGTGATGAATCGCGAATCTGCATTGGGCAAGGTGATGATGCTGGAACTTTTGTTTGGTGTCGTTCCAATGAGATTTATAAAGATGACTGCATGAAGAGAACATGCAAATTTCCACAGTCATTGATGATATGAGGCTGCATATCAGGTAAAGGCATTGGGGAGATGGCTGTCATTACATCTTCAATAAATGCCCAAGTTTACATTGATATTTTGGACAGTCTTCTTATCCCATCAATTGAAACGATGTTTGGGGATGATGACATCATTTTTCAAGATAATAATGCATCCTGCCATAGAGCAAAAACTGTGAAAACATTCCTTGAAAGAAGACACATAAGGTCAATGTCATGGCCTGCAAATAGTCTGGATCTGAATCCAATTGAAAATCTTTGGTGGAAGTTGAAGAAAATGGTGCATGACAAAGCTCCAACCTGCAAAGCTGATCTGGCAACAGCAATCAGAGAAAGTTGGAGCCAGATTGATGAAGAGTACTGTTTGTCACTCATTAAGTCCATGCCTCAGAGACTGCAAGCTGTTATTAAAGCCAGAGGTGGTGCAACAAAATACTAGTGATGTATTGGAGTGTTCTTTTGTGTGTTTGTTTTTCATGATTCCATAATTTTTCCTCAGAATTGAGTGATTCCATATTTGTTTCAATTGACATCTCTCGTGTTGGAGCCATGAGTCATGTCAGTCCACTTGGTGCAACAGCTCTCCAAGGTGTGATCACTCCTTTTTAGATGCAGACTAACTAGCAGATCTAATTTGATGCAGGTGTTAGTATTGGAAATGAAAATTTACAGGGTGATTCCATAATTTTTTTTTTCAGAATTTAGTGATTCCATAATTTTTTTCCCTCTACTTGGTATGAAAAAAATTACCCTTACTGAGTACCACATTTTTAATCTTGATTTCTTTTAGTGTATCTTATAGCCCTAAAGTTGCCATTTGAAATGACTTTAGTTTTGTGCCATGTCTGTGATCTGCTTTTTTTTCAACAACATTAAACAACTGAATGAACATCAGACTGTCCTCACAGATGATGGAGCCGCAGAGACAGGCGGTCATAAAATGTCCTGTGTCTGCCTGGAGCGGACAGGGAGGCCTCTACCACCATAAATCTGAGCTTCCGCTATATGACGGTAATCTGGAGAAGATCAGACAACAAGGACATGAGATATAGAAGACGATGGCTCCTTACCAGGCGCTCCAGGGAGTAGGCCGGATACTCCAGTACAAGCAGGACATTCTGGGCCAGTTGTTTAATAAAGGCCAATTCTCCACTATGGGATTTTTCTTCAGCCTATAGAGATGGAAATAAACAAGAAAGGAAAATCATGAGAGAAAGTGCAGAATGGAGGACGCCATTTATATCGCCGTGTTACTCCTGATATCGGCACTACAAATGCTACATGACAGCTGACGAGGGATCCGGTCATTTGTAAACCTCTAAAGGGAACCTGTCATGTAAAGTAATGCTATTAACCTGCAGATATGGAGTTGATATACAGGTTATTAGCATTCTGACACTGTGCTGCCATATTAGCACCGGCTGTCAGTCAGTGCCGGGTGCGGTTACAGCCGCCGCTCACTATGCAGAGAACGGTGACTGAAAGCCTGCCGGCGCCACCGATATGACTGAAAGAGTGAGGCTGCCAGGGGGATACAGTTTATTTCAGTGTGGCGGCTCCATGGTGTCAGAACGCTGTTAACCTGCAGATTAAGGTGCAGATTAATAGCATTATTTTAGGTGACAGGTTCCCTTTATATCTCCACGTCCACCCTCCACACCTAGGGCATGTAAGTAAGACACATGACTGCTTACGACTTGTGTAAATCGGCCTGTGACAATTAAAAATCACATCTCCCCAAACCATCTATTTATCAAGTACCGCCTTTTAAATCCTCCTTCCTCTCCTCCATATCTTACAGCGTAAAAAACAAGTCTTCACTGGGCCCCATCAACAGAAAAATAAGAAATGTTACGGGTCTCAGAATTTAGCGACACAAAGCAAAAAAATGTTTTCGCAATATTCTGAATTTTCTTTGCATATTCGGTATCGCCTTAATCGAACTGACGTGGAAAATCATTTTTCCAGGTCATTTTTACTGCATAACAAACGGCGTAAAAACAAAACCCCAAAAAAACTACTGTATATTTTATGGTAAAAAGAATGGAGCCACTCAAAACTACAACTCTTCTCACAAACCCCAACAGAAAAATAAGAAAGTTATGGCTCTTAAAAGAAAGAGATGAAAAAATGACAGCAAAAAAATGTCAAATTTCCTGGTCCTTACAAGGTTAACCAATCCCATTCACCCCACGGTAACAACCTTCCTGTCCCTATTTCAATTAACCCTTTAGATACCTCAATTTCCCTTGTCATGTAGCCTGTATGCCCTATTTTTGGTCCCCAGCTATTCTTATCTTAGTATTTGGAACAGGTTAAACTTAAACATGTAATCCCTTATCATATTCTATTATTATTATTATAAGATTTGTGCAGATTGCCTGCTATTTACCTGCTGTACGAGTGTCCAGATGTTTTGCTGTAAATGCTCAAGATATTCTGAGCTAATACGACCTTTGTGGTATTTGGTCAGGCAGTCTCTCACAAGCTTCATAACCAGCCGGTAAGTGAAGCTGAGGACGCCATCGGGTAGTGGTAGCACAATGTCAGGGGCGTAGGTGGTAAGAATCCCCTGGAGCAGTGCTAACACCTGAAGTCTGTCTGAAGGAATTTCAGACATTTCAAGTAAATCCAAGCGCAATCAGTATATGATTAGCTATGTAGCTTCTCACTGACAGCAATGACACCGGAATGTCAAAGTGACTATATGGGTGTAAACACTTCTGTAAGTAGTGATGGTTAATTATGATGTCATGATGGAATCTAGTGTTCTCATCTTTTTTTTTTTTTTAAACAAACTTTATTTAATGAGACAAAATAGACAAACAAATCAGGTTATAATCCTAGAATCTCCATGACATTTACCAACACAGACCACATCTTTAGAAATAAGTGTGAAATCCATCCAATCATTTTTTTTTCACAATTTTAACAGATTCAGTTTTTAACTCCGCATGCAAAACAGCAAAAAAATACTTTTCCAAAATCCTTATATGAATAGATGTAAAAATAAGTGAATCCATTAGACTTTAAGTAATCCTGTTGTCCCCCTATGTTCC
The DNA here is from genome assembly GCF_046119375.1 of Phyllobates terribilis. Classification (NCBI taxonomy): domain Eukaryota; kingdom Metazoa; phylum Chordata; class Amphibia; order Anura; family Dendrobatidae; genus Phyllobates; species Phyllobates terribilis. The sequence goes on along the minus strand of NW_027362951.1, from coordinate 2,416,029 downwards.
TCCGTATGATACCAGGATGTGTGTCAGAATACTTTCATCAGCTGTGACATATCAGATTGTGTATTGTTATATTCATTAAAAGATCTCAGTTTGTGAAAAAACGCTGTCGTCGACTTTTCTTTTTGTCTTTCTGACTCAAGTTTGTCATAAACTAATAAGGTTTTCAGAGTTTTGATTATTTCAGATAATTGAGGTGTCTCTTTCTTCAACCAATATCTAAGTGGACATTTTTTAACCACCAAAAGAACGACATGTATTATCTGTATAGACAGAACTCTGTCCCCATCCTCCCGATGTTCTGTTACAATATGATGAAATAAACATGCCCGAGGAGACTGTGGTACTTTAATTCTCCAAACATTATCTAAATAGAGAAGGGTCTCTTCCCACACCATTTGGGTGGAAGGGCATCGCCTGATTCTATCAAACAAATTGGTTTTAGGTTACATTTTGGGCATTTTCATAAATAATGTGATGAAGCATCTTTGTAGGAAAAATTGAAAGCATAAATGGCATTATGAATCAGTTTGTACTGCATTTCTCTCCATTGTTCATTGCTATTTTTACTTTATCCAAGCCCGTCAAAAGTTTACCATCTATCTAAGTGTCATTTTGCGCTATACTCCAATGGATAAATGAATCCGGTACCGCAGTGTGCAGAATTTGTCTCCTAATCCTTTGGTATATTGTGGATAGGGAATTTACCCATGAGCTAGACCACATCAATTTGTCAAAATCACCCCTCCTTTCCACCTTCCCGAAATCTCTCACCACAGAGCTGTAGAAAGTAACTGTTTGGTGGTACTGTAGACATTGATGATCTCCCATATCATACATCCCTGAGAATTCCTGCCAGGTGAGCAGCCTTCCTTCATTAACATTTAATAAATCCCTTTCTGGTTCCATTGCTTACAAAGCTTGTTCTGTTTACCCTGAATAAATCTAGGATTTTCCCATAAGGGCACTAATTTAGATAGGTGAAAAGGTTGTGTGTATAATTTTCTTAAAACTTTCTACACACCCCCGGGCATGGGGAGCAGTGAATATTCCGGCAGCTGACATCGGCGTGTGGGGGCCATAAACAGTGCCAGCAGGAGACCCTTCCCCATAACAATGCGGCATGACATTTTTTTATTCACATTTTTTTTCTATTTTTCTCCTCTAAAACCTTATGGTCTGTAAAATACGGTATATTAAAAACTGTGGATTAAGACATAGATTTCAAAAAACAAATCACATATATACATTTCTCATTTAACCCCTTTACCATCTTGGGATTTTTTGTTTTTGCATTTTCATTTTTTGATCCCCTTCTACCCAGAGCCATAACTTTTTTTTTTCAGTCAATATGGCCGTGTGAGGGCTTGTTTCTTGCGGACAAGTTGTACTTTTGAACGACACCATTGATTTTACCATATTGTGTACTGGAAAACGGGAAAAAAATTCCAACTGTGGTGAAATTGCAAAAAAAGTGCAACTCGACAATTGTTTTTTTTAAACATATTCACTAAATGCTAAAAGCGACCTGCCATTATGATTCTCCGTGTCATTACGAGTTTGTAGACACCAAACATGTATAGGTTCTTTTTTATTTAAGTGGTGAAAAAAAATTCCAAAGTTTGTAAAAAAGAAAATAAAGGAGCCATTTTCCAAGACCCATGGAATCTCCTTTTTTGGGATCTGGGGTCGGGTGAGGTCTTATTTCTTGTGCGCTGAGCTGACGTTTTTATTGATGCCATTTTGGGGTAGATACAATGTTTTTATCACCCGTTATTTCATTTTATCGCAATGTTGCAGCAACCAAAATTCTACATTTTTGTTTTTTTTCCTCATTACCGATCTGATTAATTCTTTTTATATTTTGGACAAATCGGGTGATTCTGAACTCGCCGATTAGAGATGAGCGTTGTTCGACTCGAACTGTTCGCCAATCTCAATTTCGAGCTGTTTTGGGCGGTGTTCGAGCCGTTCGGCGAACACGAACGATTTGAAAAAAATTCGGCTGTTCGAGGTTATGTTCGATAACTGTTCGTGCACCAAAATCATAACTGGATTTTTTCTCAGTAATGATGAAAATTAATGTTAATACGCAGTTTGAGTGTACAGCGGGGCGGGGGGAGGGGCAGGGGATGGATCTCTGCAGGAATAATGAAGAACTCCATTTTTTTTTCTCTTTCCCGCATTTACAGTGGGGAGGTGCAATCTGTCAGCCTATCAGCAGCGCACACACGCAGCAAAGTGCTTTTTTTCACACAAGCAAGGGCATGTGTCATTGGCAGTGTATGTCACATGTCCTTGCCCTATAAGACCCAGCCATTTTCCCCGTCGCCACCATTTTCTCACTGCTGCAGCTGCGTGTTAGACGGCACCGCTGTTGCTGTGTGCGCTATACCTTGTTAATTTCAAGTCAATTTTCGCACAAATCTACAGATAGCTTGGGAGTAGGGAATAGTTGTGATTGCAGTCCTTTTAAGGACTAGGTTACAGCATTTCCTACGACTTTTATCTGGCAGGTCTGTGCTCTTAAATAGATAGGTTGGGACTAAAGACTAATTGTAATTGCAGTCCTTTTCAGGACTAAGTTACATCAGTTCCTATCAGTTTTTGCCAGGCAGGTCTGTGCCAGTGCTGTGCAAGTTTTTTTCACAGCATTTGGCTAAATCTAGCAAAGCAAATCCTTTTTGGCCTATTGCAGAGTGTGTTAGTCAGTGGAGTAGCCTATCTGTGTTGCAAGCTACACCATATATACATATACCATATACACTGTGTATAGAATACCAATTTTTTTACTGTACCTAGTGAAGTAAAACCTTTTGGGCATAGCATCATTATATTAGTCCATCTATACTGACCTCCATCAGGTTGCAAATTGAATATAATTTTTATCTGCATCTAGCTCTGAAAAAATATTTGGGCTTCTAGCAGTGTGTGGGACTTGTTCTATTAGTCCATCTATACTGACCTCCACCAGGTTGCAAATTGAATATAATTTTTTTCTGCATCTAGCTCTGAAAAAATATTTGGGTTTCTAGCAGTGTGTGGGACTTGGTCTATTAGTCCATCTATACTGACCTCCATCAGGTAGCAAATTAAAAATAATTTTTATCTGCATCTAGCTCTGAAAAAATATTTGGGCTTCTAGCAGTGTGTTGGACTTGTTCTATTAGTCCATCTATACTGACCTCCACCAGGTTGCAAATTGAATATAATTTTTTTCTGCATCTAGCTCTGAAAAAAATATTTGGGCTTCTAGCAGTGTGTGGGACTTGTTCTGTTAGTCCATCTATACTGACCTCCATCAGGTTGCAAATTGAATATAATTTTTTTCTGCATCTAGCTCTGAAAAAATATTTGGGCTTCTAGCAGTGTGTGGGACTTGGTCTATTAGTCCATCTATACTGACCTCCATCAGGTTGCAAATTAAAAATAATTTTTATCTGCATCTAGCTCTGAAAAAATATTTGGGCTTCTAGCAGTATGTGGGACTTGTTCTATTAGTCCATCTATACTGACCTCCATCAGGTTGCAAATTAAAAATAATTTTTATCGGCATCTAGCTCTGAAAAAATATTTGGGCTTCTAGCAGTGTGTGGGACTTGTTCTATTAGTCCATCTATACTGACCTCCATCAGGTTGCAAATTGAATATAATTTTTTTCTGCATCTAGCTCTGAAACAATATTTGGGCTTCTAGCAGTGTGTGGGACTTGTTCTATTAGTCCATCTATACTGACCTCCATCAGGTTGCAAATTAAAAATAATTTTTTTCTGCATCTAGCTCTGAAAAAATATTTGGGCTTCTAGCAGTGTGTGGGACTTGGTCTATTAGTCCATCTATACTGACCTCCATCAGGTTGTAAATTGAATATAATTTTTTTCTGCATCTAACCCAGCCAATAGTTTTGGCCTAATACCACAGTTTGGCCACTCAGCTCTTCTCGGTTCCCATCCATTGTTTTTTTGTGCAAACAACTCCAGAGTTGTGAATTAGTTAACCACCAAAATGAGTGGAAAAAGGCCTGCTGCTGGTGGAAAGGGGAATAGGCGTGTTGAGAAGGGGAAAAAAGGTTGTGTCCGTGGGGTAGGTGTTAAAGCAACAGTAACATCTGCAGAAGAAAGACCATCTTCCAGCCAAACTAAAATGTCTACTTCTTTTAGCGGACAATGTGATAAGATCCCTTTCTTACGGCCACGCCAATCGCTACAAATTCCAGATGAGGCACAAAAACAGCAGGTGCTTCAACAGATATCAAGTGCTCCTTTAAGTGGGCTCTCCTCCACATCAACTTCAACATCACAAATACTCCAGTCCTCAGAGGTGTCACCCCAATCGCACTTGCTTCCTCACAGCTCCCAAATCTCCAGCTGCCCGTCTGAGTATGAGGTAGAACAGATGGTTGAGTCTGCAGAGCTGTTTACTCATACTATAGCCTGGGAATCAGAGGTCGGCTCCAGCGCTTCTGTGAATCCAGACGAGGAAATGATCTGCACTGATGCCCAGATACTTTATGAGTCGGATCCAGGACCAGACGCAGAAGGTTCTGAACTTAATGTAGACCCTCATTCCCAAACTGTAACACCTGTTGGTGGAGACAATGAGGAAGACGATGATGAGACTCAAATACCTGATTGGAGCGACAACTTTAGTTTTTTGTCAGGGCAGGAACAGGTTGGCTCTGAGGACGACGGGTGTGATAACACACAGGGTGATGATGATGAGGTTGGAGATCCCACTTACTGTCAACCCACAGTCAGCCAAGAGATGAGGTCAGCAGAGGAGGTGGAGGAGAATGCTAGTGACGACGAGGTCAGGTTGCGCCTTCCTGGACAGAGACGTAGTACTGGAAGCACGTCAACAACTGCATCCTCAAACACAACTCTGCCTCTCACCACAAGTCGTGGTGGCTCTTCAGGTCGCATGGGTGCTAAGCCTTGCATAGCCTGGGCATTTTTTCAGATCGATAAAGATGACCCAACTCGTGTTATCTGTAACATTTGTCAGCAAAAGCTATGTAGAGGCCAAAAAATACATAGTTTGAGTACTTCATGCATGAACCGGCACATGGACATGAAGCATAAGTTTCAGTGGGAAGCTCAGTGTGCTACAATGCGGCCTAGCCGGCCGGGCCAACCACCGTCTGCCACATCTTGTGCATCCGCGGCCTCTTCATCCTCTGTGACTGGGTCATCATTTTCTTTGGAGGTGGTAACACCAGCTGGTGTTGAGCGCTGTCCGACATCGATAGCACCACCTTTGGATCAAGGCAACCTAACATGTCTGGTGGACACAGAGGATTTTCGAGACCTTATGTTATGTACAGGCTTACAGCCCAAGAGTGGCATATCCAGTGGTAGCGTAGCGTAGTTTCCCATCATACGAAGGTGACCTTGTCATGGTTGATGGGCACACATAAATTGGCCAAATTATGCGCAAAAAACCTTCATTTTTCAAAGTGACATTAGTCTAGATACAATATTTCTTATATATTCATGTATGGAGTGCCGAAGTTCTTTTTGCAATTGAGATTACTTTTTTCTTCAGAGCACCCGAATAGACCAGTGAGCGACCCCTCTCTTTTTTCTATTAATCATTTTTGGGATCCCGCTCCTGGAACATTGCAGCTGGTATGTGTTCACACTATTAGAAGTTTGACAGCCTTTTTTTCTGACCATGTGTCCCTCCCATTCAGTCACAGGTTGTTTTAACTAGCTCTACCAGCCCATACATTGTAGGTTAAAAGCCCAAGCAGAGACATATTGTTCATACAGGCTTACAGCCCAAGAGTGGCATATCCAGTGGTAGCGTAGCGTAGTTTCCCATCATACGAAGGTGACCTTGTCGTGGTTAATGGGCACACATAAATTGGCCAAATTATGCGCAAAAAACCTTCATTTTTCAAAGTGACATTAGTCTAGATACAATATTTCTTATATATTCATGTATGGAGTGCCGAAGTTCTTTTTGCAATTGAGATTACTTTTTTCTTCAGATCACCCTAATAGACCAGTGAGCGACCCCTCTCTTTTTTCTATTAATCATTTTTGGGATCCCGCTCCTGGAGCATTGCAGCTGGTACGTGTTCACACTATTAGAAGTTTGACAGCCTTTTTTCTGACCATGTGTCCCTCCCATTCAGTCACAGGTTGTTTTAACTAGCTCTACCAGCCCATACATTGTAGGTTAAAAGCCCAAGCAGAGACATATTGTTCATACAGGCTTACAGCCCAAGAGTGGCATATCCAGTGGTAGCGTAGCGTAGTTTCCCATCATACGAAGGTGACCTTGTCGTGGTTGATGGGCACACATAAATTGGCAAAATTATGCGCAAAAAAACCTTCATTTTTCAAAGTGACATTAGTCTAGATCAGTGATTTTCAACCAGTGTTCCGCGGCACACTAGTGTGCCGCGACACATGGTCGGGTGTGCCGCGGGGAAAGTTCCTCAAACTATGGTGCCCCCTGTGTTTTGTTTCCCGGCAATGCGCTCGATGGGCAGTCACGCCTTCTTACAATGTAGGAGACGTGTACAATAACACATGCGCAAGCTTTGAACCTCGCGCGACTTAATGACATCACCGAGGCCGGCGCGTCATCCTGAGAGCGGAGAGACTCTCGCATTTGCCCGCCGCCAAGGTAATGCCCGCCAATAATGCTGACTATATGAGCTTTTGCCTGAGTATATGAACTGTTGGCAGAATACTCAGCATATGAGCTGGTACTTTTAGTACTCCAGCAGTATACTGCATATAACAATGAGAAATGTAAAATGAGAAATACTATAGTCATGAGGCTGAAGTACTACAAGTACCAGCTCATATGCTGAGTATATGAGCTGGCACTTGTACTCTGGCCTCATGGCCATAGTACTTCTCATTGTACCCCTTTATATTGCAGTATATGAGCCACATAATAATCAGCACCATATACTGTGGCGCTGTACAGTGCACATCATCACAGTATATGATGCTGATAATCATGTGCTCATATACGTGGGACTGTATTTATGAGGTTACATGGGATTGAATATATGAGGGGGTTATCCTTTTTTATTTCACTTTTTTAAAATAAATAATTTATTGAAAGGACCTCTGCCAGGCATATTTCACTCTTGAGGGCTAAAAAAGTAGCTCTTGTGGTGGTAAGAAGCCGATTTAAAACCCCCAAGAGTGAACTCCGTGAGAGTTGTATGTATGGAATAATAAATGATATTAGTACCGTTCTTCAGCAGTCATGTCCTGCTTGAATTGACTCTAGTGGCGTAGCACTTGGCAGCCGGCTCTATTCTACTTATAGAGAAAGCTGAGTGCTACGTCACTAGTGTCAATTCAAGCAGGAAATGCAGACCGTAGTAATAGAAGTTATTATCACACACATACAGCTCTCGCGAAGTTCACTCTTGGGGGGTTTAAATCAGCTTCTTGTCACCACGAGAGCTGCTTTTTAAGCCCTCAGGAATGAAATATGCCTAGCAGAGGTCCTTTAAGTGTGGCAGATAATGTAATACTCTTCTATTTTAGTGTGTGGCTGCGCACACTATCTCAGCAGTGATGGAGAAGTATTTGAGAATGGAAAAGGCAAATGCCGAACAGGACCCTGGACACAATTCTAACCCAAATGAAGGCCCTAGTATGAGAGTTCGACAAAAGAAAAAAGACAAGACGGTGAGCTCAAGGCAATACAGTGAAAGCTATCTTTCATTTGGATTTACTTCAACTGGGGATGCGACAGCACCAACACCACTGTGCTTGGTGTGTGGTGAGAAGCTTTCCAATAGCGCTATGGTGCCAAGCAAACTTAAACGCCATCTCCAAACGAAACACCCTTCCGTTCAAAATAAACCCATGGAGTATTTTGTACGCTTACGTACAAACAATGAGAAAGGGGCAACTTTTTGAGAAAAAGCACAAAGGTAAATGAGAGAGCCCTCAAAGCTAGCTACCTTGTTGCTGAACTCATAGCTAAATCAAAAAAGTCCCACACTGTGGCAGAAACATTAATACTACCAGCTTGTAAAGCTATTGTAAATGAGATGCTTGGCCCTGAAGCAGCTAAAGAGATAGCTAAAGTGCCTCTCTCTGATAACACAATTGCCAGACGGATTGATGACTTGTCTGCGGACATTGAAACAGTTGTTTTGGAAAAGGTGCGCATCAGTAAGAAATTTGCCTTGCAACTTGATGAGTCGACGGATATCAGTGTTAGAACCTTGCTGTTAGGTTTTTTTTCCTTTGCTGGTCACATGACCTTGTTGGCCTATTTAATCCTGCTCCGCCCTTCTGGCTTTGCTGGACTTCATTGTATATCTACTTTCTAGCTAGCCTGTGCTCTGTATCTAACTCTGTTAGTTTGCTTGGTCTACTGACCTCTATGTTCTATATATTTTGTTTGTTCGTCTGTCTGCTACTATTTCTGTTAGGAGGTGTCCCATATTCCTCCCAGTCCTTAGTACTTGTAGGGATTCCCTCCCCACATCTATAGGTCTTCGTACAGACTAGATTAGGACTTTAGCAGGTCTGATCGCAGGATCAGGTTCCCTGTTACATCGTAGGGATTCAGCTGAGTCTTATATTAGGGACAGATCTCCTCTCTTTCCTTAGCTTTGGTAGCAGAACATAACAGTAAGTCCAGCCTGCAAATTCTCTAAGGAAAGATTTTTTTTTTTTTTTTTTTGTTCCATCATGGTGTCGGTTCAGGATTTGGCTAAACACCTGCAGGGACTCTCTCTGGAAGTGGCCGAGCTCCGTCAGCACGTGAGTAACTGTCCTGGAGCATATTTCTTGGAGCCTAAGGTATGTTTGCCGGATTTATTTTTTGGTGAACATCGAGAATTTTTTTCATTTAAAATGCTTGCTTATTGTATTTTTGTTTGAGACCCAAGTCCTCTGGGGATGAATCCCAGCGCGTAGGGTTCATAATGTCACTTTTGCGCAAAGAGCCTCAGGAGTGGGCCTTTTCTTTGCAACCTAGTGATTCATGCTTCAGATCAGTGGATAGTTTTTTTTCTGCTTTGGGACTATTATATGATGATCCTGACCGTGTCGCATCAGCTGAGACTGAGTTGAGACGTCTAAAACAAGGATCGGGTAATGTGGAAAAATATTGTACACATTTTCGTCGTTGGTCCACTCAAACAGGGTGGAACGATTCTGCTCTGAAAAGTCTATTTCTTGCTGGGCTCAGTGAAAGGGTTAAAGACCTGCTAATTGCTTATCCTACACCTGAAGATTTGCAACAGGCTATGCAATTAGCTATACGGGTGGATAGAAGACTGCGTGCTAGGGTTAATGAGAGCAAATCCTCTGCTATGTCAGTTTCTGGTTATGATAATGTGTGTACTAACAGTGGTGAACCGATGGAGATTGGATCGGTGGCACCTCGCTCTCAAGAAAAACACCGTCGTTTTTCGCAAGGCTTGTGTTTCTATTGCGGAAAAACTGGTCATTTGATTAAAGGCTGTGAGCTTCGTATGAAGAAAGAAAAAAAAATGGTCAGTCACGCCCGTATTGCCTGTTTAAATTCCAAGGGTATATTTTTAGCTGCTTCCACGATTGCTCAGGAAAAATTAATGGAATTTCGGGTGTTTGTTGATTGCGGGTCTACACTGAATGTAATTGATGGGGGATTCGTGGAAAAACTCAATTTAAAACCTGAACCTTTGTCATCCCCCATTGCTGTGGTTTCTGTGGATGGCTCCCCTTTGAAGAATATTACTCTCAAGGTCTGTGAATTTCCTCTCACTATTAATGGTGTTCACCATGAGAAATTGAATTTGGTAGTGTTGAATAACTTGCCTTCTCCAGTAATATTGGGTTTGCCCTGGTTAAAATTTCACAATCCTGTACTGGATTGGTCTACCAGTGAAATTAAATCCTGGAGCCATAAATGTTATGACAAGTGTTGTAACGGGCGTATTGCAGCTTTGGATAGGGGAGAATTGCCTGTTCCTATTCAGGATTTTTGGAGAGTTTTTTCTGAGAAGGAATCGCAGGTTTTGCCTCCCCATAGAGACTATGATTGTTCTATTGAATTTGTCCCTGGAGCGACTCTTCCTAAGAGTCGTTTATTTAACCTTACTATTCCTGAGAGGAAGGCTTTGGAGGAATACATACAGACAAGCTTGGCCGCCGGTCACATTAGGCCCTCTAAGTCTCCTGTGGCGGTTGGATTTTTTTTTGTAAAAAAAAAGGACGGCGGTTTACGTCCTTGTCTGGATTTTCGTGAGATTAACAAAATTACGGTACGCAATCCTTACCCACTGCCATTGATTCCTGATCTGTTTAACCAGTTATTGGGGGCCAAGTGGTTCTCTAAAATTGACCTTAAGGGGGCATACAATCTGTTGCGCATGAAGGAGGGTGATGAATGGAAGACTGCTTTTAACACTCCTGTGGGTCATTTTGAGAATCTGGTTATGCCTTTTGGTCTTACTAATGCTCCTGCATTTTTTCAGAATCTGATTAATGACATCCTTAGACCTTTGATCGGTAAAAATGTGGTTGTGTATTTGGATGACATTTTGATTTATTCGCCAGATCTGGAGTCTCATTGGCGGAGCGTGCGTGAGGTATTACAGTTATTAATGGACAATTCGCTTTTTGCTAAGCTGGAGAAATGTGAGTTCGCTGTACAGAGAATTAGTTTTTTGGGCTACATTATCTCCAGCAAAGGTTTTGAGATGGATCCGGTTAAGGTTCAGGCTGTGCAGGAATGGCCTAGGCCTATTGGTTTGAAATCGATACAGAGGTTTTTGGGTTTCGCCAATTACTATAGAAAATTCATAAAAATTTTTTCTAGTATTGTCAAACCTCTGACTGATCTCACCAGGAAAGGTGCTGATGCGGTTCAGTGGTCTTCTGAGGCCATTGAAGCTTTTGTGTATCTCAAGGAGAGGTTCACCTCTGCTCCCATCCTTATGCAGCCTGATGTTACTAGGCCGTTTTTGGTTGAGGTTGATGCTTCCTCTGTGGGGGTTGGCGCAGTATTGTCTCAGGATAACGGGGATGGATTACATCCCTGTGCCTTTTTTTCAAAAAAATTTTCGGAGACTGAATTGAATTACGATATTGGTAATCGGGAATTATTAGCTATTAAACTCGCATTTGAACACTGGCGCCACTTATTGGAAGGTGCGGAATTTCCCGTTCAGGTTCTTACGGATCATAAAAATCTGATATATCTTGATGCTGCCAAGCGCCTGAATGCCCGTCAGGCTAGGTGGGCACTGTTTTTCTCGCGGTTTAATTTCTCCGTTACTTACATCCCTGGTACTAAGAATGTTAAGGCGGATGCCTTGTCTCGCAGTTTTTCTCCCATAGTCGGTGCTGAGAAAGAGGAAAACATTTTACAAGAAGGTGTTGTGATAGCTGCTTTAGACTCCGTTTTGGAAGATGAGATTCTTAAAGCTCAGGAGAATGCCCCATCTAACACTCCTCATGGGAGGTTGTTTGTGCCTGAGACCTTTAGGAGAGATTTGTTTGTTGAGTGTCATGAATCTCGGTTGGCAGGTCATCCCGGAATCTCTGAGACCAAGAGACTGGTGGGTCGCAGTTTTTGGTGGCCTGGATGGCAGAAGGAAGTCATTAAGTGGGTGCGCCAATGTACTATATGTGCTAGATCTAAGTCCTCACATACTCCTGCTGCGGGGTTGCTTTGTCCTTTGGAGGTCCCCAGTGCTCCTTGGACACATTTGGCTATGGACTTTATAACTGACCTTCCCCCCTCTGAGGGTTTTACTGTCATCTGGGTGGTCGTGGACCGTTTTAGCAAGATGTGTCACTTGGTTCCCTTCGTCAAACTGCCCTGCGCTAAAACTCTCGCTAAGGCCTTTGTCAAGGAAATTGTCAGACTTCATGGCGTTCCTACTGACATTGTTTCTGATAGGGGTCCTCAGTTCGTGGCTCGCTTTTGGCGTGCCTTTTGTGACAGGTTGGGAATTCATTTGTCGTTTTCGTCCGGATATCATCCTGAATCTAATGGCCAGACAGAAAGGAAAAACCAGGATGTTGAGCAGTTCTTGCGTTGTTTTGTGGCAGACAATCAAGAGGGGTGGTCTGAGTTTCTGCCACTTGCCGAATTTGCTCTGAACAATCATACATCTTCTTCTGCTGGTTGTTCGCCTTTTTTTTGTTGTTCTGGGAGACATCCGTCGTTTGGGTCGTTCTCCAAGTTGGGATCTGCCGTGCCTGAGGAGGAGAATTTTTCCGGTGATTTGGAAAGAGTTTGGACGGATGTGCGTGGTAATCTTCAGGAGGCCAACAGAAAATCTAAAGACTACTTTGATAGGAAACGACAGGAGGTTTTGTTCGCTGTTGGTGACATGGTTTGGTTGTCCTCTAGGAATCTGCGGTTGAGGATTCCTTCTAAGAAATTGGGTCCCAAGTTTGTAGGGCCCTTTAAGGTGCTTCAGGTTGTCAACCAATCTGCTGTTAGGTTGGAGGTTCCTACCTCCTGGAGAATTAATCCGGTCTTTCATGTCTCTCTGTTAAAAAAAGCTGTTGTGTCGGATGGTGACGCCTCTGCCTCTGTTCCTCCGGTGGTGGAGGACGGGGAATATGAAATTTCTCGCATCCTTGACTCTAGACGGTATAGAGGTAGTTTGCAGTATCTTGTGGCCTGGAAAGGTTTCGGACCCGAGGATAACTCTTGGGTGAGGTCAGATGATGTTTCCGCGTCCAGACTTATCAGAGCGTTTCACAGGAGATTTCCTGATAAGCCTGGTCCTAGGGGATCCGGAGGATCCTCTTAGAAGGGGGGGTACTGTTAGAACCTTGCTGTTAGGTTTTTTTTCCTTTGCTGGTCACATGACCTTGTTGGCCTATTTAATCCTGCTCCGCCCTTCTGGCTTTGCTGGACTTCATTGTATATCTACTTTCTAGCTAGCCTGTGCTCTGTATCTAACTCTGTTAGTTTGCTTGGTCTACGGACCTCTATGTTCTATCTATTTTGTTTGTTCGTCTGTCTGCTACTATTTCTGTTAGGAGGTGTCCCATATTCCTCCCAGTCCTTAGTACTTGTAGGGATTCCCTCCCCACATCTATAGGTCTTCGTACAGACTAGATTAGGACTTTAGCAGGTCTGATCGCAGGATCAGGTTCCCTGTTACATCGTAGGGATTCAGCTGAGTCTTATAGTAGGGACAGATCTCCTCTTTTTCCTTAGCTTTGGTAGCAGAACATAACAATCAGTGGACATTGTCAGTTGTTGGCCAATGTGCGTTTTGTGGATGGTGAAGCCATTAGAGAAAACTTCCTATTTTGCAAGGCACTGACAGAAAAATCAACAGGAGAGGCAATATTCCAAGTCACATCGGAATATCTTGATAAAAGTGGACTTACATGGGAAAACTGCACAGGTGTCTGCACTGATGGAGCCGCAGCCATGGTCGGGCGCATCAAAGGCTTTGTAAGTAGGGTTAAAGAAAGAAACCCAGATGTTCTTGCTACCCACTGTTTCTTGCACCGTGAGGCCCTCGTTGCAAAGACCTTACCAGCAGATCTAGCTCCTGTGTTGGATGATGTTGTGCGCATAGTGAACTTTGTGAAGACGCGACCTTTGAGATGTCGCTTATTTGCGTCTTTGTGTACAGAAATGGGAGCGGAACATAAAATCTTATTGCTCCACACGGAGGTCAGGTGGCTGTCACGCGGCAAAGTGCTGGCCCGTGTGTATGAGTTGCAAGAAGAACTTAAAATATTTCTTACAAACGAGAGGTCCGATTATTCAAAGCTGCTTGCAAGTGATGAGTGGTGTGCAAAGCTGGCATACCTGGCTGATATATTTCAATATCTGAATGAACTAAACACACGGATGCAAGGTCGAAATGAAAACCTGCTTACAAGCACTGATAAAATGAACGGATTCCGTTTAAAGGTGCAGCTCTGGCAACAACATGTGCAGGGTGGCAACCTTCAGATGTTCCCACTCACCGAGAAACTGCATGATGACAATACTGCTGCAATGTGCGAAGCGATTGGCAGACATTTGAAAACTCTTGAGGAGAAGTTATCGTTCTATTTCTCTTCAGCCTTCACAGAATGCCTTGACTGGGTTAGGGACCCATACAGCTCATTATCCGTTGCTGGAAAGGACATGACTTTAAAGGAGCAAGAGGAACTCGTTGAACTGAAGCAAGATCGCGGTTTAAAGCTAAAGTTTGCTGATCTTCCTTTGGACAGTTTTTGGTTATCTGTTGCCAAGGAGTTCCCCATTCTGGCCAACAAAGCTATTTTGACATTGCTCCCATTTTCAGCCACATATCTATGTGAGCTGGGCTTCTCAAGCTTGACTGCGATAAAAACTAAAAACAGGGAGAAACTGAGAACTGTTGAGGAAGAGCTTCATGTGTGTCTTTCCACCATTCCTGCCAGGATATCCCTTTTGTGTTTATCGAAACCGGCCCAGGTTTCACACTGAGTGAGTAAAATAAATTTAGAATCTATATTATTAACTATATGTATAATATGACTGTTTTAGTGTCATTTTGTGCAATTTTGGTTGGTGGTGTGCCCCAGAATTTTCTAAGTATAAAAAGTGTGCTGCGGCTCAAAAAAGGTTGAAAATCACTGGTCTAGATACAATATTTCTTATATATTCATGTATGGAGTGCCGAAGTTCTTTTTGCAATTGCACACAGTGCAAGGCAGCAGTGGCATGTCACAGCTGGTTGCACTAACCAGTCCAATCAGCTGCTAGCAGAGACATACAGGTGAACTGAATGGTGGAACAAGGAACTGAAAGCTTCTTCCTCCACTGATCAATCTCAGGAAAGGCTGGAGGTCCTGTCACTGATGATGATGGTAAAACAGTGCTGCTGTAGGTGCAGCGCAAAATCACATTTTGCAAATGGGAAAGTAATCAGACCTAGGTATTTCTAATAGCTGCAGAGCAGGTGACATTACTTTGACCGATGTCCTAATAGACCTTTCTTCAGTCAAGGTCTAATAGGAGCAGTAAGATGTCAGTCATGGGGGTCACTGTTAGGACCCCAACTTCTATAGAAACTCATCAGCACCGTAATCGTATCTCCCTCTCCTTCTGTCCAAACCATCTAGATGCTGTGGTTGCTACTGACGGTAGGGTATAAGGGGTTAAACTGCCAGGATCAGGAATAGCTCCTCCATCAGCGGGACTGTGTAATACAGCTGTACGACTGCTGCAGATCTCGTAGGTGCCCTGACGACACCTGCCTGATGAAAATGTGCACTATTGAGCGGGTGCTGGATCCTGACTGTGAAGTATATTTTCGATGCTTCTCGGGAACCAGTTATTCTTAATCTTTCAGCAGGTTAAGGGTAGAGAGTCTGATTCCAGTGATGTGTCAATTACTGGGTGTGTTTTGCTGTTTTAATACAATCAGTATTTTATCAGCAGGACGTTATCACTACAAGACTAGGTGTCTCGTGTCTCCTAGTCCAACCACACCGCCATCACTGGTTAGCGGCTTTCTGTCAATATACAGTGTACATAGAAAGCTGCCAATCAATGGTGTGTTCGGGGTTATACAGGGCTCAACATCTGAGCTCTGCTACAGAGAAAAGTGTGATTCTATCACAATTGCTGCACCCAGTAAGTGGCACATCGCTGGAATCAGGGTCTCTGTCCCTACATCATGCTGCTGTCAGATTACATAGCAAAAACCTGCTGACAGATTCCCGTTAAGGCCCAGCTATAATATCACTGTAACACTATCATTAGATGTGAGCTCCCTATACCTGTATACCTGCTGCTGTGGTGCTGCACAAAAAGTTATTCACAAAACGAGTGTATACATGTATATCTATATCTCCTGAATGGTATTACTGCTAGATTTACTATAGATATACAGTACAGACCAAAAGTTGAAGCTCATCAAGAGAATGCCAAGAGTGTGCAAAGCAGTCATCAAAGCAAAAGGTGGCTACTTTGAAGAACCTAGAATATAAGACATATTTTCAGTTGTTTCACACTTTTTTGTTAAGTATATAATTCCACATGTGTTAATTCATAGTTTCGATGCCTTCAGTGTGAATGTACAATTTTCATAGTCATGAA